>NC_138510.1:80858841-82077341 GCF_964252035.2 Podarcis erhardii
AATTTACGCCAACATAAAAGCTCTTTGACAGACATGCGCTTTCGAGACTCTCTGCGTGACAGTTTCCGGCGAAGGGTGGGCGTTCCCAACGGGGGTCCCGTTACCTCTCCACTACTCTCACTGGAAGCATCCCGGAGCCTCCCCTCCGCTGTGACTCCTGCACTCCCCCTGCTGGTTCCCTCTTCTACTGCAGATTCTCTCCTATTTTCCTGTAGCCTGTCCACCACCTGTCTCTCCGATGGCAGTTCCCTGACAGGCAGAAAGTTCACAATACAAGAAAAAAATCATTTCTCCCTTTTCCATGTTAATGTGATACATAGCACAAACCATGACACCAAGGTGCTGCGTAAGACTCCCTCTCATATTTTCTGAAACACCCCTCCTCAAAACCCACCTTCCCTTGGAGCTTTTGGCTTAACCCCTTAGTTCCCTTACCCTACTGTAACAGGCTCAAATTACACATCATGCCTAATGTATAGCATGAAGCTATGCATGGGCGTAGCCAAAGGAGCGGGGGTATAGGCAGCTGCCACCCCTATATCAAGTAAATAAATAAAAATGCTTAACCAGTTGCATCACAGATAGCCCAGTTTTGTCCCCCAACATAAAGCCTGCCTCTCAGAATAAATGCTGACTATGCCCTTGAAGCTATTCCTCATTTTAAAAAAAATAGCAATAACAATTACAAGCAAAGGGAGATTGTTATTTGGACTACATTTCATCACTTGGCAGGGAGGTTGATATTCCCTCCCCAGCTGCACCCCTCCACCAAATGTCCCCTTTACACACAGGCAGCTATGAGATATAGATAGACAGATAGATATAGTGTCAATCTGAACTCTTTTTTAATTAATCCTCATTGCTGTCTCAGGGGCGGGCAGGGAAAGATGGGATTAATTTCCCCTCTCAATGTCAGACACAAGTACACACACACTGTAGGTGTTGGCTCTCGTGTGTGTGTGTGTGTGTGTGTGTGTGGTTTTTTGTTTTTTTTTCCTGGAACCCCAAGATCTACCAAGCAAAACCAGGTTCAAAAGTTAGCATGAAAGAACGGGGCATCCCCTGAACATTATGAGCCTATGAATTTGTTTTCAGTTCCGGGGCTGAACAAGAAAACACACTAGTCCATTACCTTGTTTAATTTCTGCAACCTAACCTAGGAAAAAATAATTTGGCTGTTTTTATTGTTGAGGAATTGAGAGTCTGAAACACTTGCCAGGCAACTGCAAACCACCCAGAGATCTACCGGTGGCTCCTAATCTAAATTCATAGAATCATAGAGTTGGAAGAGACCACAAGGGCCCCACACCAAACGATGCATTGAGCATGACATGTAATTCGACCCTAACAACACACTCCAAACCCAAAATCCACAAGGATGAGAGAGTTTGGTTTCAGTATACCTTGGGCTTTCCCTGCTGAGGCAGGGCTCAGCAGAGGCTATGCTGGTATAAATTCCTCAGCCAGCTCATCTGAAGATATGCTGGGGCTCAGAATTTATGCCGGCGTAAAAGGGGCTTTCAGCTCAGTCACATGACCTTGCAATCTGGAAGAAAAAGGCCTGCCTTTTGGTTGGTGTAAATAGAATTCCTCCTGAACCGGGTTTGGAATAGGGGAAATTTACACAGGCTTTGTATAGGTAAGATTGCTTGGTTAGCAATCACATATTATTTCCCTCTTTGTCCTTGCCTCTGCTTTTCCTGTAAGTTCCTCAGGACAAAGAGCTGCCTGTTGTGCTCTGTAGAGTCCCATGCACACTGACGGGGCTGTATAAGCAAAACACACAAATAAGTAAATAAAACGTAATCGGACGTTGAGCCAAAGAAACACAGTGCTCCACGATGACATACGCTGTGATGCTATAGTATATACATTGTAGGGAACAGGGGAGAAAGAGACAACATGTTTCTTGCACTATCTAGCTCTGTTGTTACAGCATTTTTTAAAAAAGCAGCTGTCAGGTTCCTCGCTAAAGCTCTTAGTACTCTCTCCTCACAAGCAAACTGTCCCTGTGAAAATACGCCTCTGAAATTTTTCTACCATTCCTTGCCTGTTTCTCTACTGATTCCTGTGCCTGCCACCATATTCCTTCTTACAGGGAATCACCAAGGTGACAGAAACACATTTAGGCCTGGCCTTGCCATGGAGCAGAAAGGAAACTATTTCATCTAAGTTTCCCCTAATGGAATTTTGTAACGGGAATTGCTACAGTGATCGGCGCTCTGTAATAAAGCAGAGTGAAAGAGATGTGGGTGTTTGTTAGAAACACCATAGCATTAATAGGGATGGGTGAGCATAAAGTGTCTCCTTTGGTTTTCAGAGAAGCACGGGGTAAAGAGGAGAAAGACATCTCCCATGCCAGAAGTAGCCACTGCTTGCTACACAAGGGGGTAAAAGGTTCCCCGGGTGACCAGAAGAGACTGATGTGCATGCATGTACATGAGCAGAATCAGGATTTGCAGCACTGAAGGTGCAACTGTCACATGAACTGTCTTTTGACCTAGACTGTGTTTTCCGGGCATTTTGTAGAACCTGCGCATTCATGGTGGAGATGCTGCTTAGATCCACAGTGGCAACATACTTTCTTTTCATGTCCTATCCATTTGCTGGCTCTGCTGTTTTAATTTGCTTTGCTTTTTGAGCATATGTCTGTGTTGTCGCTGGGCTTTTCGGCAGAGGATCCACAGCTTTGAACTGAACTGTGCATCTTACAGCTTTGTTTGTTTGGCTTCCACCATCACTTTCTCAGTTTGGCTTGCAACCATTCTTGCTTTTTCTAAGTTTTGAGATCTCATACTGGAAGCAAGTACTTGCCTGTGCAAGGCATATCTCTTTCTCCAGTGGATGATCTCTGGTCATTTCATCTGATTTGTTTGCAAATTCTCATTCATCAATTAGTTCACCCGGTTTCCCCCATGAAGTTGCTGCTTGGTGTAATTTATCATGATCTAGCTACACAGAAATTGCCGCAAAGATTGGTCTATAAATAGCTAAAGAGAACTTCCATGTTAAGAGGTGGTGAGTCACTTCTGAGTGACAAGTTCTGGGAATAGACAACAGGAGTCGGCCATCACAGAAAGCTTTTAGAGACATCTGGTTGGCTACTTGAGAAAACGTGGGAACATAAGAAGTTGCTTTATGCTGAATCAGACTATTGGTCCATCTTGTTCAGTATTGTCTGCAATATCTGGCAGTGGCTCCCCAGGGTTTCAGGCAGGAGTCTCTGTTATTGGTAAGGAAAAAATAGGTATAAGAAAGGAGAATTCCTGGCAGCCAAAATCAAGTTTGGGGCGAGTACTTTTTGATGGGAGAACCCCAGCAAAATCACAAAATATGCAGCAAAGTGAAGCACAGAAATATAGGTTGTTTGCCCCTTAAAATATGCCCTTGGGAGTTCCAAAACTTCCCTCTTTCTCCAACAAAGGTAAAGACCACACATTTGGTAAGTTGAAATTTGGTTTACTTAGAAACTCTTCAAAGGTCAGGTTCATGTGCTTTTCCATACAGCGTTCAGAAAAAAGTTGCACAGGCAGTAAAACTTAGTTTAGTTTCAAAGTGATGAATGTTCCTAAATTATTTGTATAGGAACTCAAGAGTAGCTTGTAAGAACCATGCGGTCCGAGCTTGGAGCATCCAGCTCAGACCTCCTCACACATTGAGCTTCTCAGGTAGACTAAAGGGCTTGAGCCGAGGTGAGCTAAGCCTGGCAGGACAGCTTACTCTGTGGTCCGCATTAATTAGACTTAAGCATGTTGGTTATATAAGGCTGGTTACCCATACTCTCTCCCAGTTCTATTTTGAGATGCCAGGCATTGAACCTGGGACCTTCTGTCTGCAAGATGCTCTGTCATTGACCCACCGAGCTCCCCCAAAACAATGCTGTTGAACCATAGTCTGGTTGATTTACTGGTTTGGGGAGAGGCAGGGAGTTGCTCTAAAATTCTGTCTAGTAGGAGTGGTAATAGTACTAGTAGTATACCACTTAATAGTTCTTCAAATAACTATGTTGAGAAAATCCTATTAAAAAAAAACATCAAATTCAAATACTACAAATGCTGAATGATATAGCAGTACAGAACAATTAGATAAGGTGTTGCCTTAAACATCAGTATAAACTAAAATAACTATTGTAGAGTCATCTCTGTAGTTGCGTATCTGCAGCATGTTAACCATTGCACTTTTGTCCTACTGGTTATTTTTCTTTGCTTTTGTGTTTCTTCCTGTTCAAATTCTTTTAGTTCAGAGATTGCTTTCAAATGGAAAACTACCACCTCACCATGCACTGTAGTGTTTATCCTAAATATTGGGTACACTGTTCCATCGATGTTTAAGTGGAAGTCCCTGCAGATTCATGGGGAGCTATCTTTAAAAATCAATGGTAAAATGCCAGAGTAAATTCCTACCAATTTCTCCTCCTCCATTCCCAGACCGGTATATGTTTTACTTCCTATGACCCTGATCAGACCTGACTCTCCAGGGGGAAATCTCAGCCCAATCAGAGTCTCAGCCACAACCTCCTACACTTCCTTATCACATGAAGAAAGTCACAGACTGCGCTTTGGTGCTCCACTTGAATTCAAAGGTTTTCAGACATAAAACTTCCAAATTACAGTAGTCTAGTCTGGATGTAACTAGGATGTATGACTATTGTAAGGTTAACGTCCTCTAAATAGGGTTGCAGCTGGCAAATTAGCCTAAACTGATTTATTTATTTTTAAATCCTAGTCAGCAGGGGAGTGCATCATTTCACTGATAAGCACTGAGTCCAGGAGATTTATTTTTTTTTTCCAAGGGCAGTGCAACACCATCCAAACTCACACACCTCCCTATAGATGAGCAAATTCCCCCAGCCATAGCATCTCTGTCTTATATGAATTAATTTCCAGTTGGTTTCCCCTCATATATCCTAAAACTGCCTCTGTATTTATATCCATGATTTGGGCAGTCTCCCTGAGACCAGAAAAAAGGGAGGTAATGCTTTGGGTTACTTGCATACTGATGACACTACATCCCAAACCCACTTCATCCCAAATTCTCATGTATCTGTTAAAAAGCATCAGGGACAGGTAGAACCCCGAGTAACCCCAAAATCAACAGCCATGAAATGGAACAGTAACCCCCTAGCACCTGCTTCTGAATGGCATTAAAAAACCACCTAGAGTTCCAGGAGAACTAACAGGGTTGTACTCCCCAACAACCCCACTCTCCAGACCAGGTCTGAAACGAGATTGGAGCAGATTCCTGAGTGACGGGATTTCTTCTGAGTTACACATGTATGATATCACTGCAGAGATAAATTAACACTTAACCAAAAGTCTTCCTTAAAAAAGAAAGTATTTACAATGTGGCAAAAGGTTATTGAGGATGTAAGGTGAGGAATCAAGAAGACACTACATCCTGTTAAATATGACATAGCCCAGTTCACGTGTTTCTTTCTCCATGCATATATACATTTATGCTTAATGTATAGCATCTGATATGTCTCCTGTTTTTCTTGAGTTAATTACATGGGGGGGGGGGTTGTCTTGCACCTGCCTGAAGACCACACTATGACACTTAGTAAAAGAAAAAAGAAAAAAAGATCTCATCAGTATCAATGGGAACAATTTGTACCAAGCCTTGTAGCCATGCTGGGAGAGGTAGGAATTTTCAGGTGAGGTTGCAGCTGAGGAGGGAACAGTATAAATTTCCAGTCCCTACATTCTGTGATCCCAACAACAGACTGCACCACAACTGTTACTGTTTTTGTTTTTTTAAGAAAGACTTAGCTGCGTGCTGTGCGTTAAGCATAATATGTTTGCCCCTAAGAGGGTTAAGGGAGGGTACCTTTAGAGCCTCTCTCCAAGTAGATCTGCATCACGGGGTTCTTGCGTGCCGCCCCCTGCTTCCTGGCGTTAACATTGCTTTATTTTTAAAACATTGATTCACGCACACATTTTTTATATCGCCCACATCTGCTGCTTTGGAGGAGGCAGACACCTTGAATTCTCCCTGTTCTTGCTTTACAAATTTCTTGGCAACTTTTTTCCCGTTAACTTGTTTATCCAACAACACTTGACATCCCAAATCCTCACCCTGCCAAAAAAGAGAGAAGAAGACACAAATGGTTTGTGATGAAGTTTGATTGCACTGTTGTGGGATGCTGCTCTTTGAACATAAGGCAAGCCAACCCTGCAGCGCAGCTCAGATTGTGCAATAGAGCCAAGCCAAATGTCTTCATGGGGCCTGTGCAAGGGAGAGAGCCAGTGAGTGGAGACAGTGTGTTTAATCTGCTACTTTGCCCAGCACTCTCCTCTCCAGCCATTTTTCTCTCCCAGCTGAGACAAACATGCATGTGGAGACCCAGCAGGGGGAAAGCAACGGTAGAGAGTGAGAATGGAGGGGGAAGAGCAGTGGGGTCACAAAATGGTTAGGCCTACCACTTCTCAACTTCACATCATGTTCTCCCTTCTGCTTTTTAGCTGGTGGGTGGAGACCAATGTTCCCTGACCCAAGGCTTCCTCATGTACTTTGCTTCAAACTTCTACCCTTATCTGTCTGGCCATCAGAACGCTCCCTAGGCCACACCCCACACTGGTCATACTTTGCAGCCTGGCTGTGTGTTTGCTTGCCTGGAATGCGTCTTTGAACTCTGATAATGCCTTTTCCTTGCCTGGATGGAAGGGCTAGCCTACTGAACAAAGGCAGAATTAATATTAATTGGAGCGAGCCAGCAATAAATTACGCAGAATAAGTGAAGTTAACATTTCATTAGACAAAACAAGGTCTGCCCAGGAGTACCAGGCCTAATGAGCTCAGTAACTCTTCTTGATAGGTCTTGCCCCTATGAGGCAATTCTGGAGACTGAAGGTCTTGATCTTCCCACAGCTGCCTAAGTCTCTTCTTCTCCTGGGTCTTTCCCAAGCACTACATTGGTGCGCCCACCTTTGCTCCTCCCACTTCATACCTCTCCTGGACCTGGAAGATCAGGGAGAGGGGAACTTGTCACAACAGGAAAGGGAGACACCCTTGCTTCTTCAACACCCTGACATATCTCTGCTTCTTGGCCTCCCTCCTCTTCTGTTTCTACTTCAGCTTCTGGTCTTCTCTCTTCCAAAACCTCTCCCTGCTCACTAAACCCTTTTACATCTTTAGCTTCCAACACCTCATCCTCCCAGTCTTCTCCCTCTGACCACTCATCATCATCTGCCACCAATCCCCTGGCTCTGAACCTTCTTCCCTTGGGGGGTTCCCCAGCTAGTGCCTCCCACCATTCCTCTGCATCCTGCCAGTCCATGACATCAGCCTACCTTTTGCTCTGACCCTGCCTACTACTGGCATGGGGCCTCAGAAGATTGTCCAGAAAGGAATGTGGTCCACGGGTTAATCAAAAGAGTTCCTTCAAAAAGCAGTGCCTAAAAAGTGTCTATTAAATTGCCTCACTTTTCAATACATTGTTGAAATCATCTGTGGGCAACTCATGACATGCTGTTACCTTGTCATCACTTTTAGCCATTTGCATTTAGAATGACCTTTACAGGTTCCGACTTAAGCGTGCTCATCAGGGGAAAAGCAGGCATCCCTTGTTTTTTCCACTGCCTAGTAATAAACCCTTAAAAAGGATTAAATGTTGACAATCTACCTTTTTCCGTAACAGCAAGTAAGCTCTGTGACACAAAGCTAAGTATCTTGGCTCGTTCTGGTGGTGACTTTTCCAATCCAATCTCTTTCTCCTTACTTATTTCACTGCTAACTTTAATAAAGGGTTCATTTTACCAGTGCGCTAAACAAAAATGACAAAAGTCTACTGCAATTATTACAATATTTTGGAGTTCCTGTTTGACCTTTGGACAATAATATACCCAGAGCAAATCATGCCAGAAGCCTGAAAAGGCTGGCTTGTCACTAAATCAATCACTTGCTCACAATTAATCCCATTGGGAATCAATGAGATTTCTTTATGAACTTCAGCATTAAGAATGGTGTCCTTGAACATCTTCCATAAATTCTGTGCTTAGGATAGAAATTAACAGTGCAGTCCTGTGCATGTTTACTCAGAGGTCAGCCCTACTGTATTCAATGGGGCGCACTCCCAGATACCTATGGATTGCAGCCTCAGTAAATAAAGTGAAGTTCAAATAACAGGAATTCATTATATCACTGAGAATCTGGCAATGGGAGTTGATGAAAGACTGTCTAATTTCTTAGAATAGAATCACAGAGTTGGAAAGGACCTGAAATCTCATATAGTCCAACCCTCTAGGTAAAGGTAAAGGACCCCTGGATGGTTAAGTCCAGTCAAAGGCGACTATGGGGTTGCGGCGCTCATCTCACTTTCAGGCCGAGGCAGCCAGCGTTTGTCCATAGACAGCTTTCCAGGTCACGTGGCCAGCATGACTAAACCGCTTCTGGTGCAACAGGACACCATGACGGAAACCAGAGCGCACGGAAATGCCGTTTACCTTCCCACTGCAACGGTACCTGTTTATCTACTTACACTGGTATGCTTTCAAACTGCTAGATTAGCAGAACCTGGGACCGAGCAACAGGAGCTCACCCCATCGCAGGGATTCAAACCGCCAACCTTCTGATCGCCCAAGAGGCTCGGTGGTTTAGACCACAGTGCCACCGGCGTCTTTACCTTCAGTCCAACCCTCTACCAGTGCTAGAAGTCCACTGTTGCAGCCTTCCTGATATGTGACGAGAATTCGTTTAGAAACCTCTAAGCAAGGATAGTCCACCACCTTTCTGGGGCAAGGTTTGTTCCATCAAGAAGTTCTTTCTAATATTTAGCCAAAATCCCCTTTCTTCTAATTTGAACCTATTGGTTCATCTACTCTCTGGGGCAGGACAAAAGAAATTTGATCTATTATTTGTGTGACAGCCTTCCAAATATTTGATGATGGCTATCATGCCACCTCTTTTGTTTGTGTGCACTTATTTGTATGTGTCTAAGATATTCTTAGCAACTGAACTGCAGAATTAACATCCAGAAACCCTGAATATCTGTATGATGTTACATTTCTCTCTTTATCAGGGTAATTCCAGTCCTAAAACAGACAGATCCAGGGCAGTACAGTTTGAAGTCGCCATCACTCTGTTTCTCCCACATTGAGGTTAGAACACAGCATGGAGGGAACTGACTTGAAACTGTATTGTTCTAGAACAGTGTGTCTTGGAATTGATCAGTGTAGCCTAAAATGCATTTAAATTTCCAGATACTAGTTTCTGTAGCAAATCTACATTTGCAAGGGTAGCACCATTTAGTAAATTAATTGGCTAGATTAATAAGAGTTTTTATAGGGGGGGGGATCAATCAGTTAAAATGGTGCTTGCAATCAATCACAGGATAAGATTTTTATTTAGTTTTACTTAAAATCCCATTTTTTAAAAAATAGAAGTGCTACACATGGCAGATGCCAACGTTGAAGAGGAGGAAATGTCTCTTCTAAGATTGCACCTCATGTAATTAATGTTGTGCTCTGCCGGCAGGGGGCAGCGTCTCAAAAGAGATATGCCTTTCCATCTGTGAGCAAAAGGGGGAAACTGGGTGCCCTTCAACTAAGTTTTACTCAGAATAGATCCATTGATATTGGGTTAAAAACAACACTCTGCTTTATTATACCGCATGTAGAAACCCAATCAGTATCCTCTCAAACTGAGGATTGAACAGTAAAGACTAACCAAAGTAATGAAGTAAAAAAACTAATCAGCCAATGAAATCACAAATATTCCTTTTCCACACATAGTTCTCAAATATGAACATAAAAGAGGATTGCCCAGTGCAAGTAAACTTCTTTCCCAGCACAAAGCTACTTACAGAATTAAGCAGCTTAAAAACCTTATCAAATATTAGTCCTTACTTTGTAAATTAAAGAATAATTTAGCTATATGCATAATGTCATAATACTACATTCATGTTTGGCGGAACAATTACCTTTAATTGTAAATGCTGGTCTATTCTTCTGTTTCCTGTTGCCCCCCCCCCCATTTAAAGAAGATCTGCACAATCTGTGACCCACTGAACAGAATGGAGCTCCCTCCCCATATCTATGTACCTCAAATGGATAAGTAAAAGGTAAAGGTACCCCTGCCCGTTCGGGCCAGTCTTGCCAGACTCTAGGGTTGTGTGCTCATCTCACTCTATAGGCCGGGAGCAGCGCTGTCTGCAGACACTTCCAGGTCACGTGGCCAGCATGACAAGCTGCATCTGGCGAGCCAGCGCAGCACACGGAACACCGTTTACCTTCCCGCTGGTAAGCGGTCCCTATTTATCTACTTGCACCCGGGGGTGCTTTCGAACTGCTAGGTTGGCAGGCGCTGGGACCAAACGGCGGGAGCGCACCCCACCGCGGGGATTTGAACCGCCGACCATGCGATCGGCAAGTCCTAGGCGCTGAGGTTTTACCCACAGCGCCACCCACTTGCTCAGAGTAGGCCCAAGACTACTGTTAAATCTTTTTGGCTTCCTCCAACATCCCTCAGAAATTTTACTCAAGCAAGAACTTCTACATTCTCCTCAGATTTTGCTTTAGGCAAGATTCAGGGATATCCAAGGGACATGCAAGATATCTCATCCACCTTATAAACCTAATCAGTCTTATCAAGATCCTTTTGCGTTTTTCTGAAAATTGCATTTGTTTTGCCTCGGCGAGCACAGATTTGCCTCAAATTTCACTCCAGGCAATATTTTTATAGCAACAATAATGGAAGAGATATATGGGGTCCCCTTCCTCCTATAAACAGCTTCCTCTTTAACCGCAGATAAGGCTAAATGTATCCTTCATGCTCTAGCTGTCCCTATTTACCAGCAGCAATCTGTATTTTATGAAGCTAGTTCCTTGTAAAACATTCTCCCTCATTTGCCTTTTGAAATGATGGCTGTGGTCTTTTAAAACATTGCCAGTGGTACACATAGGCTATGGGAGTTCTAAATGGGAGAGTTATGCCTTGACTCTACGCAGCATGAATGGACACGAAACGCCAGTTCGCAGTTTCCCTTCCATCCCTGCCTCCCCATTATATTATTACAAAAGTTGAATGCCACCTCCAATCTCTGCTGAGCTGCGGCAAGATTCATGCAGGTTCCAGGTGCCCACATCTTAATTCTGTGTTCCTTTGATAATTAAGGAGCATTAAGAGGCTGCCGTAGCTTTAAGAAATATGATTCATTCACATATTTACACCTGAATTTAGATGGAGGGAGCCCATATCTTACAACATGGTCATCTCAAGCAGGCCTTGTTCCCTAGAGCAGTGCAGCACCGGAGTCCAAGACACCTTTCCCAGCTTCCCTTCAGCCAGCCTTCCAAGATAGAAAAGAGAACAAAAAACTTCTTCCCAGCACACCTCTGCTCCAAGCAACTCCTCCCCATCCATCTGCTATCCCAAGCCTAGGTTTTTTAGAGGCACATTTTTCCTGTGAACACAGCCTGCCACCTCCCCATCACCTTGGCCACTCCTGTCTGCCCAGGCCCAAGGACTATGGCATGGGTAGGCAAACTAAGGTCCGCAGGCCAGATCGGACGGTCTGGGAATCGCCGTGTGGATCGCCAGCTCACGCATTCTTTCCCTCTCCCTCACATGGCGGTGGCACCGGCGCCTCCCTCCCTCCCTCCTCCTGGCTTCTCCCCGCCCTGCCTAGAGGAGGAAAGGGCCTGGGCTTTGTTGGTGCCAGCAGCAGCAGCAGCGTTCGAGCGGCCACCATTTTAAGCAGCCCCTCTCCGGAGCCCTTTCGCGCACTGCTCATCTCCCCCCCCCCCCGCCACCAGCCCCTGCCGCTTGCAAGACATAGGTAAGCAGCCACCGGGGCTCGTGCTGTTCTTGCATCACTCCCCCCCCCAAAAAAATATATAGTCCGGCCCCCCACAAGGTCTGAGGGACAGTGGACCGGCCCCCTGCTGAAAAAGTTTGCTGACTATGGGCTCTCAACCTCTTTTGTCATGTTAACACCCAGGCAAGGCCTTGGTTTGGAAATAAAGTAGAGCCCGTAGTTTTCCACTGGCCTGGAATTTTCCCTTCAATACTCCAAATATGAGCTAGATCTTGACATTCATTAATTTCTACTCTTCCCTGATAGACTGGTACCCCAAATCTGTAACAATATGTATGCATCTTAGGTATTTCTTTACTGCTCACTCAACCATATTTTCTGTGGATGTTTATAATTTAAAATCTAATAAAGTACCAATACAATCAACATTTCTAAAATGTCTATCCAGATAACAGCTGTAGCCAAATATATTTGAGTTGCACGCTGCCTTCTAATACAGCCTTCTCCGACCTGATGCCCACCAGATGTTTCAGACTACAACTCCCATCAGCCCCCGTGGACATGGCTGGGCTAGAAGGGAGTGATATGAGTTGATAGTTGGGTTGTAGAGTTGAAAATAATGCCAATAAATTTCTCATTTGGCAACCAATGTACCTGTAAGAGGTATAGGTTGGTTGCTCGAGAGCAATTAGGCAATATGCTTCAATAGTCGGTTTTAAAGCTTTCTTATCGGTGATAAAAACCTTTGGAATGCAGAGTGCCTCTATTCTGTGTCTTGCTCATTCACTGGCAGAATCTGAGAGTGGGCGGTCCTTAAACCTTCCCCAGCAGAGTAGTTTCTTGATGCCCAGTCTGCGCCTCCTCTCTCTGCGTGGAAGCCTACTGTGCAAAGAAGGTGTGGGTAACGGAGGACCTCTCTCCTCCCTGCTTTGCTCAGGCAAGGTGTCCTGGCACCGCCTCACCTCCCCCGAGCCCTGCATCTCCTCTCCACTAGAGGCGTGGCTACCCTCCTCCGCTGAGGAGGTGCTGCTTCCCACAATCTTTGGGGGCTCTCTATAATCTATCCGGCTTTTCCCCTCTTGCCCCTGAGCCGATGGCAGTTCCCTGACAGTACCACTTTGGTTTCAGATAGTACATGGGTTGATGAGCTCAGCCACCATAGCCACTAGAGGGCCATGAAAATTTGTGTCCTAGGCTTTTTAGACTCGTCTTCCCATGTACTATCTGAAACCAAAGGGACGCATTGGTTGCCAGATGTGAACTTTTTTCAGCTCTCCTACCCCATTGTGAAATCCAAACTATCTATGGGGCACCACACGGAGTGAGGCTGGTCCAATAAAGTATAACCACATCCATTGTGGGACTCTGCATTTATTAACTGCTCCTATATATATATATCCTCCAGATACCAGTTTTAGGACAAGTATTGTGGAGCTATCATGGAGGAGGGATATGCAAAATCAAGTAATAGAAACACAGGGCCCATCATCCTGGAAAAGCAAAATTAGATCACATTTTTAATAGCAGGGGAAAGAATTCTAAATGTTTTTGAGCTGGCCATTTTATATATTTTATGAATATTGTGATAAATTTGTATTATTTTCTCAAATTCCAGACTGTGAACAGGTCTTGCTTTAAGGCAGACCCATTGGAATAGCCCAACCCACAGTAATGTCACAACACTATAGAGAGAACATTACTAATGTAAAGCTAATTCTGCCTATCCTCCTCTGCTAAGGAATGCCACAACTGCTTTGGAAACTTCAGTTGCTCAGTGCCATCACTTCTCATGGGTTTGGGCTTGGGCACAAGCATGAGCATCTGAGGTACATATTGCAAGAGAGGGGTTAAAGAGCATTGCCTTTCTCTCAGCTTGGGAGAAAGAGCTGAGGTCTATAATGAGTATGCTAACTTGGGCTATATTGAAAGACTATGGGGTGGTATCCAGCTAAGCAGTTCCTCTAGCACAAGCACTTTTGGCTATGCAATGGATCTTCCCCTCTCCTTCCCCTGAGCACCCCCTAAATCTGTTGTGGAGTTTCACCCAACACACACACACACCCAACCAACCAGAGCAGATTTAGGAGGTCTGCATGGCCTGTGGGAAGAGGAAAGGGACAGAGAGTTCCATTAGTTAGATACTAAACAGTATCCCAGTATCCCAGTTTCTTATCACTAGTCTGTACATGGCTTTTATTCTGATTTGCCGAACCTTGGCAATTCTATGCAAAGATCCTAAGTTGCGTATTAAGAGAGGAACATATGGCTCCTCGTTAAAAATGTATCCAAGAACAACTCTCACGCACTCCTTATTTTTTTTTTTTTTTTAATTTTTGTCAGCATGAGAGATCCCCTCATGTGACCTCCAGTCTGCTGGTTGACACTTACAAGCAAGTGAATCAACTTGCTATTAGCAGTTATACCTTGGTGATATTTACAGCACTTTAATGTCAGTTACATAGATGTAAATAGAAGCTGCAAGAAGCTGAAGAACCCATGATTTGTTCCCACACAAAAACTAAGGCCTCTTCCTTGGGTGTTCCGAAATGCTTACGTAACTGCAAAAGAAAAAAGAAAATAGGTTCTTACAGATAGAAAGGTATTTTAAAATGTGTTCTGCCAAAATAATGAGAGTAGCAAAGATGTGTGGTCAAGAAAGCAAATAGACCCATCCAAGGAAGAAGAGCCAACCCCCAGGATGTTAGGCAGCAGTTTGGAGGTACTGGGAATTAAAATTGCATATTTTGTGTGTCATGAATAAGACTTTCATGTACAGGTTTTCTTGGTTGGAGTAGAAAGATAGAGATCAGCTACTTGTGGAAACAAACAGTGCCAGATACACAGCAAGCCACTGTTGAATTTCACCATCTTCTCTGACAAGGTGGCTGTTACAGTGACAGACCATGAAAAGGAAGGTTTACATCATACATTTAATGCACATGACTTTCCCCAAGAATCCTGGGAACTGTAGTTGGTTAATGGCTCTGGAAACCGTAGCTTTATGGAAGGGAAACCATAGTTCCCAGACATGCTTTAAATGTGCGTTGGGTGTGCTTTAAATGTATGCTGTGGATTTGCCCCAGAGGTGTGCAAAATGTGTGTCAATGTCAGATTTTAGTAGCTGAATGATGGCTCCTTCCCCTCTCTAAAACTCTCTCTTTAGTGGCCCTCCAGACAGTGTTGGACTATAGCTCCCATCATCCTTGGTCATTGCCTATGATGGCTGGGGTTTATGGAAGTTGGGGGCTTTGTGAGTTTTAGGAGCAAGAAAGAAGCCTAGGCAATTGCTTGACTGTCCATCATTTTATTTAGATGGAATAATACTGTGGGTTAGCATTTTGGTTACTCTGGACCAAGGAGTAGCCAATATGGTGCCATCCGGATATTGTTGGAATACAACTGCCATGATCCCTGACCAATAGATTTTCTGGCTGAGACTGATCAGAAGTGTAGTTCAGCAACTTCTGGAGCCCCAATGTTGGGCTGGGCGGAAAAAGAGCAAGAATGCATGTGTTTTTAATGTTTAATAGCAAACCTAGCTGACTAGAAGGAAAACAAAGACGTCATGGTATCATTTGACCCTCTCCAAATGTCTTCATTAGATCCTTTGTTCACCTCCGTCTTGGCCTCTTTCCCCCACTTTACCACCCTCTGGAGTTGGCCATTAGCCAAATCTATATTTGCAACCTCCACTGCTGGACACAAGCATAGTTTAATAAGAGCAATTGAATTATCCTCAAATCATGTGGTTGCACTGTTTGTTGGTTACCATCTTGTAGTACCCCAGAGGAAGGAAAGAGATTGCTATCAAAGCGAGTTGGATTCCTTTTTAGCCTCAAGCCATTATCTAATTGTGAAATATAATCATCATTATTTTGAGCTCTTTTTATAAACAGCTGGAAATTGGTCTTTATGTTCTCTCTTTCATATCTTTGTATTTTCTCAGTTTCTCATCAGCATGAAAGAAGTCAGCCTAGCTTTTCATCTTTTCCTACAGAGGAGTGCTTTGGGGGATGGGAGTCTGGCCATGTACAAAGGCTTCTGAAGGCTTTGGAGATTTGGGTGTCCATTTAGCTTTAGTCTTAGTGTAATGCCAGCATTTGGGGTTTAGGTAGACACAAAAGATGGGGGTGAATTTGGGGATTAAGATAGAATTGAGATAAATATCTGGTCTAAGCAAATGTGAGGTGCTGGAGTTTGTTTGGGGTTTTGAATAAATGGCTAGCTTTGCCCAAAGGGATTTGTTGTTTGGACAGGTATTTGACATGTCCGCAGGGATGGGTTTTTTCATAATTTGGCTGGGTGTGTGACCTTATGATCTAGATATATATCTTACCTGGCTTGAAAAATAGAAGCATTTTGTGACCTAGGAGGAAGCCAAATTGATGGATGGCCTCAGTTAGAATAGAGTCTGGTAACTGTGGGTTTTAGTTAGCCAAATCAGTCATCATTTCTGTTTCAGTGTATCTGAAGTATGCATGCACACAAAAGCTTATACCCAGAACAAACCTAGTTGGTCTCTAAGGTGCTACTGGACAATTTTATTTTATTTTATTTTATTTCCAAATCAGTCAGTCTTTTTAGCAGACGAAGCTCAATAACAGGGCTCTCTAATCCAAGTCCAGTTGAACTTTGGCCCAGTTCTGATGCAAACTTTTTCCACAGAAGCCAGCATGTTGCAATCCAACAGAATGTTTTCCACTTCTTTGACATCTCTGAATGAGACAAATGACTGTATTGTGTTTTGCTAGTCACTGCAAATGAATCAAGATGAGCTCCAAAGTATTTTTTATATATTGTTTTTGTTTTATACTTCATCCGGTCCATGGGATGGGGTGGGATAAAAATTCAAAGAAATATATATTGCTTATAAGAGACTTAAAATATTGTTAAACCAAAGTTGTTGTTTTTTTATGGGACTAATCAATTAGATAATGAAGACAACTAACAGATGGGTGGTTTAGATGTGCTCTGCAATGGAGTCTTGCTTTCAAGAAAAGCCAATGGATATTTACATTTTTCTGATTTCTGTCCACTTACACTTCAGAGGCAGAACCCAGAATTCTCTCTTTTGGCATGTACATCCTTCAAACATTCATAAGCCCATCACTGCATATATACTTCTCAGCTGAGCTGAGCGTGCATTGGCTTCCTTTATACATTCATTATGCATCATTCTTTCTAGTACACAAGTCATTTTTGTAGCTGTAGAATGAATTTCCTCACAATGACATGCACAGAATTTACTAGAGTAGTTTAGCTGCATCTCACTAGATTGATAAAGATATAGAGAGCCCCATGTTCAGAAGGCAGTGCTTTTCAGTATGTAGCACAAAATGCTATTGCTGTCCTCTTATTATCTCTCAGAGTATGAATCTCTTGCTATGTCCTATGGAATCTAAGGTCAAACAGAGACTGATTCCCAGAACTCTGAACTTCTCACAAAAATTAGACATGGGATTTTTAGCCAATAATCCCTGCCTCAAAAATCACAGGATGTAATGCTTCCCATTATTTATATCCTCCCGTTTACGGTGGTTGTTGTATGAAATCATAACCTATTCAGGTCAAAGGGAATTCTCCCCTAAACTGAATATATTCATCTGCATCCTCCTGATGGCCTTTTTGTTTTAACTGAATAAGAAATTAAATGTAGTTGAGGCTGAACGAAGGAGGTCGTGTTGGAGCATGAGACAAACAGTGATCCAAAACACCAAGCCTGTGCTGGCTACTTCAGAGATTAGTTGTCTGGGAGAACAAGACTGAAGGAAGAAGCCATGATAACTAATTGCAACAAAAGCCTTTAAGAAGAAGAAGCTTCTGGCTTTCCCTGCCAATCTCTACAAGCCTGAGCCCCATCCCCAAGTCTCAAGGCATAGAATTTATTTTTATTTTGCAAATATGTATGTGACTTAGCAGAGCCTCATTTATTGTAGCTAATGTAACTGCAGTGTACCTAATATAAGTGCAGTGAAGAATGTGCAGAAACACCACTAACATGCACAGTCACATTAAAATGTTGAGCATAGATGCATAGAATTGTAGAGTTAGAAGGGACCACAACAGTCATCTAGTCCAATCCCCTACCTGTGGACACACAGACAGTGTGAACAGGTGAATCTGCACATTTCCCAGGTAATATGCATTGCTTCCGAGGAATGCTGGAGAATGTGCACAAGTGGGTGATGTCGACAGAATACTGCATAAACTGGCCGAGTAGTGTCTTCATTCAGTACAGATGTGTTATGCATGTTACATATGAAAGTTACATAGAAGCGCTGTCCGTTTATAGGGCAATACACAAACCATTTCACATTCTCCAGCATCCATTGGTAATTAGCTGTACAGTATTAACTAGGGGAAGGTGTAAGAACTCCTTTTGATACTGTTAACTTATGCACGTCCATGTGAATGCAAGCAAAGTTGTTTGTACACATTTTGCCCGTCAGATCACATAGACTGAGCATGCTGGGGCTGCAGAACTGTTTGCTGTTTTTAGAACAATTTGACTACTGCTGTGTAGTCAAAAACATGACAGTTGCCTTACATGCACCCACATATCACACAAGTGTAGAAGCCTGCATCTTATCCATAGCCCCATTTGGTACAAATAGTCCTAATTCATCCTGTATTTGCACCTCCAGAATACTGCATAGAAGAAGGAGCATTTGAGCACCTTGAGCTGCTTAACACCATTAGAGACTATTACTCCAGTAACTGTTATGTAGGACTTAATGCAATGGTCTTTCCAAGCCCTGGTCCCTTTTAAATGGGAGTTCTGGGAACTGCAACTGGGATCTTTTGCATGCAGGTTGTGTGCTATGCCACTAAATTATGGGCTCATGAGAGGAGGTGGGTTCTGCTGAGAGTTTATCCGGACCATGGTGCTTTCATAATATTTTAACAGGAGCTCTTGCAAACCTCTATGAGGTCTGTTTCTTTTTGACTTTGCTCTTCCAACTCTTAGAAATCAAAGCTGTAGATGTGGTGAGTTTTCTTACTCATTTTGAACATAGAAATCTGTTATTTGAAAACTCAGTGGAATGAAAGGAAACGTAGTACTGGTAGAACAAAAATGCAATGGCAGATCTATGCTCGGATCCTGCCTTCATACATGCATACGTTCAAAAAAACCAAGACAGAACCAATCTGAACAATTTCCACATAAAAGAACAAGTTCTAAAAGAAAGATACAGAAAAAGAACAACACACCCAACAAAACCCCGTAAGACCAGGTCTTCCAGGACTCACAGCCAAAATGGTTGTGCTTCCCATATACACCTGGTTAGCCACTGTGAGAACAGCATGCTGGACTAGATGGGCCATTGGCCTGATCCAGTAGACTCTTCTTATGTTCAAGGTTTTTTTTAAAGTGCTCTTTTGTGTGTGTGTGTGTGTGTGTGTGTGTGTGTAGGGGGGGATGCCAGCTGGGCTTCATATCAGGCAGCAAAGTATCTGATGACTCTTCATTTATAACACCTCATAGAACCTCTCCGATTTCCAGATTTTCCATTCTTTACCTATTTTAATCAGTATTCTATTTTTTTATTTTTTGTCAGGAACTGAGCAGTGTTTTTGTTTATATTTAAAGCCATTCTGTAAATGGGTGCGAAGAAAACAAGCCTTTTATCAGGGAATCTAGCACCACTAATATAGAACAATTAAACTTTCTGCTTAGCGTAGCCTCATTTATAAACCTGTTTACAGGGATTTCCCACCACCACCCTCGCATACCCATTTTAATTAAAAGGAAAAAGGTGTTTGTTAATATTTCCAGCTAGAATGAGGTATTGTAGCAGCCATTCTTGAGAGTATCATTTACTTGAGCCACAGATGAAATGCAAACTGCATGTACCAGGTTACCAATTCTATCTGCCATTATCCTGAATTCCTTAAAGATGCCATAAGTTGGCTTTGCCCTGAGGATATATGTGTGGGTTGCTACTTGCCTCAGGTCAAATTTCCCTTAAATGGAAGTCAGGTTTGGCAGCTGTTCATTTGCACTTGCTATTTAAAATATATATATATGCTTGCCCCTTCCTTGCGCTGCCTTGCCCTAATTACTAGTCAGTCCATGGAACAGGTGACAAATGCCCACAGAAGAATCTTTCCAACCACCGGATGTAAAATCGTTAGGAAAATAATCAACCAGAGTTGCTAAATACCTGGGCACCTCTCCAACATGTATCTGAAGGCGATTTTAAACCATTTCTGACATCTACTGGAAAGAAATAACGATGCTTTCATGCTGATAAAATGAGCTTTTTCATTTTGAACGCATCTTCAGTTCTTGGGGGATTTTTGGGTTTCGTTAAGAAGCTTTGGGTTCATTAAAGGACTTTGGTCCATATTCTGGTTCCGTCCATTTCAATTTGCATACTTATAGCACAGTAGAATACATTGTTCTTTTTATTTTATTTTATTTTTTGCCCAAATAGCCTGGGGCCAATGTCTAATATTAAAATAATTAGAACTTTTCCAAACCACTTATTGATGCAAAAGGTTTCCCTTGAGGTGGTCATGGTATGATGGTTAAGATCTCAAGTTGCCCGATCAAGTCAGTTGCATGTAGGAGCATTTTTGCAAGTCCCATTTCATTCTGAAAGGGGTGGGGAAACACCATATTCCCCCTCCCCCTACAATAATGCAGTGAGGTTGGCCCTTACGAGTTTCCTGTCCTGTTCTCATAGCTCATTGCCTCTTCTGTCCACCAGTGTTGACAAACAATGGAGTTTCATTTAGCATGAACTGAGTGGAGATTTATCCAATGAGACTTCTCTTTTCTTTTCTTTTTGCCCCCTGCCCACCAAAAGTTAAAGAATCTTGCAGCTTTCCCAAAAGATAGTATTTCAAGAAATGCCCTCCCCGCTTTTTGTCACCTGCAAATAGGATGGAGAATTTTTGGAAGCTGCTTTCACTCAGCCTCATTCAGTTTGGTGCCACTTAGAACTGTCAAGCCTTCCCCCCCCCCCGAGTCCCAGGTGCTATGAGGCCCATGCAGAGTTTGTCTGAGGCCTAGGATGACTGGGAGACACAGGGATTGACATGACAGTGTAAATCCAGCAGGCCTCTGGTTAGCTTAGCCCTCCAAGGCCTGGGGCAAGTATACCTGGCTGCCCCCCCTCCTCTGCACAGGTCTGGGTGCTATAGCTCAGAGACATTCAAAGAATTCCCTGTTGGTAATCCCTCTTTGCTATACAGCCACATCACAGAACTCCCAATTTCCAAGCTTTCTGGAGATGGAGGAATTACAATTTAAGCCAGTTAAGTCTTTAGTTAAGTTTGTTCTTCGTAGGACTGGGATATAATATACACTTGTTAATTATAAGGAGCTATGTTGATTTGAGCACAGGGCTTAAGAGAACCAGATCTGAAAGTTTTAATGTAGTTACTTTTTGTTTGATTAGTACACACCAAACAGCAATATCCAACTGCCACAGCATTTATGTATGAAAGCAATTTGAAACAGTGCTGGGAGGCTTAAAAAAACAACAACAAACCAACAGAAGTTAAACCAGCAACAACAAGAGCAGAGTGTTTTGTTATGTAGATGTTTCTTGCCAAGAGCTGGTCTTCAGTTTGGAACACAACATCCTGAAATGAAATCTCCACTTGTGATAACACCTTGCCTTTTCTTTTGTTAGGTGCAAGTGTAATCTCCATGCCACCGGCTGCAGAGAAGAAAACAAAAAATTGTTATGTGAATGTGAGCACAACACAACAGGCCCAGACTGTGGGAAATGCAAGAAGAACTATCAGGGCCGGCCTTGGAGTGCAGGCTCATATCTTCCCATTCCTAAGGGCACAGCAAATATCTGTGAGTACTTGTGCACAGCAGAACTGCCACGGTAGTGATGATACGTTTTGGCCTCTGGCCTTGTGGGTAAAAAAATGATCCTAAGAGAGCACATCAGCCAAACTCAAAACATCCTAAAACATTATAGCTTAAAGGAGTAATAGAACTTTAACCAGTCATGTGCGTTTTTATTTGGGAGCAAATGAACATGCCCATTACCCCTGTGTTTGGTGGGTTTATTCCCAAGTAAGTGTGCAAAGGATTAGAAGCTAAACTTTAAAAAACCCAGCTCTGCCTGGTGTTTTTTTTAAAAAATAACCTCAAAATTGTGATATCCACTCATATGTAGCATTTTAATAAATGTAAGCGCCAAATTTCCTTCTCCACATATTTCATACTTGCTATCGCATTCAGTAGAATGCCAACATCTCATTCTTTGGGCATTCTTAATGTAGTTTGGTCATTTGAAATTTCTATTGTTCATTTCCTGTTCACATGATAAAAGCACATGATAAGCCTATAACAGAATCACTGTGTAAACAAGTGGTTCCCAATTAGGGGTCCACAGCTCCATCCCTTGCCTCTCCCCAACTAAATTCTTGTCATTTTTGCCCGGTAATATCACAGATTTTATGGTCTTGTGAGATTTTTCAATAAGTTAGCCAAAATCGGTTTTGAAATCACATCGCAGTAATGATTTTGATCCAGCAATACACAGCAATGTATTGCTCCTCGTGTGAGGGAGGGCAGGGCAGCCGATTGCGAGGCCTTCCTTCCCCTCACGCTGACAGAGAACAGGGCAGCTGATCGCCCTCACTTCAAGGCACCGGGCACTACCTTCCCCTGGCATGGAGGTGGAGCATTTTCCCTCAGTCAGCAGGAAAGCAGCAGCAGCCACAGTAGATGCACATCTTCACTGGCTGCCACTGAAGGCGACCTGATGCACCCCCATCCCTTCCCACTCAAACCATGCAGTGAAGGTGACTGCTTCCTCTCCTTCCTTCACCCGCCAGATCTCTGCAACTGCTCCTTCCCTCATCCCCACGCCTGATCTCCCATTTCAGACATCGTGATATATCGGAATATCATGCTGTTTAGCTGCTGATATATCACGATGTTGGAAACCAGATATTGCTCAGCCCTAGTCTGTTTTTTTAGTATACCTAAAATCCTTTGCTTATTCGGGGCTACCCCACATTTTGTTCAGAAAGTTGCTTTGCAGAGGTAACAACCATGGAGTTATCAAAATTTTCAAAGGTAGGGTGTCCGTGGCTTGGCTTTTTAAAAATAAGGGGACCTCAGTAATAAGCTGATTTGGAACAACTGGTGTAAACTGTTACATTTATGTCCCACCCTTCCTCAAACATGATCAAGGCAATGTTTGTTGTTTCCCCCACTCATATTATCCTTTGAACAATCCTGTGAGGTAGGTTGGCTGAAATAGTGGCCCAGGGTCCAGTGAGCTTCATGGCTGAGCAGGGATTTGGACCTGGGTGTCTCCAGTTGGAGTCCAACACCCCAACCCCATTGGTAGTCAGTGTGGTGCCCTCTACAACTCCCATTGTTCCTGACCGTTGGCTTTTCTTGCTGGGACTGATGGAAGTTGAGCCAAACATCTGGGGTCATATTCAGACTAAACCCATTGAAATAAATAGACCTAAGTTGGGTGTTGATTTAAATGGGCCTACTCTGAGCAAAAGGGACGCAGGTGACACAGTGGTCTAAACCACTGAGCCTAGGGCTTGCCGATCGGAAGGTCGCGGTTCGAATCCCCGCGACGGGGTGAGCTCCCATTGCTCGGTCCCAGTTCCTGCCAACCTAGCAGTTCGAAAGCACGTAAAAGTGCAAGTAGATAAATAAGTACCGCTCCGGCGGAAAGGTAAACAGCATTTCTGTGCAGTGCCAGAAGCAGCTTAGTCATGCTGGCCACATGACCCGGAAAAACTGTCTGCAGACAAACGTTGGTTCCCTCTGCCAGTAAAGCAAGATGAGCACCGCAACCCCAGAGAAATTTGCGACTGGACCTAACTGTCAGGGTTCCTTTACCTTTACCTTTACCTTTACCTTTACTCTGAGCAAAATTTAGTTTGCTAACTGCTCCCTAACTATTACTTTCACTGGCCTACACTAGCTTGCGCAGGTTCATACTTTCATGCAACAGAAGCATAAAGGTAAAGGGACCCCTGTCCAGTCGTGGACAGCTCTGGGGTTGTGGCGCTCATCTCACTTTACTGACCGAGGGAGCCGGCATACTTCTTCCGGGTCATGTGGCCAGCATGACTAAGCCACTTCTGGCGAACCAGAGCAGCACACAGAAACGCCGTTTACCTTCCCCCGCTGAAGCGGTACCTATTTATCTACTTGCACTTTGATGTGCTTTTGAACTGCTAGGTTGGCAGGAGCAGGGACTGAGCAACGGGAGCTCACCCCATCGCGGAGATTTGAACCGCTGACCTTCTGATCGGCAAGCCCTAGGCTCTGTGGTTTAGACCACAGCGCCACCCGCGTCCCTAACAGAGACATACAAACCTCCAAATAAAAATGCAGAAACAGTTTCATCTGTGACATAGATAATATGACATCAAGAATCCTATTCAACCAAGTGTAACAGGGCATATCTTACAGCTGCTGCCTAACCATGATAAACAACTGCCTGTGAGCTACTCCTTGTCACAAATAGGTCATCACAGAAGACCAGTGGTTTTGCTTGAGTTTGTTTCTATGGTATTACTTGGTGCCGCATCTCTGCTCACTTTGCTCGCCAACCCCACAATTAATCTCCTAGAGCTTCCCCTTCCTACCCCATGCAACGAACAAGCTCACTTTTCACCATCCCTACTCCATTTCTGATGCCACTTTTCTGCAGCCCTGCATTGCACCCATTTTCACCCTCACCCCACTGTCCTCACCCCTTCCTTTTATGCAGCACCCCCTGCTTGCACACAGCCACCATGGTAGCCTCCTGAATATTCCTCCTCTCTCACATTGCAACCACTAGGCACCCTTTTCACCTTCCCCCCATTTTGAAGCAAACATCCTCTCCTATTCTGCAGACACATTCATGCCCCTGCTTTCATCTGCACCCCCATTCCCCCTGCTCCCTCTTTTCTGCAAGCCTCCCTTTGCACCCTCATTTTCACCTTCACATATACACGCACGCACACACCTCATTCTGCTTGCTTTTTTCAGTTCTCCCTTTTACAAAGACTAGCCCCACTGCCATGCACATCCTTACACTTTACTGTGTAATTGAATTGTGCCCAGCATTGGATGTTGGGTTAGATTCAAGTGTGGTGTATGGTCTCAAGAGCTCCTCTTTTTTTATTTACATTCATGGATCATTGGTATACCGTATATGCCTTATTTTGTTCCCCAAACAGCCATGTAAAACCCACATCCAATGATCGTTACTTGGATCCAGTTATGTTAAGCTTGTACACTGTGCTTTTCATCTACTGTGAGGTCTTCACACAGGAACTTCTTTTTGCATTTGTGGATGGCACCCAGTATTATGGTCTGCTTGCTGGACCAGGATAAATGCTTAACCAAAAGTACTAATATTCAGTTATTTGAAAATGATGAGCATGATACAGCCAAAGTTAAGTACTCTGAAGTCCTAACAGTTTAAATGGGAGAGATTAAAGCTGGTGCTTAATTCTCTCTTTTAAATCAATGGGACTTATAAGTGCTTAGCTTTTGGCTGGATCATTTCATGCACATTCATCCCTCTGACTAATAGTATTGAGAGCAGCACAATACAGACTTCAGATTGGGGACAGGAAGAGGTACAAAAAGAAGAAAGGAACATAAAAAAGCAAGAAATCCATGAAACTGTTCTGCCATGCAGGCAAGCGAGTTATACATTAACTCGGATCCTTGCTAATTTGACTTATGTACCTAAATCCCTCAGAGGGAGAGGGGTGGGGAAAAGGAGCAAGCGGAGAATAAGCCATCAAACCTTTTTGGAGTAGAAGTTATTAGTTGCTTTTTATAAAAAGTCCGGAGTTTTGCCCTGTATAAAAGTAAAAAAAAAAAAAATCTGGCTTTGGAAATAACCATTCACTGAAAAGTTATTTTGAAGAAACAGGGTTATGTGCCGCAGCTAAATGAAAAGTTAAAGGAAAAAAACAGCAGCAATGTGCCATGTTCCAAATGTTATCTTGCACTTCAAAGCAGCAGCTGTGAGGAATCAAACCTCCAAAATGAATATCACAGGAAGCAGGACCTTATCAAGTTTAATGTGAAAGTAATAGACTAAGTAACAAACCATGAAGTGTGGGCAGGGAGGGCATGAAATTATGATAAAATTCCTACCAGGCAGGGGGGGGAGTGAACCTTCAAAAAGAAGGGAAAAACATTTTGTAAGAGCATTAACTTTTAGAAAAACAGACACTTTGGATCACAGAGTTAATACTTTAAAGCTATGTTCACGATACATTTTGAAATTCACAGGATTCTCCCCTCCCTCCTCGCACAGAGAATTCACAGCCTAGAAAAGGCTTCAGAATCACTCAGCTTGAGTGATGCTGCATGGAAAAACACAGTTCCTCAGCTTCCAACTCTGCTCTGCCTCTCAGTTGCTCCTTGTAGACAGGAGCATCCTACATCCTTTATGCAGCTGTCCAGGTGTCTCCCTAGTGATTGAGTCCCTCTTATACATAGACACTCTCAAGCTCTTGCAATGCAATATATACTTCACAAATCTTAAACAAATACTTAGCATGCAGAGGTATCACTAAAGGGATTAGCAAACATGATCAGAGGCGGAGTTTTCCTGCATCTCTTGTACACCATCAAATTTCCACTAAAGTGGGGTTGCGGGTGAAATCTGGAGTGTTTTCAGCCAAACATGTGCTAGAAGATAGGAGCAAGTACCTTCAGACTTTCATCAGTCATGAACGTTGACTACCACACAATAAATCATAAGTCCTAGTGTCTGACAGAGCTGTCAAACTCAGCTAAAATCTGGTACAGTTCTCCTTTGTTTTCTGCCTGTCCCTTTGCTTGAAGCACAATGTGATCTACCCTAGACAAACAAATTGGTAGAGGGGAAGTGGAAAAGGAGTTGATATCCTCAGACTTCTTGAAATCTTGGATTTTTCACAGCTGGTATATTACTGACATAAAGGGGGACAATGTGCAGTATATTTGCCTCAAAATATGTAGTATGGGCATTTATTAGGCAATGTGACTGGGGGAGAAACCCCCTCCAGATTGATTGCAATCTTACGTTGCCTCACCTGCGATTTTGTATCATTTGCAGCATCTAACAAACAAACTTGTACAAATGTAACAAACCAAACTGATTTTAGACGCATAGGCTCAGAGAGGGATGGCTTTGCTCCTAATCATGACAATCCATCCAACCTTGAATTTGGCTTTCATTTGTACAAAAGTTACTCTGTCCCTTATGCCAGCCATGCTGCTAAGTATACTTACCCACAGGTGAGAAAACAGCATTGCCCATAGGTGTAGCGATAAGAAACTTATTCTGCATTGCAGATAATCTCACAGGAACCCAGGGTTTCAATAATAGAGTGTTATTTGCCTGCAGAAAGCCTTTCATATTGTAACATTATTGCAGAAACTTTTACTTGGGCTTCTTTTGTTTGTTTCTCTGCTTTTGCAACACTGTTTGGGTTTACTTGCTGCCTTGATTGTATGGTGTAATTTATTATTTTGGCACCGGAAACTGGCAATGCAAACTGGCTATTTTAATAATATAATTAACAGTTCTTAATGCATGGTATATAATTTTGAGACATTTAGCTGCCTCATCAAACCATTCAGCTATTTGTTTGTGTATTTTTCTTTTCAGCTCATTATAAATATATTCTACCAGCTAAAGCATCAGTGTTCCTGATGCAAACCTGTTTTCTTTGGGACTTTTTTATCCGACAACTCCCATCACACAAAGAGCTGAATGCATGTAGAAAATCTTCTCCTCCTCCTCCTCCTGCAAAGCATGTTTGCATGTTACAGTGCAATATATTGGTTGTGGGTGTTGGAATGGAACAAATCACTTGATGCAAATAACTGTTATGATCAGGCAAATGTTTCCAATCTCAACGAAAAATGGCCACTTGGAGAAAACTTTCAGCCAATCACATTGGGCTCTTCCACGCTTCCACTTGTCCGAAGCCTAAAAAGCATGGGTCCGAGAGGTTTTTCCACTTGCCCCATCCTTTCCAGGCATGGGTCCACTTGCCCCACTGCATTCCCCAGGAAAACCTGTTCTTTACTGCTGAACTGGAGCACAGAAAAGCTTTCCCCACGCTTTAGCCTCTCTGTTTCTGCAGCTCCTGGCCCCTTGTTCTTTCTTCTCCTCTTTAGTATTGCTATTTCTGGCCCCTTGCACCCCCTAGTCTCTGTTTCCACCTCCTCACACCCTGGTTCTCTCATTCCCCACACTCTAACCCAGTGGTTTCCAAACTTTTTTCCCCCTCTGGGCCATACTTGCATAATGAAAAGTTGCTCACGCCACACCAATTTTTTTTCCTTGCTAAGAACTACATTGGAAAACAAAAAGAAACAACAACTAGTGGTGCTTGATTTGTAACATAGAACGGCTTCATAATATGATCATGGGACTTCCAGAAGTATAAAGCAATGCAGTTAAATATGAACATGCATCATTCCCAAGATATAATTATAAACAACAACTAGGTTTGTCCTCAGTATCACTTGATGCTTTTTCTGTCATTTTGAAAATATATCTATCCATGTTTTGCAAATTAATATAAGTAGTACCTCGGAAGTTGAATGGGAACCATTCAAGAAGTCTGTTCGACTTCCAAAACGTTTGGAAACCAAGGCCATTCGGGTTCCAAAGAACATTCGCAAACCAGAACACTCACTTCCGGGTTTGTGGCGATCGGGAGCCAAAATGTTTCAAGCACAAGGGATCCAGGGTATGACTGCAGATGGATGGATGGATGGAGATGACAGATGATAGATAGATAGATAGATAGATAGATAGACAGATAGATAGATAGAATGTTATACTACACCAAAATGTTTAAATGTTTCTTTGTCCTTGAATCTTCCCAGCACACTTGCCATCCTCTCCAGTGTAGTGCAGCACACCCTTTGACAACCACTGCTCTAACCTCAATATTTCTTCAACATCACAGCCCCTAGTCTCACTCTTCCCCCTCCATCCCTTAACATCTATCCTACTCTCCCTTCACATCCCCTGGCCTTGCTCCTTCTCCTTCCCCACTACCTAAACTCTCTCTCTCTCTCTCTCTCTCTCTCTCTCTCTCTCTCTCTCTCTGTGTGTGTGTGTGTGTGTGTGTCTGTCTGTCTGTCTGTCTGTCTGTCTGTCTGGGTCAAATGTGTCTGTGCCTCTGTTTCAAGTGAACCCCTGCCAATTTTTAACCCTGGCTTTGCCTACCTGCTCTGTCCTCTGCCTCTGCCCTGTTTTCTACCTGCACCAGCCTAGTAGTCAGCAGCCACCACTGAGGACAAGCCACCCTTCATAATACAATACTGAGGAGTTTGCTGTTGCCATTACCAAATTGTGAAACAGGAAAGCCAAATAGCTGTGATACAGATAATGAAGGTTAATGAGAGAAACGTATGCTCTGTTTGCAATTTCCAGTGATTTCTCACACATTGGACATAAATAACATTCCCAAACGCCCACAAGTTCTGGCATGTATTAACCACTGTGGGAGCCTCCTACATAGCACCTGAACCTCATTGAAAATAAGGTCATTTTGAAAAATGCTCGATTGCATGAGATCATTAGCTGGCTGTTTTCCTAGCATGATATTGTCTGCAAGTGCAAAGAAATTAGAGGTGGGATGACTAACTGGCTTCAAATGATATTTTTATTTGATTTTTTTAAAAAATCCTGTTGCTTTCTAAAGCCAGCAAGTGAAATATTTATTAATTACAAGTTGTTTGAGCATTTTGCAAGCAGTTACAAAGAATTGTTTCCTTTCTTGGAGTAACAGCCTTACCTCTGAGCATAAAAATGCTCATCTCCATATTCAGTGGCACTATTCAAAATCCAGAATTCGAAGGTATTAATGGGCAACTCCCCAACTTTAATTGAATTTGAGAGTAGTACAAAGATCATTATGAGCTATATGTTCTCTCTCTCACACACACGCATGTATATACACAATGTGGTTTAACTCTAGTAGGTTCAAAGCAAAGACAAAAGGTAACTATAATACAGTAAACAATTATCAACAGGGGGCCAAAGAAATCCATACTGCAACAATGGCAATATTTGTTGTATTACCTACATAAACATGAAATACAATTTTTGCCTGAAAGCAAGACAAATATGTTTGCTTGCTTGCAAATGGCTTATATTTAATTTAATTTAATTTAATGTAATGTAATAGCTGCACAGAAACCCAGAATCTTCAGAAACAATTATTTCTTTGTTAACTGTTCCACTTTGCCCTTACACATGGAAGATTTGGATGAACTTAACAAGTGATGGAGGCAAAATTAAGCACTTTTTAAAGTTCAGCAACATGTGCTTCATTCACCCATAGAATTCAATGGGACTGTGAAATGCTAGCCTTTGGCTAGAACTTGCCCTTGGTGCTGCTGCTATAACAATGAAGTCTACTGATGCAGTAATATAAAATATACATCAATATATCTGCATCCCTAACCAAAATTCTCTCTTTTCTTTTCAGGTATGCCCAGTATTTCCAGCATTGGTAGTAAGTAATACAGAACAGACTTAGGCCAGCTTTGCTTGTTGTTCAGCCTCTGAAAATCTATTTTTCCAACATCTATTTCTGTTCTCCCTGAAACCTGCAGTTGTGGTAACTGGAGAAATATTAATAATATTCCTGCTGCATTTGCACATCTTAGATATTTATGTTCAGAGGAACACACCTCATAACGCAACAGCCAGTGCAGATTGTGATTTCTAAACAGACATTTTTTGCAAATTAAGGGATTTCAAATGATACGCATCTAATATTTTTCAAGTTTGGCAGTGAATGAAAGCAGAATCCTTTATTATTTGCTTTCAAACAAGCACAGCAGAGGAAACCAACTACTCTTCAAACTGCCAGGACTGTATTTAGAGATCCTTCACTATAGCCAGTCCAGATTACATTGAAAATTTTATTGTAATTGTTCCAAATTAGGTTCAAATCTGCAAACCACCCTTTTTATTTTTCTTTGAAGGGTGGCATAGATATCTGATAAGTCAATACTATCATTTTCCAGGACTAGAGGATAAGCAAAATGGACATGATTTTCCTCCTGGGTGACCATACACTTGCTCATCCAGCTACGGCATGATTTTGCTTAGCATTACATGCAGATGAGGCCAATAACTCCTGCTAGAGAAGATTTATAGAATGCCCTTCTCTAGACAATAAATAAAAGATGAAAACTGAAGGCACCTTGTCCCTGAAATGAGTATTTCTATTCAACACCTTTTCTACATGTATAACTTATCTCATTTTTACCCTAAGTCAGATACTCAGGTTTTACTTAAGAAATCTGGCATGATCTCACAGTAAATAAATTTGGAACTTTATACTAAAGAATCCCAAGTGCTGATAAAGTGTACTCAGTCACTGAATGTCTTATACAGTAAAGTAGTGACATGGGAAACACAGCATATGCACTTTGGGAACAATCCTTTTTAATGCAAGTGTAGTGCTTATAGGCAGCGTAATCCCCATGAACTCCATAGGGTTGAAAAGTAATTCCCATAGGGCTAAATAGAGCCCCATTTTCACTCTCTCCATCTTGGCTTAAGTAGAGGCAGTGCTCAATAGCATTATGGGGAAAGAGGAGTCTGTGCTCACTTCCTAAATCCTCCCTTCTCACTCTGTATGTGATGCAAATTAGAAACTAGCTAAGAGAAGGGAGTTTGTTTGGGAATGTGGCAAGTGTGCACAGGCCTTCTATTCTCCATGATGCTGTGATGCATGTGATCTACTTTACACAAAAGTAGGAAAGAGAGAAACAGGCCTTGGTAGATCTTTGCAGCCATGCTAGGAAGTATCGTATTTCTTTTCAGCACAAGCTTTAAACAAGTTAGTCAGATCTAGCTTCTCTCAATTTTAAATGCCACTGACTTCAACAGGAGAGTTAGGCACATGCTTAAAACGAATGGGATTTAAATCCACTTTGGCTGGATTGTGTCCAGATTTTGTGCTATGCAGTACCCTTATGCATTTCTTAACTACCGACAGAAGATTTGCAATACCTGACATCTGGCTGAAAAACAGTGACCTGATAATTTATCAGCCGCATTTCTTCTTCTAAATTGAGAGGCCTGACCGTGCATTTATAAGTCAACTCAGTTTTCTCCAGCTCATAAATAGGCTTAGGGCTGATTTGTTAAGCACCACATAGCATGCTAAATGCATTCAAAACTAGCCTTGTCATGAATGCATGTGGTGCTCTGTGTCCATTTTTGTACTGGCTTAAATGTTAAAGTAGCCATTTTCCTTGCAATGAAAATTAGTGTTAGCATTATGCAGGAGAAAAGTGCTATGTATTTTTTCTGCCCTAGTATCCTCCTCAGCATAGTTCTGACTGCAAATGCACAGTGGTGTGAAGCCCTGACAATGAATCTGGTTGTGTTATTTGATGCAAAGAAAAGTGGGGAGGAGCCTAAGGGAAGCCAGAGGAGAAATCTTATGGTTCGTAGCCAAACAAAAATCCATTACCATAGCTAACAGAAATGGATAAATGGTAAAAATAGTTCTTGTGCTACAGACTGTTGGTATTGTCTTGCATGCACTCGTGTGGTTGTGACATTCACTTTACACTCCCATATAGCTTTCTTCACTGCATTCGCCATCTCTGAGCATCAGCAGATGTTGGCCTTGGACTCTTAATTGGGAAACTCATATAGACTTGGATTAATCCAAGATGAACTGAAAGGATGCATTGCTGACCTCTTTGAATTTTGACACTTTTAGCAGTGGTGTAGTTAGTATCAATTGCCTTTGCTAAAAAGAGAATTATTTCAGTTGTGCTAACCTTTCAGAGTCCCCCCGTCACAGACCTTCCAAAATAGTCAGTAGCTCATGTTATCTGTTAGTCCCTACAAAGGGGGGGGGGGGCAATCAACCTTGCCTGCTCTCCTAGAGGTACTTCCTGCTTTGAACAGGTGGTCAGGTGACTATTGACAAATATGGCTTCTTCAAATTTGTTGCATAGCCTTAGTTCACAAATAATCCCTTTTAGATACCCTTAAGAGGAAATGTGGAATAGGTTTCACTTCAACAAGTGTCCATTCAAATATGAGCACTTTTTGATGCATAAAATACCATTCATAAATAATAGAGGGTTGCATCCAAGTTATACTTAGAGGAGACACATTGAAATTGATGCACCTACATTAGACATGCCTATTAATTTCAGTGGGTGTGCTCTGAGTAGGACTAACAGTGGATACAACCCAGTGTTTTCCCCATTCTGATCTACTGAGATTCACTGGACTGCAAATTGTGTGTGTTCACACACACATGCCAAACAAGATTAATAACATCAGGCTGCTTTAATGGATTCTGTGTGATTTCTTCTTTTGTCTATGCTAATGCAATATTTGTGTTCATTCCAGGAGGTTTTTCCTCTCTCAGCTGGGAATAGATTATTCTCAGGTAGTGCATTTAATATCGCTTGCTAGAAAACACTGAACTGCGTATATTGGCTTCTGTATGCCTGGAGCTTTCCTCAGTTTAGTGGAGAGAGGGGGGAAATGAACACAAAACATCCAGCATACAAAGAAAATCCATTGCAACAGATGTTCATGTATCATCCATAAGACTAAGATGATCAAAAGCATGCCCAAGGAAGAATAAAATATGTATATATTGGTGCGTAACATATATGTATAATTCTGTATTCACTTTGATCTCAAAGGATCTTGTATTAAAGCAGCACATCATTAATGCTTAAGTGCAATGCAAAGAGTGGTTGTTAAGTAAACACATCCTTTCTGATCATCTACACAAAAAATTAAATCAGAGCTTTCCCCATTAAGGTCATTTGTACCTGCTGTTGTCTATCAATTGAATAAGAGGTTCTTTGATCATTTCCAGCACATTTGATTCCAACGCTGATCTTTTCAGCACTGGCTTGGGGGCGGGGGGATAGCTGATAGTGAGATGGTTAGCAATTAATGAGTCCCAAAACCAATTTCAGAATACTGTAAAGCTTTTATGATCAGTTATGCCTACAGAGCACCTTACTTTGACCATCGTTAAATAATCATGGTATAGACGAACCTGTCAAAAATACTTTTGAGACTGAACACTGAAGATTAAAGTCCATTCCTTCATGCCTTCCCTTTTACACATTTTCTGCACTCAACCAGCAATTTAGGGGTGTTCTATGCATTATGTAGATGAGGTTGAAACTGCACTGCATCACTTCAGACAGTAGCCATATTTTTCACATGTCCCATGTAACTACACCGGAGCATGTCAAAAACTAGGACATCAGAGAAAGAACTGTGCTGAAACTGTTCTTCCAATGCACTGGTTTACTACATACAGTGAGTATATTTCATGTAAAAAAAATTGTGTTTTTTTTTTTAAGTGACACTACTATTTAACAAGTGAAGTCCATAATTCTCTCTCAATCATATACCACCCTATTAGCTTATTCTCTGTAAAGTGTAGGTTGGGCTATACGCCATCACTTATGAACCCTTCTCTATTACAAAATGTGACAAAGTGGAACCCACCACCGCACCTTGCTGTGTGCACGCTGCCTGTTTGGCCAGGGTTTTTCTCTGGTTCCCTGCCTTCCATCTCAATGTTGTCACTGCCTATCACATCTATGTGGCCACACTCGTCATGGTAGAGAAAAGCCATCACCCCTGAACCCCCCCCCCTTCCTGGAATTTCAAAGCCCTGATTTGAACCAGTTGTTTGTTAGCAAACTACTGCATCTAATCTGTATTCCGCAGTACACCATGACACTAATTATGCTAAGTAGTTTGTTAGAAAGTGCACAATTACGCAGAAAATAGGATTGATATGATGCACAGATAGTTTTGTGGGGGTGATTACCACCTCCGAAGCTATCGTTGACAGAGAAGTCAGAGTTTAGAAACAAACAATGTACTGAAGTACCAAATGCAATCAAAGTCAGCAGACGTTAAATCTGATGTTTGCAGTCGTGTCATTTTTCCTCCAATTACCTCTTTCAGAAACACAGTAGGGCCCTCTCCTGTGGAACAAACTGCAGACCACCAAGAATAATGTTCCACACTTCCCCAGACAATAGGGCATTCCAATACATGTCCAGTTTCCTTGTGACCACAGGATATTGGAGATTGTAGAATACTCGTAGTAGTATGTTTAAGTACATATATATTGTTACATGCTACCCTAATCTCCAAGCAATATGAGATTCCAGAGGTTAATGTGCTCACTCAGCGTCAGTGTTTCCTCTTGAAAATTAGGAAACTGTGGTGTCTTTAGGCTTATTTATACATATATACAACCCAAGCCTATGAAGGAGGGGTTAACAGCATACACACCCCAAGAGGTTCTGACTTCTCCCCTAGCCACAGCAGCCTTGGTTTTAAGGACGCCTCAACCATTGTTCTCAAATGTTGCTCTCTGACACTCTCTCTAGCCCACTACTTACAATATCTGTTGCATAACTCCGTTCTCCAATTTTAAGAACCCACTCACCGAACTGACTGGAGAACTGGGCCAAAACTAACAAAATGAATTTCAGTAGGGACAAATGTAAGGTTCTACAGTTAGGCAGGAAGAACCAGCTGTGCAAATATAAGACGGGGATGAGGCACCTGGCTTGCCCGTAGTACATGTGAAAAGGATCTAGGAGGTCTTAGTAAACCACAAGCTTCACATGAGTCAGCAATGTGTTGCAGAAGAAAGAAAGAAAAAAGCTAATGCTATTCTAGGCTGCATCAATAGAAGTGTAGTGTCCCAATCAAGGGAAGTAATATTTTATTCTGTGTCCAGTTCTGGGTGCTACAATTTAAGAAGAATGTTGACAAGCTGGAACGTGCACAGAGGAAGACAACCAAGATGATCAAGGGTCTGGAAACCAAGCCTTATGAGGAACGGTTGAGGGAGTTCCAGTATGTTGAACTTGGAAAAGAAAAGACTACAGTGGTGCCCCGCAAGACGAATGCCTCGCAAGACGAAAAACTAGCTAGACGAAAGAGTTTTCCGTTTTTTGAAGTGCTTCGCAAGACGAATTTCCCTATGGGCTTGTTTCGCAAGACGAAAACGTCTTGCGGGTTTGCTTCCTTTTTCATAAAACCGTTAATACCCAGGGAATCCGCGCTCCGCAAGACGAAAAAATCGCAAGACGAAGCAACTCGCGGAACGAATTAATTTCGTCTTGCGAGGCACCACTGTAAAAGGAGATAAAATAGCCATCTTCAGATATCTAAGGGGTGTCACACGGAAGATGGAGAAAGCTTAATTTCTCCTGCTTTAGAGGACAGAACTCAATCCAATGGATTCAAGTTTTAAGAAATGAGATTGTGACTAAACATCAGGAAGAACTTTCTGACAATGCTATGTATTCTAGTACATAGTGTCAAAAACTCATTAAGCCAGGACTAGGTTCCTCTGTGAGGTGATAGCTTGAGGGTAATGAGTGATTAGGATGACAAATGATCAAGGGCAAATCTTATTTGCAAATGAGTAGGCACACTCTCCCCTTCAACTGAGAATCTCAGAATTGTGGAGTTCAAAGGGCCCCCAGGGGCCATCTAGTCCAACGCCCTGTAATGCAGGAATCTCAATTTGATCATACATGGCAGATGGTAATCCAACCTCTGCTTTAAAACCTCCAAGGAAGGAGAGCCCACCACCTCTCATGGGAGTCTGTTCCACTGTCGACCAACTCTTATTCTAGTACATAGCTCAAATACACACATGGGTCTAGCCACCAGTTTTAACACCAAATTGTAATTACATTCTAACACCGATTAGACCCAGGAATTTAGGGTGTCTAGCACACACACTCATAACAATATACAGATTGAATAGCAAGAATGCAGGCAGCACTGCTAACCACAATCCAGGACCAATAGAGCAACCCAAAAACTGTAGGACGCCACTACAATTTTTCTAACCAAGCTTGAAAATCAAATGTATATGAAAGAAAGAGAAAGAAAAAACTACTTCTTTCTGCCCCCCCCCTTCCCCTCATTCACATCTGTGTAAACCATCTGAAGCTGCAAAATGGAACTGGAGATGAGACAGAGGAATCACCTCCCCAAATGCTCATGGAAAGAGTAAAAGACACGACACACATATCTTACAACCTATTGGCTGCAAGACACATGGTGCAGACTTAGGATAAAATTTTAAACACAGTTGAAGGTCCAAGTAAGACCTATGAACAGGATCTCCCTCTTAAAGTAACAGCAATAACAGTCAATGTAGTAATAGCAGTAGCTATAGGCAGACAGGTCAGTTCCTGGCTGCTGGCCTCAGGAAGGGAGGATTCAGTCATTTATGCCACACTATTTTCCTTGATTAAATTTCTTCTACACTACATAGGAGAAGGGGAGAAATTTGGTTCACATTTTAATGTGAGCAATCTAGTTTACACTTTCCCAAGTATTAAGTGACTCTTTCTTCAAGTGGCATTCCGTTCTCCATCCAAAAATTGTGATACAAAAATACATATCTTAGGCAAAATGACATACACGTCTATATTATATCAGGAGAAACTGCTTGCGAAAATGTATAAATTAGGCAAAATTGTGTTAAAATGTGTTTAGTAGGAGAAGGGATGCAAAAATGCAGATAAATTCCTGTGCATACTTTCCCCCCTCTTATTTTGCAAATAAGGAAAGGGGATGAACCAAATTTAAGGTTGGGAAAATGAGAAAGTGAAATTGACGTGTTAATTGACATATCTACTTTGGTCATAATATATAGTATTTGTACAAGTAATATGATGATGCTGTTGTTTTGGAAAAACTAACTGATGATTGTCCTTTTCAGAAAATATTGCTTATGGCATTAGTTTGAGTAAGACTTAAGAGTAGACAATTGTACCAAAATGTGTCCTTGCTTAGACTTGCTCCTAAAAATGGATAGACGCTTATGACCATGCAAAGTGAAGCATGAAGTTTGGACTCTAACATCTGCCAAACATTCTAAAACCATGTTAGGAAGTATATCAGAGTCAATTCTCAAAACCAGCTTACTACTACTTCATGTTTTCCACTTTGAAAAAGAACAACTATCCTTTTACTGCATGAGTGGCTGTGGATCAGCAATCACTAAGTGTTGTTTTGTACAGTGAAAGGCAGTTGTCTTTAGAAAGCTGGCAATGTGGTAAACCAACCAATAGCAAAGTCCCTCTGCCACAGGGAATTATTGGGGGGGGTGTCTGGGGGTATTGTGGTAACAGAAGGTGCAGTGTTTGGCCAGGGTGCTATAAAGGACCCATCCCAACAACCACAACAACAACAACACACACAAACACACGAGGGCAGGGACACACAACTGTTTTCCAATTAGTCCTCAAGATATTAAACCTAATATACTTTGCAGGCCATGTTGACATTTGTCATTGTACTACTATATTAATAGACTCCACATTGGGGTGAAGGATAGGATATAAATACTTTTCATAAACAATGAAATAGATAAATTAATATTGTATGTAAGGCTGGCACCAATTCTGAAGAGCCCTGCCGCCCACCCAGCAAAGTGCTCTCTAAGAACCACGTCCAACACTAGAGGCTGAAGGATTTAAAAACAAACAAACAGTCCAGTCTTATGCATATTTATTTAGAAGGAATTGCCACTAAGTTGAGTGGGAGATAGGCCTATTTATGGAGTCGGATCCAATATGTATAATAGGAGTTAGCAACGTGGTTGCTGCCGCCGCCACTGTGGTTTATCCCGCACCACTGGAGGTTCATGTAAAGTTTCCCTCAATTAAAGCTGCATACATAACATACATTTAAAGCACTTCCTCCAAGAGAATCCTGGGAACTGTCCTTCACAGAGCTACAACTGCTTGCACCTTTCAGAGACTACAGTTCCTGGGATCCTTGGGGTGGTGGTCACCACCCCACACAAGTGATCCATTGTGGCCAAGAGTCACTGTGTGGCATGGATGTCACTGAAGCCATGGGTTAAGGGCTCAATTCTATGTACGCTTACCTAAGAGTAAGTCCCATTGAATTCAGGTAGAGTTACATCTAAGTAAATAGACACAGAATTACACTGAAGGGCATCTAACTCCTAAGTAAGCATAAATGTCTTAGGCCAGGATTCAACTAAGTTGTTGCATAAGTGGAACGAAGTCCGCTCATACAACTTTCCCTGTTCTCCTCCCTCTGTACCTCCTAAATCTTCCCTGGAAGTTTGGGGAACTCACAGAAGAGGTTTAGGTGGGTTTGAGGGAGATAAGGAAAGCCCTGTTGCATGAGCAGACCTCCTTCTGTTCATACGTACCCCTACGTACAACTATGTCAAATTCCACCCTTTCGGGTGCAACATAGGGTGAAGGGAGTTGTTTACAGGCAACCCCCATTTTAGGCACGCACACACAGCACTAAAATTGGATGTGACCCAGAAACGTTATAAAATACATCACTAGAAGGGCGCAATGGGGTAGGGCAGAACAGAGCAGGGGCAGAATGGGGTGTTTAGATTGCACATGATTTCACGCAAGCACGCAGTGACTTGGAACTCAACCCCCACGCAAATCGGGAGGTGCCTGTATTTGTTAAGAACTGTGTGTTTTGTTTTCTTCAAATGTGATCATATGGGAGCTGTTACATACCCAATATAATTTTCTTTGATTTGACACCATCTTCAATTGCAGGTAAATGTTGAAACTAGGGTATACTACTGATTTAGTAATTCTAATCAAGATAATTTCTGTTTGCATTAGAAGATTTTCAATTATCCTAACCATTTCGTTTGCTCAGTAATAAATAATACTGCCTATGACGTTGACAACTGGATAAACAAGCCTAGACAGGCCTCCTCTTCTGGCTTTAGTGGTTGCTTGGAGTGCAAAAAATAATAATCTGCAGGTGACACTTTTCACAGCATGGAGAAAAATATAACCACTTGCTAATGTCTGAATGACAAGCTGCTGTTAAAGTCACAGCTACGGTAATCGATTACAATATTGGCAAGCCTAGTTGTCTTCGGCATAATAATTCACACTAATGAGATGTACAAATTGACTTTATACTGCACACATACATTAATTAACCAGATATGGAAAAAGATTTGTAGAAAATGAAGTAAAAAGGAGGGGGCAGCAACAGAAAAGCCTTTCCAGCACCTCCGTCCCAAGTAAAAAAGCTATATTCAGAGAAAAATGCTACTGATATCATATGCTAAATGCTGGGTTGTTACACTCTAAATTACATTCACCCTCATTTTAAATAAAGCATACCCATAAGAAACTGCAGTCCTAACCCCACTTACCTGGGAGTAAGGTCTGCTGAATTTACTTATGAGTAGATATGGTTAGAATTGCATTATTAGCTCCTAGTTACATAAAGCATGCTTGTGTCATGTTAGCATTTTTTTCAAACCAGACAGTTTCAAATGAAACTTTCTTTTTTAAAAAAAGCTTTTTAATTTTAATTTTTTTAACTGTGTTTTTTTAAACTGCTCTGATCCTGCTACTAGAATTATGAGATACTGGGAAGGGAAGCAACAACCATTCTGCAAGGTGGGCTGTTTCATCAGTATGGTGGCAAGTCAACCACATAACTTGAGGCCAACATGGTTTTAAAAATACGCTACAGTGGGATCTCAAGTTTGGGTACCTCTGCGCAAAAATGAAATCTTTTGCTCTGTGGAAAGGAGGATTCAGAAGTTTCCAAAGAGCTAATATTCAGAGACACTGAAAGATTTCCCTCCTGCCCACTCTTCTTTCAAGAGTGTTAGGGAAACCATTCTGGCCATAAACTACGCTGAGATTTGCTATCAGAGTGTTTATTTTATCAGCCTTGCATAACCATTCACAGAAAGTTTCCTTTTTGTAGAACAGTGCCTACACCTGAGGTCTCCTGTCATGAGTAGAAAGTGGTACAGCCCAAGTAAAAAAGTTGTACCAAGTGATTCTGTGTAGGTTGACTCTTATTCCCTATCACGAAACATGACACAGCCACTAACTTTAGGCAGTTGTAAAAAGCGATTAAATAAACGCATAGAGGAAAAGCCTTCACTAGCTAATAGTTACGATGTCTGTATGATTGCTAGTCGCTGTAACTCTCATGTCCTGCTTTTTCGATATCTCAAAGGCATCTGGCTGGCTACAAAGAGAAAGCTTGGACTACATAGACCTTTGGTCTGACTGAGCAGGTTTAGTCTTATGTTCCTGTACTTTAAGATGTATGAGATTATCTCTGAAGCATTGCAGGGGTTCTTATTGAAAGAAGAAATGGGAAGAAAACATCATTTCATTTCTGTGTTATCATATCTTCCAGCATTTCATGGATGAAAATAGGGACACCCTTGAGACTTGTAACACTCCTGTTCTCACATTCACCTCCCCTTTCTCACACACAAAAGTTGTCACACGTTGCTGAGGGCTCTTCCCTACCTCCTGTGCACCGTATTGTAACTTCTCCTGACTCTAGCTTTTGCAGCAGTAAGCTGATCTTAACAGTTTCCTTTTCTAAAAAAAGAAAAGAACAGAGAGAAAAGCAAGGCTTTTTAATACAGTATTTACTCTCACACTGGATCTGATTGTAGTCATTATAGAAGAACTACAATTCAAAACATATTCAGCAGCAAATGGTTGGCCAGAGTGGGAAATGGAATGAAACTCTTAAAGTGAAGAATTTCGTCTTCACTTTAAGACAAGTAAGAACCCAATCCTAGGCATGTTTTCCTAGCAAGTCCCTCTGAGTTATTTGGAGCATACTTCTGTATAAACACACCTAGGATTGGGCAGTAAGAAAAAATAAACTTGAATGTGGCCATGTGATATAGCTAGATGGTGTTATATTAGGAAAACCATACCCTATAATATATAATATGTCAATGGGGTGTTCTGCTATTATGCTATGCATTTTATATTTTTATGTTGCAAACCAACCAGTAATCGATGGGGATTATGATGCCCCAAAATGTTTTCAATGCAGGCCACGTTTTGAATTTCTGAACCCCATCCCTTCACAGCCATCTTTTTGGCAGGTGAGCTCAGAATATCCTTGCAGGGCTCTGCTGCTGCTGCGTGCATAACTTAATCTGATGATTGGGGCGCTACTAATCCAACACTGGCACTAGAAGAGAATTGGAATAGCACAATGCGGTGAATAGTGATAGTGGGGTGGGTGAGCAGGGCAGTTAATGAGAGCCCAGGCCAGGGACATCACTTGAAGCATATTCAACTTACTCTCATCCTCCTCCCTTGTACAGCAGACACTTAAGCAATTCTCAGACCCTGGGGTGCTCTGGGAAATTAAATGTGGCTAGACACAGCCACTGTGCTGCTTGGAACATTGCTCTAAGAATCAGACAAGCCTTTCTGATGAAAAATAGCCCAACCAAAGGACAGTTTCAGGTTCTTTCACAAGTGTGAACAGTAACCCAGTCCTTTGCTCCAAGCAAACAAAACAGAATGAGACAGAAAATGCATGTGCTGCCTAACTGTAAATAAAATCTCCCAGGAGGTTTGTGGAGAATATAAGGTATACATTAAAATTGTCCTTAAAAATCAGAATTAACAGATTTTCTTAAAAAAAACAACAAAAAAACAGCAGTTGAAAATGAAGAGTGGACTTCATCATTGTACTGTTCTGAATGTTCAGGCTGCATGAGCATTTCAGCTTGCTAAACAGAATGATCCCCACTCTCTTATTTGCCCAAGTGGTGGAGCATCTCCCGAACCCCCACCACAGAGGGAAGATAGGGGGAAAGCCCCATTGTCCAATAAGAAGTCCTTGCACAGGGCTTCTGCTTATAGATCTCCTTAGTTGAATTTTGCCCATACTTATCAGCTAAAATAATGTCAACTTTAGGTCATGGTCTATCTTTACATTTGGGGGGGGGGGTATCCTTAAGCGGCTTACAAGTATCATACCATAAGTATTGCAATAAACGTTCAGAAAAGACTAAATATATTATTAAAATTTTGTAATGATTTGTTGGGTCTCTGAACCGTAATAAAGATTGATTATTATTAAAATGTCCACAGTTGGGCCTAAGGCAGGGGATGGAAGAGACACAGGGAGCTGTAGGTGTTGGGTTAGAGCTCCCATCTGCCCCGACTTTATGCCAAGCTGGCTGAAGCTGATGGGATTTGGGCTTCAACCTCTGGAGGACCACAGGGTTTCCCACCCCAGCCTAAGGCACACTGGTATGCAATTATACGTTTTACACAGTCCTCTGTCATGAAGGAGGGAGGCAGGCAGTTGGAATAGTTTAACAAATTTCCTGCTTCTCTCTTCTCGGTAAGCAGACCAGGAGTGGTTGCCTAGCAACCCCAGTGCTCACTTTCTTTCCCCGGAAGAGGCCTAAGGGCAGCAGCAATTAGTGTGACCAGATGAAGAGAAAGACGGGACTCCTGTGCTTTTAATAGATGTGGAGAAGAGGGAATTTTAGCAGATGCAGCTTGTCAGATAGGGGTGAGGGAAAGTTACACCTGCTGGAAATCCCTCTCCTCTACCACCGCTAAAGGTACACAGGCCCTTTCCTCCTTTGCATCTGATCACTCTAGCAACAATCTGGTTTGAAAGCCCACAGATTTCACATAGCTTTCTCTGAAAAAAACAAAGGGGTCACTCATTTCTTTGTACATGTGCTTTAGGGAAGCCCATCTGCCAGTAGTTTTCAGAGTTATCCACCTTGGTACTGGAGGAAGCAAACACGTATCAGATTAAAAAGATAGGTCACAGCTGGCGTTGCCAACTTGTAGCTGTGTTGTGGCTATGTCTTTAGCAGGTATTAGTGAGAATGTTTATCTCCATGCTATGAGAAGCATAGCTGTTGATTCCTCTATGGGCAAATTCCCCCCACCCCACCCCCTGTTCTGCCAGTGTAGGTTCTAGGGTCCAACTTAACTGTGGACAGGCCTGGGAACATATAACCAGGGCTTTTTGTGACCCATTCAAAGGTTATGTAAGTGGATAGGTGTTTCCATATTTTCAGGGCCTGGGGACTGAATTTCAATGGTGGGAGAAGTTAAACTCATAACTTCTAAGGCAGACAACCCCTTTTTTTTTTAAGCTTTGCTAGGAGCTACGGGGGGGGGGCACCAATTTCTTCCCAGAATGCTGCTGAGGATGACACTATGTCATAATGAAACATTTTTCTGAGGCAATATTGGAAAATATAAATGGTGGAGGCCAGCCAACAAAACACAGGAAGAATCCTTGTAACTGCTCTTCCCACACTGCTGAACTTCTCCCTGATCGCCTGAAAGGCAAAAAGCAGAAGGGAGAGCTGCCCCCTTTCTTCCCCACACCCCTCAAAAATGGGTGAAAGTTCTCAAAGGTGAAAAAATCAGGAGAGCCAATCACAGATATCATGTGCTATGTATGTTTTGGCCATATAACATATTTAGCAGCACCACATGTCACTCACTACCAGTCATATCCCTCACTTTTATTATAGAAAAACATCATTTTGGTGCCAGTTTACTCTCACCTAGGCAAGGATCCAGCATGTGCTGCCCACCACCCTCAAACAAACACCAATTCATCAATTATGTTTGTGTCTCTGGCCATTTTTCAGCCAAGTGACTATGTGAACCACCCTTAAAAGTCTACATCTGTTCTTGGCTAAGGTAAGAACCAAGAATAATTAATTAATTCCATTAATTAGTGCAATGCCTATTGTGGAGAAAAAGGAGTGAATGGTGATTGGTTGGTTGATATGTGTTACATTATAGACACCTGTCTAGCAGACCATACCATGACCAAAACGTGCCATTAGCCCTGTTAAACATTCAGACCTTTCATCACATGCCAAATATTGTCTTGTTCATTCCTTTCTTCCATATATACAGAACAGATAGAAGAGGGAGTGGTATCGCATCCTCTGGCCTCATTCTGATCTCCATATCAGACCATCCAAGTGTCCCTATTTTCCGGGGACAGTCCCAGATTTACAGAAGCCATCCCGGTTTCTGATTTGATCCTGGAATGTCCTGCTTTTCCTTAGGACGTCCCTATTTTCATCGGCGAAATGTTGAAGGGTACAGAGTTATGCGACCCCTGAGCCAAGGAGATACATAACTCTACAACCTTTAGAAGATATCTGAAGACAGCCCAGTATAAGGAAGTTTTTTAATGTTTTTATATATGTTAGAAGCCACCCAGAGTGGCTTTGGCAACCCAGTCAGACAGCAGGGGTATTTTTATTATTATTATTATTATTATTATTATTATTATTATTATTATTATACGTTCCTATTTTCATCAGAGAAATGTTGGAGGGTATGCCGTATTTCAAGTTTCCTCAATCTCGGCCCTCCAGATGTTTTTGGCCTACAACTCCCATGCTCCCTAGCTAGCAGGACCAGTGGTCAGGGATGATGGGAATTGTAGTCTCAAAACATCTGGAGGGCTGAGGTTGAGGAAGCCTGCCGTATTTTCAGTGGACTTTCAGTTTTGACCCACGAAGCCTAACACAGGTCACCAGCCATGTGCGATAATCCACTAGTGGCTCAGTAAATTTCCTGGTTTCACTTCCAGCAAGGGGGAAAAATCACCATATATCATAGATGCATTTTGTTTAGCAAGTTGTATAGGTCTGACCCATACTACTGATATCAAAATAACCATAAGAAATTCCCCAGAGGAGTGGGGCTGATACCGGTAAGCACAGTGAGCTAAGCATTTTATAAGAATATGCTTCCCCCACACTTTAAATAATTTGGAGTAACTGATAACATTATAGCTTACCTATTTTTGGTATGAAAGCTTGTATTTGGTTATTATTATTATTATTATTATTATTATTATTATTATTATATTTTGCATATGTTGTATATCCTGTATACATGTCATACTCAAAATAATGAAAAATAAATATTTACTAGCAACTATCACAGCACACTGTTCAGCATAAAGCCCAAAACATCATAATTAAGTATGAAAATGTTTTATATGGCATTGGGTGATTTTTTAAAAAAATCATCAGAATCTGAACATCTCTTTCAAAAAAACACAGCTGCTGAAGACAATTTTACAAAAGCAAAGCAAATCTTTGTCAGTATCTGACTGGTAAACTATGTGGGTACTTTTTGAATGTCATTTATTTATTAAGATTTATGCACCACTTAATTATTATTATTAAAAACCCTCTAAGCAGTTCATAAAAAGATAAAATTAAGACAGACGTACGACCATACTTTAAAATATACAAAAGTTAAAAAGCTAAATCAGATTAAAAGTATCTCAACTTCATCTCTGGAGGAAATGTAATAGCATATAAATTTAATAAATAAAAAGTTCTGTCTTTGTGCATATCCACAACCCCTGCACTTTTTGATAATAAAAAAGCAGCCCTTTGAGATCGCCGGCTGCATTTTACAATTCAATATCTTTCTTCTCAGACTTACCTATACCCCTGCAGAGATCTCAGAACTATTATGTTATTTTCCTGCTGCTCAGGAAAAGAGAGTTCTTAACAAATTGCGGTAAATGAATGAGTGGCTATTATATGGCCTGGCTATTAAAGGATTCTGATTGAAGCCTGTTGAGAATGAGTCATCTTTTCCAGTTACCTAAAGACTTCACAGGCAGCTTCCAGAAGAATCTCTGAGTGACTCAGAAGTTTTCATCCCACTATTCAAGCATTTTTTTAAAAGCCAAATGTGCAGAGATTGGGTAGTGTTCATGCTGTATCCAGCCACAAATTGGAAAAAAAAATGAAAAGCTCAATGCCTAGAATGAGGGCCATATTTGTCATAGGGGGAAAAAATGTAATAATTGATATACTGGCGGTGGAACAAGGCTTAAAAATAATTCAAGGTTCAGCCCAGTGGAAGTAGCTTCAATCTAAAGCTGAACAGGCTCTGTACCATTATTATTTTTAAAGGAAGATGCTTGAAGGATCCAGTAGTTGAAGTAGGAGAGGGGAGGAGCAGATCAAAATAGGCTGAGAATGTAACAGGATGTGACTAATAAAGATATCTTTAAGAACCTCTGAAATCTAGTTCTCATAGATAAAGGGGTAGATACCAAAACCTATTCAGTGAGATGGGGGGGGGGTTGTGGCACCACAAGGTTGGAGGAGGAGATATTAGACAGTTCAAAGGTCAAATGTGACCAAGACTGCAACTCTAAATAAACGTATAAGGAATAAGACCCACTGAACCCAGGAGGACTTATTTCTGGAGTCATGCATAAGATTGCATTGCACGACTGAAGATTAACAGCCAAAGCAATCCAAACCCAGGGCCAGAAGCCAGAAAGGTTTTAATGAGAGGTTATTATAATGTTGTATTGATTGCCTTTTAATGTATTTTATTGATTGCACACCACTTTGTGAGGCAATTGGCCTACAAAGTAGTATAGAATTTATTTTTTTACATAAATGGCCAGAGCAAAACAGGGAGTGGGGAAAGCTTTTTTCCCCCATATATACCGTGTGTGTGTGTGTGTGTTTTTTTTATATATATATTTGCTGTGCCAGCTCCAGACTGGTGAAGATGTGGAACTCAAGAATCAAGCCCCTTAGGTGAACCACAGGCTATGGATACATTGATTACTGATATTCCACTCCAAAAGCCACCAGCACCTCATATACCAGGCTGCAGCAGAGTCTCATCAACACCAGTGGCACTCTTCACTGGTGGAGAAAAACTTGAGCTCCATCCCCATTCAACCACCAACAGAGAGGCTTAGAATTGCACTCTCAAAAAATTGCTGTTACGCAATTAATCTACTAGATCGGAGTAGGCAACCTGATGTTCTGAACTTCAACTGATAAGTGTGTATAATGAACAAATTATTGCCGGAGTTTTCTTTTGTTTTTTAAAGAAAAGACTGGGGCAGAGCTTTGCCATGTTGCACATGACATTAAACTATTGAGTCTATTTAATAGAATAGCAGGGGGTGCACAAAATAGCTTGATTTCTTCATTAACATTGGTGAAACTGGTTGCTTTGCACAAGGAACAAACGTAGCAGTAGCCTGCCATGTTGATCAGTAGTCCAAAATAATATCCAAACATTCCACCCTGCAACTTGCCCCTTTCCAAAGCAGAAACAATGCACAATTCATCAAGGTGTCAAGTCTTATAACTGAGAACCATACACACATAAGTCAGATCTCTTGCCTTTAAACGATTACAGTGTAAGGATCAGGGGTGGTGGGGAGGAAGCATATGAAATATGGTTACAGAAAATCCTACCCTCACAAAAATGCTGTAACTTCTCTAGTTGATAAATGTCCCAAACATGTTGAAATGCAATAAAACATTAGATTTATTATTTCACATTAAGCAAAATTTTATTTCATTGGTGCTTCTTTCCTGTGATTTTTGTTGTTGTTAGCATGAGTGAAATAAAGACACATAATGGGAATGTTTTAATGAAGAAAGAGAGACACCCTACTGCAGCTAAAGGACAGCTGTGGACGACATATTTTCTAATTCTGCCAGGGGAATGCGGAAAAAGAGATTGTGTGTGTGCCTGTGTTTGTAATGCACACACTCACATACAGTATATAGAAGGTGATTCTAATGGGTCTACTCTGAGTTTGACCAGCATTCGATATCACAAATATATGTGTGTAGATCCTAACCACGTAAGGCGGATGACCAGTTAGGAATCCTTTTTAACATGTAGCAGTTCTGATTACACTGAAATAAATCAGAATTACCAGGCAATACTTTGAATTAATGCTAAGGACATTAAAAAAAAAATCCTTTGCTAATTCTCATCAGAAAGCAAAACAGTGATCAACAAGTTCATAGAAACTTAGTGATTATTTCTGCTATCACATAAGCATTTTTTCCCCTTTAGTTGCTTTCTGCATATATAGTTTGCTGGATATGATAAGAAATCAAGTGAATTCATTCTCTAGAAATCCCGGTCTACTTATTTTTAAACCTTTTGCTATAATTTTTGTAAAAAACACGTCTGGCTTTGTCTAGCTTCCAAGAGCACGGAGGAGCAAAAATTATGTAAAATGCCTTTGCTATCCTAGGCTCATACTCTAATTTTATATTTAGAGTATGGCTTTAAATAGGAAGTGTTGATAATTTGTTGATTTGCTTCACTACTAGGTGTGGTTGCAGGCAAAATGGAAGTGTATGTTTGTAGGGTTCTTGTTAAGACTGGTCCACATGTGTTCATTCATCACTTGGATGACTAGAACAATGAATGGGCCATCATCACAGATGTGTTGTTTATATGCCAAATAATAAGTAGCAGTGTTATCAACATTAGTCAGAGTCATCTTTCTTTGGACTGGCGTCTTTGGCATGTATGCCTAGTATGTTCACCCATGTAATTGTTTATAACAATATCATTTGATGTGTGCAACTAGCAAGTTAGCCAGAGATATAAGTGTTCCCGAGGAATCATCAAACATGGCACAAATCAATAAGCAGAGCCTATCCTCCTCTCCACTGCCCCATCTACCATCCCTAAACATCATCCTTGACAGATGAGTGTCTAGCTTTACCCCAGTTATCCAGTGCCCCTTCCTGTAATACATATTTTAACATCAAAATTGGTAATGTTAGATTATAAAAGCTGAAATGTCTCTCTCACACACACACACAAACAAACACGTGCACACAAAAGATGTAAATGTCCATTCAATGTTTTGGGAATCATCAATTGCTTGTTCTTGTTCAATGTGGCCTTGATGTATTGTCCAAGTGTGTCATTGACAAAGTCCAGTAATGGATGTTTGTGCTTTATGTTTTTCTCCATACACGTCTGTTTAGAAATAAAACAAATAAAAAATATCTATCAGCAGATGTAAATAACAAATCCTGATTTTTCCTGATATATGCAGCTCCTCCAAAGTTTGATAGGATATGGCCGAATATATCTTCCCTTGGGGTTTCTAACCCAAATCAAGGTAGGATTCTGTAAAATCCCTACTGGTCTATACTTTTAACTGCTTTCATAGAATCTGAGATGATGGCAAAAAGGACAAAACACATTTTCCTCTCTTGGGACTAATAAAAAAGTGTACTGTCCAAAAACAACTACTGGGAATTATCATAAAAATGAATCTTACATGAAAAGGCTTTATATAACATGTACAGATCTTCCTCACCAAAGTTATAAGTGCTTTTATAGCTTAAATTGAATATGAGTCCCTGGAGAAGACTGGAATTGTATAGGCATCAAGGTTTGCATGATAAATAAGTTTTGAGAATTTTTGAGTGCCAGAGATTTCTTTTGTCTCCATCAAATCATTTCTTAATGTCTCTCTCTTCTGCTTTGTTTTCTTAATTGAAATGAATGTTATTTCGGTTGGTATTCAGAGCTGAGGCTGCATTGAGACAGACTTATGGTGGTGGTAGCAACAGTATTCTCAGGGAATTTCTTTGAACAATGCAGCATCTTCAAAAAGCTGGAGTTTTCTCTTCTCCATTCCCCGCCCCCCCGCCAAGAGGTCAAGTCACACTGTAGGTTGCTTCCCATATCCCGTATCCTTTTTTGTGTGCTTAAAGTATTACATTTCCACTAGCACTGACAGCAATATTTCTTTCTGAAATCCCTAGTGCACAAGTTTCACATCTGAATTCCAGTGACATTCACACACACACACACACACACACACACACACACACACACAATTACTGTCAGACTGTGGCCTGATGATTATTCTGGGAGTGGGGAATGGAGTGTGGTTTATAAAAAAGACAATGAAGAACATATATAGTTAAAATGCTATCATTTTAAACGTTTGTTCTCCTGCGGAGCTTTTACGCAGCAAATTCATTCAGTCAGGTGTAAACGCGTTCATTATATCACATGGAATTATCTTGTTTTCCCTCTTTAAAAGCAAATAATATTGGTCTACAGCTTGCCATCGTTATACACAGGATGTTCCTTTTAAACTCTAATGAATACAGATGGAGGAGGAAATGAGCAAAAGAGGATCCAGGAAATAGCTTCTAAGCTAAAACAAAATGTATTAGCAATTTGTTGGAGAGCTAGATTGGAATGAATGCAGTCCTAGCCCTTGATCATAGTGATGAAATTGAGCCTGCCCTAGATACATACATTACTAACAGCTAGAATTGCCTTAATCATGGAATCCATATTATATTTTACAAGTTTCTTCAAATGTCCCTTGAAGAGGTTACAGTAACCGATCTTTCCTCTACAGCTCTCCATCAAGATTGACACTGAATTTGAGAGCACATTATTTATTTTGTATTTCACAAGCAATTGACTATTGATGGCATTGAGTGAATTAAGATTCACTTAGCATGTCTAATGGATTTTGTTATTTAACAAATTAATTGCAAAGGGTCTTGGGTTTCAACGTAACTTCCCACTGAATCTTGAGCAATGCAGCATTAAGCACTGAGAGGTCAAGCATCAGCTATGATGCTCAGGTAATGGTGTAAAATGGGAACAGAACTATCCTCATATAGGGAATAGTTTGCAAATGGTTGTGTGACTAGCTTAGCCCATTAGCAGTTCGTCAGAAAGCAACAGTTACAATTGCTTATGATAAAGTAGGACGGTCTAAGCATCAAACAACTAAAAAAGCATGTAATAAGCGCTCTCTCTCTCTCTCTCTCTCTCTCACACACACACACACACACACACACAATGGCCAATACTGTTGAAGCTGACAGCCCTGATTGTTTGTTTACCACAGGGTTCCGCAAACTTTGGTCTCCAGCTGTTTTGGACTACAACTCCCATCATCCCTAGCTGGCAAGACCAGTGGTAGGGGATGATGTGAATTGTAGTCCAAAAACAGCTGGAGACCGAAATTTCAGAATCCCCGGTTTAGCAGGAGGAAGGAGGCATCTGACTGAATTAGCCCCATACCCCTCCACTACCAATAGATCTGTTGCCATCAGAACATGTAGCACTGATTACATTTTAGACCACTTATATTTGATGTACAAGCATCTCACATACACATTTGTAACACTACAGTTAGGGGTCTTAGATACCCCTCCCCCCCCAGCCTGTTGTATTGCGGGTTGTCAATCCATGTGCAGATTCCTGTTACTGAATATCTAACTGCAACAGTGGCTGAGTTTTTATCAATAGTATTTCTCAGACTGGTGAATGGCACTATTTAGTGGAAAGAAACTCCAATGAAAATCCACATTACATATTTTTACATGCATAGCTGTCAACTTTTCCCTTTTTTAAAGGGAAAATCCTATTAGGAATAAGGGAATTTCCCTTTTAAAAAGGGAAACGTTGACAGCTATGTTTACATGGCTGTTAATTTGTATATATTTTTTAAAAAAATTATATATGGATGTTTTATGATGGGCTATATTTGTAATGCCTAATAAAGGTTTGGCAAAGTAAGTTATCTCTTGATCAGGGCATGGAAGTACAGGAGAAGTTATGAAAAAGAAACTGAGAAATCCCAACAACATATTTTTTTTTGTGTGTGTGTGTGTGTTCAGGGTTTTAATTAACTTTATATTTATAGTGGTGAGGGTTCTCTGAGGTCACCTGTTTAAGCAGAATACCTAACTCCTTAGATAAACCTGTTTTATTTTACAAATATATCATACATAAATATCCACATCCAGTATTACCAATAGTGCAATCCTGTACATGTCTATGCAAAAGAAACTCCCATTTAGTTCAAAATATTTACTCCCATGTGAGTTTATATAGGGCTGCAACTAATTCATCTTAGGTTCTGTTTGGTTTTTTAAACTTGTGCCTATATGACAATTTTCTAATCTACTCTTCATTTTTTAAACCTATCCAGTTGCTCCAAAATTAGCTTTGTCTACTGTTTCTTCTGTTCAAGTTGCAAACCACAAAAGAGGTAGGAATTCTTGCATTCATACAGTGGTTTCCTAGCGTTTGTCCTGTGTTGTGTAACAGATTGCACTGTATGAATCTGGAATAACTGTGATGTGGTGTCTAGTATCATCCCATTAGTGAGCACAAAAGAAAGAATTAAGCATTGCTAAGGACATGAACCACAAAAGGGGCACATAAAAATGATTCCTAGGCTGTGTCATGTTTGTAAGCCACCAGGGATATATTACTGATGAGCAGCCACTATACACACACACACACACACACACTCTAAAATAAAATTACAGCAATCATATTTTTGACAGAATTTATTATGAATGATATTGTAGCTGTTGGGGGGGGGGAGAATGTCCTCTAGATTGTGTTACTAATTTGATACAGTAAATGCGAAACTATAATCCAGTAAAGTACAGGCAAGTGAATCATGCAGAATTGATTCCATTATATGCCTTTGACAAACAAAACAATCATTGGGCAGTAGCCAGCTAAGCAGTTCTACTAGCACAAGGACTTTTAACTGCACAGTAGAACTTCCCCACCTTCCCATCTCTCCACACAACCCCTAAATCTGCTCTGGAGAGTTAGCGGAACCCCTGAACCGATTGAAGGGTTTGAGAGAGAAGAGAATGCAGTTAAAAGTCCTTGTGGAACTGTTCAGTTGCACTTGAATGTTATAGCCAATATATAACATCCATTCCCTGACCCCCACCCCGGAGTAAAACTTTCTCACACCTTTTATGGAAACATGGGGTACAGTCCACCAGAAATTATTCTCACACAAAGTACATTGAAATGAATCGTTGCATCATTTTTTTTGGTAGCTACATTTTTTTTCAGTGGAGTTTAACTGATGTGAGCAGTATTGCACCACACACACAGTAAACTGCACTCATCTTTTTGGGAAGTTGCTTGAGCATCCTCAGTTGTTTTGCTTAAACAGAATCGTGTGTTTTTTCCTTGAATTTTGCTTTAAGCAAAATTTGGTAGAAATTCTAGTCTTGAACTTCCTGGTGAACCGGCTGCATCCATCGGATTCCATGTGCCCTGATATGGTTTCAATATTTTATCAAAATAATGGAATTATATTGACATTTTAAAAGCATAGCACAATTGCCTTGACAGCTCCCAGACAGTATGCCCCAGCTGAGCATCTGTCATTTATAGACCAGAACTATTTTTGCTATTTTTCACTTCTCAATTTTATTTGTTTAAGCATGTGAACAACACATTGCAATATTTGTGTAAGCCAAGCTATTGTTCTCAATATGTCCTTAGTCATGGGATGAGAGTTGCCAAGGCATATGGGCTGATTAAAACAACAACAACAACCCTTGACCTTTGTTTTGCCCCAGGGGATGGATAAATGACCTACAATATGAACCTGGATTATTTCTAATGTAGAAATTTTAAGCTGATAATGAAAAATATATTTGTTTCCATATTTATATTGTACAAGAGAAGAATAAGAAAGTTTGATATAGCGTGGGGACAGTGGCTTTAAAATGTTTTTTATATCATCATAGGATAGTGTTACTACAATGGTAGCAAGAAATGGAAATGTTCGTTTTTGGGGATTTCCTTCCATTGAGCATTTTCAAGCCCTCCATTGCTGCTTCAACCGCTAAGCACAACCGAAAACAGAAGAGGTGGTTCTTCTATAGGAATAACAAAGTATTAAAAGAAGGGAAAGGAGGAACAATATTGCAAGGGATTTATTGCACCTGTAACTTAGTAAAGTGTAACCCTTTGGGAAGTGAGGGCCATAGTCTGTTTTGTCCCTGAGCAGCTGCTGCAGTGGACTGAATTTTATATCTCTGATATAGCTGTGGCAAAGTGGGACAAGTGGACCAGAGGCACTGCACAACATTTTGGAGCTCTCACATCCCTCTCCCTTCTGCTGTTTTGAAATTGAAAATCCCAAGTTCCACTCCCCCGCAATGGGCTGCTGGAAGGAAAAGTGGAGTCAACACACCATTTTTTTTGTCTGTAATAGTACAACAAACTAAATCAAAAAGCTAGTGAGAAAAGCTGAGCAGAAATCTCAGGGACAAATATGGAAGATGGGGTTAAAATCCGGCACATCCCAAGTGGGGGGAACCATCTATCTTCCTTTGAATTCTTCTGTGGTTGTTCACACCCCTAGTTACCACCACCAGGTTGCTGAAAGAGGCAGCACCAAATTGGGTGTGGGGGGGGGAGTGTCTTTTGTGTCTTCTGGCACTGTGCTGCATATCAGAATGCTGGGAGATATAAATGGTGGCCTCTTCCAAGTTTCAACGAATTGGGGAGCGGGATTGTAACTTTACAGATAAAGTTGTGAAATGATATTAAGTTGAATCAGACATACCAACAAGCCATATAATTATAGGTGTATAAAGGTTCTCAGAAGGTTCTATATTCTAAGAAATTAAAATTATATCGAGATTTACCTACAGAATATTGACATGTGCTTGTATAAAGACAAGTCCACAAAATTTCCTTGGTTGCATGGATGGCCAATTCATTTGTTTCTTTTCTAGCTCAGTGCTACAGAAACTGTGCAGATAAAAGAAGTTTATGCCTTTCAACTTTTTGTTTTTATCTATTTTGTATCCAGAATAGGGTGAGAGAGCTCTACCATTACCTGTAGACATGCTATTCCAGCAACATCAGAAATTCCCAGTCACGTGGGAAAAACCAACAACTTGGTTCTCTTCCACAAAGAGCATCACCTCTTTCGGTAACTGGGGGAACAGTAGTTCCCATTCCCCTAAGGCCATTTCAGAAACAGCTGTAGATAGCATTTCAAGTGGTTTATGGCAGCCTCCCTCTTCACTGCACCCAAAGCCCCTTTCATGGCACATCTCTGGTGTTCCGGAGCTTCTCTTGAACAATAGTAAAATGAGGTCCTAACCTGCTACTGGCCTAGCAAGGACGCAGGTGGTGCTGTGGTCTAAACCACTGAGTCTCTTGGGCTTGCTGATCGGAAGGTCAGCAGTTTAAATCTGCGGAATGGGGTGAGCTGCTGTTTCTGTGTCCCAGTTCCTGCCAACCTAGCAGTTTGAAAGCACACCAGTGCAAGGAAAGGTAAACAGCATTTCCATGCACTCTGGCTTCTGGGATGGTGTTCTGTTGCACCAGAAGCGATTTAGTAATCCTGGCCACATGACCCAAATGCAGTCTCCCTCAGCATGAAGTGAGATGAGCACCATACCCCATAGTTGCCTTTGGCTGGACTTAACCATCCGAGGGTCAGTTACTCTTCTTCTTTTTACCTTACTGCCCTAGCACAGCAGGTTTTGTAAGGTGTCAGCTGCTAAGAACCATAGAGGTGGGCTGTGATATTTTCGCTATCTCCAGTTCCTGATTTAAATGTAACACCCACCCCCCACCGCCCGGTTATCATAGTGGAACTATTCTTTTCTCCCCGCAATATATGTTGTTGTTGTTTTTGCTGTAATTATGTAAATGTTATTTGTATGTCAACCAATTACAAAGGAAGTTTGATTGTTTTTCCCTCAGTCTACATCCAAGCACAGCTTGATTATTTCAAGACGTGTTCTTTGTATCTAAAGGACACAATCCAGCCATAAAATACTTTTAGGTCCTATTCATTTCAGTGGGAAGCTTGCCTGGAATATAAGCAAGGAACACAGTGGGAATTAATTCTGAATGAACATGGGAATTACTTCTGAATAAACATGCATAGGATTTCTCTGTAAATCTAACTGGCTGAAATCAATAGAACTTGTTTCATGCTTCGCATTGACTAGATTGTGCCCAAACTGTTTATTTTGGTGATGCAGTTACAATGGTAGCATCACTTCCATTTTTAAAAAAGAATTCACATTGTTCATGCCTTATAGTAACAGAGGTTGTATAGTGGTGGTTGTCACTTGTAATGACTGGTATGCTATTTTAGATATTCCAAGTACTATGGAATTTTTTAGTACCTACTCTTTGAAAACAACAACTTTTAACTACCTCTCAATTTAAAATTATGCAACAGATTGTTGTTGGTTTGCAGAGTGGTGGAAATTATTTGCAATATGGCCTTAGAGTTTGGCCAATGGGTTTGGCCAGTGTGGTTTTAGTGTGAATCATGCCAGAATGACAGAAAATTGCTCTGTTGTAACAAAAGCCAGATCCCATGGATATTGGAGAAATGAGCATGAAAGTATATTGTGCATGGAATTTGAGGTTAAAATAGGGCAAGTGTATTCTTTTCTGGACAATGTATCTCTTTAAGAGCTTGGACAATAACTGCAGCTCCACAGGTATGTTTAACTTTACAGTGAAGAAAGAAACAACACCTGTTCACTTACATTTTGCTTTGGGACTCTAAAAGGGACATGTTACCTGTTTTAGCTAGAAACCTTAGGGCTGAGAGACCTGTGCTGTCAATTCACAGTATTCCTTTATTTCTCCATCATATGTTACCTGAATGTCAAAAGAGCCCCTTTCCTTTGGCTTTGCTAGGTCCTACCCATACTGCTCTGATTTGGTAGTTAGAGGAATATGTCCGGTGTCTGGGTTCTAAAGTGCCTGTCCTTGTAGGACTGCATTGCCATTTTTGCTTAAGTGAAGGCTGGCTTTGATAGGTAAAAGGTGCATGGCATGGCCAACCTGATGTGCAGACAACTCTACTTTATGTTGGTGAGGTTCCCCATGAAAGATCCTCTTGTGGTGAGAGAAACCAATACTGCCAACCTGAAGTGAAAGTGAATGTGCGTCAGAAGGGCTTTATTCTTGTTCAGCACGTCCAAAATACTCTTAGTCATGTGCTTGAAAAGTCAGAGTCACTAATAAAGAGGCAGAGTAGGCAACATGAGGCAACATTATAATTTGCTGAGCAGCTTTGCCATTTCAAGGATCACGGCCATTAATTAGCAATTGACTTCGTACTTAACAATCCAGTGTTTTCCTCCTAAATGACTCTCTTAAATTCACAAAGGGAAAGAGGTCTGTCATGGAAAACTCCTCTGCCTTTATTACATGCATTAATTCCGTGTCCAGGAGAGGATAGTCATCAGACAGGACTCAATAGGTAACAGGGGCTCACTGTATTAAAAAAAATAAAATAAAAAAATTCAAGACAACAGCTGCTCAAAGCATAACTGGAAGGACAGCTCTTCTTTATAAAGCTTCAATTAAGAAATTGAATAATTGATGAAAAACTTTTTTCTTCTTCCAGGAAGTTCCAGGCTAATGTGGTTGGGGAAAGTTGCCTTGGGTTCTGTTCCATGCCGTTTTTCCCCCTTCACTGTTACAAGTCTCCCATCTTGATTAGGATCAATATCCAGAAGTTCTCTCCAAGATGGCCATGGTCATTCAGTCAGGTGAATCAGCTGCTAACCCAGTGATGAGCACGTTGCTTGATATGCCTGCCACCACTGGTAAAATGCCTAGGAAGCTGCCATAAACCAAGTCAAACCATTAGCCCAATGAGTTCAGTCTTGCCTTCGCTGACTGGCTGGAGTGCCTCAACTTCAGACAGGGTTCTCTCCCAGCCCTACCTGGAGATGGCAGGAACTGAACCTGGGATCTTCTGCACACAAAGCTATCACTGAGCTTTTGCTCTTCCCCATAAGCACTTAATAAGAGAGTTCCAACTCTCTTGCATTGTCTGTATAGCCATTTCATGTGATAAGCTGACTGTGCAAATGCAGCATTCTTGCCTAATATAGTGTGATAAGAGCATGGCTTCATCTAGCTATTTAAATGTAGACTGGTAATTCTAACTAACACTTAATTTGAAATAAAATATGGGAGTTATCACAGAGCTGTCAGAATTCTATACTCCAACAAGAAAGAGGGAAATGTTGCAGCTAGTAACTAGCAAGCATAAGATTTTGGTCCAACGCAGCAGAGACATAAATATGAAGGCATTGGGCTACATTTTTCTATCAGCAAGAGGTGATACCTGTCATTTGAATGCCTTGTCCCAGTGACAGATTTCTATCTTGCGTTTTCCTTGACTTCTCCATAGCTAAAGAGTTAGTTCACATGTTGAATTTTTACTTTCATGCACCCGGAACCTGGTCTATTGAAGGAAATAAGTCTCCATGATACTCCAGGGCACAAGGTTTACCAAAACAGGCAGTTGCATGTACATCAAGCATCCACTTCCTTCTTTAGCTGTCAAACATCTTCAATCAGTATCCCCCCAGTTCCATTCATCCCGATTCATGGTGGGCATTTTGAGGGGAACAGTCAGTGAACATGTGATGGGAGGCACCACACATTAAGGTGGAAATAAAAGTCATTCACATTCCAAGTGGCAACGCCACTTATACCACACATGTTTGTTTTATTTATTTAAGGATTTCTATCTCATCCTTCTAAGAATTCTCCAGGGCAGATAGACAACGTATATAAACAAAATAGAAACAATAAAAAACTAAAAACAATTAAAAATTCATATAAGCATAGCATAAAATCAGATTCTCCAGGGATGAATATGGTTTTAAAGGCCTGGGGAAATGAAATTGATTTCATCTATTGCCAGAAAGATAGCAGAGTCAGTGCCCAATAAATCTCCCCAAGGAGAACATTCCATAACTGGTGCATCACCACCAAAAAGACCCTTCTCACCTCAGATGGTGGAATACCTAAGGGAAAGTCTCTGAAAACTACCTTAATGTATGTGCAGGCTGAAGTAGAGTCAGGTGAGCTTCAGGTACCCGAGACTTAAGTCATGCATGGCTCAATTCACTACTCCTTTTAACTGAACTGGAAATTGATTGGGAGCCAGTGCAGCTATTTAAGCACTGATGAGCTATGAACCCAACGCCCATTCTCATCATTTTAGTAACTGTATTTTGAACTAACTAAAGACCATCAAAGACCGCCTCATATAAAATGCCACAAAGCAATCTAACCAAGAGGTTACAAGAGAATGGATTACTAGGACTAGGCAATGTCTGTCAGAAGGGGTCATAGCTGAAATGTGTCAGCTGCGGCAGAGGGCACTCCAACTTGTGGAGGCCACATGGGCCACCAGAGGCAAAGGTGGACTAATTAGCACAGCAAAGCTGCAAATGTGGTCCTTCAGGGGGAGGGCAAGCCTATCCACCCAAAAAAGTGCATTTAGCCTTCAACATGTATCATGAGAAATTCTCAATAACGCATTCAGCTTCTGGCAAAATCACCAGGGTTTTTGTATTTATTTATTTATTTTTTTAAAGGAGGCTATGATGGCACATTGAGCAAAAGCCATCCCACAAAACCCATGAAAGGTTTACAGCTGCAAATGCTTCTGCTCCATTAGACCTACAGATTATAATACTACTCTCAGTGCTATGTAATGGATGTCTAATCATTCTAACCTGCCTGAAAAGAGATACCACCTTCATACAGTCAGACATCTGTGGTTGTCCATGTACGCTACTGTAACGTTAATTAACATGTTGTGCTGCTGTTCATTCATAATCTATTCATGCTTCATTTATTTTTTAAAAAAGAGCATGTGAATTGCTATAACTGCTGCAGAATACCCTTTGTGTACATTTTTGTTCTTCCTTGCAAGACTGTGAATGCTTCGGCCACTCCAACCGGTGCAGTTACATCGATCTGCTCAGTGCATTCATTTGTGTGAGCTGTAAACACAACACTAGAGGGCAGCACTGTGAGTTGTGCAGGCTGGGCTACTACAGAAATGCTGCAGCAAAACTGGACGATGAAAATGTATGCATAGGTCAGTTTCATTCTAATTCTGGCGTTTCGTTCTCTGCCCTTTAGACCCGAATACAGTTCATAAATTGCACTGACCAAACCAAATTCAGCCTACCAGTTCTGTATTGTAGGCTGCCAGGGGATTGATAGCCCTATTTTTATTATTTTTGCAGCACAGCATTATTATAATTGTTGCTATTGATACTGTTTTTTACTTTGTTATCCCCCATTTTTGTCCATAGTAGGCTGTCATGCTTTGTTGGGTTACAAATTCTGCAAGACTGCCATAAGGTCATGAAGTTAAATGTGTTTTCCTAATCAGCCATCAACTCCAGCTCCTTGCCAATGCACGATTCTGTGCACATAAACTATAGATGGTACTTGTTTGCCAATTCCTTTCTTCAAATAGAACATCATTAGTCAAGTACAATATACTGCATAGTCTCAAAAAAAAAAAAATGTTACACTACAGCAACAACCATTTCCTTCAGACATTGTTTAGGGAGCATCATTGTCAATTTCCCAGATCAACATTTATCATAAATATAGCCTCACTCTATGGTCATTAGCTACCAAATTGTCTTAAAACCATGATCTGCTGAGGAGGTTCTATGTTGTTTTTTAATTGCACCTCTGAGACCCCTGTATTGTATTACTTAAACAAACAAACTTTTGTGCTTGGATTAGAATTTCCTCTATCTACCACAATGCCTTCTATCATTTATACAGAGAGATTTTTTTTATTTTAGCAATTTAAAGTATATTTTGTGCAATAAAAATACAACAGATCCACATTAATCTAAATTTTTTAAATAATCATGGTAGGGTGAGGTGTCAATCACAACTTATTTTGCTCTCATGCACACAGCACACAGAAACATGCATGGACATACAATATAATGCTCACATCCCTTTTAAAGTCATTTGGTGCTAAGTGAAACGAAAAGATTGATTCCTTTTAACTTAATTATGCTGCACTAATCCTAACTACGTGTGTATGACAAGTAACAAGACAGCCGCTCATACTGCCCTGCTCAATACAATTAACACATCCGACAAGCACAGGTCTTTTAAACAGAGCATCATCTGCTAATTAGCGCTTGATAGAGACAAGGAATTATCTTTCTGATATCAGAGGTATGTGCCTAGCTTCAGAGATCTGTGAGGAAATTACCTCATAGCTTCCTCCTTTTGAACTGGAAACGGGCAGGAGAAAAGGGCACCAAGTACCCCAGCTAGTGGAGTCTGAGTGGGCTCATTTAGAGCAACTCTCTGAAGCAGGACAACAACCAATTGCCTATGTAAGAGTTTTGGATCAAGGCCAGCAGGGAACCTAACTATTTGTATAGCTAAAGAACTGGCTGGACTTGGAAAAAGCCAGCTTGGAAGGAAGGAGAGATAGAAACTTGAGTGCACCACTGGCAGGACCCTGGTCTTCCAGACAGTGGTTCACTGAGAAATGCCAGGACTCTATCTGGAAATCATAGCTTAGGGCCCCTTTCTTAAACATATGGAGATGTTGGCCCAGCTCCCACAAAAATCAGCACCCTTCGATGATGGAGAAACTTTCTCCTTACTGTCTTCAGCAACCTAAGCATCAGAAGCAAATTTTTTTAGGTTCCAGTGGTACCTGGGTTTTTGCATTCTGATTAGGCGCGTCGAGCAATTGTATTTAACATTTTCTCATTGGCTTCTGCACTTACAGTTGTGTACAGAAGATTCATGATCCTGATCCTATCTATGTGCATGTTTGCATTCATGAGGAGAGCATTAGTATGAAACAGGTTGCAACAGATTTATAGCCACAGCGTTGTCCCCCCCCCAATTGTGTTCACACTTTCCTGTTGCCATATCACAATGACTGGCTGCAGCGGTGTGTAGGTTAATGTTCGGGGGGGTACCTCCTGGCTGCAAAGGGGCAACCCCAGAACAGTAATTTATATGGAGATGCAGTGGGCAGCCTCAGCACAGATAATTTGGTTTGCGTTTCTCTGCAAAGCCAGAACAGCAAAATGTGCAAGCAGCATTTGAAGGTGCATAGGAGCAATTAGTTGTGTGATTGATTTCTTGTGCTGAACAGGAAGGTATCTTGTGTCACACTAAGATGCCTCATTTGACAGTTCAGGAATGATCAGCCATGCTGCATATGTGGGCAGCATGTCCAGTCCTTAATACTTCCTTGGCACATAACTCACTTTGCACGAGTGAAATCTGCCTGGGGCTGGATCTAGACAAGTCAAAGAAGTGTTTCAGTTAAATGTGTTATAAACTTAGTGTGAGAAATCGGGTTGACTCCACATCGCCATCTGGTGTCACAGTGTTAGAATATAACGCATATAAAATGCTCTTTCTTTGCCAATGTAGCTGAATCCAAGGTGAAATACTAGCACCATTTAAGTCAATGCCAAACTTTTGTTGACTTTGGCAATGACAGAATTTCTCCCTCCATTTGTTAAACGAGGTAAAGGCCAATCAGCTCTTATTTCCATGTAAACATCTGACTTTAAATACATTTATCCACCTCTGACAACCTTGGTTCTGAAGCCATTTAAAAGTAAGTTCTGACTATCAATTTCATTCGGAATTGTCCCTTTTTTCTCCTGTGACATACCACATGGTTGGATGCCTTTGCCAAGAGCAAAATTCTCAGTAACTTTGTTAATGTATTGCAGATAACCAACTGACAGGATTATCATTATTTCAATTGGCACATTTTTCCAAACCACCACCTACGTTCCTTTGGAAATGCCTACGTTCCTTTGGAAATGCCATTTGTAATTTGTAGGAATTGAAATCCTGAGCAATAGATGCAATATTTGCTACTCAAAACATTTCCCCCTTAAGCTTCTCCTCCCCCACCCCCCATTTCTATTTGCAGTGTTAAAATATTCTCAGTTTCCCCCTCCTGTTTTGTCATTTCTGATCTCAAGGATTCATAATGAAATCCCAGGGAACAAATCTAAATGGAATGATTAAAAGAAAAAATAGAGCTGTTCACCCAGCATGGTCTCTAAATTCAAAAAGAAATACTCGCACTCTTTGCATTTGATAGCAGATATCAGGGGTGTTGGGAAAGTTATTATTAACTTGAAGTCTCAATTCTATCTACACAAGTGTATCTGCAGTCAAAATCAGATCCTCAAGGAACTACCAGAAGTGCAAACATCAAGATAAACAAGGCAAGGATATACAGGAAAGATGCAAATCACATAGTATTCCAGACATTGACAACCTGATTTTTTTATATATGAAAAATAATGATTTGCAAGAGAATCATACAATTGGAAGATACCTAGTTGGGCATCTAATCAGAGGCAGCAACCAGCCTCTGCTTAAACACCCCCAGCATATATACACTGCAGCCCCGGGCCAAATCTGACTCCCCAGTTGCTAACCAGGAAGGGGGGGGGAATGAACAGAGTGTGACTGCACTGCATGTATAGACTTGCCAGCAGCCTACTTGGGGGAGTGTCAGTGGTAATCTGGCCTGCCATTATTACAGCAGCACCCCCACCCTCCCTGCAACAAAGCACTCCAGAGATTTAGAACAAATAGGGGTGCGAGATGAAAACATACATTTCCTAGAAATAAAATATGAAAACAAAATAGGTTCAATAAAACTGATCCAGTGGTTTTTATAAGAGACACCTTATCACAAAAATTCATATGGTCAAAGTTTGTGCATTTCACATCTGTAAGTTTTTACATTCAATGCGGTAACAAAAATGACAGGCTTAGGTTTAAGTTATTATTGGCCAAGGCTCTGGGACACTCTCATTCATCTGATGCCCATTGAGTTCTCTCAAGTAGGATATTGTGGCATAACTTAAAAGGTGTACTAACATTGCAGGATAAAAAAAATACAGCCTGTAAACTCCAATCACTAAAATGCCATGAATAAATTAAGCTGATGCCCATAAACATAAAGGAAGACTGCCTTGGAAATTAGTAAAGTGCATTTATGTTGCCATTTAGAAAATATTCAGCATCAAGTGTGGAGTCTTACCTATTTTAATAATTTAAAGCGAGCTTTAACTTGATGGTCTATTGATGTTTCCTGAAATAGCAAGCTGTCTTAACATTCATTAAAATGATATAAAAACGCGAAGAACAAGTTGTAAGCGCTGTCACCGTTAGTTACTTCTGAGGAATTCATTCTTCGCTTTATTTCTGCTAATTTTCTGCTCATACCACTATGGAAATGTACCATTAAGGGTGGTATCCCAACTAAACGGTTCTGCTAATTCAAGTACTTTTGGAATCTAGGAAGCCAGACAGTTACCCTAGTCCAACTTGCTTACTGCCTGGTAGTGGCTCTCTGGCATTTCAAGGCAGAAGGTCTCTCCTAGCTCTACCTAGAGAGGCCAGGGATTGAATTTAGGACCCTCTGCATGCAAAGGACATGCTGAGATCCTTCTGGAGAGCTGGGGAAGACCTCAGAAAGCCTCAGGATAAATGGAGGGAGCAAAGTTTCATTGCACAGCAAAAGTCAATTACACTAGTAGAACTGCTTACCTGAATACCACCCTAAATGTATAGCAGTAGTCTTCAGTAGTTCAAGCAGGGACCCACCTTTAATCAAAAACTGCAACACAGGACCCACTTTCAATCTTTTTATCATATCTTTCTCACTTCTCCTTTGTCATTTTCTTTTTTTAAAGTAAACAACAACAACAAAGAATTTTGTGGTGTGTTGTAATGGAGTCATTGCTGGGATCCACCTTGGATTGGGGATATGACTCAGTTATGGATCCCTTTGCATTAGTGGAACACTGATACTCTCAGTGCTTCCCAAACTTGGATCGCCAGCTATTTTTGGACTACAACTCCCATCATCCCTAGCTAACAGGATCAGCGGTCAGGGATGATGGGAATTGTAGTCCAAAAAAACAGCTGAAGACCCAAGTTTGGGAAACCCTGTTCTAAACCAATGAGCAAGTGGACTTTCCAGCAGTCTGCCGTTATCAAACCATCTTCCTTTATGGTTAAACTTGGCCGCTGTTTCCCCTATCAGTAATGAATGACTTTAAATCTTGTACCCCTGTACCAAGTTCATATGTGTTGTCTTGTTTCTGCAGAATGTAACTGTAGCCGTTTTGGCTCAGTCCATGATCGCTGTAATGAAAGAGGAATTTGTGAGTGTAAGCAGGGAGCAACAGGGCCTAAGTGTGATAAGTGTCTGCGGGGATATAACTGGCACAACCAGGGTTGTCAATGTAAGTAACTGCCCTACATCTGCCCTCCTCCTCCTCCTCCCCCCTTCCCCCCACCCTTTGCTGCTTGCGCTTCTCTGTGCCAATGTGTGCAGTCCCTCAGCACTTTTTTTTTAAAAAAAGAAGAGAAACCTTTCTGCAAGGTCTCAAAACTCCTTCAAGCTGAAGTTTAATGAAAGCACTCAAAAGGTAGCAAATTGGCTATGCAATTTCTTTTCCCCCTGTTGGGGGTTTGCAGTCATTTGGGAGAGGGGGTAATCTACTTTGGGGGGGGGTGTCACATGCAAACACTGAACAGAATGGGAGCCATTGGAAGGCATTGACAAAGGTCACACACCGTATTGAATGTGGCATAAGTCATGGTAATTTGTTAAGGGTGCTGAGAAGCATTAGAAGGGGACACCTCACAGAGCCACAATTCCCAGCACCCTCAATGAACTACAGTTCCCAGGATCCTTTGGGGGAAGCCATGACTGTTAAAAGTGGTAAAATTGTGCTTTCAATGTATATGGATGTGACCAAAGCCTGGGAGGAGCCCAAGCCTAATATTGGCAGGGACAGAGCTTTCACTTTTCTCCAGATTCCTCCTTGTCATTCACATGAAATTAGGCCAAGGACCATATGAAATTGTGTCCCAAGGTTGCCCACACAGAGAAGCTCCTAAGTAAAGGTCTGCTTACCAAGTGGTTCACCAAGCCATGCAGATGTAACATGTTTCAAAGTCACAAACATAGTATTCTTCAAATATAATGCAAACCATGGTTAGCTTTAAACTGGAGCTTTAAAGCAGGTTTGTAAACCATCATTAAAACTAACTATGGTTAAGTGTTAACCTCAGTGTAGAAATAATGCTAACGCCAGTATATACTGGAAAGGGAAAGGGGGAAGGACTTTTAAGTAGGAGAGAAGAGGGAAGGGGACTAGTATATGAGCCAAAGGGGCACACCCACTGTTGAGCATGGGAAATATTAACTGTGCCACTGGGCCAATATAGTGCAGCCTTCCTGGTGCTTGAAGGTGCATTTGCAGTGCAGGGTGGGTGCAAAAAAACAGGAGCTTAATTGAGAAGTAGAAACAAGAATGGATTTTCAGGTAGGTGAAATGCAATTATCCAATTAGAATTCATCAACTTCTATAGTCTTGCAGTGGAAGTCTCTGGAGCAGAGTGAGCTATTCAGAGCAAACATTTCATTAAACGCATCTTGCCTAGCTCTCCATTAGTGGATTATCAAGAACAAGCTTTGATTTGATGTGTTCATTACTTGATGTTGTGTGCTTTATGCTAATGTATTTTCATTTGTGCCTTGTTTATTGGCTATTTGCCAGTTCCACCCTGTGCATTTCCCCTCATCTTCCAGCAAGCATGCAAAATCACCTTCATCTTCTAAAGTTAGGGTGCATCCTAAATCTACAATGGTGTACTAAAGGTTACATGAGTTGGGCAACCTTTAGGCAAGTTAGCATCAATATCCTGTCCCTCCATCCTCCCACACCTGGAAGTGGGTTCCTGCAGAGTATTAATTGTCCCATGCTACCTCTGTCTGTCTCAAGTACTTAGTGAAGTACAAGAATAGTTTGGGGAGTGGTGGGTCCTTCGGTAGTTTTGTAGGTTTGGCACATATGCAAAGGTAAACTTGCAAGCCTCTGGCGCTCTTCCTGGTAGCTTGCTTTGAATGCAGGGGCATTACATTGTTTTGACTAGATGTCATTTGGAAATCTCTTGAGATTATCTTAATACTACATCCTTGCTCCTAGTGCAACTGCTGAAGGTTCCACAAGATCTAACAAATGATTTCATTGAATTGCCTCTCATATCAGAACACCACCATCCCTCAGAATGCAAGTCCCTTCTTTCTACTCATTATACATTTATCAAACATAATGGAAGACTACTCCAACTCTAAAGTTGCATGTATGCCTATATCTCCCATGGAAAGGTGTTTGACTTTGACTGCATCACATACTAAATTTTGATAATGTGGGAGACAGCAGAGACAGAAGGGAAAGTGGGGATTCCATGGCAAGGGACAAATGTAAACAAATGCAGTTTTAGCTACTCAGAGTTCAATTAAGTTGGGGGTATTGCATACAGCATTAGCCTAAAGGCAAATCAATATGCAACATGAGCTGCTGGTAGAGGTTCAAGTTATGGTAAGCAACAACCCCTGATAACACTGGTTCTGTTCCCAATGCCTATGGAACACCAGGTGAAACCTCATTTGTCTTGAATCTAAATATTTGTCAGTGCAGTAACATCCAGTTAGATTTTGATATATTTTTAGGTTACTGAGAGGCTGCTGTTGTACTGTTTCTGATTTATGCTTTTATACTGTAATCTGTCCTGAAACCCCCAGCAGTAAGTAGAGTTCAAAGAAGGTGCAAATCAGCACCTTCAAGGTCCACCATTTGTTACACATTAATAGCTGCCCAAAACTGCAACCGGATTGGGACCTTGGCATGTAAAAACAGCTGCTATTGATTTGATTAAATTCACACTGACATTTTCAATTGATCAACACTTTGGATTGAGTTAAGCTATAGCCCCTGTTCCAAAAAAGTTTACTTAGCCAAGACAAGAGTCAGACCAGGGGTTTCAGAGGAGGCTACAGGAGGTTCACAGACAGACAGATGAGTGGCCAGAAAATCTGAGGTGGTGTTTTTCCCATAAAATATATTTTAAAAAAATTATATATATTTCACCAAGAACTAGCCTTCAAATTAGCATGAATTTTGAAGTGTTTTGATGTCAGCTTGTGCTACCTATAGGTCTTCTGCCTGATTCCCTGTTTTTCAATCCCGGACTCTGTAAACTTTATAATCAGCTCCTTTTCATGTTCACTTCATTTATTTCTCAAGGAAATTTATTATAGTAGTACAGAAAATTACAAGAACAGCAACAGCAGCAACATCTCTCTAATGTGCTATAAAGACTCCCGAAAGATTACTTGCATGAGCATGCAAAGCATACACTCAATAAAAATCCTTGTCTCAGCTGAAACTAAGCCATAATGACGACGAGTAGAATATGTGTAGCACGGGCAAAGTTAATGAAGACAGAGCCAGAGAACTGGTGTTATGCAGAACTGGGGGGGGGGGGTATTCTTTTAAGGCAGAACCCAAAAACGGGGAAGAGAGGGGGCAGTGGGTCTGCTGTGAGGTGTGTGTTACAAGCTGTGGTGCTCTCTCTCTCTCTCTCTCTCTCTCTCTCTCTCTCTGTGTGTGTGTGTGTGTGTGTGTGAGAGAGAGAGAGAGAGAGAGAGAGAGAGAGAGAGAGAGAGATGGAGATGCATGGCTATGTCCAATGAATAATGAGAATGAGGAAATATAAGGACCCATGGCCTCAGTCACACTTGCATCTAAGCATGCATATGAACTTAACAAACATATGTAATGAAATATTTAGTTCAGAGACAGTGTGCAACGGAGAGGTTACATTTTACAATAGTATGTTGGAAAATCAGTACTTGGATAAAAGTCAAAAGCTTAACATCAACAAAACGTACAGTTTTATTGCAAAAAAATATATAGATATTTATTACTATGCATTCTTCTGCTGAAGGAAGAAGAATTGATGAAGCAAACAGCATGTAAATTGGATTGGTAGTATGTTTTTGCCTGGGGCAGAAGGAATGGTGAGAGACACCAAATGAATAAGTGCCTGGGGCAGAAGGAATGGTGAGAGACACCAAATGAATAAGTGGAACCTAATTTGCAAGAGGAAAGGGGAGGGGAACAAGATTATGTGTTACTAGCAGGCAAAATGCAATAACTGGGGTCAATGTACTTTGATGGATATGCAAAATGACAGTGAGGCTGATCTCAGAAACAAAGGATAGTGTGGAAGGTCCTTTGGGGTGAAGTCATGGTCAAGGGAATGGGCCTGCCTAGAGAACCCTACAAACACTAGCTGTATTTACAATAGGCACATGCATGTTGAAGAGGAGTCCTTGCTGTTACATCAACCTAATGCAATTTGAAATTTGGCCTTCTGTCATGAATCTAAGTAAATATCCCTGCTCACAAGGTTGGGTCATTCAGACACAGCTGCCAATTGCATAGGATGCATAGTGGTTCCTTGGTGGCTGCGGATATGTCTAAAACATACCTTACAGAGCTCTGGTTCTGCCCAAGAACTATCCCTCCAGCACATTCCCCTGTAGGCCAAGTTCTCATCTGCATAGGCAATCTGCTTCTGCAAGGCTCAACTAGATGTTATTATATGCAATTATACCTATGAGGTTTCTGGTGTTAGAAATGCTTTCAAGGAGACCTCCTGTATCAGTGCAGCATAACAACATCTGTGTACCCTGGCAAAACAGGAGGTCTCTGTGTAAGCTACTGCATGGGCTACAGCATCTGACAACTCATCCAGATCTGCAGAATTCTGGATTCTGTTTAGGCTAGTTGCTTTGTATATGTCTGCTGCCATTTGATTTAATTTATTAATATTATGCCTCAAGGGCCAATAATGTTCATGCAATATCTTATTCTACAGATTTTACTTACTATTTTAATTTGATGTTAAGATTACAAGCCACAGGACACCTAATTCATCACATGCATCCATGGACCTCTGCAATATAAAGTTGTTACTGATTTACTGATGTGAAATGTTCAAGGCAAATTTGTAACCATAGACAGCATGGATGGAAGATGTTACCGAAAATTGACAGTGGGTGTTATCTGCTATCCTGCTGTTAGTCGGGGGCAGGGGATGAAAGTGTCCATTCAATAAGCACAGCTGGTAGGGTCTGGGACCAGGGTTGCCACCAAACTTACCTACAGCAACATTTTATGGTCAACTTGAAAGTTCCTACACAGAAGAAATCCCAAGGAATTTTGAAGGAAGCAAAGAGTTTTAGTAAGTTCTTTTTAAAAAATGTCAAGGGTGCTTTACATATTCCCTGTATCCCTATTGCAATGTCCTTTCTTATGGTAGTAGAGATGACCCGTGTGAATATAGGATTTATACCAAAGAATCAACACCCTATACCGTGTTTTTATCTGTTGATTCTACACTACTATCTTAACAAAGAAGAGCAGACAAATAAATAATGACATTGCACATCTGAGGATTTCTTTTTCTGATATGTAGATAGAAACAACTTCGAAAGATGTGTCACATCACCTGCTTTAACATTTCACCTGGAGGGAATCTGTTGCACATTTCAGTAGTGTATGTAACAGTTTTTTGAGTTTTTCATTTGTAATATTACATATCCCTATGTTTCAAACAGAGACTAGGAAATATGGGGAAAATCAGAGTCAGAATTGCTAAATCTTAAACCTCTCAGGAGGCAGCTTCCAGAGCAGTGACCCCAGTAGAAGCTTCCATGGAAGTGAAGCCCAATGTGAGAATGAGGCCTCTATCTCTGTTTCTGGATGAGGCACATTTGCTCTTCCTCCTAGTTTCCAAATGACTTTTCTCTAAAGCTGCTGGCAACCCAGGGACACACACACACACACACACACACACACATCCATGCTCCTAAGTCAAGTAAGAACAAAAGCTTTTCCAAAACGGTTGGAGTGCATGTCTGCATAAGAGGGCACAGATGCCTTATCCTCCAAGAAGGCTCCCTTCCAGGAAGTCAAGACTCCTTGCCAGATTATATAAAGGAGGGGTGGGAACCTATAGTCCTCCATACATTTTTGGACCATGACTCCATCACCCCTGGCAAAAGCTGGCTGGGGCTTGTGGGAGTTGTAATCCAAGACACCTGGAGATCCACAGGTGCTCTATCCCTGGTATAAAGCATCAGTCAACACCAAACACCTCCAGTGCCTCTGAGTCTCCTTTCTGGCCTAAGCCTGTAGTTTGGGGAGCTCTCCATGGTCCTGACTCTTATCTGCCTTTATTGCATTACACCACATCTGACTGGAATATACCCACAGACTCCAGCCTGGAACAAGAAGAGGATGTGGTTTTATTAACACTGAAGGCAGAGCTATTTGCAAGTTTCACTTGGGGCAAGTGTCTCCCAGTGTTGCACATTAAAACACTGTTCAGGTGACTACTCTGCATAATATTAAGTGCTGAGATAGCTGGCTTGCATGGCAATGGTCAAGATTAAGAAACAATGGTTTACCTAAAGCCACTCAATGAATTAATGACTGAATTGAACTTGATGCCTAGGAGTTATCAGCTCAGTTCTCTTAGAAATTTTACTTCACTCATAACCATGTATTTAACCTTTCTACGCATTTGCGGTCATATATGACCTCAATGGGATATAAAACTGTAAAATATTTGCCCCCTAACACGTGTGACTTCATTCTGCCTGTAAAATGGAATAGTTCATTATTTGGAGGTGTTACAAATCACATCCTTTCCCTACTGTGCATTTTTTATCCCAACTAAACTGAATTAGGGATGCAGGCATGAAACACTGAACGTCTATGGCCCTGTTATGAAAATTCTCATTTATGTGCAGAACATTTAGATAAAGTGTTAAGTATTATTTATTGTATTCATACCACCAATATATAAAGAAATTATCTTTTAGAGATCCCAGATTACATTCCTGCATACTTCTAAACTGTGCTCTAAACAATAATCTGTAATACAATTTTTTGTTTTGATAAAGATGGCCTAAATACATTTCATTCTAACAAACAAAACAGAAAAACTTAATTTGGTTCCATTTGACAAAATAATATCAATAAAGTGTAGTAGTTGCTTTAGTGTAGTGAGTTAAATGGCACATTTGTTCAGCTCTCACTATGATCTGTTGTTGCAATGCAAATAAACACTAATTTAGCCACACAGGAAACTTTTATAACATGTCTGACACTTGTTGCAACACTCTAAGTTGGAAAAATGTGATGATGCCCTGAAGCTGCACTTATGAATTTACCATCAAATCTTTTAAGTGAAGGCAATCTAGTGGAGTTATTATATGAGGGCTTCATGCCAATTGGAGAACAAAATGTGTCCCAGGGGCTGGTTCAATAAGTTGACTCTGGCCAGGAGATACATTGGTCTGCTCTAGTAATGCTGTTCTTATGGATCTTTAAAAAAACAACACTTCATTTCCATACAATCTCATATGTTGGCCTTACATCAGTCAGAGTATAATGTGTTGCCATGAATGTAGTACCATACTAGAAATGCAACTAACAGTTACCTGTAAGACTTCAGTATAGGCAAAGAAGCATAATTTTTCACATCTGTTGAGGTAGATGTCTCAGACAATGGTCCCAGTGAAGTATGACCTTTTCTTAGGAGGCTGTCAACTCCCCTAGATTGTCTCAGCAGAAACAGAAGGGGATTTTATGCCCTCTCCCCAAATTAAAAAATACAGTTGTATCCAGTGCAGTTGTCCCATTAGCACAAAGACTTCCTCCTGCACATCAGGACTCCCTCTCCCTGTGCGCCTTCCACCCACCCCCAAATCTAGAGGGGAGAGAGAGGGAGCCCATGGTGGGAGTTCTTGAACTAACAGGATGACTTCGTTAGATGCAACCCATAATGTTTGGATGAAGTTCACTGCTGGAGGAGAGGCATTCAGCTTTGCTGAAGGTCCCAAGCATCTCCAGTTAAAATAACTTTTGGCTGCAGGGCTAGGAAAAGCCCCCTTTCTGCTTCAGACCTCCACTGCTACTCCAATAAATTTTATTTATTGCATTTAAAAAATATTCTGTCTTGACCTTTAACATAAAAATTTTCAGACAAATGGCAGGTTCATATGTTCATTATGTGTTTGTTTATCCATATCCTTGCAATCCCATCCCCACAGCCAGTGACTCAGGTTTAAGCCAGGAAGCTCCATGAGGGTACTTGCTCAAATTATGGTGAAATATTAGATATACCCACTCACAAGTGTACAAAGATTACAATCCAAGGAAAAGGCCATCTTCCTTTTTCAGCAGAGTCACATGAGAGTTATTGGCACTTCTGTAGCATGCAAACAATAATGAATGTATAAAAAGTTAAACAAGGAGCCTGTTTCTTCTCTTCAGAAAGTATAATTTTTAAGCGGTTAATACTTGATGGCTTGGTAATAAATATTTCAATACAAGATATGGCAATCAGAAGTAGCTTGGAATGAAAATGCAAAGGGAGCTTAGAACAGAAAGAGACAGAGCTTCTAATAGGTGCATGAAATAAAACAGCTTGAAAGATTAAAACAACAATTGCTATGTTGGACTGCAAATCTATTGAAGGGGAAATTATAATGTTTATTGAGAAGAATTATTCATTGCTCATTTAAGCAAAAGCAGGCATGGGCAGCTCGTATTGTGAAATGACAGGTGGGCAGACATTACTGTAAAAGTTTGTCCTCAGTAGGAGTTGTGAAATTAAGCTTTGTATAAACTGCTTGCTCATCACTGACTTAGAACAGGTACAAAAGAATTCCCAACAATCCAGCAATATATAAACCTAGCATTAAGGGCAGATATGAACTATTTTTAAAAAGTCATTATTATTAAATTCCATTGCATTTTTTAAAGCCAAGATCATTAAAAGGAAATGTTGCTAGATATGGGGTATGTCCATGGATGGAGCCCCCCAGTTTGTGGCAAGTCTGGTGGCAGAGCAACTTCACCTAAGGTGGACAGCTATTTCCCCACCCCCCAACAAGTCTACTACCTACTACCAAATACTATATCACAATACTACCCAAATGACAACGGGGCCACAATCAGAAAGCAAACATGAATACTGTGCTAAAGGATTCTCCCTACTACCACCACCAAATGATGCAAATCAAATGGGGCAAACCCACCAGGTCACCATGTTCTATGGCTCACTGGCCCCTATCTGGGCCTTCGGACACAACCTTCCCCCTGGACTCCATTACTGGGGTACCCTGTAATTTTGATTGTGGAGAAAGGGTGTGGGACCCACCCCCTTGGCTAAGGATCCAATCCAATGCCTCTTTCCACCAAAACGTTGTGACAGTTGCTATGAGGAAGACAAAACCCCAAGGCAGGCCCAATTTTGGGGCAGCGGAATTCCTCCCTGGGGCTGAATATGGTGACTCATCAACCACAACAAGGTGATACATGTGTGCTACCCACTTACCTCTGGGCAGCAGTCTCATGCTGCCTGCTGTCTGCTCCCAGCACAGCTGGTTTAAATGCTGTGGCAGTGGACCAGAGTGAAGCCTGGGTCCATTGCCAGAGCCCCGCCCACCCAAATGGCCATGATTGGCCAATTCAAATAAAATTCAGTGGTAAATCTCGTTGACCCCAGAAGCCAGCTGAGGCTGATGATGGAGTCAGCCAGGTGTGCAGATAAGAACCAGCTGCTAACGGTAAGCAGTCTTTACTGATTTTACAGACAGGGCATGCTGAGCTTAGTAGAAAACATATCCCATACTAAAGAAAAAACTAAACATGAGCTGTAAGCATGGAAACCGGTGTCATACACTGTTACTTAGAAGTGAGTCCCATTCAGTTTAATGACATATACTTCCTCCCAGGTAAGTGGATATAGGATTGCAGTCTGAATCTCTTTACTTGCCTCTGTTCAGGCTATTTCAACAGCAACAAAGAAATACCATTGGCAACAAAAAAGAAAAATTAAGGCAGCTCTACTACTAGCATTTAGCCGGGAATTAAGTGCTATGAACAGTTTAAGCCTTACATCTCAGTAAATATTGCATGGGATTGGGCTACATAAGTGTGAAGCAACGGACTGCATTTTTGAGAGCTACGGACAGATCGTTCCAAATACAAACAGGAACACGCAATCTCTCAAACATGTTCACAGACATAGAATCATAGAGTTGGAAGAGACCACAAGGGCCATCGAGTCCAACCCCCTGCCAAGCAGGAAACACCATCAGAGCACTCCTGACATATGGTTGTCAAGCCTTAAAGACCTCCAAAGAAGGAGACTCCACCACACTCCTTGGCAGCAAATTCCACTGTCGAACAGCTCTTACAGTCAGGAAGTTCTTCTTAATGTTTAGGTAGAATCTTCTTTCTTGTAGTTTGGAACCATTGCTCCGTGTCTGCTTCTCTGGAGCAGCAGAAAACAACCTTTCTCCCTCCTCTATGTGACATCCTTTTATATATTTGAACATTGCTATCATATCACCCCTTAACCTCATCTTCTCCAGGCTAAACATGCCCAGCTCCCTTAGCCGTTCCTCATAAGGCATCGTTTCCAGGCCTTTGACCATTTTGGTTGCCCTCCTCTGGACACGTTCCAGTTTGTCAGTGTCCTTCTTGAACTGTGGTGCCCAGAACTGGACACAGTACTCCAGGTGAGGTCTGACCAGAGCAGAATACAGTGGCACTATTACTTCCCTTGATCTAGATGCTATACTCCTATTGATGCAGCCCTGAATTGCATTGGCTTTTTTAGCTGCCGCGTCACACTGTTGGCTCGCCAAGTTTGTGGTCAACCAAGACTCCTAGATCCTTTTCACATGTACTGCTCTCAAGCCAGGTGTCACCCATCTTGTATTTGTGCCTCTCAGTTTTTTTGCCCAAGTGCAATACTTTACATTTCTCCCTGTTAAAATTCATCTTGTTTGTTTTGGCCCAGTTCTCTAATCTGTCAAGGTCGTTTTGAAGTGTGATCCTGTCCTCTGGGGTGTTAGCCACCCCTCCCAGTTTGGTGTCATCTGCAAATTTGATCAGGATGCCCTTGAGTCCATCATCCAAGTCATTGATAAAGATGTTGAATAAGACCGGGCCCAAGACAGAACCCTGTGGCACCCCACTAGTCACTCTTCTCCAGGTTGAAGAGGAACCATTGATGAGCACCCTTTGGGTTCGGTCAGTCAGCCAGTTACATGTCCCCAGGCAGACGATACATATCTAGAAATACACAATTTTTGGTCATTGAAGGAGCTTTTGAGCCGAAGCACACACTGCATCCTCATTATATATCAGCAGGAAATTATTCAGCAGGGTGCTCAGTTAATGAGATGCTGCATTGTGGTAAATCTGGAAAAGTAGCCATTTTGGTGTCACAAGGTGAAGTCCTCTTTCAGTGAAAAAGATGCTTAACTTAAACTGTTGTTATTGTCTAGGTTTTTTTCTGTCTTTTAAAAAATTCTTATTTCCAAGGCAGTTGTGGAGAGACAGTTTCACTATATGTGGCCCTCCCCAACCACAATAAGAGCGGGTTTGGAGAATAAGGCAGGAGCTGCTGAATATTATAATGTAAACGGGTCAGTATCTTTGAGCCCAGTCACCCACTTCTACCTATCAACAGCAGAAGAGATTTACAAACCTCTTTAACAGGCACAAGTACAGAAGCATTGGGCTCCAATCCTACACACACTCAGTAAGTCACACTGAATTCAGTGGCTCTTACTTTTGAGTAGACACATGTAGGCTTGTGCTCTTGTGACATGCCTAACATCAACGCAGCTGTGCCAGTTTAATATGTTCTTCTTCATCATCCAGCTTTCTCACGCAGCAATACAAGGGACACAACTTAGTCTCACTGGCACAAAAACATACCAGAATTGCAGACCCGAGGTCAAAGAGCATCACCCCAAAATGTACCTTGTCCACATTCACAATTTTCAGATACCTATAGCACTTTAAACAAGCTAGCTATTATACATGATATGCTGATGTTAAGCTTATCACCATGCAGTATATTTAAACTTTTAAGAAATTCAAAATAACTCACTAAATGTTTAGCTGCATGCCTGTAATATAAAGTTTTATGTAACTTTCAGGTTCCTTTCCTCCTGACAATTCCTTGCTGTATTTACCAACCTGGTCTTTTCCAATATGCTTCTCAAACACATGATAAACTAAGAAGATCCTTCTGGTTCAGCCCAATGACCCATCTAACCCTGCATTATGTTCTCACAGCGGCCAACCAGATGCCTGGGGGAAGCCCACAAACACAGGGCCTGAACACAACAGCACTCTCCCCACCCCCCTGTTCCACCCATCTGTTCTCTTCCAGCACTTCTATTCCCAGTCTTGCTTTCCTACGCATCTTACTCCCTTTCCCCTTCTTGCCTTGGATAATCTGACCTGCCATTTCCACCAGTGGCAGCTGCAGGCTCTTCAAAATGTCAAACTGCTGTGCAACAGAAAGGCAGCTGGGGTCATTACTGAAAGAGGCTTCTTCATCACCACTAGAGCCATAAAAACAATTCCCTTTGTAGATTATAGTACAGATACTGAGAAGAAGCAGGCTTCTCTGTTTCCTTAGTTGTCTTTGAAAAGTGTTTAAAGTTCTAGCCATCATTTGAGAGCCTTGAGCAACTTCACTGTGTTAGAACCAGGGCATTTTTTTCCAGCCATAATTCAGTTCCGGCACCTGTCAGGTGGGCCATTGCCATTATATGAGAACAAGGGAAGTGTTCATGGTGAGTTCTGGTACCTATTTTCCTAGAAAATAGCACTGATTAGAGATATTTAACTTCATTTCTTGCTTCACCTAAGGTAGATTCAAAGTTTAAATACTATGTGTATTCAAAAAGATATGAACCTTATACTTTTCCATAATTACCAGAAAAGACAGAAGAGTGCTGTTTAGTTTACATTACTAAAGGTATTTTAAAAGAGAAAATATTGTGAACATTTTGCTTCTTATTTAAAAGTCTTCGCTGATAAGAAAATGTATAAATCTTAAATACCATATCATAATTTAAAGAGGTATGAGTGGGAGGCATTCCAATAGAGAGATTATTTATTTTCACCTTATATTTTACAGTGCTGGCACAGTGACGTAGCAATAAATAATCTGCCTTTTTCCACACATAAAGCAAATAGGGGGTATGTGCCTCATAACTAATATAAATCCTGATTTCCCCCTCCCCCACCTGTTAGCTTGGTTCATAAAAGTAATATTATAATTTTACTCTACTTTGCAACCTCCACAGATAATTATTCGGAGTTTGTCAATCCAAGCCTTGCTTCCATCTCCATACAAATTTGAGGGTTTGAAAAGTGACATCTTGTTCTGTGGAGATCACCCCCTAAACTTGCATTCATCCGCAAGTAGAGCAACACAGGATGTATTTCACAAGGCCTTCTGCCTATATCACCATAACCACATTTGGAATCCCTGTTCCCTATGGAGAAGGCCAAGAATGCAGTCCTTTCCTCCTAGCTGGAAGCAAGGGTTACAGCCAGATATAAAGATATTGCACATGTGGCTCTGCCATATTCTTATCCATTCATTTATTCATGAAATGTATTTATTAAATTTATATTCCTCCCTTCAAACCCAGAGCAGTGCATGACAAAATATATATATAATATGGAGATCATAAAACAACAATTATAAACTGGATATTTATTTATTTTTTCCTTCACTTAATTTTTCATTTGTGCCACGTTCTGCTTTTGTAACTGGTGTTCTACTGCTGTTAGTTAGGTTCCCCCCCAGAAAACATAGCATTTAAATTAATTGATAACCTATTCAATTTCAAGCCATAATGTGGAAACATGGCCTCTTTGCTACTATTCAGCTCTTGTCAATATATCAAGTAAAATCCCAACTTGTGTGATTTACCATAGGGGGAGAGGGACATCTAAAATGGAATTTGCACAAATTGTCAAAACAATAAATTGTCATTTTGTTCAAAGCCAAAGCAATATTAAAAATAGGACCAGCTTCTAGTGCCACCCCCCCCATGCACAACACTAAAGTGAAGCAGTAATTAAAGTTTTTAATTGGCATGGATAATCCAGACAGAAATCTAATATCTTTCTCATTGTGAGGAAATCCAAATCCAAAGGATTCTCTTTTAGCTACCCAAATGTAGAATAATTCTTTTCAAAGCATTTCCATAAGCATTTTGCTATGCACAGCGGGTATCTCGCACAAAAATTTACATAACAGACTTGACTTACCTCTTTGGATCCATTCTAATCTACTTATTAAAATGTGTAGGGCAGTATTTTTCTTCCCTGACAAAAAACTGGAGTGTACATATATAGCTCAGCCAGAACAAATTTCCCTTCTAAGTCAAGCATACAATTTTCAAATGTGGTATTAGACAAGAGTCTGTACGGAAACCCACCGTATCGCTCAGTAACCCTCTAGTCACATCCCAATGTATGATTTCCATAAAAAGAGCTGTGCTCCAGTATCATCTGCACGCTTTTTAATAATTCAGAAGATGGGGAATTGTATAGTTAGTTATAATCCAGAGTCCAACGTATTTTCCAAAGGTCCCCTTAAACTCTCATTGCCAACTGTGATGGTTTATACTGTGTACTGAATGCTTTTTTTCCTCTTCTGTAGTAAACAGTGCACCCAAGTTGCATACACAAGGCAATATTTAATATTCACATACTATGGAGGCAGCTTACTGAGAGCTGATCCTGAAATGAAGGTGGCAGAACAGCCATTTTATGGATAACTGTGAGATAGATTTCACATTTTTCACAAGCCCGAAACCTGCTTATGAGACTTGTTGAAAGAAACCACCTCACTAACTGAATTCTTGGGAAATGAATACTGATGAGAACAAAAGCTTTCTTCGAAAGTCTATTGTTTTATCTAGTTTTGAATCCATTTCAGAATTTTCTACACACACACACACTTTACAGTCCTTGAGAAATATACATATTGTCATTGCCCTCACTTGCTTTAACTGACATTAGTTGCCTTCAGTGATCATCATTTGGTCATATATCTTTATAGCATCATAACCAAATTACATCCACTATATCAAAGGTGGAGAACTGGATTTGTCCAGCAGGACAAGTCCGAGAGGTGAACAAGGCCTCTCACCTGTCAATCACCTCACAGTTGGGTATGTGTAACCTGGTAAAGAGAAGTCTGAGAGGTGATTTCATAGCCATCTTAAAATATACATGAAGGGCTGTCACATAGAAGATGGAGCAAGCTTCTTTTCTCCTGCTCCTGAGGGACCCAAACCAATGGATTAAAATTGCAGGAAATGAGATTCTAACTAAACATCAGAAGGACTTTCTGACAGCAAGAGCTGGCAGCTGGCAGTGGAACAGACTACCTTGGAGAGTGTAGAATCTACTTCCTTGGAGGTTCTTTTTAAAACATATGTGGGATGGCTATCTGTCAGGGATTCTTTAGCTGCAATTCCTGCACTGCAGTGTCAAGTGGGACCCAGAGAATGAGCTAAGTAGTGCTGGCAATAGGCCCTTCAAAAACCGGAGGCAAGTGCCCAACCATGTCAACCTCTGGTGCCCGGGGTAGGAAAGGAGGAGTGTGTTCTCGGGGCAGGGAGTTGGTGGGTGGGGCTCCTGAAGAGTAGATGCAGTGGGGTGGGCAGATGGAAACCAGAAGGGAATTTTGAGTGAAACCATAAAATTAATATTTTTATTTTTATTTTTATTTTTATTATTATTAGTATTATTAGTATTATTAGTATTATTAGTATTATTATTAATACCCTGTCCATCTGGCTGGGTTTCCGCAGCTACTCTGGGTGGCTCCCAACAGAATTAATGATGATGATGATGATGATGATGATGATGATGATGATGGTGATGATAAAGCGATAAGAGAGGCATATAAGATTCATTTCTCCCTTTCAAACATACCAGGCACTCCAAACCACAGCCGTTCCTACTAGAAAGACTTCATCTTCTGGTCTGGTTGCATACTCCTGACTCTCTTAAGGCTGCCCAAGGCTCTGTGTTATGACATGTGGCTTTCCTCCATCAAAAAAAATTAGGTTGTCAGTACCTTCGGGGAAGAAGAATCTACATTTTCATGCGGACTGTTACTGCATACTTGGTACAGATTTTCATATATAGATATATGTAATGTCCAACCTAAAGCTGAACAGGAAAACATTTGCTCTCCTTCACTGTGGGAGTCTTTTATCGCATTTGAATACTACTATGTTCCCTTCATTTTCTTATCTCTAAGCTATATGCACACAGTTCCTTTGGCCTTTCATTACCAGCCTCATGCTTTTGAACTTCATTATCACATTTACAGCTTTCCCTAGTCTTCACCAACCGATTGTACCCCTCAGGGGACTCCAGCAGCTTTGAGGACTGTATTATGAACTGGTATCCAAAGACAATCAAAAGGATTTATGGCATGGCTGGAGCTGAGGATTCCTTCCCACCCTTAAGAATCTTCTTCCTGAAAGCACTTGATCTAAATCAGACAACTGCACAAGCTTAGTTAACCGTGCCTCCCCATGCCTAAGAACAACTGGAGGGCTCCATCCCCTCTGGGACAACAGTAATTCTAAAATGCCTAATCCTGGATTTATTTTCAATTTTGTCCGTTTTAGAAAGCAATCTCTTGTTATCCTCTATCAGGCCTGTCAAAACGACTCTATGATGTGAGATTATTATCTCTGTCTGGAGAGAGTGCCCACTTATTCTTTTGTGCAGTGCTGGATGTTGTTCCTTTACTCTTTTTACCTTTCCTGTTATTTCAAAGTCCTTGGTAGCTGCATTTCTACTGTTGCACACCTCTGGAACCGATTGTATGATTTCATAACATTTTTGAGCATAGGAGATACAGAATAGTTTCAAGTCTATTTCTCTATACCCCTGGTCTCAAAAGACCCACCCTTCCTTCCTTCCTTCCTTCCTTCCTTCCTTCCTTCCTTCAACATATTAGGAAGTGTTGAGGTTTCAAAATTGTGACTTACATTGCCCATATGCAAACATTCTGAATGAGAAAATCCAAACATAAGTTTCTGCTTCCCATATTTTCATGGAGCAGAGTCTATATAAATTACTGCAATCCTGATCCTATTCCATAGTTTAGCTCAAAATTGGGTCATCATCATCATCAAACATGGCACCACTTCCCTACTCTTCAGAAGCCGGTGGATCCTGATCAGAAACTGGCTTAAAACAACTTGCTATGCCAACACCTGTAAGATTTTTGGTTTTTTTTTAAAAAAAAACCCTCATTCTCTAGAGATCTAGTATAAGTTCAAATAAATATTTACAGAAGGTCATTAAGTGTGATGCTTTGAAAATAATCTGATTTAATTCACTCGGACTTATTCCAAAATTAAGTGTGCATAGCCCCAGGCTAGAGTCCTATGAATATTTACTTGGGGATAAGACCACTGAATGCATTGAGATTTACTTTTGAGTAAACACATGTAGGATCAAGTTATTATTCAGCAATGAGTTGCCTTTGGGCAATGTTGTTAACTTGTTTTTATTATTTTAAATCTAACTTCATTTCAAATTAAGTGGGTGGCTACCAAATACCTTTCAGTTGCACCCATCTCCAGCTCTGTGGCAGATCTTGATTTTTCTTAAGCACCCCCACCCCCCTTGATATGTAATTAATTGCTTCACCTTCTCAAAGACCATTACTTTCACTTTTTTGTCTCATGGGGGGGAATATTTCTTTTTCAACCTAGTCTTCATGTTATAATTATTCATTCTTTCCATAGCGTTGGAGTAAGTGGTTGTTTTTCATAGCAGCATACAGCTTTCTTTCACATGATTTCACATTGTAAAAATAGGAAAAATGATATAATGTTAGTATATATATACTAATCCACTGAATGAGTGTCACTTTTTAGAAGATCTACTGCTGTACCAGAGGTCAAAAGCTGTTACATTCATTTTCCAGTCCATATTGCTGGAATCGTGACTTCATTCAAAATCTGGGCTGGGGAAACCTTAGGTGAAATGTTAAGAAACATGAAAAGCCTGCAATCAGCAGCACCTAAATATAGTATACTGACTCTCGTAGTCTTTAATAGGGTCGTCCATTATGCTATAATGATTATAGGGTGTCTGCCTTGAGTGGCTCCTTTCCCTTCAGTCTTAACACTTTGGGTCAGTCTCAAATGCCACCTTTTCTCAGCTGCTTCAGCATTAATCAGCCACCAAGTGGAAGAAATGGCTGCTTTTCCCAGGAGGCCACTAGCAATTGCATCCCAGATCTCCCATTGCCAAAATGTGGAAATCCATCAGTCCCAGCTATTAAGTGCTAATGAGAGCAAGGTTTCTGCGCATTTAATAACCGTGTGGGAGCAGGGATTTCATCAGGTGATGCTTGTCTCACTTGTAGATGACAAACTGCCGCCTTTCTATGCAACTGTAAAAGTACGCCAGCACAGTGTGCTTCTTTGCATCTTCCCCTTGTTGGAGTTCATACAGGTGATGGCTTGCACCACTCTCTATTACTGGTATTCAGTATTTTATATTTATTCAATAGGTTATTAACAGTAATCAGCTTTTGTCATGTGATGGTGAGACCTTTGTTCTTGAATCCTGTTTTAGGTACATAAAAATCATGAAAGCTACTTCTGACCTATCTGGGCCCCATAGGAACCTGTGGCATCCCCAGACACTCTGGGGTTCTCCAGTGGTGTACTATACATCTCAGTTCCATCACCTCCCTGTTAGTGAAAAAGATTCACATGCCCCAGAATGCTGTTCCCACTGCAGCATATGTTGATCAAAACAACTCTTCCTTTTTTTGCTAGATTTGTAGTTATTAATGACACTGGGATTAGAAAACAAATGGCTTCTTGTGAATCTATACTGCCATTTTCTAACACGTGAACTTGTGCTACAGTGTTGTGATTATGCCTCTGAAGTTGTTGTGTTTGCTAATCTGCCATGAACCAGTCATAGTTGGAAGCTAGCTTCTATGGGTCCTACCAAAGGTCCATTTATTCAAATATTGCTTCTGTCTGATGGTGTGAGTGAAAGCAACTTGTGTGGCAGAACAGTCATCAAGGAGGAAATAAATCTGTGGCTAGCCAAAGGTTGAAGGGTATAGATGACTCACCAGCTTCACTCAAACATCAAAGATAAAGAATAGAGATGAGCTGGATATGATTTGCGTAACAAACATTGTCATATGCAGCCAAGCAAAGGTAGGTAAAGGTAAAGGTATCTTATTGCAGCCAAGCAATAAGATAATGAATGCATGAAACCACACACACACACACACACACACACACACAATGCATACAAACCAATGCATAAAACACCCCCTTCACTTTTTTAGCTTGTATGTCATACCATGGGTCAAGCTACTAGTATCCTTTCTATATAGCCCTCTAAGTGCTTAGGACGGCATACCAAGAGTTAGAGCATCACAAAACGTATCACTACACCACAGTTGAAAAAGCAGAAGTATCAGCACAAATGATTAAAATAGAGCTGCCAGTAATTTCATCATAGACTTTATAAAATGCTGCAGTTACTGTGGGATGGAAACCATAGGCACAGACAGGAATCATTCACTCTTAAACACTCAAATGTTTTGCAAATAAAAATAAACCAAAACAATAATTATTAGTTATGAGATAGGCACACTTAAGGAAATATCTCAATTTGCATTCAACGTCTAGATATTAAGAGCTCATCTGGTGTTTAAGAGGGGCATTTAATTAACTATTAGTTTCCCATTTAATTATTTAAGGCTAGTAATGATCAATATCCATGCTATTGCATTGATACTCCATGCCTGACATTGCCCAGTTTAGAAAGAAACAAAGAAACACCAAACCACAGCTGCCGTTTTCAAACATGCCGAATCTTTTAAGGGACTTTGCAGCTGGATTTTTCTACAAAAGTTTATTTATTTCAAGCCAAATGAACTGAAAGATCATATGTGAATATTAGCTATAAGCAGCATAGTCTGCAACCTTGCACACTCTTAAGTCCTATACATGTCTACTCAATGGGTCAATGGAACTATACCTCTTATGGTAAGTGTTCATAGGATTAGAGCCTTGCTGAGGATATAGACTGTAAGGAATAATAATCGCTAATCATGTGACTGCAGTGCAAAGCAGTCATGTGCAGACAAATCATTTATCAACAACACAAATCTTCATTCTTTCCTCAGAGGCAATGCTTTTCAGTGCTGTTGGAAATGCATCACTTTACATCCAGCACCACAAACAGAAATAGAACTCAACATATGCTATGGTATTCACTGGAGTCAATTTATTAATTTAGATGCTAATCAAAGGATTATATACATATTTGAGTGAACCAGTCTGAAGATTTCCAAACAAATGTGGAATTCACAAAATATAATCTTGCTATGTGTATCTAAGAAAATGTCTCGTTCCTTATTCTGCATTTATTTCTTCTGTTGCTGCTTGCAATCTTTTCCCAGACTTGAAATCTCATCAGACTTGCTTTATGGTTTATTATTTCTCTTGGTTTATATCTGCAATATAAATATGCCCAATTAGGCTCGTCTAGTGTGCTATATTAAAGAAGACTAAAATGCAGACATATGGTCATCATCATCACAATTCCCTGAGCAAGCAGCATTTATAATGGCTTAATATGCAGTTGTGACATTTACAGATCAGAAACTGTGGATGCATTTCAGTGTTGTGTCAATGGGTCATAAAAAATACATTAGCACTGTAAAAGGAATCACACAGGAAGGTGACGAAGGAAGAACATGTTTAGATGCTGCCTGTTGGTTGCCCTCCTGTTAATTATGGCACGGTATGCTGGAGAGGAAGTGAAAGAGCATTATTATTCAACGCATTTGCATGAACAGAATTAGAAGTCAGCTGTGCATCGGGAACAAAGGGCATGCTTTATAAGCAACTGTAAGGGAAGCAATTCCACCAAGAAGTACTTGTTGCTGCAACCTCTGTTGATTTGAATAGAGCGAACACATGAAACTTCCTTATTTTTGAGTCAGGGTTTGGTCCATCCTGCCCAGTGCTGGCAGCAGCTCTTCTGGGTTCTTCTCAGGTCTGCTCCCTGAAATTGTTCTAACTAGAAATGGAGTCTTGGATTGAACCTGAGAACTTCTGCTTAAACAACATGCATTGAATTACTGAGCTATGCCTTCCCCCGATAAAGAAGACTATGAGGGATTTATTTGATTGGTACTTTGAGTGTTTAAACTCCTTTTAGAATATCTCTATCATAAAAGAAGAAGGATTAGCAAGAGATTGGGCAGAGGATGCATGCTGGGTGGGTGGAAGGAAGAGAATGTATGCATAGGAAGAAATGTTTTAAGATGTGACATATGTACTTCTCGGTTAATTGTCATCTGTGGCTAGTAGTCACTTTGGTGTTGTTGTTGTTTTAAAAAGGGAGACATTTGTCCTATTTCTTTCTGTATTCACTTGCTTATGAGATTCCCCAGGAGCATGCTCCCATTGCTCTGCTATTTCCTCCTCGTGCTTTCAGCTTACCTTCCACAGATACGTTTGCTCAGTGTAATGGCATCATGTCTCATATTGGTATTTTGCTTTGGGCAACTAAGTGTTGCCTTTTTGTTAATGCACAAGTTTTGTCCTGTTTGCTGCAAATATCATCATTGTATATAAACATGACTATTAATAATTCCAGTTCAATAATAATAATGACAACATATAGAGACTTTGTTCAGACAGTAATGCTTCCCTTTGCTATGCCCTGTCTGTCAGGAAAACTGCACCTTAAGGCACTCCAAAGGCAGGGCCGGCCCCAGGCAGCAGGATCCACAGGGACAACAGATCCTGATACCAATGTTCACTCACCCCTTCTTCCCTGGGGGGGGGGGCACCATTTTGTGGTTCGCCTCAGGGGCCAAAATGTCTTGGGCTGGCCCTGTCCAAAGACATTGGTATAAAATTACTTGGATACTGAATAACTGTGAGCCTGCAATCTGACAACAAATTAAGTAGGCATTGATCCCAAAAAATCCCCATTGTATTTGTGTCTGTGTAACTGGGCACTTGAGCCCTGGTTAAGCATTCACCTGAATGCTTGTGTGGGTAGAAGAGGAGAGATGTGGCAGTGCTTCTGGACAAGCTGCCTTCACTTCAGAACTTTGGAGAAGACTGTATCAGGGCTCATGAGCATGCTTAGCATCCCCCTTCAGACCCCTCCTCTCCACACAAAGGAGGTCTGAAATGCAGCTGGTCCACATGGGAAGGTTGGGATCAGGACTTGCATGCTCACCCCTGCCCTGGCTGCCCTCTTTAAGTGCACACGTGTTCACTCCAAAAGCCTGGAGAAAGCTAATATTGATAGCACAATCCTATGCATGTGTATTCAGAAGTAACTCCCACTGTATTAATCTGGGCTTACTCCCATTAAGGGTGCATAGGATTGCCGCTTAAAGCTTTTGGCTTCCATCCAAGAAAGTCATTTACATGCAAGTAATACTTGGAATTTATATAGACGCTCAAAAGAATTGCATAGAAGTCAAAGGAAGAAATCAGTTGAGTTAAAGGAGTAGGCACTGCTGCAGAGAAATCTTCAAAGATCCTGTTACGTGCCTGTGATTGAGTTTATTTGAGCCAGGTTCACTGTCTCCAGTAATTCAAAGTGGACTGGTGTATTTTGCCATCTCACAACAAAAAACTAATGTGAGCATGGTAAACATAATGGGTTGGATCCAACAGTGCCCTTCTGCCCACAGAGGGAGGCTTCTACTAACAGAATGGCTATTTCACATAACACACAGAAGGTTTGTTTGAGAAAGATGAAGCAAACAGCATAATCCTAACCATTTCTACTCAGAAGCCAGTCCTGTTGAAAGCAATGGGGCTTGCTTCCAGGTAAATGGGGTTAGGATTGCAGCGTAAAACCAGAATTGTTATTCCTTTGGTGCAGCATCAAATTCAACCTCTTGCACAAGCTGGGGAACTGCTATAGAACCTACCAATTTATAGCGCCACATGTATTTGCAGAAAAGTGCTGTGTGCTATTTTCCTTCCACTCACTGTTCTTTGAATCTCAGCTCTGTAGTTTGGATTCAAAGCAATGATTACCAACGTATATACAGATTTTGGAAACACACAGAGTCACCTGTTACACAGAACTGTATGCCTGGTTTTCCATTATTCACATAATTATTTATATCTTTTGAGTGTCGGTTACATGCACCCAGGAAGACTTCTGCATGGGCATCTCATCAGGGTTATGCCACAGTATAATTTTAGCGCTGAATTGGTGGTGTGATCTTTGGGCATATTCACATAGCTTTCAAGTCACATTCAGAACGTTCATGAAGCATAGATCTCCCAAGACTGTACCACCACTCTAGGTGGGGCAATAGCGTTTTCCTTCATGTGGAAAAGTGGCATATCAGGGAATGAGTTGAACTAGTAACCTTTTCTCTAACATGTTAAGTTTTCTGGAAGGGAATGCTCAGACATGTGATCCTACACCTGCTGTCTGTAGTGGAACAGTCCCAGAAAGTCTATACAGTACTGTAATTTTTTCTGAATGCATAGTTTGGATAAATCTGCACAATACACAAGTGCAAAATTCCAGTGTCTAAACTGTTCTAGATTTTCCTCTTTGACCACTGCACTTAAGCAGATTGCCATAGGCTGGTGGACAGCATGTCTGGCTTTCTTGTTTTCGCCATGAGGAAAAGGTGATGCCTCCTCCCCCCCCCCATGAGATTATATGCACCCCAGACTAGCAGCCTTGTGTGTGTTCTATCCTGCACACCAGAGTCTGTGGTAACCCTGGTAACATGAACATGGGAAGGTAATTTAAGCCTTCAGCTGGGAGCTGTAACACAGGTTGGTTTATACACAAGTTGGAAAACCAGCACATTCAGTGTGCATAATTGCTGGCTGTGGGGGGGCAAGCACTTGACTGCTTATAGGCTGCGTATAAAAAGCTAACCCTTTCAGGGAGGTGAGGGGATGAAGTCACAGAGATTCACGACCAAAGAGGCAGGCCCACTCTCAAGCCACGTTCTTCAGTACATTTGCTGGTGAGTAATTACCATGGGTTTAGCAAAGCCACTCACAAGTAAATGCACCGAGTACTGAAATTATCGGAGTTTAGGGGCGGGCGGGTTGAAGAACCAATGCTTTTATTTTTATTTTTCCTCGTTGCTTGTCATAACCAAGTCACTTATACTGATTATGCTTTTCTCTTTCTACTCCTCCTTGCAGCAAACGTATGTGACAATGAACTTCAGATTTGCCAGAATGGGGGAACATGCCACAACAACGTCCGCTGCCAGTGCCCCGCAGCCTACACTGGTGTGTTGTGTGAGAAGCGGAGTTGCGAAATGGACCCAGACGGTTGCAGTCAAAGCTCTGCGCAAGGGGCAATATCATTACCACGTGTTATACTCCTATTACCACTGATTGCCCCATTAGGATTAAGTGGGTTTCTCATATTCTAGGCAACCCAGCTTTGGAGGGTCGACTTCAGACTGCTTAAAACAAAAAAAGAACATGCCACAGGAAATCTGGGGAAAAGAAATTGCAGCAGCAGCAGCAAGCAGATGCTAATAAGTCTTTCAAAAACATAAAAGGGGGAAAACTAAAATCTCCACACATATATAGACTCTATAAAGGCCCAAACGAACTAAGCCATATCTATCCATTGTGGACAACCCAGCGAGTCAAGACTGTTATTTTCTGACTCAAGCTTAAGTCGGCAGCTGCCAATACTATTACTACTAAGTCACAGCTGCAAAAGCTTACACAGGATCGAAAAGGCTTTCGTAACCACCCCCAGACGGGAATACAAAAAAAGAAAGAAAGAAAGAAACTACAAAACCTTGCTCCTCCAATCTGGTGCGCAACTGTACCTCTTCCCAGTGTGTGGACCAACCAAATAGAGGCAATTCTTTGCTGTCAGTGCATTGTGGGTATAAGGAAATCTGTTTCAAAGCTGCCATATTGGCCTGCTTCAGCCCCTGAAATTCCCTTTCCAACTGTGCTTTAGTGAACGTTGCTCTGTAACCCTTGTTGGTTGAACGATTTCTTTGTCTGATGTTAGTAAATGCACATGTGTACCAGCTCCCTCCTCAATAAATCTAAAGCCAGTCATACCCTTGTATATTTCAGAAGCACTGCATCAAGTTCATGCAGTGCTGACCTACTGTACAAGAGTGGCTATAGGACAAAAAAAAAAAAAGAGTGTATTTATCCTTTTGTATTCAAATGAAGTTATTTTTCTTGACTAACGTAAGACGTAGATTTTTTGTATTATTGCCAATTTGTGTTAACAGACAATTTATTAATGTACTTTAATCCTAATCAGATTAAGGGGGGGAAGTTATTTTTTATTTTCATCCTTTTTTTTCTTTCTTTTTTTTCTTTCGCTTTTCATTTAATTGTGCAGAGATTTCTCTGTATGGGCAACGTGCTGGCATCAAAGAATATCAGTTTACATATTATAGCAAGTGTAATAAGATTCCACCAAAGGACATTCTAAATGTTTTCTGTTGCTTTAACACTGGAAGATTTAAGAGAATAAAGATTCCTGCGTAAACAATTTCAGGGATTAGTATTGCAATTTCTTAACTGCATATTACCAGTTTGATGGAATAGAAATTCAAATGCAGAATTGTGCAAACACAATGAGATGGATGTGAAAGAAAACTCCCCAAATGATTCAGAGACAGCAATTATGAGTGGCAAGGCCATGGTAGGTAATATTTCAGCTGGCAGACAAGCTCAATTCATTTCCTTCAAATCAATTGAGTTTAGCTACAATCATATACCAACTTACTTGGGAGCAAGCCCCATTGGCCTCAATGGGACTTACCTCTGAGTAGGATGCCTAGGATTACAAGTGTCAAAATACTAATTATAATTTCTGCTAACTAATTTATTCACAGTAATACGTATAACACATAACATACATGTATCAAAATAGCTTTATAAAGCTGAAATGAAATCAATGTTCACAATTCATATTTCAATGTTTATTTTTTTTAAGTCAAGCTCCAATACATGAAACTTACAAGTCAAAATATGACATGAAAATTCAGCATTCAAATATTTGGACTGGTTAAATGAATGAAGGTAATATAAAGTACGTAAGTATAAGTAATCTATGCAAAACTGCCAAATACTGATTGCTACTATGTCAGATACAGTCAACTTATCTAATTAATTAACTGTATAGCATGCCTTCAACAAAGAGGTTCCCAGGATAACTGACAAAAGATAAAAGAACAAAACACTATCATAAACAATCAAAATGGTACTAGACTGGCAGCTTCTAGCAGCATTTTTAACAGTTTGAAAAAGCCAAGAAAATGCAAGTTTCATCACTGCAAAGATGAAGGCACTAGGCAAATCCCCTGGGAAGGAATTTCCAAAGGCAGGGTGCCACAACCAAGAAGGCCATATTCCTAGTTCCCACTTATGAAGACCAAGGCACTCACAGGAGAACCTTTGTAGATACCTTCAGTGCACATACTGGTTGATACGGAATGAAGTGCTTGTTGTGTTTATTGCCATGTGTTAGAAACTATCAAACACTGATTGGTATTGCATGCCAGGTCCCCAGTACTGTTAAACACTGATGGATACATGTCAGCAACTGACTAGGGCTGAATGCCACTTGTCAGATATCAGATATATTGACTATTGTTGCAAAACCTTTGAGTGCCAGTGCTGAATTTTCAAGTATATGTCAAATATGTGCGCATCAATATAATATCCGTGATCAAAAATTCTGAAAGCATTATTACTGGGGCGGGGTGGGGGCATTTTGCTATACACTTAAGCTAAAATAGGTCTGTGGTTAGCAGATGTGTGCTATGATTGCCAGTGCTGTGGAGCCTCCAATGTTTGCCTCCAATGTTAGACTCTGAATAGGTGCTACCAGGAGAATGATTTGCATCTGTTTTACAGAGATAGTTAACTCAATGGATGCATATAAGTGAGATGCAAGATCTCAACTTACCTGATACACTGCTTCATGCCTCAACATAGCAGGGGAAGCCTGCACAGCACAAGGCTATGGTAGTATGATTTACACTACGATAGCCCTTCCATGATCTACTTTCTCTGTGCAGTAAGAGATGGATCAGATGGACTCACATTTTTGCCATGTTTTGGGGAAAACAGCAGAACTGGGCTTGTGACACATCATTAGAATAAAATAGACTGAATATATAAATATTGGGAGTGTTTGGACATACGTAGCTGAATAAAAGCCATAATTGTCTGCATTTGATTGGAATGTGTTCAGAAGTCTGAAAGGCTTTCACAAATAGGCACTAGATGGAAATCATGGTGCTATAACAGCATGCTAGAAAGAAAAGTGGAATTCCTTGGTTTTTACAATAGCACTTACTAAGTTTGCATGTAATGACGCTCCCCCAAATATTATCAATCCACTGCTGTTTAGAAGGCGGTCTGGCAGACTTCCAGGTACACGCTAAACATTGCTTTCCTGTTGCATCAGGTATCCAGAGTTGCAGGTTCAAAACAATGAAGCAGCATAGCTTTATGAATTACCTATGGTCTAGCGTAGAGAAAATTTTGGTAGTAATGAATTACATTCCCCAAACTCATGCACAGCTGGGCATGCCCACCAAAAGTGGAAGTATAAACAGATTTGAACACAGCTCTCCCAAGAATGCTAACTATGGTTTGAACGCCTTTGTGGTGGTAACGAACCACGTACTGAGAACTTTACAGGACATCTTTGCCCCACAGTCATCTTTTCCAATACTTAAGCCTAAAATTCATCTTCTTAACTGAAATTTATTCTGCTGCAAAACATCTGGAGAAGGTTGACAGTAATGAAGTAGCTGTAGATTCCAACGGCCCATCATCTGAATATTCATATGCATCCCAAACCTTAGTCTGCCTAAGGAAATGTATGGACAACCCCCACCCTATGCATAAAAGAGCACAGCTGCATGATTTAAGTTTTAATAAAGCCAGATTTAGTATTTAAAAAGAAGTGTCAAAATATACAGTAGCACGTAGTGGGGAAAGTGCTGCTCTAGCAAATAAAAGTTTGTTTAAAAGTATTGCCCAAGGTGTAATAAATTCTTGTTTCTGCCTTTTATTAGCCCAATTACCGCATGTGACAGCAAGAGATGGAGCAAGGAGTGGAAGCAAAAAATACTAAACACAGCAATGTTTCAAAGACAAGGAAGAATCAAAAAGTGGCAACACAGGGCGAATTTGCTTAGGAGCAGATATTCTATCACACATAATGCAAATATTTTACCAATATAATAGCCTCGAATGGAAAACAATTAATCAGCACAGACAGAAAGCCCAAGAGAATCCAGCTATTTTGTTCCCTCCAGGCTCTGTATTCTCTGAATCAGGCAGTCTATAGTCTTTGAATCATCTTTGATAGACTTGCCTGCACCTCAAGGGAATAATGATTTGGCTGGCAAATACTCCCCAGGAACACCCACCAGGGGAGAAGTCTGTCTTATCAGTTTTGTTTCTCAGAAAGCCAATATAGATAATGACAGTAGCAGTAAACTGGTGATATTTGTGGAGTCCTCCACAGCAGCACAGCTGATGGAATGTTTGTTATTTGCACCATCAGGCTTTTTGGGTGTACTGGAATAAGATAAGGCAAAGATAAATTAAAGCTTTGGCTGACTGCCAGCAACGACCTACATGAAATTGTAGATTTACACCAGAAGTGCACTCATGATAATAAACAGAAAATTATATTGCAGCCTCACAGAGGAGTGTAAATGCAAATACAGCTGACTGACACATGGCACCAAGGATTACTTATAATTAAAGTGGATTTCTAATATTGAAATGTGGAATTTAAGCTGCCTGGAAATTTATTAGAACAGACCAAAAAAACCCAGGCTGTGTAATTATCAGAAAAGAAAATGCTCAGGAGGTAGATTGTGCATGTTTGATTATACAGGAATTTGCAAGCCAATGGCAAACTACTATGAATTTCATACTTCGGCCATTTGACTAATTCAGCGTACCCTAAGGAGAATCTCAACTTGTGTTTCTCTAACAAGAGCCTCCCACAGTTAACGGCAAACTGCATTTGAACTGAAGGAGAATTTCAAAAGCAGTTTGTGGGGTGGCATGAGGATTTGTCTTTCAAAGAAAAAGCCAAAAAACCACAACCCCACTAGGCACACCCAGTCCCGTGGACATACCTCTAGTAGCTCTTTGAACACTGACCAGGATGTTCTGTTTGTTCACTGAATGATCTTAGAGGTGTGTGTTTATTTCAGGAGCAAGGAGCAAATAGGCCAGATTCATAGAAACAACATGCACTGACGATATTAAAAAAAACAAAAAACTTCTGTCTATTCATAGCTCCGTAGGATGTCCCTATACCAAGGGCGGTCCAACACACAGCATTTTATGGCATGGAGAGAGGGGCTATGTGAGGTATTGTTGCGATCTAACACTTATCAGCCAAAACCTGGCATAGAATTCAGAATACCTGTACAAAATAGCTTCTAATTCCATTCAAGTTAACCATATCTTGCACTGTACCCATTGTTTTCATTCATCTCTGAAAAGTTATACAACCCATCTGGTCAGGCATATACTAAGGTTGATAGATACAGTGAATTTCTTCATTAAAAGGGAAAAGAAATCCTTTGGCATCAGTAGTCTCTACAGTTCCTTTGTAGTGAAGTGTCAAGAGTGAAACAGAAACACAGAATGGATGTGAGTTTTAGATAAATTAGTTATTCAGTTTCCTTTTAAAACAGGGCCTACTTCAAAAATGCAGGATTGAAAGTCGGGGGCCGACGGTAGGACCAAGACCTGGACTTAATATGTTTTTCTTCCCCAATCAAACCATCCCCAAGTAGGTTACATGTTGTTGGAAGGTTTCAAAGTACATTAGAAGGCCCACTGACCTGGTGAGAAACACTGCAGTTTGAGAAATGAAGCAGTTGAATGGCTATTTATTTATTTTACTCAGAACATTTTAAAACTGCTCTTGAGCTAGAAAGGATCCAAGGGGAGTTGCTTTCCATAAGATCAAGACATCATCTCTGCCCACAGGATGCCAATCTAAAACACATGACACTTGTCACGCAGGCAAGTTTTACCTTGGCACTAAGAGAGCCAGTGTGGTGTAGTGGTTAAGAGTGGTAGACTCGTAATCTGGTTCACATCTCCGCTCCTCCACATGCAGTAGCTGGGTGACCTTGGGCTAGTCACACTTCTCTGAAGTCTCTCAGCCTCACTCACATCACAGAGTGTTTGTTGTGGGGGAGGAAGGGAAAGGAGAATGTTAGCCACTTTGAGACTCCTTAGGGTAGTGATAAAGCGGGATATCAAATCCAAACGCTTCTTCTAGCCCAGGGGTCAGCAATCCGCGGCTCCGGAGCTGCATGTGGCTCTTTTACACCTTTGCCGCAGCTCAGGGGCGGATACTAGCGAGGGGAGGAGGCGCAATGTCCGCCCCAACACTCCCCACTGTGGCGGGCGCTGTACTGGCTGTGACGTCACATGGGGGCAGTGCGTGCATTAGTCACGCACCGTCCCGACGTCACCTTCCCGCCCGCCCGCCCGCTACATTGTAAGGCGCATGTATGGTGGTCACTACTACATTGTAAGGGGCATGTATGCTGGTCACTACATTGAAAGGGGCATGTACACTGGTCACTGCATTGAAAGGGGGCATGTACGCTGGTCACTGTTTTGAAGGGGAGTGAAGAACACACACACACAAAAAAGGTAACTTGTTAATTTAACGTTTATTTCTATGAGGAGGAGTAATTCTGAGGGGTCAAACAAAGAAATAATAAAAAAGTGACAAAAAAGTTATTTTTATAATGACGAGGATGACATTGGGCCCTCATTATTAATTATTATTTACATCAGGCACTGATTATGATTTATGGTACACTGAGGCCCTGATTAATTTTCTATGTCGCAATGGTTTTGCGGCTCCCAGGTGTTTTTTTTTCCTGTCTCTTTTTGTCTTAAAGGTTGCAGACCACTGTTCTAGCCACTCAAATGTTCTAGGATCTGCCACTCAAATGTTTTTTTCATAGTGATGGAGGCAAATGTATCAACGCTGTTTGGCCGTAAGAAACCTATGGCGCACAGTATTATCCAGGCTTGCCAGGAGCAACAATTGCAGTGGTGAAACTAGGGAGTTTTTAGAAAGCAATTTGGCAGAGATATATGGCCCTGGGCACCGGACAATGGTATAACTTCAGCAGCCTATGCCATTACACTTAACAGGACAGGATTGGACTGCTCAATGTACAAATACTGCATTGCACAATGGAATCTCCTAGGTGAGACATCTTAGTGTTTAAATATTGCTCTTTCATTATCCGTTTTCATTCTTGCTTACTTTAATTCCAGTTTCATTTCACAATATTCTAGATAGATATTTAAATAAGCAAAGGCTCTGGTATTCCTACATTTTTCTGACATGAAATGAATAGGTTAGTTTATAATTAATGCTTTAATTCCTGCCTTGCTCTACTCTCATATTGGGGCTGGGGGGGGGGGGGCAGAAATCTGGATGGCAAATTAAAGAGTGGCAACATTTAAGATTAAGTGATAATTTTATTAACTTCCAATAATTGCTACTGAAATAGGCCATTATTCCATGATATGTAATTATGGTAATATTCAGACCTGCTGAGGAAAATTAGGGAGATCTCAAGAGTAAAAATAATGTCCATTTTGTTCCCCTTGTCATAAAATTTTTCTCAGATGTAGTTTTTACTGTTCTTTCATTAGGGAACTAAAAATTCTGGTGGAAGGATGATTTATGAAAATTAAATGTGCAAATTCCATTTTTATCTGCATAATCCCTAAGACTCCCACATATGGCAGAGTAACGCTTTAAAAGTAGTGTTCACAGGGCTATTGGGTTTTTGGAAGGACTAGGGGACAGATTCCACTTACATTTGGGCCTATGGTCCAAAGTCTTTGGATGCTTCCATGACCACTTACAGTAAATTGTCAGCAAATTTACTATGGAAAAGTAGTGTGTGGTATTGTTTTAATTTTAAGAAATCTGGTGCATTTTTTAAAAAATTGGACGGTCCATTCAGACCTTCTCCTGGAAAAGATAACCTGCACTGTGGCAGAGGATTTGCAAAGGCCTCCGAGCACCAGCTCCACCTAGATTGGGCTTTTCAGCTTATGGAAACACATATACAACACCAGTTTTCATGCTTGTTCTCTCTTTTGGATTAGGACATTTGTTTTGGGGACAGCCAAATATCTAGTGTACCAATTTACATGACTGGAGTCACATGGATTTCCACCACCAGTTGAACACAGTTTTTCTTTTTGGTAATGCATCTTGGCACAGCTGCATCTGACTCTTGGCAGGGTTTTTGTACAGCAATCATAGGCAGCCATAAGTGTCATCAAACCAGGCATCTTCAAATTATTATGTAAAATATTATCCATCTAATTTACAAGTAGGTGTAACCAGGCATATTAACTCATTAATGATTCTAAGGCTGCAAGCCTCCAACTGTTTTGGTTGCAGCAATTTTGTTGAGTAATTGAACAGGCTTACTCCAGAGTAACTTGTTGGAGGCTACAGGCAAAAAAAAAAAAAAAATCTGCTTTACCTACAGCAACAAACAAACTGTGAAAGTCAAATAAAGGAGATCCTAAATTATCCCAACGGAGGAATGATTCTCATAAAAGTGATTTTTAGCTGCCGTTTAGAATGCAAAGTTAATTAACGCAAGGCATTGGGATATATCTGGAGGACAATAATGCTTTAATAGAAACATTAATGTGCATCTTTTAGAAATAAATTGAGGACATATTGAAATATAGGAAGGACGGAAACAGTAAACAAAAAAATAAGGAAAATGTCAAAGTAGCACATGACCTCATTGGTTGCATTCATGCATTCTAAGCTTCTATTGTCATTACATCTCTTAATCCATGGATGATTCAAGAGTATAAATGGAGTTTCCATATTATACTCCTGGAGCTTACCAGGTGCCATTTTGACACAACACAGTGCAGCACTACATGGTTGGTCCTAAACATTTCTATACCCCAGAAAGGAATGCAAACCTCACCACTCATTCTCACTGTCTTCTCTTACCCAGAAGATTAATTATAAGTTATAAGACAGATAAATAAATGCAAGATACATAAGTTTTTTCTCATTTGTTTGTTATACTGAGGAAGGTGCAAGGCTCATTGTTAAACCTGGAGAAAGTGGTGAAGGGTTTGAGAAAAGAGGGTGAGCTTAAGCAGACCATTAATATATTTTACCTCTCTCAATAGCATTTTCCAACCCAATTTCCCCTAACTCAGGAATAGGAGAAGAGATTAAAAACAACAACAACCACCTGGATAGAAGAAATGGAAGGAGATTTTCAGAGGAGAACAGCAAGCATGGGAAGAATTATGTGTCTGACTTTTTGGTTTTTCCTTTACAAATACCTCCTACGTTTGCACTGCCTTGGCAAACACAGTACCTTGTACAGCAGTCCCACAAAATTTACATGCATTTAACCTGTGCACATTCAGTTTTGTGTGTGTTGCAAGAAAAAAATCAAATAAATAACAATAAAAAGGGGGCAGGCATCCAGGAAAAATGACTTCGGCAATCCTGCCCACCATTGCATTGAATGTGTTTTAACTAGACACGATTTTGGCTTTAGGTGCAATCCACAGAATGCAACCCCTGCAAAAATTGAGGGCTTACTATAGTTCAATCTCCTCCCCGATACTGTTTCTGCTTGCTCGGGTTTTACACAAAATGCCTTTTACACCCCTTCCTTTCTTGCCCACTTCACTAGCCTCTCTTTCCCCCCTCCAGTCAGCTTACTGCTCCATACCTCCCATAGGTCAAGCAGTGAGAGAAATCCCATGTGTATGATACAAATGAGCCACCATTGAAGAGAAATGTTAGGGACCTGGTGATCAAGGGAACCCATGGAGAGGTCAGGCCTCATTGTACCACAGGTGTTATCCTCAGTGCCAACCATAGAAAGGCGTGGTTACACATTACCTCAGATCCTTGTTCTCCTCCATCTTCAGGACTTCAGGAAACAACGATTCATCACAGGAAATCTGCAAGGCCCATTGGCTCATATGTACCTTCTTCCATTCACCAGCAAGCACAGTTCTAGTCTGCTCTCTGTGTGAGAATTTTTCCACATATGAATCCAGTCAGGGTAATATCTCTCTTAGTGCTCATTGCATACAACGCAATGGCTGTTCTTGCCCCACCACTGTGTCATCATAGGCTCATGTGTATACTTAATTAAAACAGTGGTGCCAGCTGCTCAGCTAACCACCATCAGCTTCTATAAGTATCATTGATTGGTTCAAGCCTGCTTATTTTTATTATGTCTCTTCCCTTATAGCTAGCTCATGAAGGAGACAATGCCTCTGTTCACTTGCTTCCGAATGTTCTTGCAGCAGGAAAGCTCAGCTTCCAGAGATGAAACAGAAATGCTGAGTTCTTTCAGGTGCTGTAAGAGTCTTTGTTGTTTTGCTGCAAATGACTAAACACAGCTGTCCATCTGCAAAACCAGTATACTCAACTGAGCTCACATGCATGCAATCAATATTTGAAAGGTGGTTTCCTATCTTCATATTATTCTGAAGCAGAAGCAATTTAGAATTTACCTATTTCTGAGTGAATGCAACAGAGCTAAAAAAGAAAGAAAGCAGTAATATATCTGCCTTATTTTTCAAAGAAACTGGACAGCTGCAAAGCATTTGACACCTTGCCCCCCTTTCGTTAAATTTATTAATGCCCACATAATGTGTGCTGCATTAAGCCTCTAAATTAATGTGTAAAATCTCTTGCACCTTGAGAATAAATTCATTTGCAGAGGCCTGGGATTCTGACATTATTGGGGTTTGATACATGGATATTTCTGCTTCCTAGAAACTCGGTTTTGAAGGACTCTCCATTTTGAATGGCCTCATAAATATATATTGAATTTAATCTTCTCAGATGTAAAACCCATTTTCCAGTTGTTTAGGTGGTTTGGGGGCTGGTTAGGAGAAACAGAATCTGGAAGTATTTTTGTTGTATGGAGCTAATTAGTTCATAAATCAACATGTCTAAGTACGGTGGAGATTACCCTCAAGCCAGCACAGAGTGAATTGCCGCACACATAACTGCACTTTTAAAGACCTTTTACCTATCTCTAATGTCCCCATCTTCTCAGACTATTAACTTTTCTGTAGCGATTTAGCTAAGTACTTAGTGGTAACTCAGCAGGTTTTTATGCCACTTCCTGTCTGGGGGACTTTTTGGGGGGGTTACCTTCCCTCTCCTTCTTTCTGTTTACCTCATTCAGGCTGTACATTAATGCTCCACACACCTCAAAAGTAATTTTTGAAGTTCATAACCAGGCACACCGCATTCGGTGTGGAACTGAATGTACACAACACTTGATGAATTGTTGTGATTACTTGTTATATACCTCTGAAGGGTGACCAGAATGAGGTAACAACTGGGATCTCATACTGTTCCCAGCTGTGAGGGAATGTTAGCACCTGTGGTGTTTCTCGCCCCTGCCTGCCTGACCAGCCGCACCTGGCAATATTCCTGCATGTTCACACATATTAAAAACACAGAAACCCTATTCTCCTCCTTTGCATTTGGCTAGCTGCTTCAAAGTAACTTTAGAGAGCCCTCAGAGGTTTCCTATCAGCCATTTCCCCCAAACATAGACACAAGGGCCTCCATGATTTTCCTCAGCCATATTCTCCCATGTAAACTAAGAGGGGGCAGTCTTGGGGTTCTTCAAGCCCATTGATAGTTCCTCCCTCACACAAGTACTCTAGCTACCAATTTCCTCTGAGGTGTATGAAGCATAGTTGTCAACTTTCAGATTTGAAAATAAGGGAGCAGCAACCTCGAAAATAAAGGATCAGCAGCCTCACCTGTCCCAGGGACAGTCTACGGGATATCTAACAATCTGGGGTAGCAGCGGGAAGCAGCGCTGGAATAAGGGAATTTCCCGCCAAAAAAGGGAATGTTTACAGCTATGGTGTGAAGGAAATAACTTTGCAAAAGCCCTTGGTGGAATTGACTTCACACGGGAGAAGTTTAGAGGACATTGGCCTGGGTGTGACTTGGGCAGGAGGCAGCACAGTTTGTTTGTGGCCCTTCAGCCCTTGCTTAGTGTAGTCATTTTAAATTAGCTGCCCACAAAGTCTTGGCAGTTTTACAATGCTGTACAAAGTGAGTTTGCAAGTACAGGCTGGGCAGTAAAGTATGTGTGCCCAAGTGAGGAGCTCTGTGGGCAGATGTGTGCCCACTGGTGCCATGCTGGTGATCCCCTGCTTCAGAGGCAACTTGCAAGAGCTTTTGCACCCTGCAGAACTCCTGAAAGGGAAAGTGGCAACCCTACATGCCTACAAAAATACACCTCTCAGGTGCTGTTATACAGCATATTTCTTGAAGCATGTTTTCAGAAACAGGTCCTGTACATATGCATGGCTATGGAACTGGAAGGTAGAGAGCTTCTGCTAGTCATTTTAAGCAATACTCAGCTAGGTTAGTCAAGAATCTGACACTTTATAAGGAACCTTCTTGCAGCAGGAAGGTAGAGGCAGCCCAAGACGTTTTGATGGCCAAAGCAGAATAGTCCAACTTGCAACTTCCCCATGGTGGTAAAGGTATCATTACGATAACAAAATAATTGTCAATTTGCTGTTCTTTAGTGGTTACCGTTCAAATCACCAACCGCCTAAAAGCCACTTCATCCCACTTAATAGTAGGACCAGGCCAGGTAGCTGGTTCAATCCTCTCTTGTTGCCTCAGCCCTATTTCAAGTCACCAGTTCCAGGTGAGAACTCAGAAACTGTAACTGCAGCCCATTTGAATGGGCTTCGAGTCAGAAGGGGGGGGGGGACAGTTCCACGTGGGGAAGTGACAAAAATAACCCCAGAAGGCTTGCCTTCCCAGTGCCATTTCTTCCTCCTGCATTTCTACTTTTGTCATGCATTATTGCAGAATAGAAATTATCTTCATTCAAACGTTCCCACAGCTACAGCACTGCTGGTGACAAATGTCTTAATTTCAAAAGCAAGGGCAGCATAGCGGATACCGTTTCAATCCAGAGGGAGAATGAAGTTCTCCAAATCAAGCTGTTTGCACCTGCAGTTTGCTTGTTTGTTTGCCTGTCACCGCCGCAGTTGCTGCCGTCCGCTGCATCACCACAACCGTCTTAATCTACATAAGCATTTTGTACTGAGCTATCTTAACTGACATGATTTTTTTTCTGATAAAAAGCACTGCCCTCCACCCCACCCACCCTCAGAACAATTATTTATGACACTATTGTGAGATAACTAGGCAGCCAACAGGGAAATGCACTTGCTTTCTAACAAATACCAAATGTATTGTTAACTGTGCTGTTTCTCTCCATTCTTGGTTTGAAGTGAGCGTGAGAGCAGGCCGGTAGACTGAACACTGGGTTGGGAAATAAGAGGGCTGGTTTCTAAGTCCATTGGTAGCAGATTCAATGAAATCTTTCTATTTCTTAGCCTTCAGCTGCAATCCTACATAAGCCTACTTCTGGCACAATTACTTCTTACTAAACATGCCTAAGATTGGCCTGCATATTCCACACAGCAACAAATTGCTTTAGGAGTCAGCTAGGCACAGATGAAGGGACGCGGGTGATGCTGTGGTATAAACCACTGAGCCTCTTGGGCCTGCCGATCAGAAGGTCAGCAGTTCGAATCCCGGCTACGGGGTGAGCTCCCGTTGCTCGGTCCCAGCTCCTGCAAACCTAGCAGTTCGAAAGCATGTCAAAAAAGTGCAAGTAGATAAATAGGTACCACTCTGGCAGGAAGATAAACGGTGTTTCCATGCCCTGCTCTGGTTTTGGTGTTTTGCTGCGCCAGAAGTGGCTTAGTCATGCTGGCCACGTGACCCGAAAAAACTGTCTGCGGACAAACGCCGACTCCCTCGGCCTATAAAGTGAGATGAGCACCGCAACCCCAGAGTCGTCCGTGACTGGATCTAACTGTCAGGGGTCCTTTAACTTTTTCGGCACAGGTGAAGCCCCAGTTTAAGAGTTACCTGAGCCACTATTTGAGGTAAGCCAGTATTATCTCAGTCTGTCATATGCACGTAGTAGTAACACAAACCTTCCTTGAAGGACCATTGTGATAATGAATGGAATAAATTATTAACAATGGGTTGCTCTAGAGAAACTGGTGAAAGAGGATAAACAGGTGGTTTTCCTGTTCCATCCTCTCCCCCAAAAGCCTCTCCCATAGGTCAGGAGTCCCAGTGAATGTGGTGTCATGTGGCATAGGGTGTGTGTGATGGGGAACAGAAGGATAACTGAAAGTCAAGATGATACACCCTCCACGAGCAACATAAATGAAGGAGGTGCTTAATTTTTAAAGGCTCGGGATTGCTAGAGTATCATTTCCTCTGATTTAGAATCCCTGACCCAGCTCTATGTGTCTAGATGATGATTGCAATTCCTCAAGGAATACCCCCCTTTTAACTTTGCAGATTATACCAACAAAACATGTAAGCCACCAAGGAGCTTATTGGGACCACAGTGTAATTACAGGTACCTAGTTGCCTACTTTAGATTATTAAATGTGTTAGAAAACAGGTTGCTTTGGGAGCCCAATGACCGCTCCTTACTGCCTTATGCAGTAACTGCAGCATGCAGAGTGTTTCTAAACAAAATGTCAACCACTTCAATTATAGTTCTCTGAAGCGACTTACCCCTATCGGTTCTCTCTTTTGAGCGAACAGTGTTGTACTTTGCTTCCTCTCAAGTGATTTTTCTCAATTTTGGTGTCCTATCTTTTTTGTGTAAACCACTTTCACAGTCAAGCGCTATATAATTTTTTAAAAAAGAAATATTTAAAATGCTCATTTTTGAAACTAAAAGGAAGGACTGAGACTAAAAGATGGCTGAGAGACACACAGTTCTGCTTTCTGTAATAATATGAACAAACTCTCTGCATATGTGACTCTGTCAATAAGAAGTTCTCTCACTGTTACGAAAGCAGCTCTAGGAATGCTTGATTTCCCAACAATTCCTTCCTCCTGTACCTTTAACAGTAGCCTGGGGCTGGAAGTAGACAATCATAAAAAGAGAAGTTCATACAAAAGCCCTCATGTCTTTTCCATGACCCTCCTGTGCCAATGAATCTACTTACCAGGAAACCAGAGGTTTATTGTTAAGGAGGAAGGGGGCTGTTTGCACAGAGTGCTCCCCCTCAAAAATAGGCCAATCAGGAGCAAAGGAGCCTTATGCATTTGCAGGGTACTGGCAGCACAACCAGCAGCTCCAATGGTGTGGGAGGCATGGGCAGAAGGCATATTCCTGTCACCCACTTCACACATCCATTCAATGTACGAAATACCTCCCCAAGGTTGCCACTAAAAATGACAAAGCCCTGCTGAGTCCCCCACTCCTTCTGTCTCCATAATCTAGTTACGGGAATGATTGATATGACCGTGTGATATGGTGCTGGTTTCTTTGCTTTCATGCCAGCCTGGAGGATGAGAGAAGTGTGCATGGCATGATTTCACACATTTCCATAGCTGGGGTAACAAAGCACAGGGTTGCCATTTTCAGCATCAACCTTGCATGTGGTGTCATGACTAGGTCTGTGCACTTTCTCTGTGAGGAAGAGCTTTGCCAGACCGGCATGTATACATTTAGCAGCTTTTTTAAATTAAAGGAGCAAGGGAAAATAGAAATGGAGAAACAGAAAGAGAGAGAGCCCCCCGCCCGCACCTCTCTGTCTGTAAAGAAAGGGGAAAGGCACTGGGCAAAAAAGTGGATATAATTGCAATGTCATTGACCCATAAATCATAATAAAGTGAGGCCTTTGACTGAACACGACTTTCCATTCACTACAGAATGAAAGATAAACAGAAAAGGGGGGGGGGAGCAAGAAAACAATGACATTTCAAGCTCTCTCTCAAACACATTACCAAACTTTTTCCCCCCCTTTCAGGCCTGATTCGTCACATTTCAGCCATTTAAATGAACTCAATGTGAGTCAAATGTATAGCTGAAAGGATAAAACATTTGAGTATGTAATCTGTTTAACTGAGCCGCAGTACTTAAGATTGTATTGCTGTGGAAGAGAAAGAAGAGACTTTAATTTTCTCTAATTTGTCATGCTTTTCAGTAGCATTTGAATGGTTGCCGCAAGAAGGCCCTCACTGTGGCTTTTTTTTTTTTACTGTGCTCAGTTAGCTTTATCTTGTTCAAGTTGGGTGGAGGGTAGCCAGGTGTCCCAGTTTATGCAGTCAGTCCTCTATGTGAAGGGCTGTCTGAGGGCAGTCCTCTGTATGAAGGTGCCCTCTGTTTGAAGGGCTGCCTGTCCAGTCCAGTCCAGTCCAAGCCCTGTTTAGAGATAAAGAACTGTAAGAAGGGAGAGCACAGTGTTTCAAGAGGCCTATCAACAGAGAGCACCCAGACAGCAGACTGAAAAGGCACACAGGCCAGCTGGTCCCAGTCTTCCCCACTGTGGTGATGTGCACCATATTTCTATTTAAATCATAGCAATTGTTTCTAAATTTGCATCAATACATATAAAATTAGTGTGCAATTTTATGCAAATCCAAGCCCTCTTTTATGTGGCGCACAAGCAGCCACTACACCAGCGTTGATCGTTATTTATTTAATAAACTGCACATGCCATTTGTTTGTATAAATAAAACCCTCAGCCTCATCAACTCAGCTCTACCTCACTGTATGTTCAAGGTCACATCCACAGCATACACTCAATGCACTTGGCTTCCGCTAAAGGATCCTGGAAACTGTAGTTTATGCCTCACAGATCTGCAAAACCCTTAATAAAATACAGCTCCAAACTTCTTTGGGTGAAGCCGCTTGCTTGCTTTAAAGGTATGATGTTGATGTCATGGGAACAGAATATACAGAGAGGATAATGCATTGGTTTGTTTTTACACCCAACCATGGGTGAGCAAAAACCTGAAATGACAGGAATGAAGTGTCAAGACACAGTACTTTTTTACATTAAAAAACCCCCACTCTGTCCCTCTGACTAAACTTTTCATAAGGGTGGCCCTCCCCTGCTAAATTTAGGGCTGCCAGATTACAACCTAAGGGTGGTAATGTGAGGCAGTGGATGTTCTGTTGCTTCACTTGTAAGTACGCCTTTATTCGCGAGCAGACTATTCCACATGAAAAGGCCTAAGTCCAGGTAAAGGAAATTGTTTTTGAGCTCTTTAGCAGGTACAATATGTCTCACTCCCTTTCTCCATTCAGTTTGCTTTTAAATGCACTGATGCAAGAAGCCGCCCCAGGTTGCTGGAGCTGCTCACACTAGTTCCCTTTTTTTCATGGCTCTTCCATACCCTCCAACATTCCTAAGATGTTCCAAGAACATTCCAAGTGCCAGTTCATCCTCCTTCTCCCTGAGCTTGGCAGCAGCAGGGAGGAAAAGGGACATTCAGGGATGGCTTTCGTAATTTCAAGACTGTCCCTGAAAAATCAGGACACATGGAGGGCATGCTCTTTTGCCACCCCCTCCAACAGAAGTCAGGCAAATGTGGAGTTTTGCTTACCATTAAAGCGGATAGATAAAAGGAGTTGAGTTTCTGTTTGTTGACATGACAGTTAAAGGGTACAGGAGCCTTGCCATCTTTGTTTGTGCTCATTTTTCCATTTTAGCTCACATGGACTGCAAGGGCATAAAAGTCATGCATCTGCAAAGTAGCAGAGAAGCACTTAGCAGACATTCAACAAGCACATCTCTTGCATTTCAGGCCTTCTCATGATCTCAAGTTTAGCTACACTGGATTGCCTCTAGTCCTATATAGTACTAGGCTCTCACCCCAATGCCATTTTTACCTGGAAATGATTCCCCATTTATCTCAATAGTACTGCCCCTAGCACCACTGACATGTGAGCTTACAACTGTAGCTATAAGTGATGCCAACCATGTAAGCTCAGGTATCTGACTGAGTTCAGCTGGACTACTCCTAATAAGCATGTTTTAGGATTATAACCATAAGCGACAGTCCTATTCCTTTTATTGTTGCAGCAAAGGCAATACATGAGAAATTGTAGTTTTTCCAAGCACAGTGCTGCAATGATTGCAGGAGATGTACTAGGTGGATCCCTGTCCCCCTCACTAATGCCAAACTGGTAAAGGTCCAATTGTCTTTTCACCACTGGACAGGATAACCCAACATTCAGATAGCTAAAAGTGTCCTATTTTATTAAACCACTGAGTTGTTTAACTGAGGCATGATTCTGAATCATAGAATTTTAAAATAATAGATTTTTTAAAACAAACAAACAAAAAAGCTGGCAAATTAATTACTACTCCCTTTCTTTTGAGCAGAGTGATTCTTCAACCATTTGCTCTTGCTCAGGTAAGGCTGACATCTTGTGGTCACCAGGAACATTTCAGTCTATTAACCAAACATCTGTCTGCCCCCTCAGATACAAGCAAGCATGCTAATGACTGCATTATCATTTAAACAAAACACAAAACAGTCTGGAGCAATGTAAGATGCAATTATTTCACCTAATTAGATCTGGTGCTGGTTTCAGTCCTGGATGCTGATGAGACAAGCTGAAGCATAATTGGAAAGATTAAAATGCAGCTATCGGTAATCTGGCTGTTTGGTTAACTAGATTATTTCTTGCAAGGTTTGGAGAATCCTAAAGTGAAAACTATTTTGGGAAGGAGGGGAGGGGTCAAAACAAAAGAAGCATATAGTATGTTTGCAGGGTGAGTAAATGCAAAAAGGTTGTTATTTTTTAGGCAGGAATTTTGGCAGGTACAGTTTGACTTTGACATGCTGCAAGGGATGGAAAAGTTGAACCAGCTGAGATTCATTATTCTCCAGATCAATCAAAGATATATCTATGCCAGATATTTAAACTAACTTATTATTATTTATTTCAAAATATCTACCCACACACCTACAGCATTTTCCCTAGTGACATGCAGTTAAAAACATTCTGTACAGCTGATGGAATCCAGTTGCTTTCCTTGCAGGTCCCCCGGCAGCTTCTGATTCTGCAGATGCCTCTGCCAACAAAAAAGGAGGGGAGGCAATTTTTGCCCCAATGACAAATTTTAAAAAATCATATTCAGGTAGTTGGGGGATTCTCTGGAGCAGGGTGGAAGATGGTGTGAAGTTGAGTGATGAACAAACCAGCAAAAATTGCTTCCCTGCCTCATCCACTAGTGGAGGCACTCACTTGATTAGAAGCCCTTCCAGCGGCGCAATGGGAATTGATTGACTTCTACCCAATACAATCAATAAGATGTGCTGCAGCTTGGGTGTTAGGAGTCCCGGGATGGTTCCTAGGTCTTGTGTGATGCTACTGGAACAGTATATGTAACAGTGGAATGCACATGACCCCTTCATGTTCCTGATTATTTGAGAAAGTGATGTGGTTGAATTGGGCTTTTTTTAACTTCTTAAGAAGACATCTGAGTTAGGCTGAGCCCAATTACTAATTACAAATGATGGTCTGCCCACTACCAGACTGCTTGGTAGAGCCTGTGTGTTTGAATGTTTCCGTGTTGCATATATGGTATGCACAGGTGTGGGGGTCAGCTTATGGGTGGCACAAATCCACACAGCAATTATTCCCCATAAGTTACAGCGGGGACGGCAATGTTGCAATGGGGATGCTACTTTTGTATTTCTTGTTTCACAATAAATGTAATAATGAGTGCTATAGTTCAAAGAAGACATACTGTAATGAGAAAGGGAAAAGGAAAGGGAATTAGGGTTGGATGGAAGAACATTTTGCCAGTTACTAGTTTGATCTGGAAAACATTTAAGAGAATTAAGAGTGTAAAATGTTTAAGGCACAAGCAGTGGGAACTGGAAGAGGGAAAGTTAAAAGCATCTGTGTACATTACAGGGCTATTCAGTCCAGTCCACAGAACACCCAAAATGCCTATAAAATGCTTGGCAATCCAGTATTTCCTTGGCTCGTTTTAGTGGCCATTATAAACCCACACATCAAAACAATTCTTGGTTAATATGGTAGGCAAAATTTGAGTGCAGGGGAAGGACGATTGCAGACAAATTATATCAACTTTGGGCTACAATTAGTACTTCATTGCTCTTTAAACTGCCCAAACGTTAGCACATGTGAATTCTGACAGTTTGACAAAGATGTATGTGTAGCCTTGCCAATGCCATGCAGGCAAATGTCACTTATGTCGTTATTAGAAATCGCCCTTAAGCTAACATCGTATGTCTTTTTGACAAGATGAATGGTTGGCTTCTGACAATGAATAATTTTCATTTATACTGGAAGAAAATGTTATAAGGCTTCTTCAATTAAAGAAATGCATATATGGGATTGCAGATTATTAATTAAGAAAGTTATGCACGTGTTCAGATACGGAGGTTATCTCTGTGTGGTCTTCCAGAAGATGATGACAAAAGGAGTATGCTTATAACCATATTATATTTACTCAAATTTAATGCTCACCTTTTTTTGGCCAAATTACATTGCGAAAATTAAGGTGTGTATTAGATTCGATGGCACATTTACATTTGCCAGCAAGTGCTTTTTTTGTTTTGTTTTTTTGTTTCAAGCTTCTGAAAACTGAGGAGCGTATTAGATTCAATGGTGCATTAGACTTGAGTAAATATGAGTATACTGTATTGCTGGATAAATGCTTATTATCCTCTGACTCAAGTATTTGTTGTGTTTATAAGTACTATGTGAAGCACAAGCTTAAGAGTTAACACCTGTCCTGCAATTATTCTTTATCATTTAAGTGACCTAAGTCTGTTCATTTAGCACACTTGTGATAAATAAGGAGCTTAGGACAGTATCCATAGGCCATCTTTATCCTTATAAAGAAAATATGCTCACAGAAAGCTATATCCAACGCTCAATAACCATGGCATCAAGGTAGTGACTTGCATCTTTGAATGCGCCACCGATGGAACAGTGATATAATCTCACATCACCTCAAATCCAGCACTCCAATACTCTGTATCCAACATCACACTGGCTCTCATTGTCCTTTATTGGTTATATCTCATAATGGGCAGAGATAGTGCATGTGTATATATAACACATACAGCCATAGACATGCATACATGTACAAAGCAAGAGACAATAGGATTATAATAAACTCCTAAATGCCTTCCAGTCATTTCAATTTGTCATTGGGCAAGGACTCAGAGGATCCAGTCTATGGGTTGGAACACTGGCACAAGTGCAAACACTCAGCTCTGAACAATTCCACAAGCGCTGCAATTCCCAGTGTGTTTTTTTCTTCTCAGTTATGGGTCATGCATTTATCTCAAAATATTCCTAGCATACAAAGCATGCATGAATGGATGGACAGACAAGTATAATTTGATATATGTTCATTCTCAAGAAAAGGTACAAAATGTGTCCTCCGTTATGCACTCTCATCCTACCAGAACTCAGAGCCAGTCAATCACATCTGACTGGTAGCAGATTCAAGATAGTTAAACACATTGTTTAACTTACATAGCTTATACAGAGTCATGGAGGACAGGTCTAATGGTTATTGGTCATGATAAGGTGGAACTTCCATGTTCAAAAGCAGTATTACTTTGAATACCAAGTGCTGGTGACAAACCATGGGCAACTACTAGTGGTGGTATCTGGCCCCCTATGGTTTGAAAAAGGATGCCGCTACCATAGATAGCGTGCTCTGGCGTGCTCTGGTCCATGGGGTCACGAAGAGTCGGACACGACTAAACAACAACCATAGATAGATCTTGGTCTAATCCTGCAGGGTTGGGTTTATTATTATTATTAAAGATTTTATTGATTTACAAAAGTGTGTGCAGTGTCTCTCGGTCCCCCCCCCCCATGTAACATTTTTAGATTATGGGATTATATGGCGTATTTGGTTGGCAATGTAATATGCTTCTGTGTTGGGGATTCCCCATCTTCCTTCTGAGGCGGGGAGGTGCAGGAATTTGGGGCTTATTCTTGGTTTTTTGTGTGAGAAAGGAGTTTAGTTTTCTCTGCCATCTGCAGAGTTGGGTTTGGGGAATCCAGATTGGGAGAGTTTGGAATAGGTAGGTTAGTTTTGGGAAGGTGATCAATTTGATCATGACTATTTTGTCTGAGAGAGTGAAATTCATGTTGTTCCATCTCTGTAGGTTTTTGTTTATTTGTCACCACAGGGGCTTGTAGTTGTGGAGGTATAATTTATTGAGGTTTCTGGTTATTTGCACCCCTAGGTATCTGAACTTGGTGTGGCAATCCTGCAGGGTTGTTCTCATGTTTTCTTGACTCTGTGATAATTTGCTAATATTTTCTGGCTTCCAAAATGAGCAATTTCAACATCATCATCATCATTATGAAAGGAAGAAGAGTGTTCCACATCAGCTAAGCCTTAAAAAGAAAAGAAAAAAGACAACTGTATTTCAGAACTGTGTTTTGCAGGGACATAAAACAAGGCTTTTAAAAGCCCAGGGAATGATTCCTAGGGTCAGAAGATCTTTTCAGATTTGAACTTGTGTGTCAAAATAATGGAGCTATGAAAGAGAGAGAGATATTTAGCACAAGGTATCTTGTTTAGGATCTTACTGATGTGGCAAATCAAGAAATTAACGGATGAAAGGTATGGCTAAGCAATTAATAGTAGTATAAGAAAAATATTCCATTAATTCACATTGATGACATAGATCAGCAGTTTTCAAACGTTTTGCTTTCAAAAGAATTTCTTTCTGCATTAGCTTGTTCAGCACAGCACCCCAGCTGTGTTGCAGAGGATTCTGGGTCTTGTTCTGTGGTGTATACTCAGCTCTTGTGAGGCCCTGTTTGGCCCACTTGAACACACCAAACAGTCCTTAAAAATCGAAGAACTGGGCAATTAATAGTGGTGGGCAACATGGATTTTCAAAGAAGCTTACTTGCCATTGTTGATGAACCCTTGATGCAGTTTCTGGTGGAACCTCTGACCTGGATCCACAGAAGGAAATGTTAAACAAGGAGCAGGTATACCGGTAATTAGAGAGTAGCCAAAATATCACTGAGGTACTTCTTCGGCTTGAATTTGGCAGAGGCACAGTACAAAATGCCCCCTTAAAGTCCTCCCCAAAATTATTTTGCTTTTGTTTATTCTGTCATTGTTCATAGCTACAAAAATTGCCTCTTTCTCACAGCCTCAATGCACTGAGCAGGAAAGTAAGGGAGCTTTTCCCAATTGCCCAAGCAATTGTGCTCACTAACCTCTGGTTTTTTTGTTTTTGAAAATACATATAACAAACAATCCTCACCTCTAACAAACATTCTTTGCACATACTGTACAATGTAAATAATAGACGATAAGCAGGTTTGTGTAATAGCTTAGAGTTGATTACATCGGTTAGGTGTCTTCTACACTCCACCTTAATAGATTGTCCCAGAGTGAGTGGTGGGTACCTGGTATTTAAGGGGACAATGTCCTTTCCAGTGTGCTGAATAAACCTGTGCAATGTCATGTCAAAATCGCTTTCAGTCTTTTGTGTCCCTGATTGCTCTAAGACTCTTTGTTAGTTTCCCCTTAAGGGCTATATTCCATAGACTATCACAGGCATAGGCAAACTCAGCCCTCCAGATGTTTTGGGACTACAATTCCCATAATCCCTGACCACTGGTCCTGTTAGCTAGGGATGATGAGAGTTGTAGTCCAAAACATCTGGAGGGCCGCGTTTGCTTATGCTTGGGCCTATCCCATCATGCCTCTACAATTAAGTTAGTAGCCATTTTCCAATATTGTGTTAGTATATTTCTTAGCTGCAGACTTGCAAAAAGTATTGTTTTTATCCTACTTCTCTGTTATAAAAACACACAAAGCTGCTTACAGAGATTAACATAGTGAAAGAATAAACAATAAAAACTAAAAATGCACAATACCAATGATAAGACCAAAGCATTTAAGAACAGCAGATTATAAGTAAAGAAGATTGACTTCTTCCTTTTCTCTTCCCACCTACCCTAGTTGGACCAACAAATAAATGACGAAAGGAGAGCTCAATTCTGCAGTCCATGGAAAGAGCTGTGAAGCTGGAATTGATGTTTCAGCTGAGCTCTGATGCCTCATATATAAATATAACTGAACCTTACAAAACAATGCATAATCAAGTGTTCAATATGTTTCTGGAAAGATATGAGACACGTTAGGAATAATAAGGAACCTTTACAAAACAGCAAGCCAAACCTCTGTGATATAACCAGTCATAAGATCTGAGTCATTAAACAAGAAATTAACCAGTTTATTAATATATTCACATATTTACACAATATTACAAATTAAAGTACTGCCCCAGCTCCCTGAGTGAGAGCAAGCTCAGGCAGAGAGGCAAAAAGAAAATGCATTACAGAAAGAAGGGGGGGAACCAATGGCTCTGGCATATTAAATCTTTGGTATTTGAAATATAATACAATGCAGCATTTAATTTATTCAACACAGGGCATTACAAACAACAACACAACAAGCACAGTCCTGTCCAGAGTTCTGTAGGTGCACACACAGAGCTTCAGAATGACCCAGCTCCTACATTCGCTATCCTGGAAAGAGAAGAGAAAGCAGTGCAAAAGGTTTCATGTTGGATTGCAAAGTCACAATCCAGAGACTCTGTTCAACCCTTAAGAGATATGCAGCAGTAAAAGAAGATGGAGCCTTGGTCCACCCTTACCCTTTCTTCCCCAATGCTGTGAAACAAAGAGAAGTCCCTCCTTGTTCTAATGGGCAGGTGGAGAGAGTGATTTATGGAACCAATGGATGAGCAAGGTGTTTATCTGCGGTTGAAAACTGACCACTTCAGTTGCACATACGAAGCTGCTTCTCCTCTCTTGCTTAAGTTAATGCAGAAGCTCTTTCACATGTGGAAATCCCCTGCCCCTAAAGAACTGCTGGGCCGAGGTGCATGAATAGGAGGGAAGTATTTAGATATCACATGACTTCACTGAGTTCCATTAAGCCCCTGAGTTGCAAAAATTAGCAAACAGCAACTTTAGGTTACCTAAACTATTAATCAAAATCTTTTCTTGAAAAGATACATTTCTTAATCTTTACCTTAAGCTGATTCTCCCTCTACAAGACAGATAAACACTGATGACACTGCACAATACGTTTCACAGACCTAGAGACAAAACCATATCCCATTAAAAGTCAGCAATAGCTTTTGGTAAAGCAATTTTGCCCATTTAGAGATAAAGTCCACTAGACAAAACTAGTTAGTACAGAAAAAAAAGCACCAGGGGAGCATTCCTAATCTAACATTTAAGATCAGGTCATTTTATAAAATACATTTCTGCAATCTTTTACAAATGCTGCAGCTGGTTCCACCAAAATAATGTATTCAATAAAATCAAAGTTGACATCATTTTGAACTTCTGTATGCTACAGGTATACACAGAGATATCCTCTTTGCTTGATGACAAGCTCCTTAATGGGGGCAGATTGGAGAGGCCTTGCAAATTCTGGATCAATTGGCAACTAGAGGCAAGTGAGCGTTAGGAATGGCAAGGGGGAGAGAGGGACAGAATGGGCTGTGTGACCAAGCTGGGATGGTCTCTAGGCACAATACACAACCTTGTGAGATGAAACAAAGATCTCCAAGGCTTCTGCTAATTTTATGGGTATTGACACTCAGGCAAAACATCAACCAGTGTTTTTTGGTTTTCACTTCTGTTTGCAGCTTCTCACAAGTAGGGAACCCATGGTGGAAGTATGCTCTGACCTTCAGGAGCAGTTTCTTAGTGAAAGAGGTGCAGGTATAGGAAATTTTGGTCCTCAATCAGTTCAGGAAGCACTAGATCCTTTGGATCCCACCCTATGTATTTGCCAGACAATTTGCTTGAATATTTTCTCGTTAAGTGTTGTGTGTGGTATCATTCTCTACTGTTCTAACTCTTGGGATCTGGGCCTTAGGAATTACTTGCTCTCCTATACAGTTCTGCACTTCTGCTCTCTGCCTGACAAAACTGAGGGATGGAACATGAAGGTGAGAACCCTCAGAGATCTGATTGTTAGTGTCCTAGAAATTGCAAGGAGCTTATTAACTTGTCCCAAATATTGCAGTTTACTTTTATAGTGAAAAAAATATGAGTCCACCCCAATAATGAAAGCCAGTGAATGAGGAAATTACCATTTGTCTCAGAAATAAAGCACAGTTCATCTTGGGGAGGGGTGTGGGAGAGAAGGAGGAAATATCTCTCACAAATTGCTTTCTGTAATAATATCACCTTCTTTAAGTACACAGCACAACTTTTTATATTATTACTGGTCCCACTGAGACAAGTAAAGCAACTGGAGAGAGAGGGATCTTGCATATTAGCAGAGCTTTCAGTAATGGCCAAGGTAGAATATCAAACCATGCCCAAAGATTTATCTATAAAACCATAACATCTCCTAGGTACATGGAATTTTGCAAAATATATGGGCGTATGCATTTTAAAATCACTGTTCTGTATGGGATATTTTGTGCTATGAATCTGTAACCTTAAATACTATGGAATCCCTTTTTCTAACACAACTGTATGGTAACCCACCAAACACTTCCTGAAGTTTGCTGTTTCATAAAACTTTTTTTTAAAAAAAGGAAAAAGGAAAAGACACAGACAAGCCAGTTAAAATGACCCATCGAATAAAAGAGTGAACTCCTTTGTATTTTTCCTCCCCAGAATTACACGCAGAGCTGTGTTGAATTTAGCTTAGTCCCCATAAAGTGTGTTTAGAGGCTGCATCCTTGATGGCTATGCAGTCATTGGCAAGGTTAATTGCTGCTGCTGGATATTTCAAGACAAATAATATTGACCACTTGACTATTGGAATGCTAAAACTCCCCCCCCCCCCCGCTCCTCCTCCTGGAAGCTATGATAGGCAACAATAAAGCAAGCCTTCATCTCCTAATGCCATCAGAGATGTTAGCTAACAGGAAAAGAAAAAAGAAACGAAGGTTAGTAAATAGATACCCATACTTAGTATTCAATGTGTACAGCAGGATGGAATGAAAAGAAGCATTTTTTTAAAAAGTCTGTTTTGAAGTGATTTTTCAGGAAGGTGAAGTTAGAGTTTTGAACTGGTCCCCAGTGGTGATGGGCAGGCAGTTTGCTTCTTTGCACAGATCTGAGTGAGATATTAATCTGTCAACACAAACTTCTTCAGTAATCCCAGTGTTAAGACTGGAGGGTTTTAACAGACAGGAGCGCTGCATTTCAAATACTTAACAAGACGAATAATGCTTTGCAGATGGCTGAAATTCACAGTCCCTGAAGTTTATGATCGAGAGTACCAGCTAGGACTCCAAATCATTCATCCTCTTCTACGTACGTTGAGGGAAACCAACCCACCTAAAGGGAACATCAGGAAAGAAAAGGCACAACATATTAAATTGATATTCCTTTGGCACATGATAATTTTCTTTAGAACCCACCTGTTCAAATTAGGTATGATTCACAACAGTGAGAAAGGGGATGAAAAGGGTGCGACAAACTAATTTTTGTGGCGAAGCATTCAACGTCTCTCTGGATAAAGATATCAAGTTAATGACCCAAAGCGTGCAAAAAATAAAAATATGATCAGAAATAGGGCTGACTGCCAACATTAGATTTAGCAATTCAGGAACTTTTGGCATTCAGCTGAGACAGGAATACAATCACGCCAAGCACAGACTCACTACTCAGCAAATGAGGCAGCAGACCTGCTTGTACCACTTCAAGCAGCAAGTGGGCACTCATATGACTGTGTGTGTGTGTGTGTATGTACACCCTCTACACAGAAAACTGAGGGTTAATTACACTCACTGCATAGTCAATAAGGACAGTGAATGTACTCAAGACATTGAACACTACTCAAGCAAACAAAACAGTGGCTGAAGCATCTGTCTTGCTCCTAAGACAAGCACGGGACTGGAGGCATCTTCTATTAACTGCATTGGCTGTGCACTGTCTTTGAGAAGTGTTTCACATGCTCACATACAGTTTCCCATGCTTTCATCATGCCTAGAATTGATTTCCACAATGTGCTTTATGGGGGGACTGTCCTGAAAGACAACTCAAATGCCTAAGCTGGAATTGCAATCAGCAACACTTGATATTGGTTTGCTTCCAGACTAAATTTAAAGTGCCAGTGCTTACTTTTATGCCATTTGTGGCCTGGGGCTCACACATCTTTTGAGACAGCCTCTTCCTGGACAAGTCCTGCTGCAGCTGAGTTCTGCAGTTTGGAACCACTTCCAGGTGCCTTTACCTCTGGCTCAGGAATGAACTCACAAGTGAGGTAGAGCTGCTCCTGGTCTCCCATAGAAATGTTTTGAAAGCTATATTGCTGCTGCTTATGCCATTTTAATTTGCCGATTGTTGAGCACTATTCATTTTAAGTATTTTATTTTCTAGTTTGGTTAAAGACCCTAACAGTGCAACCTTGGGCATCTCCGCTTAGAGTAAGCCCTGCTGAATACAAAGGGACTCAAGGAATAGCATACAGTGGTACCTCAGGTTACATACGCTTCAGGTTACAGACTCCGCTAACCCAGAAATAGTGCTTCAGGTTAAGAACTTTGCTTCAGGATGACAACAGAAATCGGGCTTCGGTGGCGTGGCAGCAGCAGGAGGCCCCATTAGCTAAGGTGGTGCTTCAGGTTAAGAACAGTTTCAGGTTAAGTACGGATCTCTGGAACGAATTAAGTACTTAACCTGAGGTACCACTGTATTTCAGCTCAAACCTCAGGAAGTTAGGATAAAAAATAGTTGAAATAAACAGAACAAAATTAAAGAAGCATTTGCTAACATTCTTCAAAGCATGGAATATACAAAAAGTATGCTGTCAAAAACATAAACCTACCCTTCCATTTACTTCACCTCTCCACCAGCCATTGGCACTAATCTTGGTGTAAATCTTGACCACATCTCCTTTGACCAGGGACAGTTCCCGCATGTCTCGTGCACAGAAGTCATAGCGAGCAATAGCTATACCGAGAACCTTGGGACTCAGCACTGCTTGGGAACACAGGAAGGCAATATAATTAGAAATTCACTAACTGCGTAGCTGTTGAATTATTTCAGCATGACATACAATTGTAGTACAAGTGCAAGCAAATGTATTTTTAAACACAGAAATGCAGGCTGATCATATGAAAAAGTGCAAAAGAAACCCATTCAGTGTGATGTTTCCTTGACTAGACTTTTCTGTTTGTTTGTTTGTTTGTTTGTTTTTTTGTTTGTTTTTTTGTTTGAAACAAAGCCAAAACAGAAACCCAGAAAAAGTAAGGGAAATCATCCTAAATATACATTGACTGGGAACCAAATGGGTCATAGGTATTATTCTACACACACCCTGAGGCTTTTGCATGTGAAATGTTGGGAGACCCTCCCAAGTAACATGAAGGGTTGCAAAAAGAAAGAGAAAAAAATCAGCACCTTTGCACAGACACAGACATACACAAATTGCTCATATGTGGGGCTCATTGGATGTTGGTCATTCTGTTGAAATAAACGGAACATATTTCTCAGGACCTCTGCTTAGGTTCAGGATGGTATAAGTAATTAGACAATCCCAACCTATTTTTTTAAAAAAAAATCACCTCACTTAGCAGTACAGCAGTATAACCTCAGAGAAAAAGCCTTAGAATTTTAAAAAAGTTTCCGCTATGAATTTGTGTTGCTGTTTCTATCTTGAGTCATTCCGCCCATTCCTCGTCCTGCGATTCTAAGCCTAATTATTCTAGGCACACTTTCCTGATAATAAGACCCCATGGAACTTATTTCTGAGTAAATATGCATGAGAATGCGCTGTAAGAAACAAAGGGCATGGGCCAGTCAAATTTGTTTTATCTTTTTGTAAACTGCTTTTAAGCTTTTTAAAACAAAAAACAATCAAGTGCTGTCATGTATTATCTTGCTGAGATTCCTGCATTGCAAGGATAATCCTCGGGATCCCTTCCAATTCTATAATTCTATTATTCTATGTATAAATTTAAATAAATAATAAATGGCTTTTAAATCCCCCTCTTTCCCTCCTCCTCCCCCCCCCATACACAAATACACACACTGCACCTATGTGGAGTATTATCACAAATGAGCACCTCCTTCCCACACAGGCTGGTGTGTATATATCAGTGGGGCATTAATGATCACAAGCAATCAGCCAGAATCTTAAAAAGGACAAAAATCACACATCATCTAGGTAGCATGTTATCTAGTCTAGCGGCAGCCATTCGACCAGGCAAGGCAGAAGGAGAGAAGGAGATGCAGGGCCCTACCGTTTGGTCAGCTGAGACACTGGCAAGTTCTGCCTCCTCCTCTTTTTGAACTGTTTCCATTCCAGCTGTTCCCTACAATAACTATTTACCGGTAACTAAAGGTAAAGGTAAAGGGACCCCTGACCATTAGGTCCAGTCGTGGCCGACTCTGGGGTTGCAGCACTCATCTCGCTTTATTGGCTGAGGGAGCTTCCGGGTCATGTGGCCAGCATGCCTAAGCCACTTCTGGCGAACCAAAGCAGCACACGGAAACGCCGTTTACCTTCCCGCTGGAGCGGTACCTATTTATCTACTTGCACTTGGCGTGCTTTCAAACTGCTAGGTTGGCAGGAGCAGGGACCGAGCAACGGGAGCTCACCCTGTCGCGAACCGCCGACCTTCTGATCGGCAAGTCCTAGGCTCTGTGGTTTAACCCACAGCGCCACCCCCGTCCCTTACAGCTGTTCCTTATAAAAACTATTTACCGGTAACTAACTGATTCAATTTGCTTTCCTCCCTGCATCCCTCCCCAAACTTTTCTTCCTTTTGTATAACTTCTCTTAGATTGCAAGCCTGAGCACAAGGACTGCCTTACTACTTGTACAGAATCATTGTAGAGTTGGAAGGGGCCACAATGGTCACCTAGTCCAACCTCCTGCAATGCAGGAACATTTTTTGCCCACCATGGAGCTCAGAACCACAACCCCAATATTAAGTGTCTCATGCTCTAGCGACTGAGATGGAAGTGGAGGGGATATTACTTCACTCTGGAAACCCTGTTTTTGTTGTTCTTGAAGGGCAGGGTAAGATGCTTGAGATAAGTAATTAGATGACAAAACTGAACATTGTTGTGCTCATATTCAGGAATGAAGCCATGCAGAAGATTTAAAAACAAACAAACAAAAACATGCAAGGGACCAGGAATTGGAGTGAATAGTGCTATCATGTCAATAAGAATTATTTGCAGCATTATGAAGAGTTTGGATTTTATATCCTGCTCTGTCACTACCCTAAGGAGTCTCAAAGCAGCTAACAATCTCCTTTTCCTTTCCTCCCCCACAACAAACACTCTGTGAGGTGAATGAGGCTGAGAGACTTCAGAGAAGTGTGACTAGCCCAAGGTCACCCAGCAGCTGCATGTGGAGGAGCAGGGAAGCGAACCCGGTTCACCAGATTACGAGTCCACTGCTCTTAACCACTACACCACACTGGCTCTCAAGTGCTAGCAACCTAAGCCTGGAAATAGCAGGGGGGAATACATTATAAAACATGCACAACCAAATCAGTCCAGTTAAAAATTATCAGAAAATCAAAAAGTTTTAAGCAGCTAATATATATATATATTCTGATTTTTTTAAAAAAAAAATCCTTCCTTAACAGAAAGAAATCAGTGGGTAGAGCTAAGAGGAAGGGCATGCCATAATCTGCATTTCCTTACTTTAAAAATATCATTGGTACAATGTCCAAGCAGATCAAGAAATGATGGGGTGTGGACCAAAGTAATGGCTGCTGATCCTAAGGTGGAGAAAGAGAGACAGAGAGAGGCAAAGCCACTCCCTTCAAGCTAGTCTTAGAAGTCAAGCAAAGTGACTTCATGATCATTCCAACTAGAGCAGTGAAGACAGAAAGAAATTTATCAAATCACTGCAAAAAAATGATTCTTGGGTGCAAAGGCACAATCATTATCACAGCAAATTGAGGAGGGGTGGTGGTGGTTACATTTATTGAACCCAAATTATTTCATCATAGGGGGGCAAAGCACTTCCACCACCCAGCCGCCACCCCAACAAAACAAAAAGGCAATTGCAGACAGAAGAACTGGCTTTCCCCAATTTAAAACCACAAGAGTTATATATAAAATGGCATCCAAAGGAGAAAAATATATAGACAGCTATGATGAAGATCACCATTTGCGTTCCAAAATTGCTGCACATGCTTTTGTGTCATAGTTTATTGTGGACTCATATGGTACCAAAAGGCAATATTTTACACACTGCGGCAGTTTTCCCATAACAGTAATAGATACTGTACTTTAGGGAAAAATAATAACTGTACACACTTCAGTGACCAAAATTGAAATGCCTGATATAAAATTGCAGCCTGAAAATAAATTATGCCCTATTTTTGTCACTATAGTACCTAATGCACAATCCCTTTAAGCAGCCAGTATTATAAATATAAGACCACATCAATACTTTGGGAAGAAAAGGAAGAGGGAGGGAATAAGAGAATCTGCCATTTGATTGCCGCTTACATTTCCAATATGTAAACATTGTCCACTACTATCCAGAAACCAACACTTTTGCCAAAGTTGTCAAATGCTGTAATTTTTCCCTTACATCACTTAAGGAGATGTCAACTATGACAGGAGGAAAGCAGCAACCATGAGGACAGGAACTCCAAGAACGCACAGAGGCTAAATAAGGAGGACTTTAAGTAAGGGGTTGCTCACATTAAGCAAGATTTTGTGACAGATGTTCCACTAAGCCAGGATTTCATTTGAAATTCTGCTTCCAGGAATGTTTTAAGAAGCCTACAAACAGGTCATGAAGACACCAGTCCTTCCTTGTTACTTGTATCCCCTTGGAGGTACACCAGGTCTACAAACAGAGGCTCCATTTAGCCATTGTGGTTGTCAGTAACCTCTAGAAAAAAATGTCTAATCTTCTTTTAGTCACTGTGTCTACAACAGTTAGCCAACCAGAAGCCCCAAGAAGATTTGCAAAGCAGAGGAGCTAACAGAGTTGCTGACTGCCATGCATCCTACTTGCCACTTGGCAGATTTGCCTCAAGTTTGTGGAAGTTTCTTTCCCACCCATCCTTTTGCTACTAAGACTACATTTGTCAGCCTCCATCTCCTGGCCCATCAAACCATCTCATCAGGGATGGGGTACCTATGGACTTCCAGATGTTGTTGGATTCCCAACTCCCATCAGCCCCAGACAGTATGTCTAATAGTCAAGGTCTACAGCAGTTGTTGTCCAACAACATCTGGAGGTCCAAAGGTTCTGTTTCCAGGCTATATTTGAATCAATTCCTCATATTTTTAACCTACCAGATTGGCAGTCCTAGGTATGGATAGTTATATCCTGTATTTCTAATAAAATATGCACGCTCTGACTATGGAAGGTCTCTTTTAGCTATCATGTGATGATTTTTACTCTATGTAGGACCTTTTTTTACTGATATCGCACACAACACACAAACACATTTTAGGACTGGGTGAGCTGTAAATATAAATAGATATATAACAGCAGAGGTCACATCCGTAAAGCTCTCTCTGCTCTTAAAAGAAAAAAGAAACTTGGCCCTTTGTGGCATCTTAAAAAATTCTAAATGCTTCTTGACGTACAATAAAAGTTTGAAAGAGAATAAGAAACACAATACAAATGCATAGAAAATAAAAACAGATGGATAGTGTGCATGCAAAACTCTAATGAAGGTTGTTGTTTTTTTAGACTGAAGTATTCTACCAAAGAATGCTGTTGCATTAAGCTCTGACTTAGGGATGGGACGAATATTTTGATTCACAAAAGCATTGTTTTCAGATTTTGAGACTATGTCCAGATAGAATATGGTAATTTGAGATGTTCAACAGCTATTTATAGTATCATCATGATCATACATCTTGGGCTTAGTTCAGCCACAGCTGTGTAGAACTGCAAATTCTGAATGCATATTATTATTCCAGGATCAGCCTTGATGGCCTTTCAACATTCTCAAAAATGTATGGCAATCACCTATTTGAGAGCAGTACCTGCATAGCTGAGAAAACACTGGCTAACCAAACTTAGTATGTGTTCATTTGTGTGTGAGATCACATGGCAATCCCACTGAATGGTGTCCCATTCACTTGTTTGGCCAGGTTAAATATTCTCCCAGCCGTGGAGTAGCTGTTCAGAAATAAGTCACTTTCAAAAGGCTTTGAGACCATCTTTATAAACCATAATTTGGTGTTTAGTCAAATTATATTCAAATGGGGGGGGCAGTGGGAGAATCCGTCCCTTCCCTAGCTTGCACTGCACACAGAAACAGAAATATTTTATTTGCAAAACAGAAGCAAATTGAGAAGAAATATAAAAGCAGTAAAGCAGTACCTGACCAGAAAGGAGTGGAGGAAGGGGGAACAAAGCTGTAGTCTGGAGGAGTTACAAAAGAAAACCCACAGAACAAAGAAGGGGCTTAGAGAAAGAAAGGAAAAAGAGAGAGACAAGCAAAATGACATTGAAATATTGATAAAATAATATTGGTAATATAATACTGCTGATAAAATTGGTTAAATGATATTGAAATATTAGCAACCCACACCATACATTTAAAACACTCCTCTGTTTTTAACTACAGGATCCTGGGAACTGTAGTTTGTTAAGGGTGCTGGCCTCACAGACCTACGCAATCCCAAGCACCTGCAATGAACTGCAGTTCCCTGCATTCTTCATACCTCATAAAATGGTATAAGAGTGTTTCAAAGGTATGGTGTGGCTGTCTCTGTTAACAAGAAACATGGATTTCCCTGAAGAAACTTGGTGTTTTTTTCAGACTCCCCAGAGGCTGTGGATTTGCTCTAACTCCTCCACTTGTATAGCTCCATTCCTCACCACTTCTTCCCCCACCTCAAAATTAGTATCAATGCACAGTGTGCAGAATAAACCCATTAGTCAATGCCTTCCACCCTGGAAGAGCGGGCATTTCGAAAGCCAGTGTGGCATTGTTAGTGCTTAGAGTGTCAAGACTATGGTGAGGAAGACCAGGCACTCTCTCTTAGTCTAACCTATCTCCCAGGATTGTTAATTTGGGGCATGGGAGAAGCAAGGAAAGGAAAACACGTGTGTCACTTTGAGTTGGGGGGAGGCCTGTTAATTAAATAAACAAAGCAAGTGGCTTCTAGAATAAACAAGCAAAATAATATGAATTCAAACTTCCCAGTTTTGTGACTGATTTTCTCTCAAAAAGGTATGCACGCAGAAGTTGGTTGCATTGTTGTTTCAACAACACTCCTGTTCATGACAGGGCAGCAAAATGCATGCACAATGGTTACTTTTTACGCACTACTTGCTAGGCGCTAAAAGCTTCCTAACGCAGATGTACCACTTTGTATTGTGGGCAGCACCATGCAGAGCATAAATAAGCCACCTTACTGCTGCCATTTCCTGAATCAAAGACGACACCAGTGCCTTTAACAGTTGCATAGCGGGAGATGTTTAATATGTGCAACTTCTCCTATCACATGTGGTACGCAGACCCTCCCAAGTGTCCCTATTTTCCAGGAACCGTCCTGGATTTACAGAAGCCTATCCCGGTTTCTGATGTGGTCCAGGAATGTCCAGCTTTTCCTTAGGATGTCCCTATTTTCATCAGAAAAATGTTGGCAGGTATGTACAGTGGTGCCTCGCAAGACGAAATTAATCCGTTCCGCGATTCTCTTCGTCTAGCGGTTTTTTCGTCTTGCGAAGCAAGCCCATTGACAGCTTAGCGGATTAGCGCTATTAGCGGTCTAGCGGCTTTTAGCGATCAGCTGAGAAGCGGCTTATCAGCGGATCAGCTGTTAAGCGGCTTAGCAGCTTAGGAACAGGGCGAAAAAAGCGGAAAAAACCCCGCGGGAACTCGCAAGATTTTTTCGTCTTGCGAAGCAACCCCATAGAGAAATTCGTTTAGCGAAGCGCCTCCAAAACGGAAAACCCTTTCGTCTAGCGGGTTTTCCGTCTTGCGAGGCGTTCGTCTTGCGGGGCACCACTGTAGTTAGGCGACTCCCAAGCCATGGAGTACAACCTTTAGAAGACATCTGAAGGCAGCCCTGTATAGGGAAGATTTAAAAATGCTTTATTATGTTTTTATATTATGTTGGAAGCCGCCTTGAGTAGCTGGAGCAACCTAGTCAGATGGGTGGGGTATAAATAATAAAATTCTTCTTCTTATGGAATAAGAATAATAATTTTCATTGGAGAAGTGTTGGAGGGTATGCAATAGGAGAGTTCTTTAGGGAAAGAACTTATGTTCTTTTCTTTCTCTCCTTGGAGGCTACATCTGTCCCCCTTCCCTTGCACATAGTACTAGCTCATATGGGAAGTGGCTGCGACTTACTTGACCCCTTCACTTTCCTGACATTCCAGTGCAGCAGAAAGCAGAAGAGTCTTGGTACTCCACCATAAGGTAAAAAGGTAAATAAGGTAAAGGACCCATGGATGGTTAAGTCCAGTCAAAGGCAGCTATGGGGTTGCAGCGCTCATCTTTCTTTCAGGCCGAGGGAGACGGCGTTTGTCCACAGACAGCTTTCCGGGTCATGTGGCCAGCATGACTAAAACACTTCTGGCACCATGGGACATCGTGACGGAAGCCAGAGCACATGGAAACACCGTTTACCTTCCCGCCGCAGCGATTCCTATTTATCTACTTGCACTGGTATGCTTTCGAACTGTTAGGCTGGCAGAAGCTACGACAGAGCAACGGGAGCTCACCCCATCGTGCGGCTTTGAACCGCCTACCTTCCGATCGGCAAGCCCAAGAGGCTCAGTGGTTTAGACCACAGCGCCACCTTCACCATAGCCCAAATCAACAAATAATGTGGCACAGAATACCTGACTCCAACCTTGCCCTAGAAACCACATAGGATCAAAAATGCACAAGCAATCATCATAGGCTGCAGTAAAGCTCACTCTGCTATTTCCTGAATCCCACAAGGTCATTGCAAAAGAACCACATAAGTATGGCCTCAACCACATTTTGAAGAGAAATAAGAAACCAAGAAAGAGCTGACAATTTTCCAATCTAGTTCAATATTACTTCCTTTTTTTTTTCCCAACCACTGAGCAATGCTGCAGGATTAGCAGGTTGAAAAGGAAGGCTGGTAAGGTATGCTTCTCTTTCGCATTCTATGGAGGAAAACTGTTCCTGGGTTGGGACTGAGCCTCTTAGCAAAACCCTTGGCCGACTCCCCTCTAATAGCCTGATGTGAAGGGAGCATGTTAGATCACTATTTTCTCTTTTTAAACATTTTATATGGAGATATAAGATGAGACAATGCTAGCCTGAGACTTTAAGAAGATGAAGGTTCAAATTCCTAATCAGCTATGGATTTCCAGTCCCACTCTGGACAAGTCACTGATTCCTTTTCCAAAAAGGAAGGTCAAGAAAATAGTTTTTACATATAGGCTCTGGGAGGGCACGTGGAGTCTTTCCTTGGTGAAACTAAGGAATGGGACATTCTTTTTATTTTTTATTTTTTGCAACACAGCCGAGAAATCCTTAGAAACATCTTCCCCTGAAAACCTGCTGCTTTTCAGATGTTCTGGAGTACAACTTTCATCAGTCAGAGTCAGCATGACCAATGACGACGACTTCCATGTAGTCCAAAATAACTAGAGCGCACCAGGTTGAGGAAGGCTGGGTTAGGAGAATCCAGCCTTTAATTACTTCACTGGTGATTTATCAGCCACTTTACCCTTAGAACTCAGTGTGGCTTCTTAAATGTGCTTTTGGATCATGTTTTCAAATTGTATCAGAAATGTTTGCAAGCATTTGTAAGGCAAATCAACAGGACTTCTGTAAAGGAAAAAGGCAAGATTCTTCTGGATATTAAGAGACTTGGATGAACTGCATGAATATGGGTAAATCAAATATGAACTGGTTGGACTTTTGGAAATTGTGTGTGTGTGTGTTTTTAAAATGGCATAGTGCAAAAGTCATCAATGTTGCACCCATGGGTGGAAGCCTTCCCTGGCACCTGAATAGCCCTTGCCGTTCCACCTGCTGAAATGAGGCTTGAAAGAAGCATTTATGTTATGGTTCAACATAATAACAGGTTGTGGTATGTACTTGGTTACAGTGTGTGTCTGGCACCTAAAACAGTTTGCAAATGTGCCCATGGACCCAAAAAGATTGGTGCACCCTGGCATGGTGAATAAACAAAAGAGTAGAATTTTTTCATAAACTACTATTCACATGGTAGAAAGTAGGAATAAGTATAAACTATTAGTTATTATATTGAAATTATTTAAACAGTGAAGTGACTCAGGACCTAACTTTAGATGAGGATGTTACCATAAAGAAGCAATGCAGCAGAAGCAAGAAGCAGCTAAGCCAGCTGCTGGTGGCTGGAAAGCCAAACAGGATGTTTGTGACTGTTACCATGGCAAGAAAGGGGCAGTCCATTCTCCGTATTGAGCACCGGATGTTAGCTCAGTGTGTGTCATATGACCTGTACAGGATGTACATGGGTGGAGTTTGAGATTCTCTCTGTTGTTTGTGAAGAGTGCAGACATCTTTATCTGTATGGCTGCTAAAGACAGAAATAAAGACATGTAGTTACATTTCTGTCTGTGTCTATTTCCCCTCCCTGGGGATATGCAGGGAGGAGGAGAAGCAGTGGTGTGTTTTTCTCACAGTCTGGGAAAAATCGCCGATACGGACCTCATCTGTTTTCCTGCCGGGAGTCGCAGGAGGGAGGTCAGCAAAGGAATTCAGCCGGTGCCTGAAGACTGGCACATCCCTCTGATCGAGGCAGAATTCCAACAGAGGATACATAGCATGAGGTCAGAACAGGATATTAATCCCATTAAAACTGTGTGCAGAGTAGACGCCTAAGCCCAATTCAAATGTAGCATTAATATATGATGAGTACAACCTTAGTTAACACACTCCCCAAACCTCTGCTTCCAGTTATAGAATACAGCAGTTTGACCACTGCATGAGAACGCTGCAAACTGGTTTTGTGTTCAAAGCAGATATAAATGAAACCACGACAGAACTGTGACTTCAGATTCTGGTTTGGAAACAGAGGCTTGCACAAACTACTTTCTGCTGCAATGGCAAACATCAGAAGAAGCAAAACTTGAAGCAAACGCTTCAGATCTCTTTCCCCTTGAAGCTAAAGGGTTTTGTGTGGCTCCTTCTAATAACAAACCACATTTTTGTTGTCCCATCTGAATCAGACCCAAAACTGTAGACCTATTCAGGAGTTCTCAAAATGTATCTGTATCTGTGGAGCAAGTGCCAGGCCTGCACCAAGCAAGAAGATCAATAGGGGAGTCATAAACCCAGTTGGTTGAATGCAGTTACTATCCTCCTTGGTTACAATACTCATGCAGAGTTCCCAGCCATGGGGAGGATCGTAGGCACATTCAGTTAACCACATACCTACAATCCCGCCTTAGATATTCATGCTCAATAGGGGAAAGTCAGGGGAAGAGAAGCAGGAGTTAATTATATTAACGTTAGCTGCATTTACTAATTTAACAAGAATGTGTGTACGATACCGGTACCTGTTCCTACACAAGAATAACTAGAATAAAATAACAGACCTATGAAACAAAGTGAGACAAGAGAAAGAAGTGGGGATTTTAAAAGCTCTCAAGCAATTGCAAGGAAAAAGGAATGCATGTACATGAATTAGAAACTGAAATAAGCATTAGAAAGGGGTGTTAGGCAGAAAAGAAAAGAAAATCATAAACTGACAAAACAACAAAGACTGTTTGATGGGGAGAACTGAATGGGGAATAGAGAACAAGATAGGAATGTCAAGATAATTTTGTTTAATTCTATGCACACACACACGCAACTAAGTCCTGCTGAATTCAATGAGATTTATGAAGATGGCCAAAGGCATATTTTTGCCTGAGACAGACAAGATGGCACCCCGCCCCATTCCACATACAAAAGCTGGTTGGACTGGCAAGTAGATCTTACTTCACCACTGCAGACAAGGCAGAACTGGAGAATTGTAGAGTTGGAAGGTACCTTGAGGGACACCTAGTCCAACCCCCAGCAATGCAGGAATTGGTTGCCCTCCTCTGCACACATTTCAGATTGTCAATATCCCTCTTAAATTGTGGTGCCCAGAATTGCGGTGCCCAGACCACAGGTGTGGTCTGACCAAGGCAGAATAGAGCAGTACTTCTGTTGATGCAACCTAGAATAGCATTCACTTTTTTTGCTGCTGCTGCATCACACTGTTGACTCATGTGAAGTTTGAGGTCTACTAAGACCACCAGATCCTTTCCACATGTACTGCTGGCAATTCAGGTGTCTCCCATATTACAGTGTGCTGTAGGCAATACAAAGTGATAGAAAAACTGCCTGATTTAAGCAACATATGTGAGAGTGTCCTATTTATTTTCCTACAAGCCTCAGCTGCTAAATAAGAAGCTCTCGGAAATAAGAGGTGAACATCTAAAATGAGCAAAAAGTGACGGGCTCTTCAAAATTAGAGCCATGAGTGGATATAATGAAATCTTTTTGTTTGTTTGTCAACAGCATTAAAAGCATTCCTTCCTCCTTATCAGATATTGAGTGTTATATGGACCTACTTCGCTTAAAACAGTGCAATTTTGTTTTTGAAGAACATCTACAGATCATCTGGCAGTTTTTCAACATGCTTCCATTCCTTATGTCTAAAAAGATTCCTTATGTCTAAAAAGATGAATTTTATATACAGTCGTACCTTGGTTCTCGAACGCCTTGGTACGCGTATGCTTTGGCTCCCGAACGCTACAAACCTGGAAGTGTTCCAGTTTGTGAACATTCTTTGGAACCCAAACGTCCGACGTGGCTTCCGGTTGAGTGTAGGAAGCTCATGCAGCCAATCAGAAGCCATGCCTTGGTTTGCGAACATTTTTGGAAGTCAAACAGACTTCCGAAACAGATTCTGTTTGAGAACCAAGGTACAGCTGTACATTGTCAATTGCTGATCAAGTGGTAATGAAGACATGCTTTTGAGTGGGGTGGGGTGTGCAAGTGTGTGCACACACAAAAGAAGGAGAGAGAGAGCACACATTCAAATGACATAAATGTTATTCATTCTGTCCACTGGATACCCACCCCATAGTCCAGGGATGGGGAGCCTGTGCTCCCCCCAAAGGTTGTTGGCCTACAATTCCCATCAGTCCCAGACAACATGGTTCATGGTCAGGGTTTATGGGAGTTGTAGTCCAGTAACACCTCAAGGACCAGGGGTTCTCCAATTTGACTACATTCAGAAGGTTGTTATTAGATGTTAAGGGAGAGGAGAAGTGGGAAAGCTTAACCCTCCCCCTGCCTATTGCTTTTCCGCTGCATTCCCCTTCCGAAACTTCTTCTCTCTAGTCATTGTTCATTGTCTATTGGCCCTGTTTAGGGAATTCTGATGCTGTATTGTTTTTATATTCAGTTGGAAGCCGCCCAGAGTGGCTGGGAAATCCAGCCAGATGGGCGGGGTATAAATAATAAATTATTATTATTATTATTATTATTATTATTATTATTATTATTATTACTGCACACACCCAGCCTTTTCTCTTCAAATATGAGCCTTTCCCCTAATGAATTTTCAATGTTTGGTGGTGATTCAGGTTCTCATGCCAAAGCCTTCCATTCAATATCGTCAGGCCCCAGAAAGATATTCTAACAAGAGCAACATTGTAGAGGAAAATCTGTTAAGAACTTAAAAGTTTTTTTCACAGAAATTCTGCTCTATAATCTATGGTTTTAAATCACACAAATTATTCATTTAAATGCCAAATGCAAGATTAGAATTACATGTTTATTAATTCATGTAGCCGAAAACAGCGCAGCCAATGCAAAATGTCTGTTTACAAATCAATCGCTCACTTACATTTTTAATAGATGTTTGAGCGGTGATTTGATTTAAGGACAGGCAGTCAGGAAGTCTAACTAGACCTGTTCATAAACCTGTCAGCAGATCCTGTTTCTGCTTAGCTGCAGGGAAACAAAACAAAAAAAAAAAACAACAACAAAAACCTAGCTAAAAGCATTATCATATTAATTGGTTCTGTGTCAAAAATGCAAAATGAAGATGTTTTTAACCTCCTGCTATTCCTTTGTTATTAAATGACAGCAAATTCTAATGCTCACAGTTGCCACATGCTCTGTTCCCACTTGCTCTGTTGCTCCTTTGGTCCAGCGAATTTTCGGATTCTTTGTATGGGTACTGAAGAGTTGTATCCAGACTTCGGAAGCCTTCTTTGAGAGAGTGGTGCTTGTAATACTCCACAAGTTCCTTCCAGAAGACAGGGGGAAATAGAACAGAAATCTTTAGTTTGTGCTCTTCTCCCACCAGTATTTAAGGCACAGAAACTTTAATGCAGCTTTATAGAAATAGATGCACCCAGTTCACTACCGGTGCATGAATAGTACTGGAACTGTGTCAGTACTCTTTGCTTGTTATTGAAGAGGTACTTGTGTGACGAAAGATGGAAGACAAGGCACATCAATTACACAAACAGTACAGGTTTAATTCATACATGAGAGATATTGCATTTGCATTTTCAGCATTCAGGAATTAAGCTGGAGGGCATCTTCATACGTGAGACTGGCCTATTTATCATAAAAAGCAGGTGGGGGTAAGCGTGTCAGCTTCTTAGTGAAACAATTCTCACATTAAAAAGAAAAAATATCCTGCACACTGAAACAAGCATGCCAAGCTAGAAACATTCACCATGACACCTACATTTCTATGCAGAGGGAATTGTGAGCCCCTCTTCAGGGGTGTAAGTCTTAACATATGTATATTACTTTGCCTGGCATTTGTGACTTTCACCTCACATTCCTTTTCCCCATGTGGTTATCACTGAGTCTACACTTGTATTTTTCCTTGTACATACACTTCAGGTGTATGCGACATATTTTTCTCATATGGTTTGGCTTCCTGATACACTTACAAACCATTCACATGATGCTTTGACCCTTGGGAAGGCCATTACTCGTAATGCACACCAGGAACCCATGCCACACAGGTAGAAGTCTTTGCATGCGCTCAAGCCAGTGTGCAAGTAAACACAAAAACTAAAACTGTGCTGAAGTTTCTCATTGTCCGAGATCAGCATTATCCAACTCCTAATGGTCAGCTGTAAAAGTTAGCAATCATCATTGGTAAAAACACCAGTGACAAACGTACTGACTAATCCCGAAGCAGTAATAACAACCCACCAGAAGTTCTCCTGCGGCTTAGAAAGTGAGGAGGTTTTAAAATGATGATAAAATGAGGTTTTCTACATGTACAGTTTTGCAATAAGCAAACCAGACACTCCTGTCCAGTTGCTTTGTAGTTACATGTGCTGAAGTTCTTTAATGTTAACTCCTTGCTCTAAACTCTCAATTGTTATTGAGAATTCTGTTAACTGTACGATCAGACCATCCAAGCAAACAGCCTTTTGTTTTGTCAGAACCTTATTTTTGTGGGCCAACTATTGTTTCTTTCCGATATTTTATATGGCTGTTACGGAAGCATGAAGAATCTTTCTGAATTTCAATATGAATTGGCCCTGATATGGCTGTTCCAAACTAAGGTATCAACCAGGTTTCATACTTCCTGAATCTTCTGACTCAGTTCTCCACTTATCAAAATGATTGTTTAAAATGCTTCTGTTTAAAGAAAATCATTTTTAGAAACATGTATTGAAATACTTATCTAAATGCTGATTTAAGAACAAAAATACAGACAGTAGGGAACAGACTTATGAGCAAACACATGCAGAAGTGACAAGCATCAGACAAGAATCAGAAGAGACTGATTCTTCCATCCCTAGTTACTGCCCTCCAGCCCAATTAAAAACCCTCTCTTGTTCTCAGTTGTGTTGCAAGAAAAAGTTGAATTTTCATGGAGCAACACAATAATGTGCAGGCATGTGGCATAATGAATACATTAGAAGGTGAGAAAAAACTCAGTAAGCAAATGATCTTTTTTTTTTTTTATGCTCATGAGTCATGCCGCTCATAAAGGAAACTCATATATACCAAACTAATTCTTAATTGAAGCTTCCAAATGCCTTTGAGCTCCTCACATGCTACTGTATGATCATATGTTCCTTAAAATTAAAAATGACATGGTAGAAAATCCTTTTCAGTATATCTTCTCACAAATGTAGGTATATACAACGTGCTTAAAACTGCACAGGCGACCCAGAGCTTTCCAAACACTGACCACAATCCAACCAAAGCTATACAGTTAAATTAATTTTGATTTCTACTGCAAGAAATTCAAGTAGACACTTAATACACTTACTGGAATGAAAGGGACTTAGAAGTGTTTAGCTTTGGCTCGATCATTAAGATCGGCTCAGTTTTGAACTGCTTATGGTCTTGCCAGCATTAAAACCTTCCCTACTGATGGGTTGATTTTCTCCCCAAACACAAAAGCTGTCATAACACTATTTCTGTTTTACCTTTATCTCTACAGTGTGCAATAGTATCTTTTCTGCTGACGGCAACATATGAGAAAAGTAGCTGAGAAGAAAATCGCAGAAGGCCTCACGTGGGTTCAGTTTCTTATTAGACATCAGCCCTATTCAGGTGTTTGAGCAAACACATAAGGGCTTAAACTGTGGAGGAAGACAGGGGTGTGTATACCAGCCCAACTCCAAATGCCCCACATGCTCTGGCACCACATTAGACCCCCATGCATTCAGCTGAACACGCTCCAATGATCCCTGCGGTCAGGAACGCTTCTTCTTCAATCCTTCATTTTTAAAACACAGCTGGCACACTTCGGGGTACATGTCTGCTCCCTTCTCTTCCACAGTTTGCCTGAAAGCCAAAATAGGGCTAAGTTGAATACTGCGTGTGCCCATGTCTATGTGTGTGTTGAACATCTGTGTGCAAGGAAGCTCCAGTTCCCCTTGTCAAAGGATTGCTTCCCTCTTCCTGTGCCTTTCAAATGTTCCCAAAAAATGGCAGGTCAGCTGTCTGTGAACATGCCACCATCTCACCTCCCCACTTTCTGCTGGCTTTCAAACAGTGGGAAAAAAGGTTGGCCTACAAGATTCTTATTAAGCACACAAGACATCAGGACTCTTGGAAACAACAACTGCTAACTTTCAAAGAAGATGAACTATGATAAGAAGGGTTTTTTAAAAAAAATAATTCATCAGATGGCATTAAGAACCAGTCAAGGCAGCATCTCCTGTTATCTTTGGAAGGCATAAAGCACACTTTCAAGAGCCACCTGTATATCAGAAGATGAATGCAAAATGAAAGGTGATGATGGAACTATAAGTCTGAAAGTGATAACTGTAGCCTGCATGTCTGCTCTGCAAGACTGAAGCGTTTATTATAATTCACGGCTGTATCACATGATCTTGAACAGCATGCACCACTGTGACTCCCCAAAAGTTCAAGCAACAAGACAAACTACAGATTCCAAATTCCCCTTTGAGAGTCAGTATAGTGCAGTGCTTTGAGTGCCAAAGACCACAGAGGATCCAGAATCGAATTCTCACTGAGTCATGAAACTCACGAGCCTCAGTACTTCTCCCTCCCTCCCTCCCTCCCTCCCTCCCTCTCCCTCTCTTCAAAACCCACTTCACAAGGTTGCTGTAGGGCAGGTATAGGCAAACTCGGCCCTCCAGATGTTTTGGGACTACAACTCCCATCATCCCTAGCTAACAAGACCAGTGGTCAAGGATGATGGGAGTTGCCGTCCTCAAACATCTGGAGGGCTGAGTTTACCTATGCCTGCTATAGGAGAAGGAACCTGCAAGTCACCCTGAGCTCTTTGGAGCAAAGCCAGGACAAAAACGTAGTAAAATCAATCAAGATAAATTATATAGCATTTCCAGATGGCACTTGTATTGAGTTGTGGGGATGCTGTCATTTTCTGGTTCTACCAAATAGTTCATATGTGAACATTTTCAAAACCCCAAGATAGTCAAGGCACAGTTGTTTTGGGATTTTATTGGGGGCACACTTCAGTCTCATGTTCCAAATACTTTTCAGTATAAAAAAGTGCTACATGCATTCAACTTCTGCCTCCAGGGCAAGTGCCAGTTTGACCCCGTGACCATGGGTGCCTAGGGCTGTGGGTGCCATGCAGCCCTGTCACCTAAATTTGTGGGTGCCTGGTTCCTTCATGGGGAATTTTGCGGGTGCTCAGGCACCCAGGGCCCCAGGGAGTTGGCACCTATGCTCCAGGGCTTGGAAGAGCTACACTCTGGGGTTTGTTTCTTATTCAGGACTCAGGATCGAAAAGGTTTTTGGCATATAAGACGATCTGCCTTGGGCTTTCATTGTGGCCTTCAAAGTCCTTTACACAACTACAAAGGAGTAAACTGAACTCAGTAGGACTTGCCTCTGAATAACCATGCAGAGAAGCAGGTTTTAAAACACATTTAACAAAAATTCTCCTGCCTGATGTAAAGAAGACCATTCATTTCTAATGATAAGCTAGATGATCCTACAAATAACTTTTAAAATCTAAAGGAAGAGAAGCACGTACCTGCACCCCTTGCACGACTCTTTTCTTCACTCGCTCGTCTACTTTTAATTATTTATCTTTTGGGGATTTTAGTATCTTACATTTCAGGGCAACAGTTTGAAATTTTAGAATTCTAAATATTTGTTCTGACTTGCATTTATGAAGGAAATCAAGCTCAGCCGGCACACCCTCCCCTTGGTTTTTATTCTGGAATCCCTGCAAGCTCCAGTTAGCAAAGATGTGATAATTGGGGCCCCACCCTAAGCACTTTTCCAGTTTCTTATATCTCCACACCTCATTTGCATTAATCACTTAAACAAACTTTAAAGCCTGCCTGGGCCTCCTGTTGTTATCAATTCACTTGAGTCAGAGAGAAAAGCCACTGCCAGAACAGGGATGGGCAGCTGACCTGACCTCCTTGCCAGTGTTTTTGTGGACTGCAAGTTAGGTGGGATGCTTGTTTTGGGATAAACATCATCTGAGTTACAGAGGCAATCAAACATTTAACTGGATCATTTCTATCATGCCCTTATAATCCAAAGATCTCAAGACGAGTAAAAACAATTTCAAGGAAATTGCAATACTGATAAAATCATAAAAAATAACTCTAAGATACACCACAAATATATCCAAGGAACATCAGTGTTAACTCCCAAACACCTGTGTCTAAAGCCATCTTTTGAGCTGGTGACTAACAACAGCAGTGACGATGCAAACCAAATTTCAAGGGATTGGACAGGCATAGGCAAACTTGGCCCTCCAGATGTTTTGGGACTACAACTCCCATCATCGCTGACCACTGGTCCTGTTAGCTAGGGATGATGGGAGTTGTAGTCCCAAAACATCTGGAGGGCCAAGTTTGCCTATGCCTGGGATAGAAAGTTCCAGAGCTGGGATACTACCATGGGGAAGCCCCACCCCCACCCCACCTCCCAATGCACAGATCCCACTGATGGGACACAAAAGATGGCCAGCCTGACTTATCTTAACTCCTGGACAGAGTAATTTAACACAATACAAAAAAAATAGCAAAACCTAAATGAAATCAATATGTTCCCTTCCATCACACAACGTGATAATCATTTATTCTGGGTGAACTTATTCTGGAAAACTTAATTCAACACCTCATTCTGTTACATTTTAAAGGCTGTAGTGGAGGCAACACCTCCTAATAGTATTAGTTGTCACTGCCATAAAGATACAGGGATCTGGGAAGAATACAAGAGACATTTTTAAGAAATCTCTGAAATTCCTTGTACAAGCCGACTGAGCATGATCCCTGAATTCTGGTTATGCTAAGAAGTAAGTTCAGAGATCAAAGCAAAATCATAGAGTCATAGAATTGTGGAGGTTGAAGGGACCCCAATGGTCAGCTAGTCTAGTCCAACACCTTGCAGGGAAGGGATCTCAATTAAGCATCCATGACAAATGACCGTCCAACATCCAAGGAAGGAGAGTCCACCACCTTCCAACAGAGTCTGTTTCACTGTTGAACAGTTCAATGTATAGTCAGAATCTTCTTTCTTGTAACTTGAAGCCACTGGTTCAGGTCCTATCCTCGGGAGCAGGATAAAGCAAGCTTGCTCTATCTCCCATGTGGCAGCCCTTTAGATATCTGAATATGGCTATCATATCTCCTCTCAGTCTCCTCTTTTCCAGGCTAAACATACCCAACTCCTTCAACTGTTCCTCTTAAAGCTTGGTTTCGAGACCCTTGATCATCTTGGTCACACTCCCCTGCACACGTTCCAGCTTGTCAATATTCTTCTTAAATTGTGGCACCCAGAACTAGACACAGTACTCCAGGTGTAGTCTGACCAAGGCAGATTATAGCAGGACTATGACTTCCCTAGATTGGGACACTGAACTTCTGTTGATGGCAGCCTATAATAGCATTAGCTTTTTTTGCTGTTGCCTCACACTGTTGACTCATGTTAAGCTTGTGGTCTACTAAGACCCCAAGGTCCTTTTCACATATAATACTGAAAAGCCAGATGTCCCCCATTTTATATTTGTGCAGCTGGTTCTTCCTGCCTAAGTGTAGAACCTTACTTTTGTCCCAGTTGAAATTCATTTTGTTTGGGCCCAGTCATCTTGAATCCCAATTCTGTCTTCTGCAGCATTAGTTCCCCTCCCAGTTTGGTGTCATCTGCAAATTTGATGAGCATCCCCTATTCCATCATCCAAGTTGTTTATAAAAATGTTTAGCATAACATCTAATCATTCCGTTCTTTCAAATCACTGCTTTTTGCTTTGCACAATGGAAGCATAATGCACAAACTGCTCTCTCATCAGCAATTCATTCAATATTCTCATTCTATTCAGCCACTTTTAAGTCTCTAAAAGCAAAATCAATGAGGGCAAGCTTTAGACCAAATAAGCAGAGGGGAAATGTACTGTTATTTATGAAACACAATAATCGCACGGTTTGACTGGACCAAAGCTCCACCCCAAATGATTGCTCAGGACTACTTCAGATACAACAATTTGCATAAAAAAGGGGAAGAATTGGTGACACACAAACTTCTTTGGAAAAGTCCCCATTTAAGACTGCACCAAAGTAGCAGGACAAAAGGAAGAATGAGTCATCACATCTAATACCACTACCAAACAAATCCCTGAGAAGCAAATTCAGAAACTGCAAGAATATATAACTCATCCATCTCTTGGTTACTGAGAGACAATAGTGTTTGTGAACATAAAGGGATCATTAGTGGACCTTCTTGAATTTACCCAATCCATCAAAAAACTGTTTTTTGACAGTTTCCATCTCAACAGTGAATTCCACTGATTATTATGCATTGTTATGAAAACTACTTAATTTCTCTATCATAAACCTGCTGCTACAAAATCCACACATTGGGAGAAAAAAGTAAACTATATTTTTATTTTATCTGTGTTACAGATCAAAATAATTCTAATCATCTAGTAGGATGGATTGCCTGGACATTCATGACTAAGTATATTATTAATATTTTAATTAGTATAATGAAACACCACAAACTATGGAATGTTCCTAGTAGGACAAATCAAAGAAAAAACTAGCAGTATAGAGAAAGACTATATCCTGTATTCTTGACATGTTTGTAGGGTGACTCATTTGCTAGGGATAAAACTATATAAATAAACCAAGGCAGTTTGATCTGTTTATCTGCAACGTATAGAGGCATGTTGCTTGATGACCTCGAAATGTGTTCTGATAAAGGGGAGTCTTTTTCCACACAGGGCTGGGGATGGAGGGGCTAGGCAGCTTTACAGCGCTTGGTCGCATTTGTTGCCTCAGTTGGAAGAGAGATTCAACTTTTTAATTACCACTTGATCACCAGGATTGTGAATGCAAACAGTCTTAGAAGTTAACCAATTCACTGAAGCCATATTAAGTATTCGTCATGCATTCTAACAGTAAAAAAAATATACTGACTGATTTAGCATTGTTCCAGTGCATTTTTTTCCCTAGAAATACAAAGAATCAGTTTTCAAAAAGATAAAGTTAGATGATATATTCGCAAAGAGAGAAATCAAAACTGATGCTTACCATTAAACTTTTAAATTTCCTATTTTCTGCAATGTGAAAAAAGCATTCTCTTGTGAAAATCTTTATGTGCTTCACTTCATTATTGTACCTATGGGCAATGAATAACATGAATATAAATGTGTTTTTAATCAGCAACAATCAATAAATTACTTGAGGGCATGCCCCACCACTACACAAATAAATTCTTAAGACAAAATGTATATCCATGCCAATACACCCTTGACACCTAATTAACAAAACACATTTATTAGGGTTTGTCTCAAGATGCAGACTCAATTCAGATTTTAGAAAAGGCCTCCCAGCAAGATCTGATTATGGGATCCTGTAATGCTGATTGCATTCAACTTCATATTGACAAAACAGACCAGCAGCTTTATTTAAAATTAATATTCCTTAGACGTTAAGCTTGTTTCCATTTGCAATCAATTCAAGGGAAATATTCTATTTGACTTCAGTTGGTAGTCAAATCAATTTTAAACATTTTCTAGTTAAAATGCAAATGGACCAGTAAATCACCTTATGCTAACTAGCATAAAGTCATTTGTGTCCTAACTCATACATTAATTAGTGCACTGCACCACAGCCTCCATTGAACAGATTACTAACAAAAGTGGATGCCTGAAGATTAAAGGAAATGAACCTGAATGGCTTTGTGGGAGATGAAGAAGGATGTTCAGACTGAAATGCAGCACAGTTGCAATGCAAGAGCATTTGTGTCTGTGCAGCAGTAGATCCCGACTAACACACACACACACACACACACACACACACACACACAGTGTGATTCACAAACAAAAACGGTTCACTGCATATTTAACTATCCTTGTGCTGGATTAGGGAACACTGACCTTCAATAAAAGTTTCATGAGTTCTATCAGCAAGGCAAAAGTACTTCTCAAACCATCCAGATTTCCATAAATGACAGAATATATTATTTTTCGCAAAATGTAACTGCAGCAGGCCATGAGAATGTTGTCTATTGGTCACATCTATTCACACAAGAGCTAAAACAATAATGGAAAGGACAAATGCATTTGCAGGAGGTGGGAATAAATTCTCACTTACTTAATGCTAATGCTGATGGCATATTCTCCCGATTCCGTAGTCCTATACCGCACTAAGTATGTGCTGTTTACCCGGTTAATAAGTTCAGTCTCTGCTTGCGGCCTTTCCATCATTCCAGCATACCTGCAACAAAGTGTGTGAAGTTACTAACTACACTTTCCTTAAAAATGGACACTAAGCAGATGAGCCAAAGGCACTTTGCAGGGGCACATCTGTGAGCTGAGCAGCTCATAGCTCCACCAACCCCATCGCAAGCAAGGCTGGGGTTTTCGGCTGGTTTGGCAAGCAGCTTGTGAGGTGGCGTCGTGGGGGAAATTAAGATTTGCTGAAGTTTTGTGGCATGTGCCCAGGCCCTTCCACATAGGTCACCGAAACAGAAACCTAGCACTGAAACAGAATAAATGATTGCACCAGCAAGAATCATGAGCTTGGCTAGAGGTGGACCATGAACCTCCTGATATTCATCAGGAACTGATACCCACCTCTATTAAGTTGGTTGCTACATACTCAGTGGTGAATCCAATTATGGGAATTTCATTCACTCGACTGTGTTACATTGTTATTATTGTTATTGTTATTAGCCTTTAATGGCTTAAGTTTAGACAATAAAATCATACAGTCATCCAAATACATTAATAATCCAAACACATACAGTGGTACCTCGGGCTAAGTACTAAATTCATTCCGGAGGTCCATTCTTAACCTGAAACTGTTCTTAACCTGAAGCACCACTTTAGCTAATGGGGCTTCCTGCTGCTGCTGCGCTGCTGGAGCACGATTTCTGTTCTCATCCTGAAGCAAAGTTCTTAACCTGAAGCATTATTTCTGGGTTAGCGGAGTCTGTAACCTGAAGCATATGTAACCTGAAGCTTATGTAACTTGAGGTACCACTGTACAATATATAAAAGACTAGATAGACTGTGTTGCATCGTACTAATTGCGGACTTAGGATTCCAGCCAATGGGCTGCATGCACAGAACCATTTCACATGTGTGGGGTCTACAAAGGTGTTTTGTACATGAAAGGCATGTCTGCTTACTGGAGTGAATGCAATGGCACTTTGCTTCTATGATTAGAACAGGAATTCCAGTATAGGTACAATCAGGGCTTTTTTTCAACCGGAACTCAGTTCCGGCACCTCTCGGGTAGACACCATTGCCATTCTAAGAGAATGAGGGAGGTGTTCATAGTCAGTTCCAGCACCTCTTTCCCTAGAAAAATAGTGCTGGGTATAATATACAGATTCCTTCATTGCAGTTTAACCAATATCTTAGTCATTCCAAAATGTGCCAAGACATAATAGTGTAACTTGCAATAACACTGCTGTGCAATAATAATTAATGGCTTCTTTGAGGTTCTGGATGAGTCTCCTTCACCTATCAGTGGCTTGCGAGGACCAGTACTTCTGCTGAGTTATTGTATTTCATCAGAGATGCATAGGAATCGCCTGTCCCTTAGAAGAGTTTTGTGTGTGAGAGAGACAGTTGTCAAAAGTTGGAGAAACATCACATGATATGCTTGCATATACCACATGATCCTGATTTATCACCAACATCATTGTGAATGGCCATTCAAACATAGGAAGCTGTTTTATATTGGGAAACTAGTTAGGTAAATGTCTAAGCAAGAATTGAACATGCACAGCTGATGGAAACAGGAATTGATGAAAAACTATTAGAAATTAAGAGAAAGTATCTTATTGTGACCAGCAAAGGAGGGAGGGGAAAGAAGCATATTGAAGGTGTGTGTGTGGAAAAGTCCATTTTAAATTTTGTGTTAAATTTGAATTAATTTGTTGATAATTTGTTAAAAATTTGGAAAATGAATACCAATTAGTTGGCAAGAAAGGAACCTGTTTTATACTGGTAAGAATATTGGTCCCTCTATTATCTATGCTGATGGTGGAGGCTTTCTAGGGTTTCAGACAGGGAACCTCTTCCAGCCCAAGCCAGAGAGGCCAGGACTGAACTGGGGAGCTTCTGCTTGAAAAGCAGATGCTCTGAGACTTAGCTACGGTCCTTCCACCAAACAGGAGGTTCTAGGAAGCCAGGCAGTTCAAAGACAAACAGAAACTGGAATTTGCAAGCAAAACGCTTACTTCCCATGTGCACTTGGGCTGAATAGATACATCACTATCTATTCCTCCAGTGTCTATGAGACCTCTCTCATCCACAAACTGAGATCAGGGGAGCCTGTAAGGAGGGGTGTGGCTGGGGTTCATAAACTTGCATAGAGGAGTTTTATCTTGTATTTTATTCTGTGAACCGCCCTGGGGTCTCTTGATGAAGGGCAGTAAAACAACAACAACAACAACAACAACAACAACAACAACAACAACAACAACAACAACAGAAAGTGTATGCTGGTGATCAGGGACTGTCTCATCTCAGATTTGGCATGAGATTCTCAGATTTCACACTAAGGGATTGTGTGTGTGTGTGTGTGTGTGTGTGTGTGTTTGTGTGTGTGTGAGAAATTGGTGTAAACAGACCGTCAAAATCATAAAGTATGGTAAACCTATGAAAAATGCCGTCAGGCAGTGCATATATTCAATTATTTTTGCCTACATTGCAACAAAATGCCTTCTGCAGAAGATCAGAAAGGTTAAACTACAACAAATTAGATTGCTATTAATAACAGGTTTTTTGCTCAGGCTATTTATTTAAACTCCCAGACACCACCAAAACCGAAAACAAACATAGTTTAGAAGCACTCACCATGGCTGGGAAGAATAGTCTACTGGTTTAGGAACCTAATATTGAAAAAAAATAAAAGAGAAAAATAAATTACATGCATAATATTGTGATGTACTGTATTGAATAGTGTTGTGCTATGGCTTTAAGACAAGGATATAAATGATCATAAAATTGAGGAAATCCTATAATTCTACCCATTATTTAAAATTAATGACTAAAACAATGTGTTATTACAGCACTGGTTCACATAAATACATCTGCACAGCTACTTAATTATGATAGGCGACAACTTTAGAAACCTGACTATGCCCACCCCCACCCCACCCCCCGCTATATATATAATGGGTGTCTGCATTAATTACATTTGGTAATAAATTTTCCTACTTCAGCCAATAAAATGGTCATCTATGTGGGGCTACCTTTGAAATTGACTCGGAAGCCACAACTAATACAGAATACAGCAGCTAGACTGGGACTAGGAGTGGCCACTGGGACCATATAACACCTAAAGATCCTAAAGGATCTTCACTGGCTCCCAGTACATTTCCGAGCACAATTCAGAGTGTTGGTGTTGATCAGCCTCAGCTTTGTATATCTCAAGGAACGTCTCCACCCCCATCATCCAGCCTGGACACTGAGGTCCAGCTCTGAGGGCCTTCGGGCGGTTCTCTCACTACGAGAAATGAAGTTAGAAGGAACCAGACAGACGGCCTTCTCAGTAGTGGCGCCCGCCCTGTGGAGCACCCTCCCAGTGTACGTCAAGGAGATAAACAGCTACACGACAGTCAGAAGACATCTGAATGAAGGCAGCCCTGTATAGGGAAGTTTTAAAATGTTTGAGGTTTATATATTTTGTTGGGAGCTGCCCAGAGTGGCTGGGGCAACCCAGTCAGATAGGTAGGATACACATAAAAATAAAATCATCATCATCTACTGAAACATGAACAAATACTGAGTTGTTTTAAGTATCCAACCAAACCATATGGTGTGGACTCCAACTCCCATCAGCCCAAGCCGGCATGGCCAATGGTCAGAGATGATGGGAGTTGTAGTCCAGCAATACTGGCACAGCACCATGTTGCCGATGCCTGTAGTAAACTCTATATATCAACAGCATTTATTTAAAAGGGGAAAAGGGAAGAGTGGGTGGAGGAGCCAAGTTATTTTGAGAGTGATATTTCTGCCTGGGAAACGAGTGGCTTCTGTAGATATTCTGTAGATGTGGCTTTCTGTAGATGTTGTCAGGACAAAGCAGAAGCCCCACCTTACCCCTGGCTCTTTCCCCTTGTACTCATACACACTGATGGAGATGCGAGTGTGGTGCTAAGGTGTGTTTAAGCCTGGGCCCCAGACTACTGCTTTGGCAAGATTTTAATGGTTGGTTTACTGATTCTACTATTCCATCTGTTTTTGGTTGTTCTGCTATATATGGCGCAAAATTGCCAGTTTTAATTTAGAGGAAAGTTTTATTGCATTTGTTAGTGGATCTACGTATTTATAACTCTTTTGCAACTGCACACATTCAGGATATAAATAAAGGATATTTATCACCATCGTCTGTCTATTTCACATGCACAGTGAATAACATCACCATCGCCTCCTCTCTGTACAGGGTATGCCATGGCATATCTGCTAAACTGTAATATACAAAACAATCCCGAACCCTGGAATGATATCATCATCACAGGACTGTCGAGATAATAAATGGTGCAGATTACATATGGTAACTAACCGCAACAAAAATGGAAAGAAATAAAGTGAATTATAAGCTGTTATTTATCCAATACAGAAGACTTCTTGCTGCCACATATTCCATACTGCAGATAGAAAAAATGCTTTATCAGTGTATCTGAGAGCACACCATAGTATAGATATTCCAGACCTCAACCATTTTTCATTCAATATTTATTCTTCATGCCTTTTGATGTATGTATTTTATACTGTTTCTGGGCACTTTTATATGGGTTGGTTGTAAAGGCTGTTATTTAATAATAATAGTAAAAGCGATGGTGCACTGAAAATTTGATAGATGTTTCATCATCTCCGTTATCATTTGTCATAAGGGAATGCTTATACTTTGCCCTTCCAGGTGAACAGTGGTGAAGCATCAATTTATCTTTCTAGCAAGAGTCTGCCTGTAATACGCTGAAAATTGATGTTTATTCATATTGCAAATTTATGCAAGCTTCATGACTTAACTTCTCCCTGATAAGAATGCATTTCACTGAAAACTGTACCTTAGGTGGTAATTTTCATTTTGCTTTGGGGCTTTGCTGAGTTTTGCTTTTAGGTGTTTCTCCTTTTTTTGTTTCTTTTTTTCTTTTTTTTCTTTTTTTTTTGCTACTTGCACATGGATTCAAAAGAGAGAAGGGGCGGGGAGCACATGTGCAATTGCCACACACATGACAACATTCAAATAGCTTTTGTGGACCTCTCTATGGAACGTTATATCGCGTAGGTAAATTGTAGCTGTGAAACATTATGTACTCGCTTCAGAAGAAACTCAAGAACAGGAATAAAAAGAAGCACTGCCTACAAATGGATTGTTCACAGTTTAAAACTAGAGTTCAGAAGGAGGTTTTGAACCCTTTAGGAACAAATGACACATTACATTAAATGTTTGAATACCTTCAATGTATCTGGTAGGGTTGCCATATTTCAAAAAGTAAAAACCAGGACACCCCAAAATTTTAAGAAGCCACTGGAACTGTTCATCTTTTTTTTTAGAAAGCCCCCAAAATTGTTGAGCGCGTACTGCCATTTGTATCCCTGGCAGCACCGAGGCTGCCCTTCTGCTCACGTGCAAGGAGGCTTACCTGGCAGTGGCTAGGGTATAATTCTCTGGCAACAAGGATATTCAAAAGCAAGACAAGGAAGTTGCAGCATCTCCCTTCCCTTTGCTCACTTACAAGCTTACAATCAGCAGGCCAGGAGCTGAGCATCTGCTTAGTTGTCAGACCACTTCTTCACAGCTTCTGGGTAAGTGAGTAAGGAGAGGGAGCAAGGAGCAAATATGCGTCACCAGAGGGCGCTGTAGAGCAGTGATCATCATCAATGGGAAATTGCACTGAGACCTATATTACGTGGGGGGGAGGGGGTTGCATTTTTCCAGACCAGTGTAGATACAGCCCAAGTGGCAGTGGGTACCAGGTAGAGCAGGCAACATCCCAATCCTGTGGGCCTTGTTTGGGGCACTTGAGCCCCAGCAAAAAGCCCCTACATGCTTGGTACACATGGCAGGCCTGATTTAACATAAATGCAAAACTGCATATGTTATTGTAGAAGCAAAGAACCTCACCCAGAATTTGCCATACTTACGATTTCTATGTTGTGATTTGTATTCTGGTGCTTCAGTTGTGGTCAAAAAGTGGCTCCTATAAATCTAACCTCACTGGATCCTTTTTTAAAAATCAGATATGGAATTGCCCACTATTATAGGTTTCCACTACAGTAAAATTGAAAAGACTTGGGTAATGGAAATTGCTCACACTTAGCAGCTAACAGTCCTTTAGGAGACTGAAAAGTCATTTCTACCTTAACATGTTATTTAGGTTTCCCCACCTTCAAGGAAACTTCCTTTAAAAACTCCTTTTGTGGCATGGATCTCTAGCTTGAGCCATGAGGAACAATTTGCCTTTGAGTCACATTTCTTCAGTGAACATTGTGTGACTATAGTATCCTGAAGTCAACATTCCAAGGGCAACTGGAGAATGGTGGGCGGTGGGGGGATTTTGTCCAAAGTTACAGCGTTTAGCTAGAGTCACCACCGCTGCTCCTTCCAGTCCTAATCCAACTCAAACCTGGTATAAAATGACCTGACTCATGCAGAGCTTTGCTGGCAGATAAAATTATAACAGCACAAGCTGCAAGTCGTGAGCAATTTAAAACATTCAGAGGTGATGCATGCCTTTGATAGGAAAGAAGGAGAAGGGATCTAGGAAAGTCAAACCAAGCAGACATATGACAAAATGGGCCAAGAGCTCTGGTTTGATAGCTTTTCTCGTTTTCAGATGCATTTCTGAGTCCATTATTATGGTCTAAACTTTCTCTATAACCCAAGGTGACTGGGGAATGTATTAGAAATGGAGCGTTCTTGCCCCACTTTTAAGACAGCAGCTTTATTGCACAATACATTTATTGTAGGTTTTGACTGTATTTTATTTGAAAACTAGTTAGACAATTTAACTTATTAAATTCTGACGAGTTAAGCCTGTCTCTTGTGCAGGGTTCCTTCTGACTTCCAATTTTAAGTCCAATAACAAAGAACATAACCATGTTACATTTTTAAATAAAATTAAGTGTAGCATGTAAACAAAAAGAATCACAAAAATAATGTAAATCCCACTAGGCAGGATTAATAAAAACCTTGGAACGAACCAGGCAAGCTCACTGCAAACATTTTTGTGAAAACAATTATACTGACAAACACAATTACATGGGTCTACTTACACAAGGGCAAGGCTTTACTGCATCACTTGGAAAGAAACCAAGTTCCCGGGTCACTACATTTCTACCCTAAAAGAAACAGAAAGATCCAATTAGGGGAAAACAACACATGCAGCTCACCATTGTGCACACAACCCTTTGCACATCCATAGAAACTCCAAATTTCCATGTAACAATTATCAACATGTGCACAGTAATCTGTTCATATTTCATAGCTATTGGACTGGCATAAATTACAAGAAGATACAGTGGTACCTTGGTTTACAACCATAATCCGTTCTGGAGGTCTGGTTGTAAACCAAAACAGGTTGTAACCCAAAGTGCGTTTTTCCCAATGGGGCCTCCCCCCCCCCCAAAAAAAATTGGTTGTAATAAAAAAAAAGTGGGTTGTAATCCAAAACGGTTATAATCCAAAGCGGTTACAAACCAAGGTACCACTGTAACTCTGCAGGCAATGACTTTCAGTGAGGGGGATGAATTCCACCATTTGGTGAACACCAGATTTTTTGCATCCCTTCCCCATTTCAAATTAGTCCCCAGAATAGAGATGGTTGAATAAATCTACATCTGGTCCACATCACAAACATAAATTCATAATCCATTTTTTTCCTTTTTCTGCATCAATATACATTTTTTCATTCCAAGTGCATAAGCCAGTGAATAACTACCTTCCAATCCCACACTTCAGTCCAGGAGCTACAAATCAGGGCAGATCAGATCGGAATTCTTGAATTCCACAAGCATCCCTACCCAGGATCCTCCTACCTAATCTAAAATGGTTCAGATAGTGTCACTATCACTATACAAGTAGTTTTATACCATCGTATAATGAGATATCAGGGTGATGTACAATGTTAAAAGAGATGGTTGGATGTTCACCTGTCATGGATGGTAGTTGGGGTTGGACTAGATGACCCTCGGGGTCCCTTCCAACTTGACAATTCCATGATTCTATAAAACACTGTTTAAAAATACATGTGCATTTCTGTGTACAGTTTGCCCTAATTTTGTACACATTATTTGACTGGAGAACTGCACTGCAAAATTCAGAGACTTGCAAATTTAGAATGATGGCTATTTTCAGTTCACATGTTGCTTTGGAAAGTGTGGATTATGTATGTGAACTGAATCAAATTTCTACCCCATCCCCAGCAGCAGCACCTCAAAACCTGGTTGCTGTGTCAGGGCATATTTAATGCCACACTGTCCTGAGGGTTTTTTTTAAAAAAAAAAAAAAAATACATTCATTGGATGTCCAATTTGGTCACTTCAGATCATTCCCGGAGCAGACTGGACAGGGACACAATTTATTTATTTTTTTACTAACACCGTGAACCGAATATAAGAGTTCTCTCAAGACAAGCAATTAACAAATCATGTAGCTATTCAGGATGCTAGTCGTTGCCCTAAACTTTGTGCATGTAGTATTGCCAAAGTACAGTGGTACCTCTGGTTACAAACTTATTTCATTCTGGAGGTCCATTCTTAACCTGAAACCGTTCTTAACCTGAGGTACCACTTTAGCTAACAAGGCCTCCCGCTGCGGCCATGCCACCGGCGCACGATTTCTGTTCTCATCCTGAGGTAAAGTTCTTAACCCGAGGTACTACTTCCGGGTTAGTGGAGTCTGAAACCCAAAGTATTTGTAACCTGAGGTGTTTGTAACCCAAGGTACCACTGTACATAAAGAGTTGTACTCCTTTCAAGGATCTCTGGAAGCCAGTCAGCAACAGTGTGGAGAAATAGCAATAATGTTGATGTTGTGGTTGTGGTTGTTGTTTTAAAAAACCTTTGAATTTAGGTTTGTACAAAGAAGTAACCATATACCTGTTTTACATCCCCAAACTTACATCTACATATTACATATGCTTTGCTCAAAAATTTCCAGTTTTAAGTATCAGAATCAATGTTTGTAGCTATTGGGTACTCACGAGAGATCACAGGGGACTGTAAAGGTAGTGGTAAAGGTAGGAATTACTACAGTAGTGGTGTGTAGAAACTTAGGAAAGTATCCTGGCTCTGTGGGGAAGGATTTACTGTGCACAAAAGCAACTATTGGCTGCTTCACTCCCTGGTCGCCCCCACAACCATGTACCTCCTCAGGTAGGCCCAGTGAAAGAACTTCTGAACAAAGAACCTACAAACAATTACATTGGGCTTAAAAAGTAATTGAACTAACACTGCTGCTGAAAATTAGGCCTTTGCCACTGTCTTGAGTCCATGGAATTCTCCAGTTTTCAAATTTTAATAGTAGAACTCTTGTGCCATTAACAGCTCAACCCTTGAGAATAACTGCACTGGCAATGCAGAGCACTGGTCAGCAATTAGCTTTCTTGATTTTATTTTAGTGAGGAGCTGCAGGCCAAGGCCTCTTCATCGTTCCACAAACTGGGACGGCTGACTAATTCCAGCATCATAGATTCACCTCTATAGGAGGAGGAGGCAGCTCTTAGTGGTTCAGTATTAACGTGCAGATCAAATGAGTTATGCATGAAATCCCTGTGTACAGAGAAGTAGTACATCCATTTTAAAAAGAACTCTGCCCTAATCCTCTCCCTGGTGTGTTAGTTTTCTTCACACAATAAAAGTATTATACATTGCATTCAAATAATCAATACACCGATTGCATTTTTAAGTAGCATGATTCCAGATGGGATCTACCACATTATTATTCTGAACATGCAGATTGGCTTTAATAGATCTGGATTCCTTCTATTATGAAAAGGCTCCCTAAAATGAGGCATGATGGTTGCCATGTGCCAGTCTTGGGGATTTCCATTCTTAACAAGCAGTAACATCACTTCAAATGCAAGACGAATGAAGCACAAAACTGACGAATTAAGGAGGAGTTTCAGACACTTGTCTGGAGCACTGAATAAAGTTGCAATATTGGACCTTTGAACTACAACCTATCTTTCATCATAGATTTGTTTGTTTGTTTGGGGTTTGTTTTTTAATTTGTTCCAAGCCAAGAGGTGCATTCCTAACCCTGGGGATAAGCTCTCAGAGATAACAAAATATATAACGTAAGGTGTGATGCAATGCTGCCTTTGCAGGTTCTCTTTGCAATTGCACAATATCCACTGGTTTCTTTTACCGTAAAAACAAAAGACAAGCATTTGGGGGGGTTTTGGATGAAGGCTATGTTCAACAACTTTACCAGAAAACCAGTGCCATTGAACTCAAGTGGAATTTAACTTGGAACTAAACATGTTTAAGATTGGCAGTTAGCAAGTGACACAGACTCTGGTGCTAATTGATCCACAGCTTTTAGTGAAGCTCAAGTAAAAGTACTGCCTTCCTCTTTGTTTTGATTCTTTGTGGTGCTTCCCATCCCCATCTCCCGCATTCTTGCACACAACATAGTCTGGAAGGGGGCAGGTCAGCATGTGATCTAGTGTTCCAGACAACCTTTGGAGAAGACAAAAAAAGCCTAGAAATTGTATGCAAGTAAGGATCACTGATCAAATATTGCACTCTTTTAAAATCTCACAAAAGAAATGTGTTTCAAAAATCCCAAAGCATTTCAATAGCAGTCACTTCTGCCCCTTCTCAAATGACAGGAGTTGTCAACAGCTCCCTGCAGGAACAAACAATCCCTGCAGAAACAAGTGACGCCAAAGAGCTGAATCTGGCAGGGAGCGCACCCAGAAATCAGTAAAAAGCAAAACAAAACAGGTTTGTTTGCTTGTTTACATTGGTTGCTGTTTTTTCTGGAAATGACAGCACATCAGACTGAAAAGTAGCACAGGTGACCTGGGTGAGAGAGATGCAGAAAGATACATGCCCAGGATATTGCTGGCTGCCAGGGGATTCAGATGGAGAGGAGAATATGAACTGAGCTGGGAGGAAGGATAAAAAACAAGAACAAGAAAAGACCTTCCTGCAGTGATGAGTGGAACAGAGGTTATGAGAGAATTGAGAGTGGTATACACCCTGCTGAACAGGCTTATTTTGGCCCCTATAGTCAAAGAGGGAAGTTACTATGCTAGGGAGCTGTAACTGTAATAAGAATTAAAGGTAAAGGTAAAGGGACCCCTGACCATTAGGTCCAGTCGTGGCCGACTCTGAGGTTGCGGCACTCATCTTGCTTTACTGGCCGAGGGAGCTGGCGTACAGCTTCCGGGTCATGTGGCCAGCATGACTAAGCCACTTCTAGCGAACCAGAGCAGCGCACGGAAATGCCGTTTACCTTCCCACCAGAGCGGTACCTATTTATCTACTTGCACTGGTGTGCTTTCGAACTGCTATGTTGACAGGAACAGGGACCGAGCAACGGGAGCTCACCCCGTCACGGGGATTCGAACCACCAACCTTATGATCGGCAAGCCCTAGGCTCTGTGATTTAACCCACAGCGCCACCCGTGTCCCCAAATGCATTAAAAGCAGCAGAGCCTCAAAGCTTCACATGACCTCTTCATAGGATTAGCCACCCTAGGTACCTCTGTAGGAAGCCTGCTGTTGTTGTTTTTCCCCAACTTGTTGGCTTGAAGCTGGGCTGTTGGTTAAGTGGAAACTTCCCCAGCATTACACAAAGTAGGAGTCACGGCTTCTCATACAGAGGCAACCGATTAGCCCTGAGGAGATGCAGCAGGCCTGGTCTTGGGCACCAGTCAGGGACATCTTCAGTAGCTTCAGCTAATGAAGCAGAACTGCCAAGTACTTTACCTGCCAAAACAAGCTGTGTGCATCCCCTTTGATGAGTTCAATTATGTCCCCGATCTGGATATGTAAAGGAGGGCCGTCATGTGGAGCTGGCTGTGGTGTCCCGCTATAGTTTCGAATTACTTGCATTTTTGGTAAGCCTGAAAAGAAAAGCACAGGTTAGCTATATGTGGTGAATTATCCAAAATCAATGGCCCTACCCAGGAACTCAGATCTAAAGTAGGACCCCTCCAATAGGGCTAGTTCACAGTCTGCAGAATGAGCCCCCCCCCCCACTTTGCCAAAGGACAGCATCACATTGATAGGCTCTTTAGGGTTGTTGTTTTCAATCCCCCAAAGAATTTTGTTTTGAGTTTTATGCTGGCTGTTGTGTCATCTCCTGCTGTCATGTATATTTATTATTATTATTATTATTATTATTATTATTATTATTATTATCATACCTATGTTTTATTGTTTCAGCTACTATCATCTACTTTAAGGATCATTTGGTTGAAAAGCAGAATGCCAGTGGGAAAATACAAATCAAAATCAGATTAAAATAAAAAATACAAAATCACAGTGCAGTCCAAGGAATTGCTTATTCAGAAGTAAGCCCTAGGGAACTAAAGGAGACTTTTACTTCTAGGTACATGTGTATAGGATTGTGGCCATGAGGGGGGAAGGCAAAATCTGAATGCCTCAAATAACCTGAATACATCCAACAAATGGATTAGGGTGGAGAAAAAGTCAAATTGTATGTTGACATATGGACTAAGATAAGAAAGGAGACCTTTTTCACTATCAAGCCTCCTCCCCTGTATTATTATTTTTAATGTGGTTGTGCGAGAAAAATATTTTTCTCTAGGCTGCTGCTTAGTTCATGAAAGCACAGCACGTACAGTTTAATGGAAAATAATCAATTTTTTCATCAGCTCACTCCTGTCCTCCTATTAATTCTCTCTTGAGGCACTAGTCAATTTCATCGCCACGGAGACTCATCCTTTCCTGAGTGTACATACAACTCTGGCCCTGTAAAAGATTTATATCTTAAGGTTATCTTTCTAATTTTAGAGCCATAAAAAGGTGATAGATGTGATGAGGTAATGCTTTAGACGCTGATATGGAGAAATTCCGTGCGTTCACATCAGTCTTCTTTGAGTGCACCACTGAAAGGGAAATGTGTCCAAGACAACAGGAAATCACAAGTCACTCCATGTTTCTGATATAATCATTTGAAAAGGAAATCTAATTTTTTCTTAAGTGTTATTGGATTTACAGAGTAATTCAATCGTTCAATTGCACTCTACAAGCAAAGGAACTCCAAAAGCAGCACCATATGTTGCTTGTAGTGGCCTCTCTGCCAAATTGTCTTGTTAAAAGGGCATTTTCCAACGGAATAAAGGTGTTCACCAGCTCAAAAGTTTTGTTTTAAGTAAAGAGAAAGAGAAAGAAAAAGAAAAAGGATTTTAAAAAGTTAACGTGGTTCCTCTAATTCAAGGTTATGACAGGCATTTACTAAGAGCTTATCCTGTTGATCATGCCCAAGCCATATTTTAGCCTCCATAGGACGCTTGCTAAGTCTCCAGTGCAAATGCAATATTGTGATGGGTCTTATGCAGCTTATGGAGAAAGACCGTGCTGCAGGAGATTTGACATAAGGGGGAGTGAAACCTTCCCTATTACTGCTGCAGATATTTCACCATAACCCAGAAATGATTTCACAGATCAGGATATTTATGTACAAACATGGAAGTGGCAGGTAGGATTTTCAACATTACTAGTTCACACGAGCTCCTAACATTGCTGTGTCCCCTACTTAAAAGCACAGAGACCTGCCTTAAAATTGTGGACTGTTTCCTGCATGTGAATGATCCAGCTTCTATAGTGTTTTTGAAAATGATACATGAGGCCTTATTAGAGAACTCTAATCATTTAGCTGTTTTGACCCCCAAGGAAGCTTGAAACAGGAAAAAAAAAAAACACTGGGCATTTTGCATCTTTGATTAAAACAGAGCACTTATCCTTGATGTGCTTGATTTCCTCATGCAAGGAACTTGCTTGTGTGGAGGGGCACTCAGTTACATGAGCCCTCACCTGCAGCCTAAAATGCAAGCTACCACAGCAGCTGCTCCAGCGCACCCAGCCAGAATTGCAAGGCTAAGCAAAGTCACATTTAAGCTATTGACTTAACAAGGGAAGGTCACATCAGGTGACATTTTACATTAGGTGTTTACTGTGAGCATGCAAGGCGTGCACAGACTCATCTGGAAGAGCCACTGGCAACTGTAATCTAATCTGGCAACTGTAACACTTATGTGCATAAGGTTTATGCTGCTCCACAAAGCCACCTTTTAAAAATCCCAATTTTGTGCAAAATCATTTGTGCAAATCCATGCAAAATTCACAGGTTATGTGTTCATGAACATAGTCTGTCTAAATTGCACTCATATGGTATAAAGCCATCCAAGATGGTGGTCCTTACTGCAACGTCTCAGAGAAAATTTCACAGTTAAACTATGTGTGAAGAAGTAGTTTCTTTTGTCTTTCTTGAATTTCCCAACATTCAGCTTTGTTAGATGGCCCCAAGTTCTAGTATTAGCGTACTGAATGCAACACAAGGATGTCTCAAATAAAAGCAGCAACAGAAACACAAAGCTCCATGTACCAGTTTCTGTTGGACTCCAATTTACGAACATCATTTTACAAATTTATTTTACCAATTCTGCTCATAGTTAAAAGGCGAACCAGAACATGTTTATCCTCCAAGCCCAATAACTATTCAACACTCCCTCCTCCAAACGTGTTAAGGCTCCTCAGGTAAAGGGAAACTTTCTGACTCATGCACAGCATGCTCACCTGAGAGTTCAGCCTACCCAGACATCTGGAGATTGCCTGTATTGATTAAGGATATAGAACCAGCGTTTCTAGAGGTAACATGCATTATTCACTACTTTCAGTTTCAAAAGGAGGAAGGCGCATAAGCCTTATCATATTAAGAAGCAGAAAAACCATGCTACTATGGTATGGGGGGTGGAATAGAGAATTGTTCTCCACCAGTTTGGGCAATGTACTTGAGAGTATAGTAGCAAGTCAGTTTCAGGAATACTTGAGAGAAGCTGATTGTTTAGGCCCATTTCAATCTGGCTTCACACTGGTTTTGGCACTGAAATGGCTTTGGTCACCCTGGCTGATGGCCTTTAATTAGAAGGAAGAAAGTGCGAATGCCAATTCTCCTTGATGTCTCAGCAGTTTATCATTATGCACAGTATCTGGTGGGTTTCTCTCGACTCCGAGTATATTTCAGAAGCACATTGTTATAGTGGTTCCACTCCTACCTACTGGGCTGGTTCCAGAGAGTAGCAATGGAGGACACCTGCTCAGCTGCTTGGCAACTGTGCTGTGGGATCCACGCGGCTTTATGTTGTCCCCCACACTATTTAACTTCTATGGATTACTGCAATGCACTCTGCATGGGGCTGCACTTGATGACAACATAGAACCTTGAACTGGTCCAAAATCCAACAGCCAGATTACTGACTGGGGTTACATTCAGAACTCATATAATCAACAGCTATGTTGATTGCCAGTTTGTTTCTGGGCCCAATTCACGGTGTTCATGTTAGTGTTTAAAGCCTTAAACGACTTAGACCAATATCTGTCAGATTTCCCCTTTCCCTATAGACCCTCTCAGGTGTTAAGAACAGCAGAGGTGGCCCTCTTGGTAGTTCCACTGCTCTCAGAAGCTGATGTGGGGTGGCCTGGGAAAGCACATTATTTGTAAAAATCCCCAAGCTGTGGCAAAAAATAAATAAATCAGAGTTTTGTTCATTCACTCAGATAACCCCCCTCTTCTCCCTAATATGCTTTCATAGTTCTCCTTCCTGAATGTCTAAAGGGTTCTCTCCTTTTCCCAGTCTTTTGCAGGCTTCAAGTGGGAAGTAAGTAAAGCATTGTGTTCTCTTTACAACCTCTCTCTATAAGCCACCATCATTCAAGTTGCTACTGTAGCGGCTGAACATACAATTTAAAAAAAAAAAAAGCAAAAGAGAACATTTATTCATTACATCCAACAACGTATCATTAATATTTAAAAACTTTATAATGGAGTAGCAATAGCATGACAGTACACTTTTTAAAAATGATGATACCTCCCACAATACAAGCCTTCACTAGGAAGCTTTGCTTTTCACTCTCACTACTAAGGAAAGCAACCATCTCTTTTTCGTGTTTAGATTATAAAGTTGGGAGATTTCTCTGATGGTCATTTAATAAAATTATTCTGACTTACAATTATGATGCCTCATAAATTGATGAAAGTTTTTAATGAACTAACAGCCTCTAAAATGAGCCAACACCAATGCAATGTATCTTCTCAGGTCTGGCTTACAGAATAAAACTAACAGAACCTTCTGCATCATTTATTATCAAGGGCAGGCTCATGTGAGAATGCATTGCAGTAGTCTAGCTGAAGAGTTCACAATTGTGAACATTACCTTTTCTAAGTATAGCTATGAATACTTTTATCTTACGTAGTTCTGTCTGGAGTGCTACCTCCACATGGCCTTTGTTTACATCATAAAATGTCACAACGACCTGTTCCTATCAGACTCAATTCTAGCAGAATTCAACAGCAGTGTCAGTCATGAAAGTTCATCCTCCAAGCAACTTAGGGGTGGGAACTACTCCAAACTGGCCCACGCATTAAGTTAAACAATAACCTAAGAAATTAAACACAATCAGGCAAGGGTTCTAGTGCTTCAGATGAAGTTACTATTAAATTCAGTAGCTCACGTTAAAGATTAATCAGACAAACTGATAATGTGACTACATAATATAGAAGTGTGACTGTGCTAGACATCAAGGTCTTTAATTTTAGCCACAGAAACGGAAATGACTTACAGTGTACTTCTGTTCTTCATGATTCAAAGAGGGCATTTTAGGAGTTATTGAGAATAGGAGCAGCTACAGGGTTATGGGGTTCTTCAAGGGCAGTCGGGAAAGGCAGGAGGCAGGCCCTCTAAACCTGCTTCTGGACCAATGTTCCTAGTCTTGAAGGCATCCCTCCAGAGTCAGGAGGGAACTGCAAGGATTCCTCCCTAGGCTACCCTTTCCATTTACTTTATTTCCATTCATGAATCATTTCATAGGAAACATCTCAAGACATCTTCAAGAAAAAACGTATGGAAAACATGCATAGAAACAATTTCAAATCCCATACAGGTACAGTCTGGGATAAATTATTAATTTTTAAAAAACCACCTTAAAATGTTTGTTGAAGGAGGAAGATGGGAAAGCCACAGAGGACAAAGATTTGATGAGATGGGAGACTGATAACACAGGATATGTCCAAACTGTTTCCTAAGCAAGTGAATGGAACTTTTCTTAGGAACAGAAGAGAGTATTATTAAATTACTATTAAATATTAAATTAAATTACTTAAGTGAAAATAAGGTTGGAAGGATTTGCTGAAATAACAATTTGAACTAGAATATAAAATTGGGAGGTGTGAGGAGGTCAAGGAAATAAGTAAAGGAAGAAAGTTAAGTAAAGGTTTAATCTGTTCTTTTTCTTTTTTAAGCGAATGTATTTTTATTTTTATTTTTATTTTCTGTTGCTGTTGTATTCTTTTTTTTGTATTTTGTATTGTTCTTTTTTCTTTTTGTAACTTTTAAACTCTGAATAAATATTATTTTTTAAAAAAAAAGGAACAGAAGAGAGTGAAATTTGGAAAACCTTAGATGGAGGAAGTGCCTCCCACTACAGGTTCTCTTTTCCCTTTATTCCCTTTATTCAGAAAAACACGTATGTCCATTATTTGAGAGTACCACCTCTCTCCATATGAACCTATCCGAACCCTGAGATCAGCCTCTGAGGCCCTTCTTCATGCGCCTCCTCAGTGAGAGGTCCGGAGTGTGGCAACATGAGAATGGGACTTTTCTGCAGTGGCTCCCCGTTTGTGGAATGCTTTCCCCAGGGAGGTTCGCCTGGCACCTTCATTATACACTTTAGGCGCCAGGTGAAAACGTTCTCTTCAACCAGGCTATTGGCTGGTGACATCCCATGACATTTTAAATGTGTTGTGGGAAGGAGAATTATAGGCTGCTTGTTGTTGTTGTTGTTGTTGTTGTTGTTCTTATTTTTACTATGTACTTTGTGATTTTTATATTGTGATTTTATGTTGTGAACTGCCCTGAGATCTATGGATGAAGGGTGGTATACAAATTTTAAAAAGAAAGAAAGAAAGAAAGAAAGAAAGAAAGAAAGAAAGAATATATTTACAACAAATAAAAACTCCAACAGTACTGGAGGCATAAATCTCTGCCAACTGTTACTATACATGAACAGAGTCAACGGAAGATGCACACAGCAGGTGGTCTTGGGCAGCAGTGGGAAACCTCCAACTCATAGGCATAATAAGGCCTGGCATGGGCTTCTACTTTGGCTCACAGGGCCACTTTCCCCAAACTACACCCACCTGTACCACACCTGGCATCCAATGTGCCATCAGGTGTGGAGCAGCTAAAGACATAGCTGCAAAGGAACCATCAGCAGACTTAAAGTGTCTCCTGGCTGTTCTTTGGTCACCAAGGCTTTTTGTAAGTGTGAATCAGCTGATTGGCACTGATACCAAGGGAACTTTGCAATGCAGTCAGATCCTGCCCAAAGGGGCATGCTTTAAGTGTCAATCAGCTGATTAGTCCTTATAGTAAGCCTTGCAATGAAACCCCTCCTTTGACTGCGCAGTTTGAAATTAAACTCTACGGACAAAGTGACATTTCTCCTTTGCAGACTAGCTTGAATTCAAACCTACTTGTAAAGGAAAACACTTCATCTGACATCCATGGTGGCCTCAAGAGAGATAGATAGGTGAGTGGGCCACCCATCTGTCACAGTGGTTCTGGGGGGTATGTCAGGATCTGGCCTGCCAACTGAATCCACTTTAGGGCAGAGCATGGCAGCAGCTCCACACAGTTCCTTCGGCAAGCTACTGAAGTAGGATTTTCCCCCACGAGAGATAAGATCATTTAGCCTTCAGTAGTTTTACAAAGCTTTGTTAAGTCTCTGTGTGAGAAGTGCTTTGAAGCAGAAGTTAAATTATTACTGAATTAAGTAAATGAGTCGCTTTTGGTGGAGGGGAAATACTCCCTTTTGCTTTGTGTTAATGTTCTGTTATTATTTAAAGAATAGTAACGACAACAACATTCCTAACGTTCAGTGATTGATTTCTTGGTTAGGCTTCTGAGGAAGAGTGTGATAATTAATAACAGTAGTGATTACACTTGAGAATTACTGCAAGAGTCAAGTCTCCATTGTTACAGCACGTGGATCTCAAGGGGTGTCCAGAGCACAGTCTAGTCCTCTTGTGCTGGATGAGTTTCAGTTGGTAAGGCTTAAGGACATGGACAAGGTGATTGGAATGGTCAGGGCAGCCACTTGCATTCTGAACTCTTGCCCCACTTGACTGATGGAAACCAGCAGGGAGGGAAAGCTGGCTGGACCAGGGAGGTGATTAATGCCTCCTGGTGAGAGAGAGGGTGTTCCCTGCCTGCTTGAAGGAGGCAGTGGTAAAACTACTCCTAAAGAAATCCTCCTTGGACTCAGAAAACCTAAGTTACTACCGGCCAGTTGCTAATCTTCCCCTTCTCTCCTTTTGTAAGACTCGGCACTCAAAATACACAACAGGCCCTGACCATGAAGTATAATCAGGCAGAATCACCAAGTTCTGTGGAGAAAATAAAACTATATAGAAGCCAGACTTGCAAGAAAATGTCTTAACAGAAATAAGCCAGAGCAGCCCATGTAAAAAACTCATCTAAAAAAACAGGGAAATTTTGCTGCTGTTCCCCTTCCCTGCCCCATCGTCAACTTGAAGACAACAGCAAAAACTATCAGCCAAGTTGTACAGAGGCAGGATATTTGTCCATCTAGCAGTACACAGGCTTTAAAAAGTTGGTTGAAGGCAAGAGGCATGCTGGTTCTTGTCCTGCAACTGAGAGTTAATGTATTATTTTGGGGAGAGGCAGTATAGTTGGCATAACTGCAACAGTTGAAATAATACTGCCAAGCAATGAACAAGAGATTTTACAGAAAATAAGCATATCAGATAGGGAAACCACTGAGTTGGTTTAATTGCCGTTGTTGAGTCATCTAGTTTTGTACCTAGCTGCAATCATCAGAGGCGCAAAAGATAACTTCTAACCTGCAGGGCTCAATGTAATTATGGGAGGTAGTTTAAAACTCTTTGTTTTGGTTTAGGGGTTGTTGTTTCTTTGCAACTGTCATGAGACACTTCAGCAGTGGACGTGCTAAGAGACTTAAGCTGCATGAATCATAAGGATAATGGCAGCTGTAAAAACAGATTCTGGAACTACACGTGCTCTACCATGAATAATTACTGGCATGAACCTGTGCAATCAGATTCCCATTGTGACCAGAAGTAATGAAATATTACTCTCTTGGCATCAAGCAATTTTTAAAAAATGGGTTAGGCTGATGGTTCTCAGACTGTGACACATCATGGGGGAGGGTGAAGCAAAGTGGCTTCTGAAGGGGCAAGATCAATCCAGGTGTACATATGAGTTAACAGGAAAAATATGCTCTGTGGTGTGGCTGAAATGGAGCCCAGCACCAGGTACAATGCTTTTGATTAAAGCAATCCAATGGGCACAGGGCAAGCAAAATTGTATCATTGTGGAGATTAGCCAATCCACCTCCCTGTCCAATCTTGACAATGGGTGCTGGGCCAAAACATAGCTTGCTGCACCACCCAGCTAGGTTTCAGTAATAGGTACCAGATAGGCTCCTTCTTTCAGGACTTGGGAATCCTTAATTCCTTAAGTCCTTAATTCATTAGCCTCTGTGCCACACATTTATAACTTTTCAATGTGGAAAAGTATCTCCAAAAGCACAGTGAAGCAACACTTGGCTTCAGGCAACAGCTATATTTCTTTCAAAATGCCCAATATGGTAAGGTTCTTTTTTTACAAAGGGAGTGGTTAGTCAAGACAATTTAACCATTTGCATTTCAACTCCCATGCAACTGAGCAGTAAGTACAGCAGCTGGTTTTTTTCTGCAGATATGAAGCTTCCGCCATCACCTGCTTAGTTATGGGCTTGAACTCCTGTTTCAGGTGCAAATCGTTCTTAAAGGTGAAGGTAAAGGGACCCCTGACCATTAGGTCCAGTCAGGACTGACTCTGGGGTTGCGGGGCTCATCTCGCTTTCTTGGCCGAGGGAGCCGGCGTACAGCTTCCGGGTCATGTGGCCAGCATGACTAAGCCGCTTCTGGCAAACCAGAGCAGCACACGGAAACACCATTTACCTTCCCGCTGGAGCAGTACCTACTTATCTACTTGCACTTTGATGTGCTTTCAAATTGCTAGGTTGGCAGGAGCAGGGACCAAGCAATGGGAGCTCACCCCACCACAGGGATTCGAACCACCGACCTTCTGATCAGCAAGCCCTAGGCTCTGTGGTTTAACCCACAGCGTTACTACATTTAACGACTCAATAATCTGACTTGCTTTTGAAAAAGAGCTCATAAAAAAACCAAAAAAACCCCCCACCCTCCTCACACAGTTACTGTATATATGTGCATTCAATGCTTAAGAGAAAGAACTTGCAGTTGATTTTATCAGTCAAACGACCAGAACTACATGTTTATTCAGTCAAACCACATTTGCAAAAACCCTGGTACTGCTTTCTTTGACAGAAACCTGGGTCTGGTGAGAGGTGGGGGAGACAGTTGTAGAGGGAATGAGGAGAAAGATTAAGAACATAAAAGTCAAAGTGCATTCTGTTTGGAGTCTTGCACCTCAAAATACCTAATACCTGCTGCCTTCAGACTCTATGAAAAACAGCAGCTGTTGAGAACAGAGTGTTGCAAGATTAGGCATCAATTTTAAAATACTTGCTCTGTTTAAGCAGCATAAGGTGAGGGAAGAGTTACCAAAAGCCCAGGGGCTTCTAGGTATGTAAGCAAAGTTTAAGAGCACCACTTGTAAAAGCAAAGCAGCAAAGCACACATACAAACACACACACACACACACAGAGAGAGAGAGAGAGAGAGAGAGAGAGAGCGAGTTCAGATAGTCTTATGATAGTCATATGACTGTACCCTTGAAAACACGGTCAGGAAAGTGATTAGCAGCCTGAGAGCTTATTTGAATCCAAGCCATAGAATTCAGCAAAACTAAAAGGTCCCAGTGCTGAAATAACAATTTCCACTGGTGCAACATCAAAACACACTGCACTGACAGTCTTGACTGTTTCAGTGAATATAACAGCAGCTGCATGCAGGAGAGTGATACTACAACAGTACATGCAACTTTACTTTTAGTAGTAAGAAACTATTACACAGAGGTGCCTGCGGCCTCAACACTGGAAATATTTTAAGCAGGCTTAAAAACCTCTCAGATCACTTTCTCTTAATAGCTGTTTTCTCAGAATTGGTTGCTTTCCTACGGATAGTGCAGATGGATGTTCATTTATTTTGATATTTTTAAACTTTTCCAACTTGTCTATGTTAGCTCTTGCTATGCTTTTAATTTTTTTTATTTTTACTGTTTTATTATGTTGTGAGTGGGCTAAGGTGGTGTACATATGATTGTATAAATGATATGGTAAGAAACTGGGAAGGGTATTGTATCTTGCTAGGCCTGTGGTGAAAGAATACAACAGACTTTTAAGATCAGACTTACATCTGCCAGCTTACATCTTACTGCTATCACTGAGATGCCTTGTGGGTCAGATTGGTGGTACTCGTTCCCCCAAAAGAAAGAAGCTGTATAAATAACATCTGATAATGAGATTCAAACCATTAATTATCCTGTGCTAATTCTAAAGTTTTAATGATGAAAAAGAGAAACACAGACCTGGGTCCATATGCCTGGAGCTCTTTCGGAGTCCATTTGGTCGTCTCTGTGTATTTGAAAAGCACAAGTTAGATACTTGTTTTGAAAACCCATTCCTATCCAGTTAGTCTCTGCACTCTACACTCCACACTCCTTTGACTTTCCTAGAAGGGCTGGCCCAAGACATTTTGCTGTCCTCAGTGGAAGCCAAATAGTGCTTGCACACTCTCCCTCACCTTGGACAGGCACTGCAACAGTTCCTGCCCCCCGCATGTTCCATGTCACAGTGCCCAACAGGAGAAGCTGATGCAAAAAATTATAATAATCCCCTCTTCCTAAAATTTACTTTCAAGGTAAGACATAAAATGTGTAGAAGTATGGAATATAAATTACAGACAAAGCTCACCACGTACAAAGAGTGTTGTTTCCCATCCCTCAGACGGACCATCTGTCATTAAAGGTTTCTGCAGAATTTACTTGGTATAGGCAGTGATGAGCAGGTTGCATTTGTGTGTTTAAAAAAGCAGGCAGCTGTTACTCTGCAGAAGATGTTCTGCATGTCTGTTCTGCCCATGATCTCACTAAAAACGTGTACAGCTTCCCAATTTACATATAACTAAAGCCATTTTCACTTTCCAATAAAAAAGAAGAAGAAGGCTTCAAAAGCTTCAATTTTCATTTACAGTGAAGCTCTAACTGACCACATAAAAGCGTATGAGGCTGTTGCAAATGTAATTATAATAAAAAGTAATTTCTACTTCACTTTTATGTTCCTTGCTAGAGTGGAAGAAATGAGCTGCAATTTTGAGAACGAATGGAGACCCTGATTATTTTGCACGCTACATGAGATAATTCTGCAACAGCCGTTTACAGAAGAAGCTTCTTTTTAAATATTTTTATTAACCTCCAAGGCAAGTTTGGGAGGAAGGGGAAAGTAGAACATTACATAACGTTACATAATAAATGACTACCTTAAAAGACCAAGTCAACAAGAGTCTGTAAATTGCAGGGCCCTGTACATTTTGGTGCTCAAAGAAGAATGTTCAGATGGGGGTTAAAAAAAAAAAAACTCTTACTTTTTAACCACACTTGCCTGTTACAAGTTAGGAGGTACAATGTATGTTTTGAAACACTTAAAAATGCAACAAAATATGCATTTTTGTAAAGTAATTAACAAGTCGCTGCCCTTTAGCATTATCCCAAACTCTACTGCCTGAAGCAAGCCAACCCAGCCTGCAAAGTAGTGGCGATGACTTCAGCAAGGCCTCCTCCACCAAGCTCTATGGAGAAATGCTCTCAAGGAACATTCAGTAGCTTCGACATCACATTGCCAGACATAAGAAACGTCACGTGCAAGCAGAAAAGACTCTGGTCAAGAGTGTGACACAAACAATAATTATACTGCAGTGAACTTCTCCCTCCTTTTTGGAGCTCTGCAATCAACCAACCTGTACTTGGAGATTATATAATCTCCTCAGGAAACAGAGCACCGTTTTACAGCCATGCGTGCTGATCCTCTAGACTGAGAATTGTGCAGACCCTACTAACCAACCGGAATTGGTGTGTAACAATTTGCACATGCAGGCACCACGTTGGCCTCAACCTTTGCACTGTCAAAGTAGGTGCAAATCAGAGAGCTCCAACACCAACTGACACATGTTTTTTATGGCCTTTACTGCTTAGTAATCATTAACTGGCTCATTCACAGAAGAGCTTTCCAGGACATGGAAGCTCCCAGTGGTGTTCATCCTGGATTTACCACCTCAGGAGCCATCTCACTACTGTCCATCTATTTTGCAGAACATAATGTTTTTCATTCCTGTGCATCAATGGAACAAGGGGCGGACTTTTAGGTGGATCTTCTCAATAAGATTATTATTTTGCAGCCGCCCGCAACACCCTAAATCCAGCGCTGATGGAATCATCCCTAAGTGTCCAGCACTGTTACACAGAGAATGGAGAATGTAATGCAAGGCAGAGAGAGAGAGAGAGAGAGAGAGAGAGAGAGAATTTCTAATTCCACTTTTATTACTTAAGACTTATTGAGAACCAACTTCATTTGCTTAAGGATCAACTGTTAGTTCCAAGTAATTTCCCTGTGTTGCCTCATTGCTGGAGAATGTATGGAAAATGCTGCTTAGGGGTAAATCCACACTTCCAATGAAGTCTTAAGCTCCCAGTTGACATAAATCCCCTTCCAAATGGAAATGAAACATGCTACCCAAAAATATAAGCATTGCACGATATAATACAATGTACAGTTAAGTAACGCTCCCCAAGCAGCCTTTTCATTATCCGCGTTTAACTTAGCCCCACATTTCAGGGCAGTATAAAAGGATACAAGGGAATAAATGCAACATTTCCCCCCAAAACCAAGAGAAAAGAAACCTTTCTGCAAATGTACCAAAATTAACACAATATTCTGGGATTATTGTCATCTCATTGAATATGTGCCCATTACCATCCTGTCACAATATTAAAGATTCTCCAAGTGATCCCATGGCAAAGAACTCACCTTCAGAAATCAGCATTTGACTGCACATTTTACAGCACACATTTTACTGCTGAACTTTATACTCATGCATTACTCTTACATCAGTAGGTTGCAAAAAAAATAGACCACTTGTAATTCTTCTGCTAAATCCCATGGTAGTTTATCATACTGAACCATTACTTGGTTTTTTATACATGTTCTGCTAATGTCTTGAACACTAAGGAAGTCTGGAGAAAACATCAGCCCCATGAAATTAATAAGAAATCTGGGGCACGAGGCAACTAAAGTCTCCTTGTATTTTTCTTTTTCTAAAGAGTATTATACGCTATCCCCACTGAAACCAATGGGACTTGAAAATTCTTAATCTTGAGCAGATTCAACACTTTCACTACCTTTTTAATCCAATTTTGCCAGAGCACAAGCACAAAATGCCTTAAGTGATCCCAGCACTAACACCAAAAAATAAAAATGAAAAATGGAACATTTTAGATCAGCCACAAAATAAATGTCAACCCAAACTTCAAAAAGTTGCACTTACCTCATGTTTCAGGGTCCCGGGTTCTGAAACAAATGTAAAAATTGGCATAGTCAGAAACTGAAAGTTCACTCCGTTCAACAGTAATTCCTTGCTGTGCGGTTTGGTGAGAGTACACGGAGCTGCTTTGTTTAGCTAGCTGATACCTGTTTTATGCTCCACCAGCCCTGGGGCTCAGCTCGTTATTTTGCAAACTGTGTTCACTTACTTTTATTGGCTCAGGTTAAGCAGCACTGAACAGCCATAAACAGATTCAAGTTTATGCTTAACTCTGACGACACGCAGCTTTCCAAACCAACAAATCAGCTATATACATTCTGAAATAGTTTGATGAAAGGAAAAACTCAGAAGCTCAGACTTTACAGATTCAACATTTGCACTGCAGTGCAAGACTTCAGGAGACAGCATGGGAGCTTCTCTTCCCAAAGGAAATGAATCTGGGAACTATTACGTCAGATAATGCAAAATCCTTATTTATTTTGTATTCTGACAATAATGTTTTCCAGGAAGTTTTTGCATCCATACAATATATTGTGATGCCATGGATATTCCCAATAAAATAACTTGTCATGCTGGAATTTGGACTCTCTTATGTGAAGTACAAGCATACATAAAGCAGTAGCAACAAATACAATTACTAAGAGCTGTACTTTTCATTGCTGGAAATCTTTTGAAAAGTCAAGGAAACTTCAGCCATATGAGGTGGGGATGCCCATACGCAAAAGTTTATCAGAAGAAAATGAACATTTTAAGAGAGAAATTATCAAATAACACTATACTATTAGACTTGCTATCTGTTTTTCAGTCTACACAGGAGTTTTAATATGAAAGGAATGTAAGTTTAGTTATATATGGAAACTGCCAACACCAAACTTAAATGTTTTTTATAGATATATAACAGGTTTTTTTTATAGATATATATCAGAGGAGAATTGTCAAAAAGTTTATGGGAAAATGGTCACTGTTTATTGATTTTTGTAACCTGAATTTATTAATGGTAAGCTGGCAATTATACTCTAATATGCATAATTTTGAAAAAGTGTTTTAATAATGTTACTTTTAGATTAGAGTGAGTTGCATCAAAGCTGCAGGAGGAGCATTTCGCTTGCACAGTATGACTTCCCCATGCTATGCTCTCCCTGCGCACACACACACACACACACACACACTGCTCCAGAAGGTCTTTCAACACTTTGGGGCAGATTATCAGGGTGCATAAGGAGCTGCAAGGGAGAGGAGGGGGAAGTCCCATTGTGCAAGTGGAAGCCTTTTGTATGAGCAGAACAGCAGAGGTGAATACAACCCAGTATCAACAAACTTTTGAAAGCATGCTACAAAATTAATCTAGCTTTACCTTAATTTTTTCTAAAGTGTATTAATTGTAGACACTCTCTCTTGTTCTGTTTTTGTTTTTTAAATTAGGCTACAGGCTGGTCTACTATCCTTGCGTAGTCATCACTTACTGACTGCAGCATCAAGTAGTGACTTGCACTTCTGTTTGAACAATCATAGATTGTGCACCACAGATAGCCCTTAAGTATCACTTCTTATTACCGCAGATACAATGGCCTGCATCCAAATAACAGAGGAATCAGCTTTGCGCATCCCAATGGTGTTTGAATTCACATTTATCAAACAGTAGTCCTCTTTGGTAGGGAGCTTCAGAATCAGATTGCGTCATGGCACTGGTAGAAGGGGTGGGGTGGAGGGATTCAATCAAATATCTCACCGGCCATACCCCAAGCCATTGCTGCTTGGAAGAAGGAAGAAGAAGCTCTAAGTTTTGCAGATGGGTATCAAAGATTAAGAAGAGGTTTCTGGCTTTCCAAAGTAGCTGTAAATATTGCTTAGTGCTAAACTGATGTACTGCTGGGCTAGGGCTACCTTCTCTCTTTCAATTCCAACTGTATGTTTATAAGTAGATATTGCAAAAACAAGAATCTGGACAGAAAGGAGGAAAAGAAACCAGAGTTCTGCAGCTGGCTGACATAAAGCAGTCTTGTTGTAAGGTTGTGCTGGTGGTTTTAAGGCACTAATCCTGCTTTAAAGACAAGCACTGTCTTATTGATATGCATGCATACACACACACACACACACACACACACACACACACACCCTCTGCTTATATACATGTAAATCAACAAATGCTGCAAAACACACCTGAAGAGCACAATCATATTTATACTACTCAAAGATAAGCCCCACTGTATTCAAAGGAGCTTTCTCCATAGTAAGTATGTTGAGGATTGCAGCCTAAATCTCCAAATAATATCTTGTCATAATAAAACTGATCCTGCAACACTACTGTACCGGCTTCCCACTACTTAGGAAAGTGGAGACTTTGAAACAACACTATTTCTTACAAAAAGACAGAGAAAACTAAGAAAGAAACTGCATGAGCCACATCTAAAATGGCCACTCCTATGAACAAAGTTCAACTTTGGGCATTTTTTAAATGTATGCTCAGAGTATACAGTCCAAGACATGAGTGGGCCTGCCCTCCACTTTGTTTGAATAGCTTATCTTGAAATGAAGTACAACTCATGCTGTTTGGCAATACATATTACGTAATGCAACTGCTAGATCTGTTTATTTCCAGGCAGGTTTCCAAGTTTTATCCCTGCACTTTGCCTTACTGAAAACATAATACTGAATAGACCACTTTGGAAACATCAAGTCCAAACTGGTCTTAAGAACATGAGAATCTCCTTGTGGGATCACACCACCGACTTAGCAATCCATCTCTCACACCTGGCAGCCAAGTGCCCTTAGGACACAATGTCTCAAATCTCAACATGGTGAACTTAAAAATGCATGCCTCTACGACATTTTAGATGTACACATAAAACAACAACAGGTACAGCCAAACACACACAAGACCATGGTTCTGTGTTGCATCTGAATGTTACTAAAACAAGGGAAGGCATGAGGGCAGCCAAGCTTGGCTGAGAGCCAGTTCACACATTACATTTGATATCTCAGCGTTTGAGATGTTTCAAGTGTATGTGTGAAAGCAGCAAAGTGTTCACCATAGATGTAGGCTCACAAGGGAACCATGAACTGCCTGTACACACCGAAGCAAAAGAAGCAGCAGCAGATTTGCCTCTACTAATGTATGGATTGGCTCTTACACATGGCAACTATGAAGACTGAACATTTCTACCTATTTTTGTCAACTTTTAGCTCTACAGTCATCCCTCTTAAACAGTAATACAAAAGGATACTTGCTGATACTACCTCTGATTGGATCAGATTCAGCTTACCACTGGTCTGGTGAAATATGTCTCCATCAACCTCTGCAGGATTAAATCTTGCCAAGGTACATTCATTCGCCTTATCGCATAAACTTCTAATTAGAAGTTCAGGAAGAAGGTTCCACTTTCCTTCCTTTTCCAGTTATCTACCTGACAGGTAGCCAGGATGGAAAGTGGTGTCGGGGGTGTGGGGGTGTGGGTGTGCAATAAAGCAATCAGTGGTTCAGCAAAGAGTTGGGGAGCAGCTCAGTCTACACTTGAGCAACAAGTTGCTGAAACAGAAACCCTATTAGCTCCTTGTATCACATCCTGACTCCTGCTGTACAGGCTCCTCTTTCTGGTCATCTGCAGACTCGGCATTGAAGATGGCAAAGGCTAGACCAGCAACTCTCTCCCTTGAAAGCTACCAAGATGGTGCAGGGAATAAGAGGGTTCAGTCTCCTTGCCAGAGCCTCTGGCTTGAGACTGGTGCAGCCTTATGCAAGCATCTACTACTGAGCTTCATTTTGGGATGCAAACAGATTTTCTAATCACAAAATGCAAATATCATGCAGGGTTTTTTAGCCACCCTTAAATTACTATATGTGCCTGGACAACAATGCATGTCAATTATAGTAACCACCCTGAAGCCCTGATTAATGAATAGACTGACCAGATACAAAAGAACAATGTTCCTATACCTATAATAGTTCTTCAGAAGCAGCAATGTAAGCATGTGAAAAGTTGCATCTTCAGAAATTATCTTGGACACAGCTATTAAAAGGTACAGGAGCCCTAAACTTAAAGCTTTTGCAGATGACCTAGTTTTGACCCTGCAGGAGCCAGAATCTAGTACGAAAAGAGTATTACAATTGATTCAGGACTTTGGTCGGGTGGCGGGATTTAAATTAAACAAACAGAAAACCAAGGTGCTGGGAAAAAATTTGACAGACATAGAGTCAGAACGGTTTCAGAGAGAAACAGAACTAACTATGGTTAAAAAGGTAAAGTACCTAGGGGTAAACATAACAGCAAAAAACCTGAGTCTATTCAAGGATAACTATGAAAAAGGTTGGTCTGAAATTAAGAGAGACTTGGATAGTTGGACAAAATTGAAGCTTTCTTTGTTAGGCCGAATTGCTGCTATTAAGATGAATGTATTGCCAAAAATGTTGTTTTTGTTTCAAACATTACAGATTGTGGACAAAACGGAGTGCTTCCGGAAGTGGCAGAAAGATATATCTAAATTTGTCTGGCAGGGCAAAAAGCCCAGAATTAAGTTTAAGATATTAACAGATGCGAAAGAAAGAGGGGGCTTTGCCCTGCCAGACTTAAAGTTGTACTATGAAGCCGCAGCTTTCTGCTGGCTAAAAGACTGGCTACTTCTCGAAGACACTGACGTACTGGACCTGGAAGGTTTTAACAATGCTTTTGGTTGGCATGCATACTTATGGTATGACAAAGTTAAGATCAATAAGGCCTTTAAGAACCATATTGTCAGGAAAGCAGTGTTTAATGTCTGGACAAAATATAAAGACTTATTGGAAAATAAAACCCCAAGGTGGCTTTCACCTCTGGAGGCTAAGGCCCAAAAAAGACCCAATATGGAGGCCAAATGGCCAAAATATTGGGAAATATTAGAAAAAGATGGAGACAATTGGAAATTGCAGAGTTTGGAGAAAATGAAGGATAAGGTGCGAGACTGGTTACATTATGCTCAGATTAAAGAAGTTTTTAAAAATGACAAAAAGTTAGGGTTCCAGGTGGAGAAATCGAAGTTAGAAACAGAATTGTTAGAACCAAAGACCAAGGTACTATCTAGAATGTATAACTTGCTGCTAAAATGGAATACACAAGACGAAATGGTTAAATCGGCTATGATAAAATGGGCACAGGACATTGGGCATAACATTATGTTTGAGGACTGGGAAAGGTTGTGGACCACTGGGCTGAACTTCACCGCATGTAATGCTCTGAAGGAAAATGTAATGAAAATGATATATAGATGGTACATGACCCCAGTTAAACTTGCCAAAATATACCATTCGTCTGATAATAAATGTTGGAAATGTAAAGAAAATGAAGGAACATTCTTTCACCTCTGGTGGACATGCCCTAAGGTGAAGGTCTTCTGGGAAATGATATATAATGAGCTGAAAAAGGTATTTAAGTATACCTTCACAAAGAAACCAGAGGCCTTCCTTCTGGGTATTGTCGGCCAGAAGGTGTTAAAGAAGGATCGAACATTTTTTATGTATGCAACAACGGCAGCAAGGATTCTCATCGCAAAAAACTGGAAAACTCAAGATCTACCCACACTGGAAGAGTGGCAGATGCAGCTGATGGACTATATGCAACTGGCCGAGATGACTGGCAGAATCCGTGATCTGGGAGAAGAGAAGATGGAGGAAGACTGGGAGAAATTCAAGATGTATCTACAAAAACATTGTAATTTGGTTGAATGTTAAGAAGGATGCTAGATTATAAAAAATTGGCCACCACTAAACTAGATTTAAATTTGATGATAAGTGAGACTAAAGAAAATATAAAATTTTTTGGAAGAAGTGCTAGATTATATTTGAACGAGTGGACATGAGATTGTAAACAAGTTGATAATTTGTTTGGAAAAAAATTTTAACGATGTAAATGGGAGCGGGAGACGTGAGGGAGTCCAAAGAAGTGATGAAATTGTTGTGATAGAAGTAAGATCGTTTATTATTTGTGCATTTATATTTAAAAACTTTAATAAATATTTATATATAAAAAAAAAAGGTACAGGAGCCCTGTACTTATTTGCATTTTGTCACCCTATCAACTATACTAAGGTTTGCATATTCTTCCCAAGTCCTTTTCAGGGTGCAATTAAACCATTTCAGTTTGAAGGCTAGAGGCACAGATCACACATAGACAGCCTCATGGATTAAGGAATTGAATAAATTATCATTTTACAACAACAAAGCGGCAATATGTACTTTTTCAACTTTATTTAAAACCTCTGTCCAATGTCCTAAAATTAGAAATGCATTAAAAATGACCTAATCATGAACATACTTAGACTGCTTTGTCGAAAGCATAACGGTTTTTAGTTCTGGCATCTAATCTGAATAAAATCTAAAGGGAAGAAAAAAATTTCAAATGCTCTCCACAAAGGCCTGGTTTAGACACCACACTAATCTATAGTTTATTTAACCCCAAGTTTATTGTTGGCTTACAAACCTTGGTTTGTTTTGACTATGGCTTGGTGTTATGTGCAAACACAGCACCTTATCTGAACTACTGGTTTTTTGACCACCCTACCCCAGCCACACATGAAGCTACAAGAACAGCAGAAGTGAGAATGCTGCTACTACCTATAAATGCAAGCTGGTGGGTGAAGCTGGTTATTTCTGTTGCATTTCAATTGTCTAGATCTGCTGCAATTAATTATACAACCCACATGATGTTGTTCTCGTTTATAGTGATGTTTTAAGAGGATCTCTTATCTATTTGTTTTGAGTTATTTTAAATGTGCATTTTTACATTCTTTTTGCATTTATTTGTGATTTTTATGATGCTGTAAAATGCTCAGAGATTTCGTTGAAATATGGAGTGGTATATAAAATACCTAAATAAATAAAGCACAGCATGAGGCAAGAACAGCTAAAACAAAGCAACCGGGGGGGGGGGGAGGACAAGTCATGGTCTGCTTGATAATCCGTGGGAAAACTTGTGGTTAATTTGTGGCTTGTTAAACAAACCATGGGACGCCGGTGGCGCTGTGGTTTAAACCACAGAGCCTAGGGCTTGCCGATCAGAAGGTTGGCAGTTTGAATCCCCGTAACCTCCAGCGGGAAGGTAAATGGCGTTTCCGTGCGCTGCTCTGGTGCGCCAGAAGCAGCTTAGTCATGCTGGCCACATGACCCGGAAGCTGTACACCAGCTCCCTCGGCCAGTAAAGCGAGATGAGCACCGCAACCCCAGATTCGTCAGGGGTCCCTTTACCTTTACCTAAACAAACCATGGCATAGCATTTTGTGTGGACCTGGCCGTTATGTCATGCCCCTGGGAGTGACAAATCAAAAGGAAAATGCTATCGAAATTTCTTCAAAGGGAACCTTACATAATTATAGTCAAATGTCTTATATTACTTTAGGACAACATATCCATGTTGATAAGAGGCAGGAAAGTTTAATCAGGGAAGTATCTCAAATATTGCGGTGCTTATCTCGCTTTACTGGCCGAGGGAGCTGGCGTACAGCTTCCGGGTCATGTGGCCAGCATTTATTTTCAGGGATGGGGATTTTGAATTGCAATAGCTTTGAAAATCTAACTTTTACTGCAGTGCTGGAGAAGTCTGGACCCATTTTGAGAGTTGAACGTAGGTATGTAAGAAGGCATCGTTTTCTGTTCCACCATTCCCTATATACAGCACTGTCTGTTCTGCTGCAGTTTGTCTTCTTCCAAAAACTACATTATTTGTCTTACTGTCCCACTGTGATGAAATTTCATCACTTACGTAAAATGCGCAGTTAATTACATAAATCATATTGTCATCACATTACTGTCACCATTGGTTCCAGCTACATACACTGGCATGCAACCCCTGAATCACTGTTGCGTGTGGCTCCCAGTGGGAAAAGGGTGAACAGCCCTCAGTTGTGTGGGGGGATCTGGACCTCCACCAGAATTCTGAGGCACCCGGACCGTAGCTATCCCACCCTTGCTGTTTCATGTTGCAACATATTGAGGTAGAGCATGAGACACTAAACTACAGGGTCGTGGGTTCGAGCGCTACGTTGGGCAAAAGGTTCCTGCATGGCAGGGTTGGACTAGATGGCCCTCATGGTCCCTGCCAACTCTACAGTTCTATGAGTCTCTTATTCCAGGACTTCAAAATGCAATTATAATTATGCTTATAAAAGATCACTACAAAAGAGTATCTGCAATGCAACGAACACAAATTAGAAGAAAATTAAGTCTTAATTATAAATGGCAAGCTTTATGGCCTAATTAAAAAATTTATCCCAAACAATAAAAATGACTTACCACCCAAATTAGCTCTGCCACAATTGTCTAGCCTTCCCAAACATTCTTTGTGGACTCCAGCTCCGCACTTTGAACATAAATAGCCTTGACAAAAGGTTCCCCTGCAATACAAAGTAAGACGGTGGGGGAAATTAGAAGAAAAACCTCAACCTTTTGTGTACAACCATGTTATTTGCAAGACAGTTTGGAAAGTTGTATTCTGTAGACTCCAGCATGGGCCAGGAACTGGGGGGAAACAAGTCTGGGTTCAGATACCACAACAAGCCAGATTCTGCCTTGCTTCTTTTCTATGATTCTATTAGGAAGAACTTCCTGACAGTAAGAGCTGTTCGACAGTGGAATTTGCTGCCAAGGAGTGTGGTGGAGTCTCCTTCTTTGGAGGTCTTTAAGCAGAGGCTCGACAACCATATGTCAGGAGTGCTCTGATGGTGTTTCCTGCTTGGCAGGGGGTTGGACTCGATGGCCCTTGTGGTCTCTTCCAACTCTATGATTCTATGATTCTATGATTCCCAACAGCATAGCAACAGGAGGAAGGAAGGAGGAGCAGTGGGAGAGGTTTTCAGCACTGTGCACTAACACTCTGTGTGTTCACATTAAACCATAGTTTGCTTTTGACTATGGTTTAATATGACATGCAAATCAGGGCGCAGGAATTCATTATTATTTTTGCTTTCACATAAATGCACTGTATCATCACAATTTCTGTTTTACCTTCCATAACCGAGAACACATTACAATAGAAATACATTTTTTAATGTGCAATAAATCTTTCAGGGGCAGTGAAGAAAGAAGAAATGGCTTATCTAAGGAAAAAATAACTTTATGGCTCATTAACAATAAAGGCTTCTCGGGGTTTGGGGGCCATCCAGCTGAGGTTCCACTCTTTATTCCACAAAGAGTAAATTGTGTTTAGTAATAGCCACATGTTGCTTCAAACTGTTCAAGGAATGAGGCTCGATGGTTTTTCATTTCCATTGACTTTAACCGACCAAAATCTTTTCATAGACACTTAACCTTCCAATCACCTCATTCATAGAATATGCTCTGTGTTCTGGCCATAGTACAGTTTACAAGAGAGAAATTGCTTTGGACCACTTGTGGAGAAAACAGACTGCAAATAAAGACTGTGGCTCATAACAATGAGCAAGCTGTCAGAATGCTAACTTCAGGAACACCATGAAAAAACATTTTGAAACTGAAATAATGAAAGGAACAGAGTGTTAGGATCAAAAGAAGTTGCATGTGCATGCAGAGGAGAATTGAATAAGCAACCAGAATGTTCATTATTGCCATTCCAGAGGAGACAAGCTACTTTTTAAACTTAACAACAGCTTGGCTCCTCAGCATTAGAAATTACTAAAAGAAAAACTGTGTGTGTGTGTGTGTGTGTGTGTGTGTGTGTGTGTGTGTGTGTTTCTGGTTATCCAGACACATGCTACTTCTTTGGGTCCAAACCTAGGTCTGAAAATTCACACTAGAAATAATTATGGCATGCAGTGGATAAAAATTACAGCTACAGAGTTTTTAAATGATTCAGTGCTAGAAAAACTAAAGTTCCATTTTGGAACCTTTCCACACCATACTCACCTATTTGGTCTGCTTTTCATTTTAAAAAAGATTATTGGTGCTTATATCTAGTAAGAGTTCTATCATTTTTGTTTTCACCATTTTTATTTCTATTTTTTTTACCAAGCACCAGCTTTTTAAAAACTCTTTCAAATTACCACTAGGAAATTGCCAGCTTCCTTATTCTAAACCAACTCTTCATTTTCCAGACCACAGAGATGGAGGGCCAGGTTCTATAATAATGCTGTCAGCTCTGCTGAGACGCCAGGCTCTTCCTTCTATCAACCGTCACATGGCAGCAGTCATTCCACCATGCTACAGTAGAAATGTGAAGAAAAAGGATGCAGGGCCATTCCATCTGCGTAGCTAAGAGACTAGCAATGTTTGGGTCCACCTCTCCTTGAACTGTTCCCATCTCAGTTCATCATTAGAACTTTTAACTAAGCACTGGTACCTGAATTCACTTATTTCCCTCCTCTTGCCTAATACATTTTCCTTTTAGGTTGTGTTTTTTAGATTAGAATCCCAAGGACATGGACTGCTCTGTTTTGATTGATATGTAAGGCATTCTGTGAGCCCTTTATGGCTGACAGTGAGAGTAAACATTTGTGCCTTCAATAACTCTGGGTTTCACAGTTATGAGCTCAGACATAGCAAAGATATTATGCATGAAAGAAGGGATGTAGCATTAAAATTAAACAGTGGGATTTCTCCCTCGCTACCTCATTCACTCCCATAAACTTGAAAGCTTTTTCTTTTCTTTTCTTTTCTTTTCTTTTCTTTTCTTTTCTTTGCAAACATTTTTTTTCAGCTTGATAAAAATTTGGTAGGAACTCCATGAGCAACAAAAAAATTGTTCTACATACCCCACAAGCCACCAGTTGCACAGATGGGATTTATCTATCAGCAAAACTATATATTTAGCTGCAAATACTCATACATTTTAGACACTACAGCCAAATTTATCCTGATACTGAATTATCAGTTTCTGCAAGTTGGATTTTAAATCCTATCGGTTTTTAACAGGAGACCTTGTTCTAGCCAGACGGATAATTTTAATTAATTTATTCAATGCAATAGTTTTTTTCCCAACTTTGGTGCAATTCTAATTATTATTCAGCTCCCTTGACACTTACCTCAGAAGCATCTGACAGACTTTGCAGGATGTTACACGAGTGAAGGTATGCATTTTGAAGTTATGAGTATTTGTTTCTCCATAATGCGGCCTTATGTTGGACCTAGAAAAAGATAGTTTTTAGTTCAATATTTGTAAATATTTTGGTTGCTGTGCTTAGAGCAATAAAATATAGTCAATGATAAAGCTGAACAAAAAGGGCCGGCAAGGAGCTTCAAAAAGATCTCTCCAAACCGGGCATTAAAACAGCAAATGTGGTTTAGTGTAAACAAGTGTAAAGTGGTGCATCTCTGGGCAATATCAATGTCAGGAATGGGCCAGCCCAACTCATGTCTGCCTCTTGGCCTCCCTTCTCTTCTGCTGCCACTTCTACTTCCGGACTTCTCTCCACCATAGAGTCTCCATAGATCATTAACCCTGTTACCTCTTCAGTTTCTGACACCTTCCAATCTTCTCACTCTTCTCACTCATTTTTGCCCCACCACCAGTCACCTGACTCTGAGCCTTCTTCCCTTAGGGAAGAAGCTGGTGCCTCCCACCATACCTCTGCGTACAGCGAGCCCATGACAATCAACACTGATACGGATATTCTTCAAATATACGCAAACACAGTCTGAACTAGCAGTGTCTGACCAGGAAAGAGACCCGGGGATTGTGGTGGATAGCTTGAGAAAATGTGCAGCAGCTCTGAAAAGGGTGGATTCCAAGTTAAATTGAGTCCTGCCAGAATCTTCCATAGCTGTGTAAACAAAGCTATTCAGCCCTGGGTTAGAACTGCTCCAATTTCTACCTTTCCAGAAATGCTACAAAGACATGCAAAATATTTCTAAACATTACACCAAGAGCCATAAACACAGTCTTCCTGACCTTAAGCACTATGAAGGTTCTTCAAAGGCCTCACTCTCACTAGCCCCTTCCTGCTCCATCTTCAAATCTCCTACTCTTCTCTCTGGTTCCTGTTGCATTGCCTTTCAGTCACATGGCACCCCTGGACTCTCATAACTTCCCACTGAATTATTCTGATAGATCTATTTCTCGAACAGGTTATTCTGAACATTCCAGCTTCCTATCAGCTCAGCCAATCAATGTTAGAAGTTTCACTGCCATTAGCACAAAGCAATATAGATTTATGCAAAACATATAAAGAATCTGAATGAGTAGAGGAGATTAATCAGAAAGAAAACTCATACAGTATGCCTGGAGGACATTCATTATGATGATGTTTCTATTATGGTAAAAACAATGCCAAGAACAAACATTTGCAGGCAGATTTAGTCATATCTAATATTGAAAAAGACATGAGAAAAATATATACAGACAAGTCAAAATGTTGTTGTGTTTGTGTTGTGTTGGAAATGTCCTGCTCACTGTTTTCCATCACCTTACCACCATATCCTGTAGCAGTGACTATAAAATACTCAAATGATAACTGTTTTATGCTGTTGTTTATGTAAATCTCTCAAATGCTGCTCATTCTTGGAGTCATATCTCACATGAGCCTATTTTTAATGCACTTATTCCTCTTAACTACAACATTGCTTGTTTGTATTTCAATAGTTTATTGGTTAAACAGGGGGCACAAGACAATAATGCAAATAAGAAATGTATCAGTGACTTTGTCATTTGCTCCTTTATGGATTTTCCAGCAAAAGCTACATTTGCTCAAATTGTCATCTGCACACAGACCTGTCTAAATAAGCAATTGGAAATGAACACACCAGCTGCTAATAGAACATATTACCCTTACGTGTGTGACCTACATGTGCAATTTTTATAATGCCAACATTGATTTCAAGTCACAGTAAAATGTAGTTTGTGTCACAATGTGGAACATTTATTTTATAGCTTTGTGTTTCGCCTTTATCACATTAACAAGTGAGTAGAAATATTAAAAAGTGTAGGACTACCAAAGTAATATGCAGAAAACTAATTTTCTCCCAAGCTCATTAGGCATATACATTTCGTCTTCACTGTTGAAAAATGTAAGTGGGAGCGTGGATAAACAATGAATTTTTTGTCATAGAAATTCTTTCATGATTCTGTAATATTACAATTGACAAGAGATGCCACATGGGATATACAGTGGTACCTCGGTTTACAGACGCTTCAGGTTACAGACTCTGCTAACCCAGAAATAGTACCTCGGGTTAAGAACTTTGCTTCAGGATGGGAACAGATATTGCGTGGCGGAGGTGAGGCGGCAGCGGGAGGCCCCATTAGCTAAAGTGGTACCTCAGGTTAAGAACAGTTTCAGGTTAAGAACGGACCTCCGGAACAAATTAAGTACTTAACCCAAGGTACCACTGTATGAGGAAGAGGAGGAGGAGGAGGAAGAGGAGGATGACAGCTTGGGTTCATCCTGATCTAGAGATCTACTGGTCAGCTAAGCTATACAATTTTGAGCATTCTCTGAACTAACAGCACAAAATGGAAGGGAAAGATGCAATATACAACAGCAAATGTACCCAATAACAAACATCAACAACGTGTCATTTTCTACTCCGCTTTCCAAGACTTGTTTCTTGAGTTAGGTCTCATTGAAGTGGCAGGCTTATAGCTGGGCTGTACGACTTCAGGCTAGCGAAGCAAGCTAAAACTTGGGGAGTTAACAAACTTCCTCGGTGAAAATTGCTTCACTGGGCAGTAAGCCACTATGCTCATTTCTCAAGAGCAGAAATGCAAGCACAATGTGGGTTTCGGAAACACACACTGCAAACTCACACCTAAAGCACTTTGAAGTTCCACAGATTTCAATGGGAAAGTTAGATCTTAGATTTTCACGCACTGAATTCAACTTAAAAGAGTGCTTATATTTGACTGGATTATGTCCCTGGGTTTGGAAATGGCAGTAATGGCAACAAATGGTTCAGGGCAGCCCCCAAAAGAAGCAACAACAAGTAATGTGTAACAGAGGCCACCTTCACCAAACCACAGTCTTAAATCTGAATCTCACCCCACAGTCCCCATCTCCCTTCACAGTCTTTGCTCGATAATACTGATTCTCACAAGACAGTGTGAATCAATACTTCAGCCTCCATTCACATGCAGCTGAAAACCATCAATTTGTGGGAACATTCACAAGCTCTCCTACAACTTCCATGTTATTTAATCACCCTTTTCCCATGGATTAAGGAAATATTATGATTCAATACTACACAATTACTTGCATTATATATAAGGACTTTGGATGTTGGATGTCTTACTGTGTTTTTATATTTTGCTGGAAGCTACCCAAAGTCGCTGGGGCAACCCAGTCAGATGGGCAGGGCACAAATAAAACCATCATCATTATTATATGGATTCACATCAAGAGTTCCGTGATTGAATCTGCTCAGCTCCTTAGATCCAAATTTAATGTCTCATTTATACTTTTACGTAATTAGCCACACCTCAGTGTGCTAAAGACAAGAGAGATATAAGGACAGCCTCTCAGATGACAGTCTACCTTTCTTGCTAAAACCAGTGAAGACAAAGCCCACTTTGGCCAATTGCCGATAAGAGGCTTCATTGCTGGGTCTTCTACGTAGCTCCTTATGTTAGCCAGAGCTGACTACAGACAAATGTTGTGGGACTCCAACATCCATGAGACCATGGTCAGGGATTATAGGAGTTGTGGTCCACAACATCTGGTCCACAACATCTGGAGGGCCACAAGTTTGCAATCCCTGCCTAAGGATTCATGTTCAAGTCCTACCAACACCACCGTGAAGGAAGATGGGACACTGAAAATACTGAAGACAGAATAAAAAACAGATAGGAAAGTGAAATCCCTCCAATCCAATTTTCCTACAAACGGAAGGAGGAAAATCCTTATCAAAACACTATAATGCTGCATTAACTGTGGGCTTGAAAGCTCTTTTGCTCATTTCAATATTTGACCAGGCATTATGCATTGTGTCACAGTGGTTTATGCAGTCAAATTGTATGTCACATCTGATGAGACTAAAATAATGTGATATGAAACACAAGAGCAAGATGTGTCAAATTATAAATTTATTCGGGTACTTCCTACTGGGAGAGCTTCTGAAATGTTTCGTTATTTCAATACTTCCTGCAATGAAAGCCAAAATATTTAATACTCAAGAAGTTTAATTCTTGGGGCATAAGCTTACTCCACCTGCGGATATAAGAGAATAGAGGAAATGACAAAGGCCAAGTTATGCCACGTAACTTGAGGATAAATGTGTTTTAGCATCTTAAGTAAAGGTAAAGGGACCCCTGACCATTAGGTCCAGTCATGACCGACTCTGGGGTTGCGGTGCTCATCTCGCTTTACTGGCCGAGGGAGCTGGCATACAATTTCCGGGTCATGTGGCCAGCATGACTAAGTCGCTTCTGGCGAACCAGAGCAGCGCACGGAAACGCCATTTACCTTCCCGCCAGAGCGGTACCTATTTATCTACTTGCACTTTGACGTGCTTTTGAACTGCTAGGTTGGCAAGAGCTGGCACTGAGCAACGGGAGCTCACCCCATCGTGGGGATTCGAACCACCGACCTTCTGATCAACAAGTCCTAGGCTCTGTGGTTTAACCCACAGCGCCACCTGCATCCCTTTAGCATCTTAGTTAAAGCATAAACTATTTTGTTTATTTTATACCTTTTGGTAAGCCCGTATTCACTATATCCTTAATATGCTTTTTACTTAAGAGGAAAAAATGCCTCTCATTTAATTCCTGGAGTTCATACTAAATTTTCTGTTAACCTGAACTCAACATAGCCCATTCCATCTGCAAAGAGAAGTGAGAGGGAAGGTCATTGCCTTTCCCTTCCCCCCAAATTCTCTCCACCAGTGGGGTGGGGAATTGGTTGACACCATAGAATCATAGAAATGTAGAGTTGAAAGGGACCCCAACAGCAATGCAGGAATATCAAATACATCATACACGACAGATGGGCATCCAACAACCTATGCTTAAAATCCTCCAAGGAAGGAGAGTCTACCACCTCAAACTGTTCCGCCATCAAACAGCTCTTGCTGATGTTTAGTTAGAATCTCTTTTCTTCTGACTTGAACACATTGGTTCAGGTCCTAGCCTCTGGAACAAGAAAAAGCAAGCTGGCTCCATCTTCCATGTGACAGCCCTTCAGATATTTGAATGTGGCTATCACATCTCCTCTCCATCTCCTCTTTACCAGTCTAAGCATACCCAATTCACCTCAATCGTTCCTCTTAAGGCTTGGTTTCTAGACCTTTTATCATCTTGGTCACCCTCCTCTGCACATGTTCCAGCTTGTCAATACCTTTCTTAAATTGTGATGCTCAGAACTGGACATAGTACTCCAGGCGTGGTATGGCCAAGGCAGAATAGAGTGGGACCAGTGGCGTAGCGTGGGGGGTGCAGGGGGGGGCCGGCCGCACCGGGCGCAACATCTGGGGGGGCACGCTCGCACTCGCAGCTCTCTACCCCTACCTGCCCCTACCTGGGTTAGGGGGCACAAATTACTTGCCTTGCCCCGGGTGCTGACAACCCATGCTACGCCACTGAGTGGGACTATTACTTCCCTAGATCAGGACACTATACGTCAATTGATTAAGCCTAGAATAGCATGAGGTTTTTTGCTGCTGCACCACATTGTTCACTCATGTTAAGTTTGTGGTCTACTAAGACCACTAGATTCTTTTCACAAGCCAGGTGTCCTGCATCTTTTATCTGTGCAGCTATTTTTTATTTTTTTTTGTTCTTCCTATCCAAGTGTAGAACCTTACATTTGTCATTTTGTTAGTTTAGGCCCAGTTGTCTGTTAAGGTCATCTTGAATCCCTAGTCTGTCTTCTGCAGCATTAGTTATCCCTCCCAGGTTGTTGTCATCTGCAAATTAGATAAGCATGCCCCTCAATACCTTCATCCAAGTCATTTTTAAAGAAATTGAACAACAATGGGCCCAGGATAAAACCCTGTGACACCCCACTTGTCACTTTTTTCCAGGATGACAAGGAATCGTTAATAAGCACTAACCAGCTACAAATCCACCAAACACTCACCTGGTCTAGCCCACATTTTACCATCTTCTTCTCCAGAATATCATGGGGAACTTTGTCAAAAGCCTTAGTGCAATCAAAATACACTACATCCGTAGCATAATAATAATAATATTGTATTATGCTTCTGCATCTCATCATAATCTTTATTCACTTCTTTGAAGATATGTAATTGGATACTAGTGTAATATCCAACTAAATTGGTTGGAGCCCACCCCCCACCCCCAAAATGTATTTTGCACAAGTATGGCCACCACTGCCTAGATGTTGTCTAGCCAGACACTGCCACTTGTTTGCATTACTACCTGACAACATTTGGAACAATTTGATTCCTTGGGGGAACATGCACATAATTGGACAGGGGCCAAATAATATTCCTACAAAATCGGATGATGTCTTAACACCAATATCTGAGCTAGTGTGCGAGCTTAGACTTAAATCAGGGGTCAGCCACCTTTTTCAGCCGTGGGCCGGTCCACCGTCCCTCAGACCATGTGGTGGGCCAGACTATATTTTTGGGGGGAGGGGAATGAACAAATTCCTATGCCCAACAAATAACCCAGAGATGCACTTTAAATAAAAGCACACGTTCTACTCATGTAAAAACACGCTGATTCCCGGACATCCGTTGGTCGGATTGAGAATGCAATTGGGCTTTAGGTTGGGCCTAAATTAACACAAAAAGTAGAGAAATGCATTTTGAATTCCTGGGAACCAGCAGCAAATGTACTGGCACTTATACAACCAGGAAGCATGATTGTTGCCAAATCTGCTCAACTCTTTAGATATAGTATGTAGCCTCCAGACAGCACTAGATAACATGGTTTAACTTATCATCAGATTTAGGCTTCTATGCACAGTTAGAAGTTACAACTAAGATTGCACCAAAAAGCAACTGTACTTCCATCTGGAACACTTTATCATGCACAGCTCCTGTATGCATCATCCTAAATAGGCATTGGTATCTGATAACTTATCCTAGGATGATCTATTAGAAAAGGGTTGTGAGGTACAGTACAATGGGTTTGCATTCTTTTGGGAGGAATGATATTAAAATCTCTTCATTCCCATAGAAGGTCAAGTTCCTAAAGATAAAACATGTCCAAATCCCTCCTGCAGAGATTCTGTAACACTAAAAAATCTATTTCCTTCCATGCAGTGTTTCTGCTAGAGAAAGAATTTTATACACCACGTTTCAACATTAGCTGCTTAAAAAAAATATGGATCTGACATGCAAAAGGTTTTTTGAACGAGAGAGAGAGAGAGATACAGCTTTAGATGACACTAACATGCTAGGAAACCCATTACATAATAAAATAAGTTCAGTTTGACATATGGCCAAAGTGAAGCATTGCGCTGCATAGCGAATGATAAGTTTTTAGAGCTGCAATTCCAAAATTGTGTATTGGAGAAACACTGTTATTGTCACGAGGGAGTAGTTTTAGAAGTAAGATACTAAAATAATCAACAGCTCATGTGGGCCTAAAGTTCCCACACATGCAGCAAACCCTGCTATCTATCCTTGCTTCAAGTTAACTGCTAGTGGGGTGAAGAGTTATCCTGCAAACTTGCAATAGGAGACTCCTTCCTTGAATGAGCCTGTCCCATAAATATAATATCACGAGTCATGAACTTCTGTTCATCTAGTTTGCACGTTAATGCACCACCCAAGACAGAATGTAAAAAGGCCCTGTTAATTGGAAGACTGGGCTACTGATGGGTATCACTCAGCTTCATTTCTGTTTTAAGCTCTGTGACCAAATATTCTCTCTCTTCTCTCTCCCCACATCCAACAACTAGGCACCAGTGGGAGAGGAAATAATGGTGACCCATACGTATAAGCCATTTGTAGCCTAAGTGAAGGAAAAATCGAATTTGTATAATGCTTCCTTGCCCTGTTGCCTGGAGGTGATTCTTATTCACCACATGGGACTGGAGGAGTATCTATTTACAACCCTGGACTGAAGGTAAAATGCTTTCAAGGTCACTTAGCTCTCAAAGCTCTTCTAGGGAGACTACTCCAGAGATATTCAGCGCCAGTAGTTAAGAAAAAAAATCCTATTCCCAGCCCTAATTTGTTAAAGACCACTGACAGCCATTGGTTTGTATACCCACAATTGCTTTTTAGCCTAAATAAATTTGTTCTCTCTTACTTATGTTGCTCCCACTGATGCATTTGAAGAGTTGAATCGTGTCCTATCCTATCCCACCCCATTGCTGTTGTTGGTTTTTTTTTTTTTTGTCTTAAGCTGGTGGTTCTTCAGCAGCTATTCAATACTGACCAAGTTTCAGCAATTAAAACCCATGCACATTCTCACCTTTCCATGTCAAGGCCGCAGCAGAGGCATTGCTTAAACCCATTACAAACATTTCAATTAAATCTTGAAAAATTGCTTTCCTAGGGCACTTAATTAACAACTCACCTCTTCCCACCTAGATGTCAAGTAATTTCAATTTAATTAATTTTCCCCCAACAACTGGGGGGGGGGGAGTGTATTTAAGGAAGAAAATACCTTTCTGCCTAAAATTTCAATATGAAATAAGTTATTTGTTGTTGTTTTGACAACAAACCTAACTAAACCTTAGTCCAAAGGAAACATTGGTTCAAAAGGACATGATTACACAAGTAAGCTTAGGCCTAGTCAATATAAACTGTAGATCACATGATAAAACAATTCCTGGAATCTATCACTTCAAACTGTAAGTGGCAGATCTGCATGACTCAATGCTCCCCTCAATATAAAGGTTTCAAGAACATAAAAAACGAGACGCTAAGGTGAATAGCTATAGCATAGCAGTCTAAAGTAGTGTACTTGTCAAAAACAGATATATTCTATATACATTGCGACATAAAACTTTTAAAAATCTGACTCTAAGAGCCACTACAGATAATGAAAAATAACAAGGCAGATGTTTTTTTCTTGATGGAATGGCAACAGCATGTGAATTTGATGAATGCCTTAAATACCAAAAGTGTGGTTAATCTCCTCCAACAGCAGGTGGAGCTGTACCCTATCCTGCTTTTATAGGCAGCCGGCTGTCAATATTGTAGCAACAACAACCCAGGGTTTCCCACCTAAAGTAACTGACCTGGACCTGAGTGAAAACTATATACACGATACTCCTGGTGGCCAGGGTGAGAACTTCAATACATAACACAAACAAAGATAAAGATAAAGACCAATGGAACATTTAAAACAAACAGAACTAAATCATCTGACTGGATAGGCTCAGAGAAACATAAAAGTTTTTCAGTGCTGTCAATAGATAGGGAATTCCAGAGCACAGATATTTTGACACTAAAGCAATGACTCCTTGTAAATGAGGAACGAACACTGTGTGGCACTTGGAAAATTCAAGTTCTACATACTGAAGTGATCAAATGGGTTTGTACTCATATGCCAAAGGACACGAGGACCTAGCAAGGATATTGCTCAGGGCTAGAAAACTGAAAGGGGAGAAGTCCCCAACTTTTAAGGAACAGGAGAGAAAAGAGAGGGGGGAGTTCACTCAGAAAAAGCCACAGTTTATTTATAAGCCTAGCCAAAATGCAAAGGGGTTTTGTTCAGAATTTAAAACAATGCAATTCTATATACACCTACTAAGAAATAATAGGTTCCACTGAATTCATAGACAAATACTTAATGTTGTTCTATATGTGTGCATTGTGCTAGTTTCCAATTATTATAACAACAAATGGCAAACTGAAATATTATCCAGTCTCCAGGTTCCACTGAATTCAATGGGGCTCAACCCTGGATAAGTGGGTGACCAGTTACTAGTTATTTCCTATGAGGGAGAGTTCATTTCCAAAACTCAGCAACATCAAACTCAGCCTGGGCAAGAACACCGCCAGACCAAGAAACAGAACGAACTATATAAAGCTGACAGGGAACATGCGTGGTCAAAGAGAAAAGATTGCTGGGCAGGCAATGTCGTATAGAAAATAGGAAGAGAGACCCCTTGAACCCGCTAATTTACCTATTCTCTAGGTATCTTTTTTGCTAATTAAAGCTTCATAGAAGCAACACTCATTTATAAGGGCAATGTACTCGAACAGCAGAAATGTACAGTGGAGGTACTTAAACACAATGGAAACTGAGCGGTACTTATGCATTCCCAGACAAAGGCAAAATTTACATTCCAGCCCATTTCTGCAGATGCCACCCACCATGCACCAACAAAACCACAGGAGACTGGGTAATATTTCAATTTGTCATTTGTTATTATAATAATTGGAAACTAAAACAATACACACATATAGAAGAACATAAGTATTTGTCTATGGGTAATATTGATAAAGCAACAGAAGACATACAATGCAAGAAGGGATATTTCCACAACATCTCTCAACATTTCCACAAAATGTTTCTCTTCTGGAGAAATTCTCTTTGTTATGTTTGGGACTTCCTAGCTGTAGCTCAGAAATAATCTTTGAAGAACAGCATTTACTGAATTAATCAATCAATCAAGTCTCCATATGTTAATACTCATACATCCCAGATTTGTCACATCAAAGGATTTCTAGCAGAAAGGCATGTTGCCTAATTAAATTAACTGTATCACAAGTAAACTGTGCTTTTGATCAAGAGAATGCAATTTACTTCTAAGACTCTGCAAGAAAATTTGCTTATTTGATCATAGGGTGGCTGCCCTTTTAGAGATTAAAGGATTTAATCTTGCTAGCTTTCTGGGTATGTAGTGCATTGTTTCAATCAAGCTAATGACCATGCTTTAGCCTCCTTCTTCCTATGGAAGAACAATTCAGGTTCACAATGATTTATTCATGTAACAATCTATGGACTGTAATAACCGAGAGATATGAAGGCACCATTTTTCATTCATACCAATCCACTGCTGGGTAAAGACCTTATCAAACTGCATCCTGACAGGTTGTTGAATAACTGGTTTTTAACCCCACATTAGGGGTTTGCATGTTATCCTGCACTTTGCCCAGCTTTGCAGTTAAATTCAGCTGTAGAAGAACAACCACGTGCTATGCTATGCCTATAGAGCACGACATAACTCAAGATTTGGTCCTATGCTGAACTAAAATGCTGATCAATAAAAGCCCTAGTTTACCTTTATCTCTGTACATGTTCGGAAATCTGAAGGACTAAACTGTGCCATCAAGAGGAAAGCATATCCAGCTCCATTTGGGCTTTAAATAGAGAAGCCTTATTTTAGCATTTTGCTTCATGGTCTAACTAGACACACAGTACCTAATCAAACGCAGTCAAGAAGCTGAAAGTTTAAGGAGAAAACAATAGGGAGAAAATCCTTAACCTTTTCCTATTTATTTATTTTCTCACTAAAACTCCACCCACAACCTACAAGCCGCTGCTTCACCCACAGGTGCATAATAGATAAAATAATAATAATAATAATAATTTATTATTTATACCCTGCCTATCCGGCTGACTTTCCCCAGCCACTCTGGGCAGCTCCCAATTGAGTGTTAAAAACAATACAGCAATAAATATTAAAAACTTCCCTAAACAGGGCTGCCTTCAGATGTCTTTTAAAAATAAGGTAGCTGCTTATTTCTTTGACATCTGATGGGAGGGCATTCCACAGGGCAGGCGCCACTACCAAGAAGGCCCTCTGTCTGGTTCCCTGTAACCTCACTTCTCGCAATGAGGGAAGGCCCTTGGCGCTGGATCTCAGTGTCTGAGCAGAACGATAGGGGTGGAAACGCTCCTTCAGGTATACAGGATAAAGGCTGCTTAGGGCTTTAAGTGTCAGCACCAACACTTTGAATTGTGCTCAGAAACATACTGGGAGCACTGATTTAGCTGAACTTTTTCCAGTGCAAAAGTTCTCTAAGGCTCTCTACATAGGACTGCCTTTACAAACTTGGACTGTCTACAAACTTGAACAGATGCAACCTTCAGCCACCAGAATGCTTGTTTGACATCTGATGAGAGGTGAACAAATGGGAAAGTACTAATACTAGCCTTTTTAAAGCCTTGAATGTTTCAACTCAGGGTTTTTTTAAAGACCACCTGTGTCCATATGAACCTGATTGACTCCAAAGTATTTGGGCTCACCACTGAGGTCAGGGTGGCAGCTACCAGAGACAGGTCTTTTAAGTGGTAACTCTATAATGATGGAATCACCTCAGCCAAAAACATTCATTGGCCACCTTTCTTGAGTTATTGAGCAATGCCAGAATACAGTTTTTTATTCACCATATTCTTTATCCATCTTGCTGCTGGTTCCCTACTCTGGTGTTGTTTTTATTATGTTTGTTTTGACATGTTTCTTGTAGGCTACCCTGTGAGGGTTTGCCCAACAATCCTAAGAAAGCTTATGTTAAATAAAAGTTGGACCACCAAGACCTGCTTCAGATGGAATAAGACTAGAACCTCAGTTTTACCTGGGTAATGAATTCCACAAAAGCATAACAGAGGGAAGAAGGAGCCCCCTTCCCCCTGATGAGGCTGTGCATTCTGCAGGGGAGGCGCAAGGGAGAGCCAGCAGATCTGCTTCCTGCTCTCCTGGGATCTAGAGTCACAAGCTGAGGATCTCTACTCCATCACTGAGTGCCCACCTTCCAGCTCCCTGTCGGTTCTTTCCTCCTCTTAAATCTGGGAGTGGCAAATCATGCCAGTTCCTGATGGAACCAGGGGCCTATGACAGTCCATCATCACAACAATATCTGACCAATAAATTCTAAGTTTTAATAACAGCAAAGAAATGCTGCTACTTCTTTTTCTTTTGCCCATCACAACGCGGTGAACCTTCAAATTACCCCTAGCGACCCTGAGAGAAAAGGAGGCCTTATTTTCACTCTCACCTGTCTCCTTTCCTTATTACATTCCTAGATAAGTACCTAAAACCCACACAATACAGCACCTCAGGGAGGGGAGGCTGTTATCTGCAATTAAAGATGATTTTCCCTCCCCGCCACTTCTTTTAGAAATCACTTTCACAAAAAGTGACAGAACATATCTTGGAAAAAAAGTAACAAGGACGACCGAATTTCACCAGGATAAAAGCAAGCATAAATGTAAATCTATCATAGTGTTAAACATGAAGTGCTTTCCCATGCTGTTCTGAGAATTCAGCATATATCTCAGGCTTTTTACGTGCATTGATATTAACACTAACAGCTTTAATTCAAGTTACAGATAGGTAGCCGTGTTGGTCTGTCATGGTCAAAACAAAATAAAAAAATTCCTTCCAGTAGCACCTTAAAGACCAACTGAGTTAGTTCTAGGTATGAGCTTTCGTGTGCATGCACACTTCTTCAGATACACTGAAACAGAAGTCACCGGACCTTTCTATATAGTGAGAAGGTGGGGAGGGGTATTACTCAGAAGGGTGGTGGGAATGGGTGATTGGCAGATAGCTGCGATGAGCCTGTTGACGACTCTTAACGACTGCAATAGGTCTAACAGGAAAAAGCAAGGGGTGAGAAGGTGAAAAATGGCTTTGTCATGTATATAGAGATAAGAATCCAATGTCTTTATTCAAACCAGGTCTCTCCATAGTTTTAAGTTTGGTGATAAGTTGCAATTCAGCAGCTTCTCTTTCCAGTCTATTTCTGAAATTCCTTTGTAATAGAACAGCTACTTTGAGATTCTATACAAGATCTCAAAGTAGCTGTTCTATTACAAAGGAATTTCAGAAATAGACTGGAAAGAGAAGCTGCTGAATTGCAACTTATCACCAAACTTAAAACTATGGAGAGACCTGGTTTGAATAAAGACATTGGATTCTTATCTCTATATACATGACAAAGCCATTTTTCACCTTCTCACCCCTTGCTTTTTCCTGTTAGACCTATTGCAGTCGTTAAGAGTCGTCAACAGGCTCATCGCAGCTATCTGCCAATCACCCATTCCCACCACCCTTCTGAGTAATACCCCTCCCCACCTTCTCACTATATAGAAAGGTCCGGTGACTTCTGTTTCAGTGTATCTGAAGAAGTGTGCATGCACACGAAAGCTCATACCTAGAACTAACTCAGTTGGTCTTTAAGGTGCTACTGGAAGGAATTTTTTTATTTTGTTTTGAGCTTTAATTCAAGACGTCAGTGTTCAATATGTCGGAGATCAAATATTCCCTCAGAAGAAGTTGCTATGCATATGTATTTTTTAAAGAAAAAGGTTGGTTTAACTTGAACCTGATTGGTACATTAAAAAAGTAGAGCAAGGAGCATAAGAAATGAAGGCACAGTAAGCACCCCTCCTTCTGCTGTTCTGTCAATCTAGCATACTTTTTTAAAAAAGGAAATTCTACTCCCTTCTTAGATTCATATCCATCAAACTGAACTGGATATTGAAGCTTTTATAGGAATAGTGTACCAATTACAATGGAAGGCTCTGAAAATGTCAAGGCTTGTTTTAAAATCTACATCCTGCTTTTATTCCAATAATAAAGACATAGAGCACTAAACACCATGATGTACCTGAAGCATTTCATCTTTAAATGTCCTTAAGGGGCATGAAGCTTAAATGCACACAAAAAATGACTGTCACTGAATGTCACAATTTCTCCCCTTTAATAGAGGTTTTTCAAGATTTTGGAATTGTATGCACAAGTACAGGTGTGTACATGCAATACACGCTTTGCTCATTAGGGCTGGGCAATATCGGGTTTTCAGCATCATGATATATCAACAGCTAAACATCACGACATACCAATATATCACAATGTCTGAAATAAGGATAGAGCTATGTAGAGGCATAGGCTGGCTTCGTGGATTTCCCACATTGTGATTTTTGTATAGCACACACACACATCATGATTAGCAATATATTGCCAGGTCAAAAACTATGAAACTGATATCACAATATGGACTGATATATCAATATATTGCCCAGCCCTAATGTTCATCTTTAGTTCACACTGATCCTGTTCCCAGCCACTATGAAAATAGGCCAATATGATAATGTTTGGCATGAATCCAAATCAGCACAACATAGTATTTGGTGAAATACATTTTACATGGCTAGCCATTACATTAAAGCTGTGCTGCTCTATTTTGAGCCATCTGCAGTTTACAGTCTTCAAGGGCAACCCCCTTTAAGGCCCATGGTAGTAGTCATAGGAACAGGCTGCCAAGGCATGCAGAAGGAGAGATACAGTGGTGCCCCGCAAGACGAACGCCTCGCAAGACGGAAAACCCGCTAGACGAAAGGGTTTTCCGTTTTGGAGGCACTTCGCAAAACGAATTTCCCTATGGACTTGCTTCGCAAGACGAAATGTCTTGCGAGTTCCTGCGGGTTCCCCCCCCTTTTTCCCCTTTTCCTAAGCCGCTAAGCCACTTATCAGCTGATCTGCTGATAAGCCGCTTATCAGCTGATCCGCTAAAAGCCGCTAAACCGCTAATAGCGCTAATCCGCTAAACTGCCAATGGGCTTGCTTCGCAAGACGGAAAAACCGCTATACAAAGAGCCTCACGGAACGGATTAATTTCGTCTTGCGAGGCACCACTGTATAATGCATCTGATAGCAATGTTGGGTAAGGTATTGCTACAGTATTTTCTTCTGCGTATCTTGGAAGGAGCCATCACCATGTGAAAACAGAAAAATGTTTGGTTTTTAATGGCCTGGAAGAGAGCTTGAATAATGAAGTGGAAAATTCTGCTGATGAAAAAATTTTCAGAGAGGATTAAGGAGGGTTGTGAGGAAGAGCCGGAAGACCCTAAAGAAATGAATGAGCTAGTCATCATCATGACAGGTGAAATTTAACCTAAGTGAGAGCTTAAGATGCTGCACAGTGGATTGAAATAGAAAGCTTCTGAGGTAAACTACATGCTGAGTTTACACTCTGATAAGTCCCAAGTCAAGCATCCACAGGCTCTCAAGCAACGCTATCCGGATGTAATTGTGAACAGCCCAGTGAAACCATCTGTTCACTGCACAGCAGAGCGAGAGTGCATGCATGTGTGGTCCGTGTGTGGGAATAACACAGTGCAGAAAATATACTGCCAGTAAATCAATATTTTACATCCTTGACTTGCATACTAACCTATACTGCTTCCTGATCCTCTCAGTGATGATTAAAACAATTTTTTAAGGAAAGAACCCTCATGTTGATGAAGTTCATAATTATTATGAATTTGCCCAGCTCCCAATGCTCATCTATATTACAAAGTTATCATTTCCCCCAAACATTATTTAATGCCAGCCCCTTACCTATGATAAACGTCACAGTGTCTGCCAGCCTTTTACGTCGTGAATTCTTCTTTGTTTGGGTCTTTTGAATGTTGCCCCTGCGTAGAGGGGCATATGAGTGGGTTGTGCTGAGCACTCCTACAGAATGCTTCTCTCTGATTTATTTTCTCCCAATTGAATTTACTTCCAGTATCAAAGCCTGAAGTGAGTAGAGTTACCTCAGGTGAAGGACAGCTCATACAAACACACCCGCTGTGACTAAAAGTCGCACAATTACAGATTTTAAACCCCACAAAAAACATCTTCCTGCTTGTCTGTAACGGTTTTCATGCCATTGCTCAGTTTCAGGAAAATTCAGGGCTGGTACAACTTGTAGGCCATCTTTCATTATAGGCACTCATAGGTGGCACCTGAGGCACCAGAATTCAAGACAGGCTGGAAATGCCTCAAGATGGTCACAGCCCCACAATTCTACAATCTTTTCAGTTATAGGTCTTTGTCCTTGATCCACTGACTGAAGGTTCAGGGGAAGGATTGCAATCAGGAGAACCCTGAAATGGTCCTCTGAATGACAACAGAATAACTAAACCCACTGTTCTAAGTCAGTGGTGTAACTTAGGAAAGAAAATAAGTCAATGTCAACAGCTCTCAGGAGACCTGCATGTCCAATAGTTCTCCACACTTTTGCAGCCCAGTTCACCACTCATTGGCATGCTAGTGAGTGAATGAGGAAAGGAAGCAAGGGACAAGCCTTTCTCCATTCTCCACATGCCCCCTGTCTCTACTCCAGTCACCGCCCCTTGCCAAGGAATGGAAAGAGAAGGGTGTTTTGGGTGTGGAGGTTGGTGTCAAGGCATTTTGGAGATGTAGGTATGGTCATTTTTCTGTGCCTCAGATTGGCTTGGGGAAATGGCCAAGTTCTTTTGGAGTTAGGGTAGTTTGAGTTGTTTTTTTTTTTTAAGAACACAGATAATTAAAAAAATTATCCTTAAACATAGAAACACAAACAAGAAACAGCAAGTGGTTCGTGCTTTCTGTCCCCACATAGACTACAGCATCTGAAGAAACTTATGTGGTTTTTCCCCCACCAGAGAGTCTGAATGCTCTTTTTTTAAAGTTTTGAATCAGAAACAAACAAAGCAGAATAACAGTGTGTATCCCAAATATCCCTCATTTGGAGCCAGCCTCTCAAATGTGATTTAAGTCCTTTTTGCTTCCTAAGTGTTCGAAGGAGAAAGGAACGTGAAACAGTAACAGATATTTTAACAAATCCACAAGGGGATGTGGAAGAGCTTTAGTTGCATGGGAATGTATGTGCGATATCCCTCACTTGAGCATACTGAACATTAGTGGTTGCAAAATTTTGAAAGATAGGCATTACGTGTTTCGATATACAAAGATGAAAAGTACCAATGCAGCCTAGAAAGCAACACTGTAGATTGCTTTGGACCTGTGCTCTTTAGACTGCAGGCTGTCAGTCTTAAAGAAGAGTGTTCAGCCAGGTTTGGTGTGGACAGGGCCCCCAAGAGGAATGTATTGGCTGGGAAACCGCTAATCTAATTTTCAATCCAGAGTAAGCCAAAATGGAACCCACAGAGAAGTCAAGCGCATTAAGCTATAGTGAGCCTCCAAATCCCTTGGTTCTATTCAGTTATGATAATCAACAACAACAAATCACCTTTACTAAAGGAGGGTTATGAGTAGTGCTGCTTGTTGGCTGACGCCCAACACTTTTACAAGCCTGTGAGGTTTTAATAGCCGACAGCATACATGCAGGAAAGCAGACAACTGGAAGGCATTAAAAGCACTAATGTCTTCATCAAAACAGCAGCAGAAGCTAAGTAAATCACTCACAGCGTCAATTGTTGGTTCACTTAAAATGTATGCAATGTGCTTGCTGGGTCATTTGAGCTGCATGATGTATTAAAGCTCCTGGTGGAAATAATCAAGTTCTTGCTATCTCTGTTTAGGAACACATGATAAAGTGCTAGCTTTTGGAAAAAGGAACTATTACCCAAGCAGAAGCAACACTTCCTTATATTGTCATCATCGGAAGCAAAGTTCGTGTCAAATAATAACTTAAAGGTTGAGCTACATATGAGGAGTCCCTGGCGTGAATTGATTTGGTGCTACTCTTTCTTGGCTGCCCATCTATATAATACGGGGGTACAAATACTAAAAGTACCTCACAAACTAAACTGCCTAACAATCATGTAACAAGGCACTGAATTTTAAAAAAAACCTGCAACAACATATGAAACCCAAACTAAGCCCCTGGGTCCCAAATCCTTTATCATACAACCCAAATGCAGGCTGAAATAACCCCACATCTTCATGGCTTGTCAAGTCCATGGGGCAAGAGTGTGGGTTTCGGACTAGAGTTGGGGAGAACCAGGTTGTAATCTCCACTCAGTTGTGAAGCTTAGATCATTTATTCTGTTTTAGCCTTACCAATCTCACAGGGCTGTGAAGAGGATGAAGTACATTCTAGCTTGACATTGTTGGAGGAATGGATGAATAAAAATGTAATAAATAAGTATCGGGCCAGACATAGCTGGATGCTCTGTAGTATACACACCGTGACTGAAAAGGCCCTTATTCCTGCGCTCACCTGTTGCACCTTAAATAGTGGAAGGACACAGAGCAATGTCTCTGATATTGCTCTGAGGGCACAGGGCTAGTCTGTATGGGAAGTATGTTTCTGTTAAGTTGCGGGTGAACATATCAGACAACACAGCGATTCTTCAAACAGCTCTTGTTTATTCACAGGCCAGAACAGAACTGAACTGAAGGGTTCAGCCAGCCTGCTTATATAGAGCTCCACTAGAACGCAACAGTAACCACTTTCTGTAACTATCCAATCACTGAACGTCACTTTCAATCCCTTATTTGCATATGTGGACCTGAGTGAAAACCATCTACAGTATCCCCCTGCTGGCCCAGGGTGAGAACTTCAGTACATAACAGTTTCCTTCCAAACAAACCAGAAATGGAAGCCATGGCTGGTACTTGGCCTATCACAAAGCCATGGCTGTGGTTTGTTTCCTCCCTTGTGTGCCAACGACAGGAGCAGAGAGAGGAGAAAAGCAGAGGCTTTTGAGCAGCGAACACCAGCATACTGCACATCACATGAAATCCAGGTTTACTGATAACTATGATTTAATGACAATTGAACCAGGAGGTGTAAATCTTCTCTACTGAAGTCGAATGGAAATCCTTGGAAAAAACACATGATGGAAATCCCTTGTTCCTAAGCTACAAAGCAGCTCCTCTCAACACATTTTAACTTATTTATTTATTGTTAAGGGTTTTATTTATTTATTGTTAGAGCTTTATTTGGTACTTCATGAAGTAAATCAGAAATCAAAGAAATGGCATAGTAATTGATTGGGGGGCGGAGTGGGGGAGAGACTGTTGGCAAATGTAAGATACAAAACAGATATAGTTCCAATATGCAGCACACACTTTTTATATTTCTTTGAAAGGATTCTGTAATACATAAACTGTTGTTGTTGTTGTTGTGTTAAAAAGCAGAGAATCAAATCCTTGAAGATAAATTTAATAAAACCAAGAAACCTGATCCAAATACCACATAATAAATTAGTTAGAAGCCACTAGGAAAAATGCCAACATCCCCATCTCCCTTAGTAATACATTTTAGTTTACCAAGGCAATGATAGCAAAATCAGCCACAATTATGTTAAATATTTATTGCTAAATCCATTAATATGTTCCCTAGATACTGGAGCACTAAGGCACAAGCTTTAGAGGAAAGCAGGCTACCAAAACATAGCTTAGAGCTCCCTCTTCCTTTCCTTGGAGGAATTTCGCTTTTGGCAGCTTGGAGGCTTTTGAGGCAAGTATATTTGAAATGACTGCATGGTCATAAACACTGTCAAATCACTGGTGCATTATGAAATTAATTACATGTGCAATACTCACAGTGCCATTTCAAACTGCTCCAGCCACTTTTTCTTCAAATCTTTCGTTTTGCAGTAGAATTCTAGTCCATTTTGGCCTTGTATGTGGATGAGGTAGAAGCCATAGGACCACTGTTTAAAGGACAAGGCAATGCAAAGGTTATCTATGAAGAATTCATGTGCAGCTGCTTCAGAACTTCTGAAGGCCAAACACTGCCTATTTCCAGTCCAATTACAATGATTAATATATAACAGTAATAGCTAGCATTTACATAAACTTTAGTGTGTTTCCAAAACTTCATACAACACAATTTATATGTGTCTACTCAGTCATAATACACATTTTAGAGCCATTAGAAACACTATGCAGAATAAGGTAATAACATTCACGATTCCAGGCATTATGTTTTTGAGGGGGGGCCCTCCACCCACATAAAAAGGTCCTTATAAAAAGTAAACAAAACATTTATTTCTGATGGGGGTTTGTAAATAAACATGGAAGGGAATGCTTTAAACCTCTTAAATACTGCAAAGCTTTACAAATTTCAGCAGAACATCTTATGGACGAAGAAAAATCCTATACTTTTTACCTTTTTGTTCTCTTTGTCTGTGGTGGGGTTATTGGCTATTTTGTATTCCTGAAGATCAATTATTTCCTTCATTTCATAATTATCACCTCGCCGTTTGCATACAATTACAGCCAAGTCAAATAAGAATATATGCCTGTGAAGCAGAAAATAAAATATAATCAGATGTCATAAGCTGTCTTTTCCAATATTACCTGAATTCCAACAGCAATTGTCACACATTATATGTACATGTCAGGGAACTGCCATCGGAAAGACAGGAGGTGGAGGGGCTCTCAGAAGTCAGGAGAGAGTCAGCAGCGGAGGAAGGCACCAGCAGGGGGAGAATGGGAGATCAGAGAGAGAGGGAGGCGAAGGAATGGCTCAGGGAGTCTTCTAGCGATAACAGCGGAGAAGTCTCAGGACCTCCCATAGGTACACCCACTCCTCGCCGGAAACTGTCGCGCCGTGAATCCAGACGACGCATTTCCGTCAAGGAGCTTTTATGCTGGAGTAAATTCCGTAAACGCCCACTGTCGGATTCTGCCAGCAATTGACGGAGCCATGCTTAAGGGCTCCGCTAAAGACAGAGCTTTGCTAAACTGAGCAAACTCTGAGGGACTAAGCTTTTACGCACAAGCAGCTCATCGTCCCATCACAGCAATCCGACAGTCTCTGAAAGCAGCTTGTGCAAGGAGAGGCATCATGAGCAACCCAGCCGGAGCTGGAGAAGTGGGAGGAGCTGGAGCGGGTCCAAGCCTGGAAGAAAGGTACAGGATGTTGGAGGTCCAGCTAGCGCTGCAAACGGCTAGGCTCGAGGAGAGGAGGGCTCAGGATGCAGAAAAGGGAAAAGCCACCCCACTCTCAAGGAAGGTGCCAGGATTGGTGCAGAAGTTTGGGGGTGATCCCAGGAACTATCAAGCCTTTAGGACAGAGATGCAATATGCCCTCAATCTGCAGTTTGATGACTTTCCTGATGAGGAATCGAGGGTAGCGTTTGTGATTGGCCATCTCGAAGGGGGGGCGAAAGACTGGGTGAGATCCCTGATGGCAGCTAATAATGACGCCCTAAAGGACACAAGGAAGTTTTTTCGCGCCGTGGATCTGATGTTTTCCAGCAAGATTGAGCAGGGAGTGGTGCGCAGACAGTTAATGGGGTGTAAACAAGGGAGCCGATCTGTCCGTGAGTACTGGACTGAGTTCACCATGCTGATCCATAAATTGGGTTGGGATTTGTCGGCGGAACCAATACAAATGCTGTTCGAAGAAGGACTATCTTTGGCAGTGAAGGACGAACTTTCCCGGGCGCCCAGGGCGGAGTCTATGGACCAGCTGACTAAATCCGCGCTGGCCATAGGAGCACGCCAGGAGGCGAGAGCCTTGGAGAAGCGGGAAGGGAAGGGGGAACGTTGGAGGGATTTCCGCATTCCAGAGATTCCTGAGCAGCATTCCCCGCCAGCAGAGCCGATGGAAATTGGAACAGCGCGCGCGTGCGCAGTTTCAAACCCCAGTGAAGGGCGGAAGAAGGAGGGAAAGAGCGCCAAGAAATGTTTTCTCTGCCAACAGCCAGGTCACTTTGCCAGAGTCTGTCCGCAAAGAAAGGAATGGCAAGGGATGGCGGGAGCTGTTGGGGGGGAGGAGGAGGGAGCTAAGGAGCAAGTAAAAGCCAACGCCTGGCTGCCACCATCGGGGCACAGCAGCCAGGCCAAGGAGCAGTGAATGTGCCCACGCCGGAACCCCCAAGACCAGCGCTTGTAATAGAGGTGTCGCTAGAGCTGCCAAACGGGCACCCACTAAAGATTAAGGCGCTATTGGACTCAGGCAGCTCCTGTAATTTTATGAGTAAGGAGTTTGCAGCCGAACACCAGATACAGACTATCCCTTTAAGTAACCCTTTGCAGGTGACCACGATTGATGGGAGGGCGCTGTTGGGAGGAGAAGTGAACCAGCAGACTGTCCCAATGATAATGAGGGTGGCAAGGCACACAGAACTGATAGCGTTTAATGTGGCCACCTTGGGAGGAGCGCCCATTATTTTGGGGATGAGCTGGCTAGCGCTGCATGATCCGCTAGTGGGATGGCACCAGAGAGTAGTCTCATTTGGGTCAGCGCATTGCCTGGCACACTGCAAGGAAAGGGAAGCCCAAGTAGGAACCCAGGCCACGCTAGCAGGGGTGGAAATAACAGACAAAGGGAAGGTACCACGACAATACGCCGACCTGGCTAACGTCTTCAGCGAAAGGGAAGCAGATAAACTGCCCCCGCACAGACCCTTTGACTGTCAAATCAACTTACTCCCAGGAGCACAATTGCCAGTGGGCAAGCTGTATGCAATGTCAGACAGAGAGATGCAGGAGTTAAGGGAGTTCATTGACAAGAATCTCAAGCGAGGTTTCATCAGAGAGTCATGAGCGGTGGGGGGCAGCCCAGTGTTCTTTGTGGACAAAAAAAATACTAATAAACCCAGATTGGTCGTGGACTTCAGGGCCCTAAATGCGGTGTCAGAACCAGTGACTTTCCCCATGCCCAGAATCGATGACATTCTGACCCAGGTGAGGAAAGGGAAAATTTTTACCAAGCTGAACCTAAGGGGGCGTATAACCTGATACGTATGAGAAAGGGAGACAAGTGGAAAACCACTATGTTCACAGCCTTGGGGGCCTTTGAGTACCTCGTTATGCCCTTCGGTCTACAGGCGGGCTCGGCCTGTTTGCAATCGTTCATGAATCACGTCCTGGGACCATTGCTTTACAAGAACTGCGTAGCGTTCTTAGATGACGTCCTGGTGTACTCAGAGAATGAGGAGCAGCATGTGCGAGATGTAAGAGAGGTACTGAGCAGACTGCAAGAAAACCAGCTGTGGGTGAAACTGGAGAAGTGTCAGTTTCATACCAGAGAGGTGGAATTCCTGGGGTACCGGTTGTCAGACAAGGGATTGGCCATGGATCCTAGCAAGGTTCAAGCGGTAATGGAATGGAAGACACCGAAAACTAAGAAGGACGTGCAAAGGTTCCTGGGTTTCGGAAACTTCTATCGGAAGTTCATCAAGAACTTTGCCCACTTAACGGCACCCATCACTGATTGTCTCAGCAGCAAGAAGAAATTTGTCTGGACAGAAGAGGCGCAGCGAGCGTTCGAAAGATTAAAGAAGGCGTTTGCGTCCGAAGAACAACTTTTGCACGTGGATCTACAGCAACCAATGAGAGTGGAGACTGACGCCTCAGACAGAGCGGTGGGGGCAGTGCTTCTACAGCCGGGAAAAGATACGTCGGAATGGAGACCGTGTGCCTTCTTCTCGCGGAAGTTGAACAAATCCGAAAGGAACTACACCGTATACGACCGAGAACTACTCACCATTCATGAAGCATTCCGGAGATGGCAACACTTGCTGATTGGGGCGCAGCACAAGGTCCAAGTGCGGACCAACCACAAAAATCTTGAATACTGGAGAACTGCCCGAGTACTGAACCAGAGACAAGTGAGATAGGCCCAGGAGTTCTCCAAATTCCATTTTGAAATCCGTTACGTACCAGGACCAGAGAACGTCAGGGCGGACGCTCTCTCCCGAAAACCTGAGTATTTAGAGGGGGAGGGAGCGCCTGAGGAAAGGCATATCATCCCCGAGGACCACTGGGTGTGTGGGGCGGCATTGGTGGGGCAAAGAGAACTGGTAGAGGGTACCGAGAAAAATGAATATGCCCAAGAGAAACTCAGAGAACTCAGGGGGACAGGGGAGAACACAGGGGGGTTTGAGGAAAAGAACGGAGCGTTGTATTACAAAGGGGCACTGTACATACCCGATGGGGAACTGAGGGGCAGAGTGCTCAAGCAGTTACATGACAGCCCCACAGCGGGGCACTTCGGGCAGCACAAAACCATGTGGTTGGTTACCAGGGAGTTTTGGTGGCCCAAGGTGATGGAAGACGTACGGGAATATGTTAGGGGGTGCGACAGGTGCCAGCGAGCGAAAGGGGAGAGGCTGGCACCAGCGGGGCTATTGGAACCCTTACCCACACCAGAAAGGCCATGGGAGGCGGTATCCATAGATTTTATGACGGATCTGCCAAAATCCAAAGGGAAAACAGCTGTCATGGTGGTGGTAGACCTATTAACTAAGATGTGCCATTTCATAGCCTGTTCACACGCAGTCACAGCGGAAGAAACCGCCAAGTTGTTTGTAAAGCATATTTTCAGGTTGCATGGCGCCCCCTTGAGGGTGGTCTCAGACAGAGGGAAACAATTTACTTCCAGGTTCTGGAGGAAGCTAATGAGCTTACTGCACGTGGAAGTCAATTTTTCAACGGCCAGGCACCCAGAAACAAATGGGCAGGCGGAAAGGGCAAACGGGATTTTACAACAATACCTGAGGTGTTATGTAAATGACAGAGAAAATGATTGGGTAGATAAGTTGGCCGTGGCAGAATTTGCCTACAACAACGCGGAGAACGTGTCCACAGGGATGAGTCCCTTCCTGGCAAATTATGGGTGTCATCCCAGGGCATTTCCAGGAGAAGGAGGGGAGAGGTGGAGTGTCCCGGCGGCGGAACACTTTGTTGAAGAGATGGAAGCGATCCACCGGCAACTCCAACTCAACTTAGAGAGAGCCAAGGAAGAATACAAGAAGCAAGCATACAGAAGCAGAAGGGAAGGTGAAACCATAAGGGTGGGGAACCGGGTGTGGCTATCCACCCAAGGACTGCCGTTCAAGGGAGGGTGTAAGAAATTGAGACCCAAACGGCTGGGACCCTTTGAGGTCATACAACAGGTCAACCCGGTAGCATTCAAACTCAGATTGCCCAACCACATGAAACTGCATCCAGTATTTCACAGGTCCTTACTGTCACCGTACCGAGAGGGGCGAGAGTGGGGAGAACGTGAGAGGGAGGTTACTCAAACACCAGTCATAGAAGAAAGGGAACGCAACATGCATGTGGCAGAAATCATTGATTCCAGGTGGAAAGGGAATCAAGTAGAGTATTTGGTAGAATGGGAAGGGGAAGCGGAGTCAGAAAACACATGGGTACCGGCAGAGGAGGTCAATGACGAGGTTTTAATAGAAACGTTTCATCAACGGTTCCCGAGGAAACCTCAGCCCGTGGCACGGTTCAGGAGGGAACACTTCGGCACCACCGATGAGGAGGGGGAGTTTGAAGGGTTCCCAGAGTCAGGGGTGGAGGAGGGAGTAGACTCCGACGAGGAAGAGGAATCAGGAAGAAGAGACAGGAGGCAGTGGCGAGAAGTGTTTGAATCCTCTGATGAGGAGGAGTGTTCCTTCCGGGGTTTTCCATCCTCACCGCCAGTAGGGGAGGAGGCGGGAGGGGGTGAAGGGGGCCCTGGAGGGGAGGTGGATGTCAGGGACCTGCCATCGGAAAGACAGGAGGTGGAGGGGCTCTCAGAAGTCAGGAGAGAGTCAGCAGCGGAGGAAGGCACCAGCAGGGGGAGAATGGGAGATCAGAGAGAGAGGGAGGCGAAGGAATGGCTCAGGGAGTCTTCTAGCGATAACAGCGGAGAAGTCTCAGGACCTCCCATAGATACACCCACTCCTCGCCGGAAACTGTCGTGCCGTGAATCCAGACGACGCGTTTCCGTCAAGGAGCCTTTATGCTGGAGTAAATTCCGTAAACGCCCACTGTCGGATTCTGCCAGCGATTGACGGAGCCATGCTTAAGGGCTCCGCTAAAGACAGAGCTTTGCTAAACTGAGCAAACTCTGAGGGACTAAGCTTTTACGCACAAGCAGCTCATCGTCCCATCACAGTACATTATACGTACAGCACACTGATAAATGTCAAATATCACTGCATGGCAACCATTAAATCCCATGGTCATATGTCAGCTATCAGGTTCTGCAGGAAATCATATGGCAAAAACCTTCTAATGTTGCTAAATATACTGATCTTAAATATTGCTATCCAATATCTAAGTCAAATATCTGAATATTGAAAGAATATTACAGATCAAAATTCACAGAGGATAAATTTAAGGTTCAGTCAAAAAGTGTGGGGACCCTATTAATAAAGCATGATCTCACCACACTAAGAGGGCTTACATTTCATCAGTCTTTCAAGGTACACATGGATGGGGTAGAACAAGTACAGCAACTACTTTAAAGAAGGCAACCCTCAGTAATATGTGCAATATAACTATCCCCGCCTTGAGAAGCGACTTGCTAAGAGAAGGCAGTTCTGCAGCTAGAACATTTTTTGCCTAAGGAGCACTGCCCCTGCCTGCAAACAAATGGCACCTTTTGCTTGAAAAACAAAACCTACAAAAATCAGGACAGTCCTAATATAGTTGGAGCTTCATCCAAAATATGGAGGTAAATTAAACCTCTTGTTGCACAACAATTTAACATACACAACAGTCCTTCTGCCATATTTCAAGGGCATTTATCCAGTGTAAATGACACACCTTGTTTTGTTTTGTTTTGTTTTGTTTTGTTTTTTGTTTTGTTTTGTTTTTTGTTTTGTTTTGTTTTGTTTTGTTTTGTTTTAAAAAAGAAAGCCTCATACTCTGCTCACCTATCCTGCCTTGCCCTTTTGTCCAGAGTTGTTATTCTTATTTCACCATCACCCTGTGGTCGTCCATACAGTAAAAGTGACTGGTTCTGAAAATGTAAGAATAGCATAAATTACTTAAGAGTTCACTGGCAGCATCTTTTCTTCAAGAACCACCTTGGTGCTATGAACCTATCCAAGCTATATTTAAAAAAAAATAAAAAATTCCCCAAGCTACTCCAAAGATTCTTTTTAGAGCCACTTAAGATTGCAGAGTGGCAGAAATAAGAAAGCAACATTGCCTTTTCCAGTTTCACCAAAGTTTTTCACCACCGTAATCTCCATCACCCTGGAAACATGCAAGAAGCTCTCTTGGTCCCTTCTGGCCTGATTGACCTATATACTTTCAGGTCAACCATCAGACTCCTGCCTTGCCTTTATGGCTCTCTAGTGATGATCTAGGTTATTTACGTCCATCAGCTTCCATGTTCCTCTTCTTCCTGACAGCCTGCATCCCATCCCCCTCTCCCAAGTTCCTTATTTACCTGATTACTGCTTTCCTACATCTATGTTCCAGCCCCACTTGCAACATCTTGGCTCTGCCTCTGGGCCTGCCATTCATCCTGCCTCTCTCAGTTGGCCCCAGAACTCCACTCTGACTCCAATTCCAGTCCTGCCAGGATTTTCGCTCTCAGCTCTCTGTGTGCTCAAGCTCAGACTTTGCCTTTGTCCAAGCTCCTACTTTTAAGAATGAAGCAGCAGAAAGATCACCCCGAAAAGGAACAGTAAAAACAACATACAAAGTTTGAAGGGTAACACGAGACAGAGACATACCAAATTCTCAATTGATGACTGAAATTGTTTAATTTCACGGAGGGTTTCATTATCTCGCTTCACTTCATTTACATACTGTGCCAAGTCCTAAAACACAGAAGAGAGATATCTGAGGTGCAAAAGCCATGGGCTAAATTGTTACACTTAATTAGAAAAATTGACTACTAAGAGACACTTCCCAAGCTACAGTAGAAGCAGTTATGTATTAAAACATTAGCAGGTACAAACTGTACATAAATATAAATTGTGAGACACATCACCCACCCTGCATATCATGTGGACAGTACCATGTGTCAGGTCAATCAAGTTTCCTTGACTAATTTTTCTGTAGTGAGGGAGAAGTGGGAGATGAATAGCCTGCTCATACTTCCTTTGTGAGGCAGAGGGAACATAGCACACCTTTAAGTGTAAACCTCTTTCTACCACAGTGTGAGAACACACAGTATGCTTAAGATAGTCAAAAACCAAATAGGGCTCAGAACTAAGAGCTCCAAAAACAATTGAATCATATAGCAATAGCTCATATGCTCACTTCGAAAACTGAACATGAAAGCTTTTTTTCAGAAAATCTTCCTGCAGAAACACAGTTAGAATGGCTGCAAGACTGATCTCCCTCCATGAACTGACTCAACAGATAATAATATAAAGCTAGGAATAAAACTAGAGATGTGTAGTCAAACCAATTATGCATGCCGTGAACGTAGATGATTTAGGTGGGGTCATAGCTCAACGACAGAGCATCTGCTTCCTATCTAGAAAATATGAGATTCAATCCCAGCATCTGCAAGGAGGGCTGAGAGAGACTTGGTGCCTGAGACTCTGGAGAGGTGTTGCCGGTTAGTGTAGACTATACTGAGCTAGAACCCATGGTTTGGCTCAGTGTGTAAGTCAGTTTCTTATATAGGTTTGCATTATATTTTGTGCTTTAAATAGGAGAAACAATGTGCAATCAAGCAGACTGAAGTTAACATGCATTTGACACACAACAAAGCTATAGAGCCTTTTCCTTTCAAACATCAATATTAATTTGTTCTGATGAGCTTGGCTCTGAATTGGGAAAACTCTGCACCTGCTTTTGGGTACAGTATTAGTGAACATATGAGCTGGTGTGCACTAATGCAGAAACAACACATTGCAGGTAGATATATATTTAATTTCTCTCCAGAAAAGACTCTTACAATTTTACGCCAGAGAGAGTTTACATATCCAATCTGTTAGTCGCACTTACCTTCATTGCATCAAGTGCCTGTTTCAGATTGTTCTTCTCAGTTTGGTCACTAGTATGTTTTACCAACTCCTGTATTGAAGAATACACAGACATTTCTTGTGATAGCTATCAGCCATTCAAGACATTTTTTAAAAATGCTGAACTTATCAGTATTTAAAAACAGAACCATTTTGCCTTAGGAAGAAAATGATGGGCTGATCTCATCATTATCTGTAAAAAGCCCATAATATGAGGTACCGTATATTATGCATATGCTATATCCCACATGCTTTTATTCAAGACATGAAGTGAAGACACGGTTTTCACTATTAAAGCCTATATCTGGAATGTTGCCCTCCACATAACAGTACAAAATCTAAGGATCTGAAAAACAGTCTTCTCAATAACTTTGAGATTAAATTTTCATGTTTTACCCTCAGAGTTTCGGAGGGCAAAATTGCAAAAGCCCATGGGATTAATTTTCATTTCAGAACATGAGTTAAATTTCATAGAAATTCATCACAATTCCAAGCTAATTTTATCTATTCATGTTTTTTTCCTTACACATTTACTTAGTCTGCAATCAGGCAGACTTACCAGAGAATACGAAATAAATGGGTTTCACTTCTGAGGGGGCTTCCAGATGGCCTATTTATTAAGCACTCATCCTGATTTGTTTGCAAGGAGATTATCTGACTATGACTATTGAATGAGCATTCATTCTTATTTGTCTGTGGAGAGGCTAGATGATCCTGTAACAAGCAAGTGCTATTCCACACTTTCCAGTGTATTTCCTTGTTGCCAAAGGTCTGATCTTTGGGGGAAAGGCTGTTTTGTTGCCCAAGAGCTCCAAATCAGCTTTGATTGTACAATGTGAATTCACCAGTATGTGACTGAATCCCACCCAAAAAAGGCAAAAGTCTGGAAGCAACATGAGTAGACATAAAGAGGATTGTACTGATATCCCCCTCCTCCTATACCCTGTGTGCTTTTGTGTAACTGATCTACACTTCCCCATACTTATTTATAAACACTTCAAAATTGGTATGTAACTCCTAAAATCTCACAAGGCAAATTATTCCCTAACTCATCCTCAATAGCCAAGCCTTTTACATGTTCAGTTCCCTTTCTCCATTCTGGACTGTGTATTCAGGGATTTCATGGAAAGCAGATTCCTTTCAAGAATACTTTCATTCTCAAGCATCAAGGAAAGGGGCAGAAATTTAGGTGGGCCTTTCCGCCTAAAATTTCCTATCTAGGTTCCAGTCTTAATGGGAATGGCTACAAATACTTCAAGTAGCACTGGAAAGTACTATAACAAGAATTAGGGGGGGAAGTAAATGTTTGGAAGGGGAATTAGACCAGTTTACTGAACTGAGCCCCCATTGCAATCAGTGACTAACTTGTATCATTGGTTTCAGACAATGCAGGACCCTTCTGCAATATATATTTAAAGGAGTATCATAGCACCTTAAGCAGTCATGGCTTCCACAAAGAATCCTAGGGATTGTAGTTTTTTAAAGTGTGCTGAGAGTTGTTAGAAGGCTTCCAATCCTCTCATAAGAACTACAATTCCCAGAGTTCCCTAGGAGGAAGGATTAACTGTTAAATCATGCTGGAAACTCAGTTCATTCAGATGCATTCCAGGAAGCATGATATACACAATGGAAAAGAACACTGCAAAGGGAAGGGTGGGGGGAATTGCTTCTTGCACAGGTAGAAGTTCTTTTTAAAATGACGTTTTATAAGCATCAGCAAAGCTGACAGTCTAATAGAGTAATATATTTCCTTGCAACTGAACTAATGAGTCTCCCAGCACAGCTATCAAATGATATTTATAGGACTCTCTAGCCTCATTATAGGACTAACTGCACAGAAGCCACAAGCTCCATGGGTTATAATGGGAAGCATTCAAAATAACTATTGCTTTATTATAATTCAGTACAGCAAGAAAATAGGCTAGGAAGTGCTTGAGCCTTGTCCAGCTTCAACTTCAAAAAGCAGAGGCATATATGAAAAGCATCACCTAATTATTATTATTATTAATTGATTGTGCGATTTTATATACACTGTGCTATTTTTACCTGTTGTTAGCAGCTCTGAGCCCGGTTTTGGCCGGAGAGGGTGGGATACAAATAAATTATTATTACTAATTATTATTATTATTATTATTATTATTATTATTATTATTATTATTATTTTCTTGTTGCAATGAGAAAAAACTGAATAAGCTAAGGAGACTGGAAGTGGGGAGAGAACTAGCACTGATCCTGAGAGACAACTATGTTGCATATCAAGGGAAGATACAACAACAACAACAACAACAACAACAACAACAACAACAACAGAGCAGAGGCGTAGTGTGGGTTGTCAGCACCCGGGGCAAGGCAAGTAATAACCCGTGGATTTGCACCCCCTAACCCTAACCCCCAGATGTTGCGCCCGGTGCGGCCGGCCCCCCCTGCACCCCCCACGCTATGCCACTGCAACAGAGGCAAATACTCCACACCAAAGAGGGTGAGCGTACAGCCACTGGAAAGGAAACCAAAAAACCAACAAAAGAAAGCAGAGTAAATTTGGCAGGGTATTTTGAATGGCACTAGGTGTAGGATTTCTGACCTACCACTTTGTGCGTTGAATGGAAAACACAATCCGTGGCACTAACACGACCACAGTTTGAACTGGAAAAGTTCCATAATAGCTGTGCTAGTTGGGCTAGAAGGCGGCAACCTGAGCTACTGGTTGGGAACTGTGAAGTTCATATAATTTAAAGGTGAAGTACCTGAAGCAGAAGATGGTATTTCAGAACTCGCTGCATTGGAACCACAAGAAGATCCCGCAAAGTAAACTTCCCATTATTGGCTCTTTTGGAACATTCCTATTTAAAGAAGCAAAGGGTTCGATATGACTTGGTATAATCAATGCAGCAAAGTAACATCTTTAATTTTCTGAAGCAGGCAGACCAGTTATCCAAACTGGTGGCAACAGGTAGAGTTCTGAGGTTACAGAATGGACTGTATCACATAAGAACATAAGGTCTACAGGATCAAGCGAATGGGCCCATCTGGTCCAGTATCTTACTCTCACAGCAGCCGGTTGCTTATGGAATTCCAAAGCAGGACCTGTGCGCAACAGCACTCTCTAACTCATGATTCCTGGCAACTGGCATTCAGAAGCACACTGCCTCCAACAGGGGAGACAGAACATAGCCATGATGGCTAGTAGGCATTAATAACCTTATCCTCCATGAATTTGTCTCTTCAGACAAGAGGTGATGGGGTGCTTTTTCATACTCTCTTGTATAACAACTCCCCCCATATAAAAATGCATGACAGCAAGAAGTAGGATAGGTTACAACATTTCTACCTGAAATGTGGGAGAGTTTTTTCCTCCTATGGGAAAAAATTCAAACATGGCATCCTCCACGGGCAATTCACTCTACCACCTCAGAATCCTACCACAGGCCTAACTCCAATTTTGTAGAAATGAACTCATAAGACATAGATTGAAATATAGGGTTGTCAGTCACTGAAATTAATGGACTAAATTATGTGCATTTACTTCAGCGGGTCACTGTGGGTAGAACGTAGGTGAATACAATCCATACTCTCCATGCTACAATTCGAGATCAAGGTACAGTTTGTTTGTTTTTAAGAAGAGAAATTGCAGTGATACCTCCAGTTTCAATTTAACATCTTCTTTAGTCTTGGAAATGTTATCCAAACAGGATATGGCTGTTTCTACTTGACTGCAGTACTGCCCATAAATAACTAATCTAGATCAAGAGGAAAGAGAACAAGCAATTAATCTTTTTATCAACTCCACCAACTTCAATTTCCACACAAGGCTTTGTCTTCTTACACCCCAACCCTGGAAGGGGCTGCTGTTTTCCAGCTGCATCCCATCATTCTTGTTCTACCATAGACTACCATCATTGCATACAGATTGGCCTCTTAGGAACGTGTGTGTCAGTCTCTACAGGTGTTCAAAAGTGTAACACCCACTTCAAAGTATGTGCTGTGGTTTAATGCCTACATTTTATTTACTTAAAAATACAGCTGCAAAAACCTTTTGGAACAGAACAAGTCTTATTAGTATTTGTTATGTTAATGGGCAGACTTCAAAGGATTTGATGAATAATACTCTGCAGTGTAGGATTAGCACCAGATTAATTACTCCGAGTTCTTTTTTATAGCAACAGCAGGGCAAGCATACCAGTTTACGTTATATGAGCATTTAAGTCAAGATAATAACATGTTGGCTCAAAGAACCAAGTGGCAATAGTCACAAAGATCAGACAGACTTACTTTGACAGATTTTCATAAGCTATGGAAAGGAAGGCACAATAATTTCAAAACTCCCTTGTGCAATAAGCTATTCTTTTCCATTAACATTTTCTGCATTTAAAAAGGGCTTCTTGCAACCACAATAATAATGTTTCAAGTATTTGTGATGTTCAGTTCTCAGTCTTACCATTGCTCTGAATTCCGTTGTAAGGGAATATAAATGAAAACCAAGCCCTACAAACACAGCCTACCTGGGGTTGACCCACTTCAGAATACAAACAAAGTGCATGTCATGGGTGAATCAAAAACTCCCCATCTATGGAAAGCTCACATGTCTATCCAAGCCTTTGCCCCAAAATGCTAACTTACTTGCTTTGTGCAAGAAGCTGTGTTAATAAACAAAACAAAACAAAACACGGAGCAGCATTCAAAACATGAATTTAATCCTGCTTGCTTTATTAAATGATGCAAACCTAATAATTCTATGCTTCAAAGGTATCTGAAAATGTAGATCAGTAAAAGATCAAGAGAACACAGCATAGAAAATTCTTGAGAGTCAGGATACAGAACTTTCCCATATGCCTCTTCCTGATTAGCATTCACAGGAAGGAAGTGAACAGGCTTGCTTCTCTCCCTAGCCATCTATTCCCTCCCTGGTTCCTGGAAGATGGTAGGATGTGAAGCTACTGAAGGTTAATGTGAAAGAGTGGATGCTAAGGCACACAGAGCCCTGATAAAGTCATGGAGCAAATAACAGTGTTTTGCATCAGTCATAGGTTCTTGGTTATTTAAGATCAAGAGAAGAGGATGATGAGGTCAGATTGTCAAAATAGATAACATCTGAGCAGCATGTAGCCTATTCATCAATATGTGTATTGCACTTTGAGATAACATGACATTATTTTATGCAAAATAAGGCTGAGAGTTGTGAAAAGAAAACAGCACTGTAACAACATATGAACAGAGAACAGGGAGACTGACACAGTATATACTAAAGAATAATGCTCTCTGAAATTTGGTTTAGCATTCAGCACATTTAAAGCTATATGCTAATGTTACACATACTATTTCTGGTTATAATAAAAAATTAAATACAGTTTCTCTAAAAGCACACTACACAAAACAAGAGTATATTTCTAATGCATAAAGGAATATGAATAGCTTATGTTAAAGTTATCGACATTGTGCATTTTAAAAACTCGGTAATTACCTTTCCTTGTAGCTTATAAAAATTTGATACAGGTTCTGGTCACTTTTGTTTACGATGGATTCATGAATATCTTGTGTTAAACTTCTGTGGATTTTCACCAAATCCTACAACAAAAACATCCTATAAAACTTCTGCAATTATGTTTGATACTGCCATGTAAAGCCACTGTTTTCACGTATACAGTAAAATTATACAGTAAAATAATTCATAGATTGATTCATCCTAGACACCTTATAATTGAATTATATCTTTTGAATGAAAAAGATGGCACAATAAAGATATCTTGAATATACATAGTTATATATCTACTCATTAAACTTAAAACTGCAAGAAATGTAAAACGCCTTCCCCTCTATGTTGGAGAATTTGTCTCAGTTCTATGGTAAAATTATAACATTTTAAAGCAAGTAAACATGTTGGGCCTGGTGCAGACGTTCGTTTAAGACTGCAGGCTACAAAAACTCTTCCCCATCCATCCCCACCCCCAAGCACCCTCCATTTAAGTCCATTCTTGAATGAAACTAACTTTTATTACAGTTAAAATGAACCCAAGAAAAATCTAAGCTTCATTTCCCTAACTAAAGCCAGTTTCTTAAAACAGATTTTAATGAAAGATCCAGGTGCAAAGGATGGGATGTATTCACAAATGAAAAAGGGAAGGGAAGCCAAGCAATCACATAGCCCAGTCTAGTCACTGGTTGGCATTATACCTGCTCCAGGTATTAGAGAGAAAAGAATTAAAGATTCACATCCCACTACTTCAACAAAAAATCATTTGGCACATTACACTGGACAGCTGAATAGCATCATACTGACAAGCTAACTGAAATCTTAATGTCTTGCTCAAGAAACAGAAGGTGCTGAGACAAGCAGAGTGGAAAAGCAATAAACATTTCTATTTACAGAGTTTGTAGATACTACACATTTCCAAGTGTTCTCATAAATATACAGGTATATATTCGCAAAGCTCTGCAAGGCTGAAATAAAAGCCATCTAAAATAACCCCTCATCTTTCAAGAATTTACAGTCAAGTGCTCTTGTGGCCAGAGACATATTAAGGACGCAAAACAGGTAAAGGACCCCTGGACAGTTAAGTCCAGTCAAAGGCGACCATGGGGTTGTGGCGCTCATCTTGCTTTCAGGCCAAGGGAGCCGGCATTTGTACACAGACAGCTTTCTGGGTCAGGTGGCCAGCATGACTAAACTGCTTCTGGTGCAACAGAACACCGTGACAGAAGCCAGAGTGCATGGAAACGCCGTTTACCTTCCCGCCGCAGCGGTACCTATTTATCTACTCGCATTGGTGTGCTTTCAAACTGCTAGGTTGACAGGAGCTGGGACAGAGCAACGGGAGCTCGCCCCGTCACAGGGATTTGACCCGCCGACCAGCAAGCCCAGCCCAAGAGGCTCAATGGTTTAGACCACAGCACCACCGTGTCCTTGGACAGACAAAACAGGTGCACTATGCAGGACCAGATCTCTCTTCATAGCTGTGGACTACCAAACATCATGAGGAACATCAGCTACCCTGCCCGCTGCTGTGAGAAACATCATGGAAAGGGTATTTCCAGGACTAAGGTGAAACTGTAAAGCCCCCTTGATTTTTTTTGTTATTGGATGCTGGATGTTGCTAATGGCTCCTATGTAATTAGGAAATTCTTTTTGCACTGCTAGGTTTTGAAATGTCTTGTTTTCTTTGTTGTAGGCCACTTTGAGCATGATTTTTTTTGGCATGGAAAAGTGGCATACAAATAAAATGAATGAATGAAACAGGTGATGATCACAGAGCTGCTCTGAATTATCTTTACACACACTTCACATACCAAGCAGTTGAGTTTACAGTACCCCAAGTACACCGGCTCCTCATTTCATGCGTTTATAGTTGCCTAGATCAGTGTTCAACTTTGGGTCTCCAGGTGTGACTGGACTACAACTCCCAACATCCTTGAACATTGAGCTAAACTGGCAGTGGATCACGGATGTTGTATCTATCCACATCTGGGGACCCAAGGTGGTGCCCACCTTTCTGTATGTTGTTACCTAAGCCCGTCTACCTATTAAACCAGGAAACCAGAAGGAAGGCTCTTTGTATATCACATCTATCTCTACCCTAACAGTATTCTCAAACAGTATCTTGTAGACTTCCACATAACAGAGGACAACAAACAAAACATCCCAAGGCATTACATACAGGAATGTTGATGAATACTGTCTCAAACTCTGAAGTGGTCAGAAACCTTTTCAGGGGAACCATAAAAAACTGTAAGAGAAAAATGAACACATACTGCATTAACATATTTTGCCACCCACTACAAAGGACATTTCTGAATATGTGATTCCTATTCAGAGAGGGCAAGGGTAAGAATGACCCCCACACTCTGTATTTTAGATGTATATGTCTTGTGACTGCCTATATTAGCTTTGCATACCCTATGTGATAATGGATATAAACCAGTGCTGCCCAAACTTCCGGTAGCCAAGGAACACCTTTTCCCCCCTTAATTAAATTTGGAGGCACATTTCATTCCACAGGATGAAAGGGCTAACCACTAATCACAAGTGACCTCTTTATTTACAGTGTTTGTGATTGTTTAAGATAAAAACTATTGGGGGGAAGAAACTACTTTTGCCATTTTTATGGAAGTTTATTATTTGTTTACAAATAGTTGCCTTGGTCGATTGCATGCTGCACTGGGCCAAGCTCCTGGCACCTCACCCCTCGCGCCTCTCTCTCTCTCTCTCTCTCTCTCTCTCTCTCTGTGTGTGTGTGTATGTGCCAGCAGCCCATTGTGTTGGGAAGCTGGGAGAGTAATGGTGGTCCACCCAGACTGCCTCACCAGCCGCACCCTTTCTCTGCACTCCCCAGCTGGAACGGTGCTCCTGATTGTTTTGCCAGGTCACTTTACCTTTTCAATGGATTCCAATGTTTCTGTGTATTTCTCTTCGGTTTGTTTTATTTCAGAAAGGCAGCAGCTTCTTATGTCATTTTCAGGACATTTCTGCCAAGCCAACAAGAAGTTATTTGTAGAGGTGAAACATGTTGATTTCAGGACACTTTCCTATTACAACATATTGCTTTGACAGCTGTCAGAGTTTATGATCAATTGACAACAAAATGTTTTCAGATTTATTATTTGGGCTGCAGGGGACATATGTGCTGAGCTAGCTCAGTTGGTAGAATTTCAAGGTTGTGAGTTTGAGCCCCCAAAGGTTCCTGCATTGCAGGGGGTTGAACTACACATTCCTTGTGGTGCCTTTCCAACTCTACAATTCTATTATTTTACATGGGTTGTTGGCCAGCCTCCCCCAACCTCATGCCTTGGACTAGAACTCCCCATCAGCCCCAGCAATCGTAGCCAATGGCTGGTGGAAGTGGCAGACTCAAAAACTCTTGCAACAAATAATTTCCCAATTTCTGGACTTCTTTCTTCCACCAAACCTCTGCATGAAAGGGCTTGAGGTTTCAACATGTCAGCAGACATTACAAACTTTGAATTTCTTGACATTCTTACTCTTACATGTATGAGAATTTGAAGCTAGCTCTTCCAATTTTTTTGTTTTTAACCCCCATTTTCATTTTCATTTTTTTTAGAAGATCAGAAGAGATAGCTTCAAAGTCTCATACACCAATGAGAGTTGGGGTCCAAAACACCAAAGAGCACCAACATGTGGAGGACTGCAGTAGGCAGAGAATAGAAATATGCCACAGTACGTGCAGCTAGACAAATGGGGCAGCCCACAGAGCTGGGGTCCTCTTGCCATATATATTTCCCACAAGATGACCTATCCCATTATTACTATAACTGACTATTGTAACTGGAGTTGGGTAAAGGAATTGTAATGTTTGAGTGAGGAGGGCCAATTGAAGGCTTCCCACCTGTCAAATCTAGCATATGAATAACAAAGAAGCTGAAACAGAGGAAGTACTCAAAGTCTGCTGCTTGTTTTCTAGATAGCTGACATGTAGCAGCTGGTTACAGATGAAAGGGTCTTCTCACTGGTGACACTATAATTGTGGAATGCCCCAGCCAGCCAGCTCAACTAGTGGTTATGACGTTGTCATTTCAGCAACCCCCTTTTTTGTTTTCCCAGGTCTTCTAAATCTGTTTCAGTCCTTAATCATTATTTTTGCCTCCATTTATTTTCTTCTCTGCTCATGAACTTTATGCTGCATCAGATTTTATGGTCTGCTATTCTGTTTTTACCTTGTTTGTATTTTGGCCATGTGACTTATTGTCTATAAATTAAAATATAATACCATAACAAATAATTAAGCAACTACAATTGTTTTAAAGAAAGGAAGGAATCCCATCCCAAAACTACAAGAAGACAACAGTGTAGTCTTAGCAGAAAGACTATTCAAAATAAGAATGTCAAGAGAATATAATGAAAATGATGTATAGATGGTATATTACACCGGTAAAACTTGCAAAAATGTATAAAACATGTAAGAAATGTTGGAAATGTAAAGAAAAGGATGGCACTTTTTATCATATGTGGTGGGAATGTAAAAAAGTGAAGAGCTTCTGGGAACTGATATATAATGAATTGAAGAAAATGTTGAAATACACATTTGTTAAGAAACCAGAGGCTTTTCTTCTAGGAATTATAGGAAATGAAATAAATAGAAAGGATTGCAAACTTTTCCAATATGCAGTAACAGCGGCGAGAATATTACTGGCCCAGAACTGGAAACAAGAACAAGTACCAACAATAGAGGAGTGGAGAACAAAGTTGATGGACTATGCAGAACTGGACAAATTGACAGGGAAGATCAGATATCTACGAGATCAAAAGTTTATCGAGGACTGGAAAAAGTTGGTGGACTATTGGGAAGGTATAAGTGATAGAGAAATAACGTTAGTGGCATTTAAAGAAGCTCTGTAAAAGTTAAAGAAATATTGCAAAAAAGAAAAGCAGGTCTCAAATGGTTTTCGAAAGGCAATAGTGAATCTAAGAACTGTGTACTTAAAAATCAAATTTGGATGATTGTCAGAGAGGCGGAGGGAAGTCCAAAATTGGAAAATCTGTTAAAGTTGAAATTGTGATGTGTTATATATTCTTTTTGTGGAAATTAATAAAAAATTATATCAAAAAAACAAAAACAAAATAAGAATGTCAAATATTTATTCATATTGATCTGGTTTGATTTTATCTCTGTTTTATCAAACAATAAAGCAACCAGACACTGCGATCATCATCTGAGGCCCTTCTTCATGTGCCTCCTCCACGAGAAGTCTGGAGGGTGGCAACACAAGAATGGGCCTTTTCTGCAGTGGCTCCCCATCTATGGAATGCTCTCCCCAGAGAGGCTTGCCTTGCACCTTCATTACATAGCTCTGAGCACCAGGCAAAAGCATTCCTCTTCTCCCTAGCTAATTAAACAATCTACGGCCTTTTAAACGGTGATGGGGGTTATTGTTTTTGTTTGTTACTGTGCTATGTATTTTTGTGTTTCTACATTGTAAACCGCTCTGTGAATCCTCGGGGGAAGGGTGGTATAGAAAAATTAATAAATAAACAAAGTGTTGAACCCTACTGGCTGGTGTGCTGCTTCAGCTTTCATCAGGTCTTCATAGACTTCGCCACCTTCGTCGTCCCCATAAACACAATCATAAAGGTCTTCATCTTCATCTACACCACTTTCACTAGAACACAAAGCGGGAGGAGAAAAGACAACAAAATTAAGAACGTTAACAATAGAATTTGAAGAACATTTGGGCCTTTTAAAATTATAGGCACAATAGGATGTAGAAGAAGTCTTAACCCTTTTGAAAGGTTCTGATATTTCTGGAGGACGACAAGGAGGGTAGAGCAACATAACCTGGCGTAATGTTGCTCTGCTCCCCCCCCCACCCCTTGTCCTCCTCTGGAAATATCAAAATCTTCCACTTCCATTGAGATCAGGGGTGGCTAACCTTTTTTGGGCCACAGGGACCTCTGATCCAGCTTCTAAAGGCCACGTGTCAAAATGGACATGGCCAAATTGTTAAAAACCTGGTATGGTTGTGAGGTTTTTTTGTTTTTGTTTTCTTTTAATGTCACATTCTGGTCCTGACGGGGTCACCAGAAACTTTTGCCATCACAATGGGGGCCCCCGCAGGAATGATTGGAAGGAAATTCAATTAAATGGATGAATTTAGGGGTCATAGGAGGACACAAAATAAACTCTTGGCAGCACAGTACCTATGGGAGCAGTCAGTAAATATTATATATATATATATATATATATATATATATATATATATATATGAATGAGAGAAAAATGGATAAATGGGGGGGATTGAGGGACCACAAAACCTCTTGAGGGGGCTGTATGTAGTCAACAGGCAGCAGAATCTAATTAGATGTTTCTCAGACACATGTACAACACAGTATATTTTGTTCGTTGGTCAAAACAGTTCCATTTTCTCCTTTACATAACTGATGCAATACAGTCCACAAATATACAACCTACTCTATTAAATCTGGAAGGCCTTTGTAAATGTCTTCATCATTCACACTCTCTTCTGTAGGAAACGGCCTGTGGAGACAAAATATAAAAGTTAAAAAAACTGCCATAAACCTGAATGTTCACCTTTCCCTAGATGTGCAAGAAATAATGCACGAGCACAAACACACAAATGTACATACCAAATATAGTCTGAGGCTGCACTACCAGCCTGCATGCATTCATGTATCTGAAAGCTTTTGTTTCTACCAACCCTTTTCTAGCATACAGAGGACAATTTCAGATATTTCTCACCTTTTGCCCTTTGAAGTCAGTTTCCAATCCTAGTTAAGTGAGGACTCTTGCTAAGTTTAACCGTAGTTAACATTGCTACCAATGGAATGCTTGATCTGCATTATGGATACAAGTAGAGCATTTACTCCAGCTAAGTGTGTGATCCTGCAAACCACTCCCAACCCCTTAGCCACAGTTGAGAGAAGCCTCTTGTTACATTCGCACCAAGCCTGAGCATGTCTAAAGAATGAACAATTCAATATAATGTAAGTCAGACAAAAGTTGCTGGCTGTAGATGGCTATATACCATCTTCACTCAGAGAATATATTGGGCCTCAAGATATGCACAGGTTTGGCTCTGTGCACCATCCTCACACCTCGCTTCTGAGTACATAAGCCAAAAAGTGTAAAATAAACAATAGTTTTACAACTTGTCAAAACTGGGAAGCTATGCATTCCAGGTTTGGGACAGGCTAGGAACTTAACCTAGCTTCAAACCATGACTTACAGCCCTGGCTTGTTATGCCCTGGTAGCTTCCTGGTTTGGTTCATTGAAGCATTTCTGGCATATCACAGGACCGTGAAAAGAAAGGGAAAGGAAGGAAGAGGGGAAGAGCTGAACGCGTGGGCACAAAGCTCATTCATATTTTCACTTGTTAGACAGATATACAATCATTCCATAGTTGCCATCATTGCACAATTGCATGAATACCATCTTATTCAGCAGCACTAAGAAGTTTGCACATTCTGTTTGCTGAATTTCACTACTATTTCGAACACCCCACCACTCCACTCATTTTGTTAAATTCTCAAATGACCTAAGTACTTCAGGCAGCACATACCAGTAAAGTAATCAAAGGAAAAAAACCCAGTAACAAGGTTTTTCTCTTACAATCAAGTGGTATATAAATCAAACAGTGTATAGATTAGATGATAGATAGATAGATAGATAGATAGATAGATAGTCATATGTAGTTATTTTATCATATTATTTTGGACTCTGTTGGTGCCTCTGTGCACACATTTCCTTGTTTATTTCTACTGTGTAGACAGTGAATACAAGTTTAAGTATTTTATGCTGCATAAGGGACTGGTTTTAATATAAACCCAGTTCTTAAAGTACACCTCCATTTTAAAGAAACAACTGTGTGGTAGCATTTTAACATTCATCATTTAACTGTAACTCATCTGCTAGATAGAGAAAGATTTCACAGATGTTACTCAAGTTATCGGCCACAATAAAAGTTAAAAACAGAATCTACAACTACATTGTACCTTATTCCGGTGACTAATGCAATAGGGGTGCGGGAAAGCTTGGATAATGTTTCTATAACCTGCAGAAAGAATTGAAAACATTTGTTTAGTTACAGAAATAAAAACCATATGCCATAATTGAAATGCCATAAAATAATGAGTGTGAATGGCTAACATCTCATGCTATCATTGGTTGGGATGGGAATGAGCGAGGGAAAACAGGAATTGGACTGTTACTGTAAATTTTAGCAAGAAGGGGGGGGGGGAGACAACTTCAAAATTTAACCAATATTTAAAGCAAAGCAACATTAAATCCGGTTTATACAATGGCAGAACATAAAGACAAAATAGGCAAAATAGTTGAGGAAGAAAACATTTCTCTTCTACCTTGTCACCAAAAGGGGGAACTGTAGGACAAGCCATCGCTTCAGTCCAACCAGGTCTCTCAGTAAACATATTCCAGAAACACACAGCAAAACTAACAGTAAATTCCAGCTTTGTTTTTTTAATTTTTAAGACATGAACTCTTAGAATAGAATGCAAGGAATCAATGGAGTAGGCAGATATAAAAGTTCAGATCTTAAGAAGTGAGTATAAGTATAATGCATGAAGTGAGTGGGTTAGCTACCGGTAATTTGTTTGGTGTGTGGGATTATTCTGCATTAATTTAAAATTTTAAGCTACTCCTGTGTTCTGCAATGAGATGGTTTCTTTCAATTGGAGAAGAGTTAAAGCCATAAAAGATTCAATACCCCAGTTAAACATTTAGTTCTCCTTTATTTGCAGTGCAGAGAAATTCATAACTGGCCAAGCTGGCCAGATAAGCAGCATGCATGATTGCTTAATGCTCACATATATCAGTGCAATTTGAAATAATGTACGTATCAGCCTCAAACAAAGCCTATTTATTTAGTTTAAAATTCACAGCCCATTTTTTTTGAATAAGTCCTCAGAGCACCTCACAATGTAAAGAAACGAACAAAATCATCACCCTTACAGGAAGAGGAATATTACACAATCCAGGAGGCTGAAATACCTGTCTAAATAGGAACTTGCTGAAAGGGCAAATTTGGCAGTCTTCCAACTTTAAGGAGCATCCTGAACCCAAATCATGGACAGATTTAGAAGACTGAACCAGCACCTTTAATTTATCCCTGAAACAAACTGGTTATCAGTGGAGCTCTTTTAGCTCAGGCGTGATACATACTCTTTAGCACTAGCACTTTTTAGAAGTCGTCATGCTCTATTCAAGACCAGGTCTGCTTTCAAAGTCATTCCATGTGAGCATTATAGCGAAGTGAAGGTGAGTATTCCAGGATATGCAGAACATTAGCTACAGATGAGATACCAGTCGAAGCTGGTAAAATGAGACTAGCCTGCATTGCGGGCATTTACCACCGCTGAATCACACTATTCCCCCAGGACTTGCAAGGTTCTACACAATAGAGGAAATGAAAGTCCCTTCCTGTATTTATAGCCTGCGATGTTCCATCCATACTAATGGATGTGTGGGTGTTCCTTCTGTCTTCCCATTCTTTTAAAAAAATTATATGAAGAAGTGCGCTTCCACACATACTTCCCACCCCCTTTGTGGTTTGGTGCCTTATTCTTCTGCTATGGATATTAGAATCATAACACTATAACATTATATAGGGGTTTTTTATAAATAAATTGCCACATATTTGCTCTGGTAATGTGCTTAAGAAGACAGGCAGAAGGTTCTGAGCAAAAAAAGATGATATATGGGGAGGACTAATAGTTGACCCAATCCCAATACAAGCCACTGGGCACTCCACCTCAGATACCTGGGCAGTAACACTATTACCTGTACACATAGGAAGCCATTGCAATTCAATGTCATCTATAGCTACAAAGCTGCCACAAACAAACTCCAAGAAAAATACTAAACAACTGCAAAGAAAGCACGACGATAATCTGCAGACAATGCCATCACTGGTGCTCTGCAAAAAGTGAGTGAAGGGATGAAGAAAACATCACCACACCTGGATAAATAGAGCTGAGGTCATCTTCATATTGAAGATGCCTCACTATAAACTTCCAGATCAGCCTTCCCTAGCCCTGTGCTTTCCAGATGTTGTGGACTACAACTGCTATCTCCCTTGAACCCTGGCTGCAGCTGATGGGAGTGGAGGTTAAGGATTAGTTGGTTACTCAAAAACAATTTAGCATTCAGAACTTGCTTTTCCCAGTCACACCCAACAGTTGGCATTGCTTCTAGGCTCTCCTTGCCAGTGGACCTAGACTGCATCCAGATCATCAGTCCTGGCTTCACCAACCATGAATGACAGTCAGACTTTTTAAATGTAGCTAAGAATCTGATTGGTCCTGGTGAAACGAGGATCCGGTGAAATGATGAAACGAGAGCTGCACGTTTTAAATGGAATAGAGAACACTGGCTCAATGCAAGCCAGGAATGAAGCACCAAAGCTAAGTGTGCAATGGAAGAGGGAGATGTGTATGACACAGACTGAAGCCAGCGAAGATTATCCAATACCAGCCACAGAATGGAGCCTCTCTTGGTCTTAAGACATTGTGAGGGTCTTCCCCCCCCCCCGAACCTCTTTCATTCGCACTCTCTTTTCAGAACCCCTTGTAACCTCTGTTCTCGTCTAGCTTCCCTTGGGATGCTCTCTCAGTCCATTGTATTAGTCTTTCGGATACCTATCTATCAAGTTCCCCATGCCTTAACATCCTAATCTACTGAGATCTCTCCCCACTTTTGCTAATTTTGTGCCTTTCAGCTGTTTTAGGCTATTGTTCCCACCCAACCCAGGCCTGAGCAGTTGGAGGGCACCAGCTTGGCAAAGGCTGGTGTGAGGCTTCAATCTCAGCAAAACAATATGCAGATAAAACAACATATCACTATTATCTGCAACCTCTTTGTGCTAGAATTCAAGGGTTCTGTGAATTTCTAGGACGAGTAACAAAAAAGTTTTGTGAACCAGAGCCTCAAATAAACATAAATTGTTTTCCCAGCCAAGCAATTGCTACTGACACTTTTTGTTGTCAAATACCATGCCATAAATAACTGTTGAGAAATAAAAAGCCAATCTGCAAGATATAAGCTATTCAAAAGGCTTTAATAGCATCCTTATTGTGGGGCAATGTAATTGCTACCAAACAAGTCTGCAACATCACCATCAATGTGATAGTTAAATCTTCCAGAAGCATGTCAAAATTGAAAGTAGGCATCGTTCTTAATTACTAACATCATAGCAGGCTCTCTCTTTTTCAGCACAGTGTGTGGGAAGCAGCAAGCTATAAAAAGAAGTTTCACAAAAGATATTCCAGTGCATAATTTGTGCCCACCACATTGTATTATATAATAATGCAATTCAGAGGAATTCTATGTACCTCCCTAATTGTTCTGCACTTCGTAGTGTGCAAAGTTTGTCTGCGTAGCATACAGATCCCACCTGACGGTCCTACCTTCTATTCCCACCCCCCCCCCAAAAAATCTTAATCCTCTCACTTTCAGCATAAACTGCAAAATTTAATAGTATAAGAACCAAAGGCTATGGATAAATGTTACATTTTGTAATATATATTGTGCTGAAATTTCCAGGCACTTGGTCACCACTGTTGGTCCCAGGCCTGTAGCCAGGACTTTTGTGATGGGTGCGCACCGTTAATGTGACAGAGCAACGAACTAAAAAACAGACTGGTGCCTAGACACTGTCAACCCCGATTCCAGTGCATGGGCACTTACTGGAACATACAGAAGAAAACTGGATACCGTACAAATCTGCGAACTACAGGGGCTAGCTTTGCTTTTTAAATGAAATGAAGCCATGCCACATGTTTGCAGGGCTATTTAATTATTTACTTAAATCATTTGTGCATTGCCCTTCTCTCATGCTCAAGGTAGTTTAAAGAATTAAAACCTGAAACACTAAATAGTTCTAACGCAAATATCAATGTGCAAATCAACTGCAGGTTCCCGGCTTACAATGTTTTCACATGTGTGCTTCAGTAATGAACCAGTTCCCTGTGTTCATTCTACCATGTCATAATTATGATCTACACTCTTCTAAAATGTACATAAGAGGTTGTGGTGTGCACTAGGCTATTCAAATGTGGAATAAGGCCTGAGGCTGAATCTGGCTCATCAACTTTTTTTTTTCTGAAAGAAGTTCCCCTGCAACCCTGGATAACTGGCCCTTGTGGGTTGTCATGGTGCAACAACATAAAACCTGAGAGAAGCAATACGTTCTGTGGGTTTTACCTTGTCCACAGCTTCACTACAGTAAAGGTAAAGGTACCCCTGCCCGTACGGTGACACTTCCGGGTCACGTGGCCAGCGTGACAAAGCTGCATCTGGCGAACCAGCGCAGCACACGGAAACGCCGTTTACCTTCCCGCCAGTAAGCGGTCCCTATTTATCTACTTGCACCCGGGGGTGCTTTCGAACTGCTAGGTTGGCAGGCGCTGGGACCGAGCAGTGGGAGCGCACCCCGCCACGGGGATTCGAACCGCCGACCTTTCGATCCGCAAGCCCTAGGCGCTGAGGCTTTTACCCACAGCGCCACCCGCGTCCCTTCACTACAGTACACAAGCCTAAACCCTGTCTGCTTCTAATCGGAGCAGAATTAAATATTAGTTAGCCTAAATTCAGTCTAGTCAGCACACAAAGAGGAAATAGGGAAGAATCAGCTGCCCCGCCCCCATGTGAGCTTCTAATCTAATTTTACAGAGGACTGAACCCCTCCTCCCCCAGAAATTGTTTTTGTAGGAATCTCTGGGCCTCTTTCGCTAAATGCTGCTAAGCAAGCCCAAGAGAAACCTCCTCTTCAGCTCTGTGGTACAAAGGAAGCACACTCACAGATGAGACTCATTACCCTTTTGCTCCAGAGCAATGACACTGTAGATGCCAGGAGTACTTGGGAGAAAAAAATGAACATCCTCAGAGGTAAACCACATCATCCATTAAGATCTATTTATACATCAGAGCACCCTCATCTAGATGCTTCAGAGCATGGCAAGCTCACGCAAATTGGGGCATGAAATTAAAGAGGAAAAACAGTACAGCATGCTCCTTTTCCTTCTTAGATGCACACATCTTTGTTTGGGAGAATTTGGAGACAAGTATCACAAGTATGATACTTATACATAGGGCTCAGCAGTGCAGACTACTTCTTTTCAGAGTTCCAGCCATTCCATTCCATTTCCCCTTCCTGCTTTCCCTTTTATATCACCCACCTCAGTCAGAATTCTGTGTGATTTTTCACAGCAGTCAGAACAATTACAGAGAGCAGAACTTAAAAGGAAGGTGAGGAAATCTATCACCTGCATTTAAGATAGCAATGGAACCTGACATTTGCAAGGAGAAATATCTAGGAATAGCATGAGCAAACACAAGCCTTAAAAATACTTAACCTAGATGTTTGTCTACACTGTCAGGAAGCAGCAGAAACTTCAAGGTCAGGGAGAAGTCTCTCTCTGACAACATCCATCTTTTAAATTTTGTACTTGAGTCAGAAGCACTGACAGCATAATGAGGCTCTTCAAAGAGGCCACCCAACAGTCTAATTAATGACACTGGAGAACAAGCCAACAGGGAACAAAGTCCATATAAAGCAAAACCCAGTGACTTGCTAGAACATAGTGATCCTCAGGTTATGAGAACCATCATAGCTTGGCTCTCAGCACAGCCTGCCAGGTGGGTGAATAATGAATCAGCTTTGAAACCTTTAAAGAAGTAGCCTATTTCATCAAATATTTATTCTTTTCTACAGATCTTAAAGCAAAAAATGCACTATTGTGTGCTGCTCATCAACAGTCGTCACACCGATACCATAAGCAGAGAAAAAGAAAGGGAGTTGGTTGGAAGGGGCAAAGAAACAAAAAAATTCATCCCAAACCAAAATAGCCCCCAAATTAAAATAAAATGTGTTTCCATAATTGATTTCTGGGGACACCCATAAGAAATTTAACAGGCTGAAAGTATGCCTCTGTCCTAAAGGTAAAGGATGTACAACTGAAACGTAAGAACAGTATTCAGCAACCTGGCGCCCTACAAAAGTTGTTTGGACCACAACTTTCTTCTCCCCTTAAGCGGTGGCCATGCTGGCTGGGACTGATGGAAGGTGCAGTCCCAAACATCTAAATTGCACCAGGTTGGGAAAGTCTGCGTTAGAAGTACTAATAGTTATGATCTACAGCTGAGGCCTTACATTTACTAATGTATTATTAATGCTTATTAATAAAAGTTTACAAGCTTTGGAGAAAAAGTACCCCTTCCCAAGTATACTCCCTTACATTAATGGATGCCATTCAATCCCAAGGGGAAGGGAAGCATTGAACTTAGGGGCAGCATTTCCAAGGAGTGAAACCTCACACATGCATACACAGGCACACATACGGAGGCTTGGTTTCTCAGACTCTGAGTGCCACAGTGCTTCTGTGTACAGATACAATGTTCCACCAAGATAAGTGGCACCCTGGCTATCTTAATGACGTCATGCTATTTACACAATAAATTGATACTGTGCACATTTCTTCCCAGAAGGATGTTAAGTTCCCATTTCAATAGCGACCTACATTTGAGTTCTTTTTCTTCTTTTTTTAGGCCTCTTCTTTAATAGCAGAGACAACCATTATTACACACACCCCGAAGTAATTTTCAGAATCTGGTGAAAGAATGAACAGGACTACTTATCTGATGTCGATTTCCTCCTGAACATAACACACAGCAGGCTCCAGCAGAGTTCTTGTGCAGTGTTTTTGTGCATCACAAATTACAAAGTGTTTTCACCCTTCTGAGGTGTTAAATAACTCATGCACTGGGATTTTAGAAGGTGAAGCGCACATACAAGCACTGAGTTCCCAACCATTCATCTGATGCAATGTAAACTGGTGCTGATTAGGGCTGGTCGGGTGCAAGGTAGGGAGAGCAACAGGAGATGGAAACAGAGCAAATAGCTGCTGGTGCAAGGTACAATGATAAGTAGAGCCAACTCATTCTGCTTTGGTTCACATTTTATATCTCTTGAGTTCTAAAAAGGCAACACTCAAACTATGGAGGAAAGCCTGCCAGCCTAGACTGGTTGCAAGCAAGGAGATAGGCAGAGCAGCCTCCGCTGATCTGGTGAACAAATTTAGCTTAAGTGCACACCTGGTCTAAATTTACATTACAAAAAATGTTGCAGTCAAACAAAGCGTGATTTGAATCTTTTTTGCTTGATGTAATGAAATACACAATTGGCACTAAAAAGCCTCAGGTGTTCGTCATTTTGATAGTTAATTGCATTTGCTTAATGGCCTTTGATGTTTGATGACAATTCCAATGTGAAGGAAAATGTCACATCCTCACTGTAACAGGTTGTGGGTGAAGGAAACCATTTTGCAGTTTAAACAAAAAAACAAAAAACTGGCCAGAGGAGGGTCAGAGAGGATAACTCAAATTTGTTGCTGGTTGCTGTGTTGAATGGGCAACCCAGGACTTCCATACACACTGCCCTAGCTTGTGCTCCAGAGAGCTCAGTTTGGTGCTGCAAACGCAGTTGCTTGAGGGAAACTGATAGCTCTTTAAAGACTAGCAAAGCTTGTTGATGTGCCTGCTGCTTTCAGCTCTGCTAAAGTCTGTATTTGTAAAACAGATTTGTATTTGAAATTTCGAATCGGTAAGAGATCAAAAAAACAAAAAGACTCTCAAGATTTCAGGAAGGGAAGAAACATGCATCTCTCTTTGCTGATCAGTTCTTCATAGAATCTGTTGGAGACCGAAGTCAGTCCAGCACTGTTTACAATCTGCTACCTCAGCTGGGTCACACTGTCCTGCTGCATCTTGGCCTAGATTTCCGCAGCACCAACCATGTGGCTAAAATGATTGCATACTTCATGACCTTTCTTTACATGTTCCTTTTTTCCTTTACTTTTTTTGCTGGAGCTTGCTGTGCCTCTATTGTCTGAGAAGTGAACAACAACTAAGAAGCATACTGAAAAGTTTCCAATTGCCATTTGCGTATTAGTTATGTCACCAAATTACTTTTTTAACATTTTTAAAAATAAATTTTTGTGTTGTCGTGGAAAGTAATCTGAGCATCTGTTAAGCAAGTGTGTTGCAATAAAATGTAAGGCTTTATCCTGGGCTTTTGTTCAATCACCAGGTTCATTAAGAACTGCCACAATGAATATGCATTTTTCATCTGGCTATACTATTACAACAGGGACAGTCAAGTCCCAGATGCTGGACCAGGGATGCTGGACTCCAGTTCCCATCATCCCTGACCATAACCCATATTGGCTAGGGCTGCTGGGAGTTATACTCTATAACATCTGGAGAGTGCCATCCAGGCTATCCCTGTCCTGCAAAATGGCCACTGGCTTACTTCCAATTAAATAAGCCAAACAGAAACAATGAAAAGTATATGAAATAACTCTCCTCCTTTGATAAATTTGAGGCCTTTAATGGATTTCAAAAGAGAGTAGGCCAAATCTTTTAGACTGTTATTTCTGCGCTGAAGCTGCCCATCCTAAAATTATTTGCAATTAATAATGGTGGCGGGGGGAGAGACAATAAAGGGATTCAACTAATGAGAAAGGCAGACCTGCAACCACGTATCCAAGTTGTAAACTATGACAGTATGTTTTTTAATCTCATTTACTGCCGCTGTTTTTTTTCCCATCTCCCACTGTTGCAATGTTGTATTTTTCCCCACTCAGAACATCATGATCAATATTAGTCCTACTCAGTGCTATTTTTCTAGAAAAAGAGGTGCCGGAACTCACCATGAACACCTCCCTCATTCCCTTAGAATTGCAATGGCACCCAACTGAGGTGCCGGAACTGAGATCCGACTGGAAAAAAGCCCTGCTCCCACTCAGATTAGACTCATTGAAATTAACGGGCTTGACTAATTTAGGATGATTAATTCCAACACTTTGAGTATATATCTGAGTACAACTCAGAGTCCTCATCTCCAATTTATTTATTCAGTCTATTTACAGACCACTATACATAATTTTTGAAGCAGTTTACAATAAAGAAAATTCAAATATGTATTCAAAGTACAATAAGCACGATTTCAGATAGTTTCCAATTCAGAAAAAACAAAAACAAAAATACACAACGTTTATATTCATTTTTTAAAAAAACCTATCCACAGAACTAAGATCAAGGGTGGGGGAGACTACTCAGCATCATGATACGAACTCCCAGTGATAGTAAAACACGTTCTTCACACAACATCACTCTCACCATTCATTCACAAAACAACTACAACCTTCCACCACCTCATACCACCTCACTCTCTCTATCAATCAACCAATCACACACCCAAACCACACATAGTGAATTTTCTATATGGGCAACCACAGTCAATTACACATCAGGTACACCACATAATCGAACATGATAACATCACTGAGGACAAATGAAGCCAATCCAGAGTGAGGGCAGTAGTAGTAGTAATAATAATAATAATAATAATAATAATAATAATAATAATAATAATTTATTACTTATATCCTGCCCATCTGGCTGGGCCTCCCCAGCCACTCTAGGCATCTTCCAACAGGATATTAAAAACACAATAAAAGATCAAACACTAAAAACTTCCCTAAACATGGCTGCCTTCTAAAAGTAAGATACAGTGGTGCCTCGCAAGACGAAATTAATCTGTTTCCGCGAGTCTCTTCGTCTAGCGGTTTTTCGTCTTGCAAAGCAAGCCCATTGACGGCTTAGCGAATTAGCGCTTTTAGCGGCTTTTAGCGGCTTATCGGATAAGCAGATAAGCAGCTTAGCGGCTTAGAAAAAGGGGGGGAGGAAAAAAACCCGCAGGAACTCGCAAGACATTTTCGTCTTGCGAAGCAAGCTCATAGGAAATTCGTTTTGCGAAGAACCTCCAAAACGGAAAACCCTTTCGTCTAGCGGGTTTTCCGTCTTGCGAGGCATTCGTCTTGCGGGGCACCACTGTAGTTGTTTATTTCCTTGACATCTGGTGGGAGGGCATTCCACAGGGTGGGCACCACTACTGAGAAGGCCCTCTGCCTGGTTCCCTGTAACCTCGCTTCTCGTAGTGCAGGAACCGCCAGAAAGCCCTCAGAGCTGGACCTTAGTGTCCGGGCTGAACGATGGGGGTGGAAGCTTTCCTTCAGGTATACTGGGCCGAGGCTTCCTACGTAAATCTTCCTGATAAAAAGTTCCAAGAACAACAATTTTCTCAATTTGGCTTTATTTTGCAGGTGAGATCAATGGAGATTTATGGCAATTTTGTAATATGTGACTGATCTACTAACAGGCAAAGATGAACGCAAACAGATTAAGCATTCTAAAAGAGGCAAATCTACCGCCCTGTATCAGTTTTCCAAAGAGATTCTGTTGCTAAATGGTGCTTTCCAGCTTTCATTTCCTTGCTCTCGCTCTCTCAGCACCTGTCTCAAAACTGCTGCTTCTTTCTCACAGCCCCCAAATCTGCTCCTTTTCTCCATTCCAAAACACTTCTGCTGTTTCCTCCGCTTGCCCTCTCCTTCCAGCTGGAGGGAAAGATTGAGTAACCTCCCTTGAGTTCTGGTGGGTTTCACATTCCAAGCCATCCTCCAACAATTAAGTTACCATAAAGAGACACTGCTTGAACATCCTGGGTCATTACCAAACAAATTTCCCTGGTGAAAGGCTGGCATGGCTTGGCCAACATTTGTAACAATACTTTGAAGCAATCAAAATAATCGCCGGGGGGGGGGGGAGAGAGAAGGGAGGGTGCCTTTTTATGCAGCTCAAAATGTTCCCTTCAGGTTCGTGACACTTCAGATTAATCCAGCACAACCTGAATTATGTTTGTATGCCAACTCATAAGGAAAGAAAACAGTTAAGCAAATGAAAAGTGACTCTCCTGTACAGAATCCCAAATAAAGACTTTGCCTTGGCAGCATTGGGGGGGGGGGAATCTTTCCTTCGTGATCAACAAGCCAACATAACGAATCACAAATCCTCCAGGACAGGAAGCAACTATGACTAACGTTGTGCAAAAGTTCACAGAGTCCAAGCATTTGTAAAATGCTTCGAATAATATTCGCTTCTAAACAAATGGGTTTCCTATTCAACAAAGTATGAGTGTTAAAAGTATCATTAGTGTAGAAATAAATATTTGAAAGATGTCACTGCTGCTTTCGTTATTTATGTGAGCAGGATCTATGAAGGGAAGTAGCAGGATAGCCTGGACCCTACGCTTGATGTCATATCCCTGTTGGCGCTGGCCCCTCTCAGTGGCTTTGTTTGTGCAACATGCTAAGCCAAACCTTGGCTTAATGAAGCCACGTGAATCTGCACGCTCACTGAGATGAGCTCACAGCAATTTTGCTCTCGTCTGGTCCTTTTTTGCTTCTATGCCACACTATAGTAATCCAAGGTTTGGCTTGGTGTGCCATGCAAGCCAGCATGTCCAAGCACAGACGACTGCGAAAAGGATAAAGTGGTCTCTAGTACGCTAAAATTTATTCCATAATAAATATGTCATTCTTTAAGGTGCCACAAGACTTCGGCTATAAGATACGGAAACAGCTAAAATAAAAATTAACTGCAGAGAGAAGAAAGATGCATATCTTAATCAGGCAAGGGAGTCATATGCAGCCAGATAATCATTTTACAAATCTCTGTAGGCTGCCAATAATTTTTCCCCACTTATTTGACATTTGCTTTTGCACAAACACAGTGCCTTCTCAAAATACAACCAACAGCTTGTATCAAGCCCTGCATTTTTTCACCAAGGAGTAAAATGTGGCCACACACACACACACACACACACACACAGAATTCTTACAAATAGTTGCAAAGTGCATTGGTTGTGTCATTAAACTCAAATCCTTAGGTTTTATTTATTTAACAAATAAGTTACAAAAAAAATAATTTCCAGCTGCTTCTTTTAAAACACACACACACACACACACACACACACACACACGTCTCAATATGGAATGTAAAGAGGACAATACTAGGATTTATGGGTGAGCTGGGAATGGCACTTCACAGAATCATATAATGCTACTGCTACTATTTACCACATGTGAATTCCCCCATTACAAAAAAGCTGCTAAGAGCTTTCCTTGAAACAGACAGAAGAAAAGAAAAGCAAATTGTCCATTTCATGCAACACAGGAAAATATGGATGTGTTTTGCATGGATCTGCTACTTTCCAACACCCCTATTTACCAGATTCAGACCCATATCCCAATCCTTGTCCTTGATTAATCATTGCTCCCCCATTTTTTCCTTAATCACGAGGTTTGGGGGAAATGCCTCCTTTAAGATTTAGTCAATACTTCACAGATACATTAGGACGCACTGCTTTCCTTCCATTCTCCAACAGTATGTGCCTAGCCAGAGAGTAAATATTGCTGAACGCACTGGAGTTGCAGATATCAGTCCCAGGCAAGGGAGGTTTCGAAAAGAATTTTAAACACTGTTTCTAAAGCAAGTCTAAGGAGTCACAGAAATAAACAAACCAGATTGAGAATGGATGGATTAAACCCCAAATGGGAGCACTTTTTTATGAAAAGGGACACACTGCAAAAATAAAAATAAAAAGTTACAGGTTTCATTTGTTCTGTAACAAGCACAGCCAGATGTGCTGATAAATTAAGGGATAAAAATCAACTACAATTTGTTTACCAACACATCAGAACGCAGTGCAAGGCAGACTACAGCACAGTAAATGAACACAGCATTTGGCAAGTGAAGAGACACTTTCTGGTGACTGTCCAGAAAACAAATCACATTTGTACCAAATTATCTCATTGGCAACAGCAATACAACTCCTCCACCTTTCTGTTGCCGTAACTGGGGAAATAGGGTGGCATGTAATGTTGTTCCTGCTAATTTTTAAAGTCAATTAGAGAGGTCAGGCTGCCCCCCCCCCCATAAAAATGAGATCTATCTAGAACACAGTTCTGTATTGTGCAAATGACAAATATGCAAAGTGTGGTGGTTTTCCAGGCTGTGATGCTTATAAAGGTGTGACAAATTTAGCAGTGGCTGCCTGTAAAATTAGATCAGCAGTCGCTGTTAATCTAACAACATGAATCTAATCTTGTGTATTTGAAAATGTTATTATTCAAGGTTCAGTTGGTATTACATTCTTATCCTATGGCCTTTGTTCAAAGCAAACAGATGTAATTACTAAGAAGCTTCTTTGAAAGATGATAAATAGGCTGCAGGTGACAACAGACAAGTTTAAAAAGATGGATTCAGCTGAAAATACTGCACCAGTGGCTACTGTATCCACAATGAATACAACACCAACCTACAAACAAACACTTGTTGTTGGCATCCGTCTGTCTCAAGGGACAATGGAGTACGCCCCCGGGGGCAAAGTCAAACTGCTGGAGAATTACAGTGCCTGCTTTGCGTGCAGAGACAGTTAACTGCTCTACAGACATAACTGCTGCCTCCCACGCTGTTTTTGCTGCCTTAGCAGCACTGAAGTGACCTCTCCTGGGCAGTATGTATGGAGGCCCTTGGCAGCCTCAATGACAAGACCACACCCCATCACAGCCTCACTGATGTGATCCAAAGCAAAGCAATAGAGGAAGGAGGCATACAAGATGCCATCCAACCACCTTAGGGACACAGCTCTGGATTTGTATAGGGTTTACTCCTTAGCCTTTTCTTCTCCCAAAGATGGCCCACAAGGCAGCAGGTATGGCTTTTTCCTTGGGATTTACTCCTGGAGCCTTTCTCACTTATGAGTATAGCCACAAAAGAGAGGAGATTGAGGATCAGAGTTTTCCTTCTCCTAGAAGAGCTACCTTTCCAGGTGAATGAGCCCCATCTTCCCCTCATTTTCCTCTGCAGCACATGCAATAACCACCTCCTTGACTGTTGAACCTACTACTGATCTCGTCCGCTAAATCTGCTGGAGGCTGCCTTTGCATGCAGGGGAAGTCCCTAACTCACTGAGGATTTGAGACCCACAGGCTACCCTCACCTGGTTTAGCCGGTGAGACAAAGTCATTTCTCAAGGTGTGGCCGCTGCTGCATACTGATGGCGTCTAGGAGTCACAGATGAGAGCTGAGGGCAGGATTGCAACCAAATTGGGCAAACCACCCCAGAAATGTCCCCCACCAGAGGTACCACCCCTACACATGACCAAATCATTATTATTGCTTCGCAGTGGGCACTTGGTACAGTCTTTAGAAAATTTTGGTCATCTTTGAACAAGTTCTGGTGATGTTATGGGTATATGGATTCCTTCTTTTGAAGGAGCACTGAAAACTCAAGAGAACCAGGGTCTTTCAAGGTGAGGTACTTGCCCTCATTCAGTTTCATGCAGATGAAGGGAGATGTCTAATTGGGGCAGCTGTATTGTTTTGCCCATAGGTAATGATAAAAAGAACATAAAGGCATGCCAAACATCAGTATTTTTTTTCTTGCTTCAATGTAAGCATGTATAAATTCACCCTTAATTTTCCTTGTCAACATGCCCCCATGTGGAGAAATCAAACCACAACCAAGGGAAATGTAAAGATGGGGAAATTTTAATTTACTAATTTCTTGCAATTGCACAATCACCGTGTGATCCATACATTTTCCCAGTAAAAAACCAACACGTATTTACGTATTTTCATCGAGAATATCCAACAGCATAAGATGCTAACTGAATTGTGCATTGATTTTAAATATACATAGAACTGGATGAGAGTAAAATTGTAAATACCTTTCCAAAATCACGGACATCAAACAGGTCAAATGCTTCAAAAAGTTCACTTTTCTTCATCCCAAATGTCTCACAGCAAGCCAAAAGGAATGTTCTTATATTCTTCAAACAGAGAAACTAAAGAAATAAAAAGAGAACACTCTTAAGTTTGTCACCAAATTATCTACAAGTACAATACAATTACAGTTAATCAGTGGGTATACAGCCTTCATAAGGGGCTTGTACAAGGATAGTAGAATAATTGGTTGTTGTTTTTGCAATCACATGGCATCTCAATTTTGTCAAACAAATAAATGAAAACTGAGCTTCTCCCCAATCCATTGTGTTATATAAAAAACTGCCTTTGAAATTCCCTCAGTTTCTGGTATATTACACCAGTAAAACTTGCAAAAATGTATAAAACATGTAAGAAGTGTTGGAAATGTAAAGAAAAGGATGGTACATTTTATCATATGTGGTGGGAATGTAAGAAAGTGAAAAGCTTCTGAGAGTTGATATATAATGAGCTGAAAAAAATGTTGAAATATACATTTGCTAAGAAACCAGAGGCCTTTCTCTTAGGAATCGTTGGAAATGAAATAAATAGAAAGGATCATACACTTTTCCAATATGCAGTAACAGCGGCAAGAATATTACTGGCCCAGAAATGGAAACAAGAACAAATACCAACACTGGAGGAGTGGAGAATGAAGTTGATGGACTATGCAGAACTTGATAAACTGACCGGGAAGATCAGATATCTACGAGATCAAAAGTTCATCGAGGACTGGGGAAAGTTAGTTGAGTATTGGGAATGTATAAGTGATAGTGAAATAACGTTAGTGGCATTTAAAGAAGCTCTGTAATAACATAAGGAAAATAGAAGCGGGGGTAGGGATAAAGGCAATAGCAAAATTTGGAAATGTGTAATTAAAGAAAATTTAATTCGGATGATTGGCAGAGAGGCTGAAGGAAGTCTAAAAATGAGGAAAATTTGTAGAAGTTGCAATGTGGTGTGATTTGTATTTTCTTTTGATGGAAAATGAATAAAATATAATTTTTTTAAAAAAAGAAATTCCCTCAGTTTCAAGAGCAGTTTTGCATGGGAGGGCAGGCTGCTGTTTCAAAAGAGAGGAGGAAAGTCACAAAGACTTAGTGGCTTCAAAAAAACTAGTTTCATAGCTCTGGATTCTAGATATTCTTTTGAATTGAAGCACTACTGTTTAGTTCCTTTAGTCCCAGTTTGAACAGCCACCAACAGGAAATATGTATAATGAAAAGTGCAGTACAGAGATGGCACAAGGCAATCTGATGCCTGAAACAGAATATTGAAGTAACTCTTCCTTGGTAGTAGAAATGTAATAAAAGTAGCCTGACTATTTTATTTGCTGCCCTCAAGCAATAAGTTAAAATTTGCCACCTGAGGCTGGCCCTCTCGCCTTAAACCGTGTTGACATTCTTGGCACAATGATCAGGATGCCGTTAACCTATTTAAGGTGATTTTAAGAAACAACATTTTTTAAACTCTAGAAGTCTTAAAGCTGTAAGCAAGCCAAATGCTTCTGGCATTTTACAAGGCGTTGCCGCAGTAGAATTAATTATACAACATATGAAAACAAGCACTTTGTGATTGCGTACAGACACAAACACACCAAAACAGTTAATTAGAACCCTAGTTAAACAGATTCTGTAAATACATGCACTGTACTTACAGTTTAAAAACCACCACAAATGCATATTGCATAAGCAGAATGTACTGTAATAACACCCCTGAGAATTATGCAATTATGAGTTTACAGTAAGTTATGTAGAAGTAATAAACTAGTACACAACGGTTAATGTGGAAAATATGCATTTTCACCTTCAGAAGTGAATCAAAGACACCTGGTTTGCTTTGAGCAAAGCTACTGCTCTGAATAATGGATATTTCCAATAGCTACAGAAATTATGAAGAATTGGCAAAGCACCTTTCAGCTGTGTTTCCTGCCTCCTACACTGTAACAGTACATCTGGGTCAGACCTTCTCAGTTTCCTCACCCCCAGTTAGTTAGTTTTTTGTTGTTGTTTTTTTGAACTGGAAGTGAGCGCATGAGGCATTGATTCAGGAAGGACATGACATAGGAAAAATTGTCCCATTACTCCTGTGGCTGACCAACATCACTCCCCACACAAGGAATACTTAGAACTCCTGCCAACAGCCCAAGTGAAGGGAAGAAACTATCTGTTGGGATTACCCATAGACACAAAAATGCAACCCAACAAAATAGGCAAGAAACCCATTAATATTCCTTATGCTTCCCAAATTCACTTTTAAAACAATAATACAACTCTCCACACCCCCACAATTATACAACTCTCTTCTAAAGCACAAATATTTTACTCTGAGCTACCGGTATTTCAACACCCTGCTTTGAAGGAAACCCATTCCACATCAACCCATGAGGAACACCTGCAATTTGCAGCAATTCTGAAAAATTCTGTATGGTTTTTATATTGTTGTAAACTGCAGTGCTTATACTGTACAGAGTGAATCCTTTAAAAGAGGCCCCATGGATACAGAGTACAATGTTCCACGGGGCCTCTTTTAAAAGACTCACCCTGTATTTCTTGATAGATACATACATACATATACACATACATACATACATACATACTCTAAGGATCATATAACTTCTTATGGAACAGCTTTCCCAAATGAGTTTCCCCCTTTTGTTATTCATCTCCAGTTCCCATCAGCCTCAGCCAGCATGGTCAGTGGTCAAGGATGATAGGAGCTGTAATCCAAAACATCTAGAAGGAAACTGGATGGGGAAGGCTGTTGTAGGACATGCATTCATTTTGCAGTTTTGCAGGAGAAGACTGGGACAGGCAGGCAAGAGGTCCTTTTTTTTTAAGGGAAAAGCTCATCTGTCATTATGGAGCTTCCCTAAAGCATTCTATGTGGTAACTGAGAGCCCTTAGAATATTTCCCATGCAATTTAAGAGATGAGGTAAACCAACTGTAAGGAAGAGAGAATATCAGTGACTGAAGTCTTTCCTCTGTACGGCCGTCTTTAGCAGATGCAGCACCGGCGTGCAAATATCTGCCCAGCACCCCCAAATTACTACAGATAGTGTTGGGGTGGCCGTAGCTGTGCACTGCCAGCCATCCGGGGGGGGGGGCGCAACTCTCCCCCATGCCGCTGTGGGACAGCGATGCCTGCAGAGGCTTGGGAGTAAAGTTGCGCCCCTCCCAAGCCCCCGCGGTAGGAGAGCACAGCTTCCCTCCCAAGTCTCCTTGGGAGGAGAGCGATCCTCCCAGAGGCTTGGGAGTGAAGTTGCAGGGATCGCTCTCCTCCCGAGGAGGCTTGGGAGGAAGCTTAACGTCCGCCAGCCTTATGGTTGGCAGGGCGCAGCTGACGGGCGTGCAGGGAAAGGGGAGGCTGCCAGCAAAGCCATGCAGCTCCCCCATTTGCTGGGGCGCCCCTGAGAGGCCGGCGCCCTGGTGCGACACACCACTAAGCTCTACGGGAAAGATGGCTCTGTTCCTCTGTACACCCTTAAAAGCTGTGTCATATATTCTTGCTGTGACATGCTACGGGTGATATTCAATTAAGTTTAAGTAAGGGTAGACCTACTGAAATACTGAAATCAATGTCCTTGATGTAGTCATGCTGAGTAATATCAGTGGGTCTTACTCTGATGTAAAACTTGACTGAATACCACCATTAGGCTTGCAAATTTGTTACTCAACAGTAGGGATGTGTGAATCTTATCCATTTTGGTTTCTCATTTTTTTCCATTCTTAAGTTCAGTTATCCACACTTCCACATCAGTTTACGATCCTTTTTTTTTTAAGTCCTCATGAAAATTCATCAGCACGACAGTGCAAATTTCTCCTAAGATACACATTTTGTATGCACTTTCCCCTAATATACACATTTTTGCGAAAGCAAACCATAATATTTTGGCATTTTTTGTGTGTTATGTTCACTAACATATTCTTATTATGTGCTCTCTACCCTAGTATATGTATTTCCGTGCACATTACTTGTGCCAAAGAGAGCTGCATTGCAAAATTCGGAGAAGGGTGAATTTCTAAGGATGGTTGTGCCAATCTTGCTAGGCTGTAGCCATTAAGAAGAAGAAGAAGGAGGAGGAGGAGGAGGAGGAGGAGGAGGAGGAGGAGGAGGAGGAAGGAAGGAAGGAAGGAAGGAAGGAAGGAAGAAAATCAGGCAGGGATGTTCTAGTAAACTGGAAGAGTTCTGGCTCTTCTCTGTTGTTGTTTCCATCTCCTCTCCCTGCAGCCTCCTTTCAGCCCATCAATATCACGGAAATAGCTATGTTGTGAAGGGGAGGAGCAGAGGGATGACAATAAGCAAAAATTATGGGCTTGTAACTTTTGTGGGCATATATGCGTACTGTTTCCACAATATCTTATGGCGGAATTCCTTTTAACTGCAGTCTTTAATTCTGCACATGATGCTAATTTTATGTTTAAGTTTGTATGGTAAATTAAATGGGAAATTACAGGGTATGATGTTGAATTTAGCTGTTCTCTGCAACATCCAACATTCAGGAGACACTGTGAAATGACATTGCATGTCTAAGACTGCCTCCGGGAGCATGAAACCAACCATTTGTCATCATTCGTCAATCTTTCTTCCATCGGAAAGAGGGACACATCTTTAGTTACCATGCACAAAAGTAATTCCTTTAAAGTAACAAGCCTCTTGACAATAGGATGAAATCACCCTGTTGCCTAAAAGCACACTTAGCGTATTTGGTTTCAGTTTTTAATGGCTCAATAGTCAACCATTTTATCTTTCAAACAGATTAAAAGGTGTCTCTCTTAACAGTTAACCTCGCCTGATTAACAGACCAGATGTGCTATTAATACTGCACTTTCAAATAAAGATAACTTTGCACCCTTTATATTTTTTTATCATTTGTTGAGGACCAAAGAGAAGAACAAATTGATAAGCCACCTCCTGACATATCCACTGGCAAATGAACATGTATGCAAAATTATCTCACTTTCAAACAAAGCCCTGCACTTGGGGGGGGGGGATAATAAAGCAGCCAACACAGGCCTTTCTGTTTATCATAGAATCATAGAGTTGGAAGAGATCCCAAGGGTCATCTAGCCTAACCCTCTGCAGTGCTAAAGCATCCAAGGCAGATGGCCATCCAACCTCTGCTTAAAAACCTCCAAGGAAGGAGAGTCCACAACTTTCCACGGTCAAACAGCTCTTATTGTTAGAAAGTTTTTCCATATGTTTAGTCAGAATCTCATTTCTTGTCGCTTGAAGCTATTGATTCATCTTGGTTGCCTCCTCCGCACACATTCCAGCTTGTCAACATCTTTCTTAAATTGTAGTGCCCAGAATTGGGCACAGTATTCCAGGTATGGTCTGACCTAGGCAGAATATCAGGGTGAGACACCATGCACCAAGCAGCATATTTTGCAGAACTATCAAAGCACCAGTGGTCATTTATTTAGTTTATCGTTATAGTTTTATTTTAAAGCTATTTTATTTCCTAGTCTAGGAAATGTGCTGAGTAACCTGGGTAAAATGCATGATCCAACATACTTAAGCACGTGCAGAAGGTAAACACAAGTGCAACTGTGAAATCAGTGGGGCTTGAAAAAAAGTGCTTCAATGTGTTGAATTAATTCATAATCCCCCCCCCCCGGGTGTATCTGGAATCTTCACCTTACAGCTTTTGGCAAATACTGAAGACAGTACACCTTTGATACTTGAGATGTGTGTTTTAAGGAACCACTCTACTCCCGTTACTGAAATTGGTTTTAGCTGTTTTTAATTCTGGGTTTTAAATTGTCGGAACCCTGGGACTTGCTGATGAAGGCTGGGCAATAATTTTTATTAACATTATTATTTACGAAAGCAGTTTGGGAAAGCAAGAATCAAAAGGATCTCTGGATACATGTATACTTTTATAGCAGAGTTATAATGCCTTCTTCAGGATTCTTTTAACAATGATTTGTTTCATTGCCTTAACAAAAAAAAAAAGAAGAAATGTTAACCCTTGTGATATTATGACCATGATTATTCTTATTAATAATTGCCTGCCCTTCAACCAAAGGTCTTGGAGCAAGATACACCATTAAAACATAATATTTAAAAAGAGGTGGGACCTAAAAATATGCATGTCTACTGTCAAAAGCCAGAGTAACAATATGACTTTTTGGCAGCTGGTATCACCCTCTACGCCAGGCATAGGCAAACCCGGCCCGCCATATGTTTTGGGACTACAACTCCCATCATCCCTGACCACTGGTCCTGTTAGCTAGGGATGATGGGAGTTGTAGTCCCAAAACACCTGGAGGGCCGAGTTTGCCTATGCCTGCTCTATGCCCCAAGGCAATTTTCACACAGATACTGTTTTGCATTGCAGTGGATGATAAAGGGAACATAGTGCTGTTCTGCCAAGCATGCCAACTGTATTGGCCTGGATGGGCTCTGGTTGCCCAGGCATGAAGAGCAGCTATGGGGGCCTCAGGATTGAATGGGTCCTTTCAGGTCTCACAATCTAGCCTCTGGTGTTCTCCCCAGGCTAGTCCTCTCACCAGGCTTGTTCCACAACCTCCGTGAGTACCCTACCCTGAATGCTTGCTTATTTACTTGGACAGATGGAGAGGCGGGGGTTGAAGGTGTAGAAAGCTCTGGCTGTTGAATGCCTAGAAAGGGAAGAGCCACACTGTTCCTACATCTATTTTTGGCCTCTGGCCACCGCCAACAAAATGTGGCCCCTGGAAAGCAGCCCGCAAAATGGAATTAACCCCCTGCCCCTTGAAATCATACTGATTTTACCCACATTTTTAGACAAGTCCACTTGAAGAAACACTCCATATTTACCAAGAACCTACTCAACAGCAACTAGTCGGGGAGAGAGATGATTTTTATGAGGTCCAAAAATATATTTGTTAACAGGCACCTAGTTTCTACTTAAGCTCTGAGCTTCATAGCTCTTACTGCATAATCCCCAGTATTGAACCATATGTGCATCAAGGAATGCATGACATTCTCCAGGAATGAAAAATAAATAAATGGCACTGTAGCGTAGGTAGACAGGATACTGACCTAAAAGCGAAGAGATTCACGTTCAAATATCCCCACCCCACAGGAAGTTCACTGGCTGGCTTTGAACCAGCCATTCTCAGACAAATCTAATTTTGTCAGATGTTGTGAGTATAAAACTGGAAGAATTCCATGTAGGTCATCCCAAGTTCCTTAAACAAAGCACAAAGTAAACTAACAACAAAATCCTCAGCATGTTTACTCAGAAGGAAGTATATCTTAATTCTATGGGAATTTAGTGTGACTCACTTTCTAACAAATGTGCTTAGGATCGTAGCCTACCGTATTTTTCGCCCTATAGGACAAAATGAAGGGGAAATCTGGGTGCGTCCTATGGGGCGAATGCAGGCTTTCGCTGAAGCTTGGAGAGTGAGAGGGGTCGGTGCGCACCGACCCCTCTCGCTCTCCAGGCTTCAGGAACACATCCGCAGCCTAGGCAGCCCTGCGGGAGTTCCCACAGGGCTGTCTAGGCTGTGGATAGCAGCCTGCCGCCCCACGCGAGGGGCGCCCTGAAGCAGAACGCTCCTTGTGCCAGGCAGACATCCGCAGCGTGTGGAGCCCTGCAGGAGTTCCCCGCAGGGCTCCCCATGCTGCGGATAGCAGCCTGCCACCCGGGGCGTCCTGATGCAGAGCACCCCTCGCGCCGGGCAGACATCCACAGCGTGGGGAGCCCTGCAGGAGTTCCCCGCAGGGATCCCCACACTGCGGATAGCAGCCTGCCACCCGGTGGGCAGGGCGCGCTGAAACAGAGCGCCCCGCGCGCCGGGCAGACATCGGCCAGCCCCACAAGCTCGGGGGACAGCAGGGAGGCGCAGCGCCGCCATCCCGCTGTTCCTCGACCTGGTTTGGTTTCCCCGACCTGGTATTTGGGGGGAAATAAAGGGGAAAATTTTCCTTTATTTCCCCCCAAAATACTAGGTGCGTCCTATGGGACGGAGCGTCCTATGGGACGAAAAATACAGTATGTTCTAAAGTTTTTCTTCCCAGACACTAATCTTACATTTAATGTCATAGAAAACACAGTTTAAACAATATTAAAGATCTGCAAGTTAAAACAGCAGCCTAGTCCTCCAGTATAGCTGAGAGCTTTTCAGGAGACTCCCCCAAGACACAGAGGTCCAATTCACACATAACATTAAACCATAGTTTAAGGTTACATGCATGAGCCCTGAAGTGAAGCATCTGACTGAGGAGTTCCCTCCCCTTTTCCCAGCCAAAAGGAGGATTCAGTATTGCTTTCTTTGGTTCTTAGCCTATTTTTACAGGAATAATGCCTAAAACCTTGGGAACAATGACTAAAAACATCTCACCTATTGTCATTGTGTGGATAATGTCATTATATGGCACCATACTTAGTTGCATCTGGAAATTTCCTGTGCCTGTCCTGTTCTTGTTGGACTGAAAATTCTTCTCTAGTTTCCTGGCTAGGGTGCCTCTAGGCATTCCATGACAGTCAACAACCAACTTTATAAAGCAGGTGTGAGGGTCCTATGGCTCAATGTTGCTGAACTCCAACTCCCATGCTGGCTGGGGCTGATAGGAGTTGGAGTCCATCAGCATTTGGAGGACTTCAGGTTCCCCACTGCTGTTCTAATGTAATTGAGAATATACTGGTGCATTAACAGTAGAGATGGAAGAAGACTGGGGAGGGGGAGAGAAAAAAGGGCAGTTTCAAAATAACTTCTATCACTCATCAGAGAAACAACCCCCAAAGGGCCACATATTTGTGAAGATGATTCTAACATATCCCTCTTTTTGTAGACAATCAGTTCTTCAGATGCCAACTCAACATGCTTACAGGTCTGAATTTAAAAGGTGATGTACTTTACTTGGCGCAAGTTGCCATGTACAGCAGACATAGATAACTAGATCACAGACGAAGCAGGGCTCTACTGCTGTCTAACAAATCCTTTTCTTCTCCATCCATGCTATGTTGGCGGACCACCCCTGTTTTCTGAGATATTCTGTGTGAAGTCAGATAATTAACTGCACAGAAAGGCCTGCTCTCTGCAGAAACAGGAGTGAATGGATCTGGAAAAATGAGGTTACTGAATGTTAGGCACACTATATCTGTGAACTGCCCTGAGACTTGCTTGTATAGGGCAGTATACAAATTAAACAAGCAAACAAACAATGCAGGTTACCCAGCAGAAAAATGTACCATGCCTAGCATAGAGTAAGAGGAAGGCTACACTAAACCCCAAGTCACTCCATACTTCACTCTGCACTGAGAAATCACAAGGTTGCAGTCTTGCTGTTTAATGGTAGCAGGAGGAACGAGAAACATTTTGCATTGCAAAATAAATTGTTAATGCTTATAACATGATTCCTTTGCAGGAATCTAGCATCAACTTTCCTAATCACAATGTCTGATCATGGGTCACAGAAGAGGACACAGATTTGATGTTTATTCAGTATGGCACAGCCCAATGTGCATTGACACAGGAAATGTATAGAGATCTAGTGCAGCAAGTACGCACATAAAACAGCTATTAGATATTAAACAGGCAGGAGTTTTCAGCTGCCTGCAATAAAAAGAATGCCTCTGAACCACATTTACAGTGAAACGCTGTCCAAGACGATGGAACATTAAGAAAAGGCATGGAGCAGTACTGCTGCCCTTTTACACATCAAAACTTTGAAAGCCAAAATACCAGAAACAGTGAACAGGTGGTCTGTCGCCATCTTTGTGAGGACAAACCCATAAAGGGAGATGAAGCACTAACACAACATATATTGCTAGATTACCTATAAAAAAATTGATGGATATTGAGTTCAAAAAGGAAACTATTGTTCAGAGTTTTGAGAAATCATACTTCAGGATGCATTTGAGTTATGCACACATACAGTACTACTTAAGTAGTACTGATTTCAGTGGGACTTTTAACAAAACTGTGGGTTGTATCCAATGAAGTATATGTAACAGAACTTCCCCTCCCTCTCCTAACACTGCATGCCGCATGCCCCACCCCTCTGAAGGTTCTTCCACCCCTGCAGAGTAGATTTGAGGGAAGAACAGGAAGAAGTAGTTCTGTTGCATGAGTTGAAAGTGTTCTACATGCAAAAGGACTTCACTGAATACAGACTTATCTCCGAGAATTTGGACAGCTCTGACAAATGTCACCTACCACCCAACAAACCGTCCAACAAACCGTCACCTACCACCTGGCTTCAATAAGCCACCCATTTCCACTGGATGACTGAAGGCAAAGCTAGGCACGATGTTAGCTGTGTGCATGCAATTAAGATCAGCATAATGGGGCCTATTGGTAGTTTTACCACCCTCGGAGGTTCAGGTTGTGGTGACCTGGGATAGGGCATTATAGAATTCCCTCCACACAGAGGTGCACCTGGCACCTTCAATATACATCTTTTGGAGAATGCTGATGACATACCTCTTTACCCTGACTTTTGACACTTAAGATGTGTGTTTTCAAGACCCACCCTATTTCTATGGTTGCAATTTGTCTTAACTATTTTTAATACTAACTTTTAAATTGTTGTAACCCATCCTGCGACCTGCTGGCGTAGGGGCAGGTAATACTATTTTAATTAATAATAATAATTTATTATCAATAACAACCTACCCCCTTTGCCATGGGAAGACTTGAAAAGCCAACTGACAGCTGAGGAGTGTAACTTTCTCTCTCTCTGCCACAAAATTGCCTCTCCAAGCTGCTATTTGCATTTCAATGTAAGCTGTCATTGATGCCCATCAAGGTTTCCATTGAAATGTGAAAAATGAACAAAAAAAGAACAATGCATTTCGTTCATGCAATTAACATCCCATCTAGCTTGGCCTTCAGACTGCAAGAAATGGGGGGATCATCAAGCTTTTGGAAGGCCACAATAAATGGCTGGTAAGCTAAATTCAACTGGGTGGGTCACATGTTGTACAAACTTAGGTAACGCTCACACATGCCATTCTTAGATATTTGGGGGCTGGCATCCCATAGTCACACATGCTTTCTGTCCTGTGATTTGCTGCACCCAAAACCCACAGCTTGCCCATTTACCTCTGTGAATGTTTATTACTATTTAGAAAGATATATAGACAGCTTAATCACAAAACCTTCTAAGCAGCACACATAATAAAACTGTAAAAACTTATTTAAAAAAAAGAAAAAATATATATGTTTGGATAGGCTTGCTGAAATTAAAAGAACTTTTCAGCAGGCATCTAAATCAATATAGTGAGGGTGCCTGCCTAATGAGAAAAAGTTGCAGTCATCCCACCAGGCTATCAAAGCCTTACCCACTTCCCCATTCACCGAATTCAATGCGCTCACTCAAACAGGCAACAAGCGCTATTGCTCCAAACACTGGAATGCAAACAGATACAGTAAAAAGATCTCCAACGGCTAGAGGACTCAACCGCAAGTGGTGGCAAAAGCAGATGCAAGACGTGTTGTTTCCAGTTAGGTGCCCTGATCAGAGGAACGCGTGGGCAGAGTTGGTGCAACCCAGTAGCTAAAAGTGCAAACTAGAAAATTCCCAGTTCTCAATCTGTGATGCTCACTAGCCCAATTTCAGCAAAGGAAATGTAAAAACGAAACAACAAAAAAAGCAAAATCTGTGTCTTCATAGATGCATGCACATGCAGCACTGCAGAAGAAAGGGGATAAATAGAGCTGCTTAAAAATGTTTTGCTTTCAGAGTTAACAGTTTTCCTCAGAAATCATTCCTGCTCCTTAACAGATTTCAGCAGCCAAAACAGATTAAATTAGTTCTGCTCTGCCAGCACCAGTAATTGTCACTATGTTCAATAAAGATAGCTGAAAGCGTTCTGAATGAACAAAACACAGATCACTGATGAAGCCTTCATTCACAATGAATGCACCCAATGAATTCTCCATGAAACCCCCCCCCCCAAGAGGAGGGGGAGGCAATAAAAGACTGCAAGAAGACTGCATTATTAGTTGTGCAATAAGGTACCTTAATTTTTATGCAAGGATAAAGAACTGCAGCCATTCTGGCAGATTGTTGCATCACTTGGAGGAAAACCACGCAAGAAATCAAACCAATCTTCACCACATTCTAATATCTTTCACTGTTGATCAAGCAGCCTGCTTCCTTCCTCTTTCAAAATAATTTGAGACAGATAGCTCTAGTTATAGATACCTTGGTGAATTTTCACTGCCATACCATATGCTTATTCATTAATTCCATTTAGCCAACACTAAACTTGAAGACTTTAGAATACTAACACCAGCATACATCCCTTTTTTCTGACATAGACCACATCAAGTTTCTTGGGCATGTATGGCTGAAACAACATTAATTCAGCATTATTTTAGGAAAAGAAAACCACAAACCCACAATTCTGGGAGAAGGAATGGTGGACACAGAGAAACGGGGTGGAGGTGCCTTAAATACTGGGCAGTATTTCAATACCCTCCTCCTATTGGGCACTCCTGTCCAGATGACTTGCTAAGTTTAAACATCATTGGCTTCACCTACTGCTATTCAGAAGTTTGCTTTGGAGACTTCCAGTGATGTACTACACACAACTTCACTGTTGTGCACAGTTGCTTAAAAAGGTCTTCAGAAGGTCAGTAGGTTCAAACTGATGAAGCAGTGCACCTGTGGTATAATTTTTAAAAATACAAATAAAAAATGAAGTTGTGATCAGCGGCAATAAAAGAAAATAATGTGAAAGGGGGGGATGCAAGCAACAAGCAGAGGTAGCAGATATAACAAGAGATATGCGTCACTGGAGGCGTTCAAGTGATTGTGCATAAAACCATTTATGAAACAGCAGTCAACTTATTGATTACAGTTCCCCAAGTGTGTGTGTGTGTGTGTGTGTGTGTGTGTGTGTGTGTTTTCAGTTTGGAATGCACTTCAACAGGCACATTGATAAAATATAATGTTTCATGCTATGTCTTCCACTGATTCCAGTTTAAGCTTCCTAATCTCTCACTTTCTTATTCAGATGAATCATTAACATTTCTGGATTGCTTATCCAGAAGGGAGTGATACATTTTACAATCTATTACTAAGCGGTGTAGTTGATGTTAAACTTTTTTTTTTCCAGGATCCAGAGAAAGGTCAAAATCTGTCTCCATTTATAGCAATATCAAAAAATATTTGATAAGAGTCTAGTATATCCAGGCTTTCTTCCGTATAAGCTTTACCTCGCTTTAATTTCTACATTCTGTTCTATCTGAGGTTCTAGAATGACACTACATTTTAGTAGCCCTTTTCTACTCATGGAGTTTTACCTCCCACAAATTCTTACCAGCACAAACAATTTACAACCCACCCATATTTAGCCTCCTTTATTCCTCCTACGAAACAGCTGATCAGTGTTAATATAGCTCATAGGTTTTTATACATGCAAATCACATAAAAACCTTTTTTCACATTAAACAGTATATAAATTATTAATCATAAATAACCTCTAATGCATACACATACATGCAGCGAGTCCTGGGCCATTACATTTTGAAGCATCTCTAACAATCAATTTACCTTGAATTGTACCCAAACTACACTTTTCCAAATCCTGTACTAAAAATCCATTACACTATACCAAAAGCCATTACATGTACCTCCCGAAGTTTAAAATGGGTATGTTTGCAAGCACCCACTTATAACCATACAACAATTTAAGAACTTAAATTTTACCACTTTTTTTTAAGCATCAGAATTTCTTATCATAGAATGAAGCCAACAACCAGAGTCCCTCTGTAAATTTTCAGCAGTCGGAAGTTAAAAATCAATTGCCACTGGATACACATGGTATTAAATATCTACATTTTCTATACTTCATGGCATTCTTTGGGGATTGGAGCCTGTCATTATATAGTTCATTGATCTCCGCCTTTGCCCTTGCACCAGCTGCCAATCCTTCTTGCATCAAATGTAGTAACTGAGGAACAGCTGACATGTTTCCTATGTCAGTGAGAGAGGAAGGAAGCAAACAGAATTGCTTCTCCTTTGATTATTTAAGGTTGCACTTGCAACCCCAGCCTGAAAGTACCTAAAAATTTTCCATATCACGGTGTTCAATCTCAGTACTTTTGTGGTTTACTTTATACCTTTGCCCTACCACTAACTGTTTGCACAATTTTTGAAAATGTAAAAGCTAGCTCTTGAGTTGCATGTCAGTATTTCCATTACGATTTATTCCTGACTTAGAGTTTGCCTCCTTCACTAGCAAAGCAGCAGCCTCTACTTTTATCTTATTTGTTGATAAATCAAGTACCCAATGTTCCAACAACAACTGCAAGCAGTGGGATTCAGGCTGAGTCCTTTTTAATGTAGATTAGAACATGGGCTAGTTCTTTAAAATACTTAGTATTCTTAAGTACAACAAACTTTTTTAAAAATAACACAGAACTGCTAAGAAATGTTGTGATCTTATCCCTTGCATTAATGTATCAGATATGGCCTATGCCTTCTAGCAATGAGTAGCTAGTGTAGGTCTCTCTTTGTGGAAAGGTTTTACTCTTGAGGCTATGTCAGGTTTACATAGAATCATAGTGTTATGACCCACAGCTCCAACTCCCCATCCTCAAGCAAAGAATGGGTACATTCATGGTACATCTCAAACTAGAAGGATAATGTGCCTTTGAACCAGACTTTCAACATCCCTGCCTCCTCCACGATGCCAGTAACACTCTGAGCTGAAGAAGTCACATTACTTCTTCAGACTATTATAGCTTGGATGCCATAACAGATCCTCAGCTTCCCACCAGAAGTCAACAGCTCCTAAAACAGGCTGGGCTCCTTTACCAGTGGTGCATCACTCATCAGACACCAGCCAGTCAAAGGAAACTAAAGTACTATTTAAGTCTATTTAAGTCTTATATTTCTGCTTGTTGGAACGACATCCAGGTCTGCCTTGCTGGACTTCCATCCTTGGCTTCACTTGGAGCTATCCAAGGTGCTGTCCACCTTACTTGTTTGCCTTTCAGACTTTAACCTCTGCTGGGCCTGAGCTAATTCCATCCTCCATTCTTGAGTGACCTTGCCTTGCTGGAACCTAAACAAATTTTGCTTCCTGAATTAGGAACAGGGACTAGTAGTACATAACCTGATGTCCAACTGACTGTGCACACCCACCCACAAGGGCTAGAATTTAATCCCTTGGCTGCATCAAATTATAAAGGCAACACGGACAGCTCTATGGTTCCATATTCAAAAGGGTTCCCCTGCCTTGCAAAATGGCAGTTCTCCACACTGATATGGCTAATACATGCTGGGAACAGGTGTGCAGAAGGCCTCACAGCAGAACAATTTTCACAGGACTCCTTGCAGTAACTGCAGTGTTCACTATATTACTTTCTTTTACCTCCAACCAGAAAAGAAAAACAAAGCCTATACATTATTGATAAGTCTTCCCAGCATTTCACAGAGAAGTTAAGAGGCATCAAATGAAAATACTGCCATGGTATTTTCACCCAAAGCTCAGCTCAATAGTATTTTATTTATTTTTTTACTCCTTTATGAGACATTCATTCAGCAAACAGCACCTAGTTCCTTCCAACTTAAAGACATTTTACTATTTTCTACTAAGCAAGTTTGTGTACTCTGTACTTGACACAAAAATGTTGGAAGAGGGAAATGGTACAGTTGCAATCACGATATTGGTGCATGCATGCCAGCATTTATTTAGCATTTTAAGAATCCTCAAAGCATTTCACATACATCATCCTGTAATCTTTAACAACCCTGTAAGGGATATCTTTATTATCCCCCTGGTGCAGTCAGAAGGCTAGAAGAGAGCAGCTTGCCAGAGGATAACAAGTGAGTTCAGTTACAGGTAGGTAGCCGTGCTGGTCTGCCATAGTCGAAACAAAATAAAAAAAATCCTTCCAGTAGCACCTTAGAGACCAATTAAGTTTGTTATTGGTATGAGCTTTCGTGTGCATGCACACTTCTTCAGATACCTGAAGTGAGTTCAGGTAAGTTTAGAATTTGGGATTGTCCCAAGCTGCCAGGGATGGAACTGAGAACCAATTGCTCTGCACACAGATATCCCATGTGATGAATTAATAGGGCTGCAGTTGGAGCATCTCCTTGGGCAGTAAGGAGCCACTCATGCTGGCTATTGGTTGTCTTCAACAGGAAGGGCTCTGGTTTGTTCTGACTACTAACTTGATATTCTGGTTTACCAAGTCTTGGCTCATCTCTTGACTACAAACGGATTTCATTTCTACCACCAGAGAGTTGTCACGTTAACCCCAAAGTGACACCAATTTGGCAACACTTTTTGCAAGTAGCAAATTTCAAGAGAAATTTGCCAAATCAATGTCTGTAAGAATTTATGTAGCCCAGTTTTACCAATTTAATTATGTGGGGCTTACTCTGAGTAACTGTGCACAGAGCTGCGGTGTGATCCACAAAGCATTGACCTTGTAAAAGTGGGGTTATTAAAGAACCACTAATTTCCTGTCATTTGGGGAAACTAGGATACTCAAGCAAGCAGAGTCTTGTCTGCTAGAATTAATTTAAGCCTCATCAGTCTTATTGATCTGGAAATAAATGGGAAGTTCCATGGTGACTTTAAAAAATACATTAGAGCCATTTTAATCCAGGAAGACAATACGAATGTGGCAAAAGTGCATTAAAAATATCCTCATAATTTTAGCATATTGTAAGTCACCTTGAGCCCTTGTTAGAAAGCCAATTTAGAAAATGTATAAATATATATGTCACCGACCCATGTTTACCCAAAAGCTTTTTAAAAACAAAACAAAACAAAAAACCCCAGAGCAATGTGCTGCACATCACCATACACTTCTAAAGAGATTCATTTGGGGGGAGGGGAAGTAAACAGTGGTGTGTTTGCTAAATCTGTGACATCCTTGGTAGTGCTGAAGTATAAATTCAGCAAGTCAAAAGTTTGAAACCAAAAAGGATAATCCGCCTGCAGCACAGGCAAAACACAAAAGAACATTTTATATGCATAAAGCTTTCCATAATACCCTTGCTTTATATAGATGAAAGATCTTCTGTTTTCAAAGGCGTATTGTTGCTGTTCGTGATTAAAACATTGTCAACCGCCACCTACAGACTTAGTTACAGTTGGAAATAGGGAAAAGGGATAACCAAAAGCAGGTCCCTGATCGCCCTAAAAGCAACACAGATAGATAGACTGTATAAGCAACAAAGTAGAGAAAGAAACAGGTAATCCAAGTAGATGCTGCGGGTGGGGTAGAGATGGATATTATAGATGCTCCCTGCATCACAGCATTTTCATAATTTTAGACTTGACAGTGTCACTTGCAAAATGTTGTTATTGCTGTACAGAAGCCAAAGAGAACCATTTTCAAAGTTCATTGTACATTATCCCTGCTGTTGGGAAAGATGGAGGGCACAAGGAGAAGGGGACGACAGAGGACGAGATGGTTGGACAGTGTTCTCAAAGCTACAAACATGAGTCTGACCAAACTGCGGGAGACAGTGGAAGACAGAAGTGCCTGGCGTGCTCTGGTCCATGGGGTCACGAAGAGTCGGACACGACTAAACAACTAAACAACAACAACATCATAGCAAGTAAAATATATGCATCCAGTATTCACATTATAAATAAAGGACACACAAAGAGAGGGGTTCAGGAGAGGCATCATTTGCAAAGAGAAGCTATTTTTATGGTTCAGCTCTGCTGAGGAAGTCTTGGGCTTCACACTTTCAAGCATGCAAACCAAGTGCTGAAGTGGACCAAAAGAAGTATGACTCTACTATCATGTGTTGTGGTTCGAGGACCCGACCCCGCGAAGTGAAATGAAGACCCAAGGACATGTGATATAAGGTTAATGGGCTAGAAAAGGCCACAACTTTATTGATTACAGCAATTAAAAGGTATTGGCTTAGGCATTGGATCGAAACAAGTGGGTTTATTCACCAGTAGGTGGAGCCTGTTGATGCTGATCCAACTATAGGCTCACCTCCTGCTGTCACCGAGGGTCGTGCCATGGCCTCCCGCCAAGCAGGCATCGGACAGAATACACGACCGCCAGATTCCTTTAACGGAATACCCCTAAACATTAAAGGCATAGGCGATGGCCACACCTAGCACTTCGACACACCACAACACACTATTCCAATGCCTAACCTACCCACCAATACCACAAAAGTTGTGACAATTGCTACGAGGTAGGCGAGAAAAACAAAAAGCCTAATGCCAAATGGAAAAACTCCTACCAGGCCCCCCGGACAACCAGGGCGACCAACCTAAGGTCCGTAGCAAGGCCAATGACCTAGGCCGTAACTAAAAGGGAGTGGAGGGTGGGTGACTCGCAATGGGACGATGACAAGGAATGAGGCCAGGGAGAGGCTGGCGCTGCAGCAAAAGGCTGCTGAACACGCCCCCTCCGTGGCACCTGGTTGGATGGCCACAGGGGGGGGCGTGAGTGCCAGCCAGGTGAGCTGGAGGCAGGGGGCAAATGCCCCCTGCTGGGCGGTGCTCGGGCTCCCGCCCACAACCACTCCCCTCTCTTTCAGGGAGGAGAGTCTTTGCGAGAGGATGGAAGTCAGAGAGTTGCAATTCTGCAGCAAAACAAATAATATGGCAGGATTCACGCTCCTGAGAATCTCAGGGCCAAATCACACAGTAGTCATGGGCCACATGTATGTTTTGCTGGCGTTTTCTACCCCTTCCTTTTGATCTGAATGTAACTTCTAAAGCTATTAAATGTCACTAGAGGAAGTGGGGTAAGTTGCTTACCCCTTTCCTCTTCCAGCCACCTACACACAAAGAGATACACACCACCACCACCACCCATGAAGGTACTTTTTGATCCACTACTTTTTCAGAGAAAATATGTTTGGCTGAGTTGGGGGAGCTCAGCAGACATTTGTTTTCTTTTTTTTAAGGTGAGGGGGTGGACGCGTCTGTATTTGTATAAAGGAGAGACATTCTGGAAAGCTGTGTATGTATAAAATATTTCTACATCTTCTAGCTTGAAAATATATGAGCAAAACCAGTGGAAGTGTCAAAAGCCAAAGAGATGGCTAAATAATATTCCCAGCAGTTGGTGGCAGGGCCTTCTTTCTTTCTTTCTTTTATTTACAACCCATTTTTTTATTGTTCACACAGAGAAAGAAAGCAACAATAATAAAACACAACAGAAGAACATTTTGTTTAAATATAGCTTAAAGCAAAAACAGACAACGTACTAATGTTAACTACCCTAGCAAGACAAAATGTATGCAATTTGATCCATTTATATAATGTATGTGAGTTCAACTTTTCTTGGATAGGTACAGCACCTATGGGTAGGTAGAGTATTATATTGAGCGAAGCAACCGAAGACTAAATAACTGATAAGGGGAAGCACAGGTAGTAAGCAATTCAGTCTCGTGCTCTACCAACTGATCATGTGCATAATGCATTACCTCCATTCAGGGATTCAAATGGACACATATAGATGACCAGGTAGATCTTGCCACCAGGATTTTTATTATTATTTTATTTAGTAGCCACAGATACAACACTTAACACCTGAGCAGGCATTGTGCTTCTATAGCCAGTATGCAATGGCAGCTTAAGTTATCCAGGCTACTTCAAATACAGTGGTACCTCGCAAGACGAATGCCTCGTAAGACGAAAAACTCACAAGACGAAAGAGTTTTTCGTTTTTTGAGTTGCTTCGCAAAATGAATTTCCCTATGGGCTTGCTTCGCAAGACAAAAACGTCTTGCAAGTTTGTTTCCTTTGTCTTGCAAGTTTGTTTCCTTTTTCTTAAAACCGTGCATTCAGGGGGTGCAGTTGTGACATGACTTCGAGGAGCAACTCATAGCACGCGGTGTGGTAGCCTTTTTTGAGGTTTTTGAAGACTTCGGTGATTTTTGAAGCTTTTCCAAAATCAGTGCTTCACAAGAAGAAAAAATTGCAAGACGAAAAAACTCGCAGAACGAATTAATTTCGTCTTGCGAGGTACCACTGTATAAGCGCATGAATTCACCTTTAAAACAGGCTGGCAAATAGCCACTTGTCTGTGTTAGTGCAAACAAGGCAAAGTTTTTGTAAACTGGAAGAGAGCCAGTTTTATTATTTCCTGCTATCATAGCTCACAAATGTAAGTGTGGACAAGACAACCAGTAAAAACACTTACTCACTTAACTGAGATAGCAGAAAGTGTTGGAGACTGGATTACTGGGCCAGTTGGAAACACAGGTAAGTGGGGACAGTGTGAGGGAGAAAATGACAGCACCAGAGGAGAAAAAGACAATGAGGCATTTGGATCTGAACAATCACTTTTTCTCCCCCCCCCAAAAAAAAAAAAAAAAAAAGGTAGAAATGTAACATGAGGTAGGAAAATTACATTAATTGAGGTGATTTGAAGGAGGTACAAAAGCAACACAAAACTTAAGAACATCTGTATTCTGCAAACTAAAAACTTCACAAAACTGACATAAGTCACAGTGTGTTCGGGGATTTCAGACTTTCTACTTCAGAGGCACAAATTGCAGGAAGTTAAAAAAAAAGTGAAAGTTGCTTTCAAAGCATTTGGCTCTCTTTCAAGACAACAGCAAAACAAAACATTAGAAAAGAGGGTGGCGGATGATTCAGCCAGATAAAAATAATGTCCTTTATGAAAGGAATGCAGTTCTAGACTTGGAGACATTAATGCAGGCTGTAAATCAATGGGTCAATGCTCCTTTATAATCATGATCTTCCCAGAAAGGGTCTTAATGGGAGCCAGATATCCTGCACCCTTGCCTCCTGCTTAAGGACTGGCCCAAAGGAGCTGCTAAATGGGGTGGGGAATCCTTTCAATTTGCTGAGAGGTTGGTGATGAATGTACTCCTCCCCACATCTTTTTCCCCCCTATGTCCACAGCTCCTGTAGACAATAATCAGCTGCAGGCATCCCACAGCAACTTATCACGGCCCCCAATGTTAGCTTATGGGTCAGAATGTCTGAGATGCTTCAGCTGAGGAACTAGCTTTGAATTCCTTCAACCCCAACCCCCCATCCCCGATGTGAAATTGAACTGCAAAGGGGACCAATATGCAATTTTCTATCGCGTCGCTCAATATTCTGAGCTGGACGGAAGAAAGTCAATTGCCACAGCCATTCAAATTGTTAACACGGTTTTGTCCAGCATAGCCTGCAGTTTTAATAAAAAGAGTACACCATTCCATCTGAAAGTGACCAGCTGAACTTACTACACTAAATAACAGTTTCCAATACACTCTATTGCACTTTATTGCTCCATTCACTTCAATGTAACTTGGGCATAAGTTCGTCTTCAAATGGAGCTAGCACAGTAACTGTATTAGGTGGGATGTGATGAGAAAAATCACTTTTATTTCCCAGTCCCATGTACCTTGATCTTGAAGATAATGTCACATTTTAGAGCAGGAGGGTGGCGATTTCTCAATTATGGGAGAAATTGATTCTGGATAACAAAATAATTTATTTCCCTAGAACCAACTCTGCTTTTGTCCCATTTGATTACAGTCATTTAAAACAAATATACACTGGGGGGAAGGGGACTCTACCTTGCTACCTTTACTATTATATAGGAATGGACTCCATTTTGGAATCTGCCATCTATTGCAACATACTTTGTTTTATGATGTATCCGAAGCTACACTATCATGCTAATAGAGGAGAAAGGGTTTTGCAGATATTCTCTGCTCTGCAATAATTTCCAAGCAAATGAGAATCCTCTCTGAAAAGCAGCTTTTATCTCCCAAGCACACTTTGCTACTATTCTAATTAACAACGACTCAGAACAGATCGGTATCTATTAGAAGAAAACTAAATATAATTTCTAATTTGGCTGGATGCATATGATTTCAGTGAAGACAAGGGAGTTCAATTTGAGGCTCTTTATTATGTTGTATGTATTTAATATTGCATAACATGAAATACTATTAAAACAAAGAAAAATGGAATACACACTGCCCAGGCTTCCACCCTGGGGAAGTCACTTCAGTGCTACTAACACAGCAGCTTGGCTTCACCTCCGGATATGCACTCAATTGTCTCTCAAGACAGACAGGTGCCAACAGCAGCATTATTATTATTATTTATTAAATTTGTATATCACCCTTCATCCAAAGATCACAGAGCGGCTCACAATGTAAAAAGACAAAATGAGAACACAAAAATTGCAATATAAACAAGAGCAAGAACAAACCAATAGCACCCCTCCCAAAAACATTGGGGGGGGGGGATATCAAGCAGCCTGGTGAAAATCTGAGATTCTACTCTTTCCCTCCAGAAATACAGTTCTTTTAAAACGCTTATCGAGCTACATTTGGGTTTGCGGACTGACAACTCCCAAGGACAATCACTGATCTGTTTCCATAAAATTGCTTTGAGGTGTCGTATATAAATTTTATTAAATGAATAAGCAAGCTTAAAGGATAGTTCTGTACAACAATATCTCTCCTTGCACCATCCATCTCATTATTCAGAAGAAACAAAGCCTATGCAACAGCGTGGCCATAAAACATGTAGCAGTCAAGAGAAAGGAGGGTTCCTGGAGCAGGGAACGCATCACGCATAAATTAACTGGACCCACAAGGGATTCATGAATCCAAAACTAGCGGTAGCATGCTCCTGTCTGCAACATATGACCCTACACATATAATGTTACCAGCAACCCTACTGTTTCCAACACCACTCATCTGCTTTAACATACATGATCCTCTCTCATCACCTCCAGACACTTTAAATTGCAAATCAGCATTCCAGTCAGTCATGGCTTTGATCTCAGCTAATCAATTTCTCAACGCCTGCTGTACGATAGGAAGCTATAGGACTCCACTGTAAACCGAGCAACACTTGAAAAGGATTATACACTTCGTTTTCATACATCTGACAGCACAGCTGTATGGCCATTTTCTTTTTATATATTCTTGGAACATTGTGGTTGCTGCTCACATAATGGGAGGGGGGAAATAAGTGAGGAAGACTAACAATTGGTTCCTTCCCACACCAACACCAGTACATTCACAGAGAGCAATGCTAGTATTGAACAATACCATTTCATTCACCCAGCCCACATGGCAGACAGTACAGCAGCATGGAATCTAATGACAGGAAAACAACAAACTATATAGTTTCCCAGCAATCATTACCTGGCAGACTTTACATTACAATAGCATGGAACCCAACTATACAGGGAAATGGCAGCTTACTTGCCCTTGCAACATATGGAGTAAGCTTTAAAAAAATGTTTTAAGGTGAGATAGTTATTGCGTGATGACTTTTTTTCCAGATTTCTACACTTTTAAGATATCTGATAGTCTTTCGAGTGACAGGCCACCACTTGGGGCAGTGAAACGTAAGGTAAAGCCCCAGCCCACAAAATCATGTCCACAGAGGCGTGATTGGTTTTTAAATGACCCGTCCACCACAACCTCTTCCTCTCAAAGCTGAAAAGGTAGTTCCTTCCATTCAGCCACATTTCTAGTTTTAAAGTCCCCAATGGTGGTTCAGTTCTCAAGGCTGACATGGTAGATCCAGTGCCTTGACCTTCTACATTATTTTTTACAAAACAGAGTCCTAGTGGAATTCCTCACTAAGTTTGCTCCTTTAACTCACTTAGCAGAATTCATCTCACCATGCATCTTTCCAACAGAAGCTCATGTTTGAATGTGTGAACTCTACTAAGGTGAAGGGGACAAAGTGAGGCTTGCTCTCTATCCCTTTGCTGTCATTTGAAAACCTGGCATTTGCGTCTCTGACTCATATGATGAAGCACTGCTGTGACAACACACGTTCTATACCCGGCGTATTCTCAAAATTACACTGTAGTGGTTTAAACAAGGAAGCTATCACATCTGTTTCGAGTATTAATAAATTACACTCTCCGACCAAAGGAAACCAAGGTGATGTAAAGGGTTTTAAAATGCAATACAGAACATAAGGCAGTAATTATAAGATACATATTTTTAAAAGAGAATCAATAGATTGTTTGTTTGCTTTGATCTTGCAAGGCAGGTAAAGTGTAATAATGACATCTTTTAGTATTCATATAGCACTTTAGAATGATCAAAGCACTTAACATACATTTTCCAAGCAATCCTTACAATTGCATATTTTTTGGACACATATGTAGGAAGCAAATGGAATCTAGGACTACTACACACATGCTTGCCACCCACGTTTGCACAGGACGTAATTTGAAATGCCCCTAAAGTAATGGTATTGTGACCCGGCTGCACACTCACTTGCCACCAGGTCTGGGGAAATACTATCTGTGATGAAGAATGAAAAAGCAAGCGCTCTTGAGTGCTTCCTGAGAATTAGACCAACCTACTTTCCCACATATGTGGTAGAATTGTTGGTAATCTTTTCTTTCCACCTACTACATATATACTACCCCTGTACAGGATACATGCTAGATCCTGTATGGCATAATGAGCAGAATGTAGGGACCAGAACCTGCAAAGGGGATGGAGCTCTTTAAATTAAGGTTACCAGATTTTTTTTTTTCAATGAATCCGGGGACACTTTTCAACTTCAATGGATTTTGTACGGGGACTGATGTGTAAATCCGGGGACTGTCCCTGGGAAACAGGGACGTCTGGTAACCTTACTTTAAATGCTTGGACTGTTGGCAACTGTTTTCAATGTAGATCGGGCTTCGTAACCCACCAGAGAATCTCTACAATGGAAGAACTACAGTGGTACCTCGGGTTACAGACGCTTCAGGTTACAGACTCCGCTTATCCAGAAATAGTACTCTGGGTTAAGAACTTTGCTTCAGGATGAGAACAGAAATTGCATAGCAGTGGGGCGGCGGCAGCGGGAGGCCCCATTAGCTAAAGTGGTACTTCAGGTTAAGAACAGTTTCAGGTTAAGAACGGACCTCCAGAACGAATTAGTTCTTAACCAGAGGTACCACTGTATATGAATCTCATAGGTGCATGGAAATGTCTTGTGAGAAAATCACTTACATGAACATCTAATGTCATATTCTATCATAAATGTTATTGTATTGTTAAGCTGCCTTGGGCATTTTAGTTGGAAAGGAAGGTTGCATAAAGGTATTATAGGGAGACCTAGGTTCAAATCCCCACTCAGACACACAGCTTATTGGTTGACCTTAGACCAATGTCCCAGACCAATGTCCCATACCTCATGAATGTAATACATAAAATGTTTCAATGCCAATTTGGTATCTTTACTTAGAACATAAGCCCACAACTCTGAAAAAAACAGCAAAGACAGCATCATAATACAGAGTGGACAAGAGGAACAGAAATAGAAGATGCAGCTACCTCATCAAAATATTATTACTAAGAATGGAAGCAAGTAGACTCATGACACTGTTTTTTCCATCAACAACAACAGAAGAACTTGGGAGGAACAAACAAGGATGGAGCAACAATGGAGAAGAGAGATTCTTCAAGCACAACCCGTTGTTTGTTAGCAGCTCCATTTTCGAACAGCCCTTCCCATGAACATACAATTCAGTAAGTCAAGCTGCAGTCGCAGAGCAGACTGCAACATGCCAATTCGTCCCACAGAACTGAATGTGAGCTGCTGGAAACCAAGTCCCCTTGTATCTCTATAGTTGTCCTGTTCGAAACTGCAGTTCTTCAAGCGAATTCTGACTGAGGTGGCAAATCTATAACTTGACTATATTGCATCATATTGTAGGGGCAGAATGCTGCTGCATACAAGAGCAATAACAATACCCTTCTACACATAAAAGTAAATGTCAGAGAGTAGAATTCAATACTTGCCTCCTTCCTCCATGTTTTCTGTATAGAAAGATTTTTTTTAATGAAGAAGCATTTAATCAGATGACCCTCATCTGCCAGATGAGGGTAGCACAGGCCATACACAGGTTTTAGACCTTACTCCCAATAAATTTTAGACCTTACTCCCGATAAAGCATGTTTCATGTAATACCGTGCAGATCCTCCAATTTTCCAAAACATGAAACAACTGTAATTAGGACCTGTGAAGTGGAGTAGGGCCCAGTGTGTCAGTAGGGAGAGCCATCTGAATCCTTTTTTTGATGGCCCCTAATTCTTTCACCTTCAGAGAAAAAAGCCTCTATTTTGAGAGAGAAAACAGGGAAAGGATTGTGCATTCCCTCCTTACAGGCCTTCCTCGACTCTTATAACTATACCCTGCGTCTACTACTTTTCCTATAAACATGCCCCAATAAACCTTTCCCTTCTGGTTTCAATAAAACTTTGAAACTGAATGAGGTCAGAAGTAAAATCCAAGATCTTTTACTTTCCTGCTAGTAACACTGTACTCTTACAAAACAGAGAGCACAGCAAATGCTACTGTCCTGGCAATGAGCCTTATTCACCAATATGCAATTAGCCTGGCCTCATGACAAGGGGCCATATGATAGCCAAGGTCCAACCACCTCGACTCATATTTGCTTGAACTTCAAACAACTCCAAAATTGCGGGGGGGGGGGGTCCTCTTCCTAAATTCATAGGTTTGGTTTTTGCACTTCCATATCTCTTCTTGGGCAAACTTCATTCTTCACTTTGCTTTCTCCACACATGCACATATGTGTATTTGCTCCCAATACCACATTCTGCCGCTAGTGCCACTCCTTTCAAATATTTCTTCTGCTTACATATGCTTCAATGTCTTTCTCCTTCAAAAGAGGCACAGTGGACTGGTCCGCATCTCATGCTAAGCAAAACCATAGCTTCGAATTAATGTGCAGGCTCTAGGAAAGGAAACTTTGCTCATTTCTGCTGCTGCGCCACAACTGTGCTAAACCATAGTTTAGCTTAGCATGTTGTCCAAACCAGGGTTCATGATTCTGCCACAGTGATTCAAACGGCAGCTTACAATTTTATCACACAACTACCTAAACACTGCCATGCTGGGCTGTAAATCTAGTAAACAGCATCACAATACTTCAAGTAACAGGATAAAAATTATGATCAAGTGCAACAGGCTCCCTTTCTTCTTGAATAGCCTCAAAATAGAAGGCACATCTCAGGACATCATCAGATGAATTTCTGCCCTCTACCTCCTTGGCGCACTTGAAGTATTGTTAGTAACGTTGAAAAGGTTTCTCTGAAGAAACATAGTAAAAGTCCTCTTGCTGTTCTTTCGTATATAAGCTGAGAGAAAGAAAACTGGGTTAAGACCTTTCAGATCACTTTCCCCCACGTGGTTTATGAGCAGTTTGACTTTAGTGGTGTCAAACATTATTCTAAAAGCATAGAAAAATAATTGGGTCTCAGTGGGGCTACTTACAGAAGTAGTTTTATATGCGTTATTAAAGCAGATGTCCATTATTCACAGTTGCAAACTACACAATTCAAAAGGTCTCTGTGTACTTATACAAAGAAAATGTATCTACTGTCCTTTATAATGTTGCCCAGCTCTTCATCAAAGAATTTCTAATTCAAAAATTGCCCCATTCTTATGTCTTTTTTATCATTTGGACTAATAAAAAGACTGAATATTCAAAAAAATAAAAACTTCTGGAGCCTATATTTCTAATGCCAATATTCAGATTCAAATCTTAAAAGACCCTTACAGTAAAACCTGCAAGCCATATTGTATTTCCAATACAATAGAAAAAATTGTGAGAGAAAGATGGCATCATACTCTTTTGCTGCAACTAGAGAAACGTTGTAGATCAGGGGTGGCCAACTCCCAAAAGACTGCGATCTAGTCATAGTTAAAAACTGGCAGTGATCTACCCCCTTTTGGGGGGTTCAGGTCAAAGTTGTTGAGCTACCTGTTGGACATGCCTGTTGCAGATAGTAGTCCAACAATTTAGAGGTGAAGTTTGCACTCACGCTAAATTCACTGTACATTGCAATCTCAATTTGAAACTTTCAAGAAAACCATTTATCTTGAAGAGGTGGACCCACTGTGAAATTTACACTTTCATTGTGGATGATGTGTTTCTTTCAAGAGGTTGCAAGGTAAGCATCAACTGCCTAAGATTGCCAATTGACAACATTTACAACTGAAATACCCTTTTTATGAATAAAGGTCTTGGAGGAGCTGGTAGTTATCAAACATGCCACGAAGGACACAGTTAAATTTCAAAAAACCATACTCCAATGTACCATGTTAGATGCATAGGCTGTTAGGGGCAAATGCAACAGGGCATTGGGGTACCCTATACATAGAATCATACAATTCTGAAGTTGGAAGGAACTCCAAAGGTCATCTAGTTCAAGCCCCTGCAACGCAGGAATCGCAATATGTGGTCCCCATCCAATTTGAAAATATAAATATCAGTAGAGGATTGCCCTAGCCTCAACTATTAGTCTTAATTTATTTATTCAAAATTACAGTAGATCCAACACAAGTTGTTCTTTCAATCTTACTATACCCATCTCCAATTTTATATATATATATATATATATATATATATATATATATATATGCAGGTTTTGGTGTCCTCGGGTGTCTTCCCGTGTAAAAGTTGGGGTGTCTAGGCGACGTTTCGACGAGGTCTCACTCGTCATCTTCAGGCTGGTGCTTTCGGCTTCTTGTTACTGGAACAGAGCAGGATCTCAGTGTTTGAGTTCCTATAAATACTGTAGAGGGGGTGTGGTGTATAGCCTCCAATGTTCTGGGCAGAGAGGAAGTTCTCTGCCCAGAACATTGGAGGCTATACACCACACCCCCTCTACAGTATTTATAGGAACTCAAACACTGAGATCCTGCTCTGTTCCAGTAACAAGAAGCCGAAAGCACCAGCCTGAAGATGACGAGTGAGACCTCGTCGAAACGTCGCCTAGACACCCCAACTTTTACACGGGAAGACACCCGAGGACACCAAAACCTGCATTCCTGTACCCGTGAAAATCTACGAAAGCATATATATATATATATATATATATATATAGTGAGCATCTTTAAACTATTGGCATTGCAGCACAGAGGACATAAATAAATTACAGATCATCTGGCCATCTCATGTAGCAGTCTCATTCGGGTCCAAAGTTATTTAGTATTAGAGGCATCCTAAAGACCTGCTGGGATGTGGGTGGCGCTATGGGTTAAACCACAGAGTCTAGGACTTGCTGATCAGAAGGTCGGCGGTTCAAATCCCAGCGATGGGGTGAGCTCCCGTTGCTTGGTCCCAGCTCCTGCCAACCTAGCAGTTTGAAAGCAAGTCAAAGTGCAAGTAGATAAATAGGTACAGCTCCAGCAGGAAGGTAAACGGCGTTTCCGTGTGCTGCTCTGGTTCGCCAGAAGCAGCTTAGTCATGCTGGCCACATGACCCGGAAGCTGTACGCTGGCTCCCTTGGCCAATAAAGCAAGATGAGCGCCGCAACCCCAGAGTCGTCCGCGACTGGACCTAATGGTCAGCAGTCCCTTTACCCTTTACCTTTAAAGACCTGCTAAAGATTCAAGGAGATTTCCAGTGTTGTAGGAGCTATGGGATGGACAACACAATTTAGTACTACAAGTACTTAAGATACCAAAGCAACTAATTCTCCAACACTGGAAGGAGAAATATCTACCAGTTATCATACAACTGAATAAAAACTGCACGTACTTTCCATATTTGAACACACTGCCTATTATAAACAGAAGCTTTCAGGTGTATATTTGGACACCTGATCAGGTCGGCACTGGACTACATGCCTAGACTGGTATTTTCTTTTGCACCTAGAACAAGTGATAAAGTTTTTGAGACTGGTAAATGGAATATTGTGGTAAGCTGTGCAGCCTTTGCATTCATAGCTTCATCCTGACTTCTATCTCCTCCACCCTTCCTTTTCTCTGCTTTTTTCCTTTCCTCTCTTTCCTTTTGTGTTAAATCCTACTGTGAAGGAATAGAACTTTCAGCTATTTTGTTTTGGGGTTTTGCTTATAAAATGGCTCCTGTTTGCTTTAACAGTTCTCTTGCATAGGGAGTCAGCAGTTCACAGAAAGATTAAAGTACAAGGGGGTGTTTTGTTCTGGAAGGTTTGCACAGGAAGGTTATCCTATGAACTTGCCAATTAAGGAGAAACAAACTTACGGTAACTAAGTGTCTACTCACGTTCTGATTGGCTAAATTTTCAAAAGGTTGAGAGGGAGAATGAAAATATTGTATATAAGTCCTGTCAGAATGTTGTGGAGTCAGAAACTTGATGAGTTGTATGAGAGGGGAAAGCCTTTAACATTTTAAAAGGGCTGTAACACTGAAAGGTGTCAAGAGAGCAATTGGATATTACCTTAAATTCAGCTCTCCACAAATATGCAACTTACAGATTTTTTTTTAAATCCCCTGAAAATTGTGCTCTATTTTTTTCCCAATAAACACTTTTTGTATGCAGTTTTGACTAATGTACACATTTTGGCAAGTTTTCTGAATGCAATGCATTTTTGTACATCATTTTTACAAATATATTCATATTCATTTTTATGCACACTTTTACTAGATATATGCACTTTTGTAAGCACTGTTTGGCTGGAGAAGCATGGCTGTGTTTCAGTTCCTGTATTGTTTTGGAAAGTTTGAATTTGACTTGAAAGGTAAAATGAATTGAATTTCTCCCCCATTAGGCTACATGTGGTAGGAAAGAATGACCATGCCTCCTTGTCCAGCATCCACACATAGTAAGCCAATGTTTACATATGTGTATAGACATATATAGGGCCATAAATCCAATGCACAAAATCTCCCAGATTCATGGGTTAACATCCACATTGTCCAGGCCTATGTTCACAGACCACCCACACCAATCAATACAGGAAATGATAAAAGGATCTGAAGGGGTGGCACCGAATTTTTTCCCCAAATGGATCAACCCCCATTTTATGTTTGGCCCCTTAAAGCTGGGCCAAATTAAAACAGGTTCACACCCCAGACCCTCCAAGTGCCCCTATTTTCCAGGAACAGTCCCAGATTTACAAAAGCCGTCCCAGTTTCTGATTTGATCCCAGAATGTCCCGCATTTCCTTAGGACACCCCTATTTTCATCAGAGAAATGTTGGAGGGTATGGAGTTATACAATGCCCAAGCCAAAAAGATAAGTAACTAAACAACCTTTAGAAGACATCTAAAGGCAGTCCTGTATAGGGAAGCTTTCTATGTTTACTATGTTTTTATATATGTTGGAAGCCACCCAGTGGGGTTGGGGCAACCTAGTCAAGTGGACGAGATGTAAATAATAAAATTGTATAATTATAATTATAATTATTAACATCCCTATTTTCATCAAAGAAATGTTGGAGGGTATGCACCCCCGCCCTCACTGCTCCCCTCAACTTCCCCAAAATGAGGGGGATCTCAATTTGGAAGGTGATAAAAAGTCAAACATTTATCTATGTTTAACATTTTATACTTACCGCTGAATGTGTAAATGAACCCAAATAAATGTTTTTTTAGACTGGGTCTTTCTCCATTACTTTTTTCCCCAATTTGTTTCTATGCACAGGGATTTCAGAAATCAAAACTCTTTGTGTATCAGTATTTTTGTTTTTAAAAGCCTCTGTTTGCTTTAATCCTCCAGGAAAAACAAAACAAAACCCTCAAGAGGCACTATGGAAGCCAAGGTCCAAGGCTCACAGATAATGCATACATCCTTAAACTAAGCCATCCCCACTCTTCAAAATTAAACAACTATTTAATAAAGCCACCCAGTCAATCCAAAGTTTACTTTTAAATATATTTAAAACAAACATCTGCATTTTCACACAGGCTGCACAGCAATCCTAGCCTTCCTGTTTAGAAATCTGATGGTCTAACAGACCTCTTTGAAGAAAGTGTTTCAAAACCAGATTACAAAGCAGCTGTCCCAAGAGTTCTAAAACAATATAAACCTATTTTAATTCATGTTTTTGTAATAGATGGTTTGGTCTAAAAGCAAGCAAAATTACCACTCATCTGGTTACCTGGTCTAAGTACAACTGCTCATTGGTGACCACAGGACTAGCAGACATGGGTATGGCAAGAAATTCATTCTGTCTAATGGAATAATTATTTTAGGGGACGGGAACACTTCTACAAAAATGGTCTCCCAGAAAACACCTCCCTCCCTGATCCATTACAATAACACTGCTGCCAATACAATACAGTATATCTTTTTAGTTGTGGATAATAGTCCAAGCAATTGAGGTTATTATGTATCATTTTTTGTTTGTTAAGCTTGTGGTGATTTTAGCATATCCTCACCGTACATGTTATATCTCAGACTTCTGCAAGGATCTGAGTTAAGCCCAATGCAGGAAATGGGGCAACTCATTTACACAAAACGCAGCTACACTACAGCGCTAGAGCTATGAATACAAAAGTTCAGTATGTAGTCTGTATAAGAAGCAATATTGTCAAGCTAGACCGAAATTAGAAGATGCCACCACACCATAAAATACTAGGGAAATAAATAAACAGCTCTCCAAGGATTGCTCCACTGGAAATGCGCCCAAGTTATCTGCACCCTGATAAATCTCTTATCAACCTTAGACACATTGGAACATGCCTTTATTTGAGTCTGAGGTTCCTACGAGCAAGCAGTTCTTCTTTCAGAAAATAATCTTTGCACATAAGTCATTGAGGCCCAAAATAAATGTTTTGTGCTTAGCAAAGTCACAATCTGACCTGAGGAAACATGGAGCAAAAAATTCTGTGAAATGCAGAATGCATGCACAGGAACTTAACTGTCTTCCACTCTCACTGAAATAAATTGTTCCATTTACACTGGAAATGAATGGCTGATCAAGAAACATGCAATAGCAAATATTAGCAACCCAATTTAGAACATTATCAGCTCAATTCTATTCATGTCTAATCAGAATTAAATCCCACAATTCAATGAGACTCATTCTCAAGTGAATGTACAGGACTGCAAACATGCAGTCTTAAGTAACTTACTTTCCAGGATGTTCAAGCAATATTGAACTCAGTAAGATTTACTTCTGAGTACATGTACAACATTCTGCTTGTTGGAAATATTTCTCCTTCTCCCACACACCCCTCGGTATTCGTGAACTTGTCCATTTAATTCTTCACAGTCATAATATTATTTTATTATTTGTACTATGATTTATATTCTATTTTTGTACACTGCTTCAGTATTTTTTAAAATACAGAGCATCTTATAAATTCCGAAGAATACATAAATAAGAACAATCATTGCAGGTCTTATGAGAAAACATCCTTTGGGCAAAAAATATGCCAGTGTGTGCTTTGTTTTCAAAATCTATCCAAATCACTACTGTGTCTTACTGATGATGGCTAAAATCAATATTATTAGCCCAGACAGCTAATTTTAATTAGCAGATGATGAAGAAAAGACAGGAACATTACTTACTGTATGAAACCACTCCAGTTCATCATCCAAACAGGATCTTTAAATTCTACCTTTCCACTAACGCAAGCAAATCACAGCACTTTAACACAGTATTTCAATAGGCTGTCTAAAAGAGTTCAGGTATTACAGTTCACTGAAAACTCAGCACAGCACTTTAAAAATGAAAGGGGGGAAAGCATGAACAAGACCTAGCAACTCCAAGCTGTGTTCTTAAGCCACTTAATTGGTATTAAATATGGGAAATGGGACTTAGATTACAATGCAATATGTTATGAATCATAGTAATAGAAAAATCACAAGGAACTAGATCCATAATTGGAGTCCAAGAAAACAGCAGCAATTAGCAACCCTATCATAAGCATTAGAGGATAAGCTCATTGCCTACAGGGATAAGGAACAAATCCCACAGATGAATTCTACGTGCATAAGAGCCTCCCTGAAGTGTGTTTCACAAGTTTTGCAAATGCAAGCAAAAGTATTTTGCCTTTTAAGAACTTAGGCATTCTGCTGTTTAGAGAGGAAAGTTAGATGAACAGTGTACTGCAAGACATGTCTACTCAGGCATAAATCCTGGAGAGCTGAATAGAGTTTACTCTCAGGGAAATGAAGAAGCCCTGCTGAATACAGTGGAGTTTGCTTCCAAATAAACTGTATGTGACCCAGTGCTTTATCTCAACCAATTGCACTACTAAAACATGGCTCCTTTTGAGATACATCTTCACAGCTGAATGTCTTCAAATGAACCAACACAGACAGTGTTCCAAGAGCAGACCTCCTTAGCACCAAGGCCACACTGAAAATATCATTTTGATCAGTAGATAGGGTAGTCAGGTGAAAAAGAGGACAGGGTACATTCACCTTTAATAGAAGAGAGAATTTCAGCAGGTGTAGCAGGAGAAACCACGCCTGCTGAAAGTCCCTCCTTCTACACAACTATTAAAGATGCAGGAGTCCAGCCAGATAGGCATTTTATCCACAGGGCTACAGAAAAGCTGCATCTTATTTCCAAAAGCCACATGTGACACAGCTTCCTTTGCTTTTCAAACTTTTGTTGCATATAACGGACACTGTTTGCATCTTGTCTCCACAAATACTGCAAGTGTCATGCACGAGCTAAGTTTGGTGAACATGACACGCTTATTCTCTGATACTGCTGATGTAAATGCTTCCCCCCCCCCCATCAAATGGGAACCTTGACTCAACCTCTGAAATATACTGTTGTAGACTTTAAAGAAAAGCATAACCCTGTATATATTAAACAAAAAACAAAAAAAATTCCTTCCAGTAGCACCTTAAAGACCAACTAAGTTAGTTCTTGGTATGAGCTTTCGTGTGCATGCACACGAAAGCTCATACCAAGAACTAACTTAGTTGGTCTTTAAGGTGCTACTGGAAGGAATTTTTTTTGTTTTGACTATGGCAGACCAACACGGCTACCTATCTGTACCTGTATATATAGTTAGGCTACTTAAATCCTCAAGGGAATGAATGCAAGCTTGTGTGCTGAGATTTAAGTAGTCTAACTTTTGGGATAACTTTCTCAATTATCCCCAAAAGATGGCAGGTTTTTCAACCTGGGCTAAATGCATATCTGCAATACAAAGGGGACAGTATTTCATTCAGATATGGCATCATTAAGCACTGCCACCAATACTATTTATTGTGTGTATGCATAACTGGATGCCCCTGGTGAACATGATTATTATTACTACTACTACATGCCTGATTACCAGGTTTGCGGACCAGCGTTCAAAATATGCATCCCAGAAAGTGTTATTAAGGAAAATCTGTAGGAGCGAAGAAGAAGGCAACACAATAGCAACCTCCAAGAAACCACTCTGTCAAATGGTATGCTTTTATCCTTGGGGATGGCTCCCAGTTCCTAGTGAGAAGGAATCATTTTCATTAAATAGGTGAACTGGGGCAGCTGTAGCCCAGGGGCAGGCAATGTGATGCCACCCTGATGATACTGAGCTACAACTCCCATCAGCCCTGACCATTAGCCATGCTGGCTGGTGCTGATGGGAGCTGTAGTCCATAAAATAAATAAATCTGGAAGGCACCATACTGGCTACCTCAGGTGCCCAGAAAGCTGCTAAAACAACAGGCCCTACCTCTAAATCAGGAGCTGGCAACCCTAGGAGTCATTTACACTCTATAATAATCAACTAAACATCATGTTTTGGAGTTCATAAACATGCATATCTTGAATACGTTCATCCAGTAACTAGCACTCATTGAGATCTATGGATGTATAAATTACCACTCATGAGAATTATGCTACAGCTTTCTCATATTGCTGAGGTTAAACCTCTACAGAATGCCAGACAAAATCACCCATCCTGATGCCACATTTTGCTTCTCAGAAGCCTTACCAGAAGAGATTGTTTTTTGTTAAGTCCCACTCATAAAAGGCAACTGTTGGCACTGGAATCTTCAAAATGATAAAGGGCATTTAAAAACCAATGACCACCACCCAGCAGCCTTTCTCTAATGAGACTTCCCTGTCTCTGCTATGGAAAGGATGCATACAAAGCACGATGGGGAAAGTACCTGTGTGTGTGTGTGTGTGTATGCGCGCATGCACATGGAGCATTTTCCTATCTCAGACAAGAAATGGAAGCTCCCACACACACAGGGAGCTGGGTCATAGCCAAGATTAACATTGCATTTCCAGGACACTCGAGCCAAATCATGCAAATGAGAAAATTAGAGGCTTAAAAAATATACATGGTGTGCAATCCACGACACATTTAAAAACACAAGGCTGTAATCTCATGCACACTTACTGTGCGCATTCATAAGATCAGGGTTTGCCCATAATATTTGAATTAAATACAATGCATAAGCATGCTTAAATGTTTCCCGGTATTTCACTGCAAGGCTGCTACAATGAACAGCGAATGTATGGCATTAACTGGTTTATACATGTGGACCTAATGAAGTAGCTAAGAGATTGAGCAGGGGGACTCGAGTTCCAATCACATCCCATTCAAACTCACCTGGTGATCTTAAGCAAGTCACTCTCCCAGCCTGCCCCCACTCACCTCAGAAATAGGAGTCCAAAAATAATACTAATTACTGACCTATTTTATAGGACACTTCTGATAGTGATATATTTATATAGCACTTTTGAATATCTTGAATATCTTGTGCTGTAGATTTCAACAAGGTCAACAAGGTCAAGTTTTCAGATGATGATCTTCTATGCAATAAATTGATAGTCTTGGATAGGGTAGCCAAATGAAAAATAGGACAGAGCCCTTGCACCTTTAATACCTGTTTAGAAATGGGAAGTCCAGCAGGTGTGCCTTGCATTACAAACTATGCTACATCTGCTGAAATTCCCTCTTCTAAATAACTATTGAGGGTGAAAGAGCCTCATCTCCTTTTTCATTTGGCTACCCGTCTTAAGGTAAAGATAAAGAGACCCCTGACCATTAGGTCCAGTCGTGACCGACTCTGGGGTGGCGGCACTCATCTTGCTTTATTGGCCGAGGGAGCTGGCATACAGCTTCTGGGTCATGTGGCCAGCATGACTAAGCCGCTTCTGGCGAACCAGAGCAACGCACGGAAACACTGTTTACCTTCCCGCCGGAGCAGTACCTATTTATCTACTTGTACTTTGACGTGCTTTTGAACTGCTAGGTTGGCAGGAGCTGGGACCGAGCAACGGGAGCTCACCCCGTCGCGGGGATTCAAACCGCCGACCTTCTGATCGGCAAGCCCAAGGCTCTGTTGTTTAACCCACAGCGCCACCTGCGTCCCTAGTCTTAGGTATGAGTAAATACAAAACAAGAAATAGACAGTTCTGGGATGACAGCAGATCAGATGCCAGTTCAGCTAAAGCTAGTCATAGATAGGACTGCACACTTACATAAGAGTAAATACCACTAAATACAGGAACCTTACTCCTGAGTAAACATGTTTAGGTTCATGGTGTACACACCACTGAAAGAAATGGAGCAGACAGTGCAATCCTCTGTGTAGTAAGTCCCATAATGTTCAGTGGAGTTTACTCCCAAGTAAGTGTGCACTGCCTTAAGACAGTTGTATCACCACTTTGTCTCATAGGTTTCAATGACAGTTAAAGTCAACTCTCTCTATATATTTACCTATGAGGTAAATTTGGGCTTACTCCCAAACATGACAAAAAAATTAGCTGGCACAGTAATGAAGTTGGCAAAACAAGCCAAACACTGCCAACCCTGCAGTTTATTCATTTTTAAGATATCATAATAAACTACTAACCTAAAAATTCTCTCTTCCTCTCCCTTACTCAAATATAAGAAGCTTAACTCAGAGAAACGTTTTGAGAGGATCACTTCCCTTTCTTCAGAAATCAGACAGCACCACGCAACCAAAGTGAAGCACTTTTAGCTGTGTTCCCACCAAACATTCAAAGCACACCCACCCAAAGAATCCTGGGAACTGCAGTTTCCCCCTCACTATTCCTAGCACCCTTTAACTAAAGTTCCCAGGATCCTTTTGGAAGGAGTGCTTTAAAGGTATAGTGAGTATGCACCCTTAAAATCTCTCATTGAAATCAATGGGGCTTAACCACAGTGACATTGTGCCCATTATATGTGTAGGTTAAACCATTCCAAACCACATTCACTACTACAGCTCATCCCATCCAAAAGCCCCAGGACAATATACATCATTCAAGGTGCCAGAGTGCAACTCTGAGTTACAGCTCTGGCTCCCACTTTGTATTTTTTTGTCTCTGGAGGCCAGATCCTTCATAAAAGGCATTCTGGCATTGTTCTGAGTTTCCCTGTGATGTGCATTATACTAAGGTACAAGTGGATAAATACTTTTAAACCCTCCCACAAAACCTTCAGAGGGCAGCAACAGCAGCAGCTTCTTTTTGCTTTGGGGCTGTCATTTTATCCTTTTCCCTGTCTATTGTAATTACAGATAACGGTAATGGAGGCAGTCAACTTCCTAGATGCTTCATTTTACATGACACAGTTCCTCTTTAGTTTCTCTTCCTGCCCCCCTAACTGTTAACCCAAGTGAATCCAGGCAGAAACAGGAGAACAGCCACAATTTAAAAGATAGATAGATACACACACTAGACGACAAAGTAATATTAAAAATACTAAGTCAAGCATTTTAATGGAGCCCAGTATCCTTTCGCCCCATCCCCCACTGAGTTCAAATTTTAAAAGTACCCCCCAAAAATATGCAGTGACCAGCACAAAGCATTCAGTTCTGGGGTTTAAATTATTGCTGTTATTGTCATCGCTTCCTTTATCTCCCCAGATCATGGAACTACAACTGTTGTTTTTATTTCCAAAATGCTACCTGAAACTCTATACAGGGTCTCTACCTTTGTTCCTTCATGTCACACACATAAATACTTATCTGGCAAAGTCTCTCTCTCTCTCTCTCTCTCTCTCTCTATATATATATGCAGCCCGCAAAAGAGCATCTTGTAACTCTGCCAAATTCAAACATCCCCTGCTGAGAGCTGCTGGCTAACAAAGTGAAAGCAAAATACCAACAAAAGTGACACCCTGGAAGGACCCCTGCATTGGAACAAAGGCATTAACCAGGCGATTAATAACGCGGGATGGGGAAGGGTGGGGAAGGGGAAGAGGGACTCGGAGGCACAATAGCGCAGGCAGAAACCCGGAAGAGCCCGGCGTTGCACATCCCACACTTCTCTCTCTTTCTCTCTCTCTCTCTCTCTTTTTTTTACCTGGGACATCTGAGGTCTGAGGTTGATCTCCTTGAGATTGATGGCGTGAGGGCGCAGGTTGTTGAGCAGCTGGCAAAGCAAGACTCCATCGCGGAGGGTCTGGGCCAGGTCGAACACCTGCGCCGTGTCCCAGGTCACCCGGTGGTTGACCGGCAGCACCCGGCACTGGATGAGCCAGTGGGCGCATTGCTTCCAAGGCTCCATGCGCGCTCGCCGCCGCCGCCGCCTCAGCCCCGGGAAGAGAGAAGAGACCGCTTTCGCCCGACGCCGAGAACTCCAAAGGCAGCCGAAGCCGCGCGCCCTCCTGGCCTCTCCGCCTCTCCTGCTGCCGCAGCGCCTCTCCGGCTCTGCCCCTCGCCTCGCACGCACTGAGAGGAAAGCCGGGGAAGCTGGTGCGCGTGCGGGTCCCCCTCGCGGCACAGCGGCACAGCGGCACAGAGTCCGGCGGCGCCTGAGGGAGAAAAGAGGAAAAAGGCAGCGCGCGTGCGCCCACCCAACCCGCGCGCTTTCAGGTTGCGACGCCGGCTGCCCTCTGAGGGGACCGGGCGCGCTCTGCCTCACGCGCCAGGCGCAGCGTGGGTTGTGAGGGGCAGAAAGCCAACGGCAGAGGGAAAGCTGGAAAAAGGGAGGGGAGAGAATGCCGGGTCTCGCGCCGGTACTTGCACTGGCTGACAGGACGTTTCCAGCAGCGTTTCAAAGGGCAGGTTATGACCTTTAAAGCCCCCAAACAAAGAAAGGAGAAGCTGTGCGGCTCTCCTGACGCTATTGGACTACAATTCCCATCATCCTTGGCCATTAGCCGTGCTGGCTAGGGCTGATGGGAATCGGAGCTCACCAGCTGCTGAAGTAGCGTTTTCCAAACTTGGGTCGCTTTTTTAGACTACAATTCCCACCATCCCTGTTAGCTGGGGATGATGGGAGTTGTAGTCCCCCAAAAATGGCGACCCCGGTTTTGGAAACACAGGCCACTGGTTCACCACCTCTGCACTAAACTGCAATCTAAGGTCACCAACCCAGCACCCTGCAGATATTATGGACCACAACATCCTTCACCCACAGCCAGCAGGGCCAATGGGCAAGAATAATGTGAGGTGTGATCGGAAGCATCTGCAGAGTTATTGGGTCGGCAGGCGCTGCCTATACCCATATCAGTCTGACCATAACTTTGGAGGGGCGCTCATCTGTAAAAGCAGTTAGGCTGCTGGGCAAACTGAACAGGGCCTTTTCAGTGCTAGTCCCCAATGATGCCATTTGATTCCAAGCACTAATTTTAATCTGATCTTAAAGACCCATTTTTTTATCGTGGTCCTTGGAGGCTACCCAAGGCTATTGGATATTGTTCTTCAGCTTTAAATGGGTTGTGTTGTTGGTTTAGTGGCTTGTATATTTCTAGGGTGGAATTGGATTTTTGAATTGTTTTAACTGGTTTTACAATTGGATTTTATAGATAAACTTGTGCATGGTTGTAAACTGCTTTGAAAGGCAACTGTGCTTAAAAAGCAGCCTAGAAGATAATGACCAGAAGGGCTGGTGGTTCACACATGGACATCAAATTTCTTTTAATATAATTACTGTACACTTCCACACTTCTCACAAGAATGATCATGGAGTTTGTTTATACTATTTACAGGCTATCCTATAATATACATTCTCTGGGCAGCTTACAAAGAAAATTGAGTTGGAATAATTACAATAAACTGCATATAAATATAAATATCCAGTAGGCAACCATAAATTGAGCATGTGAGCACCCAAGATCTGAGTGACAGAAATAAGTATATAGCATTTTATTTTGCAGGGGATTTGAAGCGATGTTTTGATTTGCCTGCTGAGACACAAAATAGGGGAAAGTAAATAACATGTTCCTGACATAAAATTGATACTTGCTTTTATGGGCAACAATCTTTAAACAGTCAAGACAAAAATAATTGTTTGTTTACAAGCAGTAGGAAGCTTCTGTGGTTATCTAATAATTCCCACAGTTTATTTATTTTATTACATTTTTATCCATGGAGCTAAGAATGCCTAGGAGTAACTCCCATTGAACTCAATGGAGCCTACTGCTGAGAAGACATTCAGAAAATTCCACTGTAAAGTTACAACGTGCCCCATTGAATGTATGGTTCTCTTACCCCACCCCACCCATCTTATCCTAACAACAATCCTGTTAGGTAGGTTAAGCTGAGAGAAATAGACTAGCCCAAGGCGACAGAATCAACATCATGAATGTATCAGGGTTCATAGTTCAAAATCTCATCTGTTCTTTTCCTGCCTTTTTTCTGGCAGAAGTCCTGCATGTCAGATTTTTCAAAAGGGCATGTTTTTGCAGTATGAAGATTAAGTAAAGGAAAGCCTTCACTACTGAATTTCTACTAAAACAAAACAGAACAAGGGCAGTGTTAGGAAAAGGTAGTACCTTACCTAATTATTGTATTTGCAACATTTATACATAGCTTAAGGCTTCAGATTTTAAGGTATAATTAGAGTCCCATCCTATGCATACTTATTCAGAAATAAGTCTAGCTATGCTCAGTGAGACTTTAATACTAACTGTGCTTGGGGTAGCATACCTGCAGTACAAGCCTAGGCATGTCTAATCAGGTATGTGGCATCTGGATCCTAAAATATAGTAGCCTGGATTGTAGTAAAAGCTGGTAGATAGATTTACTAGATAAAAGAAAACATTTTCCCTATGAAGCTGTGTTTTAAAAAAAATCTAAACCAATGAGTACCTGCTACATCAGTTTCTTCAACCTACATGAGGCACCAGGGTTTCTGTTTATTTTGTAAGTGGGAACATCCCCAATCTTCTGATCACATTCCAATAAAGTAGAGGTGCTTATATTTATTCTAACCATGATGATACATATAACTTATAGATGACATGGTTAGCAAGCTCCTAAGACTGTTTTAACATGGTTCTTCCACAAGCCATAATATTCCAAGGATATTATTCCTTTAACAATCTTGCTTTGCTGTTACATGTTTTTGTTGTTAATTTTATTTCAAAATAACATTCCATGGGGTGGAGGTGATACCTAGGGTGGCTTTTATTGAGGTGATGCAGACCTTTTGCGGACAAGTGTGGAAGATTCTCACTTTTTTATTGAGGAAAAACTCTGTCCCTTTGGCAAATGGATATTCAAGCAGTGCAGCTTTCACCATCAAGACACAGGGCCTTTTCCAGGAGAAATGTGGCAATCCTCATCCTCGTCATCTCTCTCTCTCTTTCTCTCTCTCTCTCTCACACACACACACACAGAGAGAGAGAGAGAGAGAGAGAGAGAGAGAGAGACTCACTTTCAATTAACTTTGAAAGAATAGCTCTCTGTAACACTAAGTAATAGCTGTCATCACCAGCTTCGAGTTCTTGATGCTTTCCCGCTTTCTTATGTCTGTTTTGGTTGATTATTTAGCTTTATGTGGGAAGATAATTGTTTTTTCTCCCATGGAAATTTGAGGGAAGAGCCCTTATGAAGGGGAGCCAAACTGTAAATGCACACAGTGTTTTACATAAATATTAGACCCTTTGTATGGATATCATGGACTGGCTAGATGCAGAGGAGTGGTGGGAGGCATCAGCTGGGGAATCCCCAAGGGAACACCCCAAGGGGACTAGTGGTGGGATGATGATGAGTGGTCAGAGGGAGAGGAGGGAGCAGACTGGGAGAAGGAGGTGTGGGAAGCTGAAGAGGTAACAGGGTTTAGTGAGCAGGAAGAGTCTGCGGCAGAGAGCACTCCCGAATCAGAGGCAGAAGTGGAGGCTAGAGAGAGACCAAGAAGCAGAGATGAGACAGGCTGTTGAAGAAGCCGGAGGGGGGTCTCTCCCTCCAGCTCCAATCAGCTCTTCTCGTCCCTGGTCTTCCAGAACCAGAAGAAGTATGAAGAAGGCAGAGCAAATACAGACAAGGCCACGAAGTATCAGATTGCTTGGGAAAGACCCAGGAGAGAAGGAGACTTGGAGAACAATGGGGAGGTGGGACCTTCAGTCCTCACAACTGCCTCATTGGGACAAGATCTTCCGGGGCTCACTAGGTCTTGTTTCTTTGAATAAAGAGTTAAATTCACTGACAACATGTGAGTTAATGCTGACCTGCTCCTGACACCCACTCCTGACACAGCTAATTCAGGAAGGCTGTGGTTCAGTGGTAAAGCATCTGTTTTGCATGCAGCTTGCTATGTTCATTCAATGCTTCTACCAGTAATGGCTGGTGCCTGTTGGGGCTAGTGGAGCAGAAGGCAGGGAGCCCAACAGTAGGAGGAGCCAGAGCCAATGGCAGGCAGAGCCAACTAATTCTAGTTTTGCCCCCATCCTCCTCCCTTCTGAGCTCTACAAGAGACTAAGGTGAAGGAAGCTGATCGTAGCTGACCTCTGTTTTGGCTCTGGACCATCAGTGGCAGGCAACCTCAGTCTTAAATCCCCCCAAATGCAATAGGTGATGTCAACATCATGTCAGGCATTAGGTTTTGTGGCTCTATGCTGGTGGCTGCCTGCTGGCACTGCTGATGGCACAGAGCCATTTCGAAGTATCAGTATCCTGCTGCTGACAGTAGATGATTCAGCAAACAGTGCAACCAAGGAGTGCCTTTTTCTTGTACACGTCAGGTAGCAGCATGTCCTGGGATAGTGCTGAGAGAGGGAGAGGCTCTAAATATGCCTTCCCTCCAGGAACAGCATAAATTGCCAGGCCGTATGGGGCAGTATCTTTGTGACATCACCTATTTGCATGCCTAGCTACAAACGTAATTTGCAATAAGGAAAGGTGCAAAGACTTCCATCCCCATATGGATTATGGAAGAACTGATGTGATCGTGTAGAATGAGAGCAACAACCGGCACAACTAACTCATGTGCATGCCTGCCAATTCATCTTTTATCCTGGGTGCAGAGAAGCAGCACTTTAAATTAGTGCCACTTGATCACACTGATAGAGAACTTGGCTTCACTGAGCTCGAAAATGAACAGCACACATGCTGATCGTTGAGTTTCTAGAGTCTATCTGCTAAATGAGGCTTTGGAACTTATATAATGGCAGTTTTATAGAAAAAGGATGGTCTGACAGGAAATACATTTACTATTCCCATTGAGCGCTTTCTAATAAAGATAGTTTTATCTGACTCAATTAATCTTATTTGGAGCAAAGGGGGTTGATAGCACATAATTCTTAGTATCTAAAGTGAAAGGTGTCAGCTCTCAGGAATGTCTGAATGTCATTTTTTTGAAATCTCAAAGCCCTTCTCTCTAACCATATGCATGGGAGACAATTGCAAGGGATTTAGGGGCAGGAAACTGGATTGCTGGACTTGGAGGGCACTCCTATGTTTATCTCCTTAACTTCTGGAACAAAGAATACAAAGAAGTTACACTCACTTGTAAAGCTAGTAGAATTGACCTGCAGTGCCAGCATTGCAATAACTTTTCAAATTTAAATTTAATCGTCTTACATGACAAGCATAAATCATGCATGCAAAAATAGCACATCAAATTTGCGAAAGTGCCTGCATATATAATTTTTAAAATGAGGCATAAGAGGGGGTGCCAAAAATGCTCCTTGGATAGGGTGCCACTTGGTTGGATTGTGTTTGTGTGGATTCTTTTATTTATTTTGATGCCTATTCTTCCTTCATTGACAGCATGCATTGTTTTGTGATTCTGCTTTTTTCTTGTATTTTAATGACCTTCTGTTGGTTTTAAATTTACTTTGCAAGCCCCCTTGAGCAGTTCAATTTTTGAACTAGAATTTAGGGAGGCAAACAGTCTTAAGAAATGATATTTGCACATTTGTCGACCCATGAAACTGATCAGTATAATCAAATGGAGTGCACCAAGTTCACTCATGTATGCCATTGCCCCATTGACTGAGGACTGAAGTTGCAAGTAACATGAACATTATCCAGTCAAGTGTGTTCTTCGCAAGAAAATAATCTACTCTATCATGCTTTCCTAAGAAGAAGAAGCCCAAAGCAGTTCTGTCAGCTGCCTGCTCAGTCTTTTCTCAGAAATACCAAAGGGAATAAATTGCACAATGCCCCTAGAGTCTATGCCTGAACTACAAAACATAAGTGTAATTTTCAGGAATGTTAAATGTAGTTTTACCTTTAATTTACAACCAGTTTGCTTTTTATCATACTCTTACTGCATAGGAGAAGTAATCATTCTAACTTTCCTTTTTTTCTTTTTCTTTTTCTACATTAAAAAAAAATCTAAACTAAATCCACCCAGGATTGAAAGTCTTTCCTTTTGCAGTGTGCCTGAGCCCATTTATTATTAGGACCTTCAATTAGCCCTGGAGCCTGTTTTCATTGCCAGGATGCAGATCTTGGGCATCTGAAAAAATAATAAAGGACACTTTGCTTTGCTCTTGGGACTTTCTAGAGTGCCTTTCATTCACAGAACTCAAATAAGCAGAAAGAGCTTTGAGGAAGGAATGGATGAATCAGCCAGTGTGCATCCGTTTTGCATGCGTTCATTCACAAGTCCATCCCATCCCATTTCCACATGAATCTGCACACACCCCACCCCAAAAAATCAGCACAAATGTTTATACTGAAGTACACATTTAAATGTGTGCTTTATCTCAATGTGCTTATTTGGGGTAAATGTATCTTGTCCTAAAATACACATTTTAATGAATTTTTGCAAGCTTCTTTTTTTAGAGAACTGTATTGCAAAAATCAGTTGGAGGACAAAACCTGAAGTATAAGTATGTCCCAATCTGCACGCAAGTCCAGGAAGTGTGAATCAGCTCAGTTTCACTTTGGCATTCACAGAAATGCAACTGCTCAAACATCTCTCCTTCAACGTTATAATACACAATAGCCAGACAGCTTTGAGCCCCACCTTCTCTAATGGTTAATCTATGCCTCAGATAATCATGTGGTCCACTGTTTTTTTCTTGATTATGGCCATCCAGAATCCCTTAAAATTGGTAAAAAAAATACCATTTTAAAAGCAATCTTCATGAAGCATTGTTTTTGTATATTTGCTTCTTTCCTCCCCCACCCCAGTATTTTAGGTTGTTGCTTTTTCCTCTTTCTTTGTTGCTGTTGTTGATATTTCTAGGATGCTTTATTTAAGCTGGAGGGGGAATCTGCTATTAAATTTATATTTTGTAAATTCAGCTGCTAACAGATGTTGCATCTTATTTCAAGAGCTCTCTTGGTGAGAAGGAAGACAAAGAAGGAAAAAGCAGCAGCCAAAAGGTAAAAATGGCACTGAGCTGGCATAGGAATCAATGGCAACAAACACAACTGAAAAAATGGCAGATATTCTCACAATTAAAGTACCCTGAGGTTAATATTTCTACTCACACCACTGTCAGGCCAGAAATCAATACTGGACAATATTTAATGCAGTTCTAACTTTAGGAAAATCCACAAAATCAGGGAGCAGTCAGAAGGGCATTTCAGCAGTTGGGGAGATAGGCCAGTTCATCTAATTTGCACGGATCAGATCATTATTCACTATTATCATATATGAAGTAAACTCATTTCTCCAAGTGTCTGTCCTTACATAATCATGTTGTTGCAGGTCTCACTTGAGTTGTGTGCATTATTATATGTAACCCCTAATCCAAGAATAATAACAGCTTATTTCCTAGTCCTAAACCTGTTGTCCTTTTCTTTTTCTCAACTTTTTGCCTCATCCATATGTTCTAAGAAGCTTTCCCGAAGAGCCTTAAGAACGGATTTGACAGAAAGCCACAGGCATCATTTGGCATTGCTGCAAAGGAAGCATTGCTGAAAAACTCTCACAAAGGAGATGAGTGGGAGGCCTCAACAAATGAGGACTCTTGCAGCAACTGCAATTAAAGGAACTTACAGATCAGACCTGCAGCCAGATAGTTTCTGTAGGAGCCCTAAAGCATCCCCCCCCTTTTACTGGGGAGAGGGAATCTTAAAGCAATGTAAAACAACCAGACTTACTAGAGTAATTAATAAGTTACATAAATCCTTTTGATGAAATTTTAAAGTAGGCAAAGTTGCCCATCAGTCATCCCAGCGAAGGGAAATGTTATTTTTCAAGTCCCCTGTAACTGCACACACACTTTGGGTCCTTTCTCTTAGCATCTGAAATGTATGGGAACATATGGGGAGATGCATTCCAGCAGACAGACGATGATAGATGATAGATAGATAGATAGATAGATAGATAGATAGATAGATAGATGATAGATGGATAGATAAATGATAGATAGATAAAATGATAGATAGATAGATAGATAGATAGATAGATAGATAGATAGATAGATGTTAGCTAGAGAGAGAGAGAGAAGAATAATGGTGATTAGATAGATAGATGATAGATAGATGATAAATAGATAGATAGATGATAGATAGATAGATGATAGATGATAGATAGATAGATAGATAGATAGATGCTACATACATACATACTCCACTGATAGCTATTTACCAGAGATTGCCCAGGTTTCCAGCAAATGTCTCTGTTATGTCCCCTATTTTGTCCTTGTTTTGTTTTAGAGGAAGTTGTTATCGAAATTTGGGTTTGTGTGAGTGAAATATACTCAGAGTCGCAAAGTGATTTCATGCTCTTTATTCAGCTCATAGTGGTGAGGAGGAATGAATGAATGTCCCCTCAAAGTATCTGCTTTATATACATTATTTACACAATGGGCTGCACATGATTGGCTAATTCCAGGATTCTACTGTAGGCCAATCAGGTTGTGGATTCACTTCTATCTGGAGCATGATTGGGTGGTTCCTGCTAACCAATCATACTGCTGCATTGTTCTAGGACCAATCAGACTGCTGCATTCTGAATCCTATTGTTCTAGGACCAATCAGACTGCTGCCTTTTGGAGCCTATTGTTCTAGGACCAATCAGACTGCTGCAGTTTGGATCCTATTCAACTCAGTACATAACACCCCTCCCCTCTAAGTTCCAGTCCTGCCCGGAAGGTCGCATTCATAGTCCTCAAGGTACGCCGGTGGCCTACGTGTGCGTTGCGGCCTGGGGTGTTCCCTGGTCCGGGGTTCAGGTTCTGGCTCGTGTTCCAAGGATGGGGCTGTTTGGTCTGGCGCAACCGGCTCGCTCAGTCGTGGTTCTGGTTCCGGTGTCCTTTCGGCCTCGCGGGTCCTCTCTGTATTTACTGATTCTGCCTCTCCTGCTTGCCCCTGCTGCTCTATGGGCCTCACTGCCCCACTGTTCCCTTGGGACTCCTCTGACCTGTCCTCCTCCTCCTGGTTTTCTCCCGGGAATCGTCGCCGTATCTGGTCGCAGTGGCGGCGCCAGCATTGCCCCCCATCTGTTAGCACCTCGTACGACACGGGGCCCGTGACCCTGGTGACTGTGGCAGGTACCCATGCAGGGCCTGCCCCAAAATTCTTTGCGTACACTGAGTCCTGGGCCTCGAAGGTCCGGGGGTTCCTGCCTTCCCCCACCACTACCTCATCCTGAGCTCTATCGGGGTGAAGGCGGTCCAATCTGATTGCAAGGCGCCGACCCATTAGTAGTTCAGCGGGGCTCCGGCCAGTCGTTGAGCTGGGGGTGCTGTGCTGTGCTAGAAGGAATGTGGCAAGGCGGTACTCCCAATCCCCTTGCGTCATGCGGCGAAGGGTGTCCTTGGTGGTCCGCACCATGCGTTCTGCTTGGCCATTGGTGGCAGGGTGGAATGGCGCCGAACGGATGTGGCGGATGGCGTTCTGCACTGTGAAGGTTTGAAATTCTCCTGATGTAAATGCAGTCCCGTTGTCTGAGACGAGAGTGTCAGGGAGCCCGTGGGTTGCAAACAGCCTGCGTAGTACCCAGATGGCTGCGGACGTAGAAGTGGACGGTACCAGTGCGACTTCCAGCCATTTGGTGTAGGAGTCCACCACTATGAAGAATGTTTTCCCCTGAAAGGGGCCAGCGAAGTCCACATGCAGGCGTGACCATGGTGCTCGGGCGGACTCCCAGGACTGGACTGGGGCCCTTGGGGGATCTGGGCGGGATTCCTGGCAGGCCTGGCAGTGTTTGACCCAGGCCTCTATCTCTCCGTCGATCCCCGGCCACCACACATAACTCCTGGCAAGGGCCTTCATTCTTACTACCCCTGGGTGTGTCTCGTGTAGGGCTGTGAGGACCCTTTTGCGGAGGGGCTGGGGAACAACGACCCTGCTTCCCCATAACAGGCACCCCTTGTGGGCTGACAGTTCATGTTTGCGGGTTGTGTAGCCGGCGAATTCTGGCCCGGGGCTGCGGCTGGGCCATCCCCTCCACACCCAGTCCAGGACCCGGGAGATGACCCTATCTTTCTTGGAATGGTGTGCAACTTCTTGTGCCTGAATGGGGCGGTCAGGAAGCAGCTCCAGGCTCATAACCTCTTGTGCAGGTGCTGGGTCGGGGCCTGTTTCCGGTAGTGGTAGCCTGCTGAGGGCGTCTGCATGGCCCATCGCCTTTCCAGGGCGGTGAATCAGTGCATACTGGTAGCTGGCAAGGAAAATTGACCACCTGAGGACGCGAGGAGACAGCACTTGGGGGGTCTGCTTTTCGGGGGCAAACAAGCCAAGCAACGGCTTGTGGTCAGTCACCACGGTGAAGGGCCGCCCGTACAAGAAATCATGGAATTTTTTTACTCCCTTCACGATTGCCAGACCCTCCTTGTCGATTTGCGAGTAGTTCCACTCGGTTTCGTTGAGTGTCTGGGAAAAGTATGCTACCGGTACCTCTCTTCCATCCGGGAGTTGGTGTCCCAGGACAGCGCCGATGCCATAGGGCGAGGCGTCGCATGCTAGCACCACCGGCAGCCTCTCGTCGAAGTGTGCCAAGACCGAGTTTGAGACAAGCAAGTCCTTGACTGCCTGGAATGCGGCCTCCTGGCGCTGGCCCCACACCCAAGGGGCCCGCTTGTCCAGGAGTCTGTGTGGGGGCTCCGCTACCGCCGCCTTGTGGGGAAGGAAGGAATGGTAAAAGTTCAATAATCCCAAGAAGGCCTGAAGTTCAGTCTTGTTCTTGGGCGCTGGGGCATCACAAATGGCCCGTACCTTGTCCCCAGTCGGGTGAACCCCTTCTGCATCCACCATAAATCCCAGAAAGTCCACTTGAGGCACTCCTAGTAGACATTTTTCCCGCTTCACCTTGAGACCCGCCATCTGGAAACGGTGCAGAACAGTGCGGAGGCGGTCCTCAAACTCCTCTGGTGTGGGCCCGGCAATCAACACATCATCAAAGAAGGGGGTGACACCAGGAATCCCTTTAAGGAGAGAGTCCATTAGATTCTGGAATATGCCTGGTGCCACGCTGACCCCGAATTGCAGCCGCTTTACCCTGAACGCTCCTCTGTGCGTCACAATCGTCTGTGCCTCTGCTGTGGCCTCATCTACTGGCAGCTGTTGATATGCTTGGGCCAAGTCCAGCTTGCCAAAAATTTTCGACCCAGCCAGGGTGGCAAGGACATGGCTGACCACTGGCACTGGGTATGCATGGGCCATGAGGGCCTTGTTTATGGTACATTTGTAGTCTGCGCAGATGCGGACCGAACCATTAGGCTTGACGGGTGTGACGATTGGGGTTTCCCAGGGGGCATTAGGCACCGGCTCCAGCACTCCTTGCTCCACGAGTCGGTCCAATTCCTCGTCTATACGGGGTTTCAGGGCGAATGGGACCCGGCGGGCCTTGAGCCTGACTGGTCGTACTGCGGGGTCAAGCTGTAGAGCAATGGGGGGGCCCGTATACTGTCCCAATTTCCCATCGAAAACCCCCGGAAACTCCTTGCATATGGCGTCCACGTCCACTTGTAAGCTCATGTGGTTCACCCCGGTGATGGCTAGTCCCAGTGGTCCAAACCATGCCAACCCCAGTAAGCTAATGTAGGGGCCCTTGACCACAAGCAAGTCCAGTTGCCGCGTCCGCCCTCGGTATTGCACCCTGAAGGTCCCCACCCCCATTGTGGGGACCTTACGTTTCTGGAAGTCCCGGAGGGTGAATGGGGACGGCCTGAGTTTGGGACCCCCAGTAGGACACAGTTTCCTTAAGGTCCTTGCCGAGATTATGGATAGAGTTGAACCCGTGTCAAGCTCCATGCGGCATGGGGCCCCCTCTATCTGTACCTCTACATAAATTTTCTCTACGTTGGGGTGGGGCAACTGGTATACCTGGAAGTCTGTGAGCTCCGTCGAGTTGCCTTGGTGCGTTGGGCCCCGGGACCTGGGGCTCTTGGATTGGTCATCTGATGCCTGGCTTCGGGTGGGCCGAGCCCGACACACCCGGGCGATGTGTCCCAATTTTCTGCACTGCCTGCACTCTGCGTTGCGGAAACGGCAGGTCCTCCTCTCGTGACTTTCTCCACAGCTTGCGCAGTTCCCTCCTTCTCGTCGAGGCAGCTGTGGTATGTGGGCTGCTTGAGTGCGCTGCTGTACTCGGTGCACCTCCTCCCTGTCGGATCCCGAGTCGTTGGTGAGGTCTTCGTGGTGGACCCTCGGTTGGGACGGCTGGCTCAGCCGTGCCTCTTGCGTCGACCTCTCAGCAGCTTCCGTTGCCAGGGCCTCCTCCAGAGCGACCTGGAACGTTAGGTTCTTCTTAGCGTAGAGGCGTCGTTGCAGCTTCTCATCCTTCAGGCCACCGACGAGGCGGTCACGAAGCATGTTCTCCAGCTCTGAGAAGTTGCAGAACCGGGCAGCTTGGCGGAGAGAGGTCACAAACCCAGTTATGGTTTCCCCAGGGGCTTGCCGCTTTGCGTAGAAGGCATTTCGACGAGCCACCACTGAGGGCTGTGGCGAAAAGTGCCCCTTCAGCTGTTCCATTATTGTTTTGTATGGAACAGTAGCGACGTCTTCAGGCGCAAGGAGAGCCCGGGCGATTTCAAATGTCTCCTCTCCGCAGACGCTGAAGAATATTGCCCTCTTCTTGGCGTCTTCTTCATCGGTGACCCCTTTGGCTTCTAGGAGGAAGGTGAAACGGGAGGCGTACGCTTCCCAGTCTCCAGATGCTGGGTTGAATGGCGAGAAGCTGCTGTCAGTTGCCATTCTGAGTTCCTTGTGTCCCGGAGCTGAAGCCTGGATACACGGTGCGAGGCAGCGGTGCGGCAGGTGGCGGTGCTGCGGTGCTGTGTGTGGCAGTCAGCTCAGCGGGATCCCACCTTCGTCGCCAGTGAAATATACTCAGAGTCGCAAAGTGATTTCATGCTCTTTATTCAGCTCATAGTGGTGAGGAGGAATGAATGAATGTCCCCTCAAAGTATCTGCTTTATATACATTATTTACACAATGGGCTGCACATGATTGGCTAATTCCAGGATTCTACTGTAGGCCAATCAGGTTGTGGATTCACTTCTATCTGGAGCATGATTGGGTGGTTCCTGCTAACCAATCATACTGCTGCATTGTTCTAGGACCAATCAGACTGCTGCATTCTGAATCCTATTGTTCTAGGACCAATCAGACTGCTGCCTTTTGGAGCCTATTGTTCTAGGACCAATCAGACTGCTGCAGTTTGGATCCTATTCAACTCAGTACATAACAGTGAGTTTCTAGAGACGGCATACTTCAGGCTTCTTCCACAGATTTCTAGAAGTTAGTTTCCTCTGTGTGTGAAGGGGATGGACTGTATATTGATTCTCCAGTGTGTGTGCTGTTTCCTTTGGAGGCAGTGGTCACTGAGGGCTTACAGTGTTTTTATAGTATAGTATAGTTTTTATAGTATTTACATGCATGCCGATTGAGCATAGATGGAGAAAGGGAGCACAGCACTTTCACAAGCAGCAAATCCACTGCTGCATATCAGGACCGTAGAGCGGTAGCGCAGCCTCCCAAAGGTGTCTTCTTGACCCTTTAGGTCACTCTCTGACTCTCAATCTGAAAGTGTTCTGTTTCACAAAACAGCTTTTGCCCTGTCCTTCAGTTGGAGGGAGTGGGTGGATCGGATGAGGGAGAGCATGTTGATGCTCTCACATTCCAGGGGAGTCACTATTGCAATAAATGGATAGATTGCAATAAATGGCTGTCAAACAAACAAAATGGGGGTGGGGTGGGCCTTGCCCATCCACTGACAATTAGGCAGTCATTTGAGGCGGGGGGCTGCATTGTTCTTTTTTGGCCAAACCCCGGTACCTTTAACAATAATCAAATAGTAACCCTATAAGAGCATATAGTCCCACTGAGCACAAAATAACTTATTTCTTAACAAGTGTGTATACAGTGGTACCTCGGGTTACATATGCTTCAGGTTACATACGCTTCAGGTTACAGACTCCGCTAACCCAGAAATAGTACCTCGGGTTAAGAACTTTGCTTCAGGATGAGAACAGAAATCGGGCTCCGGCGGCACGGCAGCAGCGGGAGGCCCCATTAGCTAAAGTGGTGCTTCAGGTTAAAAACAGTTTCAGGTTAAGAACGGACCTCTGGAATGAATTAAGTACTTAACCGGAGGTGCCACTGTATAGGATTGCAGCCTAAGACACCTGATGACCATATAGCCTCTCACTTCGCAAGTTGCAGCAGTAGAGAGGATGATTTTGAATAGTTCTGACACATTCTGACACAAGTAATTGCCATATTATCTTATTTAAAACATACACCCTTTTTGCTTTTCAGTCATGTAGAGATGGTTCCCGCCCCCCTCCAAGAATAAAGGAATACCACAGGTGAAGGTGACACAGCGGGGATTTTCTCTGCCACCAACAGCAGTGCTTTTTCAAGCACAAAAGAGCGTCCCTGTCTTCCTTTTGCGAAAGGTACAGAGAATGACCTTCACACCTTGTTTTGCAGCCTGAAGCATATAGGCAGCCAATACAGTGGCTTCAAAACTGGACGGGTATGCAACGTCACCGTGTTTAATGTGTCAGGACGTGGACTGCTGCATTCTGCACCAGCCGCAGCTCCACGTTACACATGAAATGGTTAAAATGCAGAAGTCATCATTATGCACAGCAAATCGAATTGCGGGCAGGCCGCTGAAAGGAGACCAGCCCTGTACAATGGGTTACCCCACCAAGTCAAAATGCAGCCCAGCCAAACAGATATAGTGACTTGCCAGATCCTTGAGAACCCCCTTTCGTCTCCCAGCCAGGAATTTACATTGTTCCAAACTTGACATAATCAAAAGAAAAAGAAAAGTTCTTTTTTTTTTTTGTATTTTGGTTTTCAACAACTGACAAGAGATTCTAAGTCATTGTGCCAAAAGCAAATGTATCCAACGGCTGAGACTGTGACATAAACCACAGGAAGCCCCTTTTTTAAAAAACAAAAACAAAACTAGAGTGAGTGTCTTTCTCTGTATTTTCCCAGTGTAATAACAGCACTTTGAAAAATCTGCTGAAACAAAACTTCCAGAAGCCCCATTACTAATGGAACCAGCAGGGGCTCCCACTGATACCATAACAAGGTTCAGTAGGGTTCAGTTTGAGCTTTCCTTTGCATTTAACAGTTCCCATGTCTGATAGCAGTAGGCACTGGCCTCAAAAAAAAAAAAAGAGTTTTAGTTCTCCAGTCTAGCTCAGGGCTGCCTCTCTGCGTGTCCCTGTTTATTCTGTTTTATCAATATTTCCTTCACATTTTTCACCATTCACATTGCTAGCTAAAAACCCAAACAGCTATAGAATAAAAACAACCAGTGAATAACCCCCAACTCTTTGAAGGTCTGTTTTAACCATCAGAGGAGAGGGAAGTGGTTTTTAAAAGGTCAGAAACACAGGCTATAACCTTAAGCAAATTTACTTGGCAGTATGTTGCACTAAAATTGCTGTGACACTTAACGTGTTTAAGGATAAAGTGTAGCATGATGATATGGAGCCATTAAATTCCATCAGATGGAATAAGGCCAGGTGAGGAGCAGTGGCTGAGGGCTGGGATCAGGGCGGAGAGCTGGTTTGAATCTCACCATTATTGTGAGCAGACTGTGTGTTCATAAACAGGCACCATCTCACACTCACCATGGAAGCAAGGGAGCTCACTGGGCTGCACTGTGCAATCTCAGCTCCTGCTTCTGACATATATGTTGACTATGGGACATGAATTTAGAAGCCTTATGAAGTGGCCCTATTGTGCACTGATGTACACATGTAGCCCTTCTTTGCTTGAGGGGGAATCCTGACTGGTTCAGGATGTTTTGGAATGCATGTCAGGCCACTTTGCAGAGTTGCTGACCAGGTGACTGGTGCATGTGACAGAGATATGTGGTGTGGTCCCTCGACCCGCTCACACATTGTTTAAGTGCTGGGGTGGGGTTGAGCAAGCCCTTCTACCCTTAACAATCACTGGCTTTAGCCCTTTTCCAAAGGACACAGGGGGTGCAGAGACAGGCATGCCATCCCTGCTGCCTCTGTTTCTGCCTCCAGTCTGCGTGCACTGAGACCAAAGGTCTGAAAGAAAATCTGCATATTTAGCTAAATGCACTAGGAGCCTTCCCCATGTCAGGAAAGCCTGCACAAAGCTCCTGGTGGCCAGAGAGGATTCAAAGTTCAGTCATCTGATTGCACAAAGGACGCTCTCTTCAGATCACCACTTTAGATCAGGGGTGAAGTCATCTGATGTACCAAGGCAGCCTCTCTATCCTTCATTCCCTACATACATTCTTTGAACACATGAACAGGGCTTGCCTCTTTGGGCATTTTGCCTGCCAGCTACACCTCAACCAACAGTGGCTTATCAGCTTGCTGCTTCTCTCCTTCTCTGAGGCACCTGCAAATATCCATCTTCTGGGGCTCCTCCCAGCTTTCCTCTTGTGCAAATGGCTAAATGTAAAAAGGTTAAGAACTTTGCTTCAGGATGAGAACAGAAATCGCGCGGCGGTGGCGCAGCAGCAGTGGGAGGCCCCATTAGCTAAAGTGGTGCTTCAGGTTAAGAACGGACCTCCGGAACGAATTAAGTACGTAACCAGAAGTACTACTGTACACATCCACTGTATATGCATAATATACCGTGACAGGTGCGGTTACAGTAGCTCTTTAAAATGTGGTGGATCTTGCCCATTCTCTTTCCGCCTTCATCTAGCGGAAGCAAGTTATCTACTTATCTGCAAAGCTACTGATAGTGTGAAATTATCTTATACAGTCAGTACCTAATAATAGGAAGCAGGTTATAGGTTTGCCACCTGCAAATAACCACAAGGATGAACAGAGATACTGGACAAAACACACTAAGAACCTAAGTTTGCAGGAATAAATGTTGCTTCCTGCATTCTTGTACATTTTTTAAAATGAAGCAGTATTGCAGACATATGATAACCAAAAGCAGGGTTGCTGGAAGGCCAGATTTGCAGCAAGTATCACAAATTCCAATGACCTTCTCCAATAAGGTCAGCTGAGCTAAGGTTAATATGATTGCTGGGCTAAGACTCCCATCAGCCCCAGACAGCATGGCCGATGGCCGGGCATGATGGGAATTGAAGTCCAGCCATCTCTGGAGGGCCACAGGTTCCCTGTCACTGTTTTAAAACATGGCAGAGATACACCAGTTGCATGTGTCAGAATGGGAGCCAGAGTTCTACCGTCCTGTTCAGCTGCTGCCACTACTATGGAAAGGATTTTGTGAAAAGTAAGTAAAGACAAGAATCCATATTGCTATAAAAGCTTCCCCAGAGGTCCATTTGAAGATGCTTTACCTTTGAAAGACAATAAACTTGCTGAGCCAAGCAAGTTAATGCTCAGAGAGTCAATGGCGGCAGCTGTAATGCAGGGCATGTTTTACTGCTAGATTACGCTGGAGGGAAAGGAGGCAATTAACCCAGGGGTATGGGAGCATCTAAGATTTTATTCTTAAAATTGACAACTTCTTCTAAATTAAAACCTACGGCCAAACCCTAATGATGTTTACTTAGAAGAAAGCCCCACTGACTTCAGTGTTTCCAAGTAAGTGTGCTTAGGACTGGAGCCAAAGGGTTGATTTGTGTTTTTTTTAAAGACTCAGGCATGCTAAGTACCCAAGCTTAAATGGCAAAATGCATGTGAATTTCCATCCATTGTGAATGATGAAAAATTGTGCAAAGAGACAGTTTTCCCTGCAATAACATGGAAAGGACCAATCCTTTAACCCCAACCTGTGTCAGGGTTATATCACTGGGGATCTGCCAAGGCCCATGCCAAAGTGCTGACCCCCTGCCCAATTGCTCCTTGGACCTACTGCTGTTGCTCCTCATTACTGTAGTATATTCAGCTGCCATCTCTGACTGAGCAAGCAGTGAAAAAACTGAGGGCATCTTGCCCAGGGCTCCCCCAAAACCTTGAGCCTTTCCCAGTTGCTGCTTACATGCCTGTTACGGGGGCATCAGCCTTTTAAAGTGCACGTGTACCATTATCACACAAAAGCATTGATACTGCATCCATATTTTGCAGTTTTAAAAGCACCTTAAGAAGTGAAGTGTCAACTGCCTCCACACGAGGTGACTATTTAAGATAAAAGTGGTTTGGGGAAACACTTTGCTTGACTTTTGCATAGCTCTTCTGAAATATGTGAAAGAATCAGGGCCATTTTATTTTTAAAAAATCAGACTAAAATATTTCAGTATCTAGGCAAAGAAGACTTCAAAGTATGTGAATGATGAAAGCTGGGTGGGGAGAATCAACTGATTGCACAATTATGCTGTTTCCCATTATTAGGAAGCCTAGGGGGAAGATTTCTGCAGCAACGAACAATCATGGCTAGAAAATGAGCCCATCTTTTAAGTCTGCGGCTCTGAATATTTTAGAGCTGATCCACAAGAACAGATCTGCAATGTACTATAGAGTCCGCAACACCCCACCCCCAGCTGGGTGGAGAAGGAGGGTCCAGCAATGTCCCAGCAGGTTGCCATTGGTCTGCTTCCAACAGTACCTGCTGTGACTAGGAAGGAAAGCTACAGAGCTCTGGTATCCTGTTGCATGGCCAAGGGTAGCTGTCACTGGTCCAAGCAGCAGTAACAGCTGTGAAGAGGGCATCCAGGGCTTGCTGCTATGGCAGAGGAGCTGGCAAAAGTGCTTCATTTAACCACGGGAAAGGGTAGGGCAGCAGAGTCATGCAATTTCTCTCTCTAGCTTGGCAGGGCCCAAGAGAGGCTATGTAGGATTGGTGCTTTCATGAGTCAAGGTGAGGTAACAACCTCAGGCAACTGGTGGAACCAAATACTACCATAGGGATCCATTAAAGATGCATTGAAAATGAATCATCAAGCAGCTGTCTAGATTTCTTGAGGTTCAGGACAACAATAACTTTCCTGGAGAGTAAGCCACATTAAACGCAACGTGTACAATTGCACTGTTAATGCATTATAAGTAACCTGGATTGTAAGTAACCTGGATTGTAAGTAACCTGTAAGTAACCTGATTCACTGTATTTGTAGAACTTCTCCCTTCAGAACTCCAGCCTCTCATGAAATCTGCTTCTTGCTCAACAGAGTCATTTCTCACAATGAGTTCAGAATGATTTTCTGAATGGAACTGCAAAAAGCAAACTCGCTTCCTTTTACCTAGAACTGTGCTCCACAAATTATTTTATGTTATTATGTATTTCACAAAATTTATATACCGCTTGATTGTAAAAACAAAACAAAACCTCAAAGTGATTTATGAAAGATAAAACAGTAAAATCAAGAAAAATTCACAACCATGGCACAGTCTGTCATGGCTGCAATTAGAAACCTGCACAGAGACAGAGAACTTCAATTCACAATGACAGGGATGTTTATTATATGTGGCATTTTCGCTTTTCACTCCCTCTAAAACTGGTGCTTATGCTGCTTCTATGGGCTGTTTTTAACACTTAATATCTTTGGTTTTGCTATATCTTTTGCTGGTCCCAAGCCACTAAGAGAAATATGCGTCATCGTCCCCCACCCTGGGCAGGATATAAATCAGGGATGACTAACCTGTGTCCATCAAGATGGTGCTTGATTCCAACTCGTATTACCCTTGACCACTGGCCATGTTGCATGGGGTTGATGTGAGTTGGCCACCAGTTAGCCACCCCTGTATAAATTTTATGCCACAATGAGTGTGTGTCTGAACTGGCTACCAGGCTTAACATCGCCTGTAACTGTTACGAGATCTTCTTGGCTGAGGTGGCATTTTATCACTGAATGCTGCGTGGCGGATAGACGGAACTACAAGTGATTTCCAGTCATACTCAACAGCAAGCTGCTAGTAAGATTTCACCTAGCTAAAGTTAAAATCCCAGTGCCCCCATTTATTGCTCTGAAATGATGCTACTGCGATCCATTGTATGTGGCAGATTCAACCAATTCAGAATCTATGGCAAGATGTTCAAAACTGAAGAGCCCACTTAGGTTAAATGTAGACAGATTTCTTTCTTTTTTTAAAAAATAAATAATACAGCTTGTGTTCCTCCTTCAACCTGTTCTCTCTGCTCACTCTTGAATACAAGCCAGCCATTATGATAATTTGACAGTTAGCTTAACAGATGTCACCTCCAGACTGTGCTCTTTTTCTCTCGCTCCTGTAAGTGGGAAGATGATCCAGAGAGGTTGGTGGCCCTCCCTCCACCTTGCACACTGTGGAGTAATAGTCAGAGTGAAGCAGGATTAGCCTACTGATAAGCCATATTGCCCTTCTGGATGCTGCAGTTTATATATCAGGAAACACAGGGGACACAGCAGGCCCAGTAATAAAAAAGCAGCAGCATTTTCCCATCTGTTACCATATTAATTCCTATACACATGCAGCAAATAGAAGTACCTTTGCCTGCTGCTTCATCTAGGCTTGTTCCTTTTTCCTAGATGCATTTCTCTACGAAAACATGAGGAAGTGGGAGGATTCCTTTTTCCCCTTCTTCTTCTTCTTTTTCAGAACAGTCTTATGGTGAAATGGCAGTGCTTGCGAAATGGCATGGCAGCTTAGAAAGGTGGCATCATCTTCTTCAAAGAGACACAGGAAAGGGAGGAAGAGCAGAACCATGCAAGTTTAGCAGAGTCTCTCCATCCTGATCTGATGTCTTCTTCTTCTTCTTTTCTTCTTCTTTGGTGATCACTCGTAGCCAAGTAAGATTGTCTTCCATGAACACGGTTTTAACAGTGAGTCTGTAAGGGACCAGGGAGGCCAGTTCTGGATCCACACGTCCTTCCACAGTGGGGACAAAGGTTTCCAGGTGGGAGTTGATCACGGTGAGGGTTTGCCAAATGTGTCTTCCTCTTAGCACGTTTCTCCCTTTTGTCCTGAGCATCTTCAAAGCCCATGACACCTTTGGTAAAGGCTGTACTCCAACTGGAGCGCTTGCAGGCCAGTGTTTCCTAGTTGTCAGTGTTTATACTACATGTTTTTTTAGATTTGCCTTGAGAGAGTCAAACCTCTTCTGTTAACTACCAGCATTACCCTTTCCATTTTTAGGTTCGGAAAGATGTACCAAATCAGAGACAGGCAACATAGGTTTGCCGTACGTCCGGAATACTGCACCTGAAAATAGCCAATAACTTTGCCAAAAAAGCTCAAGAACTTTTCTGTGTATCTTTTCACTTTTTGAAATATGGCAACCCTAGGCAACATAGTGCCATCCAGATGTTGTTGCAATGCAACTCCCATTGTCACAGACTATTGGCCATGCTGGCTGGGGATGATGGAAGCTATAATCCAGCACCATCTGGGTGGCACCATATTGTCTATCCATGTACTACCCCAAAGAGGGAAAAGGCCTCCATGAGTACTGCAACTTCCCTAGTAGGGTTCCTAGTATGGATGCTTGGGGAATTCTGCCCTTGCAATATCTGACATGAGCCTACCAAACTCACATGTGGATCAGAACGTAGCTCTGCATTTCTCCAAGTATTTGTCATCCAGTTCTTGGCTTAAAATAAATTTTATCAGTGCATATTTTAAAAATCCCCTTTAGAAAATAAAACTTATCTTTATTTTAGGAGAAATCGTGTTTGAAATGTATATTTCAAATGCAGGTTTTTGTTTGGATTTTTTAAAAAATGTGGAAACAGGATGAAACAGATTTAGGAATGAGCACATGTGAAAATGGCATGGACTAGAAATAGACTGATTTGTCTACCCACTATATCCAATCTTTTTCCTGCCCCCATAGCTCTAGAGAAACAGGATGACAGCTTAGAAGATTAACATCAGTTATCTCCTTCTCCAGGAAGCAAAGGAGGGGCGGCACAAGTATGAAGATTACTGGACTCTCTCCATCCTAATGTGATGTACAATCCCAAGCAGGAAACAGCTAACCCCTGGAAGAACATGAGAAGAGTGCTGGGCCTATCTAGTCCACAGCGAACAAGTAGAAGTGTGTGGGAAGCTACAAGTAAGACATAACACAATAGCACTCTCCCACTCATGTTCACCCTAAAACTACTACTGCATCCAGGAAGCATATTACCTTCAATACCAGAGATAATGTAGGCATCATCATTAGATTTTTATCTCACCCTTCCTCCCAAAGGAGCCCTGAGCAGCAAACAACAAACAATATAAACAGTTTTAAAAGCCAGTCAAATATCCTCACTGCTAAGTAATTTCATAGCTGCCAACAACGATATGTTTCATCCATGAAATGCCAGAAAAATTGGAATGTTTTTAAATTCCACATAAAGGTTAATAATGAGGAGGGCAGATGCACCCTGCCAAGAAGGGCATTCTATGAACAGGAGACCACCACCACCAAGAAGGCTCTGTAATAGGTTAACACCAGCAGAGCAGCACCAGCACTAACCAAGGCTTCCCCTGCCATTCATAAGGACAGAGATGGCTGATATTGGAGGAAGTGATCTTTTAGGTACTTGGGTCTCAAGGTGTTTAGGGTTCGATACACTAGTAATAATGCCTTGAATTGGGTCTGGCAGCTCCCTGGCAGCCAGTGTAGTGCTTTCTGGACTGGTGGCAGGTGGTCCCTTAGGGCTGCCCCATTTGCCATCCACCAGCCACAATAGCTGCAACTTCTGGACTGTCTTCAAGAGCAGCCCCATGTAGAGAGGATTGCAGTAGTCCAGATGGAAGGTCACTAGAGGGTGAACTACTGAGGCCAGGTCTAAGCATAGCTGCAGCAAGTGAGCCAGTTTAGGCTTGGCATAAGCACTCATAGCCCCAGAGGCCATTTGGGACTTCAGTGACAGATTGGAACCGAGGAGTTTTCACAGACTATGATCTCCTTTGCAGGGGCCAGTGATTTGCCCTTTACTGTAGAGGCCGCAGTGCATATGTTTCATGTTAGGCAAGTGTGAACACAACAGCTAGTGTTTCACAGTTCACAAAGCATGGCAGATCTTAATGGCAATCGGCCAGTGGAAGGAATTTTTACTCCCAGTACAGCTGATCGGAGTCTGTCATTGTCCATTTTAGCAGGGTGAAGATTTTCTGTTTTTTAAAAAACAAAACAAAACACATATGGTTCTGCTGCCCTGGAAAAGCCAACATTTCTGCTTGATGAAATGATTACTCACCAAAAAATAATTGGATTGACATTAATGGGAGAGCCTGAAGCATTAGTTTAATAGCAGCCCATATAAATTGTGGAAATGTTTGAGTATCTGTTTTCATTTAAATGAGGCTTGTAGCAGATGGTGAAAATGCCAATCAGTCTGAGGCAGGTTTTTAGATCTTCAAACTTATGAATAATTAACTATTCCTCCCGTTCCGCCAAATGCCACAACAACAGAATTGCTCCAGTTCTGCTTTTCAAACTCATCCAGATACCTGCTCAAATACACTATGTATTATTCGTCCAGTAAGCTGTAATGTGTAACAGGCCTGACAATCCCAAAACACTTACTAGGGCAATACCGTTATTAGACCAAATTAAAAATGTGCAAGCTTTTGAATTCCCCAGAACTCTTTACAAGGCTAAATACAAGGTGGCAGAAAGTGGGGGCAGGGGGAGCTATTCAATCCATCTGTGACTGTACTGGATAAGAGTCTTAAGGAGGAGTATAAGAGGCAGTATTCAAATGGGGAAGCAGTATTTCAATGAACCCCATTCAAATGGGGATAAACTTAGGCTATTAAGGAACTCAGGAAAGAAGACACTTACTGGCTGATTCCCCATTTCCAAAAATTCAACTACCAACTGGATTGGCTCCGCTGGTGCATTTGCACCATGCCAGCCTCACCAATGTCTCACACTTCCCTCTCTTCTTCCTGGTATGCAGCATTGGCTCAGACAGAAGAAGGTCAGTAAGCGATGTAGCGTGCACACCCACCCACACACCCACACACCACTACCACCACCACCAAATCATTCGCTACTGTCCTTACTCTTTCATTATGACTGGCCCAATTAAAAGTTCACCAACATCACTTGGGGTCCTATCTCTCTTTGACTGGAACTAAGATGACAACTACTTCCGTAGTCTTCTTCTGGCGAGCCTATTCCCTGTCCATATAAATTGTCTTAATGAGCAGCAGGACGTTTTATGGTAATACAACTGCCACCGTGCAAATAAAGGGAAACGTTCAGAGTTTATGGTGCGTATTTTTTCGCTCAACATTTCCATTTCAAGCGCAGTGACTCTTTCAGCTCTTTCCATCTCAAACTTTCCTCTATGTCAATGGGTGAAGTGCTGAATCTGTGTCAGATTTCCATTTGTGAAGTAAGAGCATAAGCACTTTGTTTTCCCTCCTATAAATACTGGCAGCAGCCTAGAAGAAATTAGGTCAGAGATGGCCAACATGGTGCCCTCCAGATGTTGTTGGACTCCAACCCCCATAAGCCAAAGGCCAAGAGAGATGGGAGTAGTAGTGGATGGCATGGTGGAACTGTGCCACTCATCTGGCACCACCCCTCTGGTTATGTCACAGTTGCACCGGGACAGAGCAGGGGAGTGGAAAATTGGTGGTGAGGTTGGATTACAGCAGTGATGCAACCTATCAACTTGGTCCCACAACATTGGCTACCCCAAGTTAGATATTCTAAAACAGCCAATGGGACCAAAGCAGAAGGATAAATGCATTACTGCCATTCACCTCAATGGCATTAAATTTAACATTTAGTTGTACCCATGTGCCCCAGTCTGGAGTTTCATGTAAACTGCAGTAAACAGGGAGTTCCTGCAGTAAACAGGGAGTTCCTGCATACACAGACTTCCCTTTCAGTTCTAAAGAAGAAGCTCAGCATCTGCAAGAGAATGTACATGTAGATGTGTTCCCTCCCTTCATAAAACATGTGGGCTGGGAAGCTCTATGCATTCTGTGCTGTCTTCTCGCAGATTGCAGGCACACATTACCTAGGTGCCATAATCCACCCAATTCACCTTCTCCTTAGTTGGAATCTTAAGGAGATAAAGCTTGTGATACCGACCATGGAAACATCTTTGATTCTAATCTCATTGCTAAACCTCTGCCTTTTTTTCCACAACAGGAAAATATTGTTCTGAAGCTCAGTTCCGCTGACTAGCAGCTGCTGGACAGTTTGCACTCCTTAAGTTCAGCATTGGGCTGCGTCGCCAAACAGCAGATGAGAAATGAAAGGAATGTATCTATAGACGAGAAGAATGGAATCGCTGCTAATTCTGTAGGTACATTTCCCCCCAGGAAATTCCATTAGGTCACCACAGGAATCCAGATAAGTGGGAGATGGGAGAATTTTGATTTACCTTGGTCCTTGAAGAAAAGGCCACCCAGATGATGTAAAGAAAACAAGGTAAGGCAAAAGAAAACAACTCAGAACAGAATCAAGTGCCAACGTGGTCCTATCAGTAAGGCCTTTAGCCATTTCTCATTGCCATTTCTACAGAACTAGATGCAGGGGTGTAGGAAGGGAGGGCGGAATGGCCTCCATGAGGGGGGTGACTTTTGGTGCACCGCCCGCCTGCGACTCCCAAACTTACCCCGAGCCGTAGGGGTAAAGGGGGGAGCTGCGCCGCTTTGCCGGCAGCATTCCCCCCTTCCCCCTTCATTTTGACAGCTTGGGGGAGGCTTGGGAGTTGCGGGCAGGTGGCGCACCAAATGTCCACCATGGGCAGCTCACTCTGCTCCCGGATAGAGGGTGAACACACCTCTCCGGGAACCAGAGCGGCTATCCTGCGCCTGGGAGGGCACCCTCCGCGCCATGCCCCCTTGAGAGCGTGCCCGCCCTAGGCAGCGTGGGCATATGCTCTGCTGCTGTCTAGAGGGATAATTCCATCTCATGGGGATGTTTTGATATGCCACCATTATGTAAGCAAGGGGTGAAGAGCCTCAAACATGAAGGTCAAATGCTGTGCTCCAGGATTCTCTGCAACTCTCCCCAAGACACATACTTCACTGTCCGTGGTTTGCACTCCAAATGCTTTTGCCTGGCTGGAATACGTCCTTGAACGTTGACCATGCTTCTTGCTTGTGTGGATGAAGAACAGAGAGGGGTGTGTGCATGTTTGTAGAAACTATGCAGAGGTAAAATATGCATTCATTGCTCCGCCCACACTTGCCTCTGACCCTGCCCACCACTGGTATTCGGCCCTCAGAAGCCTCCCCAGAAGGGAATGTGGCTCTCAGGCTGGAAAAAGTTCCCAACCCCTGATGCAAATTCAGCAAAATGGATATTTAATTTAAAAACATTAAATTTATTTCTAAACTGCTTAGAGACTAGTTAAGTAGAATATTTCTATGTAAACCGCTTAGAAACTATGGGAGTTAAGTGGTATATGAATTGTTCATATAGTAAAGAAAATAAAAATTTAAAAATCTGTCCAATTGTTGAGGTTTAGGGAACACCAAACAAACACCAAACAGCCGAATCTGGCCTGCAAGCCACAGATTTGCCACCCCTGGTGTAATGAGACTGGGTGCAGCATCTTTAGCGAGTATCACATGCCTCTCCCTGTTCTTTGAGATGAGATGAGGATGCTTTGCTCTGGGTGCCTTTGACTTCTAAGGTAAGATCTATGATTAGCTAGAGCAGAGCTTTTTCAGCAATGGTACTGCAACCTTGGAATAGTGCCCAGAGGCCTGCAAAGCACAATTGCTACTTAGATTTCAATTCCCGGTGAAGACATTTCAGTTCTCCAAATCAGTTTAGATGCTGCTTTTGGAGTGCTCCTTTTGCTATTTATTTCATGATCTATTTTAGAAGAAGCCCTCCAACATTTAAATATGTCTTAATTTGATATTTTCTATTGGAAACTTTTATAATATTATGTATGGTGACTAGGGATTTAACCAATTTGGGGGGAAACAGGACAGAGAATGAGATGTGAATCTGTCTTTTGTCACAGATACATGGAATACAATTACGAATAGATAAAAAGAAGTAGTCTGAGCTATATATCTAAGACTATGGGGAAGGGGAGTTTAAAGACTGAGCTGTCAATCAATACATGGAAATATGCAAGGGTATAGACAAATTTGTACACTCTGTATCTGGTATTGAGAGAAAACTGTTACAAACTGATAGCTCAAAGATACGTGACTGTTTTACCAGTAAAGTAGTGAAAATATGTTGGATAGGGGGAAAATAAATTTCCTACAATGTTGGTGCACTTGTAAAAAAAAGTTCTGAGAGTTAATTTGACAGTGGAACCTAAAGTTTGTTTCTTGACATATTTGAAAGGAGCAACTCTAAGGAAAGAAGAAATATTACTGTTTCACACATTAATAGTTGCTAGATTGCTTTAAAGTAATATGATCCAGTAAGAACACACTGAGAATCTTTTTAGATGATTACTTCAATGTTTGTCTGCATTATCATCATATATTAGTGGAAAATTAAAGGCTAAATTCTACAGATTTTTCATCCTTTCTTATGTACTGCTCTGAGTGTTTTTAAGGGAAAGTCAGTTAATAAATCTTTTAAGTACCAGCCCAGAAAACAGTCTGAAGGTACAGGATGTGGTTACCTTGCTGAAGCTAAGGATGCCTGAATTCTGGTTGGTGCCTGGATGAGAGGTACCCAAAATATGCCCTCTTGTCTCCTGAGATGAAAGGTAAGGTGCAAATGCAATCAGTGATACTGTCAGGACAAGACCTTGAGACAGTGGCCTAAGCAGAATGAGTGGGAAAGCCCCCAAAATGCAGCAGAGTTAGCTTACCCCAATTTGAAGTTAAGTGAAATCTATACATTATCTTCTAAAGAGGAGACTATGGACCTGCAGTTCCCAGAATTCCCTGGGAAGAAGGAGAGTTTGTTAACCCATTCTGAGAATGGTAGCTCTGTAGATTAAATAGCAGTCTCCTAATGACACACAGCATCTTTAAATACTATTCCCCAAATTCTTTGGGAGAAGCCGTGACTGTTAAAGTGGCATAACAGTGCTTTAAATGTAATGTGTGAATGTGGCCCAAGCTGAAGATTCTGTTCGAAATGCATTCAACTCATAAAATAAAATTATGCACCTAGCTGCCTTTCCTTTTGTATTATAACAAACAACACAAGCAGGAATTTACTAATTAAGGTTATGACATAATATGTCCAATAGCAAGTAAAACTCCAGCAGAGAAGAGCAACAGGTTCTTTTTTCTAACTTCAACATTGTAAATCCTCCAGCCCCTAAACTGAGTTATTACACTTTTCTGTTCCGTAAAGAATGTTGCTTTGGAAACAGAACTGTTGATCTTAAAAGTTCCTGTTTAAATGCAGCTCTGCACTAAAACTCTGGGGCTTTTTTATCTCTTAAGACTGGTCTGGCTCCTACCAAGCCAGACTGAAACCTTCCATATGTAAAAGGTCCAGCATGGTGCTTATTGTGAAAGAGTAGCAGCTCAAGGAGTGATTTGCTTGAAGAAAAATAGGCTTCTGTTTTAAGTAGTGATCAAGTGGGGAGGGAACACAGAGAAAGGCAGCTACAAGACATTTGCAGAGGCACAGGAGCGGCACATGGCTGCTGAGTATCTAGCATACAAGCATTCAGCAGCCTATGCTGAATACTGCCTGATACTCAGTGGCAGAAGCCTATTAACCTCCAGGAAACCGCCTCACGAGTCACTGCAGGCTGCAGCAAAACGTCTAAGAACTTACTCAATTTTCTGCACTTCCTTAATTTAACCAACATCATCAAAATCATGCAGTTTTCCAAAGGAAGGATGATGCTACAAAATGCCCAAAGAAACCTATGTGTTTCATGTGCCGTATGTACAATTACCATGGCCTTGTTATTCAGCATAAAATGTACACAATGGAAAACAATAATCAAAACAGATGACTGTTCATTTCCACAAGGAACAGTTTTTCATCATCCGTCATGGATTAAACACTGAAGTATACAGCATTTCCTTCCAAACCAATGAGCCATGTTAATTTGGAAAACATGTTCAAAAGCTCAAAAGACTGAGGCGGTTATCTTGTTACTTCCTCTGTATTTTCAGAAATGGTTGATAACAATGTAGGGGAAAATGATAATGCACATTTACTGGATACACCAAAATGAACATTTAAGAAGTAAGCGAAACAAATGTTTCTGCGACTTAGTACATGCTATCACATTGGGCATAACCTGGTTTACAAGATTCAGGGATACCTGGGGAGCAAGTAAATTATAAAATACACCAGATCGACATCAGTAGGAGCAGGTCTGCTCTTCGATGCTTTGCTCGCTCTTTCTTATAAAATATCTCCACTTAAGTGTAAGAATCAGGAAAAACCGAATGCCTTGAATTGTGACATGGGAGTAGCACATTCATACCTATATATGTACACTCCACCCAATTGATTTATCTTCTACAATTGGGTGGCTGCTTCACACTGAGTCAGACCATTAGTCCATCTTGCTCAGTATTGTCTTCTCATCACAAGACGATACTGTGGGCAGCCAGTGACAGGCATACTTCATTTGCAGGGTCCTGTACAAAACACATTTCCCTCCCATGTCCCCTACCCCTTGGTATGTCCTTCTTAAAAGTCACTGGTATAATTGCTGTTTTCATGAATGGTGTCTCGGATAGTTTAACCCTGAAACAGATGAAGTATAGAGAACTTTCCCGGGGTGTGGCCACTATCTCATTCTGACAGCTTCCAGGAGTTACAGGTGAGAGCTGAGTGCAGGGTGCGGATCAGAAAGCGTACGATGTGTCTTCCACCAGAAATACTACCCCTCCCTTAATGGTGTGTCTCAAACCCTCGGTGAGTTAGGGACTGCCCCTGCAGGCAAAGACAGGTTCCGGTAGATTGAGCTGACAAGACCAATAGTGGGTCCAAGGGTCAAGAAGGTGGTTTCTGCATATACTGTAGAGGAAAATAAGGGGCAGATGGTGCTCTTCAACCTGGGAAGGCAGCCCATCTAGGAGAAGGAAGACTGTGATCCTAAACCTCTGCTGCCATGAGAAAGCCTTGTGCCCCAGAGGTCACTTGGTTCTGCTAGTGCAGCAAAAACAATGCAGGAGGCAGCAGTTATGGGTTCCCAGTCTCTGCAGGTACAGCAGGTGCTGTGATTCTCCAGCAGTTTAACTTCACCGCTGAACGCACACGCCATTGCCTCTCAAGACGGGCAGATGCCAACCGTAAAGGGCTGCACTCAAGAAAGGGCTGAACATACCTCCTGCCCCTGTGGACCATGTTGTTTGCAGGGAGGAATGCTCTCCCCCACCAGCTTTGCTAATTACAGTTGATTCACTTTGTCCCAAGGAATTTCTTGGGAACCACTGATAATCAAGGGCCAAACTAGATGTGATGCTAGTTGCATGAATGCATGAGTTCTCCATTCAGCAGCTATTAACAAAGTTACCGTAATAAGAGGATGCTTGTCTTCTGGACTAAAAGCTAACCTTTTCTATCTCAGATCTGACTGTCAACTTGGCATCTCCAGACATTCTTTGGCAGACCCAGAAAGAAGGATGCTTTCCATGTTAAGTCAAGATCTAATTTAGTCCCTTTAAAATATTTACATGGTCATTTAATGATGCAGAAGAGGAAAACAGAAATACTAACAAGATGTTCACTTTCTCTCTTTTTCTGATCTAATATGGAAAATCATGGTAGTGTGTGGGGTTTGATGTTTGTATTCCAAGCATCACATGGCTCCCGGCTTTGGTTTTTAGTGGTGAAGAAGATGAGGTAACCCATGACATTAACAACCATTCAGGAAAGGCTAGTTTGTCTTACATCATTTCATCTAGACAGATATTCTAAATATAATTCTGAAGCCCTAGCATTTTAAAAGAAATGCCTACTTTTTTCATAAATTCAATCCTGACTAAACAAAGTTTAGAAAGGCTGTGTACACACACTTGTTTACTCTGCAACCCGTCCAGGAATGTTTTGGTGTGCTTCTCCCCAAACTAGTTTCAATGCAAACTGAGGGGAAAGAACACTTTAAGCCGGTAATTTATACATAGCTATAAAGTCCTCTTTGAGATGTTATACAATGGGGCAGATCCACACCATACACTTAAAGTACAAGATTTCCCTCAAAGGATCCTGGAAACTGTAATTCCCCTCTCACAGAGCTACAATTCCCAGCACTTTTACCGAAGTCCAGTTCCCAGAATTCTATGCTGGGTTTGTGTGACCACCACATAATTTCTATAATGTCCCGAACTAACAGAGTATCTATCTTAACCAACCTGCGGTAAGCAAACTTAATAAGACTAGCAAATATCATTAAATGCCCCATGCAAGGACGCTAGAAATCGTAACCGTTCTCCCCTCGCCCTTGTGCTGCCTTAGCCTCTGAAGGAAAATAATTGTTGGCAGAACTGCCCTGAAGAGCAACTCTATGCTCAAGTGACTTGTAATTGCGCCAGCAAACATAATGTTGAGCTCCAATGATTTTCAACATTGCAGGTCAGGCAATATAAAGAAGCCTTCATTGAGTCTTAGTGAGGTTATTTATAGATGTTCACTAGATCTGATGGGAGGAAAGGAAAATGTGCACAGAAATAAATGTTATCATAGTAAACGCTGGCCTGATCCTGCGCGGTTCTGCTGTTAACTGTTAAGCGGGAAACAGTGTTCCACCAAGGCTGCAAGGTCCAGGCAAGGTGCAAGGGAAGCTAAGGAAGAGCAGAGGGTGACTGACTACCACCAGCAAATAGAAGGACAGAGAGAAGCCAGGGGTGTCTACAATGCAAGCCTTCAAAGGGCATGAAAAGCTCACATGTTTCAGGTGCCCTTTCCTAAAGGATCTAAGTAATGATGTTTTTAACACAGCTGATTATAATTTGGTTTATGATAACCTTTATATAATGTTTCTGGCCTTTTTAAAGGTGCTGTTTTCTAACTGTTTTCAAATTGTTTGGTGATTCTAATGTCTTTTATATTTTGCTTTTGCAAGCTGTCTCCTGAGGACTATAAGCAGCCCTCAAAGACAGCCGTGTGTGTGTGTGTGTGTGTGTGTGTGCGCGCGCGTGCACGCGCATGTGTACTTATATACATTCACACACATATTGGACGTCCAGGAACAGATCTGATTTCAAAACTCCAAAACAAACTGGGGAAGGAGTTAGACTGTTCTAAATACTGTGCTCATTAACATTTCAAAGCTAATTCCGTGGAATTTTGAAAGTAGTTAAATGGGTGATTAGTGCTAAAAATTACTCTTTCTTCAAAGCTCTGTGCTTCTCTTATTCTTGCTCTACTTAAATGAAGCAAAGACCTCATTCTGGCAGAGGGAATCCAGTGTAGCACTGATATTATTTTAACAGCATCCTTTCCAGTTTTTTATAGGCACTATATAGTACTGCACATTTTAAGGACAACAGAAATATATTCCGCTCCCCCCTCCCCCAGAAAGCTGTTTAATTAATATGCTGATTAATTTATAGAAATAGGGAATTCCTTATGGGCAACACACACACTAGCATACCCTGATCTCTGTGTTTATGAACATTGCATTTTTTCTATAATATTTTAAAACTGTGATCATTGAAGTGCCGTCCATTATTACAGTCAGTTGAGATCCTATCAGCAATGTGTAACAAAGATTGCCTCTGATTTAAATTTCATAGGGCCTGTTATGTGCTGCAGTCAAGCATGTAATAGATGCCGTATCAAAAATAGCACACCCTCTCTTGGCAACATCATTTGTCAAACCACAATGGACAGGTGGAGACCAATACATGTTTTACACATTAAGCATTTGGGGAACAAGTTGATGACAGCTCCCATCCAACCATGCCCTTGTATTTTACACTACAGAAGATGATGCCTTGGCAGTACCCATTTCGCATGGATGTGGGGGTGGAGGTGAACACGGTGGCAGCATGGCTTCAATGGGTGATGGCTCCTCCTCCTCATGCCACCAGCAGGGGGCTGCTTCAACCCTCCTTCCCCTCCGTGGCAGGAAGAGGAGGAGCCAGCCACGGAAGCCACACTGCGTTCGGTTCCATGCTCAACCTCCTCCACCCCCTGATTTTTTGGAACATTAGGGTGCTGCCCCCCCTAAAAATATTGGGGGAACTTAGAGTTGGCCACCAAGAGTTGGTGCCTCTGGATCAAGATGAATGCTCAACAAACAGGTCTTGAAATGCCCCTTGACTCTTAAGGTGTGTTCCACACACACACGGGAATAAGCCCAACAAAGTGAACTTGGATTGATTTAAGCAGGCCTCTCTTTTTTAAAGCCAGAACTCACCGGAACTCAGTTCCAGCACCTCTCAGGTGGGCCCCATTGCCATTATAAGAGAACAAGGGGAGTTCCGGCACCTCTTTTTCTAGAAAAATAGCACTGGATTTAAGCATAAATCACTGTCCTTAGGAGAAAGTTATGCCAGTCTATAAAATATCACATGGAAAGCATCAACACTTGTTACTATCCCCTAGAAAGACCTCTTTAGGCTAGGGAAGGATCCAGAAGCATCTTGTTTATACATGTGTCTTTTTCAGGGCTATATATCTTAATTCCACCATCATTATGACTGCAATCTGGGGCTCATTTACTCACAATATTTTACCGTATATTTTAGTACATGGGTGATATGAAAAAGTAGCCCTGTGTCACCAAGTGCTCTAATTGCAAATGGGACATCATAGAAGCCCAGAATCAAACAATGACCACAACTTTTGTCCATTAGCTTTTGCTCATGGCCAGTTTGAATTTAATCCAGCTACATGAACAAGAATTTAAAAGCACACTACACTTTTCTTCCAGTTCAACTTATCAATTTTTGAACCATTTGGAGGCCCAACCTGTCCTTAACAAACATAGTTAAGAATTAGTAAGGACATTTTTATTTACCACATAATTTATTACATGGTATTTGAATAAAATCTACATTAAACAGCAGGTCTCAAAAAGTGGTGAAAGGGTGCAATGTTACAGGAATGCTAAAGAAAGGTGAGACCTCTAGAACAAATGAAAAAGTAAGATTGATAATGTACATTCATTTAACGGCAACTATAAAAATTCTACTGCAGGAATAAGGCCCTTCATAGAGCTACAGAAACCATTTCAACAGCTCTCTTTCCAAAGAGGTAATTTATGCTTAATATGGGATACCTTGCTATATATGTGCACATATATATGGGTTAAATTACTGCACCTGTCAAGGCCTCTGTGTAGCATAGCTCCATCTAATTATGTTGTAAAACCTGTTCATTACATGGAAATTGTCTTTTCAGTGGGTGGTTTTTTGTTTTGTTCAGTCATGGTCTATAATGCTAAATATACGTTAAAACTGACAGAGGGGAAAGTGCTTAGCCTGTGTGCTGGAGGAATTGGGGGGTGGCAGAAAATTTTCTTTGCCCTAAAGGGAGCATGGGGCACTGAACACATTACTGTTTGATTTTATCTATTAAGTCAGGATGAAGCTCAAGGTCATTTTTCTTTTTATATGAATGGGCCATTGCACAGTAGCAAGCGAAAGCACATACAGCTTTCGGAGGAGTGGGGTGTGTGTGTGTGTGTGTGTGTGTGTGTGTGTGTGTTTAGGGATGGGAGAGAAATTTGGATTACATTTTAATTTGAAACTCAATTACAGTGGTACCTCAGGTTAAGAACTTAAATCATTCTGGAGGTCCGTTCTTAACCTGAAACTGTTCTTAACCTGAGGTACCACTTTAGCTAATGGGGCCTCCCGCTGCCACCGTGCGATTTCTGTTCTCATCCTGAAGCAAAGTTCTTAACCCGAGGTACTATTTCTGGGTTAGCGGAGTCTGTAACCTGAAGCGTCTGTAACCCGAGGTAACACTGCAGTTCACACTTCCTGAAACAACATGCAAACTGAAATACAGCTGTTCCTGGAAATTCACACTTCTACAAATTTTGTATGTGATTCTCCAACCCAAAAATGTGTACAAATATGCATGTGTTAGGAGAAAGTGTATGGGGTGTTGGGAGAGGGGTAGCACCTCTGGTCACACCCCAGGAACAACTTCAACTGGATAGCTAAGACACATGTGAAGACAGGTGTACTGAGCAGGTGATACCAACAGTGGGTCCAACGGTCATGAAGGTGGTTTCTGCTTGTGCTCTAGAGGGAAGTGAGGGGCAGGTGGGGCTTGTTAGCCTGAGAAGGTAGCCCATCTAGGAAAAGGGAAACTCTGCAGTGGAGGATGTTTTCCTGTGACCGGTGTTAAAATAAGATTCAGTTGCCGACCCACACAATTTCTGTAAGTGGACCGGGAAATGGGTGCCATTTTGTCCTTCACCTCAAGCAGCAAAATGTCTTGGGCTAGCCGTGGCTGTTCCAAGAGGGATGGGACACTTGCAGAGGCTTTCTATCAGATGAAAGGCCACAGCTTTTTTCAAACACAACCAATTATCGTTCTCTCTCTCAGCTTTCTAATGGTCCCTTCTATGGCGAATGCTGATGATGCGTTTCAAGGGTATGCTGTCACAGAGGCGCAAAATGTATTTATTCTATGGAGACAGTAGTTCTGTGATTCAGTAAGCATGGAGGGGCAGGGCTACAATTGTGGCAGCAAGTCTAACCTGCTCCAAACACCCAACATTCACACATTGGTCATACTGTCTGCATAAGGATTAAGCATGGACTCCCAGCTTGCCTATCCATCACCAGTAAAAATGCAGCGTGCAGATCACACAATAGATTCCGATGTGCATTGGGTGTCTACACACCTAGACCTTTATGCAGCTATTAAAATTAATGAATGTTGCTAGGGTTGCAGATGTAGTGGGGCCTGCTTCTACGGTAATTGTCTCCCTTCATCCACAATTTAATTTAACGTCTGCACAGGACGATACCATTAAGCACATTTGGAAAAATCTGTGATTGTTCACCATGCTAGCTGTGCATTAATTTTAATATATGATTAACACATACTCCAATGAGCACTCTCTTGACCACTGCTAAATGTTTGAATGTCAAATTACTTATTTGAAAATATGCAGGGGTCAGCAGCTCCTCACTTGAGAAATTAAATAAACTAGTATTCATTCGTTGCATTTGTGAAACATTTTTCTTAGGTTATGCCATTTAAGTAAAACAAAATTGCATGCCGTTCTTCTCTATGGACATCTTTAGACATTTCTGAGGGAAAGGAGAAACAAACAAGACAGCTCTGGGCAATGCAATGCTATATCCATCGGAAGCATTGTGTTTTTTTCTCAATTTTCCTTCCTTAGCAGCTGGCCTGAAGGAACTAAACTTAGCAGGACTGAGGTGTGGGAAACCAGATAGCACATTCTAGGGCCTGAGAGGAAATGCAAGGCTCAATGTGTTTGAGGTTAAGATTAATGCTTGACTTCCTCCAGGGCTATTTTAAACAGTGGTAAAGGATGGCTTGCTTTCTTATAACAAAATGACAGATGATCAAAAGGTTGACTATGATCTGTATGTCAGGCATTCGTGCCCCTGTTGTAGCCCTTTACTTGACAGGGGCATTTGAACACAGTGGCTTCTACTTCCTTTCCTCTTTGTTTACCCAAAACATGCCGGTAACTGGGAAAGGCAATGTATCAGCTGGGGAAGGACCAGCGGACTTTGCATGTGTCCACAAAACGGAAAGCAGCTGGCTTAGTTTTGAACAAAGTGTGAAATTGTAGGGACTAGGAATACTGCTGTCTCAGTACTGAAAATTAATGTGGTGATGTATTCTGGACTGACACTCTGGGATGCTAAATAGCTGAAGCCCAACCTCCCAAACTGATTGGTGCAGCTGCTGCTAAGGTGGAACTACTTTGTCTCCAAGCCAAATGAGCACAAATGAGTCCCTCAGCACATTTGAGAAACTCCTAAGATTCTTCAGTTGTGGATCATGGGGAAAATTCACCATAGCACAAAGCAATGCTTTTTTCCCCAGCAAGTACTCAAGGGTACACAATACTGGGGCTTATCAAACAGCCGCTTATCACTCCAGTGTGCTGTTCCCTGAGTGAAATATTCTTTCCACTGTGACTAGCACAACCAGTGACATGGATTTATAACACACTCCCAACATTATAATTACATTTTTTTTCATGTGGATTATTACAATTGTTTCCCCACACAAATTGTAATAGGCCTCAGTTGCAATCTGGCCCTTATTACTCTGATTCACATAACCATTAACAACATTCAATTATTAATACTCTCTCTTAACTAGCAATCTGGTGACTGGTTTCCTAACAACCCTTAGTCATTTCTCTCCTGTGTGAAACAGCAACACAAGGCTTATTGAACAGGTCTTATATCACACTGGGGCGCTGGTCCCTCGGAGGAAATCTCTCCACTCTAGCTAGCATATTAAGTATGAGGGGCCTACTTTTTGAAGCTTTGACCTTTTTTCCTTATATGGCATCTGCACTTAAATGTAAGATTTAGGGAAAACCCAAATACCTCAGACACAGGACTTATGCATACATACCTAGGCACGTATACCCCTGCCTATATGGTTATCTTCTACAACTGAGACACAGGTGGCTGCTTTACGCTGAGTGAGACCATTAGTCCATCTTGCTCACTATTGTCTACTCACTAGACAACACTGTGGGCAGCCAGTGACAGGCATACTTCGTTGTGCAGGTTCTTCTACAAAATACTTTTCCACCTCCCAATTTAGTTTGATGATTCACCAGGATCCAATTCCATACCTCTTGATCAGAGGCAAAACATTATTATGAGAAGGCATTTAATTAAACATGACATACACATCTCCAGAATGTATATAAATTATAGATGCATACTTATGGCAATTATTAATAGGCATGACAATCTTGGACTGGATCAACTTCAGACTGGATTAATGTACAACTGCACCGTATGACAAAATGATCATATGTGAAGATTTCTGGGTTTGATCTTCCCCGCAGAGCTTGCACACTCTGCCTGTCACTGCTGGCAGCAGCCCTTGGGGTCCAGGCAGGGGTCTATCCTCACCAGATCTGGCATGACTTTCATGTGCCCACATAGGACAGACACCTAAGAGTTGATACGTGTACACCTGCTCATGCACCTTGTTCAACATGCACCAACCCAAGCCTTGCTCCACTGCAAATTATACACCCGAGTGTGTAAACTGCCCCTTAATTAATTAATGGACTTCCTTGCCCCAGATGTTGCGAATGTGAGAGTCAGTGGTACAGATAGCACTAAGAACAGAGAGACCTATCTTCTGTATGAATTTGGTCGATCAACGGCTATTAGTCATGAGACGTGGAACTTAACAGTGTATTCCCATCTGCTAAGTGGAGTGTTCCTATTCAGGACTCCAGAGAAGGAGCTTTGTTCAGCAGTCTTGTTCAGGCCTCTCAGAGAGAGGAAAGTTACAGGAGTAAGAAAAGAATAAAGAATGTGATTTTCCTCCCCTTTCGCCATCCCAAGGCCTCTGCTGGCTGGGCTATAAAGCAGTGGGAGGTTGCCAAATGCAAATATGAGTTTTTACAGCTAAATATGGGAGGAGGACCCACACTTCTGGAGAAAGAGAAAAAGTCGGGAGGGGGGAGAGACAGGACACTGCTCTTAAAACAGGACAGGTATAAGCTCACTCCTTCTTCTCTAAGACACATCATACAATCTGTCAGCATGAAAAAACAAGTTTCCTCTTTTCCCTCCATCCCCCGTTTTCCTTCTTTGGATTGGTTTTGTCTTGTTTTCAGCTAAAATTCTCTGCTCGAACCATTCTCATCAAAAGATTTAATTTACAGACTTGCATAGCCCGCCTGCTTTCTTCCAGCAAGGTGTGCTGGCTGAGGCTGATTGCAGTTGTAGTCCAAAGCATATGGAAGGCAACAGACTGGCAAAGTTATAGTCACGCACCTTTGGGGTTTTCTATTATGTTTAAGTCATTTTGATTTATATACTTATATAATCCTGCTTGCCTAGGGAGTTCCCTCAGTACGTCAAAACCAGCACTTTATCTTTGGGCGGCCCAGCTTCACTTCCAAAATCATAGGCACTTCACAACCTGAGTTTGCTATTATTGGGAACAAGTGGGACCTGCAACAAAATGTTGCAATGCAGAGTGCTCCTCTTCAGTGATTCACCCAAAAAGTCAAGCTGCATTTTCAAGATACTATGTTCTACTTCCCCTCCCAATTTCCAGTTTTCTATTTTCTCCCCAAGCAGACACTCAGCATTCTGTGGCCACCAAACCTGCTGTCTTCCTTTGGCATTTTTAGGGTGCATGTGTTTTGTATGTTTTGCCCTCTTAGAATTTCATCCTAATTGTTTGTACCTCTGGGAACCTTGGGGTTCTTCTGAGCATGCTCATACTTTTCTCTTGTTTCTCGGTGGCCTCATTTTGGCTGCAGCAACTGAGTTCATTGTTGGAAGGAAAGATGACAACTAAATTGAAACTGTATGTTCAGAAGCGGTATGCTTTTGATGATCATCGGCAGGGAACAAGCAACAGCAGGAACCAAACATCTCCATCATGCCTTACTTCAGGGTTTGGATAAGTGTATAGCTAACCACTGTTGGAAACAGATGAGATTGAGTCTGGGGGCACCTAAGGTTCTTATGCCAGCTCAGCATCAGGGGCAGACTTTGGCAATATGGCACCCAGAGTGAGGACAACATTTGGTGCTCCCTAAATATTTCTTATTTTAATGCCCTCCTCAGTTGACAAAGCATGAGACACTTAATTTCAGGGTTGTGGGTTCAGGCCCCATGTTGGGCACAAGGATTCCTTCATTGCAGGGGGTTGGACTAGATGATCCATGTGGTCCCTTCAGACTATACAATTCTATAATTCTATGCCCATGATGGATAGCCTTTCATTCTGTGCATGCTCTCAATTTCAGGGCATAACTTTGAGTAGACACCCATCTAAATATAGGATTGTTGTTGTTGTTGTTTTGTGCCTCCTTGGCTTGGCGCCCTGTGGATGAACACCTTGCACCACTAGCATTAGCTCCTGGTGTAGTGCTAGTGCCAAACATCACTCCAAAACACACACATTGAGGATGGCCATGGGGTTGTCTGAGAGTTCTTTCACAAAAGCCCTGAGCTGAGGGCCACATGGCCACTTCCTTTGGCTGCTGGAAGTTCCAGTCTCAAAGTGCCTGGGGCAATATTACAATCCAGCAACAAAACTTCTATGCCAGCAACAAAATAATCTCAACATGGTGACCCAATTTTTTTCAGGTTGCTTATGCCTCTTACGTATTACAAAAACCTCAGCACCAACTAGGGCCATTGCTCTGTATGACTCAGTAGACGGGAATGATTAATGTAGACTGTTTTCTAGTTTAACTATGTTGCTTTGAAGGCTCCTTTGTGAAGATAGGTTAGCAGACGCTGAATTAAATGTAAGGAATCTAGGAAAGGTGATGTGTCATGAAAGCCCACCTCACAAAAATGGAATAAGATACAAGAGGTTTATTAGGTTATTGTGTAAATTCAACCTTTTTTCTTTTCTTTTGGAGGAAATAAAGGTTTTTGGTTTTTTAGGAAATAAAAGTCACAGAAATAGGTGGCATTCTTTATGGTACCATTTGAAGTCCATCTTCATCTGGGAAATATTTGGCTTATTTTCTTGTTTTGCCTTCTACAATATTGCACAACAAATATTTGGGGCATTAAGTAGGCCAGACACAATTTAACTAACAGAGCAACTCAAAGGAGACCTTTGCAGCTCCCCAGAGCTGGGTTGAAATAACATCACAAATAATTAATGTTACAGAAAAGGTTATATTTTTATTTGGGCTACTACTCCCCCAAGCACAGGCAAAAATATTGAACCACTAAAGTCTATTTTATCTGACCACTCATACGTAAACACTTAAACACCAAGACACTGTTTACTTGCAGATAATAGCTTGCTATTAGACCCAAAGAGTGTGAGAGAGAGGGGAAATTGCTAAATAATTCAAATAACAATTTGTGGAAAATGCAGTATTCCATTAATATTGTAAGTGGAAAAACTCTGAACATTCAGAAGAACATTTATGAGTGGAAACTTGTCAAATTCATTTTTAATAGCCGGCATTTCAGTCTATTTTTTGCAACCAGAAAATATTTAGGCAGATGGCAAACTGTGCTTACTGCTTGTAAGTGGCAATAAATCGACATCCTTTTATCCTGTGCTGCCACAACTTACCCTCTCTCTTACCCTCTGGTCATTTGTCCTCTTCCACTTGTTAAATGTTTTGGTTACATGTTGGAGATATGAGCCTTTTTCTCCCCCAAAAAACTTTGAAGCAGCCCTTAAGTAACATGGGAATTAATATGTACATTTGTACATTTTGATTTTGGTATTGTTAAGGTTATCAGCGACAGGTTATACACCTGTCCTAACCTGGCTGTCCTGGCTGCTGGTTTTTACCTATAAAGCCTTAAATGGCTCAGAACTGCAGTATCTCAAGGACAGCCTTTCTCCGTATGGACCTACACAGACCCTGCAATCATCATCCAAGGCCCTAATTGTTTTGTTCATGCTCCTATTATGTATTTTATGGTTTTTATGTTGTGAACCACCCTGGGATCTGCAGAGGAATACAAACTTACAAAATACAAATTTAATAAATAAATAATTTCTCTGCCTCTCTAGGTGATCGAACCGATTCTGAGGAAAATACCTCATAGTACAGACAACACCTATATCAGACACCTCTTAGCCGATAAAGAGCCCAAAATTAACAGGCCTGTGGCAAAGTACTGTTACATTGCAACAAGAATAAGACGAGCAATGATGTCAGCAACGGAGTTCAAATTGTAAACATCGAAGGAACGATAATAAACAGTAGCGACATTTGAAGTTAATTTTTAAAAACCTCAAAAGATGAAACCTGGTCATAAATATAAGCACCAATTCTGTGAATTGGCCATATTTCCACTGTTAATTGCAGCACAATACTGCTTATAATGCCGTATTTCTTTTATAAACTGCTTTCTGGTCATTGACCGTATTAAAGATATTATATATTATTTTTGTTTGTTTAGCTGATAGCTAAAGATGCTTTCTCAACAGATACTGGTGGCTGGTGCCTACTGGCTACTGCATATTCCACCTGCCTGGATACAGGGCCAGGGAGGAATAGTCTGACATTTTGGAATGTAGCCAGCAGATGAAGCTTTTGCAGCTAGCTGCTGAGAAGGGACAAGGTGGAGACAGGATATGCTGTTTGCCTTTGAATCTATACTATATATAAACCTTTTTATTTACTACTACTGCATTTTCATGTGTTACTTTTTATTATTTCTGTGTGGCAAACTGAAGACCTTGTTTGGCATAGAAAAGCCAAGATACCAAGATACTATTCAAAACAGTAAGAATTTACCTACCCACTTGCTGATGTAGAATACATTTTATCAATGATGTATTTTTTATGAGGCAGGGATCCAAGTCACAAAAGTTTGTGAAAGTGAGTAGTCTGGGTATGTATTTATATATCTACAGAAATATTTTGCCTCTGTCATGCAAACATTACCATATTGGTGCTATTTAAGGGAGATAGGGAGTGCGGGTATTTCAGATAACTTCTGATTATGCCTCAGAACACCTGTTTCCAGATATTATAAGGTACAGCAAACTAATAAATGTTCTTTAGCAATAAACTAGAATTGAAAGGAGAAGATTTGTTTAGGGGTTTTTTCTTTTCTTGACTACTTCAGAAAGCTGGTTTTTGAGCCTTGTAGTGAATCTAGCAGTCACCACTACCTCTGGCCATCTAACAAAACAATATGGTGCCTTTACACCTTGCAGGATAAAGGTATATAAATAATTTAATTCACTTTGCAATCAGTCCTTTCACTTTTCTGATATCAATGGCTTCTCTGATTCTAAAACCATAGGGGAGACCCCATTACTGCCACCTTCTGGTTCGATCTGTTCCTCACAGTCACTTTCAAATGTATATCAGGTGATCACATCTTAAGACACTGCTTAAAGCAAAAGCATTTGACAGAAAATCCTCAAGCTGTTATTAAATGCTAGTTTTATCACACCAATACAGAGGAGCAGCCTGCTTAAAAAAAAAGATAGCTCTAGCAATATCTCTCTTCTGGCCTCTTTACTAGCGAAAAGGAAATCTATAAACTTATTATCTAGGGTTTAGATAAATTAAAATAGCATTTTCGCAGTCCTTGCGATAGCATTAATCTGATGCTATTGCCCAACAGAATCTGCATTATCTCTCTATGGACAAGGTTAATATGAACAAATCACATTAAATATACATTTATATAAATAGATACTGTTTCAGTTGACACAGCTGGGAATCTTTAAGTTTCCACATTTATTTTCACAAGTGAGGATTTATACAAAGGATCGGCAGGTAGCAGATCCAGGGCCCTCTGTGATACACTTTTCCTTGTCGCCAATGCTATTTTTCTAGAGAAAGAGGTGCTGGAACTCACCACAAACGCCTCCCTTGTTTTCTTATAATGGCAACGGAGCCCGCTTGAGGGGTGCCGGAACTGAGTTCCACTGAGTTCTGGTTGAAAAAAGCCCTGCTTGTTGCCAATTCAGATGGATTGGAGCAGCAGGAAATCATCTGATGCTCAGAGTCTGTGTCAATCCTGCAGGAGAAGTCGGGGAAGAGGAAGCTCTCCTGAGACATCTTCTGAGTCCATGTTATAGGGCAGGGCTCTTTGACATTACTTATGAGGGCTGTTTTTAGAGTTGATTGAGGAAGAGCTTCAGCTGAAGGACCAGGACATTATAGCTGCCATCTGAAAGATGGCTGCAGCCATATTTAGGGAAGCTTTTAATGTTTGATGTATTACAGTATTTTAATATTTTTTTTGGAAGCTGCCCAGAGTGGCTGGGGAAGCCCAGCCAGATAGGCAGGGTATAAATAATAATAAAGAAGAAGAAGAAGAAGAAGAAGAAGAAGAAGAAGAAGAAGAAGAAGAATATTCTCTGCATGCCTTTTTGGATGACTGCTCAGGGTCATCCAAAATGTGGAAAGAGGGGCAACTACAGCAACAAGGCTACCAAGCAGCTTCATTTTGGGAGCACCGCGTTTTACTACCCAGGTAAGTTTTAGAAACAAGTGGTCATGTGTGCTATTCTTCAAGATTATTTGCGGGCCCTTGGGAAACTCCAGTTTAAAAATTGATTAGGAGGTTCCTAATCAGTTCCTAGAGGCAGAAGGTGCAATATCTTGTGAGCATCTGCTTGACTGCCCAGAGAAAATGAAGAAAGTTCCATTGTGAGCATTATGCCTCCTGGGCTCCATTACCTAATGTGCACATTGAAGTCTGATGCAGGAATTCAGCGTTCTTGATACACTTTGTATAAATAACCTACAAGCAACATCTTGAAGGGATAAAGGCTTACAAGATACTTAGAAACACAATTTCCCCTGAGAAAAACAGAAGTTTGTCCTCTCACTCCCACGCTAAATTTTTTTTTGGCAAGCACCTTAATTTCAGATGCTGCCATAAGTTCTGACAACGGGAGCACTGGAATAATCGGAAAGCACACTTGAGGGTCCCCACGCAGAAAACATTTGGCACAAGTAGTGTGTGGATGTTTTATGCTTGCTGTTTGCAGAACAGAGAAGCTCATCAGATGGCCAGGCAATTAGGGAATCATAGCAAGCACAATTCCCCCACAGCTAAAAGCAAAGCTAAAAGAACAGACGTAATTCTAGCTGATTTTTACGACTATGTCAGGGACAACAGCTCCATCAGCCTCGCTTTGTATCATCATAGATTTAGGTATGTGCCTTCCTCTGATTTTCAGCTGCCACCAACTCACCAGGAATGCCTTCAGAACCTCATAGTAGCATGTACAGTAGACTTAGGCATGAGATGGATGCCAATGCTAGAGACAACTGTCTCTCTCACTGACGGTTTACTCCAACTGACGCTAACCTCCAGCCAATCAGTCTGCTGTCACCCAGACCAATCAGATTGAATTTACCTGATCCGCGCCCCATCTAATAAGATTTTTAAGCCATCATCTCTCTCTACACTGTCAAAACCTGTCATCTGATCTACCGCTGCACAGGCTTGCAACATTTTTAATAGTACACAGCCTCAAACCTTTAAAGTCACAGTGACAGAACACCCCCTCCCTCAAAAAAAAAAAAAAAAATAACATGAACATAAACATATATGCAGCATTCCTCCACAGACTACATGGTGGCTTACTGGTGCATGATCTGTGCTTTTAGAAACTCTTGGATTCAGTATATTGACCAGCATGAGACAGAAGGAACAATGTTTAATAGTCTTTTATTAACACAATGGCTTCCCACCACAGTTGCAATATTAGGCACCAGGCAAAAACATTCCTCTTCTCCCAGACCTTTGGCTAATTAAACAATCTATGGCTGTTTGAGGGACGTGAGTGGCACTGTGGGTTAAACCACAGAGTCTAGGACTTGCTGATCAGAAGGTCGGCGGTTCAAATCCCCACGACGGGGTGAGTTGCCGTTGCTCGGTCCCTGCTCCTGTCAACCTAGCAGTTCGAAAGCACGTCAAAGTGCAAGTAGATAAATAGTACTGCTCCGGCGGGAAGGTAAATGGCGTTTCCATGCGCTGCTCTGATTCACCAGAAATGGCTTAGTCATGCTGGCCAATAAAGCGAGATGAGCGCTGTAACCCCAGAGTTGAGCACAACTAGACCTAATGATCAGGGGTCCCTTTACCTATGGCTGTTTAAACTGTGCGGGGGCATTGCTTTTTTTGTTACTAGTTGTGTATTTTTGTGTTTGATATTGTAATGCTTCCTGTGATGCTTGGATGAAGAGTGGTATAGAAATGCATGATTCTGGCTTTGCAACTAGAATGAAAGATGTGCATACCTGGAAACTGAAGGCTAGCTCAGCTGCCATCTTACCCTGCCTCCCCTGCTCCTTTTTTTGGTATTTAAAGGCAGCACACAGGCATTCATATGTTTATCCATTCGGTCATTGCCTAATTCATTTTTAAAATAATTGTTAAAAGTACAGAATTGCTCCAGGCAAGGGTTTTTGGTGACATCATGGCTCTAGGAGCCAACCAGAACCAGGCATTTGTTTATTCAATTATTTTCAAAAAGAAAATATGCCACTGTTTAGCTGAGACATTTCCAGAGTAGTTAAGAGTAGTTAACAGTATTATAATTAAATATGATGTAATAAAAGAAATTCAAACAAGACAGGAAACAACCAGACAAAACAATCACAGCAGAGATGGGGAGGAGGGGAACCTGGTAAACAAAAACAAAATGGAGGAAAGCCGAATTAATCAATTAAAATCATCTAACTGACACGCTAAAATGCTGTACTTTGCCTACTCTATGCATACAGTACTGGAAGCTTAGATCTGAATTGACTTTGTCCCTATGAACTTAAGGGGACCCACTTGCAACTCAGATAAGGCCTGTCTTCAAAATGCACGACAAAAATGGATGCACGACAAAAAAGGCAGAGATCATTCTCTCATACCAACATGCCTCCCTTGATTCAGTGCTTCCTTTCCTACCTCAGCAACCTGGCATCTGACTCCAGACGCTGTCTTAGTTCCTGGCAGGCCCAAAAAGGATGCTTTCCCTGTAAGTCAAGATCTAATTTAGTCTCTTTGGAAATGTTACATGGCCATTTAATGATGCAGAGGAGGGAAACAGAAATACTAACAAGATATTCATTTCCTCTGTTTTTTTCTGATCTAATCTAGCCGTCAGGAAATATGGAAAATCATGGTAATGTGTGGGTTTTGCTGTTTGTATTCCAAACATCACACGCTTCTCAGCTTTGGTTTTTAGCATGGTACAGATGAGGTAACCCACACAATAACAACCATTGGATACAGCCCTATATTTCTTACCATGCAGATTGATTTGTCTGTTATTGAGCGAACTCAGGAGCCATTGACCGTGGTTGGAATGGAACATACAGCCTTTGATTTGGATCTTTAATTCCTCTTATGCTCTATACCAAGGGTAGCCTGTGAAAATTGCCTCTTGAATATGCTGAGCTCAGGCTGCTAAGGGCTATGTAGATCATTATTTCCACTTTGGAATCAATCCAGAATGCAACAGGGAACCAAGGCAGCCACTGAAACGACGCTTTCCCACCTAGGCTTGTAGTAAAAATTTGAGTAACACTTCATTGGAGAAAAATGCTACAGTAGAAGGAGTCCCAGGACTGCCCATTCTTGTATGGACAAACATAAATTATGGAAAAGAAAGGGGCAAACTTGCTGCAACAAGACTGGAGAGAGGAGATAGACCCCAGACATTTAGAGGCACTCTCTGATATCTCCCAAGCTTCATCGCTGAAATGGGGAGGGGAGGCTTACGTTTTATTTGGCCTAAAATTCAGTGGCAGGAAGGGAGTAACTTCTTGTTTTGTATTTTTAAAAGCTTATTATTCTCAACAGAGCAAGGGAGAACAACACAAATAAGCAGGCTTATGTGCTCTGATTCCTTCACTGGATCAAGACCCATGGTCTCAGATGTAGATCCAGTTGCTCCACTTGCATGGTGCAAGTTGCATTCCAAGGGAAAGGGATCTAATGTGATCTCCATCCATGCAATATAGATCTCCATCCAGTCTCAGAGATTTGCATGTGCCAGTTCAGAACCGTCTGCAGTATTTTGATGCTTAGTGAACTAGGCAACACATCTGTAAGTATGGCCTCATCAACACGTGAACAGTATATTTGATGGTGGCATCACAAGACTGTACGAACCTGGGAGATGTTTTCACCAGAACATTTCACAATCTAGTTTTCTCTAAAGATCTGTAATTTCTTAGGTGGTAAAATGTCTGAAGTTTGCCAGGCTCAAGAGAGCTCAAAGGGGCTGAGATTAGGCCCATTGCAACCCTCTAATCAGTGTTTTCAAATGACTGTTTCCTAATAAATTTAATGTTGTGGGGTTGTTTTAAAGACGGAGATAATCTTCTCGAGGGATAAGTATGTTACTTCAGTGGTCCATTTGCATCTGTTTAAGTTATCAAGTCCTCGTGTTTTTATTCCTAAGTCCATTTTTGCCCATATGTCCACCCACCCATCCCATTCATGAAGAGTTCGGAGTTGTGGATTTGGCAAATCCAACAGCCAGTTCTGTTGTTCTAATTCATAAGGATGCCGATGGACCTATGGGATATGGCCAGCAATTTGAAGAAAAACCACAGGAGGTTTCTCTTTGGTTGATTTATGGCAACCTGTCATGATTACGATACATACACAGAATGACTGCGATATATACCAGAGTCAAGTGATGCTTCTAGAAGCGAATAAAAAATGTTTGAAAGAAGGGTTTTGTCAGTGTTTGGCCAAAAGGCAAAGGATTGGTTAAATCATAACTTGAATCACAGAGGCCCAGATTCAACTGTAAACTGGAGTGCTAGTGTTTCCACCCGATCTCCTTCCCTTGAGTGCCCCCTATGCCTCCCCCAAATGCACTCTGGAGGGTCAGTAGAACCCCCAAAACAGCATGTGGGGCAGTGGAAAGAGAGGGGGGATTGGTCTGTTGGGCAAGCAGAAATACTTGTGCTAATGAAAGAATCAGAAGGGTGCAATGTGTTCCGCCCACAGTGTTTATTTTTGTCACCAGCTAGTTCCTTATTTCAATGGAGCACTGATTCCAACTCATCTCTGGGCAGCCACATAGGCCAAGTTCACAGGCACTGAAATCCTACCACATGCAGACAGTTGTGTAAAGAAAGTAACATCAAATCTGATGGACCACACAGCTTTCTACTAGTGATTTGTGTAAGAGTTGCCTTTTAAAAATGTGCCTGAAAAGAAGCTTTTCATGGTCAGCGGCATCTATAGAGGGGAGCCTGGTCAATTTTTAAGAAGAAAAGAGTTTTGAAATGAATTAGGGCAGTGGCAGCATAAATGAAATCGGAATAAAACTGTCTGCTTAGAGCAACTTGTCAAAAGGCACAAATATAGGAGTGCAGAAAGCCAGCCCTGCCAGGTAGCTTGCTGCAGATGACATCACAAGAAGGAAGGGAATAGGTGAAGGCAGAGGTTGGCATCTGAATGGCACAGGAAGACTTTTTAAACTACTGGTGCTAATGAGGGCTCATTGTTGGGTTCTGTGTTGTGTATCAAAGAACCTTGGAGAACCACTATGTTGAGCAATATGGGCAAATAAGAGAAGATGTGGAGATCATTCGAGGTGGAGAATTATCAGGGTAATATATTTTATTGAGCCACATTATCAAAGCACTCAACATGCTGGACATCAGAACTCATTGGACGGCAGCTAAATCAAACATTTGCACGATAAAACAAACTGGCACGTTATTGATAAACAGATGCCAACTCAGTCCAAAGAGGTGTGCTCTGGTGGATGATCACTCCTCAAGATGGGAGTCTCCCTAAGCTCACCCAGTGTCCAGCAAAATAAATCCAAAGAAGAATTTGACTGATAAATAAGAACTGACTATGACTAAAAGCATTCTTACACATTTGTCCTTAATAATGACATAGTTAGATTCGGTAGTCTATTTAGAACAACATCATATATTTTCCACCTTCAAAGTAAGCTCTATTATTAATTGAAGAACCTATCCATTCTTAAGGAAATCAGCCCTGAGTGCTGACTGGAAGGACAGATCATGAAGCTGAGGCTCCAGTACTTTGGCCACCTCATGAGAAGAGAAGACTCCCTGGAAAAGACCCTGATGTTGGGAAAGATGGAGGGCACAAGGAGAAGGGGACAACAGAGGACGAGATGGTTGGACAGTGTTTTCGAAGCTACCAGCATGAGTTTAACCAAACTGCGGGAGGCAGTGGAAGACAGGAGTGCCTGGCGTGCTCTGGTCCTTGGGGTCACGAAGAGTCAGACACAAATAAACACAACAGGGCAATAAAAGCACAGAGATACAAAACATAGCTGGATATAATTCATGTGGGGGAAAAGAGATGCAGAGACAAATTCCCCAAGTGTTAAAACACTTTCGGTTGTAGGGGTCATTGTACATATTATGCTTTAGTTGCTTTACATTACCTGTTTTAGACAAAAAAAAGATGGGATGCAAAATTATACAAAACAAAATACTCTGGAGCACAAACAAACTTACACTGAGGACCTGTCACAACCGTTGCACTTGGAACAAAGGGAGCAAGCCCAATGGAATTAATTGTCCTAAATTAGTCTTGTGCATTACTTTTAATGGGTCTGCTTTGAGTAGGACTAATGTTGCATACAATCCACAGGAAGCTATCTTCCGCCAAATCAATCTGGTATAAGTTTAGTACTGTCTACTCTAGCTGAGAGTGGCTCTCCAGGGTCAGACATCAGATACACACCATAAATTTAAAGTACATCCAAAGCACATTTAAAGGAGATTATTTGCCCCAAAGAATCCTGGAAACTGTAGTCTACCCCACACAGAGATAAAATTCCCCCGCATTCTTAACGAACTACAGTTCCCAATATTATTTAAGGGGAAGCCATGTACTTTAAATGTATACTGGATGTGCTTTAAAAGTATGGTGTGGATCTCCCCTCCGTCTAAGGTCTTCCTCATCACTTTCTACCCAGTCCTTCTAATGGAGATACCAGGGAATGAACCTGGGACTTTCTGCAGGCAAGGCATCTTCTCTACCTCCCATATACCTGTAAAAGTCTCTGCATTTACATATTAAGCACAGGCATAAACTACTCTCTGATTTACACTAGTTTTAACTGCTAATAATAATAATAATAATAATAATAATAATAATAATAATAATTAATTTATACCCTGCCCATCTGGCTGGGTTTCCCCAGCCACTCTGGGCAGCTTATAACTGAATATTAAAAACAATACAGCATCAGACATTAAAAACTTCCCTAAACAGGGCCGCCTTCAGTTGTCTTTTAAAAGTAAAATAGTTGTTTATTGCCTTGACATCTGATGGGAGGGCATTCCACAGGGCAGGTGCCACTACCGAGAAGGCCCTCTGCCTGGTTCCCTGTAACCTCACTTCTCACAGTGAGGGAACCACCAGAAGGCCCTCGGAACTGGACCTCAGTGTCCGGACTGAACGATGAGGGTGGAGGCGCTCCTTCAGGTATACAGGACCGAGGCCGTTTAGGGCTTTAAAGGTCAGCACCAACACTTTGAATTGTGCTCGGAAATGTACTGGGAGCCAATGGTTTTCTTAAAAGGATCCTAAGGACTGTAGTTTGGTTTGCCAAGAATGGTGTGTTAGAGGTCCCTAACAACGTCCCACCACTTCTCAACTTCAGTTCACAGGGTTTCCGAAGAAGAAGAAAATGACCAGATTAAGTGTTTAGTGTAGATTTGTCTCTTGTATTTTTCACACGTTGTTCTTTAAAGAAGAAATACATTAAGCCACTTTGAACATTCCAGTTTTAGTGGAGACACCATGCAGCTGCTGTAGTTCTACAGTGTGCATGCCCTAAAACTGTACAGTGGGAATCAGCACTGTGTCTGCCTTCACCCCTACTGCTTACTGTATAGTAAATGGACGCAAATAATGCAGATATTGACTAATTAATCCTTCCAAATCACTTTCTAAAGATAAAAGTATCACATAAAAGCTAAGCATTATGAACTAAGACAGGGCTAATGCTGGGATTGAAAATGTCGATTTTCATCATCTGTACCCTAGGTAATCCTGGGATTTATAACACAGATGTGTGAGGTCTGGGTTTTGTTTTGTTTTTTAAAGAGGAACATAATTGAGGGGAAATAGAGATGGAATAAAGTAAGTTCCTTTCCACTGGTTCACAAGAAAGAGAGAGAGAGAGAGAGAGAGACGGACGGAGCACACAAAGCCATTGCAATTTGTCTCACTTCCTAAAACCACTAGTTTTATTAGTAGCTATGGGATGTCCTCTAGATGTAAGGAAGAGCCTGAGTTATGAATGATCTCTTGCTCTTAGCTCCAGTGAAGGGAAAAATCAGCAGCTTCAGAGAAAGTAAGATAACCAAATAGGGGGAAGTTAGGATGAAATTGGACAACATTTAAATGCATGTAACAGACCAAAGAACTTTTTTAAAAAAATAAAAGAGAGAGAGAAACTGAGGTGGCAGGGCAGGAATGGGGAAGTGATGAGTGTTTGGCCCATTTTCCACCCACTGCTCCTCTGCTCCAGATCCGTTGTCGGGTTCCAAACACATCTTGGCAAGCACACATTTAGGAGAATAATAGGAAGAGAAAGGAGGAGGAGGAGGAAGTGTGGCGATTCCACTGCAAAAGCATGCAGTTAGCCCAGGAGGCTGGAGAAAATGCTAGTTGGAAAGATGTTTATACACATCTTGCTGTTAATCGTTCATTTGCCCCACACGTTTTGTCCAACACTTTTCAATGTGTTTCCCTGTCACTTTCCTAACTACAAAACGTCCAGTGGGGTTTTTGTTGTTGTTGTTTCAAGTGGTTTGGTGGTGCTAGGGTAACAGCTTGCTTTAAATCACTTTAATTTCACACAACTAGAATTACAGTACATGCCTGAATCCCCCCGCAAATTATTGACACTCTGGAGGCACTCTGCCTTTTTGGGTAACAGGGGTCACAAAGATACTTGACCTATACATACTGAGCTATACCATTGAGACTGCAGGCGGGAGGAGCTCACCAGATTGAATGTTCCTCCATACAAAGACCATAAATAAAGTTTAATTCTGTAAGCTTCTCTGGACATATTTATACTGAAGGACAATGTATTTCTGCATAAAATATATGTATGTCGGGGTGAAGCTAGGTAAAAACACAATCTAAAAAGCTAAAAGATTTGCACAAAAAAGAACTTCACCTGGCACTGGGTGGTGGGGGAGAGAAAGAATCCATGCCAGATGATCACCCCTGAAGAAAGTATTCCAAAGTTGGGGAGCCATAACTGAGAAGGCACAAAACCATGAAAAGGAGGAGAAGGTTGGAATAAATAAAAAGAGAAAAAAATCTTAAATGTTTCATTTGGCAAAAGAGGAAGCTAATAAGGAGAATTGCCTCGCGAGTTCCCAGAGCCCTGGGTCTGAGGTTTTTCACCACTGGTGTATAGGACTGCAGCTTTAGTTATTTCAGTGCTTTTTGTATAATAAATGCAGTTATTATTAAATCTATGCTTTCAGGCATTAATCTGCATCAAAATTTACATTTGAAGAGTGTTTTCTGGAGGCATATCTCGAATTAATCCCCATTGTCCTACAGGACTCAAATTATGCCAAAGCTATGCTCAATAAATACATAAATACATTCTGGCATCCATGATTTACCTGGTGAGATTCTGAAGGAGCTGCTGTTGGAACTGTTAATGGATGGAAATTTCAGAACAAAAGTGGTTTTAGTTACAAACTGAGGCTGATTTACATGAGATTATTCAGCATTATTGAAAGAATGCTAACAAATTTACCCCCATGCAGCAATTCAAATGCATGCAATGCTTTCCACAACTCAAAAAACTGTCTCAGGTAGAAAGATAGAGGTAAAAACAGACATGATAAAGTGATCGCAAGAGTAAGGCTCTGTACAAAACAAACATTTAAAGCACATTCCACCTCCACCCTCCAAATAATCCTGGGAATTATAGTTCACTCCTATCAGATCTACAATTCCCAACACCCTTAACAAACTACATTTCCCAGGACACTTTGTGGGAGAATGTGCTTTAAATATGTGTTGTAAGTGCAGTTTAAGAGCCTTGCATTGCAACTTGAATTACAAATGTAATATGGATCTGTTCCTAGTCTTACATCTTCCCTTGTTGGCTATATGGGATGTCTCTCTCTCTCTCTCTCTCTCTTTTTTAACAATGCAGCATATGCGGGTTTATATGTTCATTCTTCACCTTACCTCTTCCCCTCCAAAAAAAACCTATAATGCAAAACAGATGTATATGAGAAGTGGGTTGGAGATGTGGCAGACAGTAGCCAGTAGGAACTATACAGCTGCACCATGCTGAAACCCTGCAGAACCATTTTTGTTTGTTTACAAGAGCTTGTCCCAAAGCAAGGGGGAGTGTACATTTTCTTAGGAAACACCACCATTGTGTCTGTGTTCCCTCAGAAGTTTATTTGTCATGCCAAACCAGCTAGAACTAGATCTGAGTGCTGATGAAGTCAGTCCATTACATTTCCTGTTTCCCATCCCACTTACAGCCCAGCTTCGTGACATCATTATGGATTTATTTTTCAGACAGCCTGAATACAATCTCCTGTTTGCAAGGAGAATGACAAAGGCTACAGATCTCCCCCAAGGCTAAGATCCACATTTTTCAGTGACTCCTTGACAACAGAAATAATTGCTTTTCATTTTCGGAGCATATGGTGGGATGGAGGCACAGCTGGTTCACTTGCTATTTCCAAGTTTTGGGGAAAGGAGGAGGTGGAGAAGTAATATTCCATTCCTATTATTTGTCATGATCCCAGCCTCCAGCAGGGCTCTGAACCCAGACTCTAAGCTGGAGAGACGGTGCATGACTATGGCCTTGCAAGTTTACCTGCAGGGAGGCCTAGTACTGCTAACAATAGTACCCAGTGCTTTTTTGGTGAGGGGGTTTAAAAAATGAGGTTCCACTACCCAAATATTGATAAAAGTCCTGTGGGTGCCAGCACAAAATGGCTGCCAAAGGCAGCAAAAAGAAGTGCCGGTACCAGTGAATACTGTCACAAAATAAGCAATGCGAGTATTCAAAAAATACCAGTCAGTACTGATTAAAGACCTAGTAACAGAGACCATCTTTGTAGTCGCCTGAATCCCTTGAGGAACAGCACCCCATATATCCAAAGCTTCATTATCTCCCTGCTTTCTTACCACAAATGCCAATGGATCCATCAAGATTCTACAGGACAGTAACATGTGGGGGCCCCTCAGACTGGCACTGCTTTCAGGTGGGATTCAATCACACCCTACCAAAGTCAGTTAAAGCTGGTATGGAGCTCTTGGGAGGGGCTGTGCGTCTCATGTAGCCACCAATCAGCTGTGCAGCAGATGCGTGAATAAGGAAAGCCAAGCATGAATGACTGCCTCTCATCATCTGTGTGATGGGCTATTTGCTACAAACAATATTAACATTCATCAATTTTTGGAGCAACTAGAAAGCGGAGTTCCTGCCACGCTTACTGAAAAGTTTTGACCACCTTGGACTACCTTGTGTTTTGTTTTTGAATTACATTTTTAAAGGGTGCAGAATTTTGCTTTAAAAATTCGCGCTGTCATTCAAAGTAATGGAGTTACCAGTTTACTTGTATGGAAAGGAAACAAACTGGATTAAGGCCATTCCATTAATCCTCTAAAGAGGGAACATATTAAAAGAGATTGGAAAATTCTAGTTCTGGAGACCTTGACAACACCATCCTAAAACCATCCAAGAGCCTTGCAAGGGATGCTTGCCTATTCACCCTTCCTTGCAAAGTGAGACAAGAGAGTTTTTAAAAAAGAAAAAGGCAAGGGAGTCGTTATTCCTCATCTACCTTCCCTTCTGGTCTTGCTTTTAATAGTAGCCTGACACAAATAAATTAAGCATGTTAAGGTTTTCCTGACATGGGGATAAAGGGATGAGAAAAATTTCACCTGCTGAGTTTTTCAGACCAGGCAGGAAGAGGATTAGAAACAAAAATAGCCACACTTGATGACACTGGGATCAGTTGTGACCGAGAGGCAGAGGGGATAAATGGGCTGAAATGTGATCCTGCCTGGTCCCTAGAAGTATTGGACATGTCTTTTATGGCCTCCTTTCTCATCGGCTACTGGATTCTTCTACTGAAGTTACCAGCATACATTCATGTATGGCTTATTTCACTGAAGGCAATGCTATGCTTGACTTAAAAAAAAAAAAGTTGGAGGGTTCATTTTACAGCTTCTACTAACCATTTTTATAAAGGATTCCTTTTCTATACTTCTACAGATTTTTTTGTTGCGGTGTGTGTGTTTGTGTGTGTGTGTGTGTGTGAGAGAGAGAGAGAGAGAGAGAGAAGAAACATATCCTATGTTTTGACAATAAATGTGAGTCTGTTTCTGCATAGGATTCATGTGTGTTCAAACATACATTTATGTACAAGGGACATCAAAATGTACATGTATTTGATTTATTTCATAAAATTTATATAGCACTTGGTTGTGGGGTGGGAGGGAACCCTCAAAGTAGTTTAGGCAGGCCAGTATGCATATATATATGTGTATATGGTCAGCAGGAAAGTGAAAGAATTATCATCTCCCTTCTTCCAAAGGGCTGCCACCAAAATCTTCCTGAATCCAAGACCCAGCCAGTCAGATTCTCACTGACCTCACCATGATTCCTGCTCAGCAGAGGATATTTCCTTACCTGGATTTTCTGAAGAAGTTGTGTTCATCAGGCCTCTGAATATTGCCTTGATTTCTAGTTCTTTCTTGGAGACCAGGGGGTGGACTTTGCACTGCCTGCAGCACATCTTGAAGAGGTTGCAAAGCCTTGTCAACCTAGGACAGAATGGAAGGAAAGTGAGAAACTGGCTTGTAGTGTCTGCACTGAACTTTGGGGGCCTTGACACCTCCAGGATATGCTTTCATGAGTATCTTGTGGACAGAAATACGACCCAAAAGGAAGATTTTGCAAAAGACCCTCCAAAACACTGAGGATCACCTTTCTGTAATTACACCCACAAAGGAAACAGGCAATCATGCATTTAAAATGGTCCTAACTAATGGTATTAATATTCTTAGTATTCACTTTTATAGCTTCTGGTGGATTGTGCTGCTTTATTTTTTGTTTCTGAAAAAATTCTAGGCCGTCCTTTATTCAGTGGATTCTAGTACAGTTTCCAAGTATAACAATACAATATATAACATCTTCTTCTCCAGTATTTCACTGTATATGCTCCAAAAACCTTGCACCTAACTGACTGTGTACTCCTCCCTCTACCAAGAAATACAGAGTAGTTTCTGCTGACCCAATGAAGAAGCAAGAATCTCAAAAGCAAAGGACTAGACCAGGGGTGGGCAACCTAAGGCCCATGAGCCACAAGCGGCCACAAGCGGCCCACGGGGGTCATTTAACTGGCCCCGAGCTGCCCCCAAACTGAGCTGCCCACTTGGTGAGTCCCTGTGCGCTGCACTAAACCAACATAGCACGGCGCAGGAACTTGCAGACGCTGGAAATCATGGGCATGCATGCTCAGGTGCGCATGCGATCTGGCCCACGGAGGGATCTCCGCTGGAGTGAACCGGCCCAGGCAAGGTAAACCTTGCCAACCGCTGGACTAGACGCTTCACTCAACCATTTAGATACATCACCTATGGCAGACCAGCCAGCCAGGCACCCTGTTTAAACTGGGCCTGTTTCTCATGACATACATAATCAAGACATACATAATCATGATGTTATGGGTTTGTGGGGGGCCAGATTCCCCTAAATTCCTGGGTGCCAAATCCTCCCCATAATTCCTGGATTTGGTAACAGTTAGACTTAATCAAGTTTGATTAAACTTTGCCCAACACAGAACTCCCTAGATTTGATTATCCTAATGAGCCAAGCCAGCTTAGCAGAATTAGCTGGATGGGCCATTAGCAGGGGACAAAGACCAGTGATGGCCCATCAAGGAGGACATCAGAGGGCAAGACTGCTAGGCAAAGAAGAGTGTGGTCCCTTCTTTGTTGAGTGCTAGTGAACAAAGGCAAAGGCCAGCTTTAGAGTTTCAACTTTGAATGATGTGGGCTGGGGCGGGGGTCTTGAAGTTGGAGAGCTCCATGTGAGCTGGAGATGACAAGACTGGAAATAAGAGACACAGAGGATGGCTTATTGTTGTCTTTTGAACCCAATGCTGCCCTTAAGGGGGAAGCCAGACCCTCATAGGATGTGAATGCTCTGCAATCACTCCACCTAGCTGCAGGTTGTATATATGTGTAAATAAAACCATATATCATTAAAACAACCTCTGCTGTGCCTCATTGTCCGAAAAGGAAACCCAGACCCTGGAAATCACACCTGCAACCCCTGGACTCTCACACCACTTCTGGAAATTGGGGTGGCATGTAACAATATGAATACTAGAACACGGACCTGACCTCCATTGCCTTTTGGCTCATAAATGTATGTGATATTGTGGCTCCTGGTTAAAAAATAAATAAAAGCCTTGAGGATTGAGGAATGTAGGAGATTTGCATCTCCAGATATTAGGAGGTTTTGGGGCAAGATGCCTCCTCCTGTCACCACCCACTCTGGGCCCAGTTCTCAGTTCTGCCTGGGGGTGTGGAAGGGAAGTGATTAAGCAGCTGCTGTTGCTCCCTCTAGACCAGAGGAAGAGAGAGCAGGCAAGCAGACAGCAGTGGGGACAGGAGAAACATCTGGATTAGGTTGCTCTAATGGTTAACCATGGTCCCAAGAATCCTGGCCTCTGGTTCAGGGTAGCAAGCCAAAGTTGCCATCCTTTGCACACCTACCTGGGAGTAAGTGTCAATGAAATCAGTGGGACTTAACTTCTCAGTAGATGTGCATGGGATCTCACTTCTTTAACAAGACAAGCAGCACAGAAAGAGGCATGTGTGTGCCTGTGTTAAATATAAAATATTTTGTTGAGCTGAAATGATACGGCATAAAACCATTCCAAGTTCCATGTGTAGGAGGGTTACTGGAATCCAAGAACTAGCAGATGCCTCGGGCTTTGACTGAAGGCAGACGTCTCGTCCGGAACTCAGCCCAGGTTTGTGGCTTTATTCCAAAGCCAGGCCCTCATGCAGCCAAGTCTCAAAGGAAGAGACAGGGTCTATAGCATGGAAAATCTAAGTTAAAAGGTAGTAAGACGTGGATTATGAGTCGAGGAGTACAAAAGGTGCAAAGTGTGTGTGTGTGTGTGTGTGTGTGTGTGTGTTAGTGGTCATGTAAGTTGACTGGCTGACAACACACATCTCAACCAATATACATAATTTCCAGGTTGTTCGCAAGTGCACTGTGTGATGATTTAAATAGTAAAGTCTGAACATAGACAATTTGCCAATTCTGATTGACAGTGGCTTTCCAGGGTCTCAGGCAGGATCTTTCTCATCACCTCCTACTTGATCCTTAAAACGAAGAAGCAGTACCTGTGCGGTCCTTATTTAACTGGAGATGCCAGCTGAACATGGGTTCTTATGCAGACAAAGCATGGGCTCTGCCATTGAACATAGTCTCCTACTCAACCTGTTATGCTAATCATTACAGATGGATGGAAGTAGAAAGCTTGCTGATCTTGATAGTATGTGGAAAACAAAGCAATGAGCTCTTTATGGCAACTAGATCCATGTTTTCACTAAGTGCATTAGTAGTAATAAAGGTCAGACTTGCTATAGAGGCACCAACAGTGTCTGGGAGCTGAGGCCCACCAGTATGCGTCCCTTCATTTTAAAAGGTCATTTTTAAAATGCATTTCTCCTTGGGAAAACACAAAGGATGGGTAATATGCCAGCCCTCAACATACCCACAAGATTGAGGGCAAGAGTTAGCTTCTTAGAATGTGCCTTCAGGTGATTTCAGTGCCTGTGAGTGAATACCTAATGAACCTGTAAAAATAATAGCTTGTCGTCTGCACCAAAGCACTGGCTCCTTTCCACTGAATTTCATTTCCATGGATTAACTAAACAGGTCCTTTGAAAGAGAAATATATTGTTTTATTACTGCTTTGTATCATTGCTAAGCAAGTTCTCCTTGTACCTTCCTCTGAATCATTTCGCAATAACAACCACTGAAGTCACTGCACTGGAATAATAAATCTCCTATTTAATTGCTCCTACTTCAGGGACAGACTAAAAGGTGATCAATGAAAACTGGCACCCAGGAAAACTAGCACCCCTTGAAATCAGGGGTGGGGAACAATCGGGCCTGCAGGGCAATCCTAGCCTGCCCACCTGCCAAATTTGGCCTGCAGTGCCATTCCTGATAAGAATCTGTCCTGTAGCACCAAAAAGGCTCTCCACCCCTTGCTTTAAAGCTACATCTGATCTAGTTTACCACTCCTGCTTTCAACTGTTCTTTTGTTAAAGAAATCCTAGGGAAACATATTTGTCTAACAATATATAACACCTGGATCTAATTCCCCATCATTGTCTATCTGGACAAATCCAACTGAAGCATTCTAAACCATCTTCTTATCAATTAAGTGAGACAACAACTGAGTTCACCCTAAATTGCACTCTGCAAATTTGCCTCCTTTGCAAAATGTTTAGTAGCTCTTTGCTGCATAGTTCAGTGCCTGTGCTTCCAGATTCGTAGGATACATTAGGCTGAATGAGGCACTGCCCTATCAGCCTCAAGTCTACCCTCAGCCAGCCCCCACATGCACCCACAACTGTCTGTCAACTGCCTCTTTCTTAGACTCAGGTGGAATCTAGACACATAAAAAAAAAAAAGGTTGTGAAAATGCTTTTTTAAAAAAAATAAATTTGATAAATATGTTGAATTTGCTCACCATCGCCATCTAGTGTCACATTTGTATAATGCACTTTACAATACACTTAAAACGTTCTATTTGCAGCTATATAGCTGAGTCCTCAGTATCCCCCTAGTAGATCTCAGCATTGCAGGGAGGCGGATGGGGTGGCGTGTAACAATATGTTTATACTGGGATGTCTCTTCTCCCCAGAAAAGCAGAAGGAAAACAAGACATGAAGTTACCATCATGAAGGTTTAATACCAATTATTGTTTGTCTGACAGGAACAGCTCAGATTAGCTACTGAATAGGGACTCTTCCCTCCCCGTCACAGTCAGTGCTATTAGATATGCCAATGACTTTGCATCAGCTACCCACAGAACTGTTTTGCTGTAGTTCAGCAGTATTCCATTCATTTCCTGAAATGTAGTCACCCAATGTTGGGTGGAGATTGGATTGTGTGGGAAATATCACGCATTCTCATGCTGAAGCAGCAAAAACTCTTGCCTGACTTCCTCCTTTTGCTGACAGTCAGAAGTACACATGACCAAGCTGGGGGCTTTCATGGCAGGATAGTGGAACTCTGTTCTGGATACTTCCCCATACATCTTTGTCTGTGGCTGGGATGACTAGTAAGAAAGTTTCATACCACAACTTTAGGTGTCAGGCGAAAACATTCCTCTTTAACCAGGCCTTTGGCTGAGTGACATCCAATTCCCTTTGAAAATGTATTAGGGAGGGGGCATTATTGGGTTTTTGTTTTTATTATGTATTTTGTGTTTTTATACTGTGATTTTATGTTGTAACTGCTCTGAGACCTATAGGTATAGGCCGGTATACAAATTGAATTAACAACAAGAGCGATCATTATTATTATTATTATTTATGTCACTATGCCTTATTTGCACTGTCAAATGTTCTGGCACTAGCCAAAGTTATGGGTTGAGGGGGGGCGGCTCAGGGTCACTCATCCCCAGAACATGATCCAGCTTTCACACACACACCAACCACACATTTAACACATGTGAGAAGGAAGTCTACTAACAAACTTACATAGAACCCCTCTACATAAGAGGAGAGACAATCATGATTTCTCCCTCTGTTGGGGGGCGGGAGGGAGAGGGTCAGTACATATGTGAGGCCACTTCTTGCACTTGTCAAATATGTGATCTGTTTGCATGGGGTAAGCTGGCATGCATGGCATAGATAACCCAAGCTGCTCTGTGCCTCCTAATACAGTCTTTCAGTACAGTAGTACCTCGGGTTACAAATACCTCAGGTTACAGACATTTTGGGTTACTGACTCCACTAACCCAGAAGTAGCACCTCAGGTTAAGAACTTTAATTCAGGATGAGAACAGAAATTGCGTGGCAGCGCAGCAGCAGCAGGAGGCCCCATCAGCTAAAGTGGTACCTCAGGTTAAGAACAGTTTCAGGTTAAGAACGGACCTCCAGAACGAATTAAGTTCGTAACCAGAGGTACCACTGTGTGTGAGGACATTTTTGTGAGCTGCCCTAGCATGCAACTAACCATGGAGAAAACTTAATGCTGCAAACCACTCCTGCAGCTGCAGCCATAATTAAACTATTCGGCACAAACCATCCGTTGCCATCTCTGAGTCCCATCATCATTTGCCACTTTGGGCATGGAACCTAAGATAAAGGCAAAGTTGGAGATATTATTTCTGACAGTGAGCTCTCTGCCAAGGGAATTTAAATCCACTAAAATGAAATCAATCCACAAAACGAAACATAAAACTGATAAAGCAGCACCACTAGCCTTAACACAGCTATATCTTTCCGAGTCCCTTATGCAAGTTCAAGTGTAATGTTGTAAAAGTGGCTCCTAACTGAAGCTTAGAAGACATTTCTCTGATTTACAGGCATTCTATAAGCTCCTCTAACTCCTAAACGTATTGAAGAGAGAGAAAAAGCTGAGCCATGCATTATCAGAAAATACATATAGGGGCATGTTCTCTTAAAGCAGGGATGGGGAACATGTGGCCCTCCAGATGTTATTGGTCTTCAACTTCCATCAGCCCCAGCAAGCATGGCCAATGATGAGAGATCATGAAAGCTGTAACCCATGGGTAGGCAAACTAAGGCCCGGGGGTTGGATCCGGCTCAATCACCTTCTAAATCCAGGCTGCGGACGATCCGGGAATCGGTGTGTTTTTACATGAGTAGAATGTGTCCTTTTATTTAAAATGCATCTCTGGGTTATTTGTGGGACATAGGAATTTGTTCATATTCCCCCCCCCCAAAAAAAAATAGTTTGGCCCCCCACAAGGTCTGAGGGACAGTGGACTGGCGCCCTGCTGAAAAAGTTTGCTGACGCCTGCTGTAACCCAACATCTGGAAGTTTGCCATCCCTAGCATTCCTTGGGTTTTCCAATTAGGAGCCACAAGTTTCCCTCCTGCACCACTCCTGCTGCTGTGCCTGCATGGGGTTGCACCCCTCAGAGCACCCCAATGTCTTGACCCTCCCCCTTTTGGCAACCAGCAATGATTGGTGGCATGATGAAACCAGAATAGCAATGTCGCTCCTTCCTCCTTCTTGTTGCCTGACCACTCTGCCTTTTGACAGCCCCAGGTTGCTCTGACCTGACCCATGGTGATCCAAGGCCATCTCAGTCTGATTCAGCAGATGCTCAGATCCACCTTTATCAGCCTGATTTGGTTTAGAGTTCAGGCTTGGGCCAAATCTTGTGAACAGCTTGAATGTGAACTAAGCAAATCAGGTTGAATGCTTATCATCATATAAGGGTGGTGTTGTTGTTGTTTTAAAAAAACACCTCAGTAAATATCAGACATTTCTCAGAGAGAGAATTTTGGGAAACAGACTCAACAGCAAATTTTATTCTATTCTCAACACTTCCACCTCCCCTCAAATGTTATGAGTTGAAGATCCTATAAGAAGACACTAATTCATTAATTTTTCACTCTCTCCCTTACAATAAATGGATCACTCTTAAAAATGTCTTCTTCTATACTTGGTAGTCTTGTTTAAATCCTTTAGATTTCCCTCACTTCCCCTGCCTTAAGCTGACCACATTGCTGACTTCACAATTTAAAATAGATAATTGCATTGCTAAAAATTGTGCACTGGAATAAAAAAAAACTACTTCCAACCAATTTTTCTCATTAAATTCTACACACATTTTTCTATATTACTTTCTATTAAACTCTATGACTAATATCCGATCACAGCCATACCTGGAGGATTTTCATTAGGAGTGGTAATAGTCTGGCATTAAATAGATCATTAGCATAATGAATGAAACCAATGGAAGCCATGAAATGTAGCATCTAGTCTTTCGCTTCGTTCTCAAATCATGATTCTGTGCTTGCACCTTATAGAATAACAGCAGTAAGTCTGTATTTTTTTGACACACCAGATAAAATAATCAGAGCAGCCACACCATAGACCCATAGAAATGGGTGAAAAATAGCTTTTCTTCCCTTTCCCAGCCTCTTGCTCCCTGTATTAGGCCGTGTAATCCATTCATATAATGTTTGTGCACCCTTAGAAAGCCTCACTGGCAAAAAGGCACAACAAAAAAGTTAATGGGATCCAAGGATTCCTTTCTTCGAGTGGAAGGCACTTCCTGTGTTGAATGAAGACTCAAGGTAGTGTGACTGAGCACCAAATTGGAGATAGAAAGGAATTAGTGGTATACTACATTTCAGTACACCATCTGGGTTATAAAAAAAAATCATATTGAAAAGTGGTAAAGTAGTTGAGAACAGAGGTTTTCTGGAAAACCACTGAACATCAATGTTGTTGTCATTGTTTATTACATGTGTCCGTCATTTTATACAAATGCAAAAGTTTCAAACTGATTTAACAAGAAGTTGTTCCTGATTGGGCTAAATATGAAATATGCCTCCCTTAGCTTTCGAATTGTGGCTTACATTCAAATATGATTTGACTCCCCCAGGCCATTTGTGACATCTGGGGTTTCAGGAAGGGAATCTGTCTCCCAGCCCTACCTTGGAGATACTGGAGAATGAAACTGGGATCTTCTGCATGCCAGACAGATGCTCTCCCATGGAACAACTGCCCTTTCTTGGCCTAACTCAAGTCAGATAGTGAGCTCCTGAGCGCAGTAAGGGGGCAGCCTTATCCACTTTTCTCCCTATAGAAGTGTTACTGAGGTAAATGGGCACAAGACTGTGTCTGGTCTAATTGCTAGGCAACCTAGGACGACTGTCTAGGGCAGCTGCTTTTGTGCCAGAGCAGATTATAGGGAGTGATTCTTTCTAGCTTCAAGGAACAAAGGAAGGATTGGTGGTGGGTCTAGTGTGGAGAACTTGGGGGGGGGGCGTGGAACCAGACAACAAGCAAGTGATCACAACAGATGGAAGAAAGGGGAAACAGGCAAGGAAATAAGCGGACATGATGCCTGAACTAAGAACTGGGTAAGTTAGTAGCTTGAGTCCGAGGGAATACAGTGGTGCCTCGCAAGACGAAATTAATGCATTCCGCGAGTCTCTTCGTTTTGCGGTTTTTTCGTCTTGCGAAGCACGGCTATTAGCGGCTTAGCGGCTTAGTGGCTATTAGCGGCTTAGTGGCTATTAGCGGCTTAGCGGCTATTAGCGGCTTAGCGGCTTTAAAAAAAAGGAAAAAAACTCGCAAGAACTCGCAAGACGTTTTGTCTTGCGAAGCAAGCCCATAGGGAAATTCGTCTTGTGGAACGACTCAAAAAACGGAAAACTCTTTTGTCTAGCGAGTTTTTCGTCTTGCGAGGCATTCGTCTTGCGGGGCACCACTGTATGATGACACAGCTATGAAACAGAGTGCAAATATGGCGCCATCCAGGACTGGCAAGTCACAGGAATAGTGAGAGGTGGGACAAGGCACCAGATTCAGACCCTCCACATGCCCCTATTTTCCATCCTGTTTCTGATTTGATCCTGGAATGTCCTGCTTTTCCTTAGGATGTCCCTATTTTCATTGGCGAAATGTTGGATGGTACAGAGTTATGCGACCCCTGAGCCAAGGAGATACATAACTCTACAACCTTTAGAAGACATCTGAAGCCCTGTACAGGGAAGGGTTTTTTAATGCTTATTGTTTTATTATGTTTTTATATATGTTGGAAGCTGCCCAGAGTGGCTGGGGCAACCCAGTAAGATGGGGGGTATTATTATTATTATTATTATTATTATTATTATTATTATTATTGAACAGGACACCTCTATATTCATAAGAAAGAAGGGCCATGCGTTTAGTATTTGTCTTGGATGCCTGAAGTCTTCAGGCTAGCCCCAGAGGGAGTCAATTCCTATGACTTTAATTTCCATGATCAAGTGTTGTTTTTTTCTTTAAAAATGTTTAGGGGTACTCTCATTTTGACTCTAGAAAATCACCATTTTATAGTTCAAATTGGAAAAAAACAAAAATAAAAATACTGACCAATCACTGTGCTAGATTCCAACTCCTACTTCACACATAAACGCTCGCTTCCATCTGAGACTCAGGAAACACCGTGACAGGAAATGAGGCCGCCATCAGGGGTAGCAATGGAACTGACGATTCATCATGCTAAAATTTTAAATTTTTAGTTTCTTCTCCTGTTAGATTCACAAAATTTTTAGGGGTACGCCTGCATCCCCCCACCCAGAAAAAAGCACTGCCCATGATAATGTCCTTCTCATTTGAAAAGTGCTCTCTCAACACAGCCTTGTCCTCATGACACAGACAGCCTGCCACATGGAGGGAGAGTCACATGCTAGAGGTCAGCCTCCCTCACGATTACTGTTTTCATACTCTTAGCAACAAAATTGCCTGAGGGCCCGTTTACACACCATCCAGACGCAAGTGAAATAAAAGCACTAGCAACTTGCCAATTGTTGTGAGCTGCGCGGATGATCTGTGGGCAAGATGTGAGGCCCCATCTGCACTATACCATTTAAAGCAGTATTATAACATTTTAAACAGCCGTAGTTTACCTCAGATAATTCTGGGAACTGAGGTTTGTTAAGGTGCTGAGGACTGCCAGGAGACACCTAATCTCCTCACAGAGCTACAGTTCAAAGAGTTCCCTGAGGGAAAAGGTTGATTGTAGCTCTGTGAGGGGAACATACCCTCAACATACTTTGAGGCAAGCCATGGCTGCTTAAGATGGCATGATGCTACTTTATATGTGTAGCGCACATGGGGCCGAAATTGTTTTTTCTCATTGCCACAGAACAAGGGAGAAACAGAAATGAGAAGCGGTTGCTTCTACTTCTGTGCAGTGACCTGGTTAGTGACACCTACAAATCATCCCTTGTGCAGAGATAGGGAAACCACCCAAAAGTTCGTGTAGTCCCCCCCCCCCAAACAAACTAGAGTTCATTTAAAAGCTAGGCACAGTTTTGACTGTTCCTCTCAGGACTTAATGTGAGCAAACAAGATTTCCTTGGTACATTAATTTGTCTCTAGGCAGGTTTCTCAAGTCTGTGTTTTTCAGTGCACCCAGCCACCTATTAGGCAAAAGTTAAAACAAACAAAAAACCCTTCAGCTTTAAGAAGGGGGGGTTCAGGAAGCTGAGGGCTCAGCTGCCGCCCCCCCCCCCAGCACCCCTGCTTTCTGCTCTGCTTCTTTCCATTGCTAGACCTCGGAGGAAAAGGGAAACATATTGTGTCTTATCCTATCACTTTGTTTGCAAACCAAAACATAGCACACAAATAGGCAATGTGGTGTCCTCCAGATGTTGGCCTGATTTTTAAAAAAATATCTCCCGAGTGGTGTACAAATGAACTTGAAGATAAAACACAGTTGAAATCCACAGTCTGCTTAATACAAAAAAACCCCCACATGAAATCAAAATCGTTACATAATGAAAAACAAAGGTTTAAATCAATAAAACTTTAAAACATATGTAAGTTATAAATTCTAAATCTGAATAGGTTTGCTGAAATAAAAACATTTTCAGCAGCCATCTACGAAAACATAGGGAGGGTGCAGGCCTACTGCTGTCAATAGGCAGGGAGTTCCAAAGTTCAGGTGCTGCCACACTAAAAGATTGGCTCCTCATAAATGTGGAACAGATATTATGTAAAAGTGCAAGTTCTTGACCAAAGCAATTGAAGAGGCACATTTAGGACAATGTGATCTCTCAAGTAAATCAAAGTTAATTAAAAAATTAATTAAATGGAATGGGGGGAGGAAATATACATAAGCAAGTAAAGAAGGAAAACATACCTGTTTAACCACACTGGACTGGGGACATTCCACTGCTACTAACCACCAACAGACGAATATGCCACAGAAGAATATGTCCTTAACAAAAAGCACTCTTTTGCCTCTGCCGCCTCATAAAAGTAATTTATATATATTTTATGAATTGAAAATTGAGAAGCTGTATGTACTTTTGTTACCCAATAAAAACATTTTTTAAAAAACAACAACACCCTAATTCATGTATTTCCAGAATATGTGCTATAGTGTTATAGTGAATGGTAAAGAAAAGCTACATTTCCAGTGAGACCCTTTCCAAAGTTCTTGTTTGTAGTGCTTTTGCCTTCTTGTTCTGAGTGTGGTGCGCCACCTACTGTACAAACATAATCATTTCAAATTTTATACTACAGTATAGGCCTGCTTTCACACAGCCGTTCCGAGTTTAACACCAACTACATAAGAACGTAAGAGCCCCGTTGAATCAGGCCAGTGGCCATCTAGTCCAGAATCATTTTTTCACAGTGGCCAACCAGATGCCCATGGGAAGCCTGCAAGCAGGTACATGAGTACAACACCACCTTCCCTTCCTGCAGTTTCCAGCACTTGGTATTTGGAACAGCGGCGTAGCATGGGTTGCCAGTGCCCGTGGCCATGTGGAGGGACAGGAAACGTATGGAATACACATGCACATTCAACTGCCTAACAGCATCTGCATCACCCAGGAGATCACAGCTACAGAGATAAGAAGAGTCGTTCCGTTGTCTGGAGAGGTAGTTTCCTGGTTCACACGGCCTGGTTTTCAACGGAGCCCAGCAACAGAAGCATGCAGCTGTGTTGAGGCAGGACTGGGTGTTGAAATTTTGTGCCCCTTACAATTTTGTACCCGGGGCAACTGCCCCTGTGCTGCCCCCCACCACCACTGGTTCAGACGCATGCTGCCTCTGACCAGGGAGGTGAACTGATGGCTTGCATGTATGGCTGTCAAATGCTCCTCTCTGCAGAGTAACATGGTCAGAACTTTTGTACCATAAAATGTCGACTCAATCTTTTCAAAGGAGAGACTACACATATCCAGATGGGAGGCAGTGGAATTTAGCAGAAAGAGATCAAGCAGCGCCAGCTGCTTGTTAGTAGGTTGAAACTGACATGCAGCATTCACAACCATATCAAACACCAGAACTTCCATGCTACCATCAGTGTAGGACACACGCCTATCTGAATTCCCTATTGTATGCTATGTTTAAGGACACAGAAGGCCCTAGGGTCTAGAATTAGCAGCCATATACCCCCTTGACTCCTCCTAGCAAAATGTAGTCAAGCCTTTCCCTCAGACTTCTCTTTTCTTAGCATTACTCCACTGCCCACCTTTGCTTCAAAATTCCTGCCACTGAGTTTTCCAATGTCCAAGTTCTTGTTATTCTCTGACCTCTTTCTCCAAAGACCTTTCTGGTCCTCAGCCTCTTCTGTGCACCACCTTTTTCCATAGGGCCTGAATGAGGTAACAAAACTGACAGCTTTTTCCCCCCCTCACAACAGCTGGGCTGCGAATATTTGTGTTGCCAGCACACTTGTTTCCTGAGCTTCTGGCACATGTTCTACAACACTACTATAGGACGGGAGGGAGGGCTCACTGACTTTAAGCACAATAAAAATTGAGATGAACAGCGAAACACGCACAAGGCAGGATGAGTCACAGAACAAAAAGAATAATAGAAGTTCCTCTATGAGCCCTCAATATTTCCTCCTTTAGAAAAGGCGTTCTCTCTATGGCCTTTTGGGCTGAATAAGGCCTTGTGTGGATGCCAATTGTTTTGGCTACCAGTTGGCTACAGCCCCTTGCCTTGCATCCTGATTACTATGAAATTCTTGTCCCCAGCTGTGATCTGTAAAATGTACTGCTTTCTTTTCTGTGAGTTATTTATCACATGCTGTCAAAAGAGCAGCTAGGGCAGGGAGGTTAGGGGGACAACGACAGGCCTCTTGTTAAGTGCCTACCTGACCTTGTCTCTTTGTTGTTTTTAAACTAGCAAGCAAGTTTACCACCCTGCTGTTCTTTAGTTGGCTGTCCTGCGGCTACTATCCTATTTGAATGACGCTCAAGACCTACTTTGTTGTTGTTGTTGTTGTTGTGAAGCCGCCCTTATTCTACCAGCAGGTGGTGCTGCTGACATAACACCCTGGGTTATATATAGTGGACAGTACAGTGCGAAAATTTCCATGCCAGGCATGGAAAATAAAAAGACAACATATATTTAGGTTCTAGCACCTGCTGGATGTAATTTTCATTTGGAGGGTAGCAGTTGGCTCCTGTGTTTAGAAAATAATTCATTCGACGTTAACAAAACAAGCAGCTCTACCCATAAGCCACTTAAATCAGCATAATTGACTCAGAGCAGATTTATGCCTATCTCAGGACGAACTTAGTGAATAAGGGCTTAAAAGAGGGGGTTGTCAATCTGCCCTGCTGATAGAACTAACTGGCTTTCATTCTGCTGATTACCAACAGAAGCAATCCAATGCAATTTCATTAACTGCTTTCTCTCTGCTTTTTCAGCATATTAAGGGCCAGTTCACACATGCTTTCACATCTTTCGTCTTCACTTTGCCAGGCTAAACATACCCAATTCCCTTAACTGTTGAGTTTCAATATGCACCATACCTAATACTCTGTATTGAGAAAACAGACCTTGCCATATTTTTGTCCTGGCAGACAAGAGCAGAGGTGGAGGGAATTCAGGGCTAACTGACAATACTGGTCTTGCAGGCCAATTGAGCCCTACGGTTTCCAGGGCATTAGGATTCAATAAGCTATATGAGCAGAACAGGTAAGCTGGGCACAAATTCCAAGAGGTCTGCCGAAATACTGAAGGCCCCTGTTTGGCTATTACTGAATGAATTGCATGGAAAAGTAGTATTAGACATACAAAGAGCAACACTAGTCTTGGAAACAATTTCTTTTGAACAGGAAAAAACCACATTGTACTTGGGTGGGTGGGGTTTATACCTCTAGAACCCAGCATGTAGTCTAAGGACACCATCATACAGCAACCTCACTGAAGCTAAGCAGCTCTGGATCTGGTCAGTGCCTAGATAGATGGCTGCATGAGAACTTTCTTAGTCCAAAATGTTGCAGCTACATCGTTTAGTGGAAAACTTGGGAGATGCAGATGTTACAGGTGTGCTGAGGGAACTGCACTGGTTACCAATCAGCTACCAGGCCACATTCCAGATGTTGTTAATATATAATGGTCTGAATGACTTGGGGCCAGTTTACCAGAAAGACCACCTGCTTCTACATATACCTGTAAGATCACTCAGACCATTTGGGGAAATTATATTTGTGGCACCCCACCCCACAGTATATCATAGGGCAGCGACACAAAAAGTGGCATTTTCTGCTGTTACCCCTGTACGGTGGAATGATCTTACCACTGCCTTGCATGAAGTAGCAACCACAAGTTTTTTTCAGATGTCTTGTAAAGACCAATCTTTTTGCCCAGGCTTTCCCTGACCTGTAAGATTGGACCCTGATTTATGTGTATGAGTCCCTGGAAATCTGTTTTACTTGTTTTATGTGCTTTATACGGCTGATTTACTGGCTTTCGGCTCTATTTGTTTTAATGGATACTGTTTTTACATTGTACATAGGGAATTTTGAAATATTAAGTAGTTTAGAAATGCCAATACGGAAAAGTTAAAGGACCTCTGGATGGTTAAGTCCAGTCAAAGGTGACTATGGGGTTGCGCCGCTCATCTGGCTTTCAGTCCAAGGGAGCTGGTGTTTGTCCACAGACAGCTTTCTGGGTCATGTGGACAGCATGACTTCTGGTGCAACAGAACACTGACGGAAACCAGAGCACACAGAAACACCATTTACCTTCCCGCAGCAGCAGTACCTATTTCTCTACTTGCACTGGTGTGTTTTCGAACTGCTAGGTTGGCAGGAGCTGGGATAGAGCAACAGGAGCTCACCCCGTCATGGGGGTTCAAAATGCCGACCTTCTGATCAGCAAGCCCAAGAGGCACAGTGGTTTAGACAACAGCACCACCCTTGTCCCCCCCAAATGCCAATACATACAGGTACATACATACATACATACATACATACACTGTCTTGGGTTCCACAAAAGAAAGGAAAGGTATAAATATAACAAGTAAATACATTTCCAGCTAGTTACAAAGCAACTTCACAACTGCATTACAAAACATTGTTTATTATAAACAGATCAATTTAAAGGTTATAAAAAGCATTCACCAAGTAAGTCACCCAAGAAAACACAATTAGAACCTTGTTCTTTTTAGGCACAAAGTAAAGGAATCAGATCTGCACCATATCATGCATTCTTCCAACAAAATAAAACACCATCACCAACATTCTCGTAAGTGCACTTATATGAAAAAAATGACTGAGACTAGTTCACATACTGGTCATGTCACCTTAAAATTACATACAAGATAGGCATACATAGTATAGCTTACAGTTGGGTTTTTTTTAAAAAAAACACAGGTGATTTAGAAAATCACATTTACAACAGGCAAATGCGTAACAGCGTGCAATACAAGATTATAGAGTGCTTCTGCTCAATTAATTCTTTGGTTTTGATCAAGTGCAAAAAGAGTGAAGGTTTCTATCATGGGACAGATTTGCAACCTAAAAAAATGACCCTGCCATTCATAAAGGATGGGCACAATCTACTGGAAACCACCTACCAAAGCTCTACAACAACAACATGATTTTTAGATTGTGCCCATAGTTACATCCAAAAGTTCATTAAAGACTGCATTCTGCATAGCAAACAATTAAAAAAGGGATTGCTACTCAAAAAGTGCAAATATGGGTTCTTCATGGTGGGCTATATTATTTGGAGTTCACATCAGCTTCTCAAACAAGTGAAAAATATGGTTGGATCCCCCAGCCCATTTGTGAAATCTTTGAGGGGCTAGAGGCTGAGATTATCTGACTAAAACAGAGAAAAGATAGCATTATGAAGGCAAAGAAAACCACTTCCTCTATCTTTATGGTTCCATAAATCAACATAATGCTAATGCAAAAGGAAGTGTGCCTAGTACAAGCTTACAAAGCCATCCTACTAACATTGAGAAGTTGGTAAAAGGAATACAAATCAAGGAAGGGAGGACAATGGTAGTGATATGATTTAGGCTATTTCTAGGGACAGTTCACACTACCAAATTGCTCCAATTGAACACAATCAAGAAAAGCTAGCATGAACTGGGTTATATAGTGGGGAACTGCAACCATCTCTGTGATAATGGTTGCAGAGAAGAAGTACAGCCATGAATGATCATGGAAATAGTTGCCACCTTCCTGGATGTACAAGAGCAGTAATCATTGACCTCTCTAGTCATGCAATGTCGTAAAGGAATTGGCCCCTACTGACTCCTCCAATTGACCTTGGATTAGGTCCTTTGTATATGCTCAGAGGATAGGTTGTTCAAGAGAAGTATTGCCTCCCACACCACATCTACCTCTTAGAACTGGTGTTGGAAGCTTCAAAGACCAAAAAACCCAGATTATTCACTTTAGTGCAATTTTCCATGCCATCCTATCATGATCAAGTTTTATAAAAGAGAAAGGGAATAAGTAGACCTTGAAGAAGCAGATATGCTTCTATGACAGTGGGGAGCATCTGCAATTGACGTGATTTTAATGTGTTCAACATGCAGCAGCAGTAAACATTAATTTCACGGATAACTGAAATATACTCTTAAACTGAGGATCCATTCAATAAGATGTTTGTGCTTTAAAAGATCTTGCAAGGAAGGCATGCAGGAAGAGTCTTCTCAGCAATCTGTTCTTGCATGCCCGGCCTGACTGATAAGCTCAGTGCTTGCCATGCATTTCCTTACAGTCGTTCTACTGATTTAAACTGTGATCCTAAATACCATTACTAGATAGCAAGTCCTACCAAACTTAAGAGTGACTTATTTCTAAGTAAATAGACTTAGGATTGCAGTGTTGGTAACTGGATGGCAAAGTTCTTTATTGCCATGGTGAACTGGTTTTTCTCAGCCAGTCTACTCAGTTATTTGATTTGGGTGCTGAGAAAAGACAGGGAGTTTTCCATTATCAGTTGTCTCCACTATTAAAAAAAGGAACAGCGTTCCATCAAGGAGGCCAGGTCTGACCTCCAGAAATACTAATGGAAAATTTGTGGTTGCTGTAAGGCTGCACAAGTAATCCTACTCCTGCTCTTCTTTTGAATTGCGTTTTTCAACGTTCACACAATCAGCCGGTGTTACCAGCAGGAAAACACTGCACTTTCTTACTAGTAATACCTGCATAGGGCCAAAGACTTAATGGTTGAAACATTCCAAGACAAGGAAGAGATAATGAAGAATCAGTTTAAAACATTAAAAAAAAATAATAATTCTGAAACTGCACACTGTTCTTAAAAGGTGATGTGGCTTTCCCTAAAGGCACGTTTTCTGCAGCAATCAAACAAGGGCATCAAACATTGCTCTGGGCTTCTGGTTACAAAAAGTTACAAGTTACATGGACAGTAGCCCAGAGCACTCAAAATGCCACGAGAGACTTAAAATTTGCATTCATTTCTAACTGAAGTATTTGAGCAATGCATACAATCTGCCGAGAACTTCTCCTGCCAAAGTCAGTCACGACTAAGTTCCCACTGAAAGAAAAAAGAGACTTTTCCTAGCCGTGACTAATAGCTCCCAATGTTTTTAAAATGGGACTTAGTCAAGACTAAGTTGTTCCTTAATATTTTAAGTTAAAAAGGGAATCTAATGTATTCAGGAACAGCACTGTGGCATTCTGTTTGTCTCTGCATTGCTGCCTATGCCTTTTTAAAGTTCACCCAAAAAATAAAAAATTAACTATATTTTAATAACCCAATTTCCCTATTGCAGAATATAAACACAAAGGAGAGTTATATTTTTGGTATGTACAAGATGGAACGATCCACTGACGAACCAAATACAAATCCTAATAATGCAGGATCAGCTGCATAAAAATACATATTTAGCTCAGTAAAATATATTTTAGAAAAATCAGAAAATTACATTGACTAGAGATTCATTCTTTAAGATCTTCCATCACTCAGCTCAGCTAGCAATTGAATATTTCTTGATTGTTAAGATTTGGGAACCTGAGGTTGTCGGATTTGGTGTTTTTTTTAAAAAGATACCTGGCTTACAGCTGTTTCGGGAAAGTGGGTCTTCTTCTGCTTCCTTGAAGAGATCCCCACAAGATCTGTGCAGAGAAGACTTGAATCCAATGGTAAACATGAATAAATTTAGCATCCAGTGTGGTTTCATCAGGTGTGCATATTCTGTAATAAACCTCTATTTTTCTTCCCTCCTTTCCTCTCATGCTATTCCCAAGTTCTCCTTCATCTTTTCATACACCACGTAACTGATGCTGACAGCAGGGAGCACCTTCATGAAGTTAGGGGCTATGCCCCTGTACAGTCCCAGGACTCCCTCCTTAGCAATAATCCTTTGGAAGAGACCAACCATGGATAATTGAGGGCCACTTTCTACCATGGCTATGGAAGAGGTTAAAAAAAGGAGAAAGAAAGAGACACGTATTACTTAAAAGTATCATTTAAAAAGTATTCTAAAGTTAACAAAGAATAGGTTGTGTTTTTCATGCACTCAATCCTTCGGTAGCATCAACATTCCAGAAAGAGGTTCGCTGCCTCATGTCCTGCTTGTGTGAAGAAGGCAATTGTCTCGAGCAGCTTTTGCCAATGCAGTGTCCTCCAGATGTTTCAATTTACAGCTCCCATCAGCTGCAGCCAGCAGAGTCATGCTGACTGGGGCTCATGACAGTTGTAGTCCAAAACGTATGAAGGGCACTATGTTGGCAAAAGCTGGTCTGGTGCATTTTAAAAGGGTGGCTTAATTCTCAGAAGTAAAGTAATTGCTGAGAGCAGGTAGTCTAGAGAAGAACCTACCAAGAAAAAAAGGGAAATGTAGTCAAACTCTTGGTGGGCAATAGCACCTAAAGTATTAAAGCCTTGGTAGCTTGCTCAACAGGGACGCGGGTGGCGCTGTGGGTTAAACCAGAGCCTAGGACTTGCCAATCAGAAGGTTGGCGGTTCAAATCCCCACGATGGGGTGAGCTCCCATTGCTCAGTCCCAGCTCCTGCCAACCTAGCAGTTCGAAAGCACGTCAAAGTGCAAGTAGATAAATAGGTACTGCTCCGGCGGGAACGTAAACGGCGTTTCCGTGCGCTGCTCTGGTTCGCCAGAAGCGCCTTAGTCATGCTGGCCACATGACCCGGAAGCTGTAAGCCGGCTCCCTTGGCCAATAAAGCGAGATGAGCACCGCAACCCCAGAGTTGGCCACGACTGGACCTAATGGTCAGGGGTCCCTTTACCTAGCTTGCTCAACACAGGTGAACAAGCTCCTATATCACAGACACCAACACTCACCTTGAGCCTGCATTCGAGTGCGGATGAGGGCAAGAGGATAACTGGCTAACTGGCCACATGTACTGGACGCGGTCCCACATGCCAGCAATACAAGTACACCAGGGTTGGCAGAGTCTGTTGCATATTTTTCTAGCCAGTTCTTCTTCAAAGCCTGCCAAGAGAACATTGATGCAGTTAATTGAACTTTACCTAAAAAAAACACCATAATGGCCAAGTATTCACATGAGAAACATGTCAGGTCAATTCCTAAACTCACTATCAGCATATTTTACAAGTGCATATTAGTCCATGAGAGGCGGGACCGCCTCTCATCTCTTTTCAACCTGACAGCACAATCCTAACCATGTCCAGTCAGAGGTAGGTCCTACTGAATTCAGCGAGCCTTACTCCTGGGTAAGTGGGGTTAAGGATTGCAGCCTAAATTAGTTGTAAGATTTTATAGTCATGCCTGCAGCGTAATGAATGAAGTAATAAGGGGTTTCATAAGCACTGGGAAGCTATGGAACATGTTAATTATCACCTGCAAAAAAAAATCAGTTATGTAGATGGGAGAGAAATTAGACTTAAGTACACTTGTTAGTGAAGCTGGTGCAGGTATTACAGAACAAGAAAGCACGACACCAGCTAATCAGAGTTAGCATAATAAATGGCTGACAGGTAGCAAATGCAGAAAACAGCAGTACAAAATTATTTCAGCATGAGGCATGCTTAAATGTGTTAAGATTAATGTATTGCAGTTATAATGAGAGGAGGCTGCTTTATAAATGACAGCAGCTGTGGGGCTAAGTAACGTAGTATGAACCTCAGAAAGGCAGCAGTGTTAGAGAACTATTTCTAGTTAGTCTGTTTGCTAACACCTTAAAAACCTACACATTTACTGTGGCATAAGCTTTTGTGGAGTAGACCTCACTTTAGCTTTGTCAGGGTCTTGCTGTGCTAACAGCACTGTTCAAACCCTGTAAGTGTGGGTTTCACTGAGTTACCCAGGGCTAACAACAGCCAGGGTGTTTATTATTGGTTTGTTTTCATTGTTCCTTATATAAACTGACATATGAGATTAATAGATTTGAACAAGCAGTCTCCTACACCCATTCTCACCCAGCTGATCCTTCTCTACACTCTCCCAGCTGTTAAAACTTCCCAAACACCACCCCACTACTCCACACATCCTTCAACTTGCCCCACTTACCTTAATATCCCATGCACCAAATAGTCTCTTCCTCATACCCCACTAAACTCAAACCCCAACCCTACATTGGCAGATACCGTGCCTGTGTGCATACACATGCACATGTTAGAAGGGTTTGTAAAAAGTCTAAGGATTGAAATACAGAACCCAAATATATACAAGATATACTTCCCTTGTTTGGAAGCCACTGATCATTGTTTACCAGGATTGCATGTAAGCAGGAAACAATGGCTAACAATGACAGATCTGTTTTGCCACTCAAGAAGAAGGAATGAGTGAATTGGCAGTAAAGGAGATGCATGCACACAATTCATGTATAGCTTGGCTCATTAACCCAGAATGTGATCATGCGAACCTGGCTATAGTATTGACACCAAAAGGAGGAGAAATTACTTTTTGCAGTTAGACTCGCTAAATAATTCTGGTTCAGCGACTTCACTCTTTCATTACAAAATTAAAAATACATGATTTTGCCATGCTGAGATCTCTGCTTGCTGAAAAGTGGAAACGGCAAACGTTTAAACAGCTACTCAGCAGTCAATCTACATTGCACCCTACAGGCTCACTTGTATCACTGTGCAGGCCAATTGTTATCTCAGCAAATAATACTTGTTTGTCTGGTTTCCAGGCATATTAAACTGAGTTAAAATAGCTAGAAATAGCACCTGTTGCAATCTTTCCTGGATTGTGCTTCAAACTACAGGTGGGAGAGTGCATGTTTGAATGCTACCACACATTTTTAAAACTTCCTGAATACAGAAAACTAGCATGCCGGGGGGGGGGGTTAAGCTAAAAAAATCCTTCCAGTTTGCCATATGCAAGGAGTCTTTAGATGAGGAATCCAGTCAGACATGCAGCCTCTCTGTTAAGAGTTCAGAAAGGACTGTATCACATATTGTTCTGCACATCTGAATCAGTTAATCAGTTCTTAGAAGGTTGTGGCAGAGAATGGTCACACACCAATATACCTATGTCCCTGCAAGGACAGTCATTCAGAAGAAAATTTAATGCATATCATAGAATCATCGAGTCCAACCCCCTGCCAAGCAGGAAACACCATCAGAGCACTCCTGACATATGTCGTCAAGCCTCTGCTTAAAGACCTCCAAAGAAGGAGACTCCACCACACTCCTTGGCAGCAAATTCCACTGTCGAACAGCTCTCACTGTCAGGAAGTTCCTCCTAATGTTTAGGTGGAATCTTTTTTCTTGTAGTTTGGAACCATTGCTCCGTGTCCGCTTCTCTGGAGCAGCAGAAAACAACCTTTCTCCCTCCTCTATGTGACATTCTTTTATATATTTGAACATGGCTATCATATCACCCCTTAACCTCCTCTTCTCCAGGCTAAACATGCCCAGCTCCCTTAGCCATTCCTCATAAGGCATCGTTTCCAAGCCTTTGACCATTTTGGTTGCCCTCCTCTGGACACGTTCCAGTTTGTCAGTGTCCTTCTTGAACTGTGGTGCCCAGAACTGGACACAGTACTCCAGGTGAGGTCTGACCAGAGCAGAATACAGTGGCACTATTACTTCCCTTGATCTAGATGCTATACTCCTATTGATGCAGCCCAGAATTGCATTGGCTTTTTTAGCTGCCGCGTCACACTGTTGGCTCATGTCAAGTTTGTGGTCAACCAAGACTCCTAGATCCTTTTCACATGTACTGCTCTCAAGCCAGGTGTCACCCATCTTGTATTTGTGCCTCTCGTTTTGTTTTGTTTTGCCCAAGTGCAATACTTTACATTTTCCCTGTTAAAATTCATCTTGTTTGTTTTGGCCCAGTTCTCTAATCTGTCAAGGTCGTATAATGAAGGTCAAGGTCATATAATGAAGGTAACATCAGATTCAGGTGTAAATACGTTTTTAAAATGGCTAATATCCTGACTCCAAGATTCATTAGGCTAATTAATACCCAAGCAGTAGTGAAACAACAACTACACCAATGCAACATTGCAAATACACAAAATTATTATGCTGAAGGTTCAGTTATTATTGAGGTTATGTAACACACAAATATCTGGTTATGCTTGGCATCATCTAGCAAAATATTCACTTGGGAGTCATCCTTCTAGGAATGTGTTGAGGTACTCCAGAGTAAATAGCTAGGAGAATGGAATCTAAGAGAGTGTTTTATTAATCACAATTTAATTCCATTTATATCCTGCCTTTTGTCCAATGAGCTCATGATAGTACACACAGGGATTAGTCCACTTCGTCTACGCAACAACCAGATCAGTGAGGCAATACCTGGAACAAGGTAGCCAAATGAGCTTTGGCAGACATTGAGTTAAGCAGACGTGCGAACCCGGGTCTCTTTCCCCAATCTAGGTCTAACATAACCATCTATTATACAATGCTCCTTTAGTTATATTGTCATGGGATATGCGAGTGAACTCCACTCACCTCATAAACAGCCAGATCTATGCCAGCATAAGGAATGATGCCCAAAATATTGGGAATATAACCTTTGTAAAAAGCCTTCACGCCTTCTCCTTTTAAGATCTTCTTAGCACAGTCAAACATTCCAGAGTATTGCCCTGTTTTACCCACAGCCAGTCTGGTCTTTAATACCTAAGGTGGAGAAAAACGGTTGAAGTTAATCTAAATACTGCATTACTAAAATCTGCTATTCACTCCCTTGTATGTATGTATGCATGCATGCATGAACGAACCAGTGAGCGCAAGCCCAAGCGCGCGCACACACACACACAGACACCCAGCTGTATCACCAGTCAAAGTTGGTAGAAGGCACCCTAGCAGGGGTAGATTTAGGGCTGTGGAAGTGGTGTGCACACAATGGGCACTTAACCAAGATCACTAAACTCAAAGCTTGGTAAACGAGGCACTGGGCTTTGGGAAGGCGGCGTGAGGCTCAGACAGGGTCCTAGTTTGTGCTTATCCAGCTTTGGGAAGGAGGTGGGAGGGCTTGGGACTCTGCCTGAGCCCTTGTCTCTCCTTCCCAAACCAAGGTGCCTACTTACCCGCCTTTGGGTAGGGAGCGTGAGAACTGGGATGGGGGGAGTGCCTAATTTTGGGCTCACACAGGGCACCATAGTACCCAAGTCTGCCACTGCTCCTAGCCACTATGGTTGCCTGGGGCCTCTGATAACAGAGATCCATTGAATACCAACTCGGACTAAGAAGAAGAAGAGTTTGGATTTGATATCCCGCTTTATCACTACCCAAAGGAGTCTCAAAGCTCCTTTCCCTTCCTCCCCCACAACAAACACTCTGTGAGGTGAGTGGGGCTGAGGGACTTCAGAGAAGTGTGACTAGCCCAAGGTCACCCAGCAGATGCAAGTGGAGGAGCGGAGACGCGAACCTGGTTCCCCAGATTACGAGTCTACTGCTCTTAACCACTACACCACACTGGCTCTCACTACACCACACTGGCTCTCAATGCTTCATCTTCCTTGATCCTTCTTAATGTCACTAGGAAAATCTCCATGGTCTCAAACAGGTGCCATTCCCAGTTCTGATACCCAAGATGCTTTAACTGGAAATGCTGGAGATTGAACCTGAGCCTTCATGCATGTGAAGTGTGCATTCTGCCAATGATCTAAGATCGCTCTGCAGCAACAGGCTTAAAACAGCACTCACCTCGGTTCAAAGATTTGGAAATAATTTTTAAAGAAGTTTGCAGAATGCTGGCCAAAGTGCTGACCACACTATCTACAAAAAGCCGCTTCTCAGAAAAAGGATAGATGGTGCACGTTCACAAACAGAGCAGTCAATCCAAAACTGACCTCCATGGGATAAATAGAAGTCTGTGCAGTCGCTCCAGCCAGGGAACCAGATATAAACCTTTCTGCAGTGCCGATCTTTCCCCCTTCATCAATGAACATCTTCTTATACTGAATATTAAAACACACAATGATAGAAAAGGTTACATTCTTCCCCATATAGTCACAAGCAGCTAACAGAACCGCTTAGCAGGATCAAGAACACAAGCCATGTTAGTTTGTGGGAGGAGTTGCTGGTCTACATGGCAAAGTCCTACACATAGTCAGCTCACTGTCGCCACAATAATGTCTCCATCCCTTGTGTAAATCTCTATGATGGGCTGCTGTTGAGATTTTTCTGACAACGCCAACCATCACCCAACTGAGGAAGGGAAGAGAGGCACTCTCAAGCGTCTCCTCCACAGTTACAGAGCATCCTATCTTGGAGATTTTTAATCTCTGCCTCTTAATGGGTGAAGATGGTTGTAATGTTTTTATAGCAGCACAACAAATCTCATGTTCTTCCAATTGAGCGATCCTAGCAATTCCAGAAGGGACCACAATGAGTGTGGATGAAAAACACTTTCCCTTTCCAGGACCAGGCTCTGAAGATACCTGCTCTGTACGTTATAGTAGCAACTTCTGCGAAGAGTGAGATTGACTTGCTGGCACCTGTGATATCACTAAGCTACCTCCTTCGCCACTCCAGAGCAGTTTTGCAACTATTTTTAATCTGTCTGTCACACACACACACCCCAACCCACAAAATAAATAAGAAAATGAGATTGCAAATGCTTAAATGAAAAATGCACGTGCTACTCTTTTTTATTATTATTTAAAATCCCGTAAAATAGACACCCGCCTGAAGCAAAGCTGATGGTTGAATCAGCACCTGATTCACTGGTCTGTCATTTCAGCTGAGAAACTGGGCTCACATTCTGACTAAGAGGCCTGACAAGAATCTTTTTTTCCATATTTCTTCCTCTCCGAACCTGAATATTTTTCTAAAGCCACATTAATTCCACCCCGCCTCCCCCATGTAGCAGTTAGAATCAGAATCAATTGATTACGGTCAAGCAATACGGACATATACAGCAATAGAGAACATGTAAATAAAAGCAGGTTAAAATTAAACTTTGTAAGATAGAACATGGTAAATAATACAGATGTAAAGCCTTTGAAATATGTAGATTAAATCCTTAACCACTAATTTAAAATGTTTGTGTTAAGACATTGGCCATTAGATTCATTCAGGGCTTGTAGAAGACAGCACCGCACAGACAAAGGAACTTTGTCATCAACAGACATTGGTTTTTTATCTGACCCAGAATAATAAAGCTCAAGACTTCAGCCATTTTCTCCCTCTTTTCAACATTTGCCAGAAAATATATTATATTTTCAGTTTGTTTGTTTTTAAGATACCTTTGGGAAATGCAGCATTTCTAGTTCAATTTTCAAGCCAGTGTAGTAAGTTGTACCCTAGGTTTACTGCACAAAGTTGAAATCCCCATTCAGGCATGAAACACGCAGGATGAGCCCCAAGCAAGTCACTCTCAACTGAACTGACTTTGTAATATTGTCGCACAGATAAAATGGGTCTATTCTGTGTGTGTGTGTCATCCTGCATGACTTGGAGGAATGGCAGGATATCTATGTGACTTTTTAAAGCACGTTTTTATGATTTAGCTTTCAGAAGTTTGCGATTCAAGGGGAACACTGGTAAAAGGAGGAAGAGGACAGCTAAAGTTCCATCTCAGGAGGAACTTTCTCCTGCAAGAGGATTAGGATGTTATATAACCTACTAAAGCTGATTCAGAGGTAAATATAACACTGAAATCCATGGTGAGGCCCATCTTACTACAGCTCAGTTAATTCTGACCTTAGAAGAATCCTGGCCGAGAAGTGCAGGATGGGCTAATCAACATTTTGCCATACAAATACTGATGTAGAGCTGAGGTGACAAGGCTGAAACCCAGCATGTGGTGGTGAACGTTTTAAAGCGCCTTTGAAATCAAATTTAAATCACTCAAGATTTTTTCTTTCTCAAAGGTAAGAAAGAAAGAAAAATAAAACAACTTCATACATTGCACAAACGGAACTTCTTGTGTGCTCGGCTGGCTTTCCTTCATTTCATGCCAATCACTGTCATTTAACATCTTACCCGTTCATACGCCCAGAACTTAATAGCTGTTTCAGGTGCAATTTTAACAACATTGACACCATTTCCTCTCCAAAGTGAACGGACGCCTCCTTCTTTAACCATCTGCTGCAAGCCACCTTTTATGTTCATTTTCCCCTTTGAGCCATGGACCTTTAGCAAAGAAAGAGAAAACATACTTGTTTGATACACATAGAAAGCTGAATTGACAGTGTAACACTTCTTTTCTTTCTAAACAGAAATAAAATGTGCAAAACCTTTAAGGAGGGAGCCATTCCAAATTCTATGCTAGCTGTTAATTTTATTGGCTTACACCTGAAACACAGGTTAAGGCCTAAACAACATGTTAAGCAAAGTCAAATTCCTCTGCATTTTTAAAATCCCGAATCAGCCTGGGGCAAGTTGTATCTTAAATAGTGAAGCAAAAGAAGGAAAAGCTGTCTAACCCTTTCCCTTCCTGTACTTTTTCAGTTCAAAGCTGTCCTCTTTAAAACAGTTTCTCAGTTGGTAGGTAGAACTTTCACCCTACAGATCAAAACGTAGCTGGTGAGGAGGGAGATTTTGAGGAGGAAATGGCTGGCAGGGAAAGGATTAACCAGACCTGTCCTCATTCCACTAATATACAGCCTGAGCTGCTTTCAGTTAAAAACCAAGAACAAAACACTACTATAATATATGGTCTGAGACTAAGGAAGTTCAAAAATAAATACAACTGCATGCCCATAAAAATACACTGCAGCTATTACATTGCCTCCAAATGTGATTTTTTTTTTTTTTTTTTTTGGAACAGATTGCATTCTACAATGCCAAGTCTTCTTGGCATTACATGTCATGAGGACATGCACTGCTTACATGATTTTACTCAACAGATCTAGCAGTCAAGTAATGGCACTGCATTTAGGGCCAGATCCAATGTTGCAGTTCTGGGGGATTCTCCAGAACACATTTAGGGGGTGGGGGGGGAGGGAGGAAACAGAAGTTCTGTTTTGCTAGCAGAACAGAAACAACCCGTAGAGAACCAGCAGCAAGATGCGCCCAACATCCTAATGCTGAACTGAGAAGAAAAGATTCCGGACACAGACCTAAAGCTGCAATCCTATCACACTTATCTACTCCAGTCAACGGGACTTATCTCTGAGCAGACACATACAGGCTTGCACTGAAAGCCCCAGTCAATTATTAAGTCCTTCCTACATATATTCATGTTATATTTGAGTTAACAACCCATTGGAACAAATGCATTTCCCATTTACATAATGACTAGCACTCGTGGGCTCTCTAAAAATAGGTTCCTATAAATAACCTCTTTATGCGTGGAGCTTCTCTCAAAAACAGCTGGTATTTCGTGATTCAATTTTATTTCTTGGGAAGGGCAAAAGAAGATATCCAATAGGCCAAAGAGGCACAAAACCTGTCAGCCCTGTCCCAGAAGGCCTTGCGTTTATAGGACTCAAACAGCAGCACACAGGGCAAATTACTATGGAAAGAGCAGGCATTTCTCCAAATCTTTTTTGATTCAACATGGCGGCCTGCTCTTCAAAATTAAAAATCACACCAGGTGTGTTCAACCCTTTGGGTCTGGATGTCTGGATATGGATCCTGGGGACTAAGCTTTAAAGTAACCCACCTGCATCATGACTTTAAGGCGGTCCAGTGGCGCTGTTCCCGTTCGAGATACTGCACCAGCAACCCCTCCTGACAAAAGCTGTCTCCACCACTGCCCAGTCTTTTTCTCCTCTTCTGTGAATTCGTCTGGGATAGTCAAACTGTCTCCAATGTCCAATACCTGTTAAGATGCAAAGCAAAAAAGTTAGAACAACATCCAACAGCCTCACCTTTCAACAAAGAGCCCTCATGGTTACAGAGCTCACATGAGGGCAATTCCAAGCAGAAGAGAAAGGAAGCATACGTATTTTTTCCTGACTACATCTGAAACCGTGCAGTCTAAAAACCTACCATTTCAAAAACCGCGCCATCATCATTAAAAATGATAGTAAATTTCTGCCTCGTATACTTCTGTAAAAGAGACATGGCATGGGGGCGAGCGACGCTTTCCAGACACAGTGCTGAAATCCTAATGGCTACAAAGCACAGTTCGACTTTCTTCCCGGCAGCTTTTAAGGATTACCAAGATTAACCTTTTGACAACTTCCTAAAAAGATTATCAGCCCAGTTACTTGTAATTCATCCAAGTATTTTTATCTCCATTGAATTATTATGTTATTATTATTTTTTTAATAAAAGACACCCATCTTGTTAATTAAAAGAAGAAGAAGACGACAACACCCATCTTTCTTTGCAAGATAATAAGTTTGGCAAACCTATGAATAGTTCACCCCCCTTCTACCAGATTGCATAATTCAAATATAGTTTATTGGTATTTTTACATGTATAAAACACAATCCTTTCTATTTCAGCAGGCAGGTTAAGCATGTTGTCCTATGCCTATTTAGAGAACTTGATTACCAGTACTTTTTCTTTGTTTTAAACACGACATTGTTGTCTTTCTTATTGTGGTGCAAAGTGCTTTTTGACCATCTGTGGTATAAAGTAGTCTATATTCAAAATAAACCTTAGCCTGGAGGGCCTCCAGATTTTCTTCACTCCCTGCTTTAAACAATGCAGTAGCACTGGGGGTTTTTCCCCACAGGATGCTGCTACAACATTAAAAGTTATGCAACCACATGAACACAGCCAGTTTGCACAATTTCTTATCGTGGAATTGTTACTGATATGAAACAGTTGAGTTGTGAAGACCAGGGCAATGGTTATGGGCTTTGAAATGCTGTAGCAGTTCTATGGGTTGAACCAACAGGAAATTTGCTACTATGGTGGCCATTCTCATGGTTAAAAGGAATGAATCTTTGATACAATTACTGAAGAAAAAAAGACAACAATTTTCTATATAAGTAGTTTAAATATAGACTTTCCTCTTCATAATTCACTAACTAGCTTACATTTTGGCACCATGATCTATATAAAAATCTATTTTATGATATAATTCATCAGGCCTCAAAAGACATCTCCAATAAACTGAAGTAGTAATGGGCTTATAATGTATGTATGCTTTTAAAACGTATTTAAGCTCCAGTCATAGTCTTATCAATAATACTGGTATTTTAATTTTAAATATCAATATTCTCTCAGATTTTACTCATCTTTTAGACACCCTGTCAATTCAAAATGCAGCTGCTCTAAACTCTGATTCTAACTCTATCAGAAATGGGATGAAATCAAACAGAATTCAGCTTGACAGGCACACTTTTTAACAGTGAATTAGAAACTGAGAATCCAGAATTCAGAATGGAAATGTGCATTTACATTTGCAAGAGTTTATTATAAACAAACCTATTTTCAAGACTCTTTGGATTACTAGCTAAACCTTTTCTCCTCAGTATTCCAAACCCAAGCAACCGCTTCTATACAAGGTTTGGCATGTTCTGAGAATAATTTTTCTATGCTCTTCCGAAAGAGGGTTGCTGCCACCAGCCTGAAACTCTCTATATTTTGAGCCTCCTCCAAAATAGGAGACCTCTTTAGAAGGATGTTCTAAAATAAACATATTTACCAAGTAACCAGTTTCACTGACTTCAATGGGATTTCCCCCCCCCCACTTCCTACAATAAGCATACATAGAGCCATAATCTTAACAGTAGCAGAGCCACTGCAGCTTGAGGGTTACAGTAGCAGCCTAAGACTAGTGTGACCAAAGCATACCCCCAACACGCACTTCCGTTAACGCAACTCATTAGTAAATCCTGCTCAAATTTGTCTGCACTATGACTACCATAAAAAATGTAATGCATACTCACTGTAGAATGTTTCCAGTATCGAATGATTCCTTGAATGTCTGTAGCGGGATTAAATAAGAAATGGTCCCGCCATTCATTCCAGTCCACTGACATTGTCCCGTCAGCATCTATGCTAAAAATTCAAAATAATATAATCAGAATTCTATGCAATATTCAAAACAAACCAACTTCTAGCCATGCATTGTGAAGCTTGGGTTTGTTAAATCAACTGGAATTTTTTATGAACCACAGCTCCTGGTTCACGTACAATGATAACTTAAGCTTCTAGTGGTATTAAGTGAGTTTACACTTTGTATATTTGTGTACAAAAGGATGAGGCTTACTTGGGCTTGTTCCAGCTTCAGCATGTCAGGATAAACCATAGTATAGTGTGCAAAGATGGCCACAGAGAAGCCATGGTTTACCTTGTCAACCTAAGTTATGCTTCTAGAAAATAGTGTAAAAGATTGTATCAGCAAGACGCCCTTGTCACCAAGCAAAGAGAGAGGCTGGGAAATAGTTACATATCCCAGTGGGATGAGACTTCAGCAGCGGGGAGGTGGCCTCAATGCTACTCAATTTAAAATAACAGCAGGTGCTGACCTTTGTAGAATCTTCGTTGCTTGTTTTTCTGAAATATCTATACCCAAGATCTTGAGGGACTGAACAATTTCTGAGGCGTCAATTACTCCTTTATAAGAGGGAGGGAGAAAAAAGACAAATGAGCTGAAAGGCTCTGCAGCTCCAGGTCCCTTAACTCGGACCTTACAGACTTTTAAATATTTGCATGTTATTACAGATAGTCAAAAGAAGAGCACCAGGGATTTGGAAATGGGGAGTTGGTCAGTATACAAACAAACAATATAAGGATGTACACCAGAAAAAGAGCATCAAAAATACTAGGTACAAGGTCCAGGTAGATGGACCAATGTCTGACTCTGTATAAAGCAGTTTCCTGTGTTCCTATGTGGAGAAGTTGGTTCAGAGCAGACAGCAAACTGCAGTTACTTGGAAAAAGCTGGTTCATATATTGGTTTATTACATATGACTTTCCAAACCAGCTCATTGACAGTTTTCATTCTTTAATATAAATCTATTGAAAATGTTAATTATATATTGTATTATGACACTTTCTTGTTTATGTCATGTTTACATTTTTAATGCTGATCTCTTAACATAATTACATAATTAATGCTTACATTTTATTTCTATGTTGCACTCAGAATTTTTGATTGACTTGAAAGAAATAGACTCCTTTGTGTATCTTAACACAACAGATATGGTGGAAAATTGGATCCTACCATCATTGTTTTTGTCCAGACTTTTAAAAGCTAATTTCATTTTCTTCTCATGGTCTTTAAGATAGCGTGTAAATTCTTCAAAGTCCAGCCGGCCATCTTGGTTAGTATCTCCAGCTCTGAAAATTTTCTGTTTTAAAAAAAATGCACATTGAAGAAGAATTAGTAATGGTGCTTATAGTATTTCAAAAACGCATTCCAAAAGAGAGGTTTCTCCTTTTCTGCACAAATCATTTCTGCACTTTTAGTTAATAGAATTACATACATTTCCTGGAAATGTGGGCAATTAAGTGCAATACAGTAATTAATTTAGCTAAACAGTGTTCTCTTCTTGGATGTGGTGTATGGAATCTTACCACTGAAGCATTACAAAAGTAGCATTCCAGCCTGCAGTGATGCATCCTCACATCCTATTTAACTGGAATAACACTTTCTGCCTGTACCTTTTCATAGGAACTGCTCCAAATGTATTCTGATGTGTTTTACCATGGAGGGAGACCCAATACCTTGCTTGCATTCTGCATCTGTTTGTCCCTGCCCAATTCCCTGACAGCCTTCTATCTACTGGGCTATGTAACGTTATTAGAGCGTTATGAGAAACATGAGACTGTGGTTTTTAATGTCCGACATTTTATTTTACTTTTTATTTTGCTGGAAGCAAATGGGAAGGGTATAAACAATAAAAATGTATTGTTGTTGTTATTATCTCATACACAAGAGGAAAAAGCAGCCGAAAGGCAATGCAAAGCTGAGCTGTTCTGTCTTGATAGCTGATAATAATGTTCTCCGCCTCTGGCAACTCTGGTGGAATGCTTGTGCTAAAGAATAAATGGGCAAAAATCTAACATGAAAAAGAACACCATTTCAGCCTCCCAGCATACTCTGCTGCCTACCTCTCAATAGAATCGGGCTGCAAGAAAATTTCTAAATGATTCAAAAAATAAGCAGGCCTAGATATGGTCTCTACTTAAATGTAGCAGTGCCTGGAAAGGAGCTCGGGCAATGCTCTGACTTTCTTTCTTGGAAAAGTACTTATTTAGCAAAATTTAACCTTAAATATTATACCATGTAAACAAAACAACAAAATTTATTAAATATGAAGAAGTAGGTCATGTTCAGAAGTTAATTGGCAGCAGGCCGCAGATATCCACAAGAGAATACCTCTTCACACAACTATGTCTTATGGAATGCACTGCCAATTTAAGTGGCAATCGCCACTAGCTTAAATGGCTAACCCCATACACCAGGCCTCCTCAAACTCGGCCCTCCAGACGTTTTGAGACTACAATTCCCATCATCCCTGACCACTGGTCCTGCTAGCTAGGGATCATAGGAGTTGTAGGCCAAAAACATCTGGAGGGCCAAGTTTGAGGAAGCCTGCCATACACAGATAGCTTTAATGCAGTCATTACTACCTATGCAGCTAGCTGTAATACATGAATTGCTTAAAATAATATGCAGAGAATGTTATTGTTTCCATAAATATGAGCTGCTGCTTCGTGTTAATAAGCCACAAAAGCAAACCCTAAAACAGGTTCAAATGCCAGTATTAATTAGCCTAATGAGATATTTAGGCTACCTTAACGACATACAAATATGTGCAACTAATCACAGTGGCATCAGGAATTCTATTTTATGAAGAACATCACTGAACAATGACTTAGAGGTACATAACAAAGATTAACCCCCTGCCCCCAAAAAAGTATTGATCATTTTAAGGTTTATTGGTTCGGGTCTCATTCCAGTTGGTTGTGAGCATCTATGTGTAATGTATTTATGTGCTTTAAAACAGAAATATCTTCTACATGGGCATAAATATCTAGATTCAACCTTCCTTCCCAGACATACATACATGTATACTCAAGTAGCTTGCGCACTTGTTGCTATTATACTAACCATGAGTATACTGCAGATACATTTTTGTCAAGGCCAGTACAACAGGTTTTCTAACACAAGTTTTAGGAATGCAAAATTCATAGCGATTATGCAGTTCAAAGCAACTGTCTTCCCTAAAGAAACAGGTCCATCTCACCGTAAGGCAGGAGGCCAGGGCATTGAAGGGCAGCAAATTGTTATTTACTTCATTCTTTATTATTATAGTCTCACCACTATGTGGGAACAGCATTTGGTTTTTCTGCCTCAAGCAGAACGCATTGGACCATCATTAGTGCTGTCACCCCTGCTCTCCCTCCCACAGATGCTCTCCCACAGATGATTCTGGCAGGCATGTTCTTTTTATTCTTAGAACAGTAGCCTGTCACATAGAGTACCTGCATATGTATTGTGTAAAATTGCCACAACACAAGTGTCCAAAGTAGCTTACAGGAATGATTGAAAAATAAATAAAAATGAAAGCAAAAAATAGAGTAATGGGAACAAATTAAAACAAGTCAACAAGAACATCAACTTCATAGAATTTGCTGGAGGCGGGGGATAAATCTTCACAGCATTGCAAAAGTCCTGGAGGAAGGAGGGCAGGGGGACATTCCAGGGGAAAATTCCTGGCCCCAAATGTAAAAATGGCAAAAACCACACTCATCAGCCACCACCAAAGAGATACTTTTAGGAATATGGGGGGAGGTAAAGGTAAAGGGACCCCTGACCATTAGGTCCAGTCGTGGCTGACTAGGGTTGCGACGCTCATCTCACTTTATTGGCCGAGGGAGCCGGCGTACAGCTTTCAGGTCATGTGGCCAGCATGAGTAAGCTGCTTCTGGCAAACCAGAGCAGCGCACAGAAACACCGTTTACCTTCCCGCTGGAGCGGTACCTATTTATCTACTTGCACTTTGACGTGCTTTCGAACTGCTAGGTTGGCAGGAGCAGGGACCAAGCAACGGGAGCTCACCCTGTCGCGGGGATTTGAACCGCCGACCTTCTGATCAGCAAGTCCTAGGCTCTGTGGTTTAACCCACAGCGCCACCCGCGTCCCATGGGAGGAGGTAGTACCAGTCTATTAAGGGCTTTTAATGTCCTTCCTAAATATCCTGAGGAGCGTGAGGCAACAGCACTGGATTTAAGGCAGTATGGGTGGTTCCCCTGCACAGGGCGTCAAGCCGGTGGGGTGTAAAATAATAATCATCCTCCTCATATCATTCCTATATATACACAGGTACCTACTCAAAGTTAGGCCCTGGTCAGACGGGTGTTTGAGTTGCCACAACTGTGATGTAGTGCACTTGACAGCATGCACAGAACGGAAGGCAAGAGGGAGAAGAGCACAAATATAAGAAATATTGGGCAAGGGGCAAATTATGTCCTTGCTCAGGGCGCTATATTAGCAAAGTCCGCCCCTGGAGGCAGCTACCTTGAGTGCAAAGCAGTTTAAGCCGTTACCCTTAGGTGTGTTGCCCCATCACCAGTGTTGAAAACAACTCTTGGTCCAGTTGACTCCCACATGTGTACAACAGAAGGCAGGGCATCACCTTAGACAGCAAATTACCTTAGGCAGTGCAGATGCTCAGAACTGTAACCTTCTTACCACGGCATAACCTCAATGTGGTAATTTTGTGGCACTGCAATCAATTTAGTTCATGTTGTAACTTCTGCTCCAATGGGCCTCAAGCCACACAGGCCTATTCAGATGTAGACCAGATAGGCCCTTAGTCATGAATGGCAAACGGATATAGTACAGTATTTTAGGTCAATAGTCCATGCTGCACTGACTCAGGCAGGCTGGAATGTAGAAAAGGAAGTTCCTTCTTTCAGAAAAGAGGTGGTTTTAAAATCGAATAAATAATAATAATAAAAACAGTAATTTACTATTTGTACTATTTTGCCTCATCAAACCACTCGGTTAAACGGATATCCCAGGGCTTGCAAGGCTGAAACTGGCCTCCCCTCGCGCCCAGGTTCCAGCCGTCGCCAAGCCTCGCACCCACCTTCTCCGCGTCATCTCCCAGGGGGATGCCCAGAGCCTTGAGTCCGGACTGCAGCTCGGCGATGTCCACGCGGCCGTCCCCATCGCGGTCCAGCTTCTGGAAGAGGTTTTCGTACCGCGGGTTCCTGTCGGGCGCTTCGCAGGCAGCCTCCGGGAGCGCAAAGGAGCTTCTCCAGAAGCGAAACATGATGCAGGAGAGAGGAAATGGGGGGAGGCAGGGGGCAGAAGAAACGAAGGGAAGCGGGGCAGAGGAAAGAAGTAGAGGCCCCCGCAATTTGGTGAGCGTTACTAGAAGAAAACGGAGGAGGAGGAGGAGGAAAAAAACACAGCTGCAACCTTCCCACTTTGGGGAGGAGCGAAAAAACGTTAAGAGATGGCACGCAAGAGCCAACGCCCAGGGAGGGAGCAGGGAGGCGAAGCGCGGGTTTCTCCTTCTCATTGGGCGTCCTGGCCTTGCATGGTCACGGCCTGGGTGGGACTTGGGTCTTCTTTTCCTTCCCACTGCAGAAAGGAAGGAGCTGGGTTTGGGCGGCGGAGGAGAACTGCGCCCAGGCAGACGTTCTGGAAGTTAGTGACTAAGTTCCCTGATCGGCTTGGAAGGGGGGAAAGGTTATGCTGCTGTTTGAGACGCCCGATCCTGTGCTCGTTTACTCGGGCGTCGATCCAGCCGCGCATAATAGGGCTTTGCTGAACTGGCACTTTGCCCACCCCCCCAAAAAAAAACACGCCCGTGGTTGCATTCAGAGATTGTGATCCTAAAGACGCTTCCTAGCCAGCCACTTAGAATCATAGAATTGTGGTGTGGGAAGAGAGTTATCTAGTCCAAACAGCTGCAACCTTAAGAGGGCTTACAGGTGGGACTTAACCTGTGCCCCTCACAAGACGCACACGCATGGAAATGCAGTGATGGAGAAACCTACACCTGTTGAGTGTAGAGACGGTTTGCGCATAACACACTAATCCCAGCCAGATGCACTAGCTGTCAATTAGTTTCTGGGCCCAATTTGACCTATGAAACTTTGAGCGGCTCAGGATAGCAATACCTCAAGGACCACCTCTCCCCACATGAACTATCCCAAAACCTGTGATCATCTGAGGCCCTTCTCCATGTGAGATTCAGAGGGTGTCCACACAAGAATGGGCCTTATCTGCAGTAGCTCAATGTTTGTGGAATGCTCTCCCCAGGGAGATTTGCCTGATGCCTTCATTACATATCTTTAAGTGCTAGGCAAAAACATTTCTTTATAATCAGGCCTTCAGCTGATTAACATTCTAAAGGCTTTTAAATGTGTTTGGGGGGATGTTATTGATTTGTTTCTGGTTTTTTTTTGGTTTTTTTTTTTTTTTTTTGTTCTACTGTGTATTTTATGTTCTCATGTTTTATTTTTATGTTGTGAACCACACTGTGATCTTCTGATGAAGGACAGTATAAAAATATTATTATTAATAATAATACTTGTCATGTACCACAAGCATCCTGTTGAACGTGAGTGAGGGCCATCATCCTAATTATGACAGTAGCAGAAAGTAGGGAGTGGATTATTTATATATGTAAACAACACTGCAATTCTATATACCAGTACATGTACCTGGGATATGCTGCAGGCTTCAACCATATGACCAATAAAAACAAAGCTGTTCATCCTCACTTTCCATATATCTGGGTTTTTTGTTGTTGTTCCAAAGATATGGCAGATGTACATGTTTACACTCGTAACAGTATTTAATATGTTCTAGTGAGTTTTCATAGTTATTGTGTTATTACCACCTTGATAATTATTATTTAAAGTCAGTATGTAAATCATTTTAACAAATGAATCTCATTGAGCTTTGGGACTTATTTTTGAGTAGACATGTATAGAACTGCGCTGTAAATGTTGACGTGTGAACCTTGAAGCAAAATGGCTATACTAAAGGTTGCCAACTTTTCTCGTTGGGGGATGCTTCCCCACCCAATTGCTGCACCTTCCTTCCTGGAAAGCTTCATAGCTGGGTTTCTACATGACATTTAATGATTGAAAGAATCAGCATTGGCAGCACAAGCTTTAATACCATTCATAAGCTTACCAACCAGCTATACTCATCCCTGAAATCTTGCAGTTCTAGTTCTCTCCAGTATATGTAGGAAGGTATTTCATACACACCGAACACACATCATTCTGTGCACAGTACTTTACAAAACAATGTGCATAGGGTGTGCATGCGGTACAACCTGTAATTCCTTGTCAGTTAAAACCAACTTGTTGGTGTGCATAATTAAGCATATGGGTGTGCCTAGTCATGCAAGCAAGTGCCGAATGAATCCTGGTGGTGTTTTTAGTTTTAAATGGAATGAACCTCAGTGGAGTTGCTTGTAATCTATACTTTGTATAAGTATAGTAGCTGTTCCAGGTTAAAAGTATCTGCATGCAAAATGCTTTATAGCCTAATTTTAAGCATACTGTACTCAGAAGCAAGCCTTACAGTGGGGCTTATTCTCAATAAAATTGTACAATTAATTCCCATTAATTCTCATCATTCTTTACAACCATATTGTGAGGTGGGTTAGGCTGCAATATACTGATTTGCCAGAGGTTCTAATGGGCCTCCTTCTCCACCCCCAACAACAAACCAACTCACAAAATTTGCTGGTGTGCATGCACATGCAGTTAAAACTATATTTGGGTTTTTTCCTAAGGAAAACTTGAAACCGTGCAGTAGTATGTGATGTTTATGTGCACACGCTCATGCAAGACACCTGTGTATTTCCCTTCTGTGTTTGCCCACCAGTACTGCTTAAAGTTACAGTTCATGACATTTGGAAACTTACACAGTATGGGATAATAAAGTACCTTAAGTGCATGAAGAGTTTCGCTTACTCCTAGTCAAGCTTGCCTCTTCCCGCTTCTGGTAGGCTCAGGGATGACGAATGGGAAGCAAGTGGAGAAAATACTTTCCCATTTCCCACTACTCAATTTTGACCACCCAAGCTTTCAGTCACCATGTGCCTACAGCTGGTTGAAGAAGACTTTCCACTTCCTTCCATAGCAAACAGTTGCCATTGCTGTTCTAGTCTCCCGATCAGGCCAGGCCAATCCCTGCAGCTGCCTGGCCAAGAGCAATGGCAGGATGAGCTCATCCATCCATCCATGTGCACAGGGCCAGATTTAGGTGTGATGAGGCCCTAAGCTACCTAAGGTAATGGGGCCCTTTATATGTCCAGCTGTCCTTTGTCAACAACAAATTGTCGCTGATTTTTGTGTTGAATATATGCTGTACAGTATGGTAATTTATGGACCTAATAAGTATCTAAAGCCATTTGCATATGTTGCCATGCAACCAGTCTATGCAGAATGTAGGCACCCTATATATAGAAATGAGCAAACCAGTGATATTTTAGGGAGCAGGCTAGCAGACCATGACTTACATCATATTATCTTTTATTTTGGAAATGGTACATTTTTTTCTTTAACTTTTTTGGGGGCCCCCCGAAGAGAGTGGGGCCCTAAGCTATAGCTTGTTTAGCTAATGCATAAATCCGGCACTGCATGTGCAGAGGGGTGCAGTGCAGACTACTTCTGCTAAAGCACTTTAAAGCACTGTTTAACAAACCAAAGTCTCAAACCTGCCTATGGTGGTTTCAGGGTTGCTTTTTTATGGGAAAGGCAGCAGAGGGTGGTGAAATTGGTTGCTGAAATAGTACTAAGGAAGGAGAAGTGAAACTTTGAGGTGTTCTTGCAATCAGAATTCACACACACACACACCTACTAGAGGTCCTCTTTTCTCCCATGGGTGGAAAAAGGCATTGATCACCCCCACCTATCTCTGTGCTGGTGTTATAATCAACTTCACACCCATTCCAATGCATTTCCCTAGAAAACCCAGCACCGCAGGAGACTGCATAACATCGGACTACATTGTAGGAGTGCGTCACATGCTGTCCTCTACCAGCTCACCCCAAACCCACACTATGGATATAGCAATATAGGGTTGATATGACTCCAGGGTAGCCAATCTGATGTTGTGCACTAAAACTTCGATTGCCAGCAGTCATCATTTTGGAAGTTATGGTTCAAAAGCCCTGGGGGGAGGGACCACATTAGCTACTCCTGATGTTATCCATCTTCTCTCAGCTGCAGCACCCAGCACCCACCCCTACAATATGAGTATAATATAAAGGTGGACTTCCTTTGCCTTGGCAGGGTAATTTCAAAAATGTCTACAAACTTGGAGAGAAATACATATCTGCATGAAATAAGACCTGACCTCATAAGAGTACAAGCTCCTGTCACTGCAGCTAACTTTTGTTGTGTGCTTAATATACTACTGCCCAATCACAGATACACTGCATTTCTGAAATTTCTTTTTAGCACTATGAATAAGCCCTGCTTGTTTAAAATGTGTTTAATGGGTACTGTGTAATATAGTCAGTCATTTGCATTGTAATGGACATTGTAACGTGTTTGATGGTGGAAATCTGTCTGGTCAGGTGAAAGTTGGTTTAACTGTCACTGGGGTCCTTAACTGACAGTTGAGGAAAGAAGTTGGAGCTAGAACACTCAATATGCAAAAGAAGGCTAGAACCTATGCATATTCTGATTGGTGATTACAGGTTTAGAATTCTTAGTTAGGCAGTGTGATTGGCTGGTGCTCAACTAGGTGGGGCACAAGAAGTGAATATATAGCTGGGTGCTATTCAGTCAAGATCAGTCTGTGTTAGTTGGAGACGGATGCCAGCAACCACCAGGAAGGTAACCAGAAGAAGAAGAAGAAGAAAGCAGAGGAAGAGAACTCAGAAAGAAGATCTGAAAAAAAATGAAGTGTAGCTTGGTGGCTAGAAGACTTGCTGGGGGCAGCTGAATCACTTGGCTTAGAGTAAAAAGACATGGGAAGAACGTGTTTACAATATTAAGGCAGAAGAAATGAGAGGCAGTTTAGAATGCTAAACAGATCTGCACTTCAATAAGTTGGTAGGGATCAAAACAGGCTTTAACAAAAGTCCTCATTTACAGCACTGGTAAGGCTTAACTGGGGTGGAATAAATATGAGGTCAATCTGGTAGAAGAGTTTTAATAGGGTAACTAATTGCTCCTAAAAGCTATATTGGTGTTTAAAGTGGCAGTAACAAGTTAAAGTGTTTTTTTTAAAAAAACTCCTTCCCTATCGGAAGAGAGCAGGTACTAGCTAGGAGAAGCACAAAAAGCTCAAAATCCTATAGACTGAATGTTTCCTCCAAGTAGATGGGGCACATAATATTGTTGGCTGCCAAGCAGGGGCATGCTAAGGACCCACAGAATGCTGGCTGGCTCTTGGGAAAATGAAAACAAGAGGGAGGGGGAATGGAATAGTGTAATTATTATTTTTTAATTATTTTTTATTAAATATTCCATTTTAACAATCCAATCAAATCACATTAAGTACTCCAAATTATACAAATACATATCATATAGTCAAAATGTTCTGCCAAATTATAATTTTTTGTTGGGGCTTCCCATGCTTCAAGTTCAGTGGGGTTCTAATCATCTTATGTTTCTACTGCCTTGAGTTTCCAATAGTTCCTTCTTTAAATCTTCCTGTTGTTTTCCTTCCTTCTTTCGTGGCCTCTGAGTTGTTTCCACAGGCGAGTTGAAATAAACAATAATGTGCTTCTGTGTGAAATTTGTATGGCTCTCCGGAATAGTGTAATTTCTAGAAAAGGGCAAGGCTGGTTGACTGAAACTTAACAGGAACACTTCACACTGCAACATTTTGCTGCGGTTCTCAGTTGTGCTCATCTAACGGCCACAACCCACCAGAAAGTAAGCATTCTTAATTACATTAAAATCAGTGTGTTAGATGGTGCCTCTTGTAACCCACACATGGTCCTTTTGGGAGGAAGACAATTTTAGGCAGAAAAGTGATTCTAATCATTTCAAAGCCTTCCTCCTTGTTTCTGAGCAACTGTAGTTGTTGTTGTTTTTTAACCCATGATAATTTCATGAGACTGAACTGTGATGTATCCAGATTAAGGAATTTAAATTACAAGTCTCTAGATAGGTTTAAAGTGTCCTTTTTTTTTTTTTTTTTTTTTTGCACTTTAGGTGGAAATAGAATGCCAGCTACATTAACAGCTTTCACTGCTAAGTCCATTACTATATCAACAAAATATGGTTTCTAAGGCAACGTCAACACCCAAGGGACTTCAGTCAGGGCAAAATCGTTTTTCAAAAGATATAGTCAGTTTCCAACATCTACATCAGGAAATCTCTTAAAAGCTGAAGTTGGAATGCTCTGAATTAAAGCTAAGTGTCAGTGCAAGTAACCTATAACTGTCTTAATTATGTATTGTGCCAACCAGGGTCAGCCCAAGACCCTGACCCTAGTGCCCAAATTGGCGCCCTCCACCGCCAGGGAAGAAGGGATGAGTGAAGATCTATATCAGGAACAAGGGGGAAATAAAGAGCTACATCAAGATCTGCTGCCCCTGTGGATCCTGGCACCTGAGGCAGTCGCTTCACCTTGCCTCATGTGTGGTCTGGCCCCGGTGCCAACAGACAAATGATCTTTCCTCAGAAAAGCTGCACAATTTGGAACAGACAAATGTTGATCTGGGAAGAGTTAAACACCACCTCCCCACCTGCCATTTTGCCACTCTGTGCCCTCCTCTGGAAATGGGGCTTCCTCTTTAAAAGTGTCTGACATACTACAGTTGCATGTATTTGCATATATTATATAATGGGCAGTTTAGGCCAAGGCAATGGGAAGAAATAGGGGGCAAACAATATAAATAGCTGAGGAATATAGTCACCACACTTAAAAGTTGCTTTTTCATACTTACTTGACCTTTATATAAAAAAATACATGTCACTAAGGTGTTTTAAGTACATTGAGAAACGTAGAATAGACATGGCAAACACATGAATCACACACACTTCAAAGGGACAGAATGAACTACAACTCCCTCTTGAATGTGAGCTTAACAAGCAAACCTAGCTTTGCCCTTGTACAATGTGTGAAATGGATCACAGGATCTCCACGTAGGAAAAATACATATGGACTATAATATGTGTAAAGTATAGAACAAGTGCTTATCATGGTACCAGTACACCGATCACAACATCACATCAACCATTTCTTAAATAATAACAAAATTGTACAAGCAGAGCTGGCTGACTTCCATTTATATAGCCAGTTTTGTATCTTGACTGTTCACACAACATAGTGGTATGTATTAGAGAGGCCTACATAACTATTTTTATGCAGAACTTTCACCCAGCTATTCTGCTATTCATATGTTGTTTAAAATCAACCAAAGAGTGGTCATAGTGTGTGATCGCATAAGCTGTTTTAATACAGATACTGAGCTAGTGAGTCATTCAGACATCCTGTGCTAGCTCATCATTTCTGCTTGAACAATAAATTGCATAGTCAAATTTGTTACCTTTGACAGTTTCTTAGCTACATTAAAACAAACACTGTGTTTTGAAATCATTCAAGTATGACTGCTGGGAAAACAGAAAGCTACAAGTGCAAATTGCTTTCTTTTTTTTAAAGGAAAATATAGCATCTGGAATGTTTGATTGGGATCAACTGCCACTTGGCTGCTTCTCTCCCATAACTATTGATTATTAGTCATTCTAGCTGATTGCAACAGAGGGAAAAGTGAGATAGTACAGTCTATGGGACCAACTGTTAATGGCTCTGCCTCTCCTAGAATTGCCTCAATGACCATTGAACCTGCTCATGAAACAGTTACAGTATGTAATTGTAACAGAATAAATGCCTGAATCTGGATCTTTTCCTGTTCCTTAACTATCTCTTTTCCTTTTTATACCATAACTCTTAGCTTGTTAAGTCTGTGGACAGGAGCTTTGTTCTCTCAACATTCATAAAGTAAAGGTAAAGGTACCCCTGCCCGTACGGGCCAGTCTTGACAGACTCTGGGGTTGTGCGCCCATCTCACTTAAGAGGCCAGGGGCCAGCGCTGTCTGGAGACACTTCCGGGTCACGTGGCCAGCGTGACAAAGCTGCATCTGGCGAGCCAGAGCCGCACACGGAAACGCCGTTCTCAACATTCATACCACTGCCTAAAAGATGATAGATATCATTATTATTATTTCCTACAGTTGACAAACTATTTATGAGCTCTTCCAAACATTATACAGAAGTACAAATGCTATATCAGATATAAGGTGGCTTAATAAAACGATATTGTGGAAACGAAGGCGATAAATATATGATAAAAATAAATGTATATTTTTAAAAATAAGTAGTTTGTTGTATGTGTATTAAACAATAAATTCATATTGTTGCAAGCTTTCATGTCAAAAGGCAAGGGCATATAACTATTCATGCTTGGCTTGCCATGGCAAAAGATCAGCAAGGAAAGACAGATATCCATGTTAATTTTATGCACACTCCTACACACACAACCCTAAATTCCTAAGCCATTCACTTTTTGTTGGTTGAATGTATCTATTAAACGGAGAAAACACAGCTGGTTTTGTTTTTTGTTTTTGTTTTTTAGATGAAGGAGCTCACCATGACAGCCCCCCTAGTCACAGCCCAAGGGAAATCAAACCTAATTGATTCTCTGATTTTCTCAATGCTAAGATGCCACAAACAATAGTATAGTAAAACCTGAAAGCCTCATTATCACCTCGTGCATTTGCCAGATCAAGAAAGATCTGTCAATTATCTTAGATCTCTAGCAGATGATGTCATTGCTCCATCTATGAAAATAAGTCCTAGAGCTACATTCCCTACATTCCTCTTCGGTTATTACACCACTGCTTGACCTCCTGTATGCTGGCATGGTACCTAAACTAATTAGAGCATTTCACCTATTGATTGGTTGATTATGGAGAGCCCTGAGATTTCTAGAGTCCTTTACAACATGTACTTAAGGGGGCTTTTAAAGCCTCGACCTGTCCGTCCCGACTTTGTTAAACAGGCAAGATAAAGTGCCATTCCAAGACAGCTATACTATTTTGTAAGTCTTTTGCCAGCCGAACCTATGACTGGTTTGGCTCCATAAACTGAGTGAGTCATCCAAATGTGATTTTGCAGACCATGCTGCTGGCAGCAGTAAAACTGCTAGCACATTTGCAAAGCTAAGCAGTGCCCGGTACAGTTTCACATTGGATAGGTGACCATGTGTTGAGACTAGATGCATTGCAGGTGGATGGACTAGATGAACCTCAGGGCCCCATTCAACTCTGCAATTCTGTGATTCTAAGTTCTTGGCACTCCTAACTAGGTGCCTGTTTTTTTGCACTTCTGAATAGGGTGGCCAAAAGCTACAGGGAGCAGGGTTCCTGCACCCTTAACAGCTGTGTGGAAGAAGGAATTTTAACAGGCTTCACTAAACTATTAAAGGTACAAAAACCACATTCTCTTTTGCTTCAGTTTACCTTATTGCCAGATGCAAATAGACCAAACTGGTCTCATCCATTGGTTGGAGAAGTTGCAGCTATAGGTAGTTTGCTTCTTTACCTATTCAAGAAATAATATTTTGCTCCAGTTACCCCCTGCTAAAGGGGATTCATGCTGTGGCCCCAGCCAAAGGACTTAGGGGCAGTTTTGTATTGTGTTTGTGGGGTGTTGGTTTTTTAATAGTATTACCTGTTGCTTGTAAGCCACCTTAAGAACCACTTGATTTAAAGGCTGGGTATAAATCTTCCATGGTTTGCATCCATTTGTCTCAGGAGATATTGGAGGAGTGTGCCTATGGGAATGAAGTAAAACTGTTGGAAGGTTGCAGCACCTGCTGTGGCTGTTGAGACCAATATGGGAGAGACATGTTTTGTTGCACCTGGGGCAGATGAAGACATCCAGTTGTGCTACTGCAGATCCACCATGTCATTTATTCTCTCTGCGCTCCTCCCAATGATCATTCCTTCTCTGGTCACTGCTGACATGAGCTGACTGTCTCCAGGCACTGCGGTCATCAGGTTGTAGATCTGTTAAAAGGCACAAGAGCGTCAAAACGGGGTTGTATCTGATCATTTGGCAAGCCTTTCCAACATGCTAAAGCCAGTGGAAGTATATGTGTGCAGGATCCCACCCTCCAGCACCAAATCTGATTGTGTTACAAAGGAAAATGCATGAGAGGATAGAGTCTAGGATTCTATCCACTTACATCAATGTATTTATAGTTCATTTTTCAAGGGAATGCAAACTTATTTAATATAATAGCTTCAGAGAGAAAAGGCAAAATAGCTACTCCATACCATGTAACTTCTGCACCAGGTGTATCATTTCAAATAATTGGTAATGTTTTATGTTCCAAGAGCCACATCCTGTCAGTTAATCTTTTCCTACTGACTCCAAGAAAGTTATACCATCACCATAATTATATTGCGCTTGGTTATTTTTCAAATAGTATTAAAGGTGGTGTTCATCAGAACAGACTAGTTGATCGCTGACAGAGTGCATGGAGACTGGACCTTGGCCTGTTCCCCCACAAATATCATAGCACAGGTAAGGATGACAGGCATTGATCCTATAACAATGGAAGGCCTAGGAGAGGAGGCAGGGGCAGACTGGACCTTGGCCAGTTTCCCCACAAATATCATAGCATGGGACCTAAGCTGACATGAAGCTAAACTTTGTTGCTAGTTCCCAGTTCCTTATTCAACACAGCTACACGAGCTGTCTGAAGAACTATAAGCATATATACCCTTGAACCAGGGGCAAAAAGCAGCTTTGGGCTATGTCTCCATGACTGGGAGACTGCTTCTTTGGAGATGCACAGCACCAGCATTCTTTCCACACCAAACAACATTTATTCATTCATTTAGCACATGATGCAGCCAAGAGAATAGATAACTGGGAGATCATGTTCATTTTGTTTTTGCACAAATGACTCTCAAGTGTGATGCCCCCCAAGCCAAATATGGTTCATATGTACAGTGGTATCTTGGTTTATGAACTTAATCCGTTCCGTTCTTAAACCAAAACTGTTCTTAAAACGAGGTGTGCTTTCCCTAATGAGGCCTCCCGCTGCCGGTGCCCTTCCACCATTTGGATTCCATTCTTAGACCAAGATAAAGTTCTCAAACTGGGACATTATTTTCATTTTTGCGGAGTTCATAAACCAAATTGTTCTTAAACAGGACTGTTCTTAAACCAAGGTATCACTATATATCAATAAGGAAAATGTTTTGCACCCCAAAATAAAGACTGAGTCACTCCAGATGACATGTGACCAGTGCCAGGAAACTCTTCCCTACAAGACATCCTAGCACTCCGTCCAGCCTAGTGTGGTGCCCCCCCCATGCTCAAATATAATGTACCATGATGTGTGTATGTATATGAATGAAAGTGGGGATATACACTCAACACCACTGTCCTGTAACACTTTAGCAGCAACAACTATGTGTTCCTAAACAAATGCATAGAAATAGTGATTAGGCTTTATGATTCACAATTCATCAATCAACCCCTCTCAATGACTCAGTACCACTGAATAAAGCATGTTGTGAAAGTCTGCCCTTTACAAAGCGAAAAGCAAACTATAAAATGATTAATTCATAAAATATTTATTAGTGATGATTGACAGGAGCTTCAGAGTTGATGGGTGAACAGAATAATATTTCTGAGATGAGGGAAAGAAAGGAAATCCCTGAGCCACTGAAGAAGTGCTTGGCAAAACAAAATTGTGTGTCTCTGATTTCAGCTCCAGTCCTAAATCCCAAGTGCCATCGAACTCAGTAGACCTAACTTTTGAGTAGACTTTTATAGGATTGAATTGTTAGTTACACATATTCAACATCTATGTATTATAAAATACATAAAATATATATTGTTAATACATTTTATGTATTTTATTCTTCTTGAACATTTGTAGTGATACTGTGAACACAGTAGAGGGAGCTATAACATCAGGCTTATGAACGGAGGTTTAAAAAACCACCAACAACAACCACTTTTATAATATACTGAATAGCAAAATATTTAATGCAGATTTGAAAATGTAAGCTGCAGTTAAGATGAGGTGTGTACGTATGGGACAGTTGTTGTGCATGCAAAGATGACAGCTTCAGTGAATACGAGTTTGGCGGAAGGAAACATCAGGAAATCAGGTAAAGACATCCCTACTCCCTCTCTGGTGTGTACAGCAAAGTGAAAAAGCAACTTGAAACACAGGGGTGGGGGGGACAACCACATTGTGTTTTAAGTCCTAATGTATATAAGGACAATCTCTAACCCCCCACCCTACCCAACTGATCCTTCTTGCTGTCACTGCCTGGTCATCTCCCTCTCTGAGTGAGGAGAGTAACCTCCACACTTGCCTCACCTCCTTGGTTGCTGTAAGGATTGGCCAAAGAGAGGGCACACCAATGGAGAAAAGCCCCACTGAAGGCCAAATGTCCCCAAAACTAAAGCCACCCAGCTGATGAAAGATCATTACACTTGCTAGTCTGATGCAGTGTTGAACTAGGATAGGAGGGAGAGACCCTTGTTTCAAATCTCTGTTCGGCCATTAAGCTCCCTTGGGTGACCTTGAGCCAGTCACTGCCTCTCTTCTTAACCTACTTCAAAGGTTTGTTGTAAAGTCAAAATTGAAGGAGACGAGCCACGTACACTGCCTTGAGCTCCATGGATCAAAGGTGATAAATAAATTGAAGTAATTGGTACCGCATTATATTTGGCAAATACATCTTTGGCTCTTCTGCATTTAGGCAATCTGTTAAATCAAGCGACTAATGATATCAGCAGTCTTAATCTTACTACGTTTTTTTGCTGAGCGTGCTCAAGACAGTAATCCTCTTGCTATTTTAAGAAACTTCTCCTCAATTGAAGGTCCTTAATACATTTAGAAATCTATCCTGCGCAACAGTTTTTGGCCAAGAAGGGCACAGGAAGGGTGTGAAAGAAGTTTCTCCAGGTCACTGATCCAATAACACAAGCACATATCAACTGTAAAGAAGGTGAGGAGATACGGTATATTGTTTTATGCTCCTTGGCAATCAGGGTGGCTAAAAAGTGATAAAAGGAGTGAACCACATCACATTAATCACTGTAAGAGTGGAAAGGTTGGTGGTAGCAACTATTTTAGAGCAATGTGAGACGTGATCAGGGAAAGGATGAGGTTGTGTAATGTAGAACTTTGTCCCTCCTCCTCTTATGCTTTGTAGGTTTGCCACTTTTCTGACAGCGCTTTAATAACAGCTCAATGACCAACCTAAATTGGGCATGGGTTGTTTTCACCAATAAGCCTGCCCTCTTAACACCTAAATACATACAATGGGAGTAAGCCCCATTGAACACTGTGGGGCTGACTTCTGAGTAGACATGATTTGGCTTGCGCTACAGGGTTGCCCTCTTTGTACTATTATCTTTAATCTGGAACATGTTCTTAACTGTCCAGGGGGTGGCAAGTTGTTAGAGCGAGGCTGGGGCACCTGTGGCTCTTCATGTGCTGCTGGACTCTCACCATCCCTAGTCCTGAGGCAAGCTGAGGGCAACTGCCACGGGCGGCAGGACCCACACGACCAGCAGGTCCCATTGTAGATCTTTATTCCCCACCCCTTGTCCCTGATGTATATCTTCAATCCCTCCTCATTCCCTGGGGGGGGGTCATTATGTGCCCCAAAAAAAAAAAAAACCAACGTCCCGGGGGCCGGCCCTGCCCCCTAACCCCTGGCCATGCTGGCCTGGGGCTTGTGGAAGTTCGCACGGTATGCAGGGCCACAAGGCAGCCCTGAGGGGGTTGGGGAACCCCCGCCATTTTGTCGTTCGCCTCAGGCTCCCAAAACGTCTCGGGCCGGCCCTGCCCCTAACCATTGGCCGCGCTGGCACATAAGATAGCCACGCTGCCCTGAAAGCGGCTGGCGGACTCGCCTCTGTAGCTTCAGGAGGGGAGGCGGTCTTTTTTTTTGAACGGCGGGCGGGCGGCCGGGCGGGCTCAACCAGGCGAGAGCGGCGGGGTACCGCTGCGTGGCAGCGCCGCCTGCCTGAGGCGAAGACAGCGCGCGCGGGCGGGAGCGTTTCTAGCGTTTCTCTTCCCCTCCGCCGCCCTCCCCTTTTCTCCCCACTGTTCCTCCTCCTCCTCTTTCTCCTCGCCGCCGCCGCCTCCTCTTGCGCTTGGTCACAAGGGTCGAAGGAGGAAACGGCGCGGCTGTGGTAATGGAGGAGCCGGCAGGGGGTTAGCCCGCCGGTGGAGTGGGGAGGCTTCTTCTCCCCCTCCCCCCGCCGCCTTGTTTACTTCTTCCTTCCTTCCTCCCTCCCCTCGGCTGCTTCCCGCCGCCCCGCTTCATGGCCTTCATGATGATGAAGAAGAAGAAGTTCAAATTCCGCGTGGAGCTGGAGCTGGACGAGCTCTCCTCGGTGCCCTTCGTCAACGGGATCCTCTTCTGCAAGGTGCGGCTGCAGGACGGCGGCAGCTTCAGCGGAGAGTCGTCCAGGTAAAAAGGGGAGCTAACAGCCTCGGCCGCCGCTGCCACAACCCCTCGTTTTGAGAAGCCCTAACCTGGCCGGAGCGATGGCAAATGGCAGGCGGAGAGATGTCGCCGCTCAGCCCCGCTATAGTGCGGACGCGCCCCGGCACAGAAGCGGGGCTGCTCCGCTTCCCCCGCAGCCGCAACACACCTGTTAAGTCTTCAAAGGCGCAGGAGACACGCTCATTTTGCGCGGGCAGGGAGTAAATGCTATAGACGTGTTTCGGTTTTGATCCTCCTCCTTTCCCAGTCCTTAAGAGACCCGGTGGGGAATGAACTTGTTTCCTCCTCAAAACCTCTTGAGCTCCCATTCCCACTCCCACCCGCCAAATGCCTATTTTCGGTGCCAGGGCTGAGTTATCTTCTAACTGCATGATGCACGTGTAATGCAGTAGTGAAGTCAGTGTCTCTGGTCACACCTTTGGGTGACCAAAATAATGCATTTGCCCCAAAATGGATGGGATTCGGCGTGAGGCTTCCAGATCAAAAGGTACTGTTTCCAGGCAGGTTTGAGCCCCTCAAACCTATTGTGTTTGAGATATAGATAGATAGATAGTCCCTAAGTTGAGGGCTGAAATTGGTGAGATTTATGGAGTAGTTTCCAATTCTGTTAAAGATTAGATGCAACGCATGCATATACATATACATACAAACATACACACGCATGCATTGCATTGCATCTAGCATCTAATTTCTTTTAACGGAATTGGAAACTACTCCATAAATCTCACCAACTTATTGTTTTCCTTCCTACGTGACCTAGCAGTTCTGTTGCTGATCCAGGCAACACAGAACTGGAAACCTCCCCCACAAACGTTGACACCTAGTGTTAGGGATTGCTTAATAATATCCAGTCACAAAGTATTCCTTCAGTAGACCTATTACAGAACAGCCCTATAAAGTACAGTGGAATTTCTGGGAGGGAACTAGAAAGGAGCCAGAAGGTCCAACGCCCAAGACTAGGCTCTTACTACCGTCTCGCACAACTATCTCTATTTTATGCCATTTGCAGAGACTAGGAATGATCATTGTGTTGCACGAAGGTGCCAGCAAAGTAGATAGCTCCAGTTGGAGTACGTAATTATACAAAGTAATGCAGTACGCTACAGAAAAAGATAAACTAAAAATCTCAGATTTTAGCCTGACACGTAAGCTTGTCTGATCGTCCCTAGGGAAGTGGAGAAAGGTATTATTTCAGCCAGTGGACCAGTCACACATTACACAAAATGCTACTAGGATGCTGGCTTGAACCACCTTGAGGCTACTTTATGTGCCTTTCTTTTGTGTCGGAAGCAATTCTCTACACAGTTCCAGTGATGTTTATATGCAGTTCCTCCCTCTGTTTCTGCATTTTGCAATGATATGTTGAAAATTGGCAGACCCACATGGGAGGAGGTTCATGCAGACAGGCTACGTGGTAGCCTAGTTTCCATGATGATCACAGAAGCAATTATCAGTCTTTCAATTTTTGTTTTTTAAAAGTAAATTTTATCACTGTGATTGAATATGCAGAGAAATGTCAAATGTACTGGGTGAAGTTGTCCTAGGTGTAATACAAAAGTCATCCACAGATTTACCCCCAAATGAATATTTAATGAAATCCATAACTCCTCTCTCCGGTTGTCGCAGTGCCTGAAGCTTCAGAGGAAGGGGAGACTTTTTACAATTCATTAAAATAATAATATCACTACTTCATCTCAGTTGAGAAACCAGTGTTTTGAAACCCTGTGAGGTTCTTCCTTCCAACAGCTGTGCTATGAAGATTTCTTGAATTTATAATAAGGTATCTTCTTTTGCTTTCTAACCTCTTAACGGCAAATCTGTATGCAGTGGTTCTTATAAGTTCTAAGTTCAGACCAGCATACAAAGAAATACACAGCTGTTTCTGTGTGCCCAAGGGGGTTCAGGGCTTTTGTTTCTTAAACAGTGTGCTCAAGTGCAAATACACATGCACACGTAGTCATTTATCAGTGCTTATTATGGCTAACAGCTTTTGAAACTGAGTTCTCAAAAATAGTTTGGGTTATGGCATAGGAATTTGCTGTTCAAAAACAAAAGGGCAAAAATCCCACTGAATGTAACCAAGCTCTTGGACTTGTTTAAAATCACTTTTGGTTCATCATGGTCACAGTTTTCTTGATCCTGCATAGCATTTCTCCCCACTTTAGTGTGACATTTGTAAATTACAACAAAGAGCCTTCTTAACATTCAGCAATACAAAATTCTGTTTATTTCCTGAATCATTTTAGTTGCCTTTTTCTACTTTGAAGATGTGCTCTATAAGCCTAGGTGAGCCTGCTGTTGTTCCACATGTGGAGATAGTTCCAGTTGTGATCTCACCAGGGCATCATATTACAGTATTGGAAAAAAGAGAGATTTGTAATTGCATCATACTGGGGTTTTCAGTTTTCCCGTGTTTGACTGAGAGTGCCACTGGATCTGATAATGGCAGGATTAACTTGGGGACCACAAAGTGTGAAAGGGTGATCTAAAGTGAAGCATGGATTAACACGTGATTGTAGCTTGTGTGTTGCCCAGAAATGTATGTGGACCTTCTGTAGCCCTTTCCATCAGAGCTTATCATAATTAGAACCTTGCAATATCAATAATTTTGCATGTGAATTTGCTTCTTTTCTTCTTTCCTCCCCATCCCATTTTCCTTTTATGTTTTTCATACTGTATTTACATTGTAAGCCTCAGGGGAGCAACTGTGTTGTTTTTATTGATCCATAAGACATTCTGTGAGCCTTTCTGAATGAAGAGTGGGGTATAAATGCTTTAGATACATACTGTCACATCCAGTTTTACAGTATTGTATTGATGATGTGATCATATATCATGATAAGCCAGGGTTTCTAGCTTATCACAATTTATTATTTATGCTCCTACTTCACTCCTCTTCTCTTAAAAGCAGGAGAAACTCTTGTTACATCTGAACCCAGGATCTTGTTGGTCCCCAAAAAGCCAGGTTCAACAATCCAGTAACAATGCATGGTTTAAGTTTGGCTAGCAAGCTTTATAAGAGTTTCCTAGTTTGTCCTGTTTGCACCAGGAAAGGAGTGAAGTGGGAACAATCAGGCAGCCAGCATGCTGCTTGTGCACAGTAAACCATGATAAGCTCAAAACCCTGCCTTATGACATGCAAACACAGACAATTACTTTGTCTGTGTATGTGTTGTATATATCACAGCAATGTGCCAAATCTGAAGTTTTAATGGAGGTGACAGTTATAAACAGCACAAATGTGCAGTTACATGGCTTTTTAGTTTATAATGATTATTTCCAAGAATTGGAATATTCACTAATGAGTGAATATGCTTGAGTTTGGTAAATATGAGCTAGCTATTCTTAGGCTATTACCATTACATGTATTTTTTAAATAAATTCATTGTGGTCTAGTGTGCTGCATTTTGAAAGTGGACTTGAGAAACCCAGTTTCAAAATAAATGTTTAGCAATGGATAGAATTGTAACACACATCACTTTTCTATTTGCAGAATGGTCTCATTTGCCCTCTCTTACTGAGTTTATATGAGGTGGCATACTTTGTGACATACATCTCAAGCATGATATTTAATTTAGTATCGATAACCAGAATTCTGATAAATCTTACAAGCTTGGGATTTTGTATAGCATAGTAAGGTAAGGTAAAGGTAAAGGACTGTTAATGTAGTATAAGAACCTGGAAGACATTTAATAAACTTTGAAATTTTAAATAGCGTTAGAAAAACCTGTGATAGAAAAACCTGTGCTAGAAACATTCAGCTGTATAAAAATTATGAATCATTAAACTATGGGTCTTTTCTGTGTCTGAAAAGTATAATTTTATATATTTCTTTTAATAATGTTCACCTGATGTTTCTTTGTGGTGCCCTGTGAGGAAAGGGATGGGTTAAGAGAGAGTGCCCAAGTTTGTTCAATGTGCTGTACGTCTCACTATGGAATTATTCATCTTAAACAAGGGTAGGCAACCTAAGGCCTGTGGGCCGGATGCGGCCCAATCGCCTTCTCAATCCGGCCCATGGACGGTCCGGGAATCAGCATGTTTTTACATGAGTAGAATGTGCCCTTTTATTTAAAATGCATCTCTGGGTTATTTGTGGGGCATAGGAATTCGTTCATTATTTTTTTCAAAATATAGTCTGGCCTACCACATGGTCTGAAGGACGGTGGACCGGCCCACGGCTGAAAAAGGTTGCTGACCCCTGATCTAAAACCAAAGGGTTTTTTTTGTACCACAGACTGATCTTAGAAGTTTCCATGATATGTTTCACTACCCTTCTTTTCTTGTTTATTGGAATGCTGTTTCTCTATCTACCAGTATAGTTCCTTGCAATATTAAGGCGTGTGTGGGTGTGACTGTTACTAGCTTCTGAGAACAATGAGTTTAATGTGGAAGACGGCAGTTGCCATTGGGCCGCATGCACACTGTGGGTTGTATTCAACATACCACTGAGCACAAGGATTTCTCCTTGCGTAACAGAATGCTTCCTTCTCCCTCATGCACCCTCTAAATCTGTTATGAATATTCCCCAATGCTCCAGAGCAGATTTGTTGACTGTGGAGGGGGTGATTTTTCTGCCCTTCATAGATTTCAGGCATTTGACATTCAAAGATGTTGGCCTTACGCCATTACCTGGTTGCCTTTCTCCATGCAAATTAACATTGCTAGTGGGGGAAAAGTAATGTTGGAAGCTGTCAGCCCGTAGTATTCTGCAGTGCCATCATACTATTAAATTTTATGATTTAGCCGCAGCGTAGCAGTACATGTTTCCTGGCAAACTAAATCTTAAACAAAATCACAGCACTATGTTGTGTGTTAATTAATTGGAATCAGACTCTTCCCAGCTTATTTCAAATGTGATATGTAGCTATAAATTAAATTGTACATGGCAGGATTGGAAAAATCCATTATTTTGCCATTCTTACAGTGTAATCAGTGGAGGAGTTCCTGCTAAGTTCAATGTTATTTACTCCCCAGTAAATGTATTCTAATTGTGAGTATGGGTTTAAGAGGTAGTCTGCAATGAGTGTTTGCGAGAAGAAATGAGAAGTAAATATTACCTTTTCCCCAGATGTGATGCTAAGGTCCAAGTTGAGAAAATGAATCTGTAACGTTTGTGCTGTATGGCTTTGGCTGTAAAGTGTATGCGGTGTTGCAGCCCTAATCTCAGGGTGCATTAAGGTGAACCTGAAATCCCTGCTATCTCAAAATAGGCCTGTGTGTGTGTGTGCACACATTTAATCCCCCTTAATTTTGGAGGGATGGGCATTCATGCAGTTTTTCTCTTTTCTGTGTATAAGAAGTATTTAGAAATAGCTAATCACTCTGTGCCATATTCTTTTTTGGCGGAGCATTCCTTCCCCCCACCCCAACACTATGTACATGAGATGCAGCATACTTGATAAATATATAGTTCCATTTAGAACCGCAACACATTTTTTATTGTAAAAGTATGAAGTTTCATGCTATTTCCTGTGTTAGAGGCACATTTTACTGGCAAATGACTTTGATTCGTTTAGTGCAGCAGAGGAAATCCAGCTGTGGGGACTTGGCAGAATTCCCCCTGACCATATGCAACAAAACTGTGGCCTCAGTTCTTTTTGCAGGATACTGGTGAATTAATGAAGCAGAATGAGATGCTGAGTGCCAGTATACAAAAATTATGTAGCAGTTTCAGTGCTGGCGGGATATACCGGTAAATGCTTAAAAAGTGTTTGTAAATCCCTAATATCAAATAATGTTTATGTGCTGAACTTCCTTTTTAGTATGACCTGTACTGATAAGCTCCAGACATTGACACTGGGTTCTTGCTTATAACAGCCTTGACAATTATTTGCTTTTAATTCTGTAGGTGTGAAAATACATTTGGCATTCCGCTCTGTAATGAAATTGGCTCATTTTCATTCTCCAGTTCGATACATTCAAAGTCCTTCCTTCTATACAGACAGCGATTGTTTTATGTGCGTCCGATATGTGCGCGACCGTGCACTTCATGCCGAACCCAGAAGTGACCCAAAAATGTCACAGAAAAGGGGACAGAACAGAGTAGGGCAGCCTTACATGGGCCCCGTCAACGCTGGGGGGAGGGGGTTCCAGAATGTAAGTGCCATGCAAACCGGTCCCTGCTTGTATTTTAACAGTTCTCTGAATAAATTACTTCATAAATAACAAATGACAGTTTTTCACACACTACTGATTGAAGCACTTAGAACTCCCTTAGTTTTAAAGACAGCTGCCTTTGCAATCTCCCACGTTGAGCTGAATCAGTTGATCAGCCTATTTATTTACTTTTTAATTACCTCAGCCAAGAAGGTTTATACGATGACTATTTCTAATTGTCTTTTCCTCTCGTTGACCACAAGTGTTGTTGGGACACTGCATATTCTAGCTTAATGTTTTATTTGATTTATTTACTTATTTTCTGCTTCTTATGTTTGTAAGAAATACATGGGTCACTGCATATTGTGCATGGTGGGAAATGGTGTGTCAAGTGGACTGGGTTGCCTGTGACAGAATCATGTTTTTGTTTTATAAAGGGTTTAGCATTCCTAGTTGCAGGAATAAAATAAAAAGCCACAGGCCCCATCTGCAGACTTGCAGTCTAAGAATAAAATTAAGACACATTAGGCAGGGAGGGAAAATAAAGAGGAATTTGAAATAAATCAAGGTGAACAGATGTGTTTTAAGGAGGCACTTGAAAGTTAGTGCAGAGGAAAAAATATATTGGCAGATGGAATGGTATTTCTGAGAGAAGAAGCTGCATGGAGATAAAGAAAATAATATTAGGTTAAACAAGAAGTTTGGTACCAGTGGAGAAGGGTTTAGGGAAGCATATGTAGAAAGAGGGCTCTATCATTTGCAGAATCAAATGTAGATGGCTAAAGAAGAGAACTAACTTCAGTGATATACAGGAAATATTGCACTACAGCAATCCCAGACTAACAAGATAAAGTATGAGGCCATTTTACATGTATTTCTTTTCTGGTTTTTGTTTTATGATGTACAGTTCCGGTGGAAATCTGATATGAGTAAGAGCAGTATAAGAATATAAAGTAGTAAACCAGATTGTGTTCAGAGGGACTTGCTTGAGCGAATGGTGCACAGCATATGTACAGGGTTTTTTTATATATAAAAAAGGAAAAAACTGTTGTTAAACATAGTGGACGTTATTTCCAAGTAAATATTCATAGGAACAGGACTGGAAATAAACTGCATCCAAGTAAACAAGATAACCCCACAGTTCTAAACTAGCACAAATAATGAATCTGACTCATCCAATTACAGAGTCTCAATCAAATACAAAATCCAGTAGTAGGAAAGCCACACTGTTTGTAAAACAAAGCAGAAGGTTTCAGCCATTCCAGCAAGGGTACTAAAAGCAGTGCAGAACTGAACATATGCAAACTTAACTATTTCTTCTTCACTGCCCGAATTCCCACTGAAAACAAGCTATAAGCTTTACACTACAAAGGACAGCCTCTGGAATAGGCCTGTTTGCCTTGGGCAGTTTATATTTACACCAGGTGACTAGGCAAATTGTGATTTGCAAATTTAGGAAGTTGGCAACACTGTTTGCTTCTACTGTTTTGTTTAGAATATTTCTAGCAAAATGTTTGAACTTACATGTGCTGTAAATCAGAATCTCAGTGTGCATGTTTGTGTGGAATCTGTGTGTTAATTATAATTCATTATAAAGTTATCTTCCCCCATTCTCTAAACTTACATTCTGGAGCCTAGCTTAAATTTTTAAAAAGTTTACAGAAAAGGTGAATATATCAAATAACTAAAGTCAAGCCTATGCCAACCCACTGTCCAAACCATCAGCTACATACAGTTGCCTGCTAGGGGGATGATAAGCTACCTGATTTTATAGCCTGCCACATGATTGCAAAAATAGGAATGGCCAATTGCCTAGGAAATCACAGCAATATATCACCAATGGGCAGCCTTTGCAAGAGTCCATAACTTCACTAGCCATTGGCAAGCATGTATTTTACCAGGTGAGGGCTTAGAAACAGGGAAAGTTCCTGCTTTTCTCTTAAGCCTGGAGACTAGTGAAGGCTCCTTGCATGTACACTGAACCTTGGAGATTTGAAAAGCTACAATACGTTTTACTGGTTTGAAAGCGCTTTCAAGGCATTGGGCTCTGAATGCTTCCAAAAGTCAATGTGACATTGGAGACAATGTTCTGTCTCTCCCTCTTGGGAGGAAGGATACAACCACTGTTGTGTCATCATCATCATCTTCTTCTTCTAAAATATTTGAAAGAAAAGAGGGAAGCCTGCCTTTGTAAAGCTCCTTCAAAGTCCAAAATTGTATGAGGAACTTCTGGGAGAAAGGGAAATCCTGGTAGGCATGCCCTAAAGGCCTTTTTTTTTTTAAAAGCATAGCTATGAAACTGCTACTTCATAATACAGATAGGAATTTCTTCTTTCTTAATGCAGTAGTCGGGCATTTTTAAAAAAAACAACGCTACTCATAGTACATGACCAAATTACTCCCTAAGGCTCATATGAAGTTGACTCACAGTGGAACATTTTCATCAACTTGTTCTGCAGCACAGTTGCCAAGTAGACTGTCATCTCTGTTCACTTTCCATGGTAACCAATCAATGTGTGAAATATTTTGGGGTGGGGTGGGGGAGATTTTTAGAAAATCCTACAGTGTTAAACTTCTGACTACAGTGGACCCTCAGGTTACGTACCTCTCTGGATATGTAATCTTCAGGTTGCGAAAGCGGCAAACCCGGAAGTATTTTTCCAGGTTTCACCACTCGCGCATGTGCTGAAGTGCTCTATCACGCCATGCGCAGAACCGGCACCTCTGGTTACGGATTTTTCGGGATGCACAAGGACCCCCAGAACGAATTAAATTTGTATCCAGAGGGTCCACTGTACTTAGTTGCATGCAGTGTTCTATTTGCTATCTTTCTCTGACTGCTTTTTAGCTGTAGGTAAATATTAAATTGTTTGTGAAATTACTGTAGTACCACATTTGTTTTTATTTAAGAATTTATAGACAGATTTTCAGTTGGGACAAATTCTCAAAGCAGTGAAACAACTCAGTTTGTATTTGGTGAACTTTTTTCTGTCTCAGGGAGACAGAATGTAGACTGGAATTTCATTAGCAGAATGCAATTGGATGTTTAAGTGCCTTGGTTAAATACATAGTCTTGCAGGTATTAAAGCTTGCCTTGAAAGTTTTAGCCTAGTGCAGAGATTTTCAACCTTTTTGAGTCCACAGCTCCCTTGACCAACTACCTTTTTTTTTGTGGCACCCCTGTTGGGCTCAGGAGCCCAGTTATGTCATGCCTTGTCTGCAGAGCTGGCAGCCTCTCACCCTTTTTCAAACACCCTCCTTTGTGGAGTGTTCCCACAGTCTCCTCTCCTGTCTCCATGGGAGTCCTCTGGGCATCCGCTCTTGCCATCCCTGGTCTCTGAGCTGCTGCTGCCCCCGGCACCAAAGAAAGGTGCCTCCTCACACTGCTTCACAGGGGCCTGGGAAGAGGATACCCCCCAGTCTTAGTAGCCCAAAGGAGACTAGCCAAAGGTGAATGTGAGGCCAGCACCTTACCTTGGGAGCCAGCAGGCGCTGCTGGGTCTGCATGGGGAAATGCTCTCCTTCAGCACTGGGCATTCAGCTCCCAAGCAGGCCTTGCACACAGCAAGCAGAAGAAAGCCTAGTGCAGCACCTGCCTACCTGCCCAGCCTCACAGTTGCCTGTCCATTCCCAACAGCAAGGGCTGGCTGGCTGGGCTCCCTCACCCACTTGCTTACTCTGATGCTACCTTGGCTCCTGGCAGCCAGCACCCCCTGGCCAGCCCCAGAGGTGCCATTTGCCTGTGGAGCTTGTAGCCAGGGCTGCTGCAACAAACAGCTGTGCAAGGCTTTGGGAGGCAGGCATGAGAGCGCATCAGAGGAGAGAGGGAGAGAAAGAGGGACAGAGGCCAGTGTTGCCCACGGCACCCCTGACCATTATTCAAGGCACCCCAGGGTGCCATGGCACACTGGTTGAAAACCATTGGCCTAGTGCTTTTGTTTGGATATGTCTTTTAGCTGATTGTGAGGAAAACCTGGTGTTCTGTTTCAGTTTTCAACTGAGCAGCAGATACAATGCTAAAATGATTGTGAGAATTATATGTTAAAGATATAGAGAACATGGGTAATAGCCAGCATTAGTCATACTTAGAGGCCCTTTGAAATCAACAGAAAAGTTACTTGGGTCCATAATTAAAAGTCCGGTACTCTGCAGCATCTTAAGACTAGGTCTGATTTTTTTGTTGTTTTTTTTCCATTATAAGTTTCCCATTTACATGTGTGTAGCATTGAATATAAGCCAACATATTTTTCTTGCAATAGAAATATTTGCTCTAGGATAGAGTAACCCAAGCCAGTTCTTTCAACTTTTGTCAGGAATCTATGGCATACAGTACTGTCAAAGGTGGGTGGCAGGGTCAGGTAAGTAATAACTCACAAGATGCCAATAAAGTTAACTCTTTATTCAAATAAACAAAACAGTTGAAGCATAATGAGCCCAGCAACTCTTCCCAGTAAATCTTGCCCCAGTGAGGCAGTTTCGAGGACTGAAGGTCCCTGCCTTTCCACTCCTTCTTAAAACTCCTCCTCCCCCATTTCCTTCCCAAGCAATCTGAGGCTCATTCACCTTGACTGTCTTTGCTTCACCCTCTTCATACCTCTGTGGGTTCTGGGAGACCAAAGAGGAGGGGAACTGGTCACAGGAAGGCGGGGGCTTCCTGGCTTCATCAACAGCCTTCGTCATCTCTGTCTCTTGCCCGCCCCCCCCCCACTCCCCAGCCTCCACTTCTTCCTCTGGTTCTGGCCTATTCCTGCTCACTAAACTGTTACCTCTTCCGCTTCCAACACCTCCACCTCGTAGCCTGCTCCGCCTTCTCCCTCTGACCATCATCATCCCACCACACATCCCTTGGCTCTGACCATTTTTCCCTTGGGGGTTCCCTAGCTGGTGCCTCCCACCATTCCTCTGCATCCAGCCAGTCCATGGCATTGTTCCTTCCTTTCTTCAGACTGCAAAGTAAATTTCAAATAGAGCCTACAGAATAACACCTCTTTCTGGCACACAAGGGAGAAATGTGCTCAGGAAGTTTTGCAGGGTAAAAGAATTCACCAAAGCATTCTGTGCACACACAAAGCTCTGCATTTTTTTCTTAACCTGAATACTAGCTGTCACATTTGTTAACTGAAGACTCTGAAATTGTGGCTTGTTATAACCTAGATTTCAGCAGCCTCATTATATCAGTTTGTTAGTGACTGACTGCCAAGCCCAGAAATCTTTTTATTTTGGGGCATTCTCCCCCACCCCTTTTTCTAAACTGCCGTGACTTTCCTCCAATACTTTATCTGGACATCTTCATTTCTCAGTCTCTGTCTGAACTCCATAGAGGAAGGTCATGAGCTTAGTTGTGGGGATGAATCAATATATTGTTATGGGTGGATGCACTTGTGCATTATTTTGTTGTATGTGGTTACTCACAAACTTCAGTCAGAATTATTTATTCAGCATTTCGAAAAGGGTGTCAGGAATCCAAAAAGATCAAATAACAGTAAATTAAAGTTGCATACATTACCTGTGGGTCTGTCATTATTTCTAGAGCAAACCTAGCAGTGATTTAATAACTTGGGATTTAAATCACTGCCTGATTTAAACATGATGCTGGGCTTATAAGAAAAACCTGGTCATGCAACATTCTATATTGAAACCAGTCCCTCAACTGCTATGTACACAGTGTTAGCACACAAGTGATGAAGCCATGGATTTCTGAAATACTAACTCTGGGTGTTCAGGCACAGCAATCAAGTCCTGTGGGCACAAATTCTTATAATAATAATAATAATAATAATTTTTATTTATATCCCGCCCTCCCCAGCCGAAGCCGGGCTCAGGGCGGCTAACAACACTAAAACAGTACAACATTATAAAACATTATAAAAATGGATTAAAATGAATTAAAATCAAAATTGATGGCAACCATAAACTAAAGTTTTGTAAAGATTGCCAGAGGAGGGAGTCAGGCTGCGCCCTGACCAAAGGCCAGGTGGAACAGCTCTGTCTTGCAGGCCCTGCGGAAAGATGTCAAGTCCTGCAGGGCCCTTGTCTCTTGTGAGAGAGCGTTCCACCAGGTTGGAGCCGCAGCCGAAAAAGCCCTGGCTCTAGTTGAGGCCAGCCTAACCTCTCTGTGGCTTGGGACCTTCAAGATGTTTTTATTTGAAGATCGTAAGTTCCTCTGTGGGGCATACCAGGAGAGGCGGTCCCGTAGGTACGAGGGCCCTAGGCCGTATAGGGCTTTGAAGGTTAAAACCAGCACCTTAAACCTGATCCTGTACTCCACCGGGAGCCAGTGCAGCTGGTATAGCACCGGATGAATGTGATCTCTAAGCGAAGACCCCGTAAGGAGTCTCGCTGCAGCATTTTGCACCCGCTGGAGTTTCTGGGTCAGTCTCAAGGGCAGCCCCACGTAGAGCGAGTTACAATAATCCAGTCTGGAGGTGACCGTCGCGTGGATCACAGTGGCTAGGTCGGGGCGTGAGAGGTAAGGAGCCAACTGCTTAGCTTGGCGGAGATGAAAGAATGCCGCCTTTGTTATAGCTGCAATCTGCGCCTCCATAGAGAGGGAGGTATCGAAGATTACACCCAAACTCTTAACGGACGGTGCTGGCACTAATTGCACCCCCGCAAGAGATGGGAGTTGCCCCCTCAGCCCCCCGTCGTCCCGTCCCAGCCAGAGGACCTCTGTCTTCGAAGGATTTAACTTCAGCCGGCTCCCACGTAACCATCCAGCCACAGCCTCCAAGCATCTGATCAGTGTGTCTGGGGCAGAGTCCGGGTGGCCGTCCATCAACAGATAGAGTTGGGTGTCATCAGCATACTGATGGCAGCCCAGCCCAAAACTCCGGACAAGCTGGGCGAGGGGGCGCATAAAGATGTTAAAAAGCATTGGGGAGAGTATTGCACCCTGGGGCACGCCACACACCAAGGAGTGGCGGGATGACAATTCCCCCCCAAGCGCCACCCTCTGTCCCCGACCGGAGAGAAACGAGCGCAGCCATTGAAGGACTGTGCCCTGGATCCCCACGTCGGCAAGGCGGTGGTCCAGGAGTTCGTGATCGACCATGTCGAAGGCTGCTGACAGGTCTAGAAGAATCAGCAGCCCCGACCCGCCTCGATCCAGCTGCCTGCGGAGGTCATCTGTTAGGGCGACCAGAGCCGTCTCAGTCCCATGACCAGCGCGGAAGCCGGACTGGAATGGATCCAGAGCCGATGTTTCATCCAGAAACCTACCAAGCTGTTCAGCAACCGCTCTCTCAATCACCTTACCCAGGAATGGAAGATTCGAAACCGGGCGGTAATTGGATAGATCTAAGGGATCTAATGATGTTTTCTTTAAGAGCGGGCGCACCACTGCCTCCTTCAGTTCCCCTGGGAATGTCCCGGTGCCAAGGGACAGATTGATGATATCCCCCAGGGGGGCCCGCACCTCGTCTGGACACGCTCTAATCAGCCAGGACGGGCACGGGTCGAGAGGACATGTGGTGGGCTTTCCAGCTCGGAGGAGTCTGTCCACATCGGCTGGGGATATCCGGTCAAAGTGGTCCAATACTGGACCCGAGGACAGTCGAGGGGCCTCCAGTTCCTTTATTGTATCCAAATTGGCAGGGAGGTCATGGCGGAGCAACAAGACCTTCTCCGCAAAAAAGCTCGCAAATGCCTCACAGCTGTGTGTCAAATTGTTATTTAAATTTGGCTGTCCTTCGAGGGACGTTAAAGACCGAATTATACTAAATAATTGCGCCGGGCGAGAGCTAGCGGATGCAATGGAGGCCGAGAAGTAAGACTTCTTAGCGGCCTTCACTGCCATCTCATAGGTTTTCATAAAAACCCTATAAGATGTTCTTGAGGCTCCGTCACGGGCACCCCGCCATACTCGCTCTAGCCGTCTGAGGTCCCGCTTCATTTTCCGGAGCTCCTCGGTAAACCAGGGAGCCCGGTTTCTGCGGGGTCGCAGAGGGCGCTTAGGTGCGATCTCATTGATGGCTGCCAGGAGCTGGGTATTCCAGGCCTCAACAAGCTCAGTCAATGAGTCGCCAGGGGGAGAAAGGTCCCGCAAGGCTTGACGGAATCTATCAGGGTCCATCAGCCTTTGCGGGCGAGCCCAAATTGGCTCGCCACCCAAGCAGGGTGGGGGTGGAACGTCAATCCTGGCTTTCAGGGCATAGTGATCAGACCATGGCACCTTCATCGAAGGAAACATGATCACATCTATACCGACGCCAAAGATCAGATCCAGCGTGTGGCCTGCTTGATGTGTGGGGCCCGAAACAAACTGGGAGAGCCCTAGTGTCGCCATGGAAGACACCAGGTCCAGAGCCTGCGAGGAGGGAGTGGCATCAGCATGGATGTTGAAGTCCCCCAATACCAATAGGTTAGGGAACTCCAAGGCCCAGCCGGCCACCGCCTCCAGCAGGCCTGACAGGGTGGCTGCTGGTGCGCTGGGTGGCCGGTACACCAACCAGACAGCCAAGCTCACCTCGGAGCCCCACACTAGGCCAACACATTCAATGCCGGGGATCGATGGCGATGGTAGAGCCCTGAAAGGACAATCTTCCCGGATTAATAACGCCACCCCTCCCCCCCGGCCCACAGTCCGCGACTGGTGGAGGACGGAGAAACCCGGGGGCGCCATCTCTCGTAAGGTAACAGTTACCCCTTCGCGCACCCAGGTCTCCGTCACACAAGCCAGGTCAACCCCCTGCGAGGTAAAGAAATCTCGCAGGGTGGCGGTTTTGTTGCCTATAGACCTGGCATTGCACAACACCAGTGACGGAGGTGAGTAATCCTTGCTCACCCTACCCTCGTCTCTCGGGATGGGGCGCAGATTGGAAGGGGTACGAGCATATCCGTATCTCGATCCCCTTCGCCTATGACATCTGCCCCCACCGCCATACCTCCCTTGCCCCTCCACAGTAGGAATCCCAAGCCTCAGGCTCACCTCCATTTACAGAATATAAAAGCAAACAAACAAAAACAATTATACGAAAATAAAGCCGATCCCCACCCCACTCCACAACCACCCCACCCCAACCCAAAATAGACCAAAACAAAATAAAAATACATGGATAAAAATCACCGCTTATGGTGGTACAACAAAGCAAAACAAAACAAAAAACCCACACAGTTTAAAACATATAAAAACACTTCAAACAACCGCTGCCGCAGCACCAATGTCCCCAAAGGTGCGGCAGTGATGAGCGTAGGCCCCGCCCCAAGGCCTGATGGAGAGTGGGCCTGCAGGGGGAAGCCCTCCCCACACGCACGGCGAAGCGGCAGCAGCAGTGTCCCGGGCCTCCTTGGAGTCTTTTATGCTGAGGTGGAGTCTGGGGCCCGTCCCCAAGCCCAAGATGGAGAATGGGCTAGCAGGGGGAAGCCCTCCCCACACGCACGGCGAAGCGGCAGCAGTGGTGTTCCGAGGCCTCCTTGAAGCCTTATATGCTGAGGTGGAGTCTGGGGCCCGTCCCCAAGCCCAAGATGGAGAATGGGCTTGCAGGGGGAAGCCCTCCCCACACGCACGGCAAAGCGGCAAATATATTATTTGTATTGTGTGTAAATAGGGACCCAAAGAGGATTAATTTCTCAGTTTGGAATACAGAGAATAAGCAAAAGATAAGAGATTGTCTACTCCAAAATGACATGGGTGATTAATCTAAGAGTACATGTCATTGAGTCTATGAAGGTCTTTGAGAACAATTTTGAGAGGTTCATCTTAATAATGCTTATTTTTGGTGGCAAATCAAATCTAAATAAGTTCTGTTTTCAAGATTTGATATGTAAGCTGGGAGGAATCAAGACATGAAAGCGAAGAGGGTAGTGCAAAATCTTCACATTATAGTTATTCATACCTTAACATTGTTAAGAGTGAATTTATTTATAAAAATAATTTCCATACCTTTTAGCTCCACACAGATCCCCAAATATGGTTCATAGTCATAAAATCAAAATACAGTACAATACAGCAGAACAAGAACTAAAAGCCATTGTTTGGGGAAAACATATAATAGCAGAGGAGACCAGAAAACAACTCAAAAGTTTGGCAAAGGGCCAACCAGTTCTTATAGTCTAGTTGCTACAATTGAGTAAGATGTCATGCTGGTTCATTTGTGAGGGAGCCATGAGTATAAATTGGTTTTGTTATCCTGTAATGCTTAACCATGGTTTAGTGCTTCGTGCATGAACAGAAAGGAGCCACTATGCACCCTGGGTTCCTGCCCTCCCCCTCCCATGTTTCCCTCCTGTGCACCTGGGAGGACTTCAGCAGAGCTAAGTTGCACATTCTATAAAACCTAACTGTGTATGAAATCATGATTGTGGTTTAAAACAACTTCTGTTAAGTTTCATAACAGTCAGCTTCAACCCATGGGTTATGAAGATGGTTTGCTAAACTAAGCAGAGTTTGTTTTTAAACCATTTTCCCTGGTCCATACATAATGAGAAACTTGGTTTTGTCAAAACTAAAATTAAGTCCTGCCACAGAGCAAAAAGGAGGACACATTTGCAAACTTCTACTTTTACTTATGGATTTCTATGACTACTCTCATTTTACATACCCATGTAAAAGAGGGTGTGTCCTGGAAAAAGAGCACATATGGCAACCATACCTCTGTAGAAAACGTTCAGTTTTTCTTGTCAACGTTCAATATTTTCCTTTTTTATTCACAGGGAAGTGGTGCAGGCAAACTGTGTCCATTGGAAAAAGAGGTTCTTATTTATGTGTAAAATGAGTGCAAGTGCCACTACAGGGGTCTTGGACCCCTGCATCTGCAGAGTGTCTGTTCGGAAGGTAAAAATGACCATTCTCCTGATATTTGCCTTTTAGTTTATGCTGTGGCCATGTGCCTCTAAATAAGTGGCAACTTAACGCTGTTTACTTATTGTACATCCAGACTCTAATTATATTATTTCTATTGATCTCACCAAATATAATTAACAGAATTCTCTGTAAATATCACGCTGCCAAAAACACTGAATAATCAAAGATGAGAAGCAACTATTAATTTGTCTTACTTATTTAGTAATATTTTTATATTTCTTAGCATTAACAAGTAATTGCAGAGCAGTTTAGAAATGTTTTTTCTAAAAATAATAATAGAAACAAAGGTATATAAAATGAAACACTATAGATATCAATAACCCAGGGCAATTGGGTCAGTGCTAATGATCAGAGACAGCCTGTGTAAACAGGCACCCAACAGTCGATGGCTCCCAGAGGGGATGTGCAACTACAGAGATAGCCTGCTTTTGTATTCACACTAGACGACATTCCACTGGTCACAGCACCATTAGCAAGGTCTTCTCTGATTATCTTGATCTACTGTGCCTGTAAAGGAGAAGAGCTACACAGCTTAATTACCTTTGATTACTATTGATAGCATTGATAATATTTTAGGGCTCAAAATATGTTTTTTCTTGACATAGGGAAACCCATAACATCTTATAAAACTTCCTCAGTATTCAGTAGTATTGCTTGCTGTGTGTTAAATGTTTATGTCACAAGCTGTGTGTTAGCTCTTTGACATTTTTCATCAGAAATTAGTGATTACTAAACCATAACCATTGGTTATTCTTGCAGGAATTAAAAGGTGGGAAGGCCTATGCAAAGGTAAAGACACAACTATATCAATACAATACTTCCTCTCCTTTTACTTACACATACCTAATTTTAATTTAAAGAACTGTGCAGATTTATAGTTCCTGTCCTTAAGGATACTGGATGTTGCAAATACTGTTTAAAAGGAACAGTTGTGTAGCACTAAGAAAACTGTGTCCTGCTTTTCCTTTTGTCATTTTATGAGAAACTTCTTCTTTCTTAAAGTACAAATGCTTTGATGCCTAAACTGTTTGTTTCCCTTGATGGTTCTGTAATTGCTGACTTTTCATCTTTTGTCAATAGCTGGGTTTTGCAGACCTCAACTTGGCAGAGTTTGCTGGATCAGGAAATACCACTCGTCGCTGTTTACTGGAAGGTTATGATACCAAAAACACAAGGCAGGATAATTCAATTCTCAAAGTAATTGTGTGTGTTTTTTCTCTGTTTTTCATTGTTTTTAGAATAGTATTTTTCCTTAATGTTAAATGGGAAAGCAAAGGATCGCATTCAATTACCAAAGCTGTAACTTTTTTTGAAACATTGACACGATAGCTGGTAAGAAATCAAGCAATTAGGTTGTCATAATACAGTACTCCAGTAGAAGTTTGGAAATTGATGTTCAAGTACAATGCAGTTCAAATCCACTGGAGGAAAATAATTAAATGTGTTTTATGTAAATGCAGCCATGCAAATAAGATAATCTAAGCTAATTAGAGAATTAATTTTCAAGGTAGCTTTTTAGTTTGCCCAATATTAGGGAGAATTTGCTAGTTTTGCTATCAGTCATGGCTTGTAATATAGTCATCAAGGAAAAGGTAAAAACACTTTCCACTTCCTTACTGCTGAACCTTGCCAAATAAATTTGTTATGGAAGTGTAATATTTGCTTGTTGCAATTATTTTCCTTCTGAAATGTCTAGTTGTAATATAAATTATAGGATTGCTTTTATGGACAGCATGTTTGCCCATTCTGTCTTTTAAAAAGCTGTCTTCTGTCAGACTAACTATAATTATTAACTTCCATGAATATTTTTAGTTGGCAGATAGCTTTACTGTTAATTGTGCCATTCATCTTCACAGTAACCATGTGAGTTAAGCCACTCACATATAAGATGTATGACACGGATTTTCCCATTTCATGCTTTTTGGTATTTGAATCTGATTTTATTTTTGTTTGTTTTTCCTAACTTACAGGTGTTGATCAGCATGCAGCTAATGTCTGGAGACCCATGCTTCAAAACGTAAGTTTACATATGGCACAGCAGGTGAAATTGTAGGTATTGTTAATAATTAGGGTTTTGGAATGCTTGAATAAATTGTACAAATCATACTCTGAGAAAGAGTTGTTAACCAAGTTGTAAAGGTTATTGGGTATCAGCAGTCTTTGGTGCCTACTTCAATAATCTTTGATATAGCTCATCACTTTGCATGCAGTTGCGCTGTTCACCCATTTGCAGGGCAGGGGAGATAGACTATTTGGGCAATAATAGATAATGCTATATTTTTTTTATAAATCAAGAAGTCTTGTATTAATCCATGTATGCAAGGGGCAAAAGGAATGTACAGGTGCAGAGTAAATTACCAATGCAAAAAATGGATTGGAAATACAATATTTGATCAGTGTACACTGTGTATTGTGTACAGTAACCGCACAGCTTGCATGCATTTAACATGTGGACATTCAGCTTTACGCACATGGAAAATAAATAAATAAATAAAATAAACAGGGGCAGGTGTCCAGGGGAAAAGCCTTTGACAATCGCATCCACCATTGCACCCAATATGTTTTGACTATACGTAATTTTGGCTTTAGACCAATCCCTGGAACATAAACCCTGCATAAATTGTGGGCTTACTGTACACACTTTGTGAGGGAGGGGGGTTTGGTTATACACTTTCTAGTTGCTAGCCTATCTTCATGGAATAACACATTAGGCTATGGAGAGTTAGATGGAATCAGGATTGGTTTAGCATGTCTATAGAATTTGAACAAAAATGTTGGAACTTGCACAGGTCTTTCACATTCAGCATTCTGAATCACAGCAGTTGTCTCAAAACTCCAGTCCCTGTCCCCATCCCTGGGACAAAAAAAAGTAGTTTTAATAGTGTACAAATTCTTGAATACAAATTAGATGAATTCTAATCTCTGGAAAGTGTAAATGGTGTTAAATACTTCTTAAAATAAAGTGAGACTCTTAAAGTGAGCCTCAGCAAAACAAATGCATGCCTAGAAATAAGGATATAAAACAAAGTGCATGGGATTAATGATGCTGTAAATTTTACTGTTGGTCTTCAGCTTCAGGAGTGTTAAAGGGCCCTGTGTCTGCGCATGCCTATTCCAGCAGACTATTTACATGTACTGCACCAAAAGGAAAAATGTGGTTAGGATGGATTTCTAGACTAATGAGGTATTTTGCGATGAGTCATGCAGCTTGGTGAGTGGTCTAATTGTAGCAATGCAGCTGGGAAGCTTTTATTTCCATCAGCCATGCTGCAAAAGTTAAATGTAGGCAGTGGGTGTTGTTGTTTTTTTAAAAAGGGTGTTGTAGTAGTACAGCATAAATTCTTAATCATAAGTGAGGCTCTTTTTAAAAAAATGCTTCTCTTGTGAGTTGGTGTTTCTGGGCAAGATAAATTTAAACGAGAATGTATTGGTGCTAGAGTATTATAAACAGATGTCACTTTTGCCTCAAGCAGAAGAAGTGCTCAGAAGACAATTTTTTGCAGTCTTAAATTCTATTAGTCCCCAGAAAGCTATGAAGAACAATGAAAAGCTCAGAGCTTGTTGGAAGTTCTGAAAAAACAATTTTGTGAGAATGTTATATGAAGATTAATACAAGTTATTGAGTTGTTTTAATAGTAAGATCAGGTGTAAGCTTGTTTCCCACAAGACATGGGGCAACCCTTGGCTTGATGACCACATTTACAAACATGTATTTGCAATGGTCCTGCTTTTTTAGGCAAATACTTTTAAAATACCTTAGATGTCCCACTTGGAGTAAATCCATTGAAATAAACAGGTAACTTAGTACTCTGGCTAGCATTGCTTATTGCCTATAATGTGTGAAGAAGCTCTTTAAGCTAATTTAAACTGATTTTTGTTAGCTGCATTGAGTTTTTGTCCACAATACAAAACTTTCAAATAAATGGGTTTTTTTCTACAAAAATAGTGGAATACAGGTTAAGTACTTAATTTGTTCTGGAGGTCCGTTCTTAACCTGAAACTGTTCTTAACCTGAAGCACCACTTTAGCTAATGGAGCCCCCTCCTGCTGCTGCTGCGCTGCCAGAGCACGATTTCTGTTCTCATCCTGAAGCAAAGTTCTTAACCCGAGGTACTATTTTTGGGTTAGCGGAGTCTGTAACCTGAAGCGTATGTAACCCGAGGTACCACTGTAACAACAAGTTGAAGAATTATATTAATGTCATTACTGAGCACACACCCGATCCTAAACAGTTGGGCTGTTACTTATAGCATTATTTGACCCTCTATGCTATGTGATGCTATAGTGGTGAACTAATTTGTAAGCTCTCACTTTAAGAGCTTCTGTGTCACTGCATCATTCCTGTGTTAAGCGTGTGATTCAGTTAACTACTTAATTCTAAACCACTACCTCTCATTTAGAATGCAAATAATCCCATTAAAAATTGAAATCTTAGTTTGGTTCAGCTTGAAAGGCATCTTGTATGGATAGCCAGTTTAGTGAGTAACTGTTTGCTGAAGCTTTCTAGATTGCACACTCCTTTATTTAATTTGGGTCAGATTTATTAGCTTGTCTACAACCATCACTGGTACTGAATGTTATCTGTGTTATTATGACAGAGATTCCTTTGAGGCCACTAAAAGCTATCCTATTATTTTAAAATAGAATTAACATTTTGATTTTGCACTGGAACACAATGTGCTGAGGTGAGCACTTATTTTCCAATAGCACCTTCATTCCATCATGATTGATGAACTGTATAATAACTGAGTACACAATAGTTCCTTAATAAAGAGTTGCTGGAACTCATATCACTAAAATCTTGAGTTTAATGGTTAACTTTATGTTAGCAAAGGGCTAGTTTCCAAGCCAGTCTCTTTAGTTCTTCTGCAAACATTACTATAAAGTTTCTGCTGGGTGACATTCTTTTACTACTGCTCTGGCAAGCAAATGTGCTCGCCCCCCAAAAGCAGGGATCACCAACCTTTTTGTGCCAGGGGCCACATTTCGAATTTTGAGAATGTGTCTTGGGTACCCATCACAAAAGGGATGCTCTGGGGATATGGCATAAGATAAAACAGATGCCACATCTAAAAGAGCAGATAAAGAAACAGAACCACAATTGGGGAGGGGGACACCTACATCGGTCACTGCTACACTAGCTCATTACACCTCTCCTCTGTTCAGAAAGGACAAGAGAGTGGTTATGCAATCGTGGCACCCAATAAAAATGTGTGGGCATGTTTAAGAGCACATGTCCAGTGTAGGAGAAGCTGAGTCAGTGCAACCAGGAACTGATCAGGAACAACAAACGATTCCTTGTGCACTGTGATTTTTTTTAGAGGACTTTTAATACTGAGACCATTGGCACCATAGAAAGTATGGTGGGCACACTGAAAGGCGTCTTAACTGGAAATCAGCAAGGGCTGGAGGACACTGCTAAGCCCCCTGATTCACTGGCAGACATGGTGACATTAATGGAAACACAGGGTTGTTGGTGGGGCTCATCTTCATTTACTCAGCGACTTAAATTTGCATCTATATATAAAAATTAGCACATGCCAATTTGTGTTAGTGGGTCCGTGCCTGGCAGTGATTCTGAGGAAAGGCCTCTTTAATCTCATCTCTGTGGATGAACAATAGCATAGGCTTTGGCAGAGCTCTTCTTCAACAGTTTACTAGTATATGGGAATCTATGGAGGGACTTCTTTAGGGCCTATTAGGGGACTTAACAGTTCATTGCCTGCATCTGAATTTGCTGAAATTGTGGTGCATAATAGTGTGTAGAGATGGTGGCATTGGGATCCAAGGCTTTGCCCAGGGACAGCTAGGAGGACCTTGGGGCTGGATTTGCCCCTTGGAACTGAGCAAGAGATGAGAACCAGACACATTGCTCCCCACATTGATACCCACAAATTGCCTGATGCTAGCTTACTATTTTAAAAAAATCTTGCTGTTATAGAAGGCGTTTCATATTTTCAAGACTGCTGGGCAATTTTGCTCAGTTCTTAAAAATTAAAAGAACTGTTTTCCAAGTACGCCATACATTTTAGACAATCCAGATGGTGGTTCTTTCTGATGTTAATTTACCCAGTAAGAAAAGCATTTTGTAGAATGATTAAAATCGGTTTCACTGCTTTATGAGGGTGCCTGAGAGCATACATCAAGCACTGCAGCTGCACAACCCTATTTTAATAGCACATATGGTCTTGCAGAGCCCCATTGAAACAAATGAGAGACACATCAGCAGTGTTTTGAACAGCATAGTGGTTTATCGAGAGTCTGATAAACCTATTTTTGCTGCGTGCATGCAAGTACCGTATGTGGCTGGGGGGGGGGGATTGTTAGGCTTCTGGCATGCCACAATAGATGAGTAGTGGGCCGCATATGACTTGGTGGGTTTACCCTTTGTGTACTCCGGGAATACATTTATTTTACTTGATGGGTCACACCTTGTGCAGTCCTGGAATAATGCCATATATTTATTTGAAAGGCTTACTGTTTTCTTTAAATCTGCCTTACACACTGTTCAGGACATTGCTGTTTTATGTTGTTGTTGTTGTTGTTGTTTAGTCGTGTCCGGCTCTTCATGACCCCATGGACCAGAGCACGCCAGGCACTTCTGTCCTCCACTGCCTCCCGCAGTTTGATCAAACTCATGCTGGTAGCTTCAAGAACACCATCCAACCATCTCATCCTCTGTCGTCCCCTTCTTCTTGTGCCCTCCATCTTTCCCAACATCAGGGTCTTTTCCAAGGAGTCTTCTCTTCTCATGAGATGGCCAAAGTATTGGAGCCTCAGCTTCACGATCTGTCCTTCCAGTGAGCACTCAGGGCTGATTTCCTTAAGAATGGATACGTTCGATCTTCTTGCAGTCCATGGGACTCCCAAGAGTCTCCTCCAGCACCATAACTCAAAAGCATCAATTCTTCGGCGATCAGCCTTCTTTATGGTCCAGCTCTCACTTCCATACATCACTACTGGGAAAACCATAGCTTTTACTATACGGACCTTTGTTGGCAAGGTGATGTCTCTACTCTTTAAGATGCTGTCTAGCTTTGTCATTGCTTTTCTCCCAGGAAGCAGGCGTCTTTTATTTTCGTGACTGCTGTCACCATCTGCAGTGATCATGGAGCCCAAGACTGTAAAATCTCTCACTACCTCCATTTCTTCCCCTTCTATTTGCCAGGAGGTGATGGGACCAGTGGCCATGATCTTCGTTTTTTTGATGTTGAGCTTCAGACCATATTTTGCGCTCTCCTCTTTCACCCTCAATAAAAGGTTCTTTAATTCCTCCTCACTTTCTGCCATCAAGGTTGTGTCATCTGCATATCTGAGGTTGTTGATATTTATTCCGGCAATCTTAATTCCGGCTTCGGATTCATCCAGCCCAGCCTTTCGCATGATGAATTCTGCATATAAGTTAAATAAGCAGGGAGACAAAATACAGCCTTGTCGTACTCCTTTCCCAATTTTGAACCAATCAGTTGTTCCATATCCAGTTCTAACTGTAGCTTCTTGTCCCACATAGAGATTTCTTAGGAGACAGATGAGGTGATTAGGCACTCCCATTTCTTTAAGAACTTGCCATAGTTTGCTGTGGTTGACACAGTCAAAGGCTTTTGCGTAGTCAATGAAGCAGAAGTAGATGTCTTTCTGGAACTCTCTAGCTTTCTCCATAATCCAGCGCATGTTTGCAATTTGGTCTCTGGTTCCTCTGCCTCTTCTAAATCCAGCTTGCACTTCTGGGAGTTCTCGGTCCACATATTGCTTGAGCCTTCCTTGTAGAATTTTAAGCATAACCTTGCTAGCGTGTGAAATGAGTGCAATTGTGCAGTCGTTGGAGCATTCTTTGGCACTGCCCTTCTTTGGGATTGGGATGTAGACTGATCTTCTCCAATCCTCTGGCCACTGCTGAGTTTTCCAAACTTGCTGGCATATTGAGTGTAGCACCTTAACAGCATCATCTTTTAAAATTTTAAATAGTTCAGCTGGAATACCATCACTTCCACTGGCCTTGTTATTTGCAGTGCTTTCTAAGGCCCATTTGACTTCACTCTCCAGGATGTCTGGCTCAAGGTCAGCAACCACACTACCTGGGGTGTACGAGACATCCATATCTTTCTGGTATAATTCCTCTGTGTATTCTTGCCACCTCTTCTTGATGTCTTCTGCTTCTGTTAGGTCCTTACCACTTTTGTCCTTTATTATGGTAATCTTTGTACGAAATGTTCCTTTCATATTTCTGATTTTCTTGAACAGATCTCTGGTTCTTCCCATTCTGTTGTTTTCCTCTATTTCTTTGCATTGCCTGTTTAAGAAGGCCCTCTTGTCTCTCCTTGCTATTCTTTGGAAATCTGCGTTCAGTTTCCTGTATCTTTCACTATCTCCCTCGCATTTTGCTTGCCTTCTCTTCCCCGCTATTTGTAAGGCCTCGTTGGACAGCCACTTTGCTTTCTTGCATTTCTTTTTCATTGGGATGGTTTTAGTTGCTGCCTCCTGTATAATGTTGCGAGCCTCCACCCATAGTTCTTCAGGCACTCTGTCCAGCAAATCTAAATCCTTAAACCTGTTCCTCACTTCCACTGTGTATTCATAAGGGATTTAGTTTAGATTGTATCTTACCGGCCCAATGGTTTTTCCTACTTTTTTCAGTTTAAGCTTGAATTTTGCTATAAGAAGCTGATGATCTGAGCCACAGTCAGCTCCAGATCTTGTTTTTGCTGACTGTATAGAGCTTCTCCATCTTTGGCTGCAGAGAATATAATCAATCTGATTTCGATGTTGCCCATCTGGTGATGTCCATGTGTAGAGTCGTCTCTTGTGTTGTTGGAAAAGCGTGTTTGTGATGACCAGCTTGTTCTCTTGACAGAACTCTATTAGCCTTTGCCCTGCTTCGTTTGGATCTCCAAGGCCAAACTTGCCAGTTGTTCCTTTTATCTCTTGATTCCCTACTTTAGCATTCCAATCCCTTATAATGAGAAGAACATCCTTCTTTGGTGTCACTTCTATAAGGTCTTGTAAGTCTTCAATTTCAGTTTCTTCAGCACCAGTAATTGGTGCATAAACTTGGATTACTGTGATGTTAAAAGGTCTGCCTTGGATTCGTATCGAGATCATTCTATCATTTTTGAGATTGCATCCCAGTACAGCTTTCGCCACTCTTTTGTTGACTATGAGGGCCACTCCATTTCTTTTACGGGTTTCTTGCCCACAGTTTGGTGTTACAGAGTGAGGCATAGCATGCACAAAACACTCACTGCTTTAGATTTTTATGATAGTAGAAAACAATAGGAAGTGCTAGGTTGACATATTACATAAGGAGAAGGCAAATATAAACCTTCTATTTATTGAAATTAGTATTGAACTCAATACAAGCCATGAAACAGCTGTAAAAACATCCCTTCATCACTTATAAGACGCTGAACTACTAACTGCTATAGCCACTGTTCTGCAAATCCTGCTTTTTTCCAAGATGCTAAATAAAAAGGTTTTTTAGAGAGATGAAATCTACAAATTAAGTTATTTGGGTCTTCCTGGCACTGAAAAAGATAACATTGTATAATTCTGGGAGGAAATGTTATGAATTTGTTGAATTTTGTTCGCAGTATATGTGAAATGCATATTTGTTTCCCCTAGGCAAACACAGATAGGACCAGTTTTAATTTCAGTCTGTTTGTTTCATTTCAGGCCCCCATCCACAGCAATGTCTATAGCAATTGCTGGAGAACCAGAATCCCTAAATGAAGACAGAAAAGGAGCAGAGAATACAAAATCATCACATCTAACTATATCAGGTAGGGAGCAATGCTATGGTAGAAGCCTGGGGAAAATAAAAAAGAATAATTTCATTTAGATAAGTGGGAATGCCACTTAACGCAGGCATCTCTTGGTATTAGAATATAAGTTGAAAACTGCACTTTGGCATAATTGTTTTCATACGGAGTCTATCTACAAAAAACCTGCTCAAGTATAACTAAGAGGTGTACCTCAGGGATACTATGCACATTTAGGAAAAGCATTGCAGCATTTCTGAGAGCTGCTAGAGTGGTACATGATTGAATTTTCCACAGTTTGAAAACCTTGTCTACAGAGAGCTAATTTGTTTGGGGTTTGATTCCTCCTCCCTGCAGCACCAGTTGTGCAGATTGTGCTTAAAATGGGGCAGTATTCAAACATGCAGTACACTGCACTCTTGACTGTTTGAACACTTACAATCCCAGCTTGATTACCAAGATCACCTGTAGGAACTTTGCTGGTTGTTCCTAGAGTTGGTGAAGTTTATCTGATGTCCACAAGACAGAGCCTTCAGTGTCAGTATCATTGGCCCAATCCTATGAAATACTTTTCAAACAGAGATTTAATAGGTGCCTTCTGTAATAAATTTAAATATTTGCTGAATTTTTTATGCTGCTAGGCTTATGAAGGCTATTAAGAAAAAAAGCTTTCTGCAATAGGTAGCCAGCAAACTGTGGCTTTTAGTTTCTATGCAGTTTTATTGTATAGATAATTGCTGTAAACCACTTTGATTTTTAAAAATGAAATTACAGTATACAAGTGTGTTGTTTTTTTTACTAGGGGTTGTGCTGTGCTCCTACTCACTCCACTCACCCACACCCACACCCACACCCCTGCACGATTCATGTTGAAGACGACACATGGTAGCAGAAATGAAATATTTTATTGTGGGAAGCTACAATGGAATGTTGCCTCACACATGAGGCTGCTATGAAATGGAAGGGGGAAAAGTTTAAAACAGCCTATTTTTCCCTTGCACTGTCTCTTCCTTTTCATTGTACTCGAACAACTGCAGAAGTTTGAGTAAAGCAGGGATGGAGAAGCACTGGGGTGTTTTTTAAACTAGTGTAAAACAAGGAGAAATAACAGAGATGGGTACAACACAGAAACTAACATCAGAAAGCTAACACAACAGAACCTTTCCCTACTCACTTCTTGCTGTACTCAAACCTTGTTTTAAGCAGCTGCTCCCCAACCCAGTGTCAGCACCTGCTCACTCTACTCAAATCTATGTCATTGTTTAAAATCGCCACTATTTCATCGCAGTATTTTTCCATCCCTGCTTTATTCAAACCTCTGCTGTTGTTTGAAGCCACCACTCTCTCCCTGTCAGTGCCCCTACCTTCTCTCTCGCATGCCATGGCCACTGGTGTTGTGCTGTCTGTCTTCTCTTTTGCTCCCATACACCAACCTGACTTCTTACAAGTCTGAATTTGTGACTTATTTATTGCATCTATGTCCCAGGTAGAATACACTGTTCTCTCCTTCCTTATTTAATCCGCACAATAACTCTTTGAGGCAGGTTAGGCTGAGAGACGGTGTCTGGCCCCAAAGTCACCCAGTGAGTTTTATGGCAGAGTGTGGATTTGAAGCCTGGTCTGTCAGGTCCCATTCCAGCACTCTAACCACTACACCACACTGGCTCTCATTGTGATGTGGTGCAACAAATCCTCCAATTGGGGTTGCACAAGGACCACCTTACAGTTTTTCTGTATATAGAAAGGAAGAAGTAGAATTGTACAATCTCAGGAGCAACAGTATGCTTTTTCTGCATATGTAGATCAGTTCTTCATTGTTAGAAATTACTGATCTCAAGTTTGGTGTTGGCTTTTTAAAAAAATAAATACAGGGCCATATAAATGACCCACACATGGCTGAAAATCCATTAGATCAGGGTGTCTTACTCTATGGCAGCATCTGATGCAAAGTTCAAATCTTGGCCGTAAGAAGAGGTTCTTCCCTGATCTTAGTTCTGTGGTGCTTAGTGCTAAGGTTGGAGAGAACAGATTTCCCATCTGACTTCATATGACTTTAGGGTGACTGCCAAGTTAGAATGCTTTGCCCAAAATGACCTTGATGGGGTTCAAATTCAGAGATCTGGCAAGCCTCATTAAGACCAGGTGTGGAGGCTTCCCGCTGCTGCATCAGATAATGTTATGGGTGCAAAATATAGCCTTCCTAGCCATTTGCGTTGTGCTGATAAAAAGGGATGTGGCTAATCTCTCTTCACCCAATCAAGGAACCAGCAGAAATACCCCTCTGTCGTTATATAGCCCGTCTCCTACATAAAAACTCTCTAATCTTTCTCCATTCCAGCTCTTGACCATTTTAGAAAATTATATCAGGAAAACAAAGTAGTCAAAACTACACAAATAATTTGAAAACCTGATGTAATAATTTCATCTGCATGTTACTTCCTTGATATAATGTAATGGCTAAAACTACTGAGAATTACCCGCTGAAGAAAGTGTATGCTTTAAGCAAATCTATCACTACTCACTACTCAATGTGGACGATTAATCTGAGGAAGTAATTTGGCAGCAGTGTTGCTTGATCTTCATTTTTTGCAGATCTTGCAACCAAGAGCATGTCTGTCCCAGATGAACTTGGAGCATGTGGGCATTCTAGAACCTCCAGCTATGCAAGCCAGCAGTCAAAAGTTTCAGGTAGGAGGTTTCTTGATGTGCACTATTAATTACTTAAGTAGATTTAGCAAAAAAACAAAAACCCATGAGATTAATTTCCTCCTTTTTTATAAGCTGTGATGGATTTACAGACAATATAAGTAAAAATAGGAAAACAATTTTAACAGCAAAGGCTTTTATATGGAAGCCATTTTAAAAGCACATCCTTGACATGAATTACAAAAATGGTCAAAGGGGTAGGCATTACTTTAAAAAAATGCTACTCCTGTGTTTTCAACTGTGTTGTGAAATTAAACGGCTAACACTTTCTACTGAACCTCCATTTATCTCCAAGGGACATAGGAAGCTGTCTTATACTGACAGAGTCAAACCATTTGTCCACCTAACTCATTATTGTCTCTACTGACTGACTTGACAGCTATCCACCAGGGTTTCAGACACGGTACATTCCCAGATGACAGGAGTTGAACTTGGGAACTCCTGCATGCAAATCAGAAGCTCTAACACTGAGCTACGGCCCTTTCCTTAAAGGGGAATTCAAATACGTCAGGCTGCTGTTTAAAATACCAGGAGCAATGCCAATTAAAAGGAAATGTCAGTGACTAATTTGTAACTAGAGTGGCAAAGCCGAAGTGAAGCAAGACAAACTTGCATTTCTTTAGTGAAATGCAAGCACTTAAAGCAAATGATTATGCTTGTTGAAGGTTAGCCACCACTGTTGAGTCATCAGGAAGCCCAAAAGATGTCCCTGGGGTATTGTGACTTTTGAGGAGCTATACACGATGCACAGAAAAGTCAGTCAGAGTGAATTGGGGAAAAGATTAGTCAGAGTAGTCAAAGAGACTGTTTTAAAAATGTTACGCTATGAACCGCCCTGAGACCTGTGGGTATAGGGTGGTATACAACAACAATGACAACAAATAATAAATAAATAACCAAATTATTTCTTTGAGCCCCTTCCCTGGAAGAAGTATATTAAGCAGAGAGTTAGCCATACAGGACAAGAAAGGAGCAAGTTTTCCCTTCATAATCTTAACCAATATATGTTCCATGGGGACTCACAAGGGCTTTTGGCCTATACTCAGTCCCCCAATAGTCTTTTCCCTGGATATCTGTAGAAAACAAGCTTCGGCTTGTTAACTAGCTATCCTAAGTGGTAATGAACCTACATTGCAATGCCAGTGTCTTGGTGCAAGGAATGACTTCCAGATTCACAGCAGAGCTCTGAGGAAGAATTTTCTTCTGTCCCCTTTGCCTTAGAATAGGTAAAAACTGCAATCTGATTGCCTCTCATTCTATTAAGTCCCTTTCTCCCCCTGTCCTAAACTTAGATTCACTTGTCTCATTTATATATTTAATCCAGTAATCTGGCCCAATCTGAACACTTGTGTACTTAACTGTGATAACCATACAGTCTTCCCCTGCCTCCTTTTTCTCCTTTCTTCGTTGTGCCTGTTTCTAAATTAGAATTGCCTTGGGAACACAGACCTGACTCCTTATTCTTTGTAAAATGTCATGTTCATAGATGGTCATGTGCATCTCATTGTTTAATTATTATTTTTAAGTTATTTGATACTGTGTCTGCCTCTTTTATGTACAGTAAAGTAAAATTATTTTCTGATTCTCTCACTAACCAAATGAATTCCAAATATTTGACATGAGTGTTGTATTTAAGATAGAAGTGGAAACCAAAATCCTGCAGTTCAGTGAAGTATAAGCCTTGGCATCAAAATAGTAGTTCTGAATCATTCTCTTCTAGGTTATAGCACCTGTCACTCCCGATCATCCAGTTTCTCTGATCTCTGTCATAAGAGAAATACTTCTGTGGGAAGCACATCAACTGGTATAGGTAGTATTCTGGAGCCATGTGAAGAAGCTGAAACCAAAAGGACTGAGGATAATTTGGAAGTGCCTGTGAAAGACACAACCTCAGAAAAATTCATCAGGTACAAGACGTGCAAAATACTTTTTCCAGTTTGCTCAGGTACTTCTGCAGAAATATTTTAGAATTGCACTGTGATCTAAATGTTATATACAATAAATATTTCATAGGCACCCAGTGAAACAGGATTCTGTGGAATCACAGCTAAAAAGGGTTGATGCCACCAGAGTGGATGCAGACGATATTGTTGAAAAAATATTGCAGAGTCAAGACTTCAGTTTGGACTCAAGTGCAGAAGGTTTGTAAAGCACAGGGGGTGGGGTGAGGGAAAACCTGATTAAATCATTGGCTCCAAATTTCCTCATTCCTGAGTGGGCCTGTATTCCAAATGAGTTAGGTCCAAAGTGATCCTACCATGAGCAGAGGACAACTCTGCTCACAGAAGGGAGGGAGGACCTGCAACTTCTGCTGACTCCCTTTTCCACTTGCAGTCTCCCACATCATTCCTAAGGGTTTCTGAATCCTGGGACTGGGGTTTTCATGGGTGCAGAAAGTTGCACCGCAAAGGAAAGGGGCAGGAAAGGTCCATTCCACAAATGGAGTTCTACAAGCTTATTCTTAGATCCAGGTCAAGTGTGATAACATTGCATGTTATGAAATTTGACTTTTTCTTTTTCAGAGGAAGGGCTAAGACTTTTTGTAGGCCCTGGAGGGAGCACTGCTTTTGGAAGTCATCACTTACCCAATAGGTATGTATACTAATTCTACTTACCTTCCCTACCTAGTACACAATAAGTAATAAAGACCACATCTGAGCAATTCTAAAATTTGGAAACATGCTCCAGAAATTATCTGGACATATCCTTTTGTATGTAATTTGAAATTTGAACTGCTCTTTCATGACACCTGACTACCACAGGCGTGTAATACTCACTGACCACCAGTAGAATTTTGAAATGCGAATTGATAATTATTGTTAATATATTTATAAAACATTTTAAACACTGTGCTGAGATCTGAAAAGCAACACAGTCCATGTCCACAAGCTTACAGTCTAATGCACAAGATATAAAAGGGGGAAAGGGAGGGAACAGGAAAATTAGGAGTGAAGCTAATGAGATGAATTCCTCATTTGATGTGAAAAGCAATGATAACATTCCATGACAACAGAATTATTTGTCCTGCTTGCCATTGTCATAAAGGCTTTCAGCAGACTTCTTCAGTTACTTGAATGCATGGATTTATTTTAAGGGTACTGAATGTCTGTGTCTTCAGTGCACCTTTTGCTAGAAAAAACGGCTTGCTGCTGTTTAAACAGTGTTCTAAAGAGGAAATTATATTTTTCCCAAAAACTGGATTGAATTGTTGATGATGGTTTAAGTGGTTGTAATCTGATTTCTGTGTTACATATGGTGTCTGTGATTATCAATAGCTTACATGTACACCAAAGCCTTGGCACAGACCACAGCATAGAGTTATTGGTTGGGAATCATGGAAAAATTGGGTTGGATCCAGAATGTTGGTTGAATTTCAGTCCCTTGAAATCAGTGTTGAAATTTAGTTGTGACCTAATGTGTTCCACAGAGTTCAGTGGAGTTTAAGTGCAACTAACTGAAGAATCCAACTCCCAGTGTTCAAGCATGTGTAATTTAACCATTGGTTCTATTTTGTGGGTATTTGTTTCAAATTAGGTAATATACTGGGCATAGAACTAGATGTTACAAGAGATACCCAAGTCTTCTCGGTCAAAAACAAATCAAGCTTTCTCTCATATAATATCTAAAAAAAAAAAAAGTGTGATGTGGTAACATTGAGCCTTGACTTTTCTCTTCCCTTTCATTAGCTACCTACCACTCACTTGTCCAAGAACATCACACATTGCAGAGACACGTAGGCTGCTGTGTTTTGAAAGCAGCAATTCGCCTCTTGTAATAAATATCAAGTTTCCTCCTGTTCAAGAGTGTAAAATTCTGTTCCAGTATTTTCTACTGCCTTTAATTTTTCAGGGTTGGATCTGGAGCATATGAGCAAGTGGTGATTAAACGCTAGAGGAACCGGACTACAGTGGCAGAATTCTAGGAACTCCAGAATTTGCTTATTTCCCAATACTATTGAAGATGGGCACTTCCAAAACGCAAGTTTCCATTGACCCGAGTTGTCGGATTGGGTTGCTCATACTGAAAGTGCCCTCTTCTGTTATCTACCTGTGGTATAAGGGCGAATTTTTCTTCTATGAGTACTTTGCCAGCCATTGTGAATGTGTTGGTAGATTTGTTACATTGTTCTATGTGTCAATCAAAGCACCTTTTTTGAAGATAGGACAAATGGTATCTGATTTGACTTTAATATGGTGAAATCAATTGTCGGTATGTAGAAATGCATTCAATTAGATGTTCTCTAATTGCAGCCTGGCTGCTGTTGCTTTTTAATCCCTTAAAAAGTCAAACACATCTATTTCAGTCCTTTTCTGGGAGTGAGAATCTTGCCTCTCGAGTATTGACTTAATTGTTCCTGTCAAACTAGAATTGCTACAAAATAGGAACAGCTGCTTCTGCTTCAAGGAAGTGAGCCAGTCAGCTGTGCTTTGAAAGAAATAGGATTAAATACTGCTACAAATGTGTGCAACTTTAAGGCTAAGTCACATGTGAGAACTGGTTTATTACTTAAAATGAGTGACTAGCTTTGACAAAATTAAATCTGTATGGTATTACATATTCCTCACTGCTGACAAGATTTGAACCCTTAGTACAACTTTATAGTATTCAAAAATAATTCTTGCTGACATTTGGTGTGTACTGAAAAACAAAAGTACTACATCATAGGTGACCTCATTGAATAATAACCAGTAATGAAGTTTAGAGCATACAGTAGTATGTTGTTTAGCTCATACAATATTAAATCAAACCGTTTAACACTTAAGAGTGCCTTGTTCCTGAGGAAAAAGGAGGTCGGAACGATTTCTTATAAAGCTTTAAGAACAACCATTAAACAGCTAACATAACTTCTACATGCTTAAGCTGTCAAGAAAAGCACTTTATATAATTTTCTTCACCCCATCTGAAACCAGAGTCTTGTATTTTAATTAGTATTGCTAACTCAGGCCCAGTGTAAATGAGGCATGGATATGAGCAAATAACTTACCTCTGTACTTGCTCCATTTAAAAGGTATTTGCCCTGCTCTACCCAATACACACATTGGTGTTTGCAACTGCCACGCATGTGGTATAGTGCAGTGCAGTGCAGGTCATGCAGAATGTCTGCATAGCTTGTTTTAAGTCATCTCATTTTAGTCCATTTCATTCAGCTGTTGTTAAGACAGAACTCATTGATTTCAGTGGAACTTGTGCAGATAAATAGTTCCTGGTACATATAAATTTGAACAAATGAAACATGTAATGTGCCTATGCAACAGTTTCGACAAAGCATTTTCTGACAACATAAACAGCCCATTTTATTTTTGTAAAGATTTTTTTAGGGATTTGGAGTGAAGGCTGCCAACAATTCAGAAACATATTGACAGTTCATAGTGGACTTCAGATGTCAAAAAAAGTTAGTCACGAGAATTAATCAGCATCTTCAAAACAACTTTGAGTAAGCTAATGAGAGTTACTTGACCTTTGCGGAACACTGATGTTCTTATGAATTCCCTGGAGTTGGTCAGTGTTTGTTATCTTTCTCAAGAAACAATGAAAGATTTAAGTTCTTAGCTAAATGAAGGAATTCTGTATCTTGGAGATATGTTGCAACTCATTCTTATTATTTAAATCATATGTGTGAATTGTTAAAATGAGAACATTTCTTCTGTATTATGGTACCTGGAAGTAACTTGTCACTGCTTCATAAAACATTTTATTTAGCCTGAATTGTTCTAATTGAGTTCAAGTAAATATTTAATTTTTTAAGCTGCTGTTAAAATAATGCAAAGAGAATACACAACAAAACTTACTTTGAAACATACAGTGATCTAGGTGAAATTGAGTTTGCTCTTAGTGTGTTTAAGTAAGTCACTAAAATAGTGTGCAAATTTGTTGAAAAATTTCTAGTTCTAAAAAGTGTCGGTCCTAAAAGATGAGTGATTGGAGAGAACAAATTGGCATAAGGGAGAAAGAGCACAAGGGATAAAAAAAACTAAGGTCACTAACTACAAAGGAACTATCATGTTCAACGTTCAATAAACTTTATGTATTGCTTGTTTACTCAAATGGAATGTTGGTCACTCCTAGTGTAAATACCTGCATTCCCTGACTTGATACACCTTACACAAAGGCAATTTCTCTTGTATCCATCACACTGGTAATTTTTTTGAATTCCATATGATAGTTCCATTAAACAGCTATTATGCACTTTAGTCAACTGAGCCATGTTAATGAAGTGATTCCATTTGTGTCCCCAAGACATGGGAAATGAACTTCATATTCATATATGGCATTCATTTTGTGTAAACTGTACAGTGATACCCAAAATTAACATTTTTTAGTAAAGTCTGATTTTTTTACCATAAAATACTTGATGTAAAGTGGTCTTACAAACTCAATAAAAGTTTTGTCTTCAACCTGCATTTTATGTGCTGTTTTTCTGAATAGAGAATCAAAACAACAAAATGCAAAGGTGTTTGCAATAGTACTGTAACTAATTTCACTTTATTAAATTGAAAGGAGAAAATGAATGGCATTCCATCCCCACCAAATTATTAGCTTGAAAAGGTGTGGGGTTATCTTTCCACTTCCTTCTTTCTAATACAAAACAGTATGGCAAAAGAATACAGGCTAAATTTTGGGAGGAGCTGTATCTCATTTTTAGGTTACTTCCCTGCAGAAAAAAGACCCAAGACAGGAATAGTTCAGTTGTTTGGGTCAGGTGGTTTCCTGATAAACTTAAATCTTTTGTATTCCTTGTACTAAGTTTAATACTGACCTATTACAAGTTTAAAAATTCAAGATCTTTTTTTGGTAGAACCAGGACTCTTCCCTTTCCTAGAGAAGAGAATCAGTTAATGATTTAAGCCTCTCTAGCTCCATTGCTTTCTTTGCTCATCTATATTGGAACCTCTGTACAATTTAGTAGTCTGATTCAAAGGCTAGAGGAAATTAAACTGCATTTTGTGTTGAGGCCTGACTTGCAGACATTCTGGAAAGTCAGCTTTATCTTCCTGTGCTAGGTTCACATTTTCTTCCTGTGTTTATACCCTGTCAGCATGATTAATTCCACTGATACAGATTGCTGTGATTTCTCAAAATGCTTTTTATGCTACAGTATTTTGATTTGTTAGGTACTTTTGTTCTAAAACACTACAAGTTGAATGATCAATTTACTCTGTAAAATCTAGAGAAATGACAGCCCCAAAGCATGAAAAACAAAATATTCCAGTATTAAATAACATTTCGACACTGATCATTCTTTGGGACAAAAAAATGTATCTCATTTTGTTTCCATTATAACTATTAAAGCAGTTTACTTTAGGTATTCACTAAGTAAACTGCTGTAGTGGTTGTCATTGTAGTACTGCCTTTTGTCATCCTCTATGAGTCCCACCTGCAGAAAAGTTCCGGTTTGTTATTTCTGTGAAAAGCTCGCATTTCCTCTGCAGAGCAGCTACATCTCCATCAGCAATTTAGCTGGCATCCCACTCTTATGGGCTTATCATAAACATGATCAGTAACTACTACTTGTATTGGTAGTAAGGAATACTTGGTGATTATCTGTCCAGGGAAGAGACTGCCTTCAATCCTAATACTGAAGAAGTGATTAAACTAAACTTTGCAAACAGGATTGTCTTGAACTATTTAAGTGATTTAAGTGACTATTTTATGTAGTAAGCCCTAGCAGAAACTGTGCTGGGTTTTCTTCTCTATTCTCATCCCAAAAATGATTCCTCTGAAGCGACACTATAATAGCAAAGAACACCAGGGAAAATTAGTGGCTACGGTTGTACGCTCTGCAAGGGCTTGGAATCGGGCCAGGCTGGGAAGTGATGCAGTGTTCTGGTTATAGTACAAGGAGAAAGCTGCTGCAGTGCAACTGTAATAGAGAGCATTACATTTTAAGAAGGTAGAAATACTGTAATAGAGAGCATTACATTTTAAGAAGGTAGAAGTAGAAAAACAATAATCTATCCTAGCATTTTAAAATGTGACAAGTGAATTAGGGAAAAGGTCAAAGAGCAACAAGGTACCAAACCATCTCTTCTCTTGCCCAATCACGTCTGTTGCCTCTGGTATAAAAACAACAACACTGCAGTAGTCCTCTGACTTTTTACCAAGGTGGTGGTGGTAGGGATATTGGAAAAAGCTGCATCCCTTTTTGTTACATGAGGACAGGATGCCAAGCAAATGCTTTATGGAGAAGCATGCCACCTTGTGGTTGAAATTGTTGAAAGATTAGTGAGATAGAATTGTCTAATATTTGTTTAGCAAAGGATGTTTACTGTTACACAGGAACAATATTTATGTACAACTACATCTGCTCATATGCCAGTCTGTTTACCAACTACTGTAATTAAAGAAAAGCATACTTGAACAGGTAATACATGCAGGAAGCAATGCATAACTTCAGTTACTTGAGGCTTTAATAAGGCTATCCTATGGCTGGTGTTTGCAGTACTGCTAGATGAATGAGTAGTCTCTGCCATCTTGCACGTAACTCATAGGAGTAGAGGCCAGAATTTAAAAAGGAGGCCACATCCTTCTCCTTGATCAAACCATTATAAGGTTGAGACTAAGGAAAAGAATTGCTGCTGCTCCTTTCTATAATCAAAACCTAGCAGTCCCCAAGGTTATGCTGATACTTTGGGGGTTAGAATCAGTTCGTGGATGAGCTGAGCAAATGTATTTTACAACTTTGTTCAGCAAGTAGTATTCTACAATCTTACTTGAAAGCCTTTATTGGACAACATCTACAAACTCATTTCTATATAGAACAATGTGAATGGTTCTAAAAAAAACTATTTTAAAAGCACACACAGAGAGAGCATTACACCTAGCATTAACTTAAGCAGCTAATTTAGTTCTCAACTAAACTTGTACTATAAAGATATTGATAATGGTAGTGTTGCATAATATAGTACACAAACTTCTGCAAAACCACCTTTCAATACAAAAAATGCATCTTAAACATTACTTTTTCTGTTCACAGACAGAAAACTGTTTTCTGACTTCTGTTCTACTAACTACTGTTGTAAGCAGTTGGGTTGAGGAAGGTACATGTTTATTTCTCAATCAAAATAATTAGGTAGGAACATCTTATTCTAGCCCACCTCAACACAAAAAGATGGCACCTGATCCAAATATTTAGTAGCCAGTCCAATCTGTTGAGTTATTAAATCCAGCAACTAGCAGAATTCTGCTCACTGGACTCCTCCAGTTTGCAAAGTAGTACCAAGAACAATTATTTTTGAAAGCATTTGCTAATTCTCCATCTCTTCATTTTCATATTCAGCATCAATCAGCACTCCAGATCCGTCATGGCTGAGTGTGACTTTGCCAGTTATGAGACTGCTTAGTGTTTCAACTGTTCCACAAAGTTTATTCACTTTAGGAAAAGAAAGAATGTTTGCAAGAGGTATGTAGACAGAGTTTCCATTAATAAATGGCTGCAAACTTTTATTGTTGGCTTCTGTTAAAGGCAGATGCTTGAAATACTTCAGACTATGGTGAGATGGTTGGAATTTAGGTTCTGTTTCAGAGTCATAACAGGGTTTTTTATATTCAGTTTTTACGTGGTCCCAGAGTCTCCGTGCAATTATTTGTGCTGTCCAAATAACTTCATTGACCACTGCAGTCTGCAAATACTTTTCATCTTTAAGGCTTGGATATTCAGCTTTGAAAAGCTTTGATATGGAAAACAAAGATGTGGCTTATTTATTGTTAGCACATTCTAACTGTTCAAAGCATTTCACATACTCAGCATTTTATGTTACAGAATATTAAACTAGGCATAGCTCTACTGGACCTTTTCTAACATGTTTACAATACACAAAATAAAGCTGAAAACCGCCTGTCATTACTTGTTTGACAAATGCAAACATAATTCTCCTGCTGATTTTTAAGATAGACCATAGCCTACAACTCTGTGGCTTTCTGACCATAAAACGGTTGTATATGCTCCTCAGTTCAATTTTCAATAACATCTATCTGTGTGCTTTTTTAAAAACAAAAAAACTCAGAAGCAAGCCCTGTAGTATGCGGTGTGAGTAAGCCTCCCTGCAAAATTAGGTAGAATTTGGGCAAACTAGCAAGAGCCCTATCACAATACAGTTCCTTGCACGTCTGCTGAAATGTAAGTTGCACTGACTTTAATGGAACTTGCTCCTAAGTAAGTATGAATAGGCTTGCAACCTTAAAGTAACAAATCCTTAGTTTGAGTTAGCTTTTCTTCCATAAGTTACCCACTTAATGGAAATAAAACAAAAACAATTTTAAATTAATTTTGAGCAATATGGTTGATACTCCTACACTGCCTTATTCCCATCTTAAGAGTACAATCCAAGTTCAGAGTGGCCCACCGAACAAAGTGTTAGGCTTGGACCTGGGTTTAAATCTAGCTGGTACTAGTGGGAATTATAGGTTAAAAAAGGCAAAAAGGTGGGAATTACAGCATAGGGTCTAAAGGTTTAATTAAGTTATTAAAAACAAGTGTGCTTCTACAGTTCAATATCCAATAATACTTACTAAACACTGAAACTGGGAAGAAAACATTCTAAGTAACATTTTCCTCCCTGGATAAATGATTTCATGTTTGATAATATTTTAGGGCTAATTAACAATTATTCTCAATCTTTTTGTCATTTTAAATGCCCAGTTGCCTCTCCATGCCATGTGTTCATCAATCATAACACATTTGTTTTGAAAGTCAGAATCAAAAGAACTTCTTTCCTAGTATGTATTGTGACACTGACTGCTGATCAGTCACAAGGTTCACTGGATATCAATTCAGCACAAACTCAATACATAGACTTCTATTTCAGTTACCGTGTTATGTTTTACTATGTAACCACTTTATACTGAATTTATCCCTCCTTACAGAAGCAAAATATCCACTTACGGTTTTATAAACATGTTCCTTGCATTTCTCAAAATGTGTAGGTCCATCATTCTGGTATTTTCTCACAAACACACCTATTTGTGTACAAGTTCCAACATCTTTTTCAGGAGGTGGGGCTCCTAATCCAGTAAACTCCACTGTATAGTCATAGCGAGCTGCAACATCTTGGGCCCTAAATTTATGACAAAACAACAAATTGCGCAAGTAACTTTGAAAGACCAATCCTAACAGCTCTATCTTGCTTATCAAACGTGTTATAGTGAGTACTGCCAAATCTCCCATCACGAGTACAAGCCATTCTTGCGAGAGAGGCAGTTCTTCCTTCCTATTAACAATGCCTGTGTGGATAAGTAGATGTAGAGAAATGGCAGCAGTAACAGGAGATTGTAGCTGTTAGGAACAAAGACACCTCCTCACCAGCTCAACAGACAAGGCCAGTGAGACAAAAACAACTCCTGTTCTGTCCAACCCTGAATTTGAAAACAACACATGATTGTTGCCAACAAACTTTTGTTCTGTCAATTAGAAATATACCCAGCCTTCACTGACTTCCAGGAGCCTGTTCTGTTCTTTAGACTATGAAATAGACAGCAAATAGCATAAAGCTTCGCCCTCATTATAATAGTAATGTGAGAGTTCTCAAACTGGATCATGAATATTCTTAATAATTCTTAAGCATTATTAAGATATGTGTTTGTGTGAAGGTTTAGTGGAGCTGGTATCCCACTGAAGGATGGGGGGAGAAGAGGAAATTTGGAGCTATGGTAGAGTGGAGCAAATATTATGCAGGAATTTTGAGACAATCCCTATATTAGAGGATATTCCTGCTTTGAGACCAATCCCACTTCACCTAAAAAATCTCTGTATCTTTACCTACTACATTGCCTTGCAATGGTGCTCATGTCTTTAAAAAAAAAATGGAATCCCCACAACGAAGAAAATATATAGATCAGAAATTGTTGTCATTTCTTGTCTCACCTACATTCTACATATTGTGAGATTATTGGGGTGGAAAAAGCTACGCCTAGACAACCAATGGTTGTCCTTCACTTTAATTACTGTTATTTCCAAAATGATTAACATATAACGTAGGCTATGGCAGTCACCACAGTATATTCAAAATTATAAAAGCTTTTGAAGGGTATAGCAAGGTTTTATTTTATCCCCCCATAGCCTACACTAAAATATACACCACTGTTTTTGTTTTTGTTTTACTTTTTGTTTTTTTTATATAATATTTATTTTGGTTTTATGTAATGAAACAGGTATTACAATCTAACAAAACAACAGAAAAATACAATAAAAAACAACATAAAAAACACAGTATAAAAACATATAACAGAGAAAGTAAAAAAAAAAAAGTTAAAGAAAAATTAGTTTTTTGATTCTTATCTTTATAACCCTCTTTCCTGACTTCCTCACATCTCCCTTTCCTGCGTTCCCCTTTACTCAATCAGATTTAGCAGCTCCTTACCCTTTTTCAAATCTTAATCAATATTATACATTCCAACCTATTATGTCTTCAATATCCCCTTTCTCTTTAAATACAATCTTGCAAATTCTTTATAACTTAATCCCTTATATCCTTTGTTTAGTTTCGACATAATTTTACTCTGGTCTTACCCTTTTTTTTCCTTAAAACATTTTTACATATTTCTCTTTACTATGTCACTGATGCCATAATATCTTTATATCCAACATCATTTTAACATTCAAACATTTTGCAATGTTTTTGGAGATATTCTTTAAACTTCTTCCAGTCCTCTTCCACCGACTCTTCTCCCAGGTCTCGAATTCTGCCAGTCATTTCTGCCAATTCCATATAGTCTATCACTTGCATCTGCCATTCTTCCAGGGTGGGCAAATCTTGTGTCTTCCAATACTTTGCGATGAGTATTCTTGTTGCGGTTGTTACATACATAAAAAGTGTTCTATCTTTCTTTGGCACCATTTGGCCGACAATGCCCAGAAGGAAGGCCTCTGGTTTCTTAGGAAAGGTATATTTAAATACTTTTATTAGTTCATTATAAATCATTTCCCAGAAAGCCTTAACCTTTGGGCATGTCCACCAAAGGTGAAAGAATGTTCCTTCAGTTTCCTTACATTTCCAACACTTGTTATCAGGCAGGTGATAAATTTTTGCAAGCTTGACTGGGCTCATGTACCACCTATAGATCATTTTCATAATATTTTCTCTTAAGGCATTACATGCCGTAAACTTCATGTCGGTGGTCCACAACTGTTTTTGTTTTACTTTTTGGAAGCATATAAAAGATGGAATGAACTTACCAGTTCTTAAATTGTGCACGATTCCATTCAAATTTATGATCTGGGTGTCTGAATAATGTTACAGTTGGAAGCAAACAATTAAATTCTGAGTTTGGTGTTGTTATTACGACCATGGCTGGAGACATAAAACCAAATACCACTTCTGGGAATTTGTCCAGCTCTTCTGCCTCCAGGTGTTCTATTCTGAAGATAGAAGGTTACAAGGATCTTCTTACCAAGCAGATTAAGTGTGTACAGTACATACTTGAATGAAGTAGCAAAGCTGCACAACTACAGTAAGTCTGATATAAGAAAAAATATATTCTCAAGATAACTTTGTTTTTCTATCTAAAAGTATGACACTATTTTATACTTGATCCAACTAGCCTAGTATTGTATATATTTCAGCTATGCAGTTCTCCATGGTCTCTAACCAAGACCTATCTCAGTCCTTACCTAGTTCTACATCTTATTAAAAACTGACAAATCATCAGGTCAGGATGACAATCCACCCAAGAGTTCTTAATCACCATCTATATTTTGTTGTTGCTTAGCCGTTTAGTCGTGTCCGACTTTTCGTGACCCCATGGACCAGAGCACGCCAGGCACCCATCTATACTTAAGGAATGTAAAGTATGTAAAACCATTTTTAAAGGGATCAGATGGGATCTAGGATTTTACAGGCCAGTTAGTATAAAATTTGTTTTGGGAAAATTGAGGGACAGCATTATTAAAGGCAGAATTACAAAACATACAGAAGAATAAGTCTTTCTGAAGCAGAACCAGGCCTGTTTCATCAATCTAATTTAGAGTATAAACAAACATAGATAGAGGCAATACAACTGACAGTGTACTTAAGACTTTCAAAGAGGTTTTGATAATGTTTCTGTTAAAGACAGGAAGTAGAGTAGGAATAAAGAGAAAGTTCTTCCAATGGAAGGATGTGGAGTACCAAAGAATCCGTATTGGGGCCTGTGCTTTCTAACTTGTTCATAAATTATCTGTAGCTAGTAGTAAGCAGTGAGGTGATTATATCAATTGTACCAAAAGGAGTTCAAAAAGGACCTCCCCAAACGATGGCAGTGAATTTAAGCAAGTGTACGTAAATGGATGCCCATTGGGGCAAAAATAAATAAATCCTCATTTCACATATATGTTAATCTGGCAGTTAAGTCTGAACTGCCAGTGACTGTACAAGAACTAGACCTTTGGGTCACTGTGAATAGCTTGAAGATGTCGACCTAGCATGCAGTACATATGGAAAAGGTGGATTTTATGTTAAGAATCATTACAAAAGGGATTGAAAATAATACCGCCAATATCAATCCTACTGCCAATATCATAGTGCTGTTGGACAAAATCTATGGCGCATCCACACTTGGAATACTGTGTACAGTTCTGTTTGCCTCTCCTCAAAAAGGATATTGTAGAGTCAGGAAAAGTTCAAAAAAGGGGCAACCAAAATGACACCAAAGTTGGAAGATTCGTAAGCCCTAGTTCACACTGTCAGGATTAATGGCGTTTCTCAGGTACAGAAATCTTTTCCAGTTTATAAAAGTAAACAGAAGTTTTTCTAGTATATTCTTTGTATGTGCAGAAACTGAAGCTGGAACATGCTAGAAAGAATTCTAGCTGCTCAGCACTTTTAATTTCTGCTAAGAAGCAAGGTGGATATTGTTTTGACTACATCTCCCTTCAAGGTAACTGGGAACATGTATCAGCTACCCAGTGAGCAGTTACACTTTACTTTTGATTCTCTATCTGCCTGGATTCTTACTTCCTCACTCTCAGTGTATTCTTGTATAGTGTTAGATTTTATATGCTGAACTGATTTTTATGCCCAAGATGCACCTTGTCAAGGCTTTGACAAAGAACCACATGATTTATGCCTTAGTAAATTATTCCTAGCGACTCTTCTGCGTCCAGTGTTTTTTCTTGGAATGCACGCTATGGCAAGAGGTCTGCAACTCTGCTAATTAATCATCAAGCCAGAGGTCCCCCAGAACTTGAGGGGCTCTAATCCCAACACACACAGCATATAGTTATTGTGGAATCCACTTCCACAATATTTTGTAATGGCTCCCAACTTGGATGGCTTTAAAAAAGGATTAGACAAATTCACTCAGGATAAGGCTATCAATGATTGTGATATACCTTTACTGCTGGAAGGCAGGATGCCTTTGAACAGCAGCTACTGAGAATCACAAGTGGGGAAGAATTCTGCTGCACTCAGGTCCTGCTTGCAGACTTCCCAGAGTGATCTGGGGAAACTGAAAACAAGATGCTGGAGCAGATGGGCCTTTAGTTTGATCCTGCAGGACTATTATGTTATTATCCTGCAGAGCTCTTAGCCTTTCTCCAGAAATTAAGCCTACTCTAGCATTATGTTACGGATCCTAGGTCTTCCCATCCACACTTCCATTGAGCTATGGGTTCTCCACCTCACCAAACCCTTGGATATTCCATGAATATTTCTATGCCCTTTGTTCCAAAGTACTGCTACACCACACAACAGTCTCAACCATCCCAACTGTATTAAATTATAATGTCCTAAGTTTAAGAAGTTAAAAGATGGCACACTCCTTTATTTTTGAGAAGTTGCTTGGAACTAGGGAAGAGGAAAGTGTGTTATATATGGTAGAAAATGTATTTAAATCGACATGCTTTTAAAACCAAAACCTGAAAAACATTGCCAAATAAAGTATTTCAGTAGAATACTCACACTTCAATGCATGTTATCATATCAAAGCCGAGCATACAAGGGTCTCTGTGAGCAACTGAACCCTGATAGAGGATAACTGTCAGACGTCTTTCACTTGGCTGGAGATAGTCACCAGGAAGGGGAGATAGTGTATGCCTACAAGCAAAGAAGTTGTACAGTATAGAAGACCTCAGGTGACATTTACTTTTACCCATACTACCCCCCACCTCATCTAACTACTGGTGCACCAGGAAGTTCCAATTGACTCTAGCTGAAATGGAAGGCAAATCAGTACAATATAATACTGGATTTGCTGGAGCTCTACAGTCTGCACAGGAAACGCATTTTAATGCCCTTACTTGACAGCATAAGAAACAACTGTGCACAATTAGAAGTAATTCTCAGTGCAAGTTTGATGTTTCGATTTTATTCTTTTTCATCATTTAATATAGTAAAAATGTCTATGCATTTTACATAAAAAAATTAAACAATAATATTAACAAATTATTTAAAAACTAGATAAAAATGGGAAGACGGCAAAACACAACTGAAGATAAACTCTAGAAGATATTTTTCTTGGGTATAATTCCCACAAACTGAGTATCTTACTTTCAACAAAAATAGTACAATTTTTTTGTGTGACTGTCCCAACAACATTTAAGGCTTTTTAAAAAGGAAAATAACTTAAGAAATTGAAAATGGAGAAGAGTGCAGTTTGCTGACGCCGAGCAAAGCTTATCAGGAGCTAACTACTCTTTCAGATGTATTAGAGAACTGCTAGTAATAAAATTGGAGTGGTCCAACCAGAAACATACATTGTTCCAAATGTAAAATACTATAGCATAGGATATGACACATAATAATATTCATCCTATCCTCAGATTAGTTTTCAGTATTTTTCTCAGCTGACATTGCTTTTCTTTCCACTGCTAGATTAAAGCGATTTAGGTATATTCTGTGTACTCTACCTAGTCTGGTACTAGCGACGAAACCACAATATTAAATATTCATTTGTTAACTATTAATATTAATCAAATGAAATATTTTCAAACCTAAAAGGTGCTAACGACTCTGAAAAATACTAATTATGAAGCCATGTGAAGAAGAGCAAACCATGGTGATCACACAGTTTCCTAACTCCAGGGAAACAGTGTTATTTTCACTGTTTGCACTGTAACACATGCTTTCTTAATTAGGCTGATCGGGGTTGGAACAGATAAAGCTAGCTGCACAGTGCTCCACGAGACTCAACCATCACCTGATTATCAGAGCCAGTGAATCCCAGTGCACCGCCAGGCCAAATGAGAAGGCCCAGTGTGGCCCATGAGCTAGATTCCTCACCATTGCTGTAGCCAATCCCCAATCTTGTGTTAGGAACTGAATGGCTGATTTTGAGATATATATATATTCTGAAATTTCCAAGCCACAGCAAACAGCTTTTGCAAAAGAAATTAAAGGATATTTTTTCTCCTTACATATTCTCCTTCATCACATCTTCACTAATATCTAGCCCAACGAGCACTTCAATGCAGCTGCAGAATTTCAGCATCCAGAGTAGCTTGCATTCAGCACATCCCAAATCTGCCACCTGTCAATTAGAATTAAATACATTAATAGTCCATAACTAAAACTGATACAACTTTAAAGTCACTAGTAGCTTAGGAATCGAAACCGCTCCTTAATTCTGAATTTGTTTGCACTTAGGGTGACATACAGAGGGTTAGTCATACTCAAAACAGACAACTTAGTTGGGTATCACCCTTAGTTTGCCAAAGGGCAGGGAAGATGTGAGATCTGACTCCACTGGGGTGGGGGGTGGGGAATCCAAGGACCCAGTTAATGCAGGATAAATTCTGTGGTTAGCATTAAGGCAAAGTTCTCTGTTAACTCCAAACTAAACAAATTCCTTCCAGTAGCACCTTAAAGACCAACTAAGTCAGTTCTTGGTATGAGCTTTCGTGTGCATGCACACTTCTTCAGATACACTGAAACAGAAGTTTCCAGACCCTTCTATATAGTGAGAAGGTGGGGAGGGGTATTACTCAGAAGGGTGGTGGGAATGGGTGATTGGCAGATAGCTGTGATGAGCCTGTTGACGACTCTTAACGACTGCAATAGGTCTTACAGGAAAAAGCAAGGGGTGAAAAGGTGAAAAATGGCTTTGTCATGTATAATGAGATAAGAATCCAAGGTCTTTGTTCAGACCAGGTTTCTCCATGGTTTTGAGTTTGGTGATAAGTTGTAATTCAGCAGCTTCTCTTTCCAGTCTATTTCTGAAATTCCTTTGTAGTAAAACAGCTACTTTGAGATCTTGTATAGAATGTCCTGGGAGATTGAAATGTTCTCCTACTGGTTTCTCTGTCTTGTGATTCCTGATGTCCGATTTATGTCCGTTTGCAGCAAGAGAGAACTTGCTGCAAGACAGACCCAAAAAAGAAAATAACAGAACACCTCTAGTCATCACATACAGCTCCCAAGTTAAAACAGTACAACGCATCATCAGAGATCTACAACCTCTCCTGGACAATGACAGTTCTCTTTCTCAAGCTCTGGGAGGAAGACCTTTCATTGCCTACAGACAGCCACCCAGTCTTAAACAACTCCTAACCCACAATAATACTATAACCAGACTTAACACGGACACTGGCACCAGAGCCTGCAATAAACCCAGATGCCAACTTTGCTGCCACATACACCCGGACAACACCATTACTGGCCCCAACAACATCACACATACCATCTCGGGACTATTTAATTGCTCATCGTCTAACATTGTGTATGCCATAAAATGCCAACAGTGTCCTTCAGCTCTCTATATTGGACAAACAGGCCAGACCTTACGCCAAAGAATAAACGGACATAAATCGGACATCAGGAATCACAAGACAGAGAAACCAGTAGGAGAACATTTCAATGCATTTCAATGTTTCAGTGTATCTGAAGAAGTGTGCATGCACACGAAAGCTCATACCAAGAACTAACTTAGTTGGTCTTTAAGGTGCTACTGGAAGGAATTTGTTTTGTTTTGACTATGGCAGACCAACACGGCTACCTATCTGTAACTGGAACTCCAAACTAGGCAACCATGACTTAAAAGTCTGTTAACCAACCTTAAACCATGTTTCCTGATTTGGACTTAACAGTGAAATTTGGCTTAACAGAAGCTCTTTGTACCAAGCATATAACAGAAGGAAAGGAGATTGTGTGTGCATGTGAAAAATTCTATCTGGGCAGCAAAGAAGCACTTTTCCTCCCCTCCTGTCCTGGTTGGCACAAGAACAGGTTCTGTGACTACAGTGTTAGCTATACAGCTCCACTCTACAAGCCCTCATGCTCCTAGTCAGGGTTTGGAATTGGTCTCCAAGTGGCTGAGACACTTTAAAATAATGCAGCAAATTTGAGACAAGAGACAAGTAATACAATGATTACTTATGATCACCCCCACCCCCATTTAAGTTTTCCTTATTTGTACTATTTCCGCATGGAAGTGCCTGTCTAGCTCAATTATGTTTAAGTGTGTCACATCACAGCAAGACTAAGGCCAACAATTCTGAAGCAGTTAGCCATACTAAGAACATATTTTGCTAAGAAACATATACAAACCTTTTTAGGTTTATGTTTACTCACTAACTGTTTAACAAACAGGTAGCGTTGTTTGTATAGTGGTGGCATAAATTTAATTGTCCTTGTCAGTTCATCCTTTTGCATTTTTGCATCCATAGCCAAGGCTAAAAACAAAAGATAGGAATGTTTTAGAAATACTATATAACAATTATTTTGCAGCTTGGAAATTCCTGAGCATTCTTGGCTCCTGCTTTCCTTTCAGTCTGAAATCTAACTCAAAAATTGTCACCATTTTGACAGGTAGCATTTTGGTATCCCATGTGTTTATTTCCTTCACATCTTTTCTCCACGAAATTGGTTGGCAAAACTTGATACAAACATCAAGATTAGTTTCTAGCTTTTGATATAAAATATGTTATTAATGCATACATTAAAGCCTTTTGTTTATTGGTTATTGTTAATAATGCAAGAGAGGCTACTACCAGTGCTTCTTTTTTCAAGAAAAATAGGTGCTGGAATTCACCATGAAGTTGTTACAATAAGTCACTGGGTGACCCGAGGTAGCTCTGAACAGATGCTGGTTTTGCAACAGGAATGTTCACCACCCACAGAGGTGCTAAAAACTACAGCAAGCTATCTCTCTAGCTGGTTTGGGGGTCACCCTTGGTTCTGGTGCAGGTCAAATAAATGGCCCCCCAAGTTCTCTTAAGATTCAGACAGATGGCTAGAGCAACTCGGAAGACCCCTTACACAAACACGCATGCATTCATGCAATGGTAGAGGTCTGGCTGAAAACCCTAAATCCCACCACCGCTACACGTCAGACAGATCGAAGAAAAGGAAATACAAATTGGCACCACCTGTAGCTTGACCAATCACAGCTAGGAGCTAGGTGGAGTCATAGATCTTTTAAAAAGTAGACTTGCACACACAGGTCAGGTTCCCTTGAAATGTTCGTTTTGGGCTTCTCAGAAGTACATAAAGGCAGTAAGTAGGCAGGGGCTGGAGCCAGCCCGCAATGGCATCCCCCCCCCCCAAGAGGTGCCAGAACTGTGCTCCGGAGCAGTCCAGCTGAGAAAAAGCACCGGTTACTACCATCATTTCCCATTGCATAATTGTTTAACACTTGAAAAGGCCGATTGCTCTTTCTTAAGCACATGCACTTGGAAGTAAGCCATACTGTAATCTATATGCATTGCCTCTGAGTAAATATGTTTTAAGATTATGGTATAAATGTTAATTTGTTCTTTATTAATAGCCATAATTTTAAATAAATCCAGCACGCAGCACATAATACCACATTTTAGTACTGTTCAGGCATTGCACCTGCTGTGAACAGACAGTTGGCAAGTCTAATTAGTATGAACTACAAAATTATTAAAAAATGTTTTGACGTTACTGGCAACGCTGCTTTTTCAATGATTTTATGAGGTTGTCTCATTAAAATGTTCCAGAAGCTTCTTGACAAAATACTAAATAAGGGGAAATATATTTTTCTTTTTCCTGTGCTGAGGCTGTCTCTGACTGGCAAATGTCTAGCTTTCAAGACAACTGAAATAATTGTGCTGAACGCTGTCTCTAAACACACTGTGAGACAGAAGAAATGTTAAGTGAGCAGGCTCACATTACACACTGTACCCAGCCCCGAAATTGGGCACTATTTCTCCTGTCAATTTGCTCCATAACACCCCCAAGTTCAATAGATAGGATTCTGCTCTGAATGCTTCATTATTTGCACAGCACTATTCCTTGCTTTTTTAAAAAAATATATACTTGTTTCTCTTCTGCTTTTTTAAAATTTACGGTGCAATCAGGAGGCATTCTGCAGCAGCTATTTAGCTATAAGAAAGATCCTTCTGGCACTATACTAAAGGCTAATGAATTTAAGCTCAATTCTAAGCTCAATTTGGGAGTATGCCCCACCGAACTCAACAGGACTTGCTTCCGATTAGATAGGATCGTGCTATAATTTTGAAGCCTAGGTTTCTTTGGACTACAGTTCACTCCAACATACATGAAATCAAGATCAGAGGAAGCATACTTCTGAATCCAAGATGGAGAAGGGGCCATAGCTCAGTGGCAGAGCATGTGATTTGTATGCAAGTCCCTGGTTTAATCCCCCAAATCTCTAGACATTCTGTGTGGGGAGGGCCAATGTTTTTATTTGTCACTACATTATGTATGTTTGCTTTTTTATATTGTAAACTGCCCTGTGATGGAGGGTGGAAGAGAAATTTAATAAGATAAATAAATAAATCCACGTAGACAATACTGTACTGAACAAGGTGGATCAATTGTCTTCTCTTGGTATAAGGCAGCTTTCTATGTTCCTATGGTTGGAACAAGCAGCAGGGGAAAACCATCACCTTCATGTCCTACATCCAACGAAGCGGGTTCTAGTTCACAAAAACATATGCCATTTGCACAGCATTAGAAAAAAGAATGAACCTTGAAGCACCACAATAAAGGTCCCTAGATTTAGGCTGCAATCTCCCTATTTGGGAGCAAGTAAATTCAACGCAGGTATCCCTGCGACGGGGTGAGCTCCTGTTGCTCAGTCCCTGCTCCTGCCAACCTAGCAGTTCGAAAGCACGTCAAAGTGCAAGTAAATAAATAGGTATCACTCCGGCAGAAAGGTAAACGGCGTTTCCGTGCGCTGCTCTGGTTCGCCAGAAGCGGCTTAGTCATGTTGGCCACATGAGCCGGAAGCTGTATGCTGGCTCCCTCGGCCAATAAAGCGAGATGAGTGCCACAACTCCAGAGTTGTCCATGAGTGGACCTTTACCTTTAAACTCAATGAGACCTATTTTTGAGTCAATATGCCTAGGGTTGTACCATCGATCTACTGCCCAATTTTGCTGCTCTTAAATAAATGTAAGCCTAGCACACCACCTAATTTTTATATTCTATATTTTAATAATAATAATAATAATAATAATAATAATAATAAACCTGCCTAGATTCTCTTTGTTCTCATTTTCCACCTACCAAGGAACCTGTGCATTTCACTGATTAGTGAAGAGACTTGGAACTGCTGGATTTTACATTTTCAATTTATAAGTACCAATTATAGTTTCAAATATGGGGCTACTGAATGCACCTTCACAGAAGCTTTAAGCGCATTCTGAAACCTGCACAGCACCTAATAGTCTCCTTTGAATGACTACTACCTCCACCCACATCCAGAATTAAAACGACCCAGGAATCTTTGGATGTAACAAATAATAACAACAACAACAATAACAATCCGCTAGGCTCCCCTGGTCCTGTTTACCTTCCAATCCAGCCTGAAGAAGAGTCCTACCGATCTATAAAACAAAAACAAATAAACCTTGCACAGTATCTTGCAAAGTTTTACTTAACCTAATAAAAGGCTTGCTGCAAACTGAGTGGATTTTTCTTATTCTTACAAACCCACACGACCACCTCTTGGCTTTTACAAGGCTATTTGTAACAGACTACCAACACTTGACATTTTAGGCAAAGGGACAAGGGGCGCCTCTACTTTCGAAAACTCGAAGGCCGCAGCCTGCTTCTCGTCTCCTGATAATTTCTACTTTAAAGAAAAGCAACGTGTGTGTTTTGTGGGAAGAAGCGGTGTTTTCACTCCTCTTCCTTCCCAAAGGGCATTTGCCGAGCAGCGAAACGGAACTGGCTCGTCCAGAGGCCTTTCACCGTTCACCCCAGCTGGCCCGGGCGCCTATCTAAACGGTGCGGCCCACTCTGAGGTGAAGCGCTTAAGTCCCGCTCTCCGTACTCTCGGAGCCGTATCTGAAGCGCCACTGCTGCCGCCGCCCTAACGTATGCGCAGCCTCAGCCCAACCGCCCACTTCCGCCAGCGCCCGCCGCTCTGATTGGCCGCCCGAGCCCGGGAAGGCCCTTCCGTCACTTCCGCAGCGGCCGCCATCTTGTTGGCGGTTGGCGGAGCTCGGCTCGGCAGCGTTCTCCCCGAGAGGCTTCCGCTCGCCTCGTCGCCGCTGCGGCCTTTGCTCGGCCGACCGCTGTTTCGGTGTGAGCGGGAGTCGCCCCTCTCCGGCGACGCCATGGCCAACAACTGCCCCGTCGTGGGCGCCGGGAACTGCCACCAACAGCAGCAGCAGCACCAGCAGCAGTCGCCTCAGCATCAGCCGGGAGGCCAACAGCAGCAGCCGCCGCCTCTCCCGCTCCCGCAGGCCGGCGCCGTTTTGTCTCCTCCGCTGCCGCTGCAGAGCGCGGGGCCCAAGCCGGCGGCCTCGGGGAAGCAGGGCAACGTGCTGCCCCTGTGGGGGAACGAGAAGACCATGAACCTGAACCCCATGATCCTCACCAACATCCTCTCCTCGCCCTACTTCAAGGTGCAGCTTTACGAGCTCAAGACCTACCACGAGGTGGTCGACGAAATCTACTTCAAGGTGAGCCGGGAACCCGGGAAGGAACTAGGTCCTTTCGGAGGAAGCCGGCGAGATTCTTGTTTTCAAATCCTTTGGTTCGCTCATCACCGCGTGGCCGAGCAGATCTCATCTGGCCTGGGCCCAAAAACATAAGGCTCTTCGCAGCTGTCTCTTCCACAATCCATCCCCATACTATTTTTTAATAATAATGAATATTTTATTCTAGTCTCGCCATCAAAATGGGAGATGCTGACCTATTTCTTCCCACGATCGTCAGAGAGAAGGCGATGTAGTTGTAATGTGGCTACTTTTTTCTTTGGGAAATGGCTATGCAATTCTTTGTCTCAGTCCAGACTCCAGATCTCGATCTCTATCTCTCTTCCCACCCCCACCCCCCCATATCTTACCAGTCAGACTTGTATGTTGGTTGAATTTAGAAACTTAATGCCAGCGCTGCGTGTGTGTTAAAACTGGCGATTGCACTGGGCAGCATGTTCACGTCCTTTCCTAGCCAAAGATCTAAAACAGGCGGTTGAGGAATTCAGCAGGAGGTAACCAGCACGCTGCATACTCTGTTACGTTGGCTGTATACCAACATAACACTGTCCTAATCTTAATGCTAATAAGTTAAAATTTGAGGCCTAATTACTAATTGATTTTGGCCGTCTTAAAATGGAATTCTAATATGCTGTGTATTTCAGATGCTGTGAGTAAAAGCTGTTTAGTTTGATCTATGTGACCCTGCTTTCAGTCATTCTTATGGCTGCTAACAGAGTCTTTCATTGATTAAATTGGGGTTCTGTAACCTGGAAGATTATGACTGTCATTTATTTTCTATGAACCAGTTTAAGCTTTGAAACGTTGCTGTTCAGGTGTGAGCCTGAATTGCGGAGCTAAACACAATGATGGGAAGCCTGTGGCCTTTCAGGTGTTTTTGGAGTCGAAAAACATATGGAGAGCCACAACTTCCCCATCTTTCACCCAGAACCTAGCCCACCACTTAGATATCTTAAAATTACCTAAATTCACAGTGGAGTAAGTAATTTGGGACCAACCAGATTGTCACAAAAGGGAGCGGAGGGGTAAACAGTTAAAAAATGGGGCTAATGATGTAGCCATTTATTATTCTCCAACCACACCCCTTTTGTGTATCATAACTGATTAACAGTTCTGAAGAACTCAAAAGTGCCACATGTTTATGACATTTTGGGTAGTCTCAATAAAAGTACTACCCAACTAGATTTTGGTGGGGGGGTTTTCTTACAGACAGATATAGCTACAAGCTACTTGCCTTTTAAATTCACTTATTTTTCTGTACTTTCTGGTCCTTTTCAAATAACTTTGGTATGGGACTTGAGGGAATACAGGAGGAAGGACTTGAACTCTCCATAGGTTACATTGTTTCTAATGAATCACTTAGCATACTTTGTTATAGAATAATTTGATATGCTCAGGACTTTTGGGGGGGAGCACAAGCAGAAATCAAGTGGGCTGTTAGATTGGGCTATTGAATTTAAATTAATTGAGCTCATAGATAAGTGTGTTTATGTTCCAAGTTTTTCTCCACTTCTGTTCTCTTAATCCATATCTTCATAACATCAAATATAGGGAAATCAGATCTATCTGCATTTTCCGGGAGGCATTACGACCTTCGGTTAATTGCATTGGCTTTTTCTCTTGCTGATCATTCAGTGGTTATAGTGTGGCATAGTGTGACTCTTTTTACCACTTAATTTAAAAGCAACAAAACCTCATTCTTTTTAACTAGCAAATGATTTTTTTCTAGAGCTTGTAGGGTCCATCTACATTTAAATTGCCTCACTTTCAAAAAATGCTACCTTAAGCAAAATATTGACTACTGATTCTTTAATTTCTATACCACTTAATATACCGTGGTACCTTGGTTTACAAACTTAATCTGTTCCGGAAGTCCGTCCTTAAACCAAAACCGTTCTTAAACCGAGGTGTGCTTTCCCTAATAAGGCCTCCTGCCACCGGTGCCCTTCCAAAGACGACCAAAATGTAAGATATACTTGCCAGAAATGTCAGTTATATCTGATATGCTGGTTACCTCGGTTGATAAGAGCGTGGTGCTGAAAACACCAAAGTCAAGGATTTGATCCTCATATGGGTGCATATTCCTGCATCACATGGGGTTGGACTAGATGATCCATGGGGATCCTTCCAACTCTGTGATTCTATTATTTTATTTTACAATTTCTATTATTTGATTAAGATTTGCTTTCCTCATTTTTTCCTTCCTTTGTTTTTTTTTTCATACTGCCTCCTTTACCTTCGTTTTTTTTCATACTTCCTCCTTTACCCCCAAAGTTAATTTAAAGCAACATTTTCAAATAACATGTTTCATTCATGCTTAAATTAAAACATAGGAAACATGGGGAAAGCTATTAAGTTTCTGTAATTTGTCAGTCAAAATTGTCTTACATATGTAAATCATGTATATTGGAAATACTTCAAATAAATAAGAACAAGTTGAAATAGTTTTCATATGAAATGTAGAGGAATCACATTTACTCAAATGTATGCTCTTTATTACACTGAGATTTACAAGCTTCTTAGCATGGATAGAATTGCAGCCTTGGAGATGGTTTCAATGTAATGTGAAACCATGCTGTACTGTGAACAAACAGTGGTGAGCCTTAGAATCATACTCTCTGTCGTCTCCAAGCTTTTAATTATTTTTCAGTTGAATATGTGCACAGAGCAAAATGGCACCTGTAACACTGAAGTAGGAGCCCTTCCCACTGTGAAGATAGCATAGAAAACCTGGACTAGATTGAGAAGAGCACGCACTGTACAATAATTTCATGCCTGGAAATCGGTACAGAGATGAGGAGGTGAAGAGCCACAACATGTTCTCTTCCCATGTATCTTGGAGCAAATCATGCTATATTATTATTATTATTATTATTATTATTATTATTATTATTCATATCCCATCAATCTGGCTGGGTTTTCCCAGCCACTCTGGGTGGCTCCCAACAGAATATTAGAAACATGATAAAATATCAAACATTAAAAACTTCCCTAAACAGGGTTGCCTACAGTCATACCTCGGGTTGAAGTAGCTTCAGGTTAAGTATTTTCGGGTTGCGCTCCGCAGTGACCCGGAAGTAATGGAGTGCGTTACTTCCAGGTTTCGCCACATGCGCAGACGCTCAAAATGACGTCATGCGCGGAAGCGGCAAGACGTGCAGTCACGTGTTATATTCTACTCAGGATGCGAACGGGGCTCCAGAACAGATCCCGTTCGCATCCAGAGGTACCACTGTATTCTAAAAGTCAGATAGTTGTTTATTTCCTGATGGAAGGGCATTCCCAGGACGGGCGCCACTACCGAGAAGGCCCTCTGCCTGGTTCCTTGTAACCTCACTTCTCACAGTGAGGGAACTGCCAGAAGGCCCTCAGAGGTGGACCTTAGTGTCTGGGCTGAATGATGGGGACGGAAACGCTCCTTCAGGTATACTGGGCCAAGGCCGTTTAGGGCTTTAAAAGTCAGCACCAACACTTTGAATTCTGCTCGGAAACGTACAGCTTGGGAAGAAGCTGTATTGTAATGCTTATAGGCTTTGATGGTCACAGTCCACACAAGAGTCAGTTCTTCAACAAATGAACTCAAAGTCCCTTTAGGTAATGGCAGGGGTCCATTAACGGTTGGTGATTATTGTGTATATTGGCAGGAGCCCCTAATTTCTGACCTTTCTGAAGAATGGCTTGTTGTCTTTTACAAAGACTCTGAAAATAGTCAGATGTTTTTCAAGTTTGGTGTAATAGGAACAAGCTTCAGAATGCCTCTGAAGTTCAAAATGACATCAATGACAAAATATTCCTCCCCTTGTCATAGGCACACATGTAGTGTGGAGCCAAATTTTAGCTGGTTACTAGGACCAGCCAAAATTTGTGGACCCCTAGCAAACAGAACTACTTTCTCCATTCCTTGGCTTCTTGCCTAAGTCACCACTACTTTGCACAACCATACACTTGCCATTTATTATTCATGTTTAGAATTTATAAACCACTTAATATAGAATACCAGAGTGATGGACATAAGATAAACAAAATTAAATGCATAATAACTGAGCTAGTGTAATTTTCTTGAAATAGAAAATGAAAAGTTGGTAAGGTATTAATAATTGAATAGCTGAGCACTTTGTAGAGAAAGATAGTTAGAGGGCGTAAAGTAGAAAAGTGATAACCAGGTGACATCACTGCATGATTTGTCTGAAGAACAGACTATTGTCTCCTGGAACCTCTAGCCTATCAAAATTTACCAATCATCTCATAGGCCATAATAATAAATATTATTTGAAGTGCTATATTTGTATTCTGAAAATGTAAAAGTCAGATTGACAGTCAAATCCTGCATGTTTATTTAAAAGCAAGTCCAAAAAATTTGACAGCTTATTCTCAAATAATTATGTATATGATATGAGTCATGACCTTAGTTTTAAATAGATATTTGCAAGTACACCTCTAGCTCATTTTGTATTGTACTTGGGGTTGAGGAATGATTTGTCCTTACTATTTGCTGAGGGCGGGGGCAATAGGAATGGGTGTGTCAATAACACACTGTGCTTAGTACAGTCTGAGTTAAAATGTAAATCTAAAATGATGATGGGTTGATTAATTGCTTTATTGTTTTCAGGTTACACATGTTGAGCCTTGGGAGAAAGGCAGCAGAAAAACAGCAGGCCAGACAGGGATGTGCGGAGGGGTAAGTAGAAGTACGTGCCTTCTGAAGTTTTTTATATGGTAGCTAATCATTTCCAAAATGCAACATTGAACTCAGCAGAAAATTTAGTGTTGTAAGCTCTAATCAAGTTAATTGATAGATTATGCCACTAAAGCCTTAACTGACTGGTCATTGTGGGCTTATTATTTTGAAGTTAGTGTGACTGATTTGGTACTTGTAATAGGGAATGAAAAAGAAAATGTTGGATTCTAAACAATGCAAGACAAGTGCATATGATTGAATTGTTACATCATCAAATGTTCACAAATAGTTCAAAAATAATTCCCAAGTAAAGTTTTGAATTTCAAAAAATATTCTATATAAACCATGCTAAATCTGCTTAACTTTCACGCCTCACAATTATTTCATTTCACTTGAAATTCTTTGGTTATTATTTTTTAAAAATTAAGATTCAGATCTCAATCAGCTTAGGCCATTGGGAAGTTTCCATGCATTCCTGGTTCGATAGTTGGAAGTGGAGACTAAATCCAGTCATACCTCCTCCAAAAATATTGTAGGCCTAATGTCTGGATGGGGCTCTTCAACTTCAGGAAATGTTAGCGCAGTCACCCACTGCTCAGCAACTTCTAAGTGAATCAGATGACCTTCCTTAAGTGTTGAGCTTACAAACTTGCAGAAAAAAACCCATTAATGTTATATGTACTGAAGTGAAAAGTATTTCTCTTCAGTGTCTTACTCTCTAGTGTTACATGAGTTGTATTTCTCTTCCTCCTAATCTCTAAAGGTGCGTGGTGTTGGAACTGGAGGTATAGTGTCTACAGCCTTTTGCCTCCTGTACAAGCTATTTACCCTGAAGCTTACCCGTAAGCAAGTGATGGGGTTGATAACTCATACGGACTCCCCCTTTATTAGGGCCCTTGGATTCATGTATATTAGGTAAGTAGCCATATACTTAACTGTCAGCTAACTTTGCTGCAAAAAATGTTATTAAATTTACACAGTCTCTTTGTACTTCAAGGTACACACAGCCTCCAACTGATTTATGGGACTGGTTTGAATCCTTTCTTGATGATGAGGAGGTATGTCAACAAGGGTAATAATTTACTTTCTTTTCTTTCTGAAATCTTAAGTAAAGTAACTTTGAGATGAACTTCTGTATGTTGGAAAACAGTTTTTAACCATGCGAAAAGTAAAACCTTTCTCATCTTTAATGGTTTGCAAACTTGCAATGAACAGAGACTACAGGACATTCTTACACCCTTAAATTAAGTTGGAATTGAATATATCACCAGCCTAACTGCTTGGGGGGAAATGGAATGCATACTTAGAAAGATAACTACAGTATGGGACAATCTTTTAACCAAGTATGAAACCTGAAAAATCAGGTGGGTGTTTGTTTGTTTGTTTGTTTGTTTACGTGAAAGTAAATGGACAATGACGAAGCAGAATTGAATGGGGCATCTGCAGTCCAACAGCATGTGAACACAGCTACAGTCTGTAGTTGCTTTCTAAAATTTTCAATTGATAGCACTGCCACTGAACTAGCAAATTGCTTTTAACCTCTTAACTTTCAAATAGTGATAATAAGGCCATACAGAAACTGCTGAAAGGGGTAATTTCCTCCAGTGCACATGTGCTATTTTTAGTGTGGATTCTCTTTTCCGCAGCATTTTTACCACACATTAATCTGCTTCTCAGATTTCAGCCTTTGTCCTAAGTATATTTTATGTTATAGGAACTATTGAATTTTGCCTCTAGAAGTAGTCGTTGATGATTCATACTAATACCTTGCAGTGTACTTTGCTAGTTACTGCCACAGTAAATGTTTAGATCCCATGCAAAAAAAGACCTTTAGGGATCCAGTACACAATTGTAATGTCTCGCTTAGACTACGCAGTGCTCTTTTTAAGGTTACATGACTATTTTATGCTTGTAGTTTTTGCTCTAATGGCATATATTTTGACTTCCCTTAATCTAATAATACAGAATGGCATTCTTGGCTCCTGTTCATTAACTGCTTTATGATCACTTTGGCCTCTTTCATGTAGTAACACAACTGTAGTAACACAGAAGTATCATTTCTACATATTAACATTTATCTCAGTTTGCCACTGTTGAAGATGTGAAAGCAGTTCAGCGTTGTGTCTCTGGATGTATCTAGCTAAATGTTGTTAGTGCTTTGACTTTTTCACTGATGCTCTTATTTTTGTATGTACCACTTCGGGTACTACATTTAAGCCAGTGTTTTATTTTCTTCTTTAGATCTCTGTGCAGTTTTGTTTGGAAATACTGTATATCTGAACACTTAAATGTGTGTGAGTGCAAGCAATTTTACATTGAGATTTTCTCTTCCTGTTTTAGATAACAAATCTCACTTTCCTTGTGTGCTTGCACTATAGGTTTGGGCCTGACAATAGCTGACTAACATGTCCTGAGCTGTGAGAGGGCATAGCAAGAAGGCCTTCATGCGGTAATGACCCTTTTCCGAGACAATGGTCATCATGGATTATGCGTTTCCAATTATTTGTTCCTTTATTTATTTTTTTGCATAACTCTAAATTAGAAACCTCACTGCTTCATGGCAGTTGGTTTGCTATTGCTTCCGATTTAGGCAGGGTCCATTTTCTACTACAACTTTTTCTGGTTATTTTTAGACAGGAAATAGTCATCCTCAATTGTTCAGTTGTGACCACAATCCTCAAAAATGAGAATTAATGTCAAGCAAGTTACGATCTATTTTGTGGCATAACAGTAAAAGATGGTAGCATACAAGCCAGCTGTGTAAGCAAATGTTACACTAATCTGTTGAGACATGAGCCCTTTACTATTTGGCTGCAGGATTGGTATGCACCTGCATGCATATGCATTAAGTCCAACTCCCACTCTATAACGTAGGGCCAAATGCAAAGGTACAAGAGTTGAAGTTCTTAGGCAACTTATTTACCAGCAGAAACAGCTAAGCCGTCATATTTGAAACTTGAAAGATGGCAATCAGTATAGTAGCATTTGTTCTAAAGGAAACTCTAGATGGTTTCTTACATTCAGAATTTGTGTTCTGTTTTGTGTTTGTTTTTTGAAGGACCTTGATGTGAAAGCAGGTGGCGGCTGTGTCATGACCATTGGAGAAATGCTGCGCTCTTTTCTAACTAAGCTGGAATGGTTTTCTACGTTATTTCCAAGGATTCCTGTACCAGTACAAAAGAACATTGATCAACAAATTAAAGCCAGGCCTAGAAAAATCAAGAAGGATGGCAAGGAGGGAGTAGAAGAAGTAGACAGGCATGCGGAACGTAGACGTTCAAGGTTATACATTAACTTTACAAAATAAGTTACTTAATTTAGATGTTCTCATCCTATAATTTCACATAATCAAAACTTTTTGTAGTTATGTTTGCAGTGTGGTCTTCTAAATGAGTAATAGCATTTATGTAGTACTTTAGATAGCTTCACATACATTATCTCAATAATCCTTACAATTCCTTTATAGGAATGGTGGTATTCCCATATAGCAGATGAGCTGCGCTATGTTTTGTTTAACTTAGTGTATATGGCTAAAGTAAGAGTCTGCTGGCACAAGTACATAGCCTTTTATCTAGGGTGGGTTGATTCTAGGCATGTATGGTTTTCCTTCTTTTCCTTACCAGATAGATATGGTCCACGTGTGTTTTAAAATTATGAGGTGCAAATGTATACTTGGAACAAGGCATCATTTAATGTTTATTATCCAGAATATGCACTTTGGCTTGGCTGGAGCTAGCGTTCACCTAGGCCAATAGTATTTGCAAGAATCCTAGCAATCATCAAGTGCTAGGTAGTCTACCTGAAACTATCCAGTGGTCTATCAACAGACCATGGTGTACTGTTTGCCTACTCTACTATACACTAACACCAGCTGTAGAGCACTTTATTAATATTTATGCAGACCTCTAAAAAATATTGGATGATTTGGTACACTTGATAAGTACAGGGAAATAGAACGAGAAGGGTATACAAAGTACAATGTGAAAGTTTGCTGAAACTCTTGTTGGGAAAATTCAATTTCTTAAGCATTTCTTTTCATGTAGGTCTCCAAGAAGGTCCTTGAGCCCCAGGAGGTCACCTAGAAGATCAAGAAGCAGAAGTCGTCATCGTGAAGGCCGTGGGTCATCCAGCTTTGATAGAGAATTGGAACGGGAGAGGGAAAGACAAAGACTAGAGCGAGAAGCTAAGGAGAGGGAGAGGCGAAGATCTCGAAGTTCTGATCGGGCATTGGAGCGAAGACGAAGTAGAAGCCGAGAGAGGCACAGAAGTCGAAGTCGTGATCGAAAAGGAGACAGGAGAGACAGGGAGAGGGAGAGGGAGAAAGAAAATGAACGTAGTAGAAGGAAGGAGCGTGACTATGAGAAAGAGAGAGGTGTTGAAAAGGAAAGAGAGCGCTCTAGGGAGAGAGATCGTTCTAGAGAAAAATCAAAGGACAGAAAAAGCAAGAGTGAAATTGATGAGAGGAGACATAAAGATGAAAAAGATGAAAGGAAACATAGGGATGATAAAAGAGATTCCAAGAAAGAAAGGAAGCATAGCAGGAGCCGAAGTAGGGACCGGAAGCATAGGAGCAGAAGTGTGAGTAGGAATGCTGGCAAGCACAGTAGAAGCAGGAGTAAAGAGAAGTCAAGTAAACACAAAAGTGAAAGCAAAGAGAAATCAAATAAGCGAAGCAGAAGTGGAAGCAGAGGAAGAACTGATAGTGCTGAAAAGTCCCGAAAACGAGACCTTAGTCCCAGTAAAGAGAGATCACGAAAACGTAGCAAAAGCAAAGAACGTTCCCATAAACACGATCACAGTGATAAGGACCACTCAGACAAACATGATCATCAGAGGAGCCAAAGTACAGAACGAGAGAATCAAGAAAAACAATCTAAAAACAAAGATGAGACTGTATGAATGTTCAGAAGTGGATCACATTGAATCCTATAAATGTTTTGAAATCTTGCTTATTTTTTCTTACAGTTGAAATTGTGCAGTAGTTGATAAGCACTCTTCTTCAACCTCCCTCTAGGCTGCAGATTGTCATTTCCTATTTTGAGTAGGGAAGTGCCTTTGTAATCCCGTTAAATGCGTTAACTATTTCCAGCCCATTTGTTTAGTTAAATTCATGATACGAATCTGTTTGTGCATTTTTTTTTATTGTTCAAATGTTTCCAAAATGTACAATCTGTACATACGTCCTGAAACTGTTCTAATCCTTTTGGCATGGTTTGCCATGTTGGTTAAATTTGTATACGGCAATAAAACTGCCACTAATTCTACTTTGTTTTATAGATGTGGAATTATGGTTTCTATCTTTGACTTAGCATGGCTGTGCTTTGCATAATAGTATGGCAGAAGCTCTTAAGGATGGATCTTGAACGTGTATTATATCTAAAATATTTATGTGCATTGAACATCCATGAAGGTTGCAGTTCTAGAACTTGTGTCCATTTGTACCTCTTGTCCTGGGAAAGCATTTAAAATACATTTTATTTGTGAAACTAAAGAAAGTGTTGCATTTAGAGTAGGCTTTTCAAGGAGGTAGCAATTTAAGGCAGGGGTTTAGGCTTTCCTAAGGTTTATGTTGTAGTCAGTGCTACCTCATAGGGTCACTGTTAAGATTTATAAGCCTATCTACCATCTCTACATAGACTTTCTGGCTAGCTTTTATTGCTCATGTAAATATTATTTCACTATGATCTCCCCAGGGTTTTCATTAAAACTGTTGTGCCACTGCCCTGTGCTTTATGAAACAACCATAGATTAACAAAGGTGAAAGTGGCAGAATCAGGGAGGAGACAGGAAGATGAAAAATAAGGTCAAGCAGCAAACTTCAATTTCAAGCTTCCAAATAATTTTTTATAAATGAAAAGTAAAGCATCTTCATAGTGTTTTTTTTAAAATGCATAATGTGTCTTTTTTTTTTTTTTTACAAAGACTGTGGTCATTGCTTGAGATGAAGAATTTCTCTCATGCAACAGAAAAACTAGATAATTTTTTTCAAACACTGATTACTTGTGAGATAATGTCAAAATGCAGTATTGAAAGAGAAATCATATCACAACAGTTCATTTCTGTTTGGTAGACTTGTTTTAGTGACCTGTATAAGAAATATAAAATCTCTGGAATAAAGACTGGATTAATTTATTTGTGGCTATCCCCACTTGTTCATTGCCAGCTGCAAAAAAATCATTTTGGGCTTATTACTCATAAACAGTAAAAACACCAGTTCGTTGTGTAACAAGCAGGTTGCCCATCATATCAATGGAATGATAGAACTATATGGCAGGCCAGCTTCCCAGTTGTGAGTACAGTGGTACCTTGGTTCTCAAACTTAATCCGTTTCGAGAGTCCATTCGACTCCCGAAACCGTTAGAAAACCAAGGCACAGCTTCCAGTTGGCTGCAGGAGCTTCCTGCACTCAGTCGGAAACCATGGAAGCCGCATCAGATGTTTGGCTTCCAAAAAACGTTTGCAAACCGGAACACACACTTCCGGGTTTGCAGCGTTCAGGAGCTGATTTGTTCGACAGCTAAGCCGTTTGGGAACCAAGGTACAATTTTTTAAAAAATTGCCTTTTTATCTCTGGACTTCATTTTACCCTTTCAGCTCACTAATAATTACCAAGCTTAATGGTGAAAATAAGTTGCCCCTCCTCCAAAACATAGAAGAGAAAACCTGTATCTTGAACATGTGGTAGTTGGCATTTGTCTTAGAGCTGGCAGTTTGTCTCATGTATTATGAAAACGCTGTCAGTAATGGCTCCCCATAAGAGAAGGGATATCAGCCTTGTGTTGTGGCAATCACACAGCAGGTAGAAAGCTGGAATATAGAAAGCTCCTGTCTCCAAGACTGATGACTAGCCATCCTGATCTAATAGGTGCTGCAGGAGTCAATACAAATAATGGGAGCCAGTTGTGATGGTAGAATGACAAGAGGTTCTGCTTGGTAGCGAACAAGGAGGTTGCATTAGCTGTAGGGACAGAAGTTACTGCTGCATCAGTCTCAAGAAAGGACATGGTAGCCAGAGTGGTGTATTAACCAAGGAACTGAAAGCCTCAACAATAGTATTAAATCTCAGTCCAAACACAAAACTGACTGAAATAATACTTTGATAAGTCTTACCTGCTTGGTTCATTCTCTCTTTTCCTGTAGTACTTGGTAGTGTTCTGAACTTCGCTTTCCTCTGTAAATCACTGGAATATTATTCAAATTGTTTAAACACAGCAATTTAGACTTGAGTGACTTTATTTTTAAAACTTCGTCTCATTTTTATCAATCCTACATGGGTAAAATGTAGTTTCCCAGCATTTTAGTTTGTAAAATGAGAAGTGCTGGGACTTGATTCCCTTGAGGACCATGCAACCTTCCTGATGATAGGTGGGGGAGAGGGGGCGCAGGGGGACTATTTTGACTCCTGAAGATCTTCAGGAAAATGCATAGGATGATGGTAATATTAGTAGACTAGAAATACTTGTATTGGAAATACATTTGCAGTTTGAGCCTTGACATAAGGTAGCTTTTAACATCTACCAATATTTAGATTGGTAATTGCCTCTTGTGGAGATTGTGTGAATCAATGTTTACCTCATGGTCAGGGTTGAGAAACTTGTATAAATTTGAGAACAAATTCCTCTAGAAACAAAAGTGACTGGTGTTTTGTTGCTGCTGCTGCTGATTTCCTTAAATGGCTGGAAATTGCTTTCTTGTTCCACTAATGAGGGCCTTGCTATAATCTGAGTGACACCGTTGGATACAACCCAAACTTTATTGACTATGATATATTTATTTGCAAAAGGTATGGAAAATAAAACAGTGCAATTTGGCCTCTGATAAAATTGATTTTTAACAAACAGAAACCCAAAAGATATTTAAAAGAATTTTCAGCTTAGGTAAAACATATTGATTTATTAGAAGAGTAATTTGATACAATCACTTACCCATTCCTACTGAACTTCCGGAGCATGTCACTAGAAAATGAAATGCAAAATTACATATATATATATATATATATACACACACACACAGACACACACACAGACACACACACACACACACACACACACACACAGACAGATAGAAGGAATAATTGAATGGTGCTTTCCAAAGAGGATTTCACAATGTAACTTAGAAAAAAAACATAACCAATTTGTTTTAATTTAAAGTGATGGTTTTAACTTGAAAATTCGAAAATGCAATGAATTGGAGTTTGACTAAGATTCAGTCAATAAACATGCTTCTAAATGGGTAGAAATTCAACAACAGCTGTTTTCAGAATAAATACCAATATTATATTACCTGTATGGAGAATGTAACCCCACAAATCTGAATAATTCAGATCAGTCTTCACTGGCAAGCACATGTCTGGACTGGGGGGAAGGGATCGTTGACAAGCTGCTATAAGTATTTTCTAGAAATACTGTTAGCCACTGCAGTATCGGCAGCTCTATTGTGTTTAAAGGTAGCTACACAGAAACCATAATCCATGCAAAAACAAGAGTCTTGCAGGACCCTAAAGTAGAATACATTTATTTTGGCATAAGCTTTTATGGATGAGTTGATTTCATCAGATGCAACAGTGGCTAAGATGAATAGAATGGAATCATGCCCACACACCTTCAGGTAGAGACAGTTGCCATGCCACTATAACCCATCACCAGAACTGGCTGACAATGGCATGGAGATTTCATGTGATAAGAGCTCTGTGCAGCAGCCACCAAGTGTAGACTGTTTCAAGGAGTTTCCAGAGTTTTTCTTCACTTCCACTATCTTAAGGCCCAGTTTTTGTCCCCTTTTGCCATTACTGCCAAAGGTCCACAAGTCATTACCTGAATATATCTTCTTAGGACAAAATGCAGGTTTTGATCCCTTGCTATCAGTTACAGGTGACACCACAACTGTATAGACATCACCACAGGGTATCTCGGTAATATCACAATAAGTCAGGTCTGTGTTTGGTGTACAGGTGAAATTTCCTTTTGAGCCATAAAGATCTGTACTATAGTTGATTGAACCTTTGGATGTCCGCCAATATATTCGTATGCCATTGTTGCCCAGTCTATATAGCTTAACCCCAGAAGGGCAGCAAGCACCTAAAGGAGGAAAACAACCAAGAACACTTAATTCAGTTTGCTCATTCCTCTTGGGGGATAGACGAGAAAGTGGTCAGATTTCTTTTTTATCAATTGAAAAGGAGAAAATTTTCAGAATGTCCTAATAAAGTACTGTAGGTTCTCTCAAAGTGTAAGCTTTTAGGAGTTGTCTAGGACAGTAAGGGACACAGGTGGTGCTGTGGGTTAAACCAGATGAAGTTAGATGAAGATGAAGTTAGCAGATGAAGTTAGACAACAGATCATCAGAGCCAGACTGATACCCAGAGAGAACTTGCTGCAAGACAGACCCAAAAAAGAAAATAACAGAACACCTCTAGTCATCACATACAGCTCCCAAGTTAAAACAGTACAACGCATCATCAGAGATCTACAACCTCTCCTGGACAATGACAGTTCTCTTTCTCAAGCTCTGGGAGGAAGACCTTTCATTGCCTCCAGACAGCCCCCCAATCTTAAACAACTCCTAACCCACAATAATACTATAACCAGACTTAACACGGACACTGGCACCAGAGCCTGCAATAAACCCAGATGCCAACTTTGCTGCCACATACACCCGGACAACACCATTACTGGCCCCAACAACATCACACATACCATCTCGGGACTATTTAATTGCTCATCGTCTAACATTGTGTATGCCATAAAATGCCAACAGTGTCCTTCAGCTCTCTATATTGGACAAACAGGCCAGACCTTACGCCAAAGAATAAATGGACATAAATCCGACATCAGGAACCACAAGACAGAAAAACCAGTAGGAGAACACTTCAATCTCCCAGGACATTCTATACAAGATCTCAAAGTAGCTGTTCTATTACAAAGGAATTTCAGAAATAGACTGGAAAGAGAAGCTGCTGAATTGCAACTTATCACCAAACTTAAAACTATGGAGAGACCTGGTTTGAATAAAGACATTGGATTCTTATCTCATTATACATGACAAAGCCATTTTTCACCTTCTCACCCCTTGCTTTTTCCTGTTAGACCTATTGCAGTCGTTAAGAGTCGTCAACAGGCTCATCGCAGCTATCTGCCAATCACCCATTCCCACCACCCTTCTGAGTAATACCCCTCCCCACCTTCTCACTATATAGAAAGGTCCGGTGACTTCTGCTTCAGTGTATCTGAAGAAGTGTGCATGCACACGAAAGCTCATACCTAGAACTAACTCAGTTGGTCTTTAAGGTGCTACTGGAAGGAATTTTTTTATTTTGTTTTGACCACAGAGCCTAGGACTTGCCAATCAGAAGGTCAGCGGTTCGAATCCCCGCGACGGGGTAAGCTCCCGTTACTCAGTCCCTGCTCCTGCCAACCTAGCAGTTCGAAAGCACCTCAGTGTGCAAGTAGATAAATAGGTATCGCTCTGGCGGGAAGGAAAACGGCGTTTCCGTGTGCTGCTCTGGTTCGCCAGAAGCAGCTTAGTCATGCTGGCCACATGACCAGGAAGCTGTACACCGGCTCCCTCGGCCAGTAAAGCAAGATGAGCGCCACAACCCCAGAGTCAGTCACGACTGGACCTAATGGTCAGGGGTCCCTTTACCTTTACCTTTAGGACAGTAATCTAGGAATGGCTAGGCCCAGAAAACCGCAAGCAGCAGTGGATTCCCAGAAGTGAGCTTTTTCAGCCCTCTGGTTCCCTCTGAAAAGTCTCTCAAGAGTGTCATGGGACCCTTCTGAACAGTGCAGGATGGGATGGGGGTGGTTTGCTGTAGAAATAGGAAACTTGCCCAAAGCAAGGAGAGATGCCTCGCCTTGTTTTGCCCAATGTTGTTTCCTCTGTTCTCCACAGCATTCCAGGAGTCTTAACCCTCTGGAAAGAGGGACACACACAGGAAGGGAGGGCAGCCCCCTTCTGCAAGCTTCCGTCCAACTTCAGGATCCAAACCAATGAGCATAGTTTGAGCATTTAACCTGAGGGTGGAAATGTAGAAATACCATGCTGGTACTTAAAAATACATTTTCACATACTTACTAGAAGAAAATCCTTTGTATATGCAATCTGATGTTAAGCCTGTTTCACTGATCGCTTTGATAGACACACTGTAGTTGGTTCCACATGTAATGCATCCCAAGAGGCAATAGTTTTGGAGTGTGTGACACCTGGCATGTCCTTTGTGCGATTCCAGAATTGCTATGTACGTCTTTGCGCCAGTCCCAATAGACCAGCTGATGTTTGTTACAGACTGTGTCACTTGAGTTACTGTCAGATCCACTGGGCAGCAAGGTGCTTGAAAGAAGAAAATACCTAGTAAGTGATTGTGCGTGTATTTACTCCATGCACAGAACTACATTCTTAGGGGATATTTTGGCACTTTAGTTGAAAATTTAAAATTATTCCCAATTGCTGCCTGCATCACAAGCTTTTAACTGGTCACCATATTTTTTTACTTATTCATTGCAGTTTCTAATAGATATGAAGGACATATATCAGGTAAACAGAGAACAAATCGGGGGTTCTGTGGGGTGTCACGGACAAATAATAGGTTCAGGTATGCTGTTGCAGTACAGTCTGTAACAAAAGAAAGGAGCTTAGCACCATAAATAATTTATGCCTTCCAAATTTCTATAGCAACCACTGATAAGGATATAAAGAAAAAGGTTCCAACAGGCAGACTAGCTGCCACCATAAATATACTGAAAATAAATATACTGTGCTGATTTTTTTATATTTATTTGTTAAATACTACCCCACCCCCACTTTTTATTTCCTGCATCATATTTTTTTCCTTCAGTCACCCTAGATCAGGGAGAACCAAGAACTACAATTCCCATCATCCATGGCCATTGGCCATTCTGGCTGGGACTGATGGACTCCAACAGCATCTGGAGGTTCCCCATCTCTGCCCCATATGGCCACCTACACGCATCAAGTGGAACAGTTTGCCCTGATAGCAGACATAAATCATTACTGAGACTAATTTTTTTTAAATCTCCATGCAAACTATATGAATTCTTTAAAAATACACAGAAATTTTCATTAAATTTGGAAGTTGTTTAATAATCTAATTATTGATCCATGATACATCTTGGGTGGGATTTAGTGACTAGACCCACTGAAATTAATGTAGTACATGAGCAGAATGGAAGGCAGACTATAGGAGTGCCAAATTATGGCCTCACACAGAGTGCCACTGAAATCTGAAAGACTTAAGTTCACCCCTGGTACCCGAAGAGGCAGTATGAGCTGGTCCAATCACTAACTATATTTGATCAACTGTTTGTATATACTTTGAATATCCTTTGAAATACTGCAAGTACTATGACTCCCAATCTATCTGTGATACATAAGGAGAAGTCAGTGTTAGCCAGCAGATGTTGTATTTGGATATGGGCGACCTTGGTTCAAACTTCAGCTCAGATTATGAGCTGCTGTCCCCTGTTATGAAATGGGAGCGATACCTAAAAGGTAAATAACATCTCAGCAATTGTAACTTACCTGTCTCCAAAGGCACACTGTAACTAGGCAAGCTGTGACCTGCTTCTGTGCTTGCTACAGTGCTGACAGAGAACAGTGACCCACATGGAAGATTATGGATGGTGCATGAATTTCCAGAGCTTGCACAATGCCAAATTCCTGCCTCTCCTTTGGCAGTGACTGTGTACATTGCTTCATCATTATTGGCGTGCCAGTGCACACTAATTACAGAAAGAGCATCCTTTGAGACACTTATTATTTCCGGACTACATGGAGCTGAAAGATTTTAGATGGAGCAAATTCAAACTGCATTCTTATTTATGGATTTTATGTTGCACTAAGACAGCTGTGGATTATTAAGAATCTATGATCTTAAAAAAACCCAGTGTTACAAAGGCTGTCTCCTCTCTGTCCAAGGTTTGCTCCCCTCCCAAAACAGTTCACTTAAATTTGCATGTGGGTGTATTTTCAGTCTTTAGAAAACCAACCTTAAAATAAATACATTCTCCATAGCACATTCAGTTGAAAGTCCTAAAAGGTCTTAGGGTACCAAATTAGAGGGGTTAGTAGCGGCTTAACTGCCATAATGCCATAGTGTTTTATGTGCAAACTCAGGGGCTCAGGGCAACAAGTTGTTGTACAATGCTGATATATAGAGCAAGGATGGGGAACTGGGGTTTTTCTATAAGTTGTTGGACTCCTTCATTCCTGACCATTGGCCATGTTAGCAGAGCTTCATATGAAGGGTCAGTTTCCCATTCTTGGTACAAAGACCTGCCCAAAAACCAAAGGCATTAGATCCATGTTCTGTTTGGTTTGACAGACTAAAGTCAGGTTTTTAAAAAACTCCTTTGAGACACAGTTGTTAGCAGCAGCAACAACAGCAATGAACATTTTTATTTGAAGTTGGCAGTAAATCATACTTAGCATTTAAATTACAAGAATGGCTAGGATTGCATCTCTAAAAGAATCAGTGACCTAAAGTTTTGCAAATCAAAATGCCTACTGGAAATGTTAATCCCAGAGTCAAAACACACAGCTGGAGTGTACTTAAGATGTCAGAACAGCACAAACAAAACCATCCTGCATATTCAGAGCTAGTGTGTTGGGGGAATGCTATCTCAAAATGTCCCTGACATGTTAGCTTTATATACGCAAAATATTTTAAACGGGAGAGCACTTAAATATTTTATCTCCCAGAAGTGCAGTCTGGGAGTGGTGCAATCCAGCAAAACATACATGAGATTGATGAGTATGCAAAACAAAACAGAGATCAGATTTTGAAACAGCAGTCTGAACTCAGAAATTCCACTAGATATTTCCTTCCACTCAAAACAGTATGACAAATATACTCAGTTCAGTTCCAATAGTTCCAATATATGAGTTACAATGCAGTACTGGTTCACCTTTACAGCTTGTACAGTTACTTTTTAACTTGTAAATTGAAACTTGTAAATTGTAAACTGAAATAGTACCTGTTGCCACGTGTTTAGATGTGCATGATGTATTGCTGCCTCTAATTTCACTGAATGAATAAACAGTTATATTGTACTGGGTGTTACACTGGAGTGCAGAAAGGGTGCAAACTGTCGCAGTATCATTGCATAGCAATTCGTTGGTCCAATCCACAGCTTTGGTTTCATACATTTCAGCACCACGGACAGGAGACCAAACAATCTGAACTGTATCACTGGAAATGAACACTGGGTTAACATCACTGGGGCAGCAAGGTGCTAAAGGGAAAAAGGGGGAAATGCGGCAATATTTATTTTACTATTCATTCAATTTGCATACCACCTTTCATTGGCAGATCACAGGGCGGTTCACAACATAGAAATACAAAATGACAACACAAAATATATAATAAAATGAAAACACAAGCAAAACAAACCAATAACACCCCTCCCCACTGACACACAGAAGGCCATAGAATGTTAATCAGCCAAACACCTGAAGAGAAACATTTTCACCTGGTGCCTAAAGATATGTAATGAAGGTGCCTGTTAAGTTGTGGGTGAACATATCAGACGACACAGTGATTCTTCAAACAGCTCTTGTTTATTCACAGGCCAGAACTGAACTGAACTGAAGGGTTCAGCCAGCCTGCTTATATAGAGCTCCACTAGAACGCAACAGTAACCATTTTCTGTAACTATCCAATCACTGAACGTCACTTTCGATTCCTTATTTGCATATGTGGACCTGAGTGAAAACTATCTACAGTATCCCCCTGTTGGCCCAGGGTGAGAACTTCAGTACATAACACCGCCAGGCAAGCCTCCTTGGGGAGTGCATTCTACAAACGAGTTGCCACCGCAGGAACAGCCCATTCCTGTGTTGCCGCCCTTTGGATCTCTCATGGAGAGGGCTCACGGAGAAGGTCTGCGTCAGTTCATAGAGAGAGAGGTGGTCCTTGAGGTATTGTAGTCCTGAGCCATTTAAGGCTCTATAGGTAAAAACCAGCACTTTGAATTGGGCCTGGAAACTAAGTCAGTGCAGTCGGGCCAGGATCAGTGCAATATTTAGGAATATATTAGAGGTTAACCAACTAGTTCTTGATGCAATGATTGTTATGTGAAGTCACTTGGACAAGCATCTCAAAACAGACTCTGGAGCCCTGGGGTCTTCATCTCTGTACTATGCTGGTAGTTTAACAGATGGACTGCTGATCCACATTTTGCTGCACTTCAACACCATCACTGCAGGTGGTGGGGATGCAGCTATTAACTCAGCAGGGCTCATATTATACAATACTAACAGGGTACCACCTTGTCCTATTAAGTTACTGATGGTCTGTATTTTCTGGAATGGATTCAAATACATAACAGTACAGTGGTACCTCGGGTTACATACGCTTCAGGTTACAGACTCCGCTAACCCAGAAATATTACCTCGGGTTAAGAACTTTGCTTCAGGATGAGAACAGAAATCGTGCTCCGGCAGCACAGCGGCAGCGGGAGGCCCCAATAGCTAAAGTGGTGCTTCAGGTTAAGAACAGTTTCAGTTTAAGAACGGACCTCCGGAACGAATTAAGTACTTAACCCGAGGTACCACTGTACTTTAAGTTTGCAAATTGAAGTGGATGAAAGCATTCTGTCACCCTAGCAGGACAAATCCACTTCCCCCAAAATGGTCTTTTTGCAGTCTGGAAAGTGTGTTAAAAAGTCTGGGATGAGCTAACAATTAATGGGAAGAATGGATGCTCACTTAAGACTGGACAAAATCTATCCACCATGTACAGTAAGCTTTGTGCAAGCAATTCAAGATGAAAGCTGAATAAACAGGTTGTCTGGAGGAGAGATGAGACTAGCTTGGCTTCTTAGTCTGAGCCATTCATCCTTCAGGAACAGATAGTGAAGCTTTTAGAGCAGGGGTAGTCAACCTTTTTATACCTACCTCTCACTAATGCATATTTCTTGAGGGTAAAATTTCCTTACCACCCACCAGTGCTCGATAGAAGGAGGATTCAGCTTGTGCTGTAGAACCCCCTACCGCCCACCTAGAACCCTGAAATGTCCACTAGTGGGCAGTAGGGACCAGGTTGACAACCCCTGTCTTAGAGTGCTAATTTTTGCTGGGTCACCTACGTGTCACCAGCCCTAACTGTTATGTAAAGATGAAGCTACTTTGTCTCATCTTGGAATCCCTTATATTCCATTTCATCTTAAAAAACATGTGAATACACAAACACACAAGCACGGAGCTATTTCACCACTCAAAGCTTGTTTCTAGCTTTATATAATGCCCATGCAGATATACCAAATATACATGCAAAAAGTAAACTGGCACTTACCTGTAGTATAGTTAAATATGTCACCTAATGGACTCTGCCCTGCCTTGTTATAGGCAAAGACACTAATAAAATAGGTGAAGCCACAGTCTGATTGGAAGTGACACTGGGTATGTGATGTGTTGCAGTGCACCTCCAAGCCATCATCGCTTTTCACAAAGACCACATAATAATCACCCAGGTCAACATCTGACCATGACACTGCCATGTAGCCTGGCTCATCCTCTTCAATTATTATACTTTCTGGAGCACAAGGCACTGAAAAGTCAAATTTTCAACAAAAATAATTATCATATTCTCATAGTTGAATAGTGCAGCTATTAGAAAACTCCAATAAGACCATTAGGAAATCCCCAACTGGTGCATAACCAATGGATTGGATATGCTTTTGTAGAACATCTGATCTAATAAGTCCACATGTGCTGAAGGTTTCAGCTCTTGCTGTGCCCCAGAGCACATACAGCTAATTATAGTGACTGCAAAGATCAATCCATGCTGTGCAATTTGCACAGCAGATGTAATTATCAGTAGAAGCTTTTGAAGGAAAAGATACCTGCCCTTTCCAGGGATATTAGTAATCGCACTTATGAGCAAAAGCAGCAGCACTAACCCAGAAGCAGAGGCATCTATCACAAGCCTGCCTTTATAATTTAGCATGCATTTTTCAATTTAGGACCATTTCATTAAGCAGCAGCAACATTGCTGGGTATTTTGTGTGTTAGGAGGGAATCATCTACACACACATACCAAAAATCTGGGCTGCGTATTGAGAAACGGATTTGTGTGCTAAGCCTGTCTCAACACCTGAAAGGTGGAGAAGTAGGTGGAATTTGTACCTTTTATTCCACACCCACCTTTTGAACATTGCTGTGCGGTTTGTTTGCACATATTGATCTTGCAATCACCTTCTGGTACGAAAATGATCAGAAAAGGGAAAGGGTGCAGACAGGCGTGAAGACTCAGACATACATAGAGACTGCAAGATTCAGAAATACACTGAAAGCGTGAACATCTGAGCCATTTCAAAACTGTCATGCAAATGAACCCAGCAAAAATGGTTCCTGATTTGCTTCCTGTTTGCAGACTTCAAATAATCTCCTTCACTTCTTAGGATAAAGACAAAGTGTCTGTCTAGCCCTGCGTACTATTTCCAACAGTAGCCAACTAGATGCCTCTCAAAGGCCCAACAGCAAAACATAAAGACAATAGCCCTCCCTCTGTTGTTTGTCCCCAGCATCCAATATTCAATTATATTTACAGCAGGGGACTGGGACCAGATGGCACCAAAGGTTCCCCTTTCCTGAAATACAGTCACTGAAATAATAAATTACAATAAGTTATAATGGCGAATGTCTACTGTACTGAACAATGCTTTCCCCCTCCACATTTGTTTTTTCTTTTCCTTAGACAAGACAAATGGTGAAAAGTTTCTCAAAATCAGTTTCCTCTACCAAACTCATCTTTTTATAAACATCTATTGTGCACCATTTACTTGTCTTTTTCCCCTACGCAATTATTTTCCTTAAAAGAAAGCAGAAACTATTATCTCTTTTCCCTGACACCTATCATCCACTGGCAATTGTATTAAGCTTGTGGTATTCTTCAAAGCATACACTCCTCCATATACCATGAACAGTGCATATGAGCTGCTAAAGATCACCTACCAGTCCTGAAAGTCACAGCCTCTGTAGGTGTGCTGGAACCAGCCTCATTGCTTGCTACAACAGACAGGGAATACTCTACCCCACACTCAAGCGATGGAATAGTGCAGGAACTGGACATTGTACTGCAGTTTACTCTGGAGGTGCCGCTGTGGGCTGCAATGAGGTAACTGGAAGCACCTTCTGCTAGTGTGAACGAAACAGCAGCTCTCAACGCTCCACTGTCAAAAACTACTTGAACATCTCCTGGTGCATGAGGCCCTAAAACAAAACAAAACAAAACAAAACAAAATAAATCTCTCGAATAAAAATAAGGCTGAATGGTGTTTCAGACACAAATGGTATATATGTATCTGGATTTCTGGTGCTGATTTTATGTGCATGGTTTTATGCTTGACTTTAATAATGCACAGGGAATATATGTAACTCCTCTTTTATTAGGTCAAATCCAATGAAATCCTCATACTAGCAGAATGCTCATACAGTGGAACTCTCCTTTTTCTCCCCCATTCACTGCCTGCAGCCCTCTCAAATCTGCTCCAGTGGGTTGGGGAAACCACCAGAGCAGATATCGGAGGGGTGCAGCAGCGTGCAGCAGGAGGAGAGGCATGCAATGACTTCATTGGATAAAACCCACTGTCATGACTTCATTGGATAAAACCCACTGTCTCCAATGGCCAGGACAAATTCACGCAGTTACATTTGAAACTAAATAGTCATCCAAACTCTTTTCCCTTTCATTTTAAGTCCATGAGTAGTGCCATAGGTGTAAACCTTTCTTTACTGATTGTCACATTTATCTGACTCCTCCTTGACAGCAAGTGTTGGCTTGGCTTTCCAGCTTCCTCTTACTTGTTCTTTGGTTGTAGGTGAAGTCATCTCCAGGTATCCCATTAGCATCCCAAGCATGTGCCTTGATAGTATAGAGAGTTCCTGGGTCTAGACTGGAAAATATCAAGGAGTTGTTTGTGGTGTTTTCTTTCAACATGCTCCCCAAACCATCAGATCTCATGATAGACACAAAGAATCCAACAGCCATATATACAGCTCTCCAACTCACAACAATGTTGTCATAACTTTGGGAACTTGCTGTCAGGATTGGTGCAGCGAGCACTGTGAATAAGCAAAAAGATACGTTAGGTTTAGTGGGATTTTGTGCCTGTGCAGATGTGGACAATATATGATTCTATGTTTGCATCATTAGAGATGTTTCCCAGATGATGATTTGTACTCAGGTATGCACAGCTGAGTACAAAATAAATGCATGGTATACATCTATCAATTGTGAAGCAAGCATACAAATAACCACAGTTCAGTAAACATTCCTTGTAAAATGAATGGCAGGGATGGTCCAATACTTTAATTGCTGCTGCCTCCCCGTCAGACAAAAATAGATCATGAGGAGGGTCCATACAGTGGTACCTTGAGTTAAGTACTTAATTCGTTCCGGAGGTCCGTTCTTAACCTGAAACTGTTCTTAACTTGAAGCACCACTTTAGCTAATGGGGCCTCCTGCTGCCGCCGCGCTGCCGGAGCACGATTTCTGTTCTTATCCTGAAGCAAAGTTCTTAACCTGAAGCACTATTTCTGGGTTAGGGGAGACGGTAACCTGAAGCGAATGTAACCTGAAGAGTATGTAACCTGAAGCGTATGTAACCCGAGGTACCACTGTATAGGGAAAGTACCGGTACATTCAAATGATCTCTTCCAGTGTCATATGGCTATTAATTGAACAACACAGACAATAGAAAAGACTTCTAAAAAGCTCAAAGCGGGATGGGGTGGGGTAGGTGCCTAAGTGTTAAATAATATTAACCAAGTTCCACTGTCTGGAAAGGCCTAGGGAAACAGTAGAACAGTTTCATGCTCCTTAGATGCCAAGATTTTGAAGAGGAAACAGCAAGGTTGTTGTTGTTGTTTACCTGCATCCACTGGTTTTTACAAACAAAGTTTCAAAGCAACTTCAGAAGATAGAATACAGATAAGATCAATTAAAATGCAGAGAATTTAAATCCAATACAAAATTGTTAAAAACCTAATCCAACAATACAATAATGAAAAGTCCCAGCCTACCTACTAAAATATGAGAAGCACAGTAGAGGGTCACTTAATTTGCAAAGACCTCTATAATAAATATATATATAAGCCTGGTGCATAAAAACTGACAGTGAAGGTACCAAGTGTGCTTCCTTGGAGAGAGCATTCCAAAAACGGGGGGGCCACCACTGTAAAGGCTCTTTCTTGCATGGTAATGATCCTGCGTCAAAAGCCAATGAGGGACCTAGAAAGATAAAAAGGAGGTATTCTCCCTGTTGATTCCAAGAAATAGAGAGTTAGTCAAGGTTATTAGTGTAGTCTTCCTTCCAAACCTAAATCAGAAGTCAGATTAAAATGAACGAGGAAGGATGTGAAACAATTCGGTTGCGAATGTATCCTTAATACCTAACATATGCGGTGTCTAAATGAGATGAAAAGATACCTGTCTTTGCTTTCTTTGAAGGTGAAGGCTGGCTTCTTCCTCCAGTGTTTATAGATCGGATTGTGATTTTATACAGTGTAGCAGCCTTCAGCCCAGTCACAGTGCCTGGTGAGTTTGTGACTACTGTTTCAATGAATGATTCTCCATCCTGTGCTGTCAGCAGGTAACTTGAAGCCCCCGCGACAGATGCCCATTCCACTGTGATACTGTTACTCAATTTTGAATAAGCTTGTTCAATAGTCGGAATCTCAGGAGCTTAAAAAAAACAAAAGAAGAGGAATAACATGTTGACATGCAAGGGCATGACTTTGCATAGTTGAATGTGGCTGTTTATTCCCAAAGTATCAGCTCCAGAAGGACATGGTTTTGATGGCTCTCTTTTCATTTCTCATTATTCTGTTGGTAACACATATTAGTTTAGCAGTCTCTAGTGCGAGAACAAGACAAGCAATGTGTGCCTTAAAAATTGTATTCCTCTTTGTCCTGGGAAAAGCACTTGAGTGGTATAGAATAAAACATTGCTAGGACCTGCGGGCATGCCAAGGGTTCCTAACTCACACACATCATTTAGCCAGAGGTTTTGGCACTCTGCAACTTATGGCACAGAGCCATTGTACAGGTATGGCTGCATTGGCCACTGGCACAGCAGCATCTGGTACATCGCTGGATGATTTATTCATTTGGATTGGACAAAGTCATTGGGCAGTTCCAGGGATGAAGATGGGAGTCACATCTGTACTGCACTCCAATGGAATATGCTTTAGCCCCTTTGGAGCCCAGAAGGCTGGGAAATTCTGGGAAATTATTGGAAGCCACTCAGGAGGTCCTCAGTGACAACCTCAGTAGGAAAGACAAGCTTACCTGAGGACAACTTGCTGACCAGGAATGACCTCTGCAATGTGGAGCCACAGAAGCGGGATACAGTAGAATGCATGCTTTGCATGCAAAACATCTCAGGTTCAATCCCTGGCAGGCCCAGTCAAAAAGAATCAGGCAGCAGATAGTAGGAAAGACCTCTACAAGAGCCTTTGGAGAGCTACTGTCAGTCAAAGTATTATGGGCTACATGGACAAATAGTCTGATCTGGGCCTGGGTAATTTGCTTGTGTCCCTGTAAGAACAGTGCTTCATGCAGTAACATTGGAAGTGGGACCTTTTACACAATGTAGAACTAAACCTATCCAAGTGTAAGAGTGAAGTAAATTACTGAAGTATCCCCACTTTTAATTCAGATAAAAATTATTCCATATAAGCAGTCTGGAAGTACTGCAGTAGAGCTTTAAAAACAAAACAGGAGGAGTAAGAACCTATAACATGGCTGTAAATGACTTATACTCTGTTTAACTAAATTAAGAAATAACATTAAATAAAATTAAATTAAAAGGCATCTAAAATGTAAGCTTGTGTTTTGAAACACAGCCAGCAATTTCATAACAAATAAAAATAGGTTTTCAGAGAGTTTGGCAATATTACAGGAGCTGTTCTTCTGCAAGCACAACAAGCTCTTAAAGAACAGTATTTCCATTGTACTAAGCCAAGACATTCTTTCATTCAGTGCTATTCAGCCAGCTGGTCAGATATGTCTCCCTTTCCCACCATGTGTAAGTATGCAAAGCATTCTTTTAAAAAAATTAATAAAGAAGCATTGCTATCCATTTCTCAGATGTTGGCACAGTGATCAGAACCCTATCAGGCCTGATGCCACCACATGAAAGCAGTGGAGCCATCATGGAATCCAATGGATCCCTGACTGCCTCAGTCACTCCCTCTCTCCAACCAATTTTGGGACCTTCCACTGCGGCACTTCCACTAGTCCATTCAATGAGCAGAAAAGGGTGCTCTGTACCAGTGGAGTGGCGCCAGCCTCACTCTGTAGGCAGAGACTTGCAGGACTAGGCAGAGCAACGCCTCTGCGCAATCCAAACTCCCTCCCCCAGCCTAGTGCAAAACGGATTTGTAATCAAATGCCCACATCTGGCAAAGTTTCACAGTGCCATTGGTGCAATCCTGCTCATAGTTAGGCTGCTTATGTCTCACTGACTTTGATAGGATTTTTAGCATGGTCCTATGCATGCATACCTAGAAGTACATCCCATAGAGTTCCATGGTTGTTATACAGTGGTATCTCTGCTTACGTACTTAATTCGTTCCAGAGGTCCATTCTTAACCTGAAACTGTTCTTAACCTGAGACACCACTTTAGCTAATGGGGCCTCCCGCTGCTGCTGCGCCACCGGAGCACAATATCTGTTCTCATCCTAAAGCAAAGTTCTTAACCCGAGGTACTATTTCTGGGTTAGCGGAGTCTATAACCTGAAGCATATGTAACCTGAAACGTATGTAACCCGAGGTACCACTGTATACGATTTCAGCCTTATGCAACTTGACTATATTCAGAAAAGCAGCATTTTTATTTTTATTTTTCTGTTAAAGATTCAGTAGAATATAATAATGTAAGACTGAAAAAGCCTGGTAGCTTTTATTGGGACTATACAAGAATATGTAAATCAACTCTGTTTATTAAAACCAGGAGTGGGAAAGATTTTTCAGCTGGGAAGACCACTTTATTTTGTGAGCAGCTTTACAAGCCGCACATGTTAGGAGCAGGCAGGTGCAGAAGCAAAAGTGGGGAGAGTAATGGGCATGACTTACCTTTGTACTATAGGCTACATTTGAGGCATGCAAAAGCCAGAGGTTCACACACACACACACGCACACACACAACCCTCTTTCCTGGCCAGCAAGAAGGCGGTAGAACAGGGACGGCAAAGGATGGCCATCCTGATACATTTTGGCACCTGAGGTGAACCACAAAATTGTGAGGCCCCCATGGCAGGGAAGGAAGGGTAAGTGAAGATCTACGTCAGAAACAAAGGGGAAATATCTTCATCAGGACCAAGGGGGTGAGTAAGTTCTACATTAAAAGGTAAAAGGTAAAGGTAAAGGTCCCCTGGATTTAACCATCCAGTCAAAGGCGACTATGGGGTTGCAGCGCTCATCTCGCTTGCAGGCCAAGGGAGCCAGCATTTATCCACAGACAGCTTTCTGGGTCATGTGGCTAGCATGACTAAACCACTTCTGGCATAACGGGACACTGTGACAGAAACCCAAGCACACAGAAACGCTGTTTACCTTCCCCCCACAGCAGTACCTATTTATCTACTTGCGCTATTGTGGTTTCGAACTGCTAGGTTGGCAGGAGCTGGGACAGAGCAATGGGAGCTCACTCCATCGTAGGGATTCGACCCGCCGACCTTCTGATCGGCAAGCCCAAGAGGCTCAGTGGTTTAGACCACAGCGCCACTCGCTTCCAAAGTTCTACATTGGGAACAAGGAGGGGGGAATCAAATCAACCTTACCCAATGGCTGTTGTGGGGTAAGGGAAAGAAGCACACACTGAACTGTGCTAGGAGGGTCCAGCCCCCCAGGAGACCCCAGGGGACAGACCCAGCCATTTGCTTCCCAAGGGCAGGAGGAGACCATCAGCTTCTCTTATTGCTATAGATTGCTATAAAGGCGGCATGGGGCTCGGGGACTCCTGAGGAAAAGGCAGATCTGGCCTGCAGCCAGAAATGCATTCTTTAGAGGCCAGAACTGCTATTCCTGTGGATCCTGCCGCACAAGGCGGTCGCCTCACCTTGCCTCATCAGTGGGCTAGTCATGGTGTGGCCTCAGGACAGGTTGTGGCCTATGGGGAGGCCAAAAGCCAGATAGAGAGGCCCCTAGGCCTGAGGCTCCCCAACTCTGTTTTAAACCATCTCATACTAACCCGTTAACTGCATAGTCTGAGCCTCAGCCAGTATAACTCCATTCTTGTCTATGGCGTCCACTTTCACAGTGTGGATTGTGTTGGGAGCTAGAGATGCAAGAGCACCTACAAGTGTGACGTCACTGAAACGGGCTGACGAGGAGTGTCCCACTGTGTTCAAAGGGGTTGCCATGGCTCTATATGAAAAGGCCCCGGGGAATTTGGGCCACTGGAGATAAACACTTCTTGATGTCACATCGTAAACGGATACAGTGAAACCTGCAAAAAGCATACACATGAACAGTCAGCCTCCTTACCTTGAAACGCAATAGTCACTGGGAGTTGTCCGATTAAAATCATACTCAAGAGTAGTCTCACTGAAATCAAAGGGCTTTTAAACCACTGATTTCAGTGATCTGCTCTGTGATTTAGTTGGCTATCACTCATAGGCTACAATCTAGAAAGGTGGGGGAAATATCAACACCAGAAGTAAGTTTATTAGTCATTCCCTACACCCATGGAATTTTGGGAGCCTATAATTTTGTAAGGAAGTTAGGTATTTCTAACACAACTACAAGTTTCCTGGATTTTTTTTTTTTTTTTAAGGAAAACTCTGGAAGTTAAACTGGTATAAAACTAAAAGGCATTTGTTGTGTAGTTATTCCTGTTAATTCATGGGTTTGTAATTACTAGCTTCACATGCAAATTTTTATTGTTTTGGAACCTAATGCAACCTACACACTTTAAGTCCAATCCAAATAACTTTATTGTACTAGCCATTGGCCGTGACAAATCTGAATCAAAAATGAGTACAAGCAAAAGGGTTGCCATGCCACAAATAATGATCTCTGTTTAGATCTCTGCATCTCTCTTACAGTTCTCTGCTATATTGTCCAGGGTCTTCTTTCTGATCTTTTTGGCTCCCAAAGCAAAAAGGGCGACTTTATGAATCACTGAAGTGTTTACATCGCTAAGAAGCCACAGGATCCTCTCTGCTGGGGAGAGACATCTTTCCTGTACGGATGGTAAGGTGAAAAATCATCTCCTGGGTCCAATGTATAGTGGGCAATATAGTAAATAGTGCAATATGTCTTCCACCTGCGGTTGCCCACATATACAGAGTCCGCCTTCCTATGGTATCCTGTTATATCATCCATCTAGGTCGGCGGAGGGTATAGCTTGAAAATGCAGCTCAGTAAAAGCTAACTGACTCTAAAATGGACTGTTATTAGAAGGGGGAACAAATGAGAGCATTTAGAGGATTTGATTGCTTGCAGATCACGTCGTTATTCTGTCCAGTGGCACCAATCCCTTAATTGGCATTTGTCCATGGATATAATCTCTAGCTTATGGAAATAATAAGAGTTCCAGTAACGTTGGGTGTTAGATTTCCACCATTGGCTGTTTTCCAATTCCTCATTGCACAGGGCTGGCAAGCACTCGCAAGGCATGGAGGACAGTCTTTACAAGTCATTAAATATGGTGCAATCAGTTATTGCAGTTAACGTTGGCCATCCAGCTTCCGTGCTTAAGAGTGAGGCTGCTGTTCCCTTGGGTAAGGAAAACAGTCTCTTGAGAAATTGGTTTTGCACCATTTCTATCACTTTAATAGCACTCTCATCCTCGCCCCTTGTCTTTAGGATTATAGCCACTGTTTTACTGACTCACAGCCTGATCCTAGTCATGTGATTTGTACCTATTGACTACTTACACTGGATAGTTATGCAAATAAACCTATACATATTTATTAAAAAAGGAACAATATTTATTAAACTGTAAGAGCACAATCCAAACCCCCACTTTCATGACTGGGCAGGAGAACAAGGTTTAGGATGGTGTGAAGGTATATTTCTGTCAAATACCACTGGTGGGGGGGGGGGACTCCACTCCAAACTTTGCCCAGCCATCTTCATCCAGGTAGTTGTACTAGTAGCATAATATGGGGAGACCCAAAACGGGATGTTTTGGGGGTGGGGGTATTAGTGGCTTCAAATCTGCTGGGTTCAAAAACCTGCTGGATTTTAAAAGTTGTGTAAACCCAACTGGCCAGATTCTTGAATCCCTCTGCCCCACTGTCTGTCCTAGCCCACAGGGCTTCAGATGCAATAATGGAGCCACACAACTCTGTTTCTTCCTGAGTTTGGATTACTATGCCTGACTGCTATCCAATACCTTGGAGCAAGCCCTACTGAACTCAGTGGGACTTCCTTACTGTTGCATTGTGTTGCACAATAAGATGTCTACCAAACATGGGCTTTAATTTTCTCCTGGGGCCCACTAAAAAGAATAATGGCAAGAGAAAAATACCTGTCAGATTTTACCTGTGTTCGCTGAAGGAATCTGAAAAAGATGGTAGAAAATTAGTAACACAGAGAAAACTCTTTTCAGATTTCCCTGCCCCCCTTAACAGCAGATTTCTAAGCAGTTTACTGGTAAGTAAGTCCTAGTATGTTCAATGGGGTTTACTACCTAGAGTTTAGGATTGCAGCATTACAGTCCATTATTTTCTTGAGCAAAACAAGTACAAAGAATAATCACAATAATATATTATTTTATTCTGGCTTGTTAAATCCACGCCTTCTACAAAGCTATTGATGAGATTTGACACTGGTATGCAGATCACATTATGAATTCAACTTTCTCTCCTGAATCTGCCTATTGATCCAGAAAGGGAAAGTTTCCAGTTGTGGACAGACAGGCATTCTAATCTCAAACACATTAGCTGGACGTATATCCCATTGTTTTCAATTAAAGTTTCATCCCCATAATCTATCAAATCTGACAGGAGAAAACCTCATGCACAAGAAAACTTCCATCTCATATTGCTGATGTAGCTGCCTATCTAAATGCAGATTCCCATCTCTAGCAAGAAGATGTGTATTTTGATGTGAAAAGGAATGCAATATGCACTGGAGGCCACTGGTTCTAAGGTGCACTAGCTGAAAACCTGAGAGTCAGGATTCAGTGGAGCAAACTACCTGATCCAATTTACTTCTGACAAGCTGAATGGAAAGTCACAAGAGAAAACCTACTAGGAGGTATGGGAAGGGCCATGGCTCAATGCTTCGCATGCAGAAGCTCCCAGATTCAACTCCTGGCATTTCAAGGTAGGACTGTGAACATCCCAGGTGAGAGCCATTGCCACTTAGCATAGATAATATTAAGCTAGATAGACCAATAGTCTTACTCGGCTTCCTAAATAAATAGCCACCAAATAAATGTACTGAGGTCACATAACTCTGCTTTCCATCCAGGGTTCTAACAGGAAGAAGAGATTTCAGAGTTACAAATGAATCATTATTACCAGCAACACAGATTAAATGAACTTTTAGCCAATTGCAATATACCTTTCAAACTGTTCGTGGATTGAAACTGCCTGAGTTTTGAAATGGCAATAAAGATGTGTTTTCCTGTTGCATGGTCTTACAAGAGGTTTGCACCAAATAATACATAGAAAATAAATAATTAAGTAATTTATTGGCAAGATATTACAATTAACATGTTTTGACTCAAGCTGCACATAGCCAGAGCAAAACCATTCAAAAACAGGAGTATTTTTTTAAATATTGAGAATAAATTTAAATTTATTAATTCAATAGGCAGCAAGTTATTTCTGAAAATGCTTAAGAGATAAACTGTTTGGACTTACCATTTTAATGTTGATGAAAATTAATCCAGAAAATATAAAATGTTTACATCTTCTGCCAATCATTCTTCAAGCTGGACTTCTAATTCCCAGTTCACTTACAGATATAATGAGATTACCAGCCAGAAGTTAACAAAAGAATAAGCTTCCCACCCAAAATAATCAGTAAATCTTGGAGGCAGTGAAAGCATTCCAAGTTTGTAGCTCCTCCTCTAGCTACAGCTAGCCTATAAAAGCTGGATTATTGATTGACTCCAGTTAAGCATTCTTGCCTATTTTGTTTAATCAAATACAATTATTTATGACAGTTAGCTGAATAGTGAGGCAAATGCTACACTCCACTGCTTCTGTCTTATTGACTGATAAAAGAATTGATCCAAGTTCTTAGCCAGAAGTGGCTTCAGTTCCTTAGCCTGCAATCCTCTACATGTTTCCCTTGCAGTCCAAATGAATTCAATAGGACGTACTTTTGAATAGATATGCATAGATTAGTACTATAATACTGTTACACCTCCCGATTTCCCACTTGAATGTACAGTATGCTTAACTCTCATTCCCTCTTTCGATGGGAAATATTTATGGTCTCCTAAGTAGCCAATTTCACATATAAAAAGACATGCGCTTACTGGCTGGCACAGCATAACAATGCAGTAAACCAGGGGTCAGCAAACTTTTTCAGCAGGTGGCCGGTCCACTGTCCCTCAGACCTTGTGGGGGGGGGGGCAGACTATATTTTGAAAAGAAAAAGAAGAAAATAATGAATTCCTATGCACCACAAATAACCCAGAGATGCATTTTAAATAAAAGCACACATTCTACTCATGTAAAAACACGCTGATTCCCGGACCGTCCGCAGACCGGATTTAGAAGGCGACTGGGCAGGATCCAGCCCCCGGGCCTTAGTTTGCCTACCCATGCAGTAAACAGTTTTACTGGAGAAGGAGCAAGGATGTGAACGCACAATCAAATGTCAAGCAATATGCCTCCCTCTCCTTTTCCTTGTCACAAAATGTCACAGTCTTGTTACTCCCTCCCCCTAAGTGTGTGACATACTTTCTGAATGAACCCTTTTGTTCAATAGCCACGAGAAATCTGGCAAACAGTAGAAGTGCCATTTCAGATTTCAGCAGAGGGCAATTTTAGTATGGGCTAGAAGATTCTTACAATGTCTCCCTTGCTACCCTGGGAGCCTTTATAAAATACCTGCTCTGCTCCAGAGGAAGAACTGAGGGGGGAGAGACTGCAGGCAATGGATTTCCTACCTGTCTTGCCCCACCCTCCAGCCCTGGGAGCCTTTCCCCAGACCATGACTTTGAAAACAGCAGAAACAGCTGGGAAGAGAGGAGTTCGGGGATAGTTCTTAAAAATAATTTTACAAGTTGTGTGTCCATGTTTCTCCATTTGATCCTTCGACATGGTTTTGTATGTTTTGTGGTATTTTATGCATTGTGATTTGCTGTTATTTTTTACTGATTACAGATTAGTGATTCTTTATTGTAACTGATAAGTGTACACTGCTTAGTTATTATTTGCTGATGTTTAATTTTACTGTTTACTATTGGATTCTAATGGATTATTGAATATTGCTTTATTTGATATAAGGTTTTGTGACTTTTTATATAGGATCTGATTGTTACTATTAATGTTTGATGTTTTTATTATTATTGTGTGTGTTGGAAGTTGCCCAGAGTGGCTGGGCCCAGTCAGATGGGTGGGGTATAAATATATTATTATTATTATTACACTTTGAAATGACTTTGGGGACTGGAGCGCAGAGAGAAGAAACACCATGGTGTATCTGCATCAGCACAACTGGATAACCTTCATCGCCCCAGCTGCACCAAAACATGTCTCTGCAGTATCAGTCTCTACAGCAGTGTTTCCCAACCTTGGGCCTCCAGCTGTTTTTGAACTACAATTCCCATCATCCCTGACCACTGATCTTGATAGCTAGGGATGATGGGAGTTGTAGTCAAAAAACAGCTGGAGGCCCAAGGTTGGGAAACACTGCTCTACAGCCACAGCAGGTACTGTAACCTTCAAACAATTTGACTTCACCCCCAAATGCCTCCCAAGACAGACAGATGTCAACCAACCAACCAATGAACCTGGAAAGCAGAATATAAATGTTTAAAACCAACCAACCAATCAAGTTCTGCTCCTGGATCTACTAAAAAATTACCTGCGAAAAATGAGAATGTTTTAAGAATGTTGTGCTTACTTTTTAATATCTGGAACAGAGACTGTCAGCCTTTTTGGGGCCGTAAGCTGGTTAGGAATTCTGAAAGAGCACCATGGGCACTAACTGCTCGGGTTACTTCTCTTTCAAGTCCCCTGGGCTTTGTCCTGTCCCAGGTTAGAAAAAAAGAGATCATGTCAAGGAACAAATTTTACGTACTGAAAATGGGGGGGGGGGGCAAATAAATGCCCATTGATCTTAGCGTCAAGAGAAGTAAAACATAAAATGCATTTGACAAGGGAAGCCAGACCCTCTCCAAGGCTGCATCTATACTGATTTTTTAAAAAAGTTATAGAAAACACTGTAAAAGCTCTGAATGCAAAATCCCATTGGCAACAGATCACTGCTCTACCGCACCCTCTGGTGTCACATTTTTATAACACAGTTATAACAATATAATTGGCAAGTGTAGCTGAATCCCCTGGACAGTCCTGGATTTACAGAAGCCATCCTGGTTTCTGATTTGATCCCAGAATGTTCCACTTTTCCTTAGGGCATCCCTATTTTCATCAGAGAAATGTTGGAAGGCATGGGAAGCATCTTTGCACTTACATATGTTTACATAAAATTGAAGGGTTGGAGGGTCATGTTTCACCTCCTGCCTAGGAATACGGCTCTATAAGGGGTTTTGCATGCTTGGGGAAAGGTGTGATCTTTTCCCGTTTATAATAAACACTATTGATCCAAAGTGCTTGTGTCGACTTTCCCGCCCTAGATTACAAACTGGGAGTGTGGCCTTCCATGGGTCACAGTTGAAACTACACCTTTCTCTCCTTCCTACCCGATAGCATCAAACGAAAACGATTCTTGCAGCACCCGTGACATTTATTACAGCGCAAGATGCTTATTTTATTTTTTAAAAAATGTTTTTATTATCGAATTTTGCTTTTTAATAGGCTAGAGTCCATCAGGTGCAAGATGTAGCTGATTCTATATATATATATATATATATATATATACACACACACACACACACATATATTTATTTTAAGGTGCCAGACTAACAGGGGGTGGGCAGGCCCATTGGAAAGAGGAACAAACACAACTACCTTTTTAGACTATAACGGAGCCAGATCCTTCTCTTGAGAATTCTTTCTACTCCTTTTAGAAAGAAAACCATTTTCCACACAGGGGAAGGAGGGGGCGGCACGGCGCAGAGTCAGGCGCGCGCCTTAAGATCCCTCTGAAGCCAATGGGAAGCGGGCGCGCCTTAAGCTCTGCAGAGGAGGATCGCGACCCGCCCCTTCCCCGCGCTCGCCCGCCCGCTTCTGCTGGGAGCACGTACGCCCAGCGCGCATGCTCAGCGGAAAGGCGGCGGCGGACCTGCAAGGCTAGGGGCGTGGCCTTGCTGAAGAGGGCGGGGCGCCGCGCCGAAGGACAGCGGCGCTCGCCTTCTCCCTCAGAGTGCGGCATTTCCCCCCGTCGCGTCGCGGGGGCAGGGGAAGAAGCAAGATGGCGCCGGCTGCGAGCGGAGACCGGGGGCTGAAGAGCCTGGTGTGGCAAAGTGAGTGCCGGGTGCTGTCGCCACATCTCTCTCTCTCACGCCCCGCGCTTCTTTTTCTCCCGCCGGGGTAGGGCATAAAGGCAGAGCCAGTCCGCTCCCCTCTTGCCCGGCAGCGGTTTTGAGGGAGGCCTCCTCCGCCGCCGCCTGCCCTCTCTCTCTCTCTCTCTCTCTCTGCTCCGCTGTCACGGGAAAACGGAGGGGAGGCCGGCGGGTGGAAGGGTGGCGGGCGGTGTTGGTCGGCTTGTGTGTCTGTGGAGGTCAGCCAGGCAACCCCCGATCCTGACCTGTGCCCGTAACGGCATTCTGACGTGCAAGAAAAATGAGGTGAAGCAGTTCTTTCTCACTCTTTTTATCTGCACGCCTGGAAATGCTTCACTTGCTACGTTTCTGTATACCGGGCGGCGTTTTAACGAGCGGAGAAAGACGCCTTTCCTCTCTCGCACGCGAGCAGGTGTCGCCCTACGGTGGATTTTCATTTCGTTCGGTTGCATGTAAGGATTTCCAACCCCCTTCCCTACATGGATTTTCATTTTGTTGGGCATGCAAGGATTTCTAGCCTTTCCCGCCCATGCTTACATGGATTTTCATTTCGTTGGGCATGAAAGGATTTCTAGTCCTGTCTGTCTGTCTGTCTATACAGTACTGTATATGTGTTTTAAAGAAATGAACCATGAGGAGTAAGTTAGGTGGCAAAATAGCCCAAGGTTATTGTGGCTGAATGTATGCTTTTTATCCTGCGCCCCAGTTTAAAGTCCAGCCGTCCATAATCCCCCCCCCCTTGCAGAAGGATGAGGAGAGGGTGGGGCTGGGGAGGTACATTGTTGGGGCCACATTTCAAGTCCTGGTCAGTAACACCTGGGAGGCAGAATGGATTGAGTGTTGGGTTTTGGACCTGTGCATACTGGATATAATTTACTCGCCATAATTTGCCTCCCATCATGGTTGAGAATAAAAATAGGATTCCCTTTTAGAGGTGGTATAATTTGCAACCAGAAAGACAGACCATTGATTTCAATATACTGTATATAGTTTCTTAGCTTTGGACAATATGGGGCTCAAATATATCATTTTTTTTATACTTAGTTTTTTTTCCTTTCAAGAAAAAGCAAGCAAGCACAATGGCAGTTTGTGTTATGACTTACCTTTGCACCTTTCAACTCATAACGGCCTCAAGATTATTGTAACCATTGTTTTCTGTTTCCACATTTGTTTCCTAATTTTACTTCCGTTGTGATTTAATATTCCTCTTTCTGTCTCTGCATGTGTTTAAAAATAAATGGAGCAGATGTTTGGAGGCATAAGGGTCTGGATATTTATTGTGATCCACCATCAAAAGCTTTTCAGTGACCAAATACATCATTATTTCGTTACATTAGAATACAGAGTTCTCTGAAACAGAATGATTGTGGTTATTTGAAGGGTGCATTCATCTTTGACTAGGTACCTTGAAAAATGTAGATCTTGTATAATAAGTGATATGAAAATGGCAGTTGTTACTGGTAGTGTAACATAAACTGATTGTGAACATGAAGCCACTGTACTTCATACAGTGTTTTTAAAGAGTTTTATTTAAACAGTGGACAGTGTTCTCGAAGCTACAAACATGAGTCTGACCAAACTGCGGGAGGCAGTGGAAGACAGGAGTGCCTGGCGTGCTCTGGTTTATGGTGTCACGAAGAGTCGGACACGACTAAACAACAACATTTAAATGTTCTATGATTGATTACAGACTGTGTAGCTGAAAAAGTAATAAAAATAATTTAAAAATGCTTCATGCATTGCAAACTTTGAAACAAGTTTAGACTATAAGGAAGTCATTACTCTTTGATTTACAAAAAGTTGTGGTGATTAAAAAGAGGCTATAGGTTCCTGTTGGAGATAAAACCTTTGAATCATTGTTAATAATAGCTCTGAGTCAGAGGGTTTCTGGAGTAAGAATCCTTGGAGAAGAGTTTTTGTATAAAAAGGCAGGAGCTTTCAGCACTGTTTAAAGTGGCAGAGAACAGACTCATACCTGCCTATATGGTTACTATTATTCATAAATATAATACAATAAAAATATAATAAAAACTCTTTAAAGAAGTGTAATACAGTGGTACCTCGGGTTACAGATACTTCAGGTTACCGACGCTTCAGGTTACAGACTCCGCTAACCCAGAAATAGTACCTCAGGTTAAGAACTTTGCTTCAGGATAAGAACAGAAATTGCGCAGCAGCAGAGGGAGGCCCCATTAGCTAAAGTGGTGCTTCAGGCTAAGAACAGTTTCAGGTTAAGAACGGACCTCCAGAACGAATTAAGTTCTTAACCCAAGGTATCACTGTATGTATGTTGGGGGGAAGAAGCAGGTTTTTTTTCTACTCACTCTGAACTTATTTCCTCCTGTTTACTTCTTCCCTGTCCTATATTGCTCCAGTATGTATTGGTATGGAAGTTAGTGTTAGACAAGACACACATACTGACTCTTAGAGAGAGATGAAGGTTTGCTTCAACCCCCTCTCCAGCTTTGTGTATGTCACTAGGAAGGCTGGGGGATTGGTTGTGTGGGGGTGGTGGTGGTGGCCGCCGGTATTCAGGTTTAGTGGAAAGCTCTGGTTTAGTGGTGCTGAGCCTCTGGGGTAGAATGCAATACTGTTGTAGCTGGACAGACTAAGGATGCAATCCTGTACACAATTACTTGCGATTAATTCCCATTGAATTCAGTGGAACATATTCCTTAGTGGACATGCATATGGTTATATGGCTAGGAACCTTAAGATAATAGTCCTGACTTGTCTTCACCAACTTCCTATTGATGTTCTTGTTGAATAAAATAGGTAGTTGAATTTTCCCACAATGCATAATTCTCTATAAATGCAGTGGGGAAGAGGAGGTGATAGCCTTTATTATGGCTTTCTTTGGTATGAAAATTCAGACTCCACATTCAACTAAAAAATTGGGCCTTGAGAATGACTCAAGAAAATTATTGAATAATAAAGCAGGAAGCACATCTGCAGCAGAGAAGAGTGACCATGCTGTTGTGGGCTGTTGGCATTAGAAAGCAGTAACTTATTTTATGAAAAATACCTAACACATTGAGTGAGCTGTCTTTGCTGTACGTACTAGTATAACACATTAAAAAAAGTAAATTACACAACTCTAGCACCAGTTTAAGTACCATTTCTCATGTCTTTTTTCTATTAAAAAATTACACCGTTGGTTTAGTATTGCACTTGCAGCAGTAATAACCATATTAATACTTTAAAAATAAACAAAATTTGCAAATATAGATACATTAGAGACAGAAGCAGTCTTGCAGGTGGAGAACTTCCTGATGTGCGTGTGGGTTTCAGTTTGCTTTTTTGAAGTTCAGATGTGCAGAGAGGAAAATAGTCATGTGCCACATCCTTTGCAGTTAGGAGACATCTAAGGAGTTGTTTATAACATTTCTGGTTCTGAAATGTTACTCTACATACTTCATTTTAATGTTCTTTTCAGCTTGTGCCATTAGCAAACACATTGTATAAAAATGTCATTTTTTTTGTTGAAATGAAATTAGTTGTTTGAACTTTTAGGCTTTTTCCTTACAGAGCTAGATTACTTCACATTGTTACAGTGCTGCTATTTTAACTGCTGGATTTCTTTTTCAGAGCTAAAAGCAGCAGTATTTGATGACTGTAGGAAAGAAGAGGAATGGAAGGTAAGTTTAATCTTTATTAATTGCCTCTATCAAGTACAGTGGTACCTCAGGTTACATACGCTTCAGGTTACAGACTCCGCTAACCCAGAAATAGTACCTCGGGTTAAGAACTTTGCTTCAGGATGAGAACAGAAATCGTGCTCCGGCGGCAGCGGGAGGCCCCATTAGTTAAAGTGGTGCTTCAGGCTAAGAACAGTTTCAGGTTAAGAACAGACCTCTGGAACGAATTAAGTACTTAACCCACTGTAGTTCATCCACCACTTACACAACGTACTTGACTAGGCATCTCCTAGTCTAGTAATGGTGGCCTTTGGAAGGGTTGCATATGTGATAGCTGTATCACAGTTCCGTAAGTTCTTTTAAGGAAACAATGATACTTAAAACAGTTTCACTCAGATTTTAAATTTGTACATGTGTCCTTAAATGAGAAGCTTTTTGATTTCAGAGGAGCTGTGTCCCAAGCACTTCTTGGAACCTAAGACCTTGACTACTTAAAAGTTTGCATTGGGCTTCAGTGTATCCCCACAATCCGGGGTCAAAGGAAAATGTGGATATACTGTTCAATAACATAGTATTTAAATTGAATGGGAACTACCGAAATGCTGCAGAGATATGCATCTACACTATTTTGAAAAATCAGATAATCATATTTCTATTTATTAAGACAAGATATAATAATAATAATAATAATAATAATAATAATAATAATTTATTTGTACCCCACTGTGAGCCTTGTGCTTGCTCGTGGTGCCTCTTCCCTTTGCACAAACTGGCTTAAAACCTCTAATTAACAATAGTTTCCTGTTTTGTCTGAACCACCTTTGGAACAAGCCAGGTTCAAACAATGCATTTAATGCTCTGAAGCCTGCAAGCCTAGTTCCTGCTGTAGATGTAACAGGAAATTATGGTTAATTGACGAGTTCCTGGATTTTATTTTCTGATGTTGCATAGGGAGCTCTGTGAACAAGCAAAATGCCCATTCATATCTCAGCTTAACACTGTTAGTATAACTTCTTCAACTATTTTGACCATTCAAGAAGAACATACCTAATATTTTAGTCTTATTTTGTAAACTAAAATTTTCTTAACCAAAGGAACAAATCACTTGTCTAAGATATGTAACGCTCTTCATATGCAGTAAAAAGCCATGTAGATGCCCTCTGGGTGCATGTATGCCTACATTGGCAGTCCTTGGCATAAATATATTAGTTCATTAGGCCTGTATTGCAGTGTCCTTAGTATGTGATCACCACTTCCTTAATGTGCTAGTGGTATATGTCAAGCATCTTCATTTTGTGGCAAAAGAGAGGACAGGGACTGGTAAGCACAGTGGTTCCATTCAGTGCTCAAAACTCCCATTGTTCTAGGCGCATTTTGTGACAGGGAATTTCATTAGCGTGATCAGTTTCTGAGCTCTAGCGCAGTATTGCGCCTAAGATTTCAGATTAAAACGAGTGTGGAAGAAAAGGAGGACCCTTTTCTGCCTCCCCACTTCCAGCTACTCTCTGAAGACTGGGGAAAGAAACCATCTTAAGAATATTAGGGGGGTGAGCAGGGGAAGGACTAGACCATGTGAAAAATGAACATAATATTTTAGCTGCAGTTCATTCATTTGCAGCTTTGTATTCTTTTTATAAAAAAGCATGCCCAGACATTCCATTGTTGTGCCCATAACCTAGGTTTAAGGTGCCATTTAGCTCCTAGCTTTCATATCAGTTTCTAACACTGGTTCCATTTCTAGTGCAATTTTTTGATTGTGTCATCTCTTTTTTCCTTCTCTTAACATTACGCGGACGTGATGCAGATAACATATATTTTATTTATATCCCACAGGGCTTATGAGGGATAACAATATGTTACTACAGGGACTGCCTTGGAAAAGATAACTGTTCAAAAACTAGAGTTGTCAAAAAATCCAGTGAGCAGACTTCTAGCTAGGGTTTCTTGCATTGATATCATTACATCTACATTGACTGTGGAATCGTCCTAGCCTGGTTTAACTCTTAAAACTCAGGAACAGTAAGGGATTTTGATATTGAATGCATTGCCTGCTCCCACATAGGCACTCAGATCAGTATCTGACACCCTGCTCCATGTTCATCTGTTTTCAGAAGTGAGGTGAGTGGGCATGAGAGGCAGCACCTTTCAGGTGGTGGTGCCACAATTGTGAACCTTTTTTCCAGGAGACACCCATGTGGGTTAATTACCATATTTTTCACCCTACATGACACACTTTTTCCCTTCCAAAAATGAAGGGGAAATGTGTGTCGTCCTATGGGGTGAATGCAGGCTTCTGCTGAAGCCTGGAGAGCAAGAGGGGTCGGTGCGCACCGACCCCTCTCGCTCTCCAGACTTCAGGAAGCTATCCGCAAGCCTTGGGAGCCCGCGGGAGTTCCCACCGGGCTCCCAAGGCTTGCGGACAGCAGCCTGCAGCCCGAAACCTGAGGAGCGCTGTTCAGCTCACCCCAGGCTTCGGGCAGCTCTCCGCAACCCTTGGGAGACCCTTGGGCGGGGAAATATTTTTTTTTCTTTATTCCCCACCCCAAAAAAAACTAGGTGCTCCCTATGGGCCGGTGCATCCTATGGGGTGAAAAATATGGTATTGTTCACCTTTCAGCAAGCAATGAAAATCTAGTTACTTAAGAAGTACTTTGAGGCAAATTAATATTAAAAATCAAGCTGTTGTAAAATACAGTGTGGTGTAGTGGTTAAGAGCGGTAGTCTTGTAATCTGGGGAATCGGGTTCACGTCTCCGCTCCTCCACATGCAGCTGCTGGGTGACCTTGGGCTAGTCACACTTGTCTGAAGTCTCTCAGCCCCACTCAGCTCACAGAGTGTTTGTTGTGGGGGAGGAAGGGAAAGGAGAATGTTAGCCGCTTTGAGACTCCTTCGGGTAGTGATAAAGCGAGATATCAAATCCAAACTCTTCTTCTTCTACATGTTGTTGTTTAGTCGTTTAGTCATGTCCGACTCTTTGTGACCCCATGGACCAGAGCACGCCAAGCACTCTTGTCTTCCACTGCCTCCCGCAGTTTGGTCAAACTCATGCTGGTAGCTTCGAGAACACTATCCAACCATCTCGTCCTCTGTTGTCCCCTTCTCCTTGCGCCCTCCATCTTTCCCAACATCAGAGTCTTTTCCAGGGAGTCTTCTCTTCTCATGAGGTGGCCAAAGTATTGGAGCCTCAACTTCAGGATCTGTCCTTCCAGTGAGCACTCAGGGCTGATTTTCTTAAGAATGGATAGGTTTGATCTTCTTGCAGTCCATGCGACTCTCAATAGTCTCCTCCAGCACCATAATTCAAAAGCATCAATTCATCGACGATCAGCCTTCTTTATGGTCCAGCTCTCACTTCCATACATCGCTACTGGGAAAACCATAGCTTTAATTATATGGACCTTTGTTGGCAAGGTGATGTCTCTGCTTTTTAAGATGCTGTCTAGGTTTGTCATTTCTTTTCTCCCAAGAAGCAGGCGTCTTTTAATTTCGTGGCTGCTGTCACCATCTGCAGTGATCATGGAGCCCAAGAAAGTAAAATCTCTCACTGCCTCCATTTCTTCCCCTTCTATTTGCCAGGAGGTGATGGGACCAGTGGCCATGATCTTCGTTTTTTTATGTTGAGCTTCAAACCATATTTTGCGCTCTCTCACCCTCATTAAAATGTTCTTTAATTCCTCCTCACTTTCTGCCATCAATGTAAAATACATAGTTGTGTTCTTTTTTGTGATTTTTTTTTTTTATACTGCCATGTTGTTTATAGGATTTATATTATATTTAATGTTTGGAAGCTCCTAGGGGTTCTTGGGACCTGAAATGAGGAGTATTATATACTTTATAAATCAATACTTTAGTAGGTACAACGATTTTGATTTATCATTAAGCTCTCATCTTAAAACCAGGCATCAAAACCAATTTCAATAAAGAAGCTTACAATTGGATATAATTTTTTAAAGCACTACTTCAACATTTTTTATACAGATAATTCTTCTAGATGACTTCACCACAAAGCTTCTGTCATCATGTGGTAAAATGACAGACTTATTAGCAGAAGGGATCACTGGTAAGTACCTTTTAAACAGAGTTCTGGGATTCTGGTATATGGGGAAACTTGTTTTGTCAGCATTTGCAGAGGACATCCAGTGGAAACTTATTAAACGAAAAGGTCATGAATTTCAACAGGGCATCTGTGTAATTAACTTACCCTTTTTCATCTCACTTCTTTCTGTTACTCATTCTGCTGCTGGATTTGTTACTTCCATCTGTTAACTTTGTCTTCATTGAGTTTCTTATCCTTTTGGTATATGGTTGTAACAGAATAATGAATGGAAGAATTGTCAGGAGGGGTGTTGAATGGAATGTCAGGTGGAGTTTGAATGTGTCTGTTGCAAAATGACAGTTGAAAGGGGTGTGTGTGTGTGTGTGTGTGTGTGTGTGTGTGTGTTAGAGACAGAGAAAGGGAGAATTTGAGATGAGTGAGTTAGCATAGTTAATTAGGAAAATTAGTCATATTAGATAGGATATTAGAACTGTGAGTATTCTGTATTAAATGCCTACTTGCTCTGGATTACCTTCCTTAAATATATTACTGTGTTCAGATATGGGTGAATTTCTAGGGATATATCTCATACTGTGTGCCTGTTTAAGACGTACTTGAGTAAGACTATAAAGGGAGAGTCCAACTTCTCTTCAGATCAGTAGGTAGTGACAGAAGGTAACTAGGGAACATGCCCTGGGTAGGTGGGAGGAATATCAAGAACACCAATTACAAGTTATTTCTCTTGAATCTTGCTTTTAACTTTGTGTTTCTTTTCTTATTCTCTAATCTTTCTGTGTTGTTGTTTTTTGTCGTGCTCTCACTGAGAATGTGGGCTAAAGATTCTGTGGTTTGGGGTGGCATAATGCTAATCTACTTGTATTCCAAACTACAACAGTGGGTGCGGGAATGGCTAATTACAGAATGACTTACTGCTATAATATAGTTGTTGGATTGTCATCATGCTAGAGTTTTCATGGCTGCCACTAGGTGGCATGGTGACAAAAACACAGGCAGAGAGGAACAGGCAGGACGGACTGGGGCAGTTCCCCAGCAACTGTCTGCTCTCCTGCTGCTGTACACCTTCACACCAAACAATGCTGTTTCATACTTAGCATATATACATCAGAGACTGAGGAGGAAGAAAAAAGCAGGAAGGCTGCTGGGGAGCTGCCCCAGCTTGTCCTGCCTGTTCCTCTGCAGCTTGCATGGCCCATGGTTTGGGCAAGCTGTCTGCCCTGTTGGTAGGCAGCAGGGAAGAGCAGGCAAGGCTGCTCTAATTGGGGATGGGGAAGCTTCTTGACTGGCCCTTCCTGCATGTTGCCTTGTTGGGGGACAAAGCGAGACTTTGAAGGCAGAATGGAGAGACAGCGAAGTGAGCTGAGGCAGTAGCCCCTAGTATATTACAGCTTTCTGAAACATTTGACAGTGGGGGCAGAAGGAAAGTCATGCTTAATGAAGGCGTGGTGGGAAGTGATAACTTCCAAAATGGATTTTGCTGTTAAATTTTATAGTCTATAAACAGCCATATTTCAAGGAACTAAATAAATTTATTTTTCCTTGTTGCAGCTATCCTAAAGCTCAGATACAAAGTAGCTATGGTGTAAAGCTGGAAGTGCCTGAAAAACTACCATGATAAAACTAACATTTAAAAATCTGTTTACCTAATAGTGATTGACTAGAATCATTATGTAAATCTATTTAACACCTGTAGGTGATGAGACTACATGCAGTTTGCGGTATTGTGCTTATTTTGTAAACTAAGTTTGCTAACCGATGCCTGAATTTATTAACATATCACTGGTTTCAGGCCTATTTGGGTTTGACTTGTGGTCATTTTGGTCTTTGCCAAAAGGATAAATGGAAAACCCTAATTACAACACTCACGTGGCTCGGCAATTTGTTTGCTTCTTTCATCTTAGAAGCATTCCCCTATGAGAGAAAAGGAAGTACTTGCAACCTGCAGTTTTTCTTTTAAAGTTCTTCTTTTAAAATTATTGGGTTGGATCCAGATTCGCCCCTCTAAGAATGGAAGGGGCTTCAAGGGAAGGGAGCCTGAATTCAGTAGTGCTCCCTGTTGGAGGTAGGGAGTTGGGTGGGAGTTTCCTAAATTTCCCCTATGGCCCCTGTGGCGATCACACACAGGGCCCCCGGATGTTTGACGGTCTATTGACCCTGTGCCGCCACTGCGATTGCTTTTTCCGCTGCCACCACCCCGTATCTCACGGGGACACACGGAGTCCAGTCAGTTGTTAACATAAACAAATAATCAAGTTTATTTTTAAATGCAGGAACAAGCTTATGGTTTCAGTTAACTTTTCTCTTGTCAGTTTCTTATTCTTAGTTCCTAACAACTCCAAACTGATTATTCCAACTATCTATCTGACTCCACCTAACAATTCCTCTCACTCTCTCACAATACAACTCTACTAACCCACACCTAAACCTCCCTCTTCCTCCTTCAACTCCCAAACCTCAACCCAACTCCCAAACCTCAACTGTCTTTCAAAACCTCCCACTCTAACTTTTATTCCCCCCATGCAGTCTCACTGGCCAATCACACCACCTCTATTTTAACCCTTTCCTTATGACCCATTCTAGGAGGCAAACGCCACAGCCCCCATTGCCACCTCTCACATTGTTGATCAAGTGCAGGACTTATATAAAATGTTTTATCTTGCTCTTTTCATGCTTTGTTAATTGAATATAATTATTACTTTTGATTGTAAGTTTTGAGTTGGCTTGGAATTATTATTAGGAAAAGTGGGATCCAGCATGAAAATGGAGTTTTACCAAATCCATCATGTACTTTTAATTCTTTTTGCAAATGTTTGAATATAAAATACTGAAGTTTTTTTTAAAAAAAAATCTTATTTTGTAGTTGTGGAGAATGTTTATAAAAACCGTGAGCCAGTCCCTAACATGAAAGCCATTTATCTCATCACACCTACAGCAAAGGTTAGTTGTTGTTTTTAAGACTGTTGGTCAGTTTGACTTAATCTTCTTGTGAATAAAATTTTAAAAAATTACCATGTGATAAAATGTTCATAGGTTACTACTTCATTGAAATATGTAGGTAGTAGTAAAGAGTTGCTGAGGAACAGTGGTCATTGCAGATCAGAATTTTATTTGAAAGGGCTATACTTCATATAATTCTCTTTTTGTCAATGGGGTTAGATCCAGAAAAGCACAAGCATACTTGTGCTGCATTACAGCGAATAAAGACCTTGGGGGTCAACAAGCATCTGGGGTGGAAAAGAAGTTTATGAGGTATAGTGCAACAAAATTTTTTGGGAACGATGAGCCTCAGAAGTAAAGGGCATGGGAATGTATGGAGTGCAGCTCCCATGTTAAGAAGAATCATTGTATTTTAAAAGATGTATTTAACAACACAGCAGAACGCGGTGACTTAAGATTCAGACTCACAAACCAACAGCCCAATATTCATAAACTTTGTTAAAGCCCATCAGGCCCACCCATCTTCACTTATTTTGCTTCCTTATTTTTTCCACTTTGAGTCCTAGTAATGGTGATGAATAATTAATAAGTGTTGTTTATATATTGATATTTCTTGACTATTTCATTTACATTTCTAAGAATGTGGGTTGGGGTTTCTTAACTATAAGCTCATCAAGGGGTCAGTGAACTGAAGTTTGGGAAAGCCTGATTTACACTGTGGTTTGTTAACAAGTCAGGCTCATAATCACAGTTTGATTATAGCTTGTTTGGGGAAAAAACTATAGTCATACATTTCAAATACAGTCTTTTCTGCATCTTCCAAATACACTTATTTGTATGTTGTTTATTATTTGCTGTCCATTTAATACACTTCCTATAAATCTGTATATTAAGAAAATAAATAGAAGTTTTGTTTGTCAATAATTTTCTCTCTTAAAGCAGTTTCTCTCCCCTCCCCCACCCAAAGATTTTGACTTGTTCATCTTTGTTTTAGCACTTTCTTTAAAAGGAAATATACAGAGTTCCTCAATTATGGAAATTGTACTTAGAATGTACTGTTTTAATTCTTCAGTCTGTAGATGGGCTTATAAATGACTTCGTCAGTAAATCATCCAGCAAGTACAAAGCAGCATATGTCTACTTTACTGACTGTAAGTATTCACTAATTTTAGCAAATTCATTGTTTTTTTATTGTAGCCATAGGAGCAGGCAGGATAATGACCTTTGAGCCTTTTGTATATTTCAGGTGTGAGGGGATTGGTTATGACTAAAAAAACCCACAATATTATGACAAGAGTATTACGTGTTTCCCCACATTATTCTGTATAGTGTAGTTTCTTCCAAGTGCTGCTTTAAGTATTTTGTCTTTGGGATTTCTTCCTGCCAACTTGGTTCCTGAGTGCCGCCAGAACAGCTTATAATATGAAACAATATAACCACAACAAACAGCAGTCATCCATTAAAACAGCCCTGCATAGAGAATCCTAAAGCAATATAGGTTTGGTGTATCAACAGTTAAAACAAAGTAAAAACTAGGATACCATTTATAATCATACTCTTCCATCCTCCCATCTGCCAGAAATGGCTGCTCTAGAAAAAAAACTTTTAATAATTTACCTAAATGTGAAAACAGTTGACTTGGTTAGCAGTTTGGGGAGATAACAAAATGAGGACATGCCCACTGAAATGGTCTTCTCTGTTCAGATTAGAATAACAAAAAGGTTCAGAGCAGTGGGTGGTATGCAATGTTCCTGTTAGTGCAAGGGACGTGCAGTAGTAGAACAATACTTTCCTGTGCTTTTTCCTTCAGTCTCCCCCCTTGTTCCTTTACACACCCACCCCGGTGAACACTAGAGGGTTAGGTGACCTTCCACAGATAATTTAGTCTGAAGACTGGCTTCTGTTTTGGTGCTTAAAAATAGTTTGCCACTATAGGCAAGATATTTTGACCTGGTTCAGCTCCCGTGGTTTGGTGTTATGAGAATTAACCCAGCTCGCCTCTGGGCTCATATACTTACTACCTCTCCTCACTACTTCTCCAGCACAGCAGCAAAGAGCAGGCTGCTTTGGTTTGGCTAGCCTGGGGATGTCTAACCTGTGACCTTCCAGGTGATGGACTCAAAACTCCCATCAGCCCCAACTTAGCCTGCAGGGTCAGAGGTTATTGACTCCTGCTTTAGTTTAACCACAGTTTGGCAAATTGCCTGAAACCTTAACTGCAACCTCTGGAAACAAGCTAACTGCATAAACCATGGTTTAAAGTTGGTTCAGTTTCATTAATCATAATTAAGTTTAACTACAGTTTGTCCTGGTTCAGATGACACTGTAAATGGTGGCTAATAAAATATTGAATTAAGAACTCGTGAATTCTGTGGTTGCCCTGCAGGAGGAGGAGGAGTTTCTTGTAACACTAAATTATGGTTTAGTGTTCTTCCTAATCAGACCATTGTGGATGACTCAGAATACCCACATGAAGAAAAAAACTAATACTTTTCAATAGATTCTTGGTGTATTTAAAAATTATTGGTAAGACATACTTACACACTGCCTGTTGCATAAAAGAAGTTTTAAATATGAAATAATATGACAGCTGAAAAACCTTTCTCTCCTCCTAGTTTGTGATGACAAACTTTTCAATAAAATGAAGTCATCTTGTTCAAAGGCTATAAGACGGTGCAAAGAAATAAATATTAACTTTTTCCCTTATGAATCACAGGTAAGCTTAATTTACTGAACTAAACTTCTCCGTGTTTTCCACGGATTTGTCTAATCCTCTTTTAACCTTTTAAGTAACTAATGCTTATTATTATTATGTGGAGTCTTGCTTGTTAAATTATATAGTAGTTAAATAAAAATAACCCTGTCAAAAATGCCTAGAAAGCTGCATATTTTGAATATTGTCAAAAATGATTTTAATATTTTAACACAGTATTTCAACTCCTCTTACATAACGTTGCCGGCCATCATAGCCGCAGACAGAAAATTTAAAGTATGTAGGCATTTTCTCTTAAATCTTTAGAAACCAGATGGGGTTTTCAGTGGTTGGAACATATTCCATAAATTATAAAAATCATTAGATGTTGACAGAAAACTCTACAAATGGGAAAACGTGAAATCAAAGTATAGTTATTTAGACATTAGGTTTTTGGTCACCTGCTGAGATTTTTAAAACCTAAAATCTTTGGGTTTTATACTTCTTTTTCCTTGAAGGTTATTTTGACGTTACATTGCCCAGTCATATTGAACTATTGAACTTGGTTCTGACCACTTCAGGTTCCATCATCTGTGTAGGTAGCAAAAAGGTTGTACAGTAATGCCTTTAAGTAAGAGGAGAAAGTAGACCACAGTGGTAGAGGAATGGTGAGTGGGAACAAGGAACACATTTCTTCAAGAGGACCAAGGAGAAGAGATGTGGGGTGGGGGAAGGTATCATTAAGCTGTGTTATACTAGACATTTATTGCGCTTGCAATTTAATAAAATCATAGTTTCAATCTTCTGCTGATATTGCTATTACATTCTGGTTCCTAAAACAGTCTATTTGGAACCATTTCTTTACTTTAGGTATTTACCCTTGATGTCCCAAATGCTTTCTATCGCTGCTACAGTCCCATCATGGAGAAGACAAATGACACCGTAATGGAGCAAATAGCTGAGCAAATTGTTACATTATGTGCCACTCTAGAAGAAAATCCTGGTGTAAGATACAGAAGGTACAACTGGAAATAATATATTCCAAGTGTTCTGTTGGTTTGATAGAAATGGATTCTACACTTTGAACAGTTTGGAAAGTCTGCATGTGGGGAACAAATCTATGAATATATACTGAGGAGTCAAGTATTCAGTATTAAAAGGACTTCGTTCTCGTTGGGAAAGGATTGGGTGGAAAGAGGGAGACAAGCAGGGTTGCACACCAGAAGGAACATTGGTGTGTGTGAGACTATTCAGAAGAGCTTTGGTATACATAACCAGGTCTTCGGCAGGTACCTAAAGGTAAAGGTAAAGGGACCCCTGACCATTAGGTCCAGTCGTGACCGACTCTGGGGTTGCGGTGCTCATCTCACTTTATTGGCCGAGGGAGCTGGCATACAGCTTCCGGGTCATGTGGCCAGCATGACTAAGCCGCTTCTGGTGAACCAGAGCAGCACACGGAAACGCCATTTACCTTCCCGCTGGAGCGGTACCTATTTATCTACTTGCACTTTGACATGCCTTCGAACTGCTAGGTGGGCAGGAGCAGGGACCAAGCAACGGGAGCTCATCCCGTCACGGGGATTCGAACCACCGACCTTCTGATTGGCAAGTCCTAGGCTCTGTGGCTTAACCCACAGCGCCATCCGCAGGTACCTAGTTTAGTACAATTCCTTAACACTTTTCCAAACTCCAACTCAGAGAGTAGAGGAGGGGTGAAATGTATAAACCTAATGAAGTTTGTGATGGTTGATGTTTCCCATGCTAGTGAGCTCCACCCCATACTGAACTCAGCGCATTCAGAATAAAGAGCTGTAGGGAAGAGCCATAGCTTAGTGATAGAGCACATGCTTTGCCTGCAGAAAGAAGATCCCATGTTCCAATCCTGGTACCTGTGTGAACTGCTGTGCAGGAAGGACTCCTTCCTATCTGAAACTGTAGAGAGCTGCTACCACCTGAGTATAGACAGTACTGAGCTGGACAGACCAATGGTCTGACTTGAAAAAAGGCAGGTTTGTTTGTATGAAATACTTTGTAGAAAATGATCATTTCAAATTCTAATAGAGCAAATGAACTCAACTAGCTCACAATCACTTATTTCAGATATCAGTGTCCTCATAAATGTCAGCAAAAATATATTTTCCTCTCTTTTCAGCAAGCCTTTGGATAACGCCAGCAAACTTGCACAGTTAGTTGAGAAAAAGCTTGAAAACTACTATGAAATTGATCAACGAAGTCAAGTAAAGGTAGAGTGAATATTTAGTTTTCTCTAGGAGGCTGGGGATAGGAGAGCCTTGGAAATGTAGCTGGGAAGAATGAATGTTGTAAATGCAGGAAAAGAGCTAATAATGTTCTTCCATTTACAAGGGGATGGAATTGAACAAGGTTTTTAAACCACAACACAAAAGGAGAAGCAAGCCACAAACCTATACACAAAACGTATTCCATATAAAGTCCAGCACGTTACTTCCAATAAAATCTCTTGAGAGCAGAGGGGTCTGACATTCCATTTCTTCACTGCTGATTCCTTGAAGGAACCTAAATGGCTTCCCCATGAAATAAAGAAGTATAGGAGTATAGAGTATCAGGAAAATCTTGGAATATGTTGGGAATATGGTTATTGTTTTAATTATATGAGAATAAACTTTAGCCTTTTCCCCCTGTTATTTTGTGTAGCTTCCTCTTTTTTAAAAGATAGAGTAAATATTTTTAGGTTGTACAGCACTCTCTGTTTTGCTTGTCTCTTTTTAAAAAAGTGATGCTTTCTGATTTTTAGGGGAAAACCCACTCCCAGCTGTTAATAATTGATCGTGGCTTTGACCCTGTGTCAACTGTGCTCCATGAACTCACTTTTCAAGCAATGGCTTATGATCTGCTACCAATTGAAAATGACACATACAAGCAAGTATAATTTCATCTTAATTTTTAAATATACTCACAAGTTCATAAACTCCTGCAATGTAAGAATACATTCTGCCCTATATTTGTTATCCCATGTTGGCTGAAATGGAACATTCCCTAGAAGGACTGCCTTTGAAGTTCCTTGCTTAAAGGTGTTACACATTGCAGAGCCAGAGGAGGACTCCTGAGAATTGTAGGACACAGGAATTCCAAAGAAGGATGCTAAAGACAGTTTCACTGTCTTTATTAAGAAGGGTTTAGACTTAACAGCAAAAAGTAGCCTGGCAGTTCTTGCATTTCGCACGGGAGACAGACACCACCAGGCAAGCAGATGATGGACTGCGCGCACCCAGCCTAAAGTGTATACATTCTTTATATGGTAAAGCAGCATACGTCACATGGGAACACAGGTGGCTGATAACCCAAAGCATGACCGATGTTTCCCCTTTCTGGGCTCAGAACCCAATATCTCCGACCCGCAGATAAGAATACTGTCAAAGCTAGCCAATTCGTGCATTTCAAAGCATGTGAATTCACACACATATGAGCTCATTGCTACAGCCACTACCAATTAAAAATGGGGTCATCTTGACTATCAACATGGCATAAGCAGAGCTTCCAGAACAGTCCACCTTTAGTTCAACATAAAAGGGAAGGGGAAATTGAGTATATTGTAAGTGGTGACAACTTCCTCCATTTAAGTGGTCTGCAGAGAGTCTCATGGAAGTGTGTAGTCTATTGATTTGATTTGGGCACTGAACAGTCTTGTAGGGCTGAAGCTCAGTGGTAGAGCATCTCCTTTGTATAAAGAAGGTCTCCGGTTCAATCCTGGACAATCCTGGAATGCCCTCTATTTGAAACCCTGGAAAACTACTGCTAGTCAGTGTAGACAGTACTGCGGTAGATATGGTAGTAGAAATTGTTAGTTTTTTATCCGGTCAGGAATTATTTTTGCCAATGCTGAAATCCTAAATATAGTAAGTAAGCCCCACTGAGCACAGATCCATAGCATCATGCTGCAGGCTAAATCACTTCAGTAACTTTAGCGCTACTCAAAATTTTAAAGCATTGATCTGTCCCTCTGCCAAACAATACCATGTGACTCCACAGCTCCATGTATCATACCACACTTTTGTGGCTTTACTCATGTCAGCAGAGAAAGCCTGTATATGTGTGCGCGCGCATAGACAGACAGACAGAGGCACACTTCCTTTGTCCTGAGTCCATACCTGAAGTGCCAATCTAATATTCACAACAGACAACATAATTATTTTTTATCAAGTCCTGCTTATTGCTATTAAGATGCTAATGTGAAGCCACTTTCTGGATTTGTGTTAATACAAAGAGTGTTATCCCACACTTTCAGACATGTTAGTTAAAGTATACAGCCTTTAAGTTCCACTGTAAATAGCTAACAATCAGCTGTAGTTCAAATGCAAACTTCCACAGCAAGATTTCAGCTTTTCACCATCTTCTACATCTGCTTTAGGAATAACTAATGCATTCAAGAGAGACTCATATTTGTATAATAGCTACTAACTCTTTTTCAATAATATGGTCTTAACTAACTTTCCATTTTTTCCTTTCTTGTATTTCTACTGCCTTCTGGTTGAATCAGTTTTTATGTGAGTTCCTATACATATAAACGGTGTTTCGTGACATAGCAGTAGTAAACTCTGTGGCATTCCCCCAGTTCTTAGGAATCTGGTTAACAGCTGGAAGAATACAATACTAGGCATGTTAGTACAGATACCTGTCCATTAAATAATTTCCATATAAGAATCTGCTTTGTGATTATATGTGAAATCAATAGTTAACCATAATTTTCCGTCTATAAGATGCCCCCATGTAAAAGACACCCCTTATTTTTGGGTGGACTCAGATTTAAGAAAATGGGGGGAGATAGCCCCATGTATAAGACGCCCCCTAATTTCTGACATTATTTTTTAGGGGGGAAACCTAGTCTTATACACGGAAAAATACGGTATTTCCCCAGTTTACAGTGAGAGATTGTTCTCTGCACGTTGGGGTAAGAGGAACTGTTCTGTGAACTGAAGGAGGAGATTAATGTAATGACCTATATAAACAGACAATATGTTTTGGAATAGGCCATTTTGTGTCTCAGTTGATGATCTTTTATACATTACATTACATTACAAAATATTATTACCCTTTCAGCATATTGTGTGCATGTTTCTTAGGAAATAAGTAGCTCTCACTTTAGAGGGACTTATTCCTAGGAATAATTCCTAGGCTTCCTTAGCTTAGTATTTCAGCTTTTTATATCCTAAAAAGCGCAACTATTGCTTTTGTATGTTGTAAATAGGACTCTTGATGTATTCAAAACAAGAGTTTTGAAATCCTTTTCTTTAACTACAAAACATATGTGCAAAAAACTGTTCTGTGTATTCATCTGTTTATATATTACAACTAATAATTTGCTTTTATTTCTTTGTTTAGGTATAAGACGGAAGGTGCAAGTGGAAAAGAAAGGGAAGCTATTCTGGAAGAAGATGATGACCTCTGGGTGAAAATCCGACACAGGCATATTGCGGATGTGTTGGAGTGCGTACGATTGAACATATTTTGCTGTTTTACATAACTTTACTTGATAGCTACTTAAAACTGTGTTTGTATCGGTGGTATTCAGTACTAGTCCTACTCAGAGTAGGCCCATTAAAGTTAATGGTGCGACTAAGTTTGGTTCATCAATTTAGCGGATCTACTCTGAGTATGACATAGCTGAATCTGGCCCGTCAAGTTGTATTCAACTAACCTGGCATGCTAGTGGAAGCAGTCCTGCTTCTGCAACAGGGACTGTGTGTTGCAATTCCTGCATTGCAGGGGGGGTTGGCATAGATGACCCTTCCAGCTCTACAGTTCTATGATTCTATGTAAAGCATTCAAGGAGGTGTGAAGCAGGGTGAGGGGTGTGACCCAGGGAGGGGTCTAGTAATAGTCCTGAGGGCCAGATAAAGAGGCTTAGATTGGCCCTCAGATCTTAGGTTCCCCACCACCACCCCTGCTCTAGGCAAACCATAGACCACAGCCAAGGAATATAAAAGGAGAGTACTGCTATCTCTCATTAAGTCAGTAGAAGGTGGCAGCCTGTATTTTATTCTGGAGTAGTTGAGTGAGTCATCTTATTGTCAGGCACCTTGGGCATGTTCCTCATACACAAAATATTCCACTTATTTCTGAAGACTAAATCTACATTTTTTGCTGCTCTTGTTGAATTTCTACTAAATAAACTTGCTTACCACCTCTGTGTAGACATTTGTTGTTGTTTAGTCATTTAGTCGTGTCCGACTCCTCTTGACCCCATGGACCAGAGCACGCCAGGCACTTCTGTCTTCCACTACCTCTTACAGTTTGGTCAAATGTGTAGACATAGCTGAGACCATTTTATCTTTGATTTTGAAGCCTTTAATCAGTTTATTATTATTATTATTATTATTATTATTATTATTATTATTATTATTCCCACCTTTTCCCCAAACCAGGACTGAAGGCAGCTTACACTTAGTAAAACAACACAGCTGAAATACAAAAACCTAAAAGCTTACAAATTAGAATAGTTAAAGTAATGAAACTGTGATAGAATTAAAAGAATACAAAAGCAAATCTAGTACAAAACAGATAGTAAAAACATCACAGATTATTAAAAGTCCTTTCCTTAATTTTTTATTTTTTAAAGTGAGTTCCCCAAATCTTGTGATAATAAAACAATCTTCACCTGATGGCGGAAGGAGAACAAAGAGGAAGCCTGTCTAGCTTTTCTAGGAAGGGAATTTCAGACTTGTATATATTCTCAATTTAATTTAAAAATATTAAGCAGCCATTTTCTTCTACTCTTTCAGGGAAATACCAAAACTTATGAAAGAAGTTTCATCAAAGAGAAAGGCAACAGAAGGAAAAGTAAGAAATAAATATTTACTTTAAAGTGGTACTAAATGTTTTTAAATTTGTCTTCCGCTGAGTGCAACTACCTTGATACTAAAGACATGGGTTGGGAAGTGAGAATAACTGAATGCAAATCCACTGGGGTTTGTTTTCAAGTGTTTTTAAATTGCCTTTTGTTGGTACTTCTAACCTACCAAAATGCAGACTAATATATATATATATATGTAGTGCAATCTTAAATATATATTGCAGTGCAATCCTAAATAACAATAGTTTTTGAGCGATGAATAAATGTTATCAGTCAATAAATAAAAACACAGAAGGCCCTATGACTTCAGACAGATACTTTTTACCTTGTAAGTAAACACAGGATTTCAGCCTTAGTAGACTTCTTGAAGCTGGCTATGCATTTCCCGGTCCTCAAACACAAATTAAAAGAAATTTTGATTGTGAAATATTTGAAACTGAAATTCGAATTATTTTCTAGCTATCTTTAAGTAATCTGGCTCAGCTCATGAAGAAGATGCCCCACTTTCGCAAACAGATTACTAAGGTGAGCAAAATATAATACTGTTATGTGTTTGGATGCTGTTCATTTTTTAGATTTGAGCCTAGATTTGGCTTAGTTTGTGGCCAATTATGCTGGTGTTTAAGCATGACTTAGGTGCCCTCCAGATGTTGTGGATTACAACTCCCATGATCTCTGATAATTAGTGAAGTTGGCTCAGTTTGATGGTAGTTGGAGTCAAATATCATCTGCAGAGCACCACATGAACTGCTCCTGGTACAAGTAATCTAACTGGTACAATTGGAGTTAAGTAAACACATAGGGTGGCGGTGGAGATAATTGCATTAGCTCTGCCCCTGTCACCATTGTAATTTCCCCTCTCATGCTGGAGTGTAAATTTATGAAGCAGGAAGCATTTGCACTATTCTAAAATTTATGAGGAGCCTCCATGAGTTCAAGAAGACACATTGCTTCAGAAGTTCACCCTTTGACCAGAGCAAAGACCTGGGCAGGAGAAGCAGGGTTAGCAAGGTAATCCCCACCGTCCCACTTGCATAGTTAGTTAACTGGCATACTAACAACCTAAAGAGAGATAAAATTGTTCCATAAACAATTCCCCTTTTGGATCAGAGCAAGGAACATCTAGTCCAGCATTCTGTTGTCATTTGCCAAGTCAGATACCTCAGCAGGTTCAAAAGCAAAACATAAAGGTTGTTAGCTCCCTGTTTCTGATGTTTGAGGCATCCCAACTGTTTGTAAATGTAAATTTCATTTACATCTCACAACTAATTGCTTTTGAAAGATCTAAGCCTCATGAACTTGTCTTAATTTTTAAAATGTATTATATTAAATTGTGTATCCTATGTGTCAGAAAGACCCCCAAATCTACTTTGTATTTTATTTTCCTGGCTTGCAGGCAATCTTAAGCATGTTTGTTCAACTCTTTCTAAATTCAGTGGGATATACTACTTAAATGTGTGTTACGATTGCAGCTTTAGAAAGTATTAGGCTGGTCTTAATTAGCATTCTTAAAAATTATAACTGTAACATATTGTAGAGTGTGAAGCTTATGTTTTGTGGATTGTTTTTAAGAAATAAGACTGGACACATTAAACTTTACTGCCTTTTTAATGAATTGTTTGTTTTCTGTTGCTGTGTCATAATGTAATGTAAAAGTAAGCAAATTTTTGCTTCTGTTTTGCAGCAAGTCGTGCATCTTAATATAGCTGAAGATTGCATGAGTAAATTTAAGAATAACATAGAAAAGCTGTGCAAAGTTGAACAGGTATGTGAATCATCCAAGAGTACAATGGTATTTGGACTGAACAAACTACTAGGGACAGTATAATAACAGAAATTCTATTGGCTATTCCCCTAAGGAGAGAACTTTATATCTTGGTGGCTTTTAAAAGCATTTCTGGCCAAAGTAGCCTTTTTAAAATCTGTTTAGTAAAAAATAACTAATGTTCTTTGCAGTTCTGGAATACTAGTGCAAAGCTACTGGCAAAAAACCGTGTGTGTGTTTGTGTGTACACAGCTATAGTATTGCCATAGCCCTATTTTCCTGACCAGAAAAGCTACCAGGATAGTATCATAGTGGTCTCTCATTGCCCTTTAAGGGTTAGTTTCAGTAGCTACTTTTGTTCAACAATGGGAAGAGCCACAGTTATGTCATGGTACTTTATCAACTTCTAAAAATCTAGAACTAAGACTAATGCCCCAGTGCTATACTGGTGAGGGAGCAGCAGCAACAGAGAGGATGCAACGGGATATAAATTTACGAAGTGGATCAAGTGAACTCGTTTCCTTGAGTAATGTACTGCAGGATCGGTTAACAACTGAACTTGTATTGTTTTGCTCCGTTACTGCTAGTACTGTGTAGTTTCCTCTTACAGCATTCCTCCTAGCAATCTAGTACAGTCGTAATTGCATTTGGGAGAGAAGGGATAGTTACCTGGAAACACAACATATATGATATGCCTTGAAAATTCTACTTCCGCTTAAGGCTAAATGTGGATCTGTGGCAACATACAAAAGTATGCTGAAATAATTGCTATGAACTTGATAGGATATCTCTTGTTTGTAACTTAGGATTTGGCTCTTGGAACAGATGTAGAGGGACAGAAAGTGAAAGATCAGATGCGAGTCCTTCTTCCAGTACTGCTAAATAAAAATCACGATAGCTATGATAAGATAAGAGCCATCCTCCTCTATATCTTCAGCACAAATGGTAAGGTCTAAATCTTCTATCTACTGTCTTAAAGATAGTTCAGTATGTCATACACTAAACTACATGAATGTAATGAAATGTCATGTGTATGCACATGTGTATGTGTGGCCACAATTCACTCATGCCATTAGAGCAGTGTTTCCCAACCGGTGTTCCGCGGCACACTAGTGTGCCGCGAGACGTTGCCTGGTGTGCCGTGGGAGGGAGGCGGGCGAGTCGGGCGGGGCGGCGGCGGCGAGCACACGCGGGGCGGGGAGCGAGCTCCCTCCCACATCCCATCGCCCCGTGCTCCGCGCTGTTGTAGGCCAGCCCTGCGCACCCGGGGGACCTCCCCCCGAGAGCGCAAGGCTTGCGGGCGTCAGCTGGCAGCGCGGAGCACGGGGCGCCCTTCGGAGGACGCCCCGTGCTCCGCGCTGGTGTTGGCCAGCCTTGCGCACCCGGGGGATCTCCCCCCGGGAGCGCAAGGCTTGCGGGCGGCAGCTGGCAGCGCGGAGCACGGGGCACCCTTCGGAGGACGCCCCGTGCTCCGCGCTGGTGTTGGCCAGCCTTGCGCACCCGGGGGATCTCCCCCCAGGAGCGCAAGGCTTGCGGGCGGCAGCTGGCAGCGCGGAGCACGGGGTGCCCTTCGCAGGACGCCCCGTGCTCGTGTTGGCAAGCCTTGCGCACCCGGGGGGCGCATGGGGCGCCCTGAAACAGAGGGTTCCCCATGCTGCGGACTGTAGCCTGCCGCCGGACGCGCGGGGCGCCCTGAAGCAGAGCGCCCCTCGCGCCAGGCAGACATGGGCCAGCCCCACAAGCTCGGGGGACAGCGGGGAGGCGCAGCACCGCCATCCCACTGTTCCCCGACCTGGTTTTTTGGGGGGGAAATAAAGGAAAAAATTTTTTCCTTTATTTCCCCCCTCAAAAAAGTAGGTGCGTCCTATGGGACGGAGCGTCCTATGGGACGAAAAATACGGTACTTACTATTTCATAATAAAGTAATTATAAAATACTTTCTTTGTGTTTATTTGATTCCTATTAAAGAGAGTTACTTTATATATAGTCAATATAGGCACAGAGTTAATTTTTTAAACATTTTCTAATGGTGGTGTGCCTCGAGATTTTTTTCATGAAACAAGTGTGCCTTTGCCCAAAAAAGGTTGGGAAACACTGCATTAGAGCATGGCTTATTGAGATAAATGACAGTTATGCAAGAGTTATTGTTGAAATTACTCTTTTGGAGAAGATGAAGCCAAGTAAATTGTCATTTGTTTGTATGGATAAAAAGCTGCCCAGCCCTGAAGAATAGATTTTTTAATCTTAAAATATATCTGGGATAGCTGTATTGGACTGTAATTATTGGATTGCTGGTGAGATGAAGATTTTTCAGGCCTGCCGTGGTGCAAACTTATTCAGAACAGTGCTACACAGGTGTAGCACTTTATAAAGTGTTTCAAACTTATTAATGCTTACTTAAATTCTGTGATTGAATTTTACTCTAAACCATTTTGGTTTTTTAAAGTTTCTTCAATGCTCACGGCACTTGGTTAATGAGCAGTATATAAATGGGCAGTATATAAATGTAACAAATAAATACACCAATCTCAGAAAGTTACTAATTCAAAATGTCACATTTATTTTTAAATGTGGAAAAAGGAACTACACAAGAGAACTTAGACAAGCTGATCCAGAACGTACAGATAGAAAATGATAGCGACATGATAAAAAATTGGAAGTATCTTGGTGTACCTGTCGTCATTGCAGTAAGAAATGCAGCATTTTTTTCCTATCAACTCTGTGTTACCTCTTGCTTATTTGTATTGTATTGTTAATACGTAATGTCTATTCAGGGAGTTCAGATTGCTTCACACAGATGATTTTCTGATTTGTACAACAACCCTGTAAGTAAGGGCTGGGGTATAAAGCAGGATATTATGGTTTATATAAAACCAAGTAATGAATTTGCAGCTGATGGGAGACTTTAGCCAGGGATTTCACTGGCTTGCATCTCACATCATTACACTAAAGCCCAGCCTCATAGGAAGAATGTGAAACTCTTGACTGCAGCTTCTTTGTGCTGACCTCTTATACCAAACGCTGCAATCCTAAACATACTCATACTTTCGAGGAAACCCCTTTGTGCACATTAGGACTTATTTCCAAGTAAACATGAATTTATTATGCTATAAGAAGTGCAAAATAGGACGTGTGCTTGAGAAAAGATGAGATAAAATTGGAAGCATATTTTTTAGATAGCTCTGCTGTCACTCAGACATGTTTTTGACTCATGAGTTGTGTACAGTTTGAGAAGAGTAGCGAGTACGGTAGCTACTCTGAAGTCATGTAGTATAACTGATACCCTGTAGCAGGGTAACTTGTGGCAAATATAGACTAAGTTAATGATGTCAAAAGTGATCTTCCACCCCTCCCCTGGGTGTCCCTTGTATATCAAGGATTTGGGAGGGGCAGGGTTGGTAGTGAAGCATGCATGCAATTTCATGGCCAACCAATTTTTACAAATCCCTTTGTATAAAAATTGTCTTTCATTAAGTTTTAAAACTTGCATTTTATTATGTACTTACTAAGAGATGTACTTCTGTTTTCGCTTGCTGAAGACAATATTTTATTCTCTCTGATTACTTTTCTTTGAAACCCCTGTATAATAGACTGCAGAACGTTGTCTTTGAATTATATTAATTTCTTTCAGTGGTTTATAACCTGTTATAAATGCATTACTGATACTACTCCTAACAGCATTCAGTAGCAATCAAGCTCAATCTCTTTGGCTTTTTAGGCCGCATCACAACAGCGCAGATCATCGAGGAAGGATCGTTCCTCAGAACAAACATTTCAACTTTCTAGATGGACACCTGTTATTAAGGATATTATGGAGGTAAAATTTCTAAATAAAATAGCTTTTAGTCATGCACATAATATTGGATGTTTTTAAGAAATTCTACTTGTGTGCTGTTATCCCTATTTTAGTTGCATTTAATATAGACCTTTTACTCCTGATATGTTTTCTGGGGGAATGACCGCATAGGTCAAAACATTTAATCCCCCTATTCTCTTCTGTACAACCTTCTGGGGAGAAGGCATGACTTGGGGAGAGTCCTGAGGGCGTGATACAGGTTTCTAGAATGTCATATTCTGAGCCTGATGTTTCACACTCCTAATTTTTAGACCAGTATAACACAGTTGCTTCAGTCTCATACAAAAGGTATAATCCAACTTTGTACAAGCAGACTTCCATTTGCACAACAGGAGTTCATCTTTCTCTCCTCTCATCTGCAGTCCTGATGCACCCCAAAAATCTGCTAAATAGGATCCAGATTTGGAGGCAGCTAGTTGGGAGGAGTATAAAAGAGAGTGGAAATCTATTCCATCTATGGACACACTCCTTCCATTGGAAGTGTTATTGGGCTGAGGATGAGAGCACTCTTTATGCTTGCATACTTTCTCCTGCTCATCTTGACATGCTCAGAAAATAACTTTCAAACTGGGCACAAAGGACATTTATAAAGACAGTTTGATAATAAGGAATCCTAGTGTGCCTTAAGCATTTATACTGTTCATCAGAGAATAAGGGAGTGATTAAAAAGAGAAATGCAGAAATTTATATGGAATTAAAATTGCTGCAGCAGGCAGAAAAATTATTAAGTATCCACCAATGCCCTCAGCAATTTTCAATTAGTCCGTGGGAGAAGAAATCAATGGTTTAAAGTGTGGACTTAAGCTATTTATAGCCAGGCAGTTCCTTCATTCAGGAAGGTGCTTTGTTCCTCGGAACCTTAACTTCCATTCTTTTGTCAACATGTTTACATCATTTACCCAGGAAGTGTTTGTTTCATGCCTGCTTTCTAGTCATAGAAAATCTGGGGATTTTTAAGACTCAGAATAAATACTTTGTATCACCTTAATTTGTTTAAAGAACCTATTTTCTTCCAGGATGCTATAGAAAATAAACTGGACTCAAAAGACTGGCCTTATTGTTCCCAGTGCCCTGCACCATGGAATGGTTCTGGAGCAGTGAGGTAAGTGATTTAATGGTATTCAAATTAAAAATTGTGTGCATGTTCCCCCTTTAATTTCCAAATGTCCTTTTTCCCCACTCTGTTTTACAGTGCTCGCAATAAACCCAAAACTAGTTACTTGGACGACCGGAAAAGTGGATCAAGGCTAATTGTGTTTGTCATTGGAGGCATTACATATTCTGAGATGCGCTGTGCATATGAAGTTTCTCAAGCCTACAAGTCTTGTGAAGTTATTATTGGTAAGCCTGACCAATTATGCTTAGACAGGATAGTTGTCTAAAAACTGCTTGGCTTTTGAAGTGATAGGAGCACCAGGATTTCTTTTTGCTTCCTTTTTCTGTCCTTTATTTTATTCCCCTTCCGCTTCCTCTACAATTTGACTTTGCCACTTACATTTCTAAATATTACTACCCCTTCTACATAAGACTAAAGTCCTTATTTCTGGATTGGTTCTCTTGAATCTTCCTTTTGGTTCCTCTAAGAATCAAGCAATTTAAAATAGCTGTTGTATTTAGTCTGCATATTATCAGAAAGCATGAATCCTCTCCTACAAGTGTTTTATCCTTGCATTCTCATGTAGTTCATTTCTCTGTAAAGCTGCATCAAATTTTGCAATTATCTTTCTGAAATAACAGCAACTGGTAACTCATGTTAGCTTCTAATAGTCTTAGGAGCCTAACTACATGTTAATCACATGTTAATTACATGCATGTAATAATCACATGCATGTAATAGCATGCAGATGGTCTTTTATTTTTTTTCAAAATAAAGGAAAAACTGGGGAAGGAGCATTTTGAAGTAGGAAATGTGTGTGATTAACATTTCCCAGCAAATGTTTCACTGTTATGGCCACGTGGCTGTAATATGTACTACTGTTGACATACTGAATTGCTGGAGAAACTAATGGCATCTAGGAGGAAATTAACAAGTTGCCTCAAGGTTATTACTTAGTTCAGGGGTTGCTAATCCTGAGCCCTGGAACACAAAGTACCCCCCCCCCCAAATCCAGATCACACCCCCAATACTTCACTGTTTTTGGCAGTGGCAGCAAAAAGGAAGGAAATACACAGCACAGGGGTGTACAGAGAGGTTTAAACCTCTTTACCAAACCCAGCACCCTAATGAGGATGCAGATTGTCCCTTCCCCAGTTACAAGTTTAATAAGCTAATGATGTTGATGACTATCCCTTCACAATTACATCTTGTTTTTACCAGGTTCCACTCACATCGTGACACCTAGAAGACTACTGGATGATGTGAAAGCACTTACTGTAACAAAATCAAAGGATACAGTCTTTTTTAAGAACGAATAGAGATTATAACGTTCAAAGATTTTCAGCTGTGCTTAATTTAAGAGATATTAAGAACACATAATATAAATATTATGGATACAATTTAGTGATAGTTAAGAGTGTTTTAAGTTCAAATGATTACAGTGGGAGAAATGTTACATATCTGACTTCCCTACTGAAATCAGCAGGTCTTAAAAGTCCTTGATTTGAACTGGATTGTACCCTATGTACATATTTTATAAATCAGTGTTGTATTTGGGACTGTTCTTTTTATAATTTGAAATCTGCTTTCCTTGGGTTGGGGGGAAGGGAAAGGTAATGGATAAAAATAAGATGTATGTAACAGCTTATGTTTTTATATTAATGTACTTGGTTATAGATGGCATTTTGCTGCGAAGTGTTTGGTGTAGAGAATGCTCACCATTGCAATATATCATGCTAGGACTTGGGAAACATTTGTATATATGCTAATGATTTTTCAGTAATAATGTGTAAACTTTCTATCCCGAAAAAAGTCTGTTTCTAAAAATACTATTATAAAAGGGCAATGAGCTTAGCTACAAGAGGAAATGTAAATGTATAGCACAACTACAATTTGGTAAGCTACAAGATTCCATGCAACTTGTAAGAGTGTCATAGACAGCTGCTTTCAGTGAGGTACAAAGTGTAAGTTTAAAACTTTTCCTGAGAAATCTCAAGGCAGAACTTTGGTTATGTGTGTCGGGGATTGCATGGTTCTCTGTATGGTATTTGGGTGAAGTTAATCATGAAAGTAATAAACCTTTTATCAACAATCAAGAACGCTGAAGAATATGTTGTCTTAATTACTTGTTTTGGTAATTTTTGTCAGGACTCTGAAAAAGAATGCAGTACAGGGCAGATGACTAACTTGCTTCTTTCATCAGCTTGCAAAATGAACTGATCATTGGTCAATCCCACATATATTCCCCATATTTCCCTTCTTACTTCTCTAATTGGGGGAGGGAGTGGCATAAATGGGCTGTTGCTGGGCAATAAATTAGAATTTTTTAAGCCATACTGATATAAAAATAATTGTGCCGCCTACTAAATTATCTGAGTTTGTGTCTGAGATTAAATAACTGGACTAGTCAAAGAGATTATTCTTCTGTACCAACACTAAGTGGGAAATATACTTATCCTAGGTTCCAAACTGAGCTAAACATACGTATACAATGCACGATTTTGTAAAACCTATTTATTATTAACTCCCAACTTGATAATTTCTGTTATTTTTTATGCAATAGTTTTTAGGTTATTTAAGATGAAGAATAAGGAGAGAAATGGTGCATTTTCATTCTTTACACATTCCAACTTTCAAATATAGTTCTGTCAGTTTTCAAAACACATTCAGATTTAGTATTGGCTAGCTGCAAGACTGGAAAGTGTCTGAATTTTGGCCTTGGCTAAATCTTCTGAAACAACTTGCACCATGTGTTCTGTAGTTTTCTTTAAATTGTTTGCAGTCTGTATAACATCATCCAAAGTGGAACTTAATATCTGTTAAGGGGGGAAAAAACCCTGTTGTAATTAACATCACTGATTGGATTAGGGGAGAAAAGTTCACTTGTTTCATTGTAAGGAAAATGTTCAAAGATTTCTCCATTTCCTTTTCTGTAGATACAAGGCTCCCCACATACCTTTGAATGTGTCTCCTTGATGTGCCTGTTTCTCAGACCGCATACTGGCCTTCCATAAATATTCCTACTAGTGAGGTATTGTGGTGAAAGGATAATAGTATCATGCATCCTTGAGTAGCGAGTTTGGGGAATATGTAGATTTTGTCTAGAGCGTAACAAAAAATCACAGGCATATCATATTGATACAAAAAATACATTCTATGCTTAACATCTAGTGTCTGCTTGCTAGTTCTAAATTAATTATATTACTACTAAGCCCACAAGGGCACCACAAAAGGCTGAATTCAAAAATTATTTTTTGTTGTGATCTTAAAAGTATTGGCATGCATTGCTGCAAATAAAACAAACTTGCCCATGAAAATTACAGTTATAAGCTAGGGTTATAAGAACTTGGTTTTAAAACTGATGATGCATGTTACCTGTCACATAGCCTTTCTATAAACTCTTCTGGTTGTTTCTTTGTATATATCCTTTGAAGGTTGATGCTTTGCTTCTGCGAACTAGCTAAAAAATTTTTAAAAAATATTTTTAAGAAATGCAATTAAACACGTTCACTACATTACCTGGTCCCTGCTCCAGCCTACTATTAAGCATTGATGATCAAATGTTTCAAACACAAGTATAACTGCTCTTTCATTTTTAATTAACACCTTAGAAAAGGAGTCACACAGGGTGTGACAAGTTTCTAAGGCCATTAAGGCCATTTTCTATTTGCAAAAAACAGCAGGATGTGAAGGGGCTCCACTGAGTTTCACAGCTTTTGAAAGGGCATGGGTCATTCCCTTTAACTTCTCTGTTGTTTAAAAAACTGTCTGAGATTATGTGTATTTTGTTTTTCCCTTTCAAGAAAAATGTTTTTGGTATTAGCTTATGCTTAATTATTAATTGTATGGTAAATCAAGATTTACCACTCTTACACTCATCACTTTCCTTACTATAACTCTTTCTTTGACTGCCTTTCCAATCTCTTTGAGAGAAGTATGTTGAAATAAAAAGAAGGCGAAAGAAAGTAAAACAGCAACTTAGCCCAGAGTCAGTCTGTGTTTTTGTACATAGCTTAAGTGTTCTGAAGACTTTTGTGGAAACTACCAAAAATAGGTATTTTCTCTTCCAGAGGAAAACTGCAGATTTTGAGTGATTCAGACTGTGATGTAGTTATGCAAAAATCGTGATTTGTATATTTTTGCATTGTGTGTAATTGCATTCTCATGCAGATTAATTTGATTGTACAGCTGATTTAGGCTTGCTGTTCTTGATTAAACAAGCGGAATGGGCACAGAGGTATGATAATATCACTTTGGTGTCTTCAGCTAAATTCATATAAAGATCAAAATTTTGTGTTAATTATATCCAGAATTTTCCATATACTATACAAAAGAATACCTTACAAAAATTATTCTACCTTCATTTTGTTCTTGTAGACCCATTGTCCATGATCCATGACTTTTAATACTCTTTTCCAGACATACTTCACTGCTTGAACTGTCTAGCAGGTGTGAGAACGAAGTGTCTTCGGTGTCACTACCTAACACCGCACCCCAAGTTAAACAAATATGTTAATACATATGTAATGTATTGGCCTTAGAAATGTAAGGCTTGCTTGACTTCGTTAAAATCTGTGATGACTTCTGCCATGTCAGTTAAGTCTCTTGTAACAATTGAAACACTAACGTATGTATAAAATTATTGTATATTCCTGGAATTTGCACCTTCCCTTTCACCCACAAACAGTCCCAAGGAAGCTTACAAGGCACAATAAAAAATGGTGTCAAACCAACAGTAAAAGCATGGAGATTTAACAGCAACAACAACAGATTTAAAGCAGCAGCAAAAACAAATTAGAGGATCATAAATGTGCACAAATACCTCAAAGACTACCTCTCCCCATATGAACTGACCCAGACCCTGCAATCATCTGAGGCCTTTCTTTGTGAGCCTCTTCCACGGGCCTTATCTGTGGTAGCCCGCTGTTTGTGGAATGCTCTCCCCAGGGAGACTTGTCTGGTGCCTTCATTATGTATCTTTAGGTGCCAGGCGAAAGCATTCCGCTTCTATGGGGAGAATCCCATAAGATGGTGCTACTGTAGAAAAGGCTTTTTGGTTGCCACCTGCCTAATTTCAGATGCAGATTCACCTCTGATAAAGTTATTGATGGCTGGATTTAAATGAAAAAAGATGACCCTTTAGATACCATAGCTCTTTGCCATTTAGGGTTCTAACTGAGCTAGGAGGGGAAAGTCAGTCAAGGTCTTCTAACGCTGGAGTACCAGTCAGTCATCAGAACCAGCTGAAGCATTAATTGAGCCCTATGTTACTAAGAGGACGCAGGTGGCGCTGTAGGTTAAACCACAGAGCCTAGGACTTGCTGATCAGAAGGTCAGCAGTTCGCATCCCCACAACGGGGTGTGCTCCCGTTGCTTGGTCCCTGCTCCTGCCAACCTAGCAGTTCGAAAGCACCACTGTATCTCCGCAAAATCTGCTTCTGAGGATCTCCTAGCCCTCCAGATCAGATTTTTTTTTGGGGGGGGGGAGTTGTGACAAGGAAGGAGGAGCCCTGCTGTGCAAGCAGAAGCCCACTCTTGCTACATTCAATCACACCCACTGACTTTAACTGACATCAGATATTGTAATGTTTACTAGAGATGCTTAGTCGTTCACACTTAAATTCCAAATAATGTGAGACTTTTTGTTAATATTACCAAAACTTAAGTACCTGATAAATCTAAATCCATCGCTTTTCCTTCTAAGAAGATAGAGTACCTTTCACAGTCTGGCTTTTCTTTTATTGTTTTCCTGTGCTCCATTTTTTTATTTCTATTTTGGAAACAGATAACACAGGAGAGAGGCTTAATTGTATGTTAACAATCAGCACAGAGGTTCTTAACATTGCAGTCTTCTACTCGTCTACTCAAATCCTACTGAATTCAATGGGACTTAGTCCCATGTTAATAATAATAATAATAATAATAATAATAATAATAATAATAATAATTTTTATTTATATCCCTCCCCAGCCGAAGCTGGGCTCAGGGCATCTAACAACAATAAAACAGTACAAAAGTACAACACAAACAACACTCTAAAACCATTCATTATAAAATTAATTCAAATCAAGCCACTGGCAACCATTGGTCCAGAGCTCTGCGAAGATTGCCGAGGGAGGGAGTCAGGCTGTGCCCTGGCCAAAGGCATGCCCTACGGCAAGATGTCAAGTTCTGCAGGGCCCTAGTCTCTTGTGACAGATCGGAGCCACAGCCGAAAAAGCCCTGGCTCTAGTTGAGGCCAGCCTAACCTCTCTGTGGCCTGGGACCTTCAAGATGTTTTTATTTGAAGACCGCAAGTTTCTCTGTGGGACATACCAGGAGAAGCGGTCCCGTAGGTACGAGGGTCCTAGGCCGTATAGGGCTTTAAAGGTTAAAACCAGCACCTTAAACCTGATCCTGTACTCCACCGGGAGCCAGTGCAGCTGGTATAGCACCGGATGAATGTGATCTCGCAGCGAAGACCCCGTAAGGAGTCTCGCTGCAGCATTCTGCACCCGCTGGAGTTTCTGGGTCAGTCTCAAGGGCAGCCCCACGTAGAGCGAGTTACAATAATCCAGTCTGGAGGTGACCGTCGCGTGGATCACAGTGGCTACCCCTCCACAGTAGCAATCCCAAGCCTCATATTAGCCTCTGTTGATGGCAATTAATGTTATTCTTTTGCAGCCTAAACAATAAAACCTTAAAACAATAAAAAGAAAAAAAGAAAAACAACAACCCAGAAAACAATAAAACAATACAAATAAAAACTGCAAAAATTACAAATCCATCAAAATCTAACAAATTCCCAAGCCCACCCAAACATCCATCCCACCCCCATATATAAAAAATCTAAAGGGAAAGGAAATTTTTTAAACATGTTAAAAAGAACTCTGCACCCCTCCGGGTCCTCCTGGGCCGTAGCAGCATCAGTGGCAACAACCGTCCTTGTGAGGCCCCACTCTGGGCCAGATAGTAAGTGGTAGGAGCAGTCCTTGCGAGGCCTGTCAGGCCCCGGGCTAGGTGGTAAGTGGCAGGAAGGAGCAGGGCCCTCAGACACTCACACAGGAGAGTCCTCCTGGGCAGCAGAGCAGTCCTTTTGAGGCTTCAGGCCCCGCCCCAGGCCAGGTGGTAAGTGGCAAGAGCAGGGCCCTCAGACACTCACACAGGGATGGGTTTAGGATTGCACCCTATGAGACATATCAGGAACGTGTGCCTCAACATGGTGAGAGTGCACATTTGGTGTAGAGTTTAGGTTTAGCAGTGTACATACTAACCTGCTGGAAGAACAGGGACAAACTTGTCTACTTGATAACTGTATTTTCAGTCTAGGATGTATAATAATATGATCCTTTGCAGGATTCCTCAACTCATCAAGAAACCTGTGATCTGAAGGATAAGTTAAGTTTCCTATGAAAAAATGTGTATCAGAAAAAATGGATTAGTGGGTGATATCTATTAGAATTATTTTGCTGGTTTTTAAAAACATATACTTTTGCTGATTTATCTTTCTGTACCTCGTTCTTTCAATATAGTCGCGTTGCATTCTTGATTGCTGGTATTATATGGATTGGCTGGGGGTGGAGATCTCATTTCCCAATAGCTTAAATTACTTACGGGGTAAAAAATAAAATATGAGCACAATGCATGTCAGAGAAAGGATCAGCACAATATAAAGGACATAGCAATGTCACCCTTCCTTCCATAATTCTGCAATCAGCATTTTAAGCATGAGCCCTAGAACTCTCCTTTTGCAATCCAGCACCATTGCGTCAAAAGACCCCCTCACAAAAACATGTTGAGGCGCCAATTCCAGATACTCTTTAAAACACTATTACAAATCATTCCCACTTATCAAAGCTATAAAGAAAAGTGAAACTGCGCATAAGCAATGCAACAGTAGAAACCTGGATCATGTATAGTTTTAAAATCCATAATTTAATAATTCTCTACCACATCTTCCCTTAGTTTTCTCTTCTACTAAACTAAAAAGCTCTAAAACATTTTAGTCTTTCCTAGTAGGGATGGTGCTCCATTTTGTTTAGGGAAATTGCAGCTGGTGTGCATTTTCTCTTTGAAGTTTCTTTTTCTTATGTCCCTTTTTCTATTGGCATCTGGTCAGAGTCTGAGAAAACATTTGTTTGGCTTGTTTGAGCTAAAGTGTAGTTCTGTAACACCAAGGCTGGATTTGCTATGTTGTGTGTTTTAGATGTGCTGATCTGTAAATGTTAATATCTGTCTACAAGTTTGCAAAATACTACAAGTAATTTGTGATGTGGTGACTAGCTGTTACTTCAAATTATTGTTTCCACCAGCATGACATTGCAGATCAGGTGCTTCAGGAAGGACCATAGATAAACACTAAGTTCTGCAAACTATGTCTTGGCTGTTACAAATTAAAATTCAATTGCTCTATGTGGGGAATAACTGCAGTCAACATGATTCATATCATTGGCATTGGTCGCTAGCAGCTATTGGGAACTGAGAGGTTTTGATTTGATGGTGGCTGAGATTGTGACAGTAGCACAAATGCTGGCATCTTTCAATAGAGGCTTTAATTTTTACAGCTTTAATTAGACAGGTGGACTATAAAGTCTACCCCTGCGCAAAAATAGGCAATTAGTGATGTGAAAAAATGTATATTTTTATTTGAAAATAGGAGATTGTGTTGAATAAGACTTGTTTTGGTTATGAGCGAGAAGTGACAAAGAGGGAAGGAGAGTGGTTAAAATAAGAAGGGGCGTTGCAAAATCGGTGGTGCCAGAAGAGTCAACTGATATTCAGTTGCCCAAGGGCACACAACAAGCTGGCCTTGTTGCTAATCATACAATACAAATGTGTTATAGTTGGAATAGTTGAGTATATTTTGGAACCTCTGAGATTAAAACTTACCCATCTGTGTTTCCTTGATCACTGTAATCATTTTGATTTCCTATGCCTATAAGTGGTTTGTGGGATTGTAGCCCTCCAGCCTTTTTAATGGGTGAAAAGGAGCAGTGCTGCTGTATTACAAAACACAATACATTAACAAAGGACTCTTATTATTTACATCATCAACACCTGCTGCATTAATGCACATTGTTCCTCGTACATTTATTTGAATGACAGCAATTGAATTGTCTTACGATGTTAGCCTAGTCAACAGTAATTAAAGTCAACAGTAATTAATTAGAACCATCTTAGTTTTATCAAGCTGATAAAACAATAAATTAAGAATCAAACTGACTTACATGAATAGCTTGCTTATTTGCTGGGAATCCTGATTTTTCCAGAGGATTCATTATATCTTCACAAGAATGTTTAGTTTGCAGCTCTAGCTGACTAAGGGGAAAGCAAAATTCTGTTTTATTAAATGTGTCTTTAATAATAACTCCTTGTAATTTTGATATTTTAAAAAGCAATTAAAAACAGGTTATAAATTCACTAAACAACTGTTTGCAGATCTGAGGGAGGCACAGAATGAATTGGTACAAATGGGAAGAATAAAGTTACATTCTGTGGGTGAGATCCAACATAGTGAGTGGGTATCTGTTCGTGCAAGTCTTTTTCTACAGAAATTCCCCAGGCAAACAAGATTTCAAAATATGCTTCAGAGGGGATGTGAGTTGGAACTGGAGGAACAAGAAGAGAATCCAAAAGTCCGATTGCACAAGCAAACAGACATAATTGGATACTGTCCTGTGTGTTGCCCTATACGTCTTCAAGTCCGTATTTCACATTCATAAGGCTTTTTTCAATATGCAGCCGTTTCAATGGATGTTGCTTTATAACCAGCCTTTTAACACTAATCCTAGGCACGTTTACATGGAAATGTTTAAGTGAACTCATCTGGAATGGTCTACACTCCAAAGAAATGTACAACCGGCTCTATGAACCCAAGAGAGGTTGAATGTACAGTGGTGCCCCGCAAGATGAACGCCTCGCAAGACGGAAAACCCGCTAGACGAAAGGGTTTTCCATTTTGGAGGCGCTTCGCAAAACGAATTTCCCTATGGGCTTGCTTCGCAAGACGAAATGTCTTGCGAGTTCCTGCGGTCCCCCCCCCTTTCCCCCCCTTTCCCTAAGCCGCTAAGCCGCTTATCAGCTGATCCGCTGATAAGCCGCTTATCAGCTGATCCGCTAAAAGCTGCTAAACCGCTAATAGCGCTAATCCGCTAAGCTGTCAATGGGCTTGCTTCACAAGACGAAAAAACCGCTATATGAAGAGCCTCACGGAACGGATTAATTTCGTCTTGCGAGGCACCACTGTATGTTTCTGAAAAAGAGCCCTCAATGCTGCATAGTAAACCACTTAGAAAAAAAGGTGAGTTTCATACAAAACAACTTATGATATGGCATGAAGCTGATTGTTTTACATTGCATATATATTTCAGTCTTTATTATTATTCCAGTCACAGATCAGCTACTAAATTACAATCAAACAAATAGAATTTTACAGTTTACAGCCCAGCAAAAGACTATTTGCATAGGATATGTGTGTGTGTTGTCGCACATTCAGTCACACTAGAATGAATTGTTGAGTACTAGTGTGGCTGATAAGGTGCTTTAATCATCTAGTTTCTACTAATACATGCTGATGCACAGAGGTTTCCCACTTTGGTAGTGATATCGTTAGTGGAGGAACACGTTAAAATTATATGATCTCCTTGGGAATATAGGTAAAATAGTCAAATAGAATGTTTGCATATATGTAAACACTTGGCCATACCTAAGGTAGTTCTTTGGACCTTAGTCAAAACATTTATATTTGGCCTGCCAGATACCAATGGCCAAAATCATGGGCTCATGCACACACTCTTCACAGACACCTTTACTTCCAGTTTATAGTTTAATGCTCACTATATTTTGCTGTGAGATCTGAGTTGCCAAGCTATGGATAGCGCTTGTCTTCCAAACCAGAACTGTAAAACCACTTTCCAAACATGGGTTGTCGAGAGCAAGCACTAACCATAGCATACCAATTCATGAGAAAGTGCATGAAGGAATTTTATATGTTTTGTGCCATGATTTGGAGATCTGCTGAACTGAGCAAATAGTTAACACATTATGACCCATTTAATAGTCAACTTCTATGGATAACACTTACTTCTGATGAAAGGGATGATGTTGGCTACCTTTGTTAGATTGCTGATACATTCTCTGTGGAATCATCTCCATAGGCTGACTTCCATTGTCTCCATACTTTTTATTCTTAGCAATATTCACGCCAGAAGCAGTCTTTTGTGGGGACTCACTAATGTTTGAAATCGCTGGACTCTATGAAAGAACCACATGGGGAAATGGATATTATGACCTACTGAAGAACTTGCTACATTCACAGCAATTTCACAATGTTGGAGAGTTGTGTGTGTGTGTGTGTGTGTGTGTGTACCATTTTCATCTGCAAAACCCACTATGCATGCCAACCAAAAGATCTGAATAACTTAAAAAATATTGTAATTTTCACTCCTGTTAATTAAGGAGATTCAAGATGACCTTAACAGGGTGAAGAACTGGGCCCAAACTAACAAAATGAATTTCAATAGATACAAATGTAAGGCTCTACACTTAGATAGGAAGAACCAACTGCACAAATATAAGATGGAGGACACCTAGATTGCCAGTAGTACATGTGAAAAGGACCTAGGGGTCTTAATAGACCACAAGCTTAACACGAGTCAACTATGTAAGGCTACAGCAAAAAAAGCTGATGCTATTCTAGGCTGCATCAACAGAGGTATACTGTCCTGATCAAGGCAAGTCATAGTCCTGCTCTAGTCTGCTTTGGCCAGACCATGCCTGGAATATTGTGTCCAGTTCTGGGCATCACAATTTAAGAAGGATATTGACAAGTTGGAATGTGTGCAGAAGAGGCCAACCAAGATGTTAAACGGTTTGGAAAACAAGCCTTAAGAGGGAGTTGGATAAGTTTAGCCTGGAAAACAGACTGCGAGCAGACATGATAGCCATCTTCAAATATCTAAAGGACTGTCACATGGAAGATGAAACAAACTTGATTTCTGGCTCCAGAGGCTAGGATCTGAACCAATAGCTTCAAGTTGCAAGAAAGTAGATTCTGACTAAACATCAGGAAGAGCTTTTTGACAGAGCTGTTAGACAGTGGAACAGATTATCTCAGGAGGTGTTGGTCTCTCTGTCCTTGGAGGTTTCTAAGCCAAGGTTGGGTGGCCACCTGTCATGTATGCTTTAGTTGAGATTCCTACATTGCAGAGGGTTGGATTAGATGAACCTTGGGGTCTCTTCCAACTCTACAATTCTATTATTCTAAGAAGTTCATAGTTTTGAAGTAATTTCTTCCCTAATGAAATAGAAGGAATCCACATGTTAAGTCTAAATGTCTACAAAACATCTAAAAACCAGGATTAATTAGCTACCGCCTCTAGACTGAAGAGTCTTGTGCAACTATGGTAATGTTATTAACACACAGGCTTATAGCTAAACCAGGAAAATAATATTTCAATACAAGAGGTCCAAAGGCCTGCTGTTAGCTTAAAGCTAAACTGCATGATCCTGTGGAGGAGACAGAAAGTCAGAAGGTCTAAACCTGAAAACTTTCAAAACCTGAAAATCCAGTGAAATGGGACTGGTGAATTAGAGGGGTGTGGCACTATGACAGTATTGCTACATTTTGAGTGCATGTATTACCACTCTACTGTAACATTAATTCAATCATGCAATCTCAGTGAAGATTATGTGATATAAAACAATATGCTTTGTTCTTTATTGGGACTTAATGGTTTACCTCAGAACGACTTGAATAGGGAGAAGCAGATTCACAGGGTGTGCATGATGGTGATGTTACAAAAGCAGAGGAACGTGGGCTGCAGGCAGTCTTATCCATTTTCTCTTTGATATCTTCAAGCAGCATCCCAAGCTTAAATATTTCCCCCTCTACTTTTCTAAATCCAAATAATATAAGATACGAAGTTACATTATAATATTGATACACACTTCTTGTTCTTATCATAATAGCATTAGAGATACAATGGGCTAGGTAAGGAAATGAAATGTCAAAAATCACAGTATTTAAAAGGCCTTATCCGGCACTGCAGCTCAACTGGCGCAATGGATTTTTGTGCATGTAGCAGAACTTTCTCTTCTTCTCCTGACCCTTCCAGCCTCCTGCATGCCCTCACAATCAGCTCAGGAGGGTTGGGGAAGTCCCATTGTACCAGCAGAATCCCACTGGCACAGCCTGGGGTGCAACCCACAATGTTCAACATGCACTGATTACGGTGAAGTTTGAACTTCAAAATAAGGGTTTCAATCATGAAAAACGTGAGTGTTGCTAGCCACGACTTAGGGTTGGATGCAGATAAAAAAGGGCTCGTTATTAATAATGTCATGTGCAGGGAAGCTGCATGTAGTGACACACATCAGACATAGTAAACATTGAGAGGTGAATGGGAAGGAGCACAACTAACTATCCTTCACTCCTCTGAATAATGTCGTATTTCCATGTACAGGATCCTTCTGCACAGCCTTTCGTGCAAATTCCTTGTCCCATCTGGATGGATCACTTGTTCATTTTACTCCCAGCTTGCCTTACCCCTTAATTTTTGGAGGGGAAAAAGTGCGTCCTATAGAGCAAAAAATACGGTATTTCTTGTATCAGCCTGGGAGGCATTTGCAGGAGAGAATTGGTGGGTGACCAAAAGTAAAGTAATTTTTGATGTGCGTCCCAATAATTTTTTAACATAAGCAAGGTTGTGAATGTAAGATTTTTTTAAAATTGTTATATTATTAGTGTATTATTGTTTTTTAAAAAATACTTGACCTGTTAGGATCAAACTCTCCGATGCTCATTGATGGGTAGATGGGATGTTGGTGCCGAAATGTACAATGTTTCTCCTTTGTGGCTAAGTAATTCCATTCCAGCTTGTCTAGTTGCTCCTTTAAAAGCCTTAAAAGCTTCACAAACAAAATTTGTAACCTTGGTGTTATTTGACAATTTTTCTATAGATTAGTAATTGAAATATTCAGTGCTGTCCTTAAACATGCCATGGACACAGCAATAGCTTCAAACATAACAAGATAAAAAGAACATGAATAGCTAAAGTAGTTTATACCAGTCTTTTAAAATGTTCCTTATATTTAACTGAATGCCTGTTTTGTCAAAATGTTGCATTCAAATAATACGGCTCTACCAAGAACTGTGCAGGTGGAATTCTGGCACGTGTGAACTGCCCTGTACACTTCAGTGGAAGAGAAGGCAGCAACACGAAGAAATATGCATATGGAGCTGCCTACTCTGAAGAAGTGGATGAGGTGCCGCTTTGGGGTATACAATTTATGTAAGTATCATTACTTATTATGTTGAAATAGTTTTGTAAATTTCTTTTAAGCCACCCAGAGATTTCTTTTGCAGTAGGCAACTAAGAAATTTGATTAATCTTAATCTAAGGGTGCTTTACATCTGTGGCCTGCAGGGTATACTTAAACAAATGCCTTCACTCCCCTTCAGGAAAATCTCCCAGTTAATTCTGAAGGTAATTTAGGAATTAAGGTAATTGAAGGAATTTATTCAAATTATAATTGCCTTTATAGCAAGACCTGTGGTCATAAAACTGCTCCTTTAAGACTGCAGTCCTAAACAGCAGGGGTGGCTAATCAGGGGTGGCTAATGTTGGAATTCATCTCTCAGCAAGACCAGATGGTCAGGGATGATGGAAGCTGTAAACCAAAAATATCTGGAGGGCCATAGGTTAACTGCCTCTCCTGTACAAAGTTGTCGAGAGAGTATGATATTACAACTTCACATGATTCTGAGATGATGAAAATGATTTATTATTAAGCACAGATTAAGGTAACTGAACTTAGTTCCCATTTAAATCTATGAGATGTAAGTCGTGACTCACCTGTCTCACTTTTTTCAATGGAAACTAATTTTAACTGATTTAAACAGCAATTTTTATACTTCATTCTGAATATAAGATGTAGAGAATAGTGCTGCTATTCTAGAGTTTATACATTTTATTTTCACATATAGTTTTTCAAAAACAGAGTTTTAAAATGTAACAAATTTGTTTTCAAACACAAAAAAAGGTATTCACCTGTTGGCGTTCTTCCACTGGGAATACATCCTGTGTAAGACAGTTAGAAAATGCTTCCACCTTTAAGAAAAAGGGATGCATTTCATTTAAGCTTTCAGATGGAGTATTAAGAAAAACAAGGTGTTTGTTTCAAATATATATTGTATTTAAAAAAGAACTATTTGTATTACTTTTGATTTTAGCTCTTTTGACTGTTCCTTTAACATCTGAAAAAGCTTTTCTTCTTCTGTAACGTTTTGCAACAGAGGTTGATTCCCAGATGATTGTCTTGCTGCATCAGCTGAGGGTAATGGTGAGATCATTCTTTGCGACTGCAGTTCTACAGAACAATATGACAAAAGTGGTAATGTGATCTGTATGCTATTTCCTTCATATAGTGTACAACAGCAAACAGGCAGAACAGCGGTGGCTTAAGCTGAGGCCCTCCAGATGCGCTCCAGTTCCCGTCAGTTCCCGTCAGCTTAGTCCAATGGTCAGGGAGTTGTAGTTAAACAACTTCTGGAGGGCTATACAAGTAAAATAATAATTGTATTCTAAGTATTTGAATAGTCCATTTGAACTACCTGAGAAAGGTGACTGGGAGAAATCAACCATGGGCTTCACAGGGACTGTTATAGGTAGAACTGTAGACATCTCTGTAGTTATTCCAGGACTTTCTGATTTAATGCCAGGATTTGGTCTATTTTGATTTGAGCAAGGAGGTATCTGTTAAAATATACAAAAACTCATTGTGAAGTACAAAATCAGCACCCACAATAAAAACATTCACTTGCCTTTCTCTTTATGATACCCCACCCTCACCCCAAGCATCCACAGGCACAAATAATAAATTGGTAAAATTAGGCAAGCGATATCCAAACACCAGTATATTTTAATTTATTTAAAAGATGTATATACCACTCTTCAATGGAACTTTCAGGGTTTACACAAACAAGGTAAAATACATAGCAAATTGATTAGACATCTTAGGTCATTGAAGTTGGGTGGTGGAAAGGAGGAGTCATCGCTAGGGTTGTTCATACATAGACATGGACTAGGGTTACTGTTTATACCAGCTATACCCAAGGAAAATAGCTTGTTCCAGTGCATCTGCTCTAGGAAGAGTGAGCGCACTATATTCTATGAAATACTGAAGCAGAGAGATAAATAAACCACAGTATGAAAGTATGCATATTTATTTATCAAGAACTGCATTCTGTTTGACTACAAGAAAACCTCTAAGTGGTTTATAAAATATAAAATAAAGCATTAAAATTCTGTATAAAAAGCGAGTAATATATAAAAAGATTTAAATCAATAGTAGCTAAAAAGAGATAAAACACATGTAATTTCTACATGTCTGGGCAGCCTTGCACGTTTTAAACAGACACTGAAAAGAATACAGAATGTGCTTGCATTATACAATGCACAGCATACTAAAGCTGCATAAACAAAACATTTGTATTCAGAAAAAAATAAGAAAAACTGACTTCATGTTATAGGAGACTTACCTTTGTATTAAATCTTAGATGATCAATATGATTCTGAGCTTCAGCTTGTTTTGTCAGTAGCTATTATTTCAACAGATATAAAAAAGAAAAAAACAATAAACATACTGTATATTGCATATGGAAAGCAAAAATAGCAATTGACTGTGAGCAATACTTTTCCCATAGCCAAGGTCATTCATTAATGTTCTAGCTGCTTAGGAAAAATCTATATTCAAATAGAGCAAGCGCTGTAAAGAAAACAAAAAATTGGCCAGGAAAATCCTCATAGAGAAGCTAGGCTCAGGAGATACTGGATGCTATTACACTGGGAGATGATTGCTGGATATAATGGGAACTCTGGAAAAAGTGGCTAGTGGTGATAATACATCTGAAAGGGGGAAAATATAGATTTTGGGCTAGGAAGCAGTGCTATGAGCAAAGGATAAGGTTAGGGTAGAAAATCCAGTCTGGGAACCAAGCTGGTGCTTGGGCTCATTAATAATAATAATAATAATAATAATAATAATAAATCACCTTTTCCCATAATGAGAGTATATAGGCAGATTACAACTAAAATAGAAACTACTAAAAACATATAAAAATCAATAATTTAACAACAGGAGTAGAATTAAAATATATACATATAAAAGATCACATACAGATGGTTACATGAAAGGGGCTTATGCTAATGAAGAGGAAATATCTTATTGCTATAATTTCTTCAGTGCCAATATTAACAAGGCAGTATACATAATCAAAATGATATACAATACCATGCAAGAAATAGATATAATCAAGTTTCAATAAGTTTTTCTTACATATTTCCAGTTATAGATAGGTAGCCGTGTTGGTCTGCCATAGTCAAAACAAAATTAAAAAATTCCTTCCAGTAGCACCTTAAAGACCAACTAAGTTAATTCTAGGTATGAGCTTTCGTGTGCATGCACACTTCTTCAGATACACTGAAACAGAAGTCACCAGACCCTTCTAAATAGTGGGAAGGTGGGGAGGGGTATTACTCAGAAGGGTGGTGGGAATGGGTGATTGGCAGATAGCTGTGATGAGCCTGTTGACGACTCTTAACGACTGCAATAGGTCTTACAGGAAAAAGCAAGGGGTGAGAAGGTAAAAAATGGCTTTGTCATGTATAATGAGATAAGAATCCAATGTCTTTGTTAAGACCAGGTCTCTCCATGGTTTTAAGTTTGGTAATAAGTTGCAATTCAGCAGCTTCTCTTTCCAGTCTATTTCTGAAATTCCTTTGTAATAGAACAGCTACTTTGAGATCTTGTATAGAATGTCCTGGGAGATTGAAATGTTCTCCTACTGGTTTCTCTGTCTTGTGATTCCTGATGTCAGATTTATGTCCGTTTATCTCCCAGGACATTCTATACAAGATCTCAAAGTAGCTGTTCTATTACAAAGGAATAGATCGCGGGGATTTGAACTGCCAACCTTCTGATCAGCAAGTCCTAGGCTCTGTGGTTTAACCCACAGCGCCACCCGCATCCCTCCTTTCCAATATAGTCCCCTGAAATTCCAAAAAGCTGGTCAGGGAACCTCTGGAACTGTACGGGGCATGGCACATTGAGTGGGGAACCAGCAGAAATCATGGAATTCCTATTTGCAGTAGGTCTCCTTTCAATCCCACCCCAGGGGCGCCGACTTATAAAAAATATTGGGGGGGGGCGGGGGCCCATACCGACTTATAAAAAATATTGGGGGGGCCCAAGACCTCCAAACCGCTGCAGCTGGGGGAACGAAAGGGGCGAGCCCCGGGCTGCCCCGACCTTAAGTGAACCTGTGAGGGCCCGCCCTTTGCGGCAGCCGATTGGCTGCCGCCGTGGGCGGTGAATATTAATGAGCTAGGGGGAATCCCCGCTTCTCGCGGGGCTGACGAATTTTTGAGGGGGCTCGGGCCCCCTCAGGCCCCATGGAGTCGGCGCCTATGCCCACCCCATATGTACATTCCTCAGCACAAATGTAAGGTATTAGACTGCACTCTTCACTTTGCACTCCAGCTAATATTTATTCCTTTACCTTTAACTCTCACTATGCTCATAGGGTTTACTCATTAGAATAAGCATGCTTAGGGTTGCCTCCACAGATTAGAGGAGTGTCCCTGGTTTTTGGTTTTACATTTAACAAAAAAGGTAGGCATTCAGCTTATGGACTAGTTTGCTGTAAGCTCATGGTTAGTGAGGAGAGAGTGAGTCCTAGTTTGGATGAAATGCTAAGAAATCAGTGTGGCAGCAAAACGCCAGCAAAGGAGCTGCTAAGTTCTTTCTAAGAATTCATCCATTTGCATGGTCCCACTAAGTCAAAGTTTAGTGTGTTGCACAAACCAGTGTCTAGAGACACACAGAAATCTGCGGCTGACTGAGTTGTTACAGGCGTAATAAATACACCCAAGATTGTGCTTGGCTATCAATGGCAATTCCAATTATGTGCAATATCACCTCTTATCTACCTCTAGTTGTTGGTCTAGTTCAGGTGTGCTAATTCCCTTTTCTTCATTCTTGGTTGCAAGAGAGTCCAAAGAATTCATTGCTTCTAAAACATCTTTCACAACTTCTGATTTACCAAGCAAATTTGGGGTGTGTGTGGTCTTTTTAGGTATAGGGCATGAGTTGCTATTTTTTCCTTTAGGTATTTTGACCTTTGGAGCAACCTTAGAAAAATCAGGAAGCTGATAATGAACCTGACGTTGACCATTTTTGAGATTATGCGAAGTTGTTGCCAGAAAATATTTGTGGTCTTGGTACACATCTTTAGGGGTTGAGAAATAATGGAAGTCTTCATTAATTGCATGTTCTTTCTCAATTACAAGTTGAAGATTATCGTCTTTACAATCTTTTCCATCATAGGTGGGATTCACACTTTTATGCATTACAAACTCCTTAACTTCAGTCAAATCCCAATTTTTGTCAACTGATTCAAATTTTACTTCTCTTTCTGAATTACAGCATTCGAGTTTTTTTCCTTCTTCCTTTGGTAAAGATATTGTACTTTCTGAAATCTTAATTTTATTTAGGATAGTTTCATCAAAACTTTCAGTAAATGATATCTCTGGGAGAGTCTCAGAATCAATCAATTGGCACAAACTTGATAGTTCCTCTTGGGGGAAATGGCGTAAAAGGACATCTGAAATGTTTGAGTTGGATAGATGTTGATTTCTTCCTAAACTGTTAACATCCCAAGCAAGTAACTCCTTCTCTGTTGCCTTGGGAGATTCCATGTCATTTCCCCTTTGCAATGTTGCCAGATTTATTTTTGTTTCAGGCAGTTGTGCTTTGCAGTCTGATTTTTCTTTTGAATGACAGCTCATGTGAGAAGGTGTCAAGGTGAAAACATGCTGAGATCCATCTTCTACACAAGTGGAATTTTCTAGGCTTTGTGAATCACACTTGTGTTGATATGTATTTTGTAGATCTCCATCATAAGGCAGATCTTCTTGCTCATCATCGGTATTATCTTCAAGGTAAAGCATATCAAATACTATATTATTGGCTTAGCCTTCATACAGTTAGACTGTTCTTATCTACAATACCTGCTCATATTCTGAGCATATTCAATATGACTTTCACTGAACGTCAGCTTTCAAATTCTGAAAGATTTGAGAGAACATGCACATTAGCTGAACTAAATAAAATAGTACAATAAACTTGTAAATCTTCCTTTTCCCTACTCTAAAACTTTCTGGAGTCCATTTTACATATAGTACTCCTTATAATTAATGCAATTAAAATCTTTGGGGTTGCCTAAGGATGTAACCTAGGATGAAGGAAAATTATATCCACAATCAATAGTGCCAGTTAGCTGCAGCTTAACTAAGGCTACTGCTATTCCCGAGGTGTTGGCAATGTGGAACAAAAACCAGTTCCCTTATCCACATGATGTAGGGCTGCCCTGTTATAAGCTCCTTTTGGGGTGAAGTCTTGGTAATTATTTAGTCTCAGAAACCTCCCTACATTACAAAAATATGCATGTTTTGCTGAACTACACCTCCACTATTTGAAATTTATCAGTGGCTCATGAACACTGAGTTATGGATGCATAACCAAATAGTACTGGAATGAAACACTGGAATGAAAAGTTGCTGCCTTCCATACAGCTATGGATTAACAATGTACAAGCCCTGTCCTTATTTGAGACAGCAAGGTTTCAATGTTAACATTAAAAAGGGAAATAAGAGAGAACATCTGGTGATATTTTATCAAGACAATCCTATATACTGTTGTCTGAGGTAAATCCACTGAAATTTAAAAATTGGATTATTATTTTTTTGTCCCAGGCACTTTTTTCAAACAGAAAACTCTGACTAACCTGCATCACCAGATAAAATTTTATTAGCTCAAAATTTTACATTAACTGGACAAAAGAGCACTCTTTATGTAAATCTGAATGGCTTTTCTTGGGATATCTGTAGATCTACTTCTGTGTATATTCTAAAATGAAATTTGAAGTATAATTTTACTCCTCACCCCCAGAGCTTTGGGTTAGTTTACATGAACTAGCCATTTCTTAGTTTCTATATATGCAAACCCACACATTTTGCTTGGCTACCAAAGTAGCTCGGAACATCAAGCATTTGTCAAATGCTGGACAACTTTGCTAGAGTCTAAACTGCTTTGGGGTCTAAGTTACAGCTTGTTATATACCTTCTGGCAAATGCATGTAAACAGGCAAACAGAATTCAAATTACTACACCTTAAATATTTATTTCATGCCTGCCCCCCGCATCTTTCAATACACACATCCTGCTCATTTCCCATTACATCTATAAAACAGAAACAGTACATGTACTTGTACAGAAAATATTAATAGTTAAATTGACAATGCTCCCTTATACTTACACATCACAGGCAAATGTCTGGCTAATTTCCTAGGCAACCAGTATAATAGCAAAATTCTTGGAACATTTTCTGTTGCCTACTACCAAACAGTTAAGACTCAGACACAGCAATGCTTTTTCATAGTGGATATATTTAATTACATAAGCTGTAACCTTATATTGAGCCTAGCAAACTGGAGTAGCACAGTATCTTTATAAAGGCAACAAGACACCTTGCTATTTATTATTCTGGTTTCATCCTGCTATTGTTCAGTGGGATCACAAAGGGAATATAGAGTAACAAGCCATCATTTTCCAGGCCTGGGTGGGAATGTCAGAATGAGCCTAGTCTCACTTAACAACTAACTTTTGTTTTCATTGGGACCTATGAAGGAGTATTTCGAATGGGTATTGGATTTCTTCTGAAGCCTTTAATGTCTTAAATCTGTTTATTCCACCTACACAGTGGAGACTTTTAATTATTTATATGGGAAGGTCCATGCAAGTTAATTATTTACTATTATCATGGCCATCATCTGTTACTGCTTCTTAAGATCAAAAGCAAATATTTGCATCCTGAAATCCTTATAAATTATCTAGACAGGCAATCTCTAGGAATGTTTCACATTAGCATGGCTAAGAGGGAGTTGCAAAGGGAGGAGGAGACCGCTGTGCATTCATTTGAAAATCCTCAAAGTATTTTCCATAATTACTTTGTTTTGTATTCTAGTCCATTATTATCTTCTTATGAGGAGTCCCTTTACACATGGAAGCTCAGCTTTTTAAGCACTAGGAATTAAAATGTCAGTGACATAGTTTAGGAAAGCAGGAGGAAACACAGGCATCCTGATAATATCCCTTCAGCACCTGTGGAGGTGTAAGCAGAGGCTTGTTTTGCAGCATCCTGTGTAAGGTATGCATGACAGAATCAGACTGCTCTATTCCACTTGCTTATAAAAAAAGAATATTTTTGCTAAAACTCTTAGTACTGTACATGATTATTTATTGCATTTATATCCAAATAGCTGAAAGTGGTGTAAATGGTTTTTCTTTCTTCCAATTTATCCTTGCAACAACCCTGTTAGACTGAGAGAATGTGACTGGCCCAAGGTCACACAGTGGTTTCATGGCTGAGCAGGTATTTGAACTCAAGCTCTAGTCTGTTTATACACTTGTAAGACAAACTATGGCTGATATAAGTAAACTAGCATCCAAAGCATAACACGCCTTGTACCTCTTCATATATATATTTAGCTGTACTCAAGTTCCAGATGCAGCCTTGCTGCTAGACAATATCAAGCTTCCTTGATGCACCAGGTAAGCATGCTTTCTGATGAGCACATCCAATGTGCTGAGTGAGAATGATGGGTGTGTTCCCATCTCCACCCCTTCCTGTATGAATGTATTAAGCTTTATTGCCAAAGGCTTGAGGCAGGTAACTATAATTATTTTATACTGTCCCTCCCTTTCTCTGGCAGTAGAGAATGTATAATGTTCCTTAGCCTACTTCATATGGTAAAGGGCAAATGTATTTTTACTGCATATAGGGAGACTCTTCAAAGGCAGCTTGACCCAATATTAGGCGTTTGGTGATTCATATGGGGCCATCAGTTTCTTGGTGCATACGCAACAGGAAATTCTTCCCACCAGGAAGGATGAACTAATCATTTATAGATTATTACTTGTCTTTTGCAGCAACGTTAAAGTCAATCCTATTTATTATGGTTTGCGTTTTTGTGGACTACAGTCCACACCTCATCAGATAAATGAAAAACTTTTCATTTCCCTCTTTCTTCACTGTTTACAACCCCCAACATCATGTGCACCATTGCAACAAGAAAAGTGCCGGTACTCAAATACTGATTAGTGTTTGGGGCAGTAAACCAAAAACAAAAGCTGCTCGCTGCCTCAGCGTGTAACTGAGATGAACGCTTTATGCATCCGATGATGTGGGCTACAGTCCACGAAAGTTTATGGTAATAAATCTGGTAAAGTCTTTAAGGTGCCACAAGACACCTCCTTGTTTTTTGCTCCGGGCTTTACGATAGCTTTCCCGGTCAACGTGTGTATAACGGTGTCTGGTTTTACACAAAAGATAGGAGTTTTTATTCCGGAAGGAAATAATCCGGAATAAAGATTTACACCAGTAAAGCATCGAATGCACTTTAGAGGGCGGGGTAATCACGCTACGTGGTCTTCTGAGTCCACACTAAGTAAACACTCTCGTTATGGAAACAAATACTCAACTGCTCCAGCGCAAACCCCCTTTCCTCGAAGACATAGTACCTTCTGCCCCGGCTCGCTCTCAATACTCTAACTACTTTCCTTCAAATCAAATCCCGACCTAAGCGACTGTCAGCTTTTAAACCAATGAAAAGTGGAGCAGGCCGAGGCGAAGGGGGGGGAAAACCCCGCCTCACTCGCCTTCTCATTGGCCAATGCGAAAGATGCGGGCGGCGGCAGTTGAAAGATTACACCGTTTAAACGGGAGGAAAGGACATCTCGGTACAACGCATGCGCTCGCGGGCGGCAGTTTTTCCCCCTCCCACCCCTTTTCCCGTCACTCAACCAAGCAGGCAAAAGCATGATGGGGGTTGGTTGGGGCGGGGCGAAGGGAGCTCGATGGTGCAATGCTATTGGCTGGGACGCTTCAGAGCGAAGCGTGTTTGTGTGTGAGAGTGCGCGCGCGTGGGGTGGGGGCGCCCCTCCCTTTCGGGGCGCTGCTGCTTTGAGCCACCGAGCTTATCGGCGGCTCCCCTTTAGTGCCTTACCCTCGAAGGGGCCGGGAGGCGTCGGACAGGGCGAGCGCCGAGCTCGAGGAGGCCTGGCGAGCTGCTCCGGGTGGATGAAGCTTTGCTGAGGGAAGAGTGGAAGTCGCCCGCCCTCCTTCGGGGGCTCCCCCTAGCCCGGTAACGTGGGGGGGGGGACTGCTAATGGCCGGGGGGGGACTTCACAAGAGCGGGAGGGGGGGTCCTTTGTGGGGAAGGGCGAGGAATCCACTGACTGAGACCCGCGCGGCGGCGGCGAGGCGAAAACACGACGGAGCAGCGACGGTGCTTGTTTGTGAGGAGAATACAGAGAGTCGGGGTTTTTCTTTTTTTTAAGGGGAGCCATTTTGAGGAAATCCTTACGGGGTCAGGCATCGATCCGCGTGAAGCCCTTGGCTGAAAGCGGAGCTTCTTATCGATATACAGTCTATATATATTATAATCAGCGCCAGGTGTGAGGGAGCTTTCACACGTACCTCGGTGGAGATGTCTCTAGGGCTAGGTAAGAGAAGCAAGGCAACCCTCGGAACACCAGATACAGAAAAGCAGCGAAACGAGGTTCCCTCCTGTGTGGGAGAAAACTTGGGGGCTTCTGACATCAGTTTAGGTATTTAGCTGTAGGCCCTCTTTCCCTCCCTTGTACTTTTCAGGTTCTGCCATCCCTCTGTATTGGATGCCACTTGAGTTGCCTCCTTGAAACTCCCTATTCATCTTTGCTTAAAGTTGCATACAAATATCCCAGTCTCTGCGTGGTATTTTGGGCATAAACTGGACCTACTTCAACACCTGAACAAGAATAATTGGGCAGTGTGCCTTCGCTGGATGCACTATCCTTCAGATTGTTTCATTGCAGGAATGAAGTGTTATAGGTGGTTGTCATTTTCCCTAAATGAAGTTGCTTGTGCCTGTGTGTAAAAAAAGGATTAAATACTATTTCAACAAGTGTGTTCTTATTTATATTGTGTTGTACTGGATTAGTATTATTTTCAATGCTTTAATTCATTTTATGTGGGTAGCATTTCATCCAAGCATACAGAAATAATTGTAGGTGAACCACAGGGAACTGAACTGACTTGCCATCTGTTCAAGAACCATAAGTAAAAAGCAGGTGTGCCCATTGCCAGTCAATGAGGCAATTATTGGACCTCATCCATATTTGGAATTTACTGGCATCCCCATAATAACCACTTGAGCCCCCTGAAAAGTTGCTTCTGAAGGGGGTAGGAATCTCTTTTGGAAATGCTCTCTTCTCCTTGACGAGGCTCTTCAGGTCCAGGGTTTAAACAACTTTATTTTTAAATATGTTTATATAATCTAAACCAGCTTCAAAGATTGCTTACGGGAATAATTTATTAGGAGATGGACTGTTAGCACATCATAATTCAATATGAAAATATCCTATTAGTTTCTTGTTTTAATTTTTTTAGGCTGCCTTTCAGGATGAAGTCCTGTCTAGGAGGCTACAAATATTAAATGATAAAATAGTTTCAGTAACATAACCTCATTTAAAAATACAAATTGCAAATATCAGAAATGACAATTTAAACCACATTTTGAACCAGAACAAAAATTAATACTGATCAGTAGATCTAATAATAAACCAATAAGAATGTTCAAAAAGATCATCTAGTCATACAAAATAAGTAAGACTTTAGCCCTTTTGGAGACCAGAATGGGGCTAACTGTAAATCCCTTGGGAGGAAGTTTCACAGATTAGATTCATTGGGGTTGCCTTGCAATTTTTTTTGGGACGGGGCATATTTGGAATTTTGAGAAAATGCCACTGGTGCCAGTCACAGAATGGATGCTATGAGGCCATGGCATAATACAAAATGGTTGGCATATCAAAAACCCCAGAAAAAGACAGGACCGCTAAGTCGTGCAGAGAAACACCTCCAACAGTGGGGGAAGAGAGAAGCTCTTTGCACTTCTCTGTTCAGAATGGATGGGAGGGTAGTTGTGCAATCCTGGCATCCAATGAAATATGGGCATGTTTCAGGGTGTGTTTAGTGTAGGAGAGGCTCAGCCAGTGTACCTGAGCACGAAGAGCAAACATTTTTTTGTACTTATTGTGGATTTTTTAGTGGATATTTACAGATACCTTTTGTGGGCACCATAGGAGAAACTGGCAGGTGTGATGTTGCCTTTGGGCATCATGTAGGTTACCTACTGCGGGGCCATGACAGAGAAAGCTCTAGTGCCTGCCAGTCTAATGGATCTTAATAGTAGTCCAGTTGATCTTTGGGCACAATCAGGTTCAGGTGGGGGTAATCAATCCGTTAGATAGCCCAACTTAAAGCGGCTGTCAAAATGAACATTTTAAAATGTATTGTTTAACTTCCGTTTGCTTACTACCTACAAAACAGGTTTTCATTGAATATTAAAAAATGGAGTTATGTACTGAGGCAGAGCTTTCTAAACACTGTGTCGTGACAGGTTAGTGTGCCAGCTACAGTACGTAGGTGTGTTGTGCGAACACTTCCTGCGCTCCTGCCCGGGCTGGAAAGGGGTTAGTTTAACCTCTGGTTTGCTAGTAAAACTGAATTACCGTACTGTGTCGCTGAATGATGCATGTCTAAAAAGTGTGTCACCAGCATGAAAAGTTTGGCAAACTGTGTTCTAAGGAATACAGTATGTGACTTTAGGAACAAACTTCCCACAGTCTATAGCATAGCTTTGTTGAGGGTCCAGTCCAACTAAATACTGCTGCAAAAAACTAAAAATGTTGAGTGGTAGCTGAAACAGAGATAGAAAAGTCTTTTTCACTTTTTATGGGAAAAAGATTTTTTTTAAAAAAAAAAAATTAGCTGTTTGGCAGTGTTAAAAAAACCACAAACATGTTGCAAGCCAAGTTTGAAATCTCCTAATTGAATTCTAAATGGGAGTCATATTGACAGTAGGTATCACATTAATTTAAAATTTAGTTATTAAACGTGTTTATTAATATTTTTTAATGATAGAGCTAGTCCTCATTACTCCTACTTACAATTATTCATTTATCATAATGTGCCAAGTGGTCACAATCCAACACACTGTTGACCATTCCTAAGCCTATTGAGTGTAGTTGACTTAGGTTATGCTTAGCTCCATCTTTGTGCATGGTCTTTTTCTTGCTTGTCCTCACAACTCTTGGAGGGCAATTAAGGGGGTTGTTCCATTTTATAGTAATGGAACTGATGCTGAGAAATAGCATTTTGCTGTCAGGCTACATGTGAATCTGGCTGAATAAGAATTAATAAAACACATTAATTCTGTCTCCTGGATATCATTATTTATATTACGGTAGCCCATATGTTCCTGTTAGTTTTTCAATGTTGGCATTTTAAAAATGTTGGCATTATTATTATTCTATCTATCCATGGTAAAGCTGGAGGGAACTTTAAATACGTGATGGCAACACCTCCTGGTGTAATTTCAAGACACTAAACAATAATGCCTCTGTGTGTTACAAGTTTGCTGTAGAGAAGCAGGACTAATTGAGAGATACTGCATGTTCTTTTGGATGCTCTTTGTTTGAAAGTTCCAGCCTTGAATTTCTGGTTGAATTGACTTCATTAAATGATCCCTGTGTTGTACTGTTGATATTGTCTCCCTAGTTCAAATATGCTCTGGGGACATTAATGAGCAAAGTGCTAATTTAGAATTAATTCCATGCTAGTTTAGGGCCAGATTAGGCATTATGTCAATTGCATGAATGCAATTAATGTGCATATTTTTAATATATAAATAACAGAAGGAGTGGTGGTAAGCAGCATTTGGACCACAGGGGTGGTAGTGAGCAGTTTACAAAAGTTTCAAACAGCATCAACTGATAACGACACTTTAAAACACAGCAAAATGTTAATGTGTTGTGTAGCTCTTCATGAGACCAGACTAGCAGCTATGTCACCTTTGAGGATTTTCCATACCACTATCCCCACCCAGCATTCTGTGGATACTGGGCATATTCAGCCCTTATGCGACTGTTTTTTTTTTATATCTCCCATTTAGAGGCTTTTCTTTTAGCAAAACTTGTACATCTCCAAACTTTGAGCTTTACCTGAGTCTTCTGATACCTCCCTCTTGTGCAGGGGTTTTGGCCTCAAGAAGATTCATTATTAGACCACTGTTAGTTTATTCAAATTGGTCCCCCCACAACTAGATGTTTCCTGAGCTTGTTCCTGAGGAGTTTGAAGAAGCAAAAGTTAGCATCGTGTGTGGGTGCTATGCTTTTAGTTATAGTGCTTTTTAGCTTAGTGCTTGGGAGGTCTTCTTGAACAGTTTGGGAAGGGACCTGGGGGCTCTTGGGAGGGGGGGTAATCCCAAATCAAGTGGGGGAGGATCCACCTAATTTTGGAAGATTTCCCCATTATGCACGAGCCCACCATATCTCAAAAGGGACCCCTTTAAAGTGTGAAGGGGCAGAGCCCCTTATGGTATCCTGCTTGGGAAGTAATTATAACTGGCCAGTGATCAGCTTCTGTAATTGAAGCTTAAGGAGACAGACAGGGTGCTTGAAAGCACGTGTGGTCTTTTCCGTGGCAGAAGGAGTTATCATAGAATTGTAGAGTTGGAGGTGAACCCTAAGGGTCATCTAGTCCGACCCCCTGCAATGCAGGAATCTCAACTATATGATACATGTTGACCGATGGTCATCCAACCTCTGCTTAAAGCAGCATTGACTGAATTGGTCCAAGAAGTAATGCATGCTTCTGAGAGGAGGTAGTCCTGGTTGACTTGAAGGTGATGGCTGTGTTACTACTCTTTAAGAAAGCCACACTGTACCATGAGAATTGTAACTTGTCTTGTCAAGAAGGGGATACAGTGGTACCTCGGGTTAAGAACTGTCTGTTCTTAACCTGAAACTGTTCTTAACCTGAAGCACCACTTTAGCTAATGGGGCCTCCTGCTGCCGCCACACGATTTCTGTTCTCATCCTGAAGCAAAGTTCTTAACCCGAGGTAATATTTCTGGGTTAGCGGAGCCTGAAGCGTATGTAACCCGAGGTACCACTGTATTTGCCTCTGAACAAGATGTCAGTTTTAACTGTCAAAATTCAAGGCCATGTGCTGTTACTCTGTTGCAAGCCTGTTTAGTAACCAGGTGACATGTCTGAAAGATTGGGGCGGGGGGCGGTCAGAGAAGATGAGTCTGGATCAGGTAGATTCCGTTTGATTGGTGTGGCAAATGACAGTCTCTGATTGGCTGGAGGTTCTAGTCAGTGAAGAAAGGGCAGTTAACTGTCACTGTGGAGAAATAACATCATTTGAAAAAATCAGTTGATGGAGGTTTGAGGTAAAGGCCAGCAGAGAAAGGTGGCGTTGGATAGAGGTGAAGTTGGATAGCCGAAGCTTGAATATTAAACTGTTACTTCTTGGTGTGATAACTATATTTTGCTGGTGAAGATCAGAAGAAGTGAGCAGGTGTTGGGCAAAAAATGCTTCTTACTAAAAAGTTTCCATAAGTTTTTGAAAGCTGCTAAACTGTCCAAGCAGTCAGCTGAGGCTTTGGTGCCAGAGGCAGATTGTACCCAGTAGCTGAAGTGGGTTGTAAAATATTTTTTCTGGAGTTAAAATCCTATTGGAGGCTACTGTCAGCAATAATGTCTCTTGAGTCCTTAGAAATTTATAAAGTACATGAAAGCCCCCAAAATTTCCTTTATGTACAAAGTATCTCTTTAATAATTGTAGTTAATGGTTCATTCCTCCTTCCGTGTTGGTGCAAGTCTCATGCTTAAGCATATTATATCCGCAATGAGGTTTTAAAAGCATTCTAAGAGAATGGGTGGCAGAGGAAAGGGATCACATTGAAGATCTCTGAGTTATTGTTGCAGGGAGTTCCATAGACACTGAAAGATACAAATTAAAGAAGCACAAATATCTAAACTTGTGTTTATAAAAAGTGGGTAATCCTTTCCTATATGGTTTTATTGCTGCTTTTGAATATTGCTGTTCTCAGTGGTGAATGTTATTGCTTATGTAGTTATTTTATTGTAAACTAGAGAACTGAATAGTGAGCTCATTATGATCTAGTCAATGTTTAAATTCCAGATAAAGTTATAAAAATCTGAAATATTGGAGATGGCTGTTCACAACATAATCTAACATCTGGCCTAGATGCCGATGTGCTGTAACATTCAGCCTACCTTCATAGACAAAAATTTGGAAATACCACTAATAAAGTACATTTAAGTCTGACTTCATTGGAAATAGCTCCTTACTGAGCATACAGGAATTTAAAAGTGCTGTATTTTGCCTGGGTTGTGTACAAAATGTGAAGCATGTTTATCTTCAATAGTGATTTTATGAGAGGTATTTAATTTTGCTTATAATGGGATTGCATAGTCATCTGTCATCTCTTATTATTAAATGTGCAGTTTCAATTTTGACATTTGAACAGGTAGTTTGGTTTTGGGAAGCACTCTATAGTATATTGGCTTCATATCTTTTGAATAATTTTGAAAATCTATTTTGGTTAAGTTAGAGATGAAGATTTGTGATTTGAGGGCTAGAACTCTCAAGCGGGCATGATTGTTTACACATTCTTGGTTGTTTTAACAACTCTGGTATTAAAATGAACCTAGGACAAAGTGTTGCAGTATTTTGGAGTTTGCTCCTGGTTATCTAGCTATAGTACTATATCGGGTTATGCTAGAGGAAACTTAGGGAATACTTGTTGGGAAAGTAAATTGGTATCTTAACTGCTGACTTTTACTTACGGTACATTTCGTGGTGGAGTGAGACTACCAATATTATATCCACTTGCATAGTTGCTTTGAATATAATTTTTTTGTAATATGTTTATAATTCACATTTGTACTTATTTTTAGTTACGCCCAATTCCCTACACAACCTTTTTTATTGGCTGAGATTCAGAAAATAATTAAACTTGTTCCATGAGCTTGAGCAGGACTTATTTTTCTTGAACAGCAGCCCCCAGTGCTATGCAACAAACTTCTTTTGAAACTGAGTGGCATTTAAAAAACATTTTGTTACTTGGCATGGGAATTAGCCATTGAAAGAGGGTCAAATAAAATATTTCACTGGGCTAGCGCAAACTAGTTTCCTGGACCTAGTCTGGAGCTAAAACATTGATTGTATTGTAACATTTTCTTCTTGTAACTGTTTGAATGTAACTGAATGCAACAACTCCAGCTAAATCAGCTTATTGTTTAGTGGTTTTTTAGACTTCGTTGTTGCATGGATCACTTGAAAATTGCTGGGGGTTTCAGTGTATCACCTACTAAACTTATTTTTTCAACAAATCAAAGCACACACAACTCATATTTTAATATTTTTTGTGATTGTCAAAACCAACATTGTGGGTGGTATTTAAGTTTTATTCAGAATAAACCTGTTGAAGTTGATGAATATGACTAAGTTAGGACCATTAATTACAATGGGCCCGCTATGAGTACAAATTAGTTGAATACCACTATTTATTATTATTATTAAAATCCTGAGCCTCTGTCAAAGCCACAAATAACTTTTAACTGGTAAATTCTTAGGAAATATTTTGAAAATAATTAGCCTCAAGGTAAAGCGTTGTTTAGTAATTGACCCCTGATCAAAATTACCTCTATTTCTGTCAAGGGGGAAAATAATAAAATAGAGGACCAACAAGAGTTTCTCAACTGTTTCACAATCTTTCTTCATAAACTATTTGACAACCTTTGCTGTACAGTCATACCTCGGGTTACAGACGCTTCAGGTTGCGTTTTTTCAGGTTGCAGACTGCCAAAACATGGAAGTACTGGAACGGGTTACTTCCGGGTTTCGGCGGCCACGCATGTGCAGAAGTGCTAAATTGCACTTTGCGCATGCACAGAAGCGCCAAATTGCAACCCGCATGTGCGCAGATGCAGGTTGCGAATGCTGCAGGTTGCGAACGTGCATCCCGCATGGATCACGTTCGCAACCCAAGCATCCACTGTATAGTTCATAAACCAGAAATTAGCATCATGCCCACATGCTTGCTCCTATCTCATACATCGAGTTTGGAAATTGAATTGTGGTTTAAACAACTCACCATTTCCTATTATGTCTGAAATGTTTAATCATGGACTCACAGCTGTGATACGAAACTAGAATGTAATGGGAAAATTTAGTCTAAACAGACCACAATATAAGCACCAGAGTCAGTGTGCAAGGGGGGGAGAGTGTAGCATGACACTTATTCCTGGCTTAATATGCAGCTCTAAATACTGCCAAAATGATGAGCTTCTTCTCTGTCACCAGTCAGCATTATATTTGTTCATTCTATTAGTAGCAGAATTGTTCTTCTGTTGATTTCTGAACCACTTTTTTTTTTTTTTTACTGTCCATTTCATGATGCACAAATATGAAAATCACCTGGGAAATGCTAAACAGTTCTGTGTTTGTTGAGCTCTAGCTGTAAGATCAGCACTAGCAGCAGGAACACCTGGGAGTCTGGAGAGGAACATAACATAACTCCAGCACTTCATCTCTGCTGCTACCAGCCTCATCTGGAGTTCAAATGAGGAAGCCAACTATGAACCATCTGGCTTAGTTAAAAGATCCTTCTCCCTCAGAACAGTTTTAAGCCTGGTTATTAAGATTTAGAACTAGCAGCACGAATTAGATTTTATTGCCCTGTTAGATTTTATTTCAATTTATTTCACATGCTATGGCTGTTAAATTTTATCATTCTAATCCTATCTGACTGTGGCATGGTTCATCTGTAAAGAAAATGATTATCTTGAATAGAAGCAAAACAATCATTTCATCAAGAATCCTAATAAATGAAATAACCATTCATGTGATTAAAATACCTTTTGAGTCAGTTGTAAACTCAGTTGTAGGCTGCTTTTCAGGGTAACATGTAAAGCTGAATCTAAAGCTGCATCATTGAAAGTAAATCTAATTGAAATTGGTGGGGTTTTTTCAAAATAAGCACATCTAGAATTCAACTAGAATTGAAACTATGTCATAAGTAAAGCAAATGATAAAACGGTATCTGTACTGTATTTGGCATCTTGAGCTAGAACTGAAGTATGGACCAAGAAATTCTCTTAAATGATGACTTATATTTAGTTTTGAAGAAAAAGGGCATGTATGCATAGTTGTGTGTGCTGTTCACAATTAATGAGCGGTTTATGTATTTTTGTACTTGGGTATCCAACCTGAAAACAAAATATAAGATGAAAATTGACTTATAAAACAAACACCCCCTATTTGCATTATTTGTTTAAGATTGCTCAGCAGAGTTACACTTCTTTTTTCATTGGCTGTGGATTGTTGTGATGATAATTACATAGTTTGAAACAATAGCATATTTTGTTCCTTTTGCAGAAATACAACAGATTCAGCCACAGATACAGCCCATCATCTTATTTCTGAACATTTAAGTGGTATCTAACAAGGAGCTTCTTTTTTGTTACTAAAGAAGACTACTGCAACAAGAACATACAATTTATTAACTCCAATTTGCTAATACACTAACTGGGACTTTGTCGGAAAGCACTTCCTCATAACCTACTGGCTGCCCTGCATGCAACACACTAGCTATTGTCTTTTCTACTCATCATGCAACTCAGTGGAAGAAAATGTTTTGTTAAACATGTGTGAAGGTCATTCATTTCATGTTCGTTACAGGTAAGCATGCTTACTAATTTTTTTTAATATATACTTTTTAAAGGTTAGCAAAACAAGGCTTGCAAGTAAATTGCACGTTACTTTTTCAAAAGACTTCATAGACCCTTTTTTAGCACAGTGGCGGGGAACTTCTTTGGCTCTGTTGGTCAGATCTTTATCTGGTCCCACTTCCAAGGACCAACTTAGATAGTGGGTGGGATAACCTGTCTGACAGTGATTTGGTGTCAGAGGATTGACAGGTTGCCCTTGCCAACTTGTCAAAATCCCTTGTGCATTGGTTTCCAAACACCTTAACAGCTAGCTGTTTGGTGGGACCCACAACACAAGGGACTCAGCCAACCATGTGTTCAGAAATTTGGGTAGCCTCTGAGCATGGGACAGCCAAAGTGTTTTGTCCATTGGTTTCCACCCACAACAGCAATGTCTCAGATAGAAAATACTTGGCAATATGTTTATTGAAAAGAGCTTTCTGTGAATCTTGTGTTGCATTCAGACCAAGTTAGTTAGGTTATCACTAACTCAATTGACTTCAGAGGGACTCAAGTACAACTAACTTGGTCAGGATCCAACCCCTTCAGTTTTAATATCTTCTGATTTTCCTTCTTGAATGAAAGATAATACATCAATCTGTTCTAAACAGCAGTAGCCTTCCCTGGAACATATATTTGTTTGTTGGCGCTTCTCACAACTTGTCTGGGTATAGCAAATAGGTATTCAGGTGAGAGCAACTCATTTGCTTTTTTTTGCTCCTTATACTTTCCTTGCTATGTAGTGTCTACTGTGGCAGTTCTCTTAGAGAGAGAAAATCAAGAAAGCTGCTATAGAAGTGGGTTGTGTTCCCTCTGAATAGAAAACAGTGAAGTTTTTTGGTGATGGTCAGTCTCAGTGCTAAAGGGACAAGTGTGGGAAATAACCATGCAGTAATAGCAGCAGAAATGAAGAAAGATTGCTGGCCAAGCAATTAATTATCCTTCTTTATGAAATGAACAGAATTGTTCTAGAAAGACCATTTGTATGCATCTGATTATGTACCTCACCACATGAACCACTGGATCAAATGCTTAGAAAAGGATCAGTTATTTTCAAACCCTGTTAAAAGCAAATGAAATCTGCCTTTAATAATGAGCACATAGATTTGCTTTACTTTGTTGGAAAAGTCTGTTAAATGAATGAGGAAATACCACATGAATTGCCTCATAGGGATCTCAGTGTGCTATTTGGTGTTCAACTAGGCAGTCCTTATCCACCACACAATTATGTGCACAAAGCCTTACATATTCTATTTCTATTCCTTTATTGAGTGGGACCAATGCTGGCAAAATACTCTAGTGCTGTAAAATTAAGTTTCTGGATTTTGTATGACTACATGGCTCCTTTCCTTCTAGATGTATATGACCCATTTGCATTTTACTTACTTATTACTTTTTTATTCTCCATACAGAAAATGAAAAACAGATATAGCTGCTTTAGCAACAAGCAGTATACCAATCAGAAACTCTGAACTCTGAGTAAATGTAGTTTAGCTGCATGTGATGAAAAGCAAGTGTCTAAAGACAAGTCCAAAGATAGAAGTTTCTTTTTACTAAGTTCAGTAAAAATATGTATATGTTTATCAAGACATGACATTAGGCACCTATATTTGGTAAAAACTTTATTAACAGAAGAGGAAAAAATGATGGGAAAGACACATAAATGGGAATCTTTTAGAAAACTGAAAAGTGTTTTCTCTTTAAAGGTAAGGAGAAGAAGAAAAATAGAAATGTGAAAGGAATACAGTAGACACTTAGAGAAGCTTTTGGTTTGACAGGGATAATGGAATAAATAGAAAGTGCAAATAGCTTGCACTAATTATTTTCCAACATGTTTAAAATCTGTACGTTTTCGCTCATCGAGCTCATGCACCTCTGCATGTGGGTAGATGCAAACATTATCTTTTGGACATAATGACAGTGCAGGGATAGAAAGTGCAAAGCATTCTCATATTCTTCTATTGCATCTTAAACAGCAAATATGGCCCAGTTTCTTGGTAGCTTAATATAGAGGTGGACAGAAAGTTGACCACTATCTTCTAGTAGATCTCTGGGTGTTTTCCAGTTGATCAGCAGGGATTTCTGACTCCTGATTATTTATCAACAGCAACTCTAAAATGACACCCCACCCATTACCCTGTTGAAATTAACAAAGCTGGAGCAGCTGAGGTTATCAAGAATGGAGTTTTCTTTGGAAGAACTATGAGCTCAGCTCTGGTCTCGGAAATACCGTATTTTTCACTCCATAAGGCGCACCGGACCATAGGGCACACCTAGTTTTTTTTTGGGGGGGGGGGAAATCAAGATAAAAAATCTTATTCCCTCCCCCCAGCCCCAAAGAGCAAAGAAGACAAGACAGCGAGCGGGATCCATCCCGCTGGCTGTCTTGGCTTCCTCTTTAGCCGCGTGCAACCTCTCCAGCCGGGAAAGCTTTGCGCAGCCATCCCCAAGCTAGAGCAGCGCTCCGTCTCACTGTTCTGGCTTCGGGGACAGCCTTTGAAGCCTCCACAGGGCAGCGGGGTGCGCAGCGCTCCATCTCCCTATTCTGGCTTTGGGCTTAGCCGCGCAGTCTGCATTCGCTCTATAGGACGCACACACATTTTCCCTTAATTTTTGGAGGGGGAAAAGTGCGTCCTATAGAGCAAAAAATAGGGTAAATCCCTGGGGTCAGGATTCCTTAGTTCTAAATACATGCTTTTGCACATGGCTCTGGTTGGTTCTTGGATATTATGTAAAAAATGAAGTATATCCTGCAAGCCTGAAGTTTGCTCATCCCTGACTTAAGATGCATGCATGGTAGTGGTTGGGAAACAAAGACACTTGCTAGCATTCACATTCTTTCCCACAGTTGCTTAAAATAATTTAGCACTAAATTATTACTCAGAAGTACCAGCAAAAAAGCATTTTATAAGAATTTAGAAGCTTAAAAAAGAAAAGATTGAGAAATTCTAAAAGGAATGGAGGCAAAATAGGCAATGTGTTGTGATTTATGAGACCAAAATTGAAAATTATATTTGAGAAGCATTTTGTTCAGAGAAGAATGATTCTGTTGATTATATGTAGAACCAAAAACATTAAGATTAAGCAGCAATATGTTGGAAATATTTACACTGAATCTAAAAAACTGTCATGTGGTAAGCCAGGACATTATTTATCTTGAAATGTACAAACCAGGAGAGTTATCTTTTTTCCAATCCGCATCCTTAACAATATATCCTTTTATTGAGTACTGGAAGAGATAGTGAAAATATGAAACTGCTTTTCTTGTGACTATTTGATGAATTCCTAAAAATGTATATATTGCTCCCTCCCACTTGATTTTTTTTGCACAATGAGCATTTTTTAAACATTTCATAAGGTTTTAAAAACAGGCATAGTGCAGTTGTAAAGCGTTTGCTCAGCTGCTAATGCTGTTCCTGTAATTAAAAGCAAGTTGTATCTCACCTCAGTTAAGGCCCAGCTTTTAGATCCAATGAGATATCTGTAAATAGCTTTTCTTCCCAAAGCTGCTTTGATCTCCAGTATGGCATACCAAAAAATTGCCTTCGCACAATTGAACAGGAGTTATTTGCTGTTATCCCTTTGTAACACTAAACACTTCATATCTGCATCTCTGCAAGCTCTGCTCTTGAGTCATAAAAATACTTCCAGTATTGTGTCCATCTATCGTTAAGCCACTTTATGCATATAGTATAATTTTCATAAAATTCTTCTTCATTTGACTTTGTGCTTTAAAATCTTTATTAAAAATCAAAATCTACCCATTACTTAAAATGAAAATTCAAGAAAGGATAACCATAAATTTATCATGCTAAGTGATAGGAAAACCTCTACATGTTGTTGAGCACTATAATTTCTAAATGTCAAGTTAATTGAATGTGACATTCAACATGAAGTGCCCGGAGAGAACCTCTTTGGAGGGGATAGGATTAGGTAAGATTACCCAATAGCGTGTCTTAATTCTTTTGTTGTGGTGGTGTTACATACTGTTGTAGGCAATTTTGTTTTTAGTCAAGTTATGCTGGCTAGACAGCATTGTAACAAAATGAAAGAAGTTGGCTTTTAGTTCTGTTTAAGATATTTTGGCAAGTTTCCAAATCTGTGGTATGGCTGGCCAACATGAGACACTAGACTTACAAACGAAATATAAGATTTATTTTGTACGATTCCTGACTAATAGGCGTACACTATTTTTTTTAACAAAAGCTAAGAATGTCTATCATATCCTTGTGTTTAGGCTGCGGAGTGTCAAAGGCTAAGAGGTACAGTATACTTTTGGTAATTTCTTACTACATATAGTCTGTGGTGCATTAATTCTGCAGTTGTTTTGACTAGAAATTTTAAAAGGTCCTGTTGCATGATATTGAAGAAATATATGTTATTTGGTATATACAAAATTGGGGTTTATGTTGCCAGTTGACAACCTATATAATGTTTGGATGGTATTTAAAATAATTGCACTATTTATTAACGCAGTCAGGTGCTGTACCGTACTAACTGCTTATGTGACTTCATGCTCCAGTTTTTCTAGTATGGGTAAAATGCTGCATATCACTTTTAAAATGCTTTTTGTGTGTTACTGTGTATTTCTGTAGTCCTAACTGCTGGACTATATGCTTCATAATGTTAACAGTCATCTTGTTGTAAATATATGGATAGGATTCAACTAATTTGTTCCTCGTGATATTTTGGATAGTGAACTGATTCACTGTTTGCTAGAGGATAGTTTTGTTATGTGGATTTACAACTGGTTGGAATGATATATTCAAAGAGTTCATATCAGTAATTCCTCATTAATCTGGTTTCAAGTGGGGTGCAGCAAGTCCTTGTTTTAGGCCTGGAATTCTTCAGACTTTTATGTGTGACTTAGACGAAAGGGTGTATTAACTAGTTTTCAAATTTGAGGATGACAGAAAACTGGGAAGGTTAGCTAACTCCTCAGAATACAGTAGTAAACCTAAAATGTTCTTGATGGAATCGAAAACTGACTGAAAGATACAAAATCAAATTCCACCAAGGTATATGCAAAGTTCTGCTGGGAACCAAATGCATGTGTAAAGAATAGAGGATTCCTGGCTTGGCAGAAAAATGTGAAAAGGATCTCTGGATTGTAGTCAGTCACACATTGAACATCTGGACAAATTGCAATGGGTTCAATGGATATGGTCAGGGGTGTGGAAGGCAAGTCCTCTAAAGAAAAAACAACTGAGGATGTTTAGCCTGAAGAGAAGATTTGGGCTTGGGGAGACACATGATAGCACTGTTAGTTGCATAAAATGAGGTAGGGCTGGATCTAATGGACTAATCTAATGGAAGGTAGATTTCAGTTGAACATTATCAGAGCAGTTCAGCATTGGAACAAATTACCTAGATGGATGGTGAGCTTTAGCTGTAGTTTTTCAAGCAGAACATATATTGGGGATGCTCTTACTCAGGATTTCTTGTCTTGAGCAAGGAAGTTGACTAGATAGTCTGTAAGGTTCCCCCCGCTGCCTCTGTGATTCTAACATGGGCTTCAAGTAAAGCCTGTAGTGCAAGGAACTTGGATTTTTAGTCTTCTTGCCTGTTTTCTAGTCATTATTATATGTAATTACATCTTGCTCCCCACCTTTTTCCTTTTTCCTCTGTGATAATATGCTCAGTGTTCTGACTTGGTATTAAGTATTGGCTTTAACCCACTTAACAGGCCGAGCTCTTTAGAAGCCAGAGAAAGAGGGATGGAAGATTTCCATGGTCTGTCTTTCCAGGCTTCTCCCAAATAGTTCAGGCAGGGAATGAGGAAGGAATTCCTGCTGGCTGAATTGTACCCAAGAGAATTGCAGTCCAACTGGCACGAATAACTCGTTCTTTCTCCCTCCTGTAAAGGTTGAATCCAAGAATATGTGTGAAAGTTGGATGGGTAAGAGCTGAGAACCTAAACATTCTTGAACACCAGAATGACACATTAGGGGCCTGAGTGCAAGGATTATGCTTTCTAAATGAAAAGACCCTTGTTGTGTTGTTGTTTTTTAAAAAAAAACTATAAATACTCCACATGTTAATACAATATCACCTAACTTGTTAACTTACCTGTTCTGGAAATTCAGGCCAGAATCTTGATTTTAAAGCAATCATGGAACCAGTTCTAATACAACATCAGTATTGCTTTCTATGCACATCTTCCATGTGTGTTCCTCCCACCCCAAATAAATAAAAGCAGGGTAACTGTCAGCACTCTTTCAGAGAAGATGGGAGGCAGTACATCTGATTTTAAGAGCTTGCATAGATGGCAAAACATGCACTCACGTTTCTTATTGTAAAAGTCCAACACTGCAAGCAGGAATCTGGAATTAAATACATAGATGGTATATTTTGGTGATACAATTAATTTTTAATTTAAATCACATAGCTACTTGAGATTCATCAGCTAAGAGATTCACAATCTTCTTTCCATGTTTCTGTGTTGAAGTCGCAACATAACGGAGCAATTCAAAGCATGCAACACAGCAGTCTAGTAAGGTCCAAACCAGACAGAACAGGTGGTGGCAGCAGCAGGGGGTAGGATATCAGTGATTTAGGTCACCCACAGTTCTTGTTTAGCTGTCCCATGGGGCTGTGTTGAAGAGTGGGACTGTGGTGCTCAGGAAGAGGGGTTTTAACCCTTTCAACCCTTTCCATACCCTTTCCCCAATATAAATCATCTCATTTATTCCATTGGGTGGAGAGGGGTGGGGGAGAGAACTTCTTCCACAACTAGGCATACGTAGTGTACAGTCAAGACATACCCAAATAGACATGATATACCAGGGGCCTTACAAATGCATGAACTGCAACTTTTTGTTCTGCACTACAGTTTAGTACACTAATTATGCTTACCACTGTAATCTAAAACCTGTTGTACTTGATTAAGGTCTTTTTGGTAGCTTAAAACATGAAGCAGTGTCTGCTGCTTATGCAGGACAGGCACAGAGATATTCAACCATCAGTCTAGTCAATTGAACTGAAATGTAGCCTTGAAAATAACCATTACAGTGGTACCTCGGGTTAAGTACCCGGAGGTCCGTTCCGGAGGTCTGTTCTGCTGCTGCTGCTGCTGCCGCCGCCGGGCCGCCGGAGCACGATTTCTGTTCTCATCCTGAAGCAAAGTTCTTAACCCGAGGTACTATTTCTGGGTTAGCAGAGTCTGCAACCTGAAGCGTATGTAACCTGAAGCGTATATAACCTGAGGTACCACTGTACTGGGTTGGAAATCAACCCTTGCCTCTGTTGTGTGAAATAGGCTGCACTATAAGGTCCTTAACTGGGAAGCTAGTAAATAAGTCATATTTCTGGCTGCATGTGCTGAAAGAAGCACCTCCAGGTGACCAGTAGATTGTTTTCTACAGTGGTGCCTCGCAAGATGAAATTAATCCGTTCCGTGAGGCTCTTCGTATAGCGGTTTTTTCGTCTTGCGAAGCAAGCCCATTGACAGCTTAGCGGATTAGCGCTATTAGCGGTTTAGCGGCTTTTAGCGGATCAGCTGATAAGCGGCTGATCAGCTGATAAGCGGCTTAGCGGCTTAGTAAAAGGGGGGGAGGGGAAAAACCCACAGGAACTCGCAAGACATTTCGCGAAGCGCCTCCAAAACGGAAAACCCTTTCGTCTAGCGGGTTTTTCGTCTTGCGAGGAGTTCGTCTTGCGGGGCACCACTGTACTGAAAAACAGATATTTAACCTCTTCTTTCAGGCTATTGGTTTGCTGCAAAATGACTAATGATGTGTTGGTGGGCTACCAAACATGTTTATTAAGTGTATGTGGTGCTTAGGATTGCTGCTGCAACCACACCCTCTGCTTTGTATAATAATGTACCATATATGTAATAAGGGCATAAGCTGTTCTAACATAATTGGAACTTAATTTTAATTTTGCTAAATCATATGAGTGCTTAAGTGTGCACTTGAACTAAGCATATTTTATTTATGTTTCAGTAAAAGTGCCTAGCAAGGGATTTTGTGTGGGTTTTAGGTAGGTCTTAATGACAGCTGCAGGGAATAGCCGTATATTGGAACTCATGGCGTCTTGCATTCCATCTCTGCAGAATGGAAGCTTCTTGCCTGGAGCTTGCCTTGGAAGGGGAGCGGTTGTGTAAAGCAGGGGACTGTCGAGCTGGTGTCTCTTTCTTTGAAGCAGCAGTTCAGGTTGGAACAGAAGACTTGAAAACCCTCAGTGCAATTTACAGCCAGCTGGGCAATGCCTATTTCTACTTGCATGAATACACAAAAGCTTTGGAGTATCACCACCATGATTTAACCCTTGCAAGGTAACGTTAAATTTTGATTCCTTCAGGATCCTCTAGATAGCAATTACCATATTTTTTGCACCATAACACTCACTTTTTTCCTCCTAGAAAGTAAGGGGAAATGTCTGTGTGTGTTATGGAGCGAATGCCTATGGATGGCGGGGGGATCTGCTGCAGTCGTGAGCAGAGGATCCATGGTTCCCCTTCCTTCCCTCCTCCGTGGCTCGCTTTGAAACAGCAAAGCGGGAGAAGAGCCCCTGAGTGGGGAGGAGAGAGGGACAGAGAGCCTGCTTGCTTTAAAGGAGCAAAGCAGGAGAGGAGAGGAGTGGCTTACACAATTCCGGAGCTGTTTTTTTCAGTGAGCCGGGGAGGAGGGAGAGAACAGCTCGCTAAATAGCAGCAAAGTTTTTCCGCAAGCAGGCTCTCTGTCCCTCTCTCCTCCCCATTCAGCTGGCTAAATAGCAGCAAAGTTTTCCAGCGAGCTGGGGAGGAGGGAGAGAAGCAGAGCCTTTAAAGGAGCAAAGCGGGAGAGGAGAGGAGCCCCTCTTCTGCATTATTAACAGCATCCTTCTCCACCCACCCCACGCGTTCCTTGTCCCTTGAGTGCTTTTCCTTCCCTTCCCACTTAAAACGTGGTTACAAAGCACAGATCCACATGGATCCTCAGGATTTTTGCACTGGGTCACCCCAAATTCCCCATCAGATCACATAGCATGTCCATGGCTACAGCTTGCACCAAAAAAAAAATCACACACTCACTGTTGCCTGGGGCCGCAGTGGTGCAAAAACGTGGTTACAAAGCATGGATCCACATGGATCCTCAGGATTTTTGCATTGGGCTACCCCAAACTCACCGTCAGATCACATGTCTGTGGCCACAGCATGAACCACAAAAATCATACATCCACTGTTTCGTTTAGAATATTTTTTTTCTTGTTTTCCTCCTCTAAAAACTATGTGTGTCTTATGGTCGGGTGCGTGTTATAGAGCGAAAAATACGGTACTTTTTCTATTTGTGAATAAACTTTGTTCAGTGAAATTGACCAGATATACTTGACCATATATTGAACACATGATAATGGAATGTTGCTCGGTATAATTCTGTCAACAGAAATTTATTAGGCTAATTTCTGCTAATTATGTGATGAAATATGCTAATAGGATTTCATGAGAGCGGCCACAGATGTGTCCAGGGTATTACATGTAAGCAAGGCATGCATTCATCACTAATACACACTTAATTTGACTTGGGTCCTAATTTGTATTAGTTGTGTATAACTAATCTTCCTTCTGCCACCTGCATATCTGAAAATACAACCTTAGAAAGCATTGTATAAAATTTGTACTGGAAATTAGTTTTTTCAAAAAGGGTTTCCTGACACTAATATTGTGGTGGTGTTGTTAATTAATCTTCATTAAATTTTAAAACACACACTGTTTTACTCTCAAATCAATATTATACACTTCAAAGAAACAAACTGACAGAGCATAAGATTGGCAGCCAGTAAAGTACTACATAAAGAAAAAAATAAATATATAAATGCAGTTTATACCATATCCAAAACATATCCATCAGGCACGTAAGTTTGTTATTCATTCTTCTCGTTGTTTTTAAAAATATTCATTAGTTCTTCTAAGTCCAGGTCCATTAGTTAACATCAAGAGCTGCAGATGATTTGGGATAAAGGAAGGGAGGTCTCATAACATTCTTTCTTCTTATTTTTGCAAACATTGTATAGACGGGGTGCCCAGCTGGGCATGTAGATGGTCACATATTCTCATTCTTTTTACTTTAAGAATGTATTTTTCTACAATAAAATGGTGCTTATTCTCAAGTAAATGTGTTTAGCATGAGGACAGCAGAAGCTTTGGTTTGATTTTTGTGCTAATGTAGTAGAAATGTAGAAGTGGTAAAGCACAGAGTGGTGGCAGGGAGTTGGGGAAAAGAGAAATGTTGTACACTTCAAAATTGAAGTAATACACATAGCTTTCTAAATCCACCCCACCCCCACTAAGATCATTAAGTTCAGAGTATAAAATTACCTAGCTGCACCAAGTTGTAATTGAATTCTAAATTATAGTACATTTACTGTGCAATACTATGCACATGTACAAGTCCTATTGTTTGCAGTAGCTCTTAACATACTAGTGAGAGCATTTAGAATTGGAGCCATAGCATTGTAGCAGTTTGACCAATGTTAAAATATCTCCAAGCAGTCTTTGCTAAGCCATTAGCTGGAATTAATGTGATCATGGGTTGTCTAAAATACATAAATAAGGCTTAATACTGAGTAAACATATTTAGGATGGGACTCAAGTGTGTTCAAATTGTAACGAACATGTGGTAACTAATGTAGATAATTAATAGGAAAATATTTCTGTTTAAGGTAGGTTGAAGTCCACATACGTTATAAAAGTGGCAGAAATGAGTTCATATTTCTTTTGATTTTCAGGACCATTGGGGACCAGTTAGGTGAAGCTAAAGCAAGTGGAAACTTGGGAAATACCTTAAAGGTCCTTGGAAATTATGAAGAAGCAATTGTCCGCTGTCAGAGGCACCTCGACATTTCTAGAGAGCTAAGTGACAAAGTAAAAACACTTGCTATATTTAGCACTGTTAAGGGGGGGCGGAGACAGGAAGTGTTCTTTTAAACAATGTTATAGCTAAAGATTTATTTGGTTCAAGTGATTTCAGTTTTGTTCAGTTCCCCATTCTCTTTATACCACTGTTTGCCCCTCCTGCTCCATTGGGAGTCCACAAAATCGGGAGGGTACCACATTTACTGTCTCTGCCCTAATAATACATTTGCTGTGTAGAGAACAAAAGAGCATCTCATTCTAGCTCTCTCTATAACCTTTATGGAAATCTGGGTACCAATCCAGGCTGGTCTTAAACACCATTCACCATTTTGCTTTTCTTAACCTCTTCTTGTGCCATTTGTCTTTGTTAAAAGCAGATAGGTGTAGGAATCTGCTGGTTGCATGAACCATGGGAAATCATTCATAACCGAGTGCTTGGTAGCACCTGCACATTCCTGAGAACTTGTTTTGATAGTCTAAAAAGAAAGTTTTGTGCCTACCGATCCAGGTAGCATGTGTTTGGATCATTAAAAGAGGTCTCTGTGGAGTTCTTGTAGTCTGCAGATGTGGCACCTGATAAAACATTTTTGCAAATATAGTGAGCTTTCTTGGGGAATGCTGTGGTGAAATGGCTCATCAGAATTGCAGGAAAGGAATGATTGATTAGTATAAATGGGAAGACATCCATTGTTGAATAGTTGAGAAATTCATTTCCAGCCTTTTCTTCTTTAGGTTGGAGAAGCAAGAGCACTTTATAACCTTGGAAATGTATATCATTCCAAGGGTAAAAGTGTAGCTTGTGCAGGTACCCATGAACCAGGAGAGTTTCCAGATGATGTTAAAGCTGCATTGCGGAAAGCTGCAGATTATTATGAGTAAGTAACAAAGGGAGCGGGGAGAACTATTCTTGGAAGCGGAGTTGATGTAGCTTAAAATAGTATTTATATTCCTTTAAAATGTGCTTTATATTAGACATGCTTTCAAAACTGTGTTTCTAATTCCCCTTCTCTATATAATAAGCTCTTTTTGTTTGAAAATTTGTTAAAGTCCAAACACAAAAATAAATTTCAAAAATAGAACAGATGAAACCTTGTCTCTCCAGTTGCAGCAGCTTAATTCTGGCCAATAAAAATGCACTTGCTGATGAATTTTTAAGGAGGGAAATGTCAACAGTTATAGAGTAACTGTCATAAAAGCTGTTTATGTGCCTTTTCAAAATGAAATTAATTCACAGACAGCACAGTGTAGGACACACTTTCAGTTTATCATAGCAGTCACAATGGTATGTACTGTTTCGTTCAAGATTTTATTAGTTACCAAACTTAGTCCTGCATTGTTCCTGGAACAGTACCAGAAGCCAATAAGGGCTTGTCAAGTCAAAACTATATGGGTTGTTGCTTCTTAATAATCTGCAAGGGCTATCATGCATTAAATGCATTTCACTTTGAGGTTGTTTCACTGAATTTGGAAGAAAATATATATACAGTCATACTTCGGGTTAAATATGCTTCAGGTTGAGTGTTTTCAGATTACACTCCGTGGTGACCCGGAAGTAACGGAATGCGTTACTTTTGGGTTTCACCACTCGCACATGTGCAGACGCTCAAAATGACGTTATGTGCGGAAGCGTGTTATGTTCTACTCAGATGCGAACAAGGCTCCGGAACGGATCCTGTTCGCATCCAGAGGTACCACTGTACAGCCTTTATGGAAAAGTGCTGCATGTCACTCCCATTTGAACTCCATCAATACTTTCCTATCCCAAGTCATGAGATCTGCTGACCACTGGTTTCAACAGTATTTGGCTTTAGTCTGGTGACACACATCCCATTTCAAACCATGAACATATATTTATGAAGGAGGAAAATGAAAAAAAATAAATGTGTAGGAACTTTTAACAGTACCCAAAGAGAAGCAAGTTTGCTTTCATTTTGTCTCTGCTCTTACACGTACATTTCCATGTACATTTCCATGAGCTGATAACGAATCAGGTTGTAATGTGAAAAATAATAATTATAAAACAATAGAGTTAAAGAGACCTTGTTGTTCTCATCAAAAACGTCATCCACTTAATCTTTAGTGTGTGTACCACCCTACTTTTACAAGCCTGATTCATATAAATGTTTTTTGCATGGAAAAGCCACTAATAACTGATGGCTTCCTCTGCTAATCTCCCTATTTTTCCTGAATATCGCAATGCAGAGAAGTGGAAAATGGGATTCTGTTTTGGTGAATTTCTGCTCTTCAACAAACTGACCACACGTTTGTAAGCCTCCAAAATCTCTCTTTAGGCACAGGTGCCAACCATTTTGACAGGGTTTTGTTTCTAGCTCGAGCACACATAAGCCTGCCTTGCCCTATTATGCCCTCTTCTAGGTCCACAGGTACCCACATATTGACAGTTGCACATCTGTTGAACACGTGCAAAGTGGTCACCGCCTATATACGCAACAGCTCTTCAAGGGGAGAATGACATTAAGTTGGGTTAGGCCCCTCTTCCTATCTCTGGAAGGCAATAAAGGACATCTTTGGGTCAGGGCTCTTGTGAGGGTGAAAGCATTAAACCACCTAATATTGATGGCTTCTAGGAAAAGTTATTAATGTATTGTGGTCATCGTGTCAGTTCCATGAGCAGGAGGAACAGCCACCTTCATGGCTGCTAATTGTAATGCATTTCTAACATAAACCTTTTAATTGTTTTTATTTTGTTTCCCTGTTAAATAGGGAGAACTTGACATTAGTGACAGAGCTGGGTGATAGAGCAGCCCAGGGACGTGCCTATGGAAACCTGGGGAATACTCATTATCTTCTGGGCAACTTCAGGAGTGCTGTTACTGCCCATGAACAGGTACAAGAGAGTGCTGTGTTCACACATAACACTAACCCATGGTTTGTTTCAACAAACCAGAAGTCATCCTGCAGAGCCGTGACTTGTTTCTCCCAAGCTTGGTTTGTTTTCTGACTGCTCTTGCTTTGCTGTATAGATTGGTGAGCATCTGGGGTGGCATGGCCAAAGGCCTTTTGGTTCAGACATAATGCCACACAATAGTCTAAATAAGTCTATGAGCCAAGAATAAACCATGGCTTTACACTGTGGTTTATTGCCAGTAAACAAACAATTGTTAGTCAACTGGGCTGGGTTCAGACAATCCACACTTTGGCTGAAGAAACCTTGGTTTGGTGTTATGTTCATGGCATGCCAGAATATAGTGATAGTTTCCAGCATGATGTATTCTGCACCTGCCATTTAAAAAGCAGGTCTTTATTATTGCTACTGTAACTATTATTATCATCTGTTAACTCCTAGTGATGAAATATAGTTTTTATTCAGGATTCCTCTTTTCAAAGAATCTGTAACAATGTATGTTCTGCAGAAATAGCTGAATTTTTTACTAAAAGAAACCCACAGTAAGCATAGCTGTCAACGTTTCCCTTTTTTAAGGGAAATTCCCTTATTCTGAATAGCATTCCTCGCAAGAAAAGGGAAAGGTTGACAGCTATGATATTAAGGTTTATTTGAAATCAGTAACCTGGGATTCTAAAATGTGCTACATATTGAATTCCATCCTTTTACAGTTCACAGCTACTTACTGGATATCAGTATGAACCATTACAACAGAACCTTTATTTTTCAGCGCCTTTTAATTGCAAAAGAATTTGGTGATAGAGCTGCTGAAAGAAGAGCCTACAGCAATCTTGGAAATGCTTATATTTTCCTTGGAGAATTTGAAACTGCTGCCGAATACTACAAGTTAGTCAATATATTGTTTAATTACCTAACCAAAGTATTATTTTCATAAGTTTTCCAATCTTTCTAGTTTTAATTATAAATTTATAATCCTTCAGATTTTAGCCTATCTGGTAGGTTAGACTCAGATATAACTTGCCCAGGACTACCCAGAGAATATTATATTTGTGTGAGCCTGGATTTCCTATTTCTAACTCCAAATCTGAAGCTACTTTCAGATTTAGATGTTTTATTTGAATATTGATTAGTTGTCTTCTCTTTCCTGAGTTTAGTTAAGATCTTTTCAAAAGGTCAGTATTGGCAGTCCCCGTCCCCCCCCCCCGAAAATTAAGACCCTCAAAATCAGTTTTTATTAGAACATATAAACAATCTGTGCCACTGTGAGAACAATTGGCTTGATTCAGCAAGCTCTTCTTACATTTTTTAATGCTCTAAACTATCTTAATTCATCTAAGGATCTAACAAACAACAGCTGTTTTAGAATATCATTTTAGGAAAATACCAATATTTTGGGAATGGTCAGTGGTAGAGCATCTGCTTGTGTGTGTAGAAGGTCCAAGGTTTAATGCCTAGCATTTCCCATTAAGGCTGGGAATGTCCTCTGCCTGGAACCTTGGAAGAGCTGCTGCCATTCACTGTAGACAAGCCCTTAGCCACATGGACCAATGGTCTGACTTCCTGTGTTTATGTGTTGTTACCCTATGGCTTTAGAGTGCAGCCCTGGTTCTGTGGAAAATGTACCCCATTATTTGATTGACCTGTTTTTTCTGCAGTTTATACAAAATCCTTAGATCTAGCTGTTGATGGGAAACCTAATTGGTCTGAACTGAAAAGTAGGGTGACCCTGTTAGCAGTGGTGATATTTGCTTTGGCAGCTTCTAAAGTTTGAGCCAGTTTTCTGCCCTCTCAGTAGCATGATAAATTATATTGTTTTGTTGAAGTTATTACTATTTTATTTATTTCTTTGTTGTGACTCCTAGTCTAAACAATAGATTGATTGATTGATTGATTGATTGATTGATTGATAAAGACCCATGGTATGTTTGTTTATGCATATATGCTATTTGTCCAAGGAAAAGGACTGCTTTGGAAATGGGGAGACAAATTAGCTTTGTATAGGATTATATTTGTATATTAAACATTGAGAGCCACTTGAATTATGTGCAGATACATTATTGTTAGTCATGTAAGCGAATATTATTTCTAGCTGTTTGTACTTTTAGGAAAACACTGCAGCTCGCCAGGCAGCTTACAGACCGGGCTGTAGAAGCACAAGCTTGTTACAGCCTTGGGAATACATATACTTTACTTCAAGACTATGAAAAGGCCATTGATTATCATCTGAAACACTTGGCAATTGCTGAAGAACTGAATGATAGGTAAGGCTTTTAAAAGTCCACTGTTCATTAACAAGATCTTTTTTGAGGGTATAAAATTAAGTTCATATAGAATAATTGCCCTATTCAAATAGACAAAGGTCCAAAGAAGTACACTATGCATGCCTAAGAACCTGCCCCTGCCCCTTGGGATTTCCCCCTCCACCCTTTTGAACTGTAGGCGACCATGCCATATCATAAACTCTTTTGAAAATTCTCTTCAGTTTTGTGCAGTGACTTGTCCTTTGATCTGCAACTTTAGAAACAAAAGCCTGGGTTCAATATCTAAATACAACTCTGGAAACTTCAATAAGCACTAATTATTTTTAAAAGTTGTGAGATTTGCATTGGGATTAGCCAGCTTTCTGTCACTAAGCTTTGTATTATGTAGTTTAGGGCTTTTAATTGAAATTGTGCATTAATGAGATTTTGTATATTCCATTCTGTGTTTTGCTGTTTTGTTACTGAGAACCAATTCATTTAAGTATTACTTTAATTGAGCAGCTTGTGGAAGTATGCGTGTTCATACTTCTGATTCTCTACAGTTAACATATGAAGCAGGGAGAAATGGATCCCACCTGCAGAGACCATAAAGTAATGCATTTGTTGACTGACAGTGTTAAGTGTGTTGTTGCCAGTAAATAAAACAAAAATAAAAGCTAGTTAGCTTTGTTCAGTAGCATTACTAAGAGCGTGTAAACATTACTTCCTCAGGAAGGGAGGGAAGCCTGTCTCCCAAGGAATCACATAATTGTAGAGTTGGAAGGGACCCTGAGGGTCGTCTAGTCCAACCCCCCTGCAATGCAAAGAATCTCAACACATGGTCCTCCTCCTATTTGAACCTATACTGGATGCTGCTTAGCTTTGCAAATGTGCCAGCAGTTTCAGTGCTGCACCACGAGGAGGACTAGTTGATTTAACAGCCACTGTCCATTGCTCTCTCCCCATTCCTAGGGGGCTAGCTAAATTTGAGCCACACCTCCTGACTTTACTACTACAGTAGCTGGAAGAAAGCTAGGCATGTAAATTTGTAGCAACCTAGTGAGCTAAAGGGAGCCCCCAGCTGAAAAAGCATCAAGGTGAGTTAAGCAGGTGTGCAGGTTTAGCAGCAGGGCAAGGAGGACAGGGCACACGACTCTCTGCCCCTTCTTTCCTTTAGCTAAAGTAAACCTGAACTCTCAAAAAAAAGTAACCCCTGCAACTGGAATGTCAGCAGGGGTGTGGGGGCTTTCCAGTGGTTACACTGTCTTGTCACATGTACAGCTATCTCCCTTTTGGGTAGAAGTCATGGGTGTGTCCAAAGTGCAGTGAGCTCCTGGTTCTCTTGGAACAAGCTTGTTCCCTTGAAGCTAAGGTGGCAGACCAGGAAAGCTAAGAGAGGCAGAAAACTCTGTGAATGAGACGTGCAGGGATACTATAGTTGTGTCCCACTGAGAGCTGTCCTGCTGTCAGGGAGAATGAGGATTTCTGGGAAGGAGAGTGTCAGAAGAAGAGGAAAACATTTCCTTAGAATGGACCCATTCCTTGTTATGCCTGCATGCTCAGGATGCTTTTTTGGGTGGGGAGTGAAGAAAGTGGATGGAGAAAAGTGTTTCTCCCTCTTTGATAACACTAGAATTGAATGTTGGGAGATTAAGGCAGATTACGGCAGATAAAACTAGTTAAACTATGGAAATTGCTCCCACAGGAGGCAGTGATGACCACCAACTTCAAAAGATTAGACAAGATTCATGGGGGGTAGGGCTATCAATGGCTACTAGCCAAGAAGGTTATACATGGTTGGAGGCAGTAATGGTTCTGAATACGAGTTACTGGGAACTGCAGGAGTGAATGTTATTGTGTTCAGATCCCGATTAAAGGTTTCCCACAGCTGGCTAGCAAGAACAGGATGCTGGACTAGATAGGATTGGCCTGATGCATCAGGCTCTTATGTTCTTACTTGTTCTTGGCCTTTAGTGGTTTGTTTAAATGAAACATGATCTCTGGTTCAGACATAAAGCTAAGCCAAGGATCATGATTTGTTTCTCACATGTGCTAGTGGGGAGTACAAAGTGGCACAGACCAGTGCATTAACTTTAAACTATTAACTGGTTTACTGTGGCATATGAACTGACTAGTATAGGAATGGGTCCTTACTGGTTTAAGTCAGTTAGAAAGCTAATGTATGGAGCATTTAATAAGTGTCATGCTGTTGAACTGTGTTTCAGAATTGGTGAAGGAAGAGCATGCTGGAGTTTGGGGAATGCATACACAGCCCTGGGGAACCACGAACAAGCTATGCACTATGCCGAAAAGCATTTAGACATTTCGAGAGAGGTATGTGGTCATATTACAAGTTGTTTGTGGTATACTCTTTTTATAAAAATAAGTATGCATAAACAGTGGAACCTCGGTTTTTGAATGTAATCCGTTCCGGAAGACGGTTCGAGTTTCAAAATGTTTGAAAACCGGAACTCAGTACAGAAGGCTCAATACAATAAGGAAACTCGAAATGGAAGCCGCCTCAGAAGTTCAAGACTGGGGTTTACATAATTATTGATAGTGTATACAGGAACTTGTTCAGTGTGGGTATGAAATTACGAAATGCTTTTGATTGCAGGTGGGAGATAAAACTGGAGAACTAACAGCTAAACTTAACCTCTCAGATCTACAAATGGTGCTTGGCCTAAGTTTCAGCACAAACAGTTCAATGATGACAGAAAATCAAATTCTAGATCATAGTGTGAATGGTAAGTATAAACTCCCATGATTATGTATTAAGATTTATCTTAATTAATCTTCAACACTCATAGATATGCTGATATTTTGTGGGATATACTTCCCATTTTACCTGGGGAAATTATAAGACTCTGTATTTGCTTTTTTAAATAATAATTTTTATTGAGTTTACATTTTACCATAATCACATTCCATTACATAATCTCATAACCAAAGAACAATGCTCAAACTGAGCTTCCACTTCCCCCCATCCCACTCTCTGGCTTTCATAAATAATCACTTACATCTCAGCATTTCTATACCCACTTATTTACCTTTTCTCTTTCTGAATAAAATTTACCTCGTTAAATGTAAACCAGCTCCCAATATTAGCATAACAAAATATTCCAACTCAAACCTACAAATGTTTACAATGTTCTTTCATATACTGTATAAATTTACTCGTCCTTTTCAAACAGTTCATTGTGCTGATTTCGGATCCTCCCCGTCATCTTTGCCAATTCTGCATATTCCATCAACTTAGTCTGCCATTCTTCCAATGTTGGAAGTTCCCACTGCTTCCATTGTGTATTTGCAATGCAATGGGGGGGGGTTGCAATCCTTAATCTTCAATACTGGGTCTGTTCTTGTATTCTGGTTTTAGAAACCGTTTTTTTAAAAACCACAAGCCATTTTTCTTTTATAAGCACACCTATACAGTGGAGTCCCTCAGCAGAACTAGGAGATAATTATAGGTGATTTCCCTGGTCTGGTCCCCCCCCACTGAAATCCACTGTAGAGCACCCCTCAGCCCCAACATCTCTCTCTCTCTCTCTCTCTCTCTCTCTCTCTCTCTCTCACACACACACACACACACACACACACATATATCTCAAAGTGCCCTAAATATCTGAAAGACTGCCTCATTCCTTACAGACCCTGCTGAGATTAGCAGAAGGGGTCCTCTTGGTAGTTCCTCCACAATCTGAGGCTTGGGGTGGCGGCAGCCTGTGACAGGGCATTCTCTGTGGTGGCCGCTAAGCTGTGGAACTCCCCACTGAGTTGTATCTGGCAACTTCATTATACAGCTTTCAGAGAATGCTGAAGCTGCACCTTGGATTTTGACGCTTGAGGTTTATGTTTTTAGGAGCCACCTTATTTATGGTTCTAAGTCATTCCAAGATGTTATATTATGCTGTAACCTGCTTTGGGACCTTCAGGTGAAAGTGGGAAATAAATACATAATTTGATAAAATCTTACCTTGCATGTAGGTGAGTTTTAATTCAATTATTAGTCTCAAGTAGTAATGATCTTTGTTCGTCATTAGACTTTAGAAGGTCCAGGTAATTTACCCTCATTGTACTTGTTATGAAGCTTTCCTTCAAAATAAACTATTTTTCTGTCTTAAGGTGCAAGACCCCGAGTAGGACGCCGCCATAGTATGGAAAACATGGAACTTATGAAGCTTACTCCTGAAAAGGTTGGTGACTGGCTGAACATATTTCATGGGTTGGATCCGGACTACATTAGCTCCCACTGATTTTACAGGAAATGGAATTCAGCTAGGCATTATTAACTTAACATTAGTCTTAATTGTCATTCAAGCTATAGGGAGAGTGGATGTGGAGGTTGTGGCACTCCCATCTACGTGCCTGCACAGTGCTGACCTGCCTGCTGCTTTGTCCCCCTCTCTTGAGTGGGGGGGGGGTCAGTCTCTGGCAGCAGTGCTCCTCACTGACCAGTCCTCTGCAGTGGCAACTACCTTTGGATGTTAGACTAGCCAGAACAAGTTATGCACAAAGTGATTTTGGTCAAAAATGGGAAAATCAAAATCTGTATTTTTAACTGTTTCTGATTGATTGTGAATCTGGCAATAAATGGCACCACTTGTGTGTACATCTATAGCCTTCTCCCCCTCCCCTGAGGTTGTCAATACCTTATGCTGTATTTGATGTTTATGATCTGTAGACCAAATCAGCTGAACTGAAGCAGAGATTTAGTTGATTGACTACATATCAGGGCTAGAAAATATTATTCTTCCCTTTGTCTTGAGTACTGTGGGTTATTTATTAAGCCATTGTTTACAGAAGATGACTACATGGAAATACCAGAAATAGCACTGAAAGAGAGAGAAGATATATGAGTAGAACAGTACTAAGGGTAATAATGTTTGGTTCTGTAATTGAGGCATGCTACTGGAAATGAAGGTTACACAAGTATATCCTAAGCAAGATGGAATGATGACTGATTTCTGTGCAGTGTGATGTTCTGAGTTTCTTTCCAAGGTTTGGTTCACACATCACAATGAGCTTTAATGTTCTATTGTCAATGTGCAGATCACTCAATCCAGGGATCCCTGTTTTTTGAGCAAAAAACTCAACATGATCCCTGATTTGGAAAGACTACTAAGCCAAGGGTTGTGATTAGTTGCTCCTGCTTACCAGCAGGGAGGAGCAAAAAACATTAAATGCAGCCAGTATATTGTTTTAAAATTATGAGGAGCAGCAGCTTTGCTGAGAAATGGGTAAAATGAATTCCAGGTTCACATTTTTAGGGTTGTTTACTGTGCTGTTTCTAGTCATAGTAGACCCATTGAAATTAGTGACCATGGTTAAGTTTGGTCCATTAATTTCAGTAGGCCTACCCCAAGCAAAATTTCGTTGAATACCACCCTTAGTCTCCACACATGGGGAGTCAAAGGGTAGGAGAAAAAGTTAAAAATATAGAAGTTCATCTGTTGTTCCACTATCTCCTCTTTGCTTATGCTTCCTGCCACTCCTTGTGCCTCCACCCACCCCCACCCCATTTGCCTGGGGTCTCTCCTTTTTGCTGCACTTGATCTGTACACAGAAATGGGATATTTAAAAATTCAGAATACTTGTATCTGTAGTTCAGGAACAATCTAAGGAGGCAGAGCTAATTTAAGCAGGGAAAAAGTGATGTACAATTAGTATAATGAAGAAGGAATTGGCATCACTGCATGAACTTAATTTTAGGTCTTAAAAAGTTATCCTGGACAATTAGTTTAGCATAGCTAAATAATACCTGGGATCCATACTACTTAACTGAATGTAGTGCAGTGTCACAAAGAAACATTAAAAGTGGCAGTATCTTGTCCCTGGGAAAATGTGAACACCCTCTTGCCCAAAATTTGCATGTCTATTATAATGAAACAGGTTGTAGTGGATACCGCTTGTAATGTTCTAACTTGGAAGGCTGCGTAGAACTTCAAGAGTGTAGGATTTGTTGCCATAGCAGGCTTCTTCCTGTTTTGATATGAGGTATTTGAATTTTTCAAGCTGTGGAGATACTGACCCAAATTAATATTTTGTGCCTGAATGAGAGACTTTCTTCTGGATAGTTTCTTGATATACATTGTCCCTTGTTCTCTAGGTTCAGGACTGGAACAGTGAAATTCTGGCCAAACAGAAACCACTAGTTCCTAAACCTTCAGCAAAACTACACTTTGTAAATCGATTAAAAGGCAAAAAATACAAAAACATCACATCTTCTAAAGTGCTTCAGGATGCTAGTAATTCTATTGACCACCGACTAAGTTCACAGAAGGTATTTGTGGATAAATATTTAATTGCTTGAAAGAAATCTTAAAATTATAGTTTGAACACCTTTTTAGAAGCATGTTGGTTTAACTTGTTTGCTTGAGTTAAAAAAAAAATCTTAGCAACATCATGATTAATGCTCATGATGAAGGTAATTCTAAGCATACTTCTTAGGAAGCACTTCTCATCAAGCTCAGTGGATATTTTCTAAATAAGCATGGTTAGGATTTGGGTGGAAAAATCCATTTGAAAATTTTGTTGGGTTGGAGTGAGAACTAAACATTTGATTATAAAACCTGTATCAGCTGCTCAAATACTGTGCTGGCTTTGTTAGGATAGAAATCGATGCTAGCGTCTTAGCCTAAGTGTTGTTTTACTTCATAGGCTCTTCTTCCTTCCCTCTTTCCCATGCTATTTATTTGTGCATAGCGTTTTTTGTAACATGGGTAGAGGAAAAATCTCTCCTATTGTCTTCAAAAGTAACCAGTATAACTTTGGCCTGACTGTTTTTTTATCTGACTTCTTAAAAGAACAGCCCAGATGTGCCTGGAGATGAAGGGTTCTTTGACTTGCTAAGTCGATTTCAGAGCAACAGAATGGATGATCAACGGTATTGTTTCCAGGACAGGAACAGACTGGCAGTGACACCTTCTTCTGCACCGTCAAGAACATTGAAAAAATGTAACTAATTTTAAAATGTGTATAATTCCTACCTTCTGACAGAATAGAATAAAAAGCAGCATAATTTTTTTCTTCATCTTTCTGCAGCCTTTTCTACGTCCATGGTCTCACCTCACACTGATGAATTTCTAGATCTTCTTGCTAGCTCTCAGAGTAGACGTCTAGATGATCAGCGAGCCAATGCCAGTGATTTACCAGGACTTCGTCTTAATCAGCGCAACAGTCAATCGGTCCTTGGCCGTTTGATGGCCAGTAGCAATAGTGAACCAGATGACGACTTCTTTGACATTTTGATAAAATATCAGGTAAGTCTTGTAAATGGTGCTCTGCATAGTATGTCATGTTTTGTGAAGGCCAGGAGGAAATAAACTTTATGCAGCATGATGGTGACATCTAGTTTCAGTGGGTTCTTAAATGTTTTTTTCGATTAAAAAGTTAATGAATGCTCTCTGATAAATCTTAGCATTTTTAACAAAGCTCGTGGTGAATCACCCTCAGATATATTCTTAAAAGCAAATGGCCAAAATGCTATAAGCAGGTAAGGAATACTTGAACTCAACTTACAGGATTTATAAGCAATCTAATGTTGGTTGGATGAGAAATAAGCAGAACATGCTCTGACTTGAGAAAACAGCCCTCTGCACATTTCTCAGCTTCTGAACAGACTTTGCCTGACCCTCACAATTGCAGATTTCTTAGGAAATTTCATTTTTTTCTCCCTGTTGAAATGACTATACATGTCACTAGAATTTTGTTTTAAAAGCCTGGATCGAAAGGCGTTTTCTATATCAATACATCGGCCAATACTCTGGAGTCCCTTTGCCACCAGTGTGCCAAAGGAAAAACAAACTGGAGCCGGGCACTGGTGGCAGTTTCACACCACCAGGTGAAACAAAACATTGCACTCTGACCATTGTACAACTGAGGGCAAAGCTAGCTTGTTCCTCCCTTGGCTGCCTGCCCTGCAGCGAAGTCTAAGGGAGCCCCCACTCTGGCTCACACAAGGCAGAGACGTGGTGGGTGCTCTGCTAGACTTATCTGCTGAGGGGCAGGCAGCTGTGCACCCCAAAAGAGGTAGCCCACACATGCCAAGGTGGTGGTGAGGCAGGCAATCTCTTTCTCCCAGCCCAACGGGTGCACTGCATCTTTACTCCCAGAGTGACCCACCCCCCTGGGAGGAAAGACAGACCCCACCCACCAGGGCGAAGGCAGTCAGATGAGGGGTCTTATTGGGGCAATGCAGTACAAAAAAGTGCCCCGTGAGCTGGAGGGACATGGGGCTTGGTCAGCTGGGGGGGGTAAAGCCTTTGTGCCCCCCCCCCCAGATGGGCAGCGCATGTTCTCTCCACACCAGGTGTTGGGGAGGGAGGGATTTACTCCTCCCCCAGCACTGGGAACAAGCTGCATTGACCCCAGTCCTGTGAGGTAAAACTGCCTCTGCTCCCCTCCCTTGTGGGCTGGGGTCAACGCAGCTTATTTCAACATCATGGTGAATTGCCAGACTGTAATGTTTGGCTGGTGATACATTGTAATATTGAAAACCTGACATCGGCCAGCCCTTCTTCCCAAGCATCTAACAACTAGCTGTGAATCCTGTGCAAGGGGAAAAAGTTATTTCAGTTGGAATAAAGTTCAGTTGGAATAAAGTGGAATAAAGCAAGTGATATTATTAAATTACCTAAAATGTGCAAAATATCAAACACATTTCTTGACAAGGTGAAGGAGTGGCTAACATAACATTTACAAAAAGATAATCTAGTGAAGGAGGCTTGGAGGGCAGTTCACGTCCCTCAGTATTCTTAAAATGGGTTCAGGAAGCTGACTTTGAAGTATATGCTCAAGCATACCTGAAAAGGTGTTCCTCTCTAATCTGGGCTAAGACCTTTGTATCCATTCATGGTTCACTTGGGTGGAGTTCACTGCTCTGGCTGAGAAGTGTGACAAAATGCAAGATGAGTCCTTTATTCTTCTAGCTGGCATCCATTCTTCTCCTGTATGACAGATGCTGCATTGAGACAACCTCCCCACACCCATGGAAACATTGGCAGAGACTTACTGGATTAGAGACGTTAATATGCACCACAAACTTGTTCTAAGTAATATTTTCAATTTTAAGCTGACCCCCACCACCCAAAATGACAGGCTAACTGCTATTGTTTATTGTACGTTATATTTATTATATGTGAAAAACCAATAAAAAGAATGAGAACAAGAACTCACCACATTGTTATCCAACAGTAACAATGGAGAATAGCATACTGATGGAGTTTCCAAATGTTCCAAGTGTATTTGCTGTGGAAGTAAAATAGTTTTCCCAGGATTTTGGTCTACAATATCTTTTAACCGGCTTCAATTTGGCCAACATCTTTCACCATGTTACCAAATAAAAAAACCCCGCCACAATTCGGACCACACAATGTATATGCTGTTTCTGCTGGGAAAGGACAGGAAACCATGGTTGACAATATTCTGCCAAAATGTGAATGTTACTACTTTTAATAGGTTTAACACGGGCAAACAGGATGAATTGAACTGTGGAATGATTACACAGTGGATTTTAGCTGTAACTCCTATCCTACTTTGTTTTGATTTAAGGGCTCTAGACTAGATGATCAGAGATGTGCACCACCACCAATCATCACAAAAGGACCAACTGTACCTGATGAAGATTTTTTTAGCCTTATTTTGAGGTCCCAAGGGAAGAGAATGGATGAACAGAGAGTCTTTCTACCCTCTGATTTGAAGAGGGCAAATTCTAATTAATGGACTTCTTCAAAAGCACACAGAAGAGAAACAGATGGATTGTGTAATACTGGAATTCCTTTTTTTTTAATAATACAGGAAACAATGCCTTTAAGGGAAAAAGTTTATGGTACAGTTACTGCTGCCACAGCTTGAAAAAAACATATCTAAAATTGTTTGTAAAAAGCTCTATAGAGCACTGTTTCAATTTTCTCTCTGTAAATATTTTTTTGTTTCGTATGGTTTAGTGTTTAACGGTACTTTTCACATGAGCTTATGGAAAAAAATCCAGCTAAAATTATGTAATTAAATAGGAAAACTCTAGACTTAACCTCAAAAGTTTTTCTAACATCTAAGAAGTATAGAATGTTCCAAAACAATTGACAAGTATTACATTGGTTTTTTTAAAAAAAACACACACAAGAAAAATAAATATTTTCATACTAGCTAAACCTGCTGTTTTGTCTGTAAGTAAATGAACTGATCCAAAGAGAATGCCGTTGGCTCTTAACTCAGATAAATTCCTTTTGTGGTAAGGTCCTATCTCCTACCCACCCTGGAGTTTTTTCTCCTATTCTAGTTATTTGTTGCTCCCATTTGTTAAGAGAAGTCTTCCATTATTTCCTGCCTGTTATTGGGTTTTTGTTTTGTTTTTTTGGTGGGTGGGGGCTAGATTGAAGGACTATCATGGCTGAAGATGTGCGCTCTCTGTCAGAGAGCTTGCTTTGCATGGTCCTGTCTCCTTGAGGGACTGGGAAGAGCAACCCACTCGAAGTTATTCTCCTACCTTTGAAGAACATGAACTTGGGTATGAACCAACATTCCTTTTCTAAGCAATGTTCAAGCCTTTCTCATGCAAAAACATGACACCTGGTAAAAATTAGTTCTTGATCTTGGGGTAGGGGAAAGTCACAGCTAAATAAAAGTTCTCCTGTTGAACCTAAATAACAGCTTTTACAGATACAAATATAAAAGAAATTTCATTAGTAACATTTTGTAAGAGTTTATTTTGTTGGCAAATATTAACTACAAAAAAACTTAGCACAAATTTTAAAAGCATTTAACCAGTAGAGTCCCTTTTCGAATTACATTATTTTCTCATTAAATGTTTTTTAAATGTGTTGAAGTTGTATGGAAACAAAGGTGCTTCATAAATATAATTTAGGTCATCAAGAAAAAATGTGCCCTGATACCTAATATGCAAAGAAGTTCTATAAGAATGAAAACTGACAAAAGTAGATTCACGAACATTTGTTGGTTACCAGAGGCATTTAAAAAAATCATTTCCCTGGTATAAGGAGGTCTCTATCAGGAAGCAGTGTTTCTCTGTTTTTGTTCCTGTGAATGAGAAGATTTAAATGAGAAACATACAAGCCACAACCTTTCACATTATTTTTAATTTCTGTTCCAGTGTGGAGTCCAATATTTAGTAATCTGTAAAGGGCAAAACCACTATCCTGGTACTTTTTGTAATGGTAGAAGGATAAAACTATGACATCTTCAAACACAGACTACAGTGCCATTGTTTTTAAATGTATAGGAGGCCAAGGCTCACTGCTATGCCAACCTTTACCCCAGCTAGCCCTTCCCTATTCCCTCCACTCCAGATGCATTTATGTTTGCACACATGCAATTTAAACTCTACATGGAGAAATGAGTTTTGGTGAGAATTAGTAATGGAAACTGAAGCAGAACATTGCTGCTCTCTTCAGCTTAATATCATCTTCCACCATGGCCAAGATGCTGCTATTTAAAGAATGCTGTCAGTCTCATTAAACACACTTGGGCAAATCACTCTAGGCAGCTGTTTTTACCAAAGAATCTAACTAATCCTATGCACCATTACTCAAACTTAGTAGGGCTTCTTCTCAAGTAAATATGAACAGAACTGGGTCATAAGGTTACCATCTAATACATCCAGTACTACAGAAAGTTGTTGAATATGAGCACTGGGAATGGGGCTATTGGTTTGTTTTTGTTCCTGTTTTTTTTTATATACAGTGGTACCTCAGGTTACATACGCTTCAGGTTACATACACTTCAGGTTACAGACTCTGCTAACCCAGAAATAGTGCTTCAGATTAAGAACTTTGCTTCAGGATAAGAACAGAAATCGTGCTCCAGCTGCGCGGCAGGAGCAGGAGGCCCCATTAGCTAAAGTGGTGCTTCAGATTAAGAACAGTTTCAGGTTAAGTATGGACCTCCGGAACAAATTAAGTACTTAACCCAAGGTACCACTATATTTTGGGTTTTAATTTTGTATTTTTTGGCTGTGAACTGCCCTGTGATCTGTGGAATAAGTGCAGTATAAAATTTAATTAAAATAATACTCTTGGATCCTCTACCAGCAACATAAGTTGGATGCTCAAGTTTCACAGTATTAAAAACACAAACTCTGAACATCTTTTCTATGCTAATTTTCACATTTAGTTAGTCTCTACTATGTCTTTTATGACTCTTATTATCTTCAAATCATTTGTTCTACAATTCAAATATAGCATGTGTCTAATGCTAAGGAAGTGGCTTGGGCATTTCAGTCTGCATGCTCCAATTGGTTCAATAAAGAATTTACTCTTCCCTTAAGTTATTAAAAATTCAATATAGTACAACTCAAAGATCATGATACTCAAGTTAGATCCATTCATTTTAATTGGACTACTCTTAAGTAGAATTTAGTTGGATATAATCCTTTGATTTTAAGTCTGAATAAAACAGCATTTGTCTACTAAGCTTGATTCTAGTAGGAATCAGATACCTAAATGATTTAAGACTTCAACTCAGATTTGACACATTCTTACATCCTCTGAATTTGATAAATAAATTTGCCTGCATTACCAAGCTTTTTGAAATGGTTATATAAATAGTTGAAATAAGGCAAGAGAGTGCATTCTTAAATCTCCAAACCCTGTTTGAGTGTAGGCAACATTATGCAGCCTAGAATGTAACATTGTTATTCTCAAAATTGGCAGATAATAAAGCAAGTCCTCAAACTGCTGCTTTGTTGGCATTTCTGTGCAGGTCTTTCCAGCCTCTGCAGCAGGCAGACGAGGGAAAGACTTCTGTGTTTGCTCAACAATGCTACCTCACTAGGAAAGGCAGAATTGGCTGAGGTGTACATCCCCTTTCTGTGATACACAAAATATACTGTATGTTAAAACTTACAGTAAAGCTCAAATGTTCTACAATCTTCTCTGTGGGTTCTTCTAATTCACATGAGTGGCTCTCTTTCTGACATCCTGTTATATCCGGAACTTCTTGCTGCACACTCCTGTCCTCTTTAAAGTTACATTTTGTTTCATCTTCAATGCCTCTTGTAAATTCTTGTATGTGGCTAGGTCTGTCCAGTTCAACCAGGCTTTGATCTGTGCTGTTCTCTATTCTATCAGTAGCTTGATCACCTGGTTTGGTATCTAATCCACCCTGCAAGAAGTAACATATCACTGAATTTGTGGAACAATATTATGTCATCAAAAATCAACAAAAAATACAAACAGTGCCATTCCATACATATATTCTCAGAAGTAAGTTTCACTGAGTTCAATGGGGCTTAGTCTCAGAAAACTGGATATAGGATTGTGGCCTTAATAGGGTATCTCAATCTGTTATTTTAGTAACGGTTTTACTGTGAAAGGTGGTCCTCTTTGGGTATAGGTATGTATCACAAGTGAGATTTGACCATTATCTCTAAACCCTGCGACAACAGATTTTGTCATACCTCAGTTCCATTCTGTGAGCTCAGTAAGACCCTCTGATGCACAGAAACAGAACTGGACAAAGAAAAACCACTAAAGGGGACACAAATGACTCTCAATGAGAACAACCTATGCTAAGACAACATTACTTTCTCCCATGGGTGTAATGTGGATGGGAGAGCAACATGGCTGTCCACATATGAGGGATGGCTTGTTGCAGTATCTTTCTTGCAAAAGCTACCTCTGAAACAAATGGGTCTAATTTGTGATAAGTACAAGTGTTACGTGTGGACAACATGGCTGCTTGCCATATTTTATGAATAGGGTGTTTATGGAGAAAGCTGCAGCAGCTGCAGCCCTGGTATAGAAATGTGTAGTGCCTCATAAACCGATGAAATACAGGCTTTGATCCATTGAGAACTGCTGGAATTAGAAACCTTATTGCCTAAAGTGGTCAGGTGAAAAGAGGGAAATAGTGTGCTTATTTGCTTGAATGTATTCATTCTATGTATGTATCTTGACAGCCGTGTGAATATTCAAAGAGTACCAAGCCCATTCAGTTGGGTAAGGAGGAGAAGGAGTCCAGAAGCTAAGAGCTGAGAGGGAAAGATAGCTGAGACATTGCGGATGTTTTTTGAATGTGCCATACACAGTAGAACATATTCTTTTCTACTGTCCATTGTACAACCAGCTACGCAAATGCATGCTATTCCCTTTTTCTGGGTAGTCTAACATCATGGCACAATGAAAATATCAGATTCTATCTGTATGACATTAACCCGGAAGTAACTGCAAGGGTGGCTGAGTTTTTATCTACAGTATCTCTCAGAGTGGTGAATGGCACTATTTAGTGGGAAGAAACTCCAATGAAAATCCTCATTATTACATATTTTTACATGGCTGTTTATTTGTATATATTTTAAATTTTTATATATGGATGTTTCATGATGGGCTATATTTATAATGCCTAATAAAGGTCTGGTGAAGTAAGATAGAGAATAAAACTAGATAGCAGAGAACAAAAGCTCTTCTGCCCTTTGATCAAAAAGGTAGTGCAGAGAGATAAACAGATAGATAACGGGGGAAAGGCTGTAAAAAAGCTGTGGAGACTAAAAGGCTCCTCCCTTTAATATAAAACAAAACTATGACCACAGAAAAGGATATAAGCAGAAGGAGCATATAAAAGACACCAGGTCTGAGAGAGAAAACAGAGAAACTTCAGAAAGAGGCAATCAACTGGGCCTGCTCCAAGCAAAGGCAGAAAACAAAGTGAGGTCTGACAAAATCTGTTATGTCATAGGGCTTCCAGGCTTCAAGCTACAAGAGACATCCAACACCCAAGGGAGAAAAATTTCTTATAAATAACAGTCTGAAACATCTATCAATTTGATATTCAAACATACTAAAAATTAAGTGTTTTTCTTAAGACATTTCATTTAGTACCCTGCCCAACATATTATCTATCAACTTACAGGACGGTCTTCACTGTTCTTTTTTTCTGTTTTTGTTTGTGAATTTACCTCTTCTGAAAACTGAAAAACCAAGGTGAACCAAGGTCATTAAATAATTAAGGCTACAAACCCCCAGCTAGGTCTCACTGAACTGAATGAGACTGATTTCTGAGTAGACATGTTTAAGTGCACTATACATCTTATTAAACATAACGCATTTTAATAAAGCCAGCTCCATGCTTTAAAACAACTGAAAATGGTTTTGCTCCAACTGGCTTTCGCAGCTGGATAAATGGGTCTTTACCATGAGTGTCTATTTTGTTAGGATTTTAGTCTTGCTTTAAATTTATTTGCTGTTTTTGATACTCTTATGTGAAAATTGTGTTAAGGTGTTTTTTAGAAGGCAGTTATGAAATTAGTGCATCCCTAATTGGTAGTTGAGGTGCCTGTCAAGAATTGTTTTTAATGCAGATTAAACCTCCTGCGTTAATAACTACAGAAAATTCAGTTCTTTTTCCTCATTATTTGCATTAAAGATTCCAAACTGAATTGTTAAATTCCCATATACATCTCCTAAGAGTATAGTTCTCAAACAGGAGAGAACATATTGGCTAGCCCTTCCGGCTCTGTCCAGGTCATGCAAATTACCAACTTCCTGGACCCAGGAACTACTCATCCACAGAGCTTCCATTTTGCTAGGATTCAGGCTCAAGTTTATTAGCCCTTATCCAGTCCACCACTACATCCAGACACCAGACAGCAGCCTTTTTTTGACCATTCTCAAGTCAGGAATTGCATAGAAACAGAATTGGGCATCATCAATGTACTTATGACAGCTTGGTCCAAAATACCTAATGACCATTCCCAACAGGTTAATGTAGATGATAAATAGCACTGGAGACAAAGTGTCCTGTGGCACCCATACCTCAAAAGACAAGGAGCCAAGGAGAACTCATCCAGTGAAACCCTCGGGAACTGCCTCTGGAAATAAGACCGGAACCGCTCAGAATAGTGCCCCTGATGGGTCCAGCAGGATACCATGGTTAATGGTATTGAAAGCTGACAAGTTAAGAGCAACAGGGTCGTGCTTCCCTTGTCCCTTTCCCAACAGAGGTCATGCATTAGGGTGACCAAGGAAGATTCAGTTCCAAACCTGTGCATGAACGAAGTTAAAAAGGATCTGGATAACCTGATTTCTCCAGACACGCCTGTAGCTGCGTCACCATAACACTCAAGGAAGTATTTGTGATTGGGCAGTTGTTGTTAAATACCATGGAGTCCAGGGTGGTTTTTTTCAGGAATGACTATACTATTACCTTCTTCAAGATGTCTGGCATAACCTCAGGCAGAGATGCATTCATCACACCAAAATCCTATCTAGTTACACCCCTCTAGCTAGCTTTAACCAGCCATGAACGAAAATGGTCCAAAGGGCATATTTTTGGGTGCAGACTCACAAGCACCCTGTCAATGCCATTCGGCTGCAAAAACTGAAAATGATCCCACAAAATGTGGCTTGATGGAAACTTCACTTAGGACTGCATCAATCATGGCTTCTAGCTCACTACAGAGATGAATAGGCTTTCTTTGCCACTTTCATTTTCACAGCAGGCACAATTATGTGCTTTAGCACAGGTTTGGTAATCTTTGAAGTGGGACTTCCACCATTTGTGCTCTAGCTAGCATCTAGCTTCTTTCATCGCATGAAGTCCTGAGTCAGAACAGCAAGAGCAGTTTCAGTATGGAAATAGTCCTAGGTTCTACAACACAATGCCAGAGACTGTCTCCACTTGCTTGGTCTGGGAGGCTGCTGGATGACAATATATATATATATATATATATATATATATATATATATATATATATATACACGCAGGTTTTGGTGTCCTCGGGTGTCTTCCCGTGTAAAAGTTGGGGTGTCTAGGCGACGTTTCGACGAGGTCTCACTCGTCATCTTCAGGCTGGTGCTTTCGGCTTCTTGTTACTGGAACAGAGCAGGATCTCAGTGTTTGAGTTCCTATAAATACTGTAGAGGGGGTGTGGTGTATAGCCTCCAATGTTCTGGGCAGAGAGGAAGTTCCCAGGCTAGTGTGCCTTTTCTTCTTTTGTTCCTTAATTACTTGAGAGGTATCTTGAGTGATTTCTTGAGTGATATCCTGAGTACCACTTAGGTGGGTCATTAGGTGTGGATTAGTTGTTAAAGTCTTTGTGTCTTGACCTCTTGAACTTTGTGAAGAGTTTTCCTGAGAAGATGGCTGTACTGTACTTAGTTGTGCTCTGGCTTGGCTTCGTGTATAGGGGCGAGCTGTGGTTTTGTGGCTTGTGTCAGCCAGGTCTGTGTAGGGATTGCAGGGGGGTGCAGCATCCGGAGGTGCCACCATGGATTGGCTACTGGATGGTGTCTGTAATTCATCTGTGGAGAGGGTCTGGGTTTGGGTCTGGTGTGGTTGATTGGTGTTGGCGTTCTGTGTGCCTCTGGATCTGGTGTCAGTTTTTGTGGGGAGGGCTAATTTCCAGATGTCTGGCAAGCGGGATGTGTCGTCACGCTTGTTCATGTTGTGAGGGTGTTTCTCTATCTCGATGGCTTCCATGATTATTCTCTTGTGGTGATGTTCCGTGTTAAAGAGCAATTTGGAATCTGCAAAATTAATTTCGTGTCCTGTTTCTTTCATGTGTTGGAAAAGAGAGGAAGTTTTTTCTTCTTTTTTGACGGCATTCTTGTGTTCTGCGATACGTGCATTTATTCGTCTGTTTGTTTGTCCAATGTACGTGGCTGGGCAGACTTTGCAGGGTATTTCATAGATCCCTTGGTTTCATAGATCCCTGCAATCCCTACACAGACCTGGCTGACACAAGCCACAAAACCACAGCTCGCCCCTATACACGAAGCCAAGCCAGAGCACAACTAAGTACAGTACAGCCATCTTCTCAGGAAAACTCTTCACAAAGTTCAAGAGGTCAAGACACAAAGACTTTAACAACTAATCCACACCTAATGACCCACCTAAGTGGTACTCAGGATATCACTCAAGAAATCACTCAAGATACCTCTCAAGTAATTAAGGAACAAAAGAAGAAAAGGCACACTAGCCTGGGAACTTCCTCTCTGCCCAGAACATTGGAGGCTATACACCACACCCCCTCTACAGTATTTATAGGAACTCAAACACTGAGATCCTGCTCTGTTCCAGTAACAAGAAGCCGAAAGCACCAGCCTGAAGATGACGAGTGAGACCTCGTCGAAACGTCGCCTAGACACCCCAACTTTTACACGGGAAGACACCCGAGGACACCAAAACCTGCATTCCTGTACCCGTGAAAATCTACGAAAGCAAATATATATATATATATATATATATATATATATATATATATATCTATATCTATATCTATATCTATATCTATATCTATATCTATATATATCTATATATAGCACATCACCTGATTGCAAAACCTAAATATTACCTTTACTGAAGCATCTCCTCTGTCATAAGGTCCTCTCTTGATGGAGTAAATATTGTACGTATTCTCCATTTTTTCTATAATGTTGACACCATTTTCCCCTGCATCAATTGGCTGAAGATGTAGCATTTGTTCTTGTATTGCTCTGGTCCTTGGAGGAAGTGCAGGAGGTGGCTGTTTATCCCTTGGGGGAAGTGCAGGAGGTGACTGTTTTCCCCTTGGGGGAAGTGCAGGCGGCTGTTCATCTGTTGGAGGAAGTGCTGGAGGTGGCCGCTTGTCTGAGTAGCTTAACATCCTTAGCGCATTCACTGAGCTTCCAGCCCCAAAGCAGAAACCCTACAAAAGAGACGCCCTTGTAAGTACTCTGACAAACTTTGTTTCCACTCCTCCTTTTAACACGGGTTTTTACATTGTTTTGTTTGGAAAATAGGCTCAAGATCTGTGTTCCTATATATTCATTAAAATAAGATAATTTTTTCAAGAGATTTTCTTCATTATCAACTATTCTTAGTCAGACATAGTGGAAATAGTATTTCTGTAACTGCCCTATATAACAGAGAATTAAATTCTTGGACTTACTTATATTCATTAAAGAATAGAGCTTTATAAATGAGTATTACTTTTAGTCAGTCCACATAACAGAAAATGCCAAATTATGTACCACTGCTGTGGCATTCATGTTAAATAATCCAATTTTCTATTTCATAAATCTTTAAATATGGATAATTTGTTTCTTTGTGTTCTAGACTCTAGAATACTTCAGTATGGAGAAAGATTATACTATCCTTGAAAAATAAATTGCTATTTATGCCCCAAAATATTAGCTGTAGATGTCAACAAGTCTTCCTTATCTTCTAACACTTCTTTCTTAGGACTAGAAAGAGCAACAATATACAATCACAGCTGCCTCTTCTTGCACAAGGAGGTGGAACAACTGTGCTAGAACTAAGATGTTATTTCTGGAACTACCTTGTCTATCACTCACAGGTAAGTAGCTAATTGTACCCTTACTTCAGTCTTACTGGTGTTAACTTGTTGAGCAAATCCATTGTTAGCTGTATCTACTTTCACAATTTCTAATCCATGTGTGCAGTACTGGATCCCCCATGTGTCTGTGCATGTACATACCAAAACTGCTATTGCTATGATCACCAGCACTGGAATATGTAGCAGCAATGGAATCTCTTTCATGAGTGCTTTAATAAATTCACCAATTCCTTGACCTATGTGTTTCAATGGCTCCGTTACAAAATTGGTAAATGTAACAGCCAATGCCTAAAACCAGACAGAAAGTAAAATTAGAATGATAGCGAAGCTGTCAGAATTAAACAAAATACAAATGACTCAGTTAGAAAAAGAGAATACCTTTGTTGGAGGAACAAGCCAAATAGGATTTACTAATACGGTTTCATAATACTTTTGACAAGGATCATCTTGGAACGTCATCGAGCTTCTAAACCATTCTATAGTTAAAAAGCAACAAGTCATACAACTAACAAAAAAAAGCAAGTATATTTTGGTTGTAAGGATGAATAAATAACTAGATGTTTTCAGTGTGTAATAAGAAGTCATATATAGACAGTGAGGAGGACGTAAACACTTAACTATACTTGTCTTATCAAAAGAAATAATAGAAGATCTGGAAGGAAATGATTTTCTAATATTTACACCAACAGTCAGGGTATTTTAAAGTATATTTGCTAAATTGGGGGTAAGCCCCGTCTTGAGTGGAAGACATGGCTGAAGAACAATTTGCAGAATGGAACACACCCACCCCCAACCTGCCAGATTGGTATTTGGGCACTGTGGTATAAACCATTGAGCCTTGGGCTTGCCGATCAGAAGGTCGGTGGTTCGAAATCCCGCAACGGGGTGAGCTCCTGTTGTTTGGTCCCAGCTCCTGCCAATCTAGCAGTTCGAAAGCATGTGTAAGTGCAAGTAAATAGGTACCACCCTGGCGGGAAGGTAAACGGCGTTTCTGTGTGCTGCTCTGGTTTCGCCAGAAACGGCTTAGTCATGCTGGCCACATGACCAGGAAAAATGCTCTGCGGACAAACGTCGGCTCCCTCAGCCAGTAAAGCGAGATGAGCGCCGCAACCCCAGAGTCGTTCACGTCTGGACTTAACTGTCAGGGGTCCTTTACCTTTACCTTTACCTTTTTAGGTAAGCAATATAGCAAAATGGCTAAACAAACTATAGCAAAACTATAAACTATAGCAAAAACCAATATTGCAAAAGGGCTAAACAAATGGCAAATGGCACTTTCTTTCCTCAGGAGGAGGAAGTATCCATACATTGGTCTGCTGCCAAAGTCGCATTTACTTGCTTTTCGTCCTGTTTTGTTCTGATTAGGTACATAAGTAAAATGTAACAGATACAAAGAAACTTGTTACTTTCCCTCTGTATTCTCTTCCCCAGGCCCTTTTCTCCTAGCACTACAATGGGAGAGTGTAACAGAGAAAGGTTCTTAGAAGTTTGCTAACCTAGATTATCAGACTCAGTTCTCCTCCGAAATGGCTATTTGGTTTAGCAGTAGCACTAGAAGAGTGCACTGGGCTGAAAAGGCCAAGGGTGATGCTGAACTTCTCCAGTATTCATGTCTTCATTTCCCTTCATCCCACTAAAATGCCTTTCTCTGTCATTTTTTTAGATGTTCAGCAGACCTGATTCCCAAACCCTAGTCTATCGCCAAAAAAACTAGTTTGGGCTCAACAACAAGCAGACAATATGTCTTCTGTAGATATCTCAAGGAGCACATCCACCTGACTTGTTCAAAGACAATTACATTAAATGAATCTACCACCAGGAAAGAGATTCATTTCAGAAGATTATCAGTGAGCCAGCTGTATGAATGACACAGTCCAACTAAGCAAGTTGAAATGCTTGAATATACAGGCAATGTTTCAGGAATAATTATGTTTGAATCATTATATTGGCACAAGGAAGAAGTGACCCAGAGAGTAAAATCAGCAATATCAGAAATGTGTTGTTGGCATCTGTCTTGAGAGACAATGGAATGTGCCGCCAGGGTGTGAAGCCAAATCTCTGCATTAGCAGCACTGAAGTGACCTTGCCGGAACACAAGCCTGAGCAATGTGTATGGAAGTCCTTGACTGCCTAGACAAAACCCTGCTCTCAGGCTCACTAATGTGGTCCAAAGGAAAACAAAATGTTTGGCAACAGCTTGGAAGCAGGAGTTGCTGGAAGGAGGCATACAAGGAGCCATCCAACCGTCTTAGGTACTCCACTCCACTCCAGATTTGTATCGGGTTTAGAGCCAATCTTAAAAATAAGCTTAAATGTTTACTAAATCAAACAAACAAACAAAAATTTATTTAAACACCCCCCCATCTGGCTGGGTTTCCTCAGCCACTCTGGGCAGCTCCCAACAGAATAATAATAATAATAATAATAATAATAATAATAATAATAATGTGACAAAACATCAAACATTAAAAACTTCCCTAAACAGGACTGCCTTCAGATGTCTTCTAAAAGTCAGATAGTTGTTTATTTCCTTGGCATCTGATGGGAGGGAGTTCCACAGGGCAGGCGCCACTACCGAGAAGGAAATCTGACATGGAAAGTTAGCAAGCAAAAGAAAAACAGCTCACCTATTAGACCATCACTCCAGCGGATCTTCTCAGCACATACAGTATCAAATTTTCCCATTTTTGCCACTTCAGCTTGATGCTGAGCAAAGGCTACCTACAACAGAAACAAAAGGATTTTAACAATTTAACAAAATTGTTAAATCAATTTCATTTTGGAATATTTTTTTAAAAAGTGGATGAAAATCCCACTGCCCTCTGTTTCCACAGAGCCTGTGGGAAATTCCTTATGACTTAATATTTTGTTGTTTTTTTTTTTTGTACTGTATTAATGCAATTTGATGTTACTTGTAAACTGTCTTGGTAGGATTTGTATCCTAAAAGCAGGATATAAATAAATCCAACTAATATACTTCCAAATGCAGCTGCAACTTTCATATACAATAAAACTGAATAATTCAAAGCTATTAAAAGTCTACTTCTTAAAACATATGATTATTCAAAACAGATTGCACACATATGGCTCTTGAGGTCAAGCACTCTTCTTTCTGTGACTGAGCCATAAAGTTACTGAAAAATAGCAGAGGGGAAAGAGTCTATTAGACCTGCTGCAGCACACTGTGAATTTTATAAGATTGGCACACAGGATAATAAAAGTTCAAAACTACTGAACTGCTAGTAAATCATGGAGAAGGAAAGACCAATGTGCCAATCTCACTAGACCGTAACGAGAACGAACCTGACATATTTTAAAATAGTTTTGTACAAGTGTCCCAAAATAGCCTCTGATTATTACTGGATCAATATCAAAATGTGCCGGATAAGATCATTTTTTGTTTTAAGGGTAGCAAGTGTGGTAGCCTGAGTTTATATTGAGCCCTGTTAAGTTATTGAGCTAAATAGTGAGTGGCACAATATTTTCTGTATTTTCAGGGCACACTGATATCCACTTCCCCATTACTACTTAATAAACACTAATAATTGTTTACCTTATATAGGTACATCCAGTTCCACCCAAAACTGATGAGAAAACTTACGAATAAAACACGTTTTAGCTGTGTAAACCAACCAATGCGTGTCCATAGTTCTGTAGCAACTATTACTGAAATGCACACTAAACACAGAAGTACCTTTTAGAAAACAAGAGATAAAAAGAGAGATAAATTGCAAAAGAATTATACAAGCCAAGACCATTTAAAATGGGAGGAACCTACATTTTTAGCTTTGAAGCATTTTTTGCATTTATCTGATAATAGACAAATTTTCCATTCAGCTTCTGCTTGAGGGAATCATGAGCAGTATGCATTAAAGGGATCATGGGGTGGGGTGGCAGCAGCCTCATTTTGGTTTCTTGAAGTTAAACTGAACAATGCGGAACCATTATCATGTTGGTGAACATTTATTAAACCTCATATTCTAACAGCTATAACTTCTTTTCATTTACAATAGCTTGATGGCAGCCAAATGTGAACTGAAATTTAAACAGATGCCATTCAAATAATCACTCGGCATGAAGCACACTGGTGGATCTCGGGCCAGTCACTACCTCTCTCAGCCTAACCTACCGTACAGGGTTGTTGTGGGGACTGAAGAAGGGGTAAACAATGTGTAACACCTTGACCTCCTTGGAGAAAAAGGTGGGGTATAAATGCAACAAACAAATTTACTTTAGACTTTTGCAGTACATACCCCATGAAGCTGCACTCAAGACAATGCTACAAATTTTGAACTGATTCATATCCCTTTATTTTTGCACACCCAGACATAAATGTGGTGCTGAACTCATGGTAGGAAAGGAGTAATGGCTAGTGGGCTGAAATTTGGATCACAAATTAAGCAGTCCTGACCTACTACTGCTGCCTGAAAACATTAAAAGACTTTATATACTCAGCCTTCAGTGGGACAAAGAACTGCATATAGGTTTTATCTTTTTCTGTCTGGTGCAAGTGAGGTACCCATGATTATATTGGCTGTAGAAAAACACCTTACTGCAGAAAAATTATCTCACCATAAAGACATTATATGCATCAGCCCCAAATGTGTCCTCAAACTTCCATTTCCAAACTTCAGCATCATGATGCCTAAAGTTAATCAGAATATCACTGAGTGCATCATCCAAAGCAGCTGATTTCCAGCCCTCTTCATTAAGGAACCTGTTGATTTCATTAAATGTCTGTCTTGTAAGGATGATCTCAGCATCATAATGCACATCTCCAGTGCTATCATCAGGCTAAAAAACAAGACAACACAGTTGAATTGGCAACTGACATTTCTTGCAGATAATAACAAAGTAATCTGACTGTTAAGCATAGCTAAGCAGAGCATTACTAAATCACACTGACTGACTGCTGTAGTGATGAAGTTAAAGAGCAAAGAATTCTTATACAGTTTATGTGGACGTTACATTATGGGGATTAAGACCTAAAGCCAAAATTATGTATAGTCAAAACACAATGGGTTCAATGGCGGGTGGGACTGTTAGTCTTTTTCTCCAGATGCTTCCCCCCGTTTCCATTTAAAAAAAATTATTTTGCCAAGCATGTAAAGCTGAATGCGCACAAGTTAAATGCATGTAAGTCGCTGTGCAAGGACTAGTCTGTCAAATAATACCATAATTAGGATTTCTCTGCTTAATATTTTCTAAGTACACATTCACCTACACTAGTCTCAAAACCAGGGCAAGTCCAATACATTTTGGCACCCAAGATGAACCATAAAATGGTGTAGCCCCCTGCTCTGCCGAGGACGAACGGGCAAGTGAAGATCTACATCAGCAATAGCAGGTAATGCATTACTTGCAGGCCAGATGTGCTGCCTTTGTGGATCTTGTCGTGTGAGGCAGTCACCTCACCTTACCTCATGGCTGGGCCGGCCCTACTCAAACCTATTACCCAGATTCACAGGTAAAGCTGTTGATGTATATACAGTACCAACAGAAGATGGGAGTTCTGTGAAAATCATATATCAAACCTAATACTGTAGTTATAGAAGTCCTAGATCCAAGGGTTTATTACAAAACAACAACAACAAAAACACACACAAAACAACAACAACAAAAACCAACCCACCAAAAAACCAACCCCAGTGCCAAGGACTAGTTTGGCAAACCTTTTGCAGTCCAAGGGCAGCATTCCTCCTGGGCAACCTTCTGGGGACTGCATGGCAGTGGTGGGTAAGGTTTGAGGCAAAAAGTAGGTATTGTAGAGCAACAGATATGATTCTTACCCTTTTTACAGTTGGCTACATTAAGAGGTTTATACATATCTCTCCACCATGCAAGCAAGCAAGCAAGCAAGCAAGCAAGCAAGCAGGCACACATGTAAGCAGCATTAACACAGCATAATGAGACAGCTGAGTTAAGACAAAGCACTTGAGGAAAGGATACAGCAGTATTAGTGAGGGGTGTGGCCTGGGAAGGAAGCACTGCCTGGGAAGAATCCTGAGGGCCAGATAGGAACACCTTTGAGGAGGAGGGGGGACATTCAGCCCCAAGGCACCTCTAAGAGACTTTGCCCAAGACAAAGTCTATATAAGCCTACAGAACCAAACCCATCTTATCCACGAATATAGGGTGTTTTCATGTTTTATGTAAGATTACTTGTTAGCCACATGAAAGCAAAGTAAAAGAGAAAAAAATGAATAAATACATGGTTGGGTTCTATGACATACTTACTATCTTAACAGTGAATGTGCTGCTTGCATAGGACACTGCTAAGAATACATGTTAATCTTTAAATGAGCGAATGTATATAGCAATAAGAATGTTGGCTTATTCAGATACTCACAAGACCAAGTCTTCCAGCTTCAATTAAAATCTTATTCAAATATCTCTTAAAAACATGGATGCTATTGTTTTCATATAACTTGGCTTTATCTCTCTTTTCATATTCTTCAAGCTGCAAATATAAAGTGTTTCAATATCACATTTTACCAATCTTAATTCATGTAGTATATACAGTGGTACCTTGGATTACATATGCTTCAGGTTAAATACACTTCAGGTTACAGGCTCTGCTAACCCAGAAATAGTACCTCAGGTTAAGAACTTTGCTTCAGGATGAGAACAGAAATCATGCTCCGGCGGCACAGCGGCAGCAGGAGGCCCCATTAGCTAAAGTGGTGCTTCAGGTTAAGAACAGTTTCAGGTTAAGAACGGACCTCCGGAATGAATTAAGTACTTAACCCAAGGTACCACTGTAATACGTATACTGTGGCCAGACAATGCCTTAGCCAAGCAATAATTCATTGTACAGTGGTACCTTGGTTTACAACCACAATCCGTTCCGGAGGTCCGGTTGTAAACCAAAACAGGTTGTAACCCAAGGCGCGCTTTCACCAATGGGGCCTCCCCCCCAAAATTGTTTGTAATCCAAAAAAAGGGACATGCACTTCCAGGTTTGACGTGGTTTTAAACCAAATGTTTGTAATCCAAAGCGGTTGCAAACCACGGTACCACTGTAGTGTGTATATTGATTAGACTAACACGTAGGCTAATGTTCACATGTAGGCTAAGGTCCATTGATTGCAGAGGCGCTCTGGCCTTTAATAACTGAAATCTACTTGCTGAAAGCATCCCCAAAACACAGTTCAAGATCTGTTTATGTTCAAGAGATTTGACTCCAGACATGTATTGAAACCTATTTTAAAAATGAAACTTGTGACCCATCATGCCAAATGTAGTCCATCAGCTAAGAATGGCACCTAACAGGAGCATAATGAGCTGCTTGCTTTTGATGTCTGCTGAAATACAGAGTTATCAAACAACTGGCAGCTTATGATATATAGCTGGTGAGCCAGGTTCGGCTTGGTGGGTCAAAAACTATACATGCCTATTATAAACAAAGGTCAATGTCCCAAGAAACAGTCTATGTTTCTACATCTGATCTTTTGCATATACAGGGGCTATTGTGGTAGATCTTCATAGTAGCTCAACACTCTACGCATAGTAGCTAATAATACAATAACAAATACTGCCTTGCAGGCACTAATACTGCAATCCCACATTTACCTGGAGTTAAGTCTCAGTTAACTCCATGGGACTGACTTGTATGCAGTCGTGCAGATGATTGTGCTGTAAACATACAAATCTGCACCTGTTGATGTCAACAATGAAACTCTCACTGGTTTTAATAAAATCAGATTGTGAACCGACCAAATAGTTAATTAAGAGTATTGATTCGTACCACCACCTATCAATATGAATGCTTAACCGATAATATATTTCTGTGAAGGTGATAGACCAACAATATCTGAATTTATGAAAAGAATATGTAAACAATATTTTCATAAATAAAGCAATATATTAAATATGAATCATCATACATGCAAACAAACCTTAAGAATTAAAGAATCTAGTTGCTTTTGGCATATAGAAACATCCACAATATTTTCTTTTACCACTGATTTTTGGGGAACTTTCTTATCTTCAGAATCATCCTGGTTCACCTGCAGTAACTGTAATCATAGGCATTTCTTAATATTTCTACTGTAATGTATAGACCAGAAATCTCATATCAATATGGTTGCTTCATTTTGCATATTTATTGGAAAAAGAGTAAAGAGAGAAAAGATAGAACTCAACAAAATTTGTCACTCATTGCTGCTGAATGCATAAACAAGAAATAATATCAACAAAATAATTTAACTAATTATATTGTTTGTAGTATAAACATGCTAACCAAATATGTATTTTCCCTCTCATTTATTGGGTTCTCAGCTCACTGGTACTTTGTGTAAATTCAACTGGAGCGATGCAAGTTTCATAATATAATAATAATTTTTTATTTATACCCTGCCCAAACTTCCCTAAACAGGGCTGCCTTCAGATGTCTTCTAAAAGTCAGATAGTTGTTTATTTCCTTGACATCTGATGGAAGGACGTTCCACAGGGCGGGCGCCACTACCAAGAAGGCCCTCTGCCTGGTTCCCTGCAACTTCGCTTTTCGCAGTGAGGGAACCACCAGAAGGGAGTGGAGACGCTCCTTCAGGTACAGTGGGCCAAGGCTGTTTAGGGCTTTAAAGGTCAGCACCAACATTTTGAATTGTGCTCGGAAACATACTGGGAGCCAATGTAGGTCTTTCAAGACTGGTGTTATGTAGTCTCGGTGGCTGCTCCCAGTCATCAGTCTAGCTGCCACATTCTGGATTAGTTGTAGTTTTTGGGTCACCTTCAAAGGTAGCCCCATGTAGAGCGCATTGCAATAGTCCAAGCAGGAGTTAATCAGAGCTCTTGCAAGACAGTCTGCAGGCAGGTAAGGTCTCAGCCTGCAAACCAGATGGAGCTGGTAGACAGCTGCCCTGGACACAGAATTGATCTTCACCTCCACGGACAGCTGTGAGTCCAAAATGACTCCCAGGCTGTGCACCTGGTCCTTCAGGGGCATAGTTACCACATTCAGGACCAGGGAATCCTCCACACCCGCCCTCCCCGTCCCCCCAAAACAGTATTTCTCTGTTGTCAGGATTCAACCTCAATCTGTTAGCCGCCATCCATCAACCGCCTCCAGGCACTCACAGAGGACCTTCACCGCCTTCACAATTTGAAAGAGAGGTAGAGCTGGGTATCATCCACATACTGATGAACACCCAGCCCAAACCACCTGATGATCTCTCCCAGCGGATTCATGTAGATGTTAAAAAACATGGAGGAGAGGACGGAACCCTGAAGTAACCCACAAGTGAGAGCCCAGAGGTCTGAACACTCATTCCCCAACACTACTTTCTGGTCACAGCCCAGGAGGGAGGAGTGGAACCACTGTATAACAGTGCCCCCAGCTCCCAGTTCCTCTAGGCGGTCCAGAAGGATGTCATGGTCAATAGTATCAAAGACCACTGAGTGATCCAGCAGAATTAGGAAACAACTTTCACCTTTGTCCTTATCCCACTGGAGATTATCGACCAGCGTGACCAAGTCAGTTTCAATCCCATGATGAGGCCTGAATCCTGACCGGAAGGGATCCAAATGGTCCGCATCCTCCAGGCGTGCTTGAAGTTGTTCAGCAACCACCTGCTCAATCACCTTGCCCAAGAATGGAAGATTTGAGGCTGGGCCATAGTTGGCCATATCATCTGGGTCTAAGGATGTTTTTTTAAGAAGCAGTTTAATAACTGCCTCTTTCAGTGGGTCTGGGAAGGCTCCCTCACAGAGGGAAGCATTCACCACCCCGCAGAGCCCATCGCCCAGCCCTTCCCGGCTCGCTTTTATTAGCCATGAGTTTCCCATATTCACTGGGAGTCCCATGCCAGCAGAAGCTGCCCAGTATCCCATTCAAAACCACAATCAGTGCACTCAAGAGAGGATGTGCATAGAGAACTGTCCCAAGCCCTCCTGTCCACATGGTGGTACATGTGCAACTGAGAGCACTCAGGGATTATATTTTTTCAAAAACAAATTGAAAAGAAAATACCAATAAAATGTGGAATAATATTTGGCAGCCTTCAAAATCAACCAACTATTACTTCCTTCCAATCCCTTTTTTGTAATTACTCTGTTTGAATCTAAAGATGCAATCAGAGCTCAGTAAGACACCCCTATCAACTAATCAGTTGAGCATTAGGACAGAATGGAATCATTCCAGTAAGAAAAAACAATGTTCAACTCTAGGTTTATTAATTTGTTGCAGTATGTGTTCTGTAAGGGAGGCAATCCAGACATCCATGGTGAACAGGTTCTTTAAAGGGCATCAACTAAACCATTTACTGAACAGCAACTCAAATTCAAAATGTGTACCTTATCAGGCTTTCTCATGGTTCCTGAAGCTGCATCATAGTTTAACATGTCTGTTGGATCAATCCAGTCATCATTTTGAGTTTCACTCCCTCCTATCAGCAGGATTACAGACAGTATCAAAGGAGCTAGCATCATCTGTCACAAAACACAATTGATGGTTTTAGCAGAATCAAAATCCTCTGGGACAAATTGAACTATTTAGTGCTGAACATTCTTCAAGGTAATTTGTCTACGTCATCTGATTACTCTAGTTAAGGAACAAAGAAATATAACTTAATTTACTTGTTAAACTTGTACCCTATCCTTTATGCAAGTAACTCAAGAGTGACATATAAAGTTATCTCTTGCAGTCCCCATTAAATTCTACCTGCTTAGCTTCCAAACACCTTCAAAAACTTGATCTGCAGCATAATTTTACATGAACATCAGATTAGATTAACTAGTATGTGTGGAAGTCTGAGGTTGCACACTCAAATGATGGTCATAAAGTCTAGTAAACTTTACCCTAAATCATGGTTGCGAAACTCTGGCATATGTATGGACAAAGGCAAATCTGATAAAAGCAAGCTATATTAAGCTCCAGTTAAACTTAACTCATATTACCGAAGCCTGACCACAGATATGTTTTAAAAAACAAAACCCAGTCTTCCCATTGACTGCTAGGAGTTTCACAGACCTATTAGTGCCATTCAAAGAATGATACCAATATCCAAACCCAGAATTCAAAAAATAGGAGACTTAAGGGCTGTCACATGGAAGAGAGCACGCTTGTTTTCTCCTGCTCTTGAGGGTAGGACTCGAGGCAATGGCTTCAAGTTACAAGAAAGGAGATTCCAACTAAACATCTGGAAAAACTTTTTGATAGTAAGAGCTGTTCAGCAGTGGAACAGACTCCCACAAGAGGTGGTGGATTGTCCTTCCTTGGAGGTTTTTAAGCAGAGGTTGGATGGCCATCTGTCATGGATGCTTTAGCTGAGATTCCTGCATTGCAGGGGGTTGGACTAGATGACCCTTGGGTCTCTTCCAACTCTAAGTTTCTATGACACATATATAGGGTAGGACATGTTCAAAACCTAGGCCAGGCAGTAGTTGGGAAACTTAACACCACGTTTACAGGGTTCTGGGTGAAATATAATAACATAACTCTTTTACTAGTGTGCCACTTGCTAGACAACTATCTAAGAAAGTCTGGCTGGCATTAAAAAAAGAATTTCACTGAGACTTCTCTGCACACAAACACATTATTTGTTAACAGCAGCATATTTGGTTCTCAAAAAGATTTGCAAGTTTTGTGTCAAAGAAATGAAAGATAGTATTTCCTTTTTCCTCATTGCATAGCAACCTCATACCACCTCTTATCTGCACACACTCCTGCCTACCTGCCTAAATATGGGTAGTGTTCTACAGGTATGCTGCTTGCAGTCCTCCTCATTTCAACGCTGCAAAAGAACAGAAGAGCCTGCTGGATCAGGTCTGTTCTTGCAGCAGCCAACAATCGGAAGGTCTGTGGGAAGCCTGAAGGCAGAAGCTGAGCATAACAGCAGCATTCTCGCCACTCATGGTTCCCAGGTCACAGCAACTGGGGGTTCAAACAAGTAGAGATAAGCCATTGGTACGGAATTAACTGCAGTCAAACATAACTATGAATAAGTGCATGAAAGCGTTAAGACCAGAGATGTCTGTTCCTAGACACAGTCATGTAACTGACCAAAGATGTGCCTAAGCAAGTTCCAAGCTTGGAGCAGGTGTTTGAAGCTATATTTCTTTATTTTCTACCCAATAGTATTCTGCCTGCGTTCTCTTTGCTGCTGCTTGGATAAATGAATCAATCTCTGACCTTTGTAAGCAACACATTTTAAACTTACTTAATAGCATGCAGTCAGTTCGCTGCAAGATGGGTAGAAAGAATGCTGTTTGCAAGCAGGCTAAATAAGATAAAAGGGTCTAACAACATAAAGCTATAGAGCTGCTTGACTTTTGTTAATTTAAACTCTGCTACTGGGGGCTGTCTCCTGCTAGCAGGGACATAGCTAGGGGGTTGGTCAGGTTGGACCACGCTAAGGGCACAGTTGGGGGGCGGGGCGGATACAAAAAAATGCACCTCTCTACTCTGGCTCGGAGTGGGAGCCATCGCAACAGCCTTGCGGGGGGGGTGCTCTCCCCAGTCTGTCCATCAGAGCACAAGGGATTGGGGGGGGGTGATCCATCTCCTTGCCCAGAGCGCAAGGGAGCCCAGCTATGCCTCTGCCTCTTGGGAGTGAATTTAACCCCGCATTTTGAATCCAGGCACCCAGATTCTTTTGTTATTTACTCCCCTCCCCCTTAAAAAAAACCCCCCACATACCTTTGGGTCACAGGCAGGGCTTTTTCAGCCAGAACTCGCCCGAACTCAACTCCGGCACCTCTCAGGTGGGCACCACTGCCATTATAAGAGAACAAGGGAGGCGTCCATAGGGATTTCCGGCTCCTCTTTGTCTAGAAAAATAGCACGGGTCACGGGGATTTGTCTTTTCCTCCCCCCACACCATGGATAGGGTTGGCCACGGCCAGCGAAAGCGAAAGCTGCTGCTTTGAAAAGCGGCGACAGACTCGCACCCGCCCACAACCCTGCCTGCCTGAGAGGGAAAAGGCTTCTCGCCCGCATTAGACGCCGTGCAACCGTCTTGGGGGGGAAATGAAAAGGGGAAGGCGGAACGGCAACCCTGGAGAGGGAAAATGCCTCGTCATCCAGGCCCGGGGGGAGCGGGGAGAACGACAGAAGGAGGACCGAGGCCACGACCACTGCCTGCGGGGCGTCCCCGCCTGAGGGAAAGAGGCGACGGACGGAGGAAAACTGAGGAAACCACCACGCCCACAACCAACGAACACACAACCCCCCCCCCTCCTCTGCATTAGCAGCGCGCGCGCACCACCTGAGGGATTCGCTTCGCCAACCGCCAACGGTTCCTCGCGCTTTTAAAAACAAGCGAACGAAGGCAACGGACCCTCGCAACTTCCGGCGGCCACAGCTCAACCGCTCTTCCTCGGATCCGCGAGCTCGGCCGTCATCTGCCTCGGCCTGGCGTTCGGCGGCTTCCTTCGCTCGCGCCTCTCGATCGGCGGTCGACTTGGCTCGCCTGCCGCGGGCGCTCTGATAGCCGCGTGATAGGGCGGCGGCGGCGGCGGCGAGGTTGGGATGCGTAAGTTTATATCCGTTTAGCTCGGCAGGGCTTTCTTGTCTCGACGACATGCGCGCGGGGTGGTGCTGCAAAAGAGAGGCCAGTTCTTCTCGCCAGAGTGCAGAGGCAAAGGCATCGCATCTTATTTCGAAGTAGAGTGCTTTTGGTCTTAAACTGATAGGTTTTACTTTTATTGCAGCAATAACAGTGCTTAGCCCATTTGCAAAACTAAGCAGGGTCCGGTGTGGTTTCAAATTGGATGGGGGACCGCCTGTTGAGATACCTACATTGCAAGGGGGTTGGACTAGATGATCCTGAGGGTCCCTTCCAAATCCATGATTCTGCGAAACCCGGGACTCTTATGCAGAAGACGGAATTGCAGCTGGTGTACTACAAAACGGCTGAAAGGTGGTATAGCCCTGTCCTCCTTGGTGGGCGGGCAGCCGCTTTAATTTAGAAGTACCCACTGATGGAGGACACGGGTGGCGCTGTGGGTTAAACCACAGATCCTAGGACTTGCCGATCAGAAGGTCGGTGGTTCGAATCCCCGTGAGGGGGTGAGCTCCCGTTGCTCCGTCCCTTCTCCTGCCAAATTAGCAGTTCGAAAGCATGTCAAAGTTCAAGTAGATAAATAGGTACCGCTCCAGCGGGAAGGTAAACTGCTGTTTCGCCGGAACCGGCTTAGTCATGCTGGCCACATGACCCGGAAGCTGTACACCGGCCAATAAAGCGAGATGAGCACCGCAACCCCAGAGTCGGCCACGACTGGACCTAATGGTCAGGGGTCCCTTTACCTTTACCTTACCCACTGATGGTAAATTTTGTTTAACTTCCCTCTTTTGTCACATCCTCAAGCTTCAATTAAGCTGTGTAGGTTTTGTTTTTGTTTTTTAAAGTGTATTGTCTTTAATATAGTAAAACTTTTAAAGAGGTCCGTTACAGAACACTGTTGCCGAACAGTATGTGCACCTACCGTTCTCCATTAATCTGTGTTGTCTTTTGTTGAGTTTTCAGGGATTTGTTTTACTGGATTATTATACAGACCACCAAAACTGAGCACCTTTTTAAAGGGAGAACAGGGACACCCATAGGAGATAGACCAGCCAAGATTTTAGGTACCGTAATCCTGTAATGCACTGGTTTTCCAACTGGTGGATTGGGAGAGTTTCAGCATGATCTAAGTTGGGTCACAACAGCAGCATGCAAACATATCTTAAATGATTAAGAAAAGTTCATGTTCAGCTCCTGAATTATCCTGTTAATGGTCTTTTTGTCAGGGAGGTGCATGCCTTTGCCAGGCTATGCTCCTACTGCCTTGATGCAAATATCTGTTTCATCTTGGAAGGTTAAGTACCCTGAGACTTAAGCTGCATACACACTTACCTGTTGAAAGTGTGAAACCATATATCTGAATAAGGTATTATGCATACTTGCTTACAACTTGCTGCTTTCAATCCACATGCATGATAGATCCTGCCATCCACAAAGGTGGGTATGGTTAGGTGATGCACAATGGAAATCCCTCCCTTTGATAGGGTTTCCTATGCTTTTTCTATACACACCTATACAAGATCTCCCACAGGAACCTGAGTACCTGTGCGTGTAGGTTATAACTGTTGTAATTTGTACATTAATATTATTGGACAAGTTCAGATTTTCAGACAAGCAGAAAAAAGCAGGAACTGTCAGTTAAAAGTATTTCTATTTTTCTAGGAAAAAGGGTGCGGGAACTCACCATAAACACCTCCCTCGTTCTTTTAGAATGGCCCTTGCCCACTTTGAAATAGGCGTAAGACCTCTGGAATATGTGGGTATTTTCCTCCCTGCCTGAAGGAAAGCCACCCAAGCACACCCATTGAGTTGGCAATCTAGAAAGCCCTGGAAGAGGAGGAGCCACATGTATAAGACTAATTGAAAGACTTAATTAAGATCAGGAGCAATATTTTTAAATTTGTCCCATTCCTTGTTTTAGAACAGCATCCATAGTGCATTGTATAATAATTAGTGTAAGACATCTTTGAGCATAGAAATGCCAAAATAATTTCCCATTTCTCTATCAGGTGTCAAAGTCTTTATTGAGTTTAAAGCACATATACATTTCTATGGTAACCTCAACTTTTATGATAGTTAAAAAGGTCTTGCTACAGTGCACATAATTTATTAATAAAAACCAAATCTTAACTGTACTTCAAATAAATAACCTAAATATTCAAGAATTTAATTTAAAAGCATAACTGTACAATATGAAAATATAAACAATACATAAAACATAATACTCTAAAGATATTTAGAAATAAATTTGTAATTCTGTATTATATAGACAGTGCAAGAAATTAAAAAAATTAAAATAAGCCTCTGAACTGGGAGATCATTTACTTTTACATTATCATGCAGACATAGCATTTCAAGCCATGCTGTTGCCTTTAATATGGTACTCTACATGCACACACAGGAGAAACAGCATGTGCAGCCAGAGGTTGCTTTGAAGACTTCATCATAGTCATTTGCACAGTTACAATAGCAAGCTACTTCTTCTCCGCTTCATATATATTAAAATCTTCAGCAATACAATCAGTTCTGATAGAAACTTCAGAGAAATCTCTAGCTGCATACAGTTTTCTCCCATGTGTGCATGAGGGTTTGAGGGATCGTGGCTGTAGTTATTAAAATTACTGTTACCAACCATACCCAACTGCATGCTTTCTTTCCTACGGTACCTTACAAAGAGGTATTTTGTTGCATTCAAAAGTTTTAACATCTCTTCAGCAAACCAATAGGCTTTTTTCCCCACCTAAAGCTTAGGAGTGTAGAACATCCAATCAAAACAATCCCAGTTAAAAACCAACATATTACACCTAATGGACTGTGATCATGAGTCAGCCACTACCTAACCACCTTTCAAGTTCATAATTATAGATACTAAAATCAAAACATGAAATTTTGATGCTAAACAAATTTGACCACTAGTTAAGATGTGATGTAAGCAACGGTGTAGAATACAGCATAACTAGTTGTTGTTTTCAAAAAATCTATTTTGTGTGGACCTAGCGATATTTCATGTGAACTTGAGTTAATTATGAATCAGTTTTTATTCCTGTAGAAAATAAAATAGTCATAGAGGCAAAGACCAGAGAATGCAATAAACACTAAACTGTAAACACATAATTAGTCTTTTGGAGTGCACACTGACATTGCAAGAGCTTGTTCAACAGACTTCGGCAGCAAGACTACGATAGGTCACAGCAGCATGAGATCACATGGAAAGCACTGAACAATAATACTATCACACACCAACACCTCCTAGCAATCGGGTAACTGAAGGGAAACATCTCTTCTCCATGAGATGCTTTCCTGATCAAATGCTGCTCTTTTTAATGCCTAATTTAATGTTCCAATAGTCTTAAATGTGTGTGCTTTATCTGTAGGCTTAAAAACTACTCTTTAGCCATTATAGGTCCAGAGTTTAACAGTTCTGTCTGCAGAAGATGACAAGAAGGAAAGATCTTGTGTATGCCATCTGCACTGAATCACTTTGTCTTTATGCTCCCCTACCACCATAGTTGGGAGCTGCTTGGTAAGGTCCCCTGTGAAAAAGAAATGAGAGTCATTATTGTTTACTCGAACTTTTTACAGAATCACCATTCACTTCACTTGATTGCATTTACAACAACTTTTACATCACATCCTGATAACTCAGTAACTCATTAAGGTCGGTTCATATGCTGCCAAGGGGCAGTGAAAGAAGCAGCACAGATGATTTGTTCTTCTTTCCCCATTTCTACCTTTACAGCACAAGGCTATACATGTCTACTGAATTGCGGGGAGCTTACTCCCAAGTAATTGGGCATAATTCCAGTGTGTAAAGAACTTGCAGGTTTCAATAGCAACAACCACCTTGCGCTTCAGAAGCCCTCTGAGGCGAACAGATCTTGCTCACAAATCCCACTTCATACTTCCTAGTAGTAAAGTTTGAAGCAGCAGCTACCCATGGCATTTCTTTCTCTGCTTTCTGGTAATCCATGAAATTGTCTTAAAAAATGAAAAATGAATATTCCCTGTTATTTCACTGCTGATTTAGCAGTTAAATTACCTTGCAAGTCTGTCACTTTTATTTTCATATCATAAGAACCCGTGAGAAGGTAATGAGCCCCAGGGGAAAAGCGGACAGAACGGACATCACTGGAATGAGGGTGGTAACTCTGCACCATTCGCCCTCCACGAATATCATACAGCATACAGCTGGAATCCTCCTGGCCTGTAGCTAGAAGACGACCACTAGGATCTACAGCTACTGATGCCACAGCACTGCCTGCAAGGAGAAATCCCATAAATGAAATCAGTACCATTTCTCTAGATAATGTGTGTGTTGTTTACAATAAAGATTTTTTAAAGAAGTCCTTATAAAATATAGATCAGAATAAAGGCAGATGCATTTCCAGGCATCTGATACAATTCAGCATAGGGACCAGGGAAGATGTAAATAAGCCCAAAGCATGTGCTATTGAGATAATCATTATTCTTCCCCTGCCTGTGCATGCCTGCCTTTTCTTCCGTTTCCCTATGTTTATTATAGGTTGTAAGTCCCTTGGGGCAGGGGCCTTCCATACCTGTTCCTTGGCGGGGGGGGGGGGCAACATGTACATAGATGATATGATATGATATTAATAAATCTTTTTAACTGTACTATCACTTAATTATTTACTTGTACTGTCATTTAAATTTAGAAAAATATGGCAGGTATGGTTGTTTATCCTTGCAGATCTGCTATAAATGTACTTTTAACTAACAGCAAACACTGGTTAATGTTTCAAACAAGTTCTTCTGTATGTTAAAAAAACAATCTTCAATACCAGTATGAGACAGGAAATGGATCTAACCTTGGCTCCTTAAAAACTGGCAATCATTGCCTTCATTTTCCTGATAAAAGGTATCAGATACATTTTAGGATTGCTAGCCTTTGCACTTATTTTAAAATCTGATGTCCCTCTCTTCATCCAAAGACAATAGGGTGGGTTGCAACGATACATGAAGCAGTCAATAGTTAAAAAAAATTAAATCAGCAACATAGTAAATTATAATATGTGAAAGTTTTATAGAGGGCATTCCTCTACACCCAAAAAGTCTGATTGGAAACGAAAGTTTACAGCTGGCCCCTAAAGCTGAAAAGTGGCACAGCCACACCTCCAGGAGTTAGTGCTTTCTATATCCAGGGTCCTATTACTGAAATGGGCCTTGGAACCTTGTGAACAGAAGTTAATTTATGTGAATTTGTTTCCAAATATTTATGCACAGAACTTGCTGTTTTCCAAGCAGCAACTCGACTGGCCAACCATGGCAAGGATTTTTTCTTGGCTTCATCATCAGTAACCTTACCAGTTCCATGAAATGTTGTTCCAACAACGCGAACACAACTAGGTACTCTGAGATCCCAGAATCGTACGGTCTTGTCTTGGGAGCCAGACGCTATCATCCATCCACTCCATGTATAAAGTGCTAAAATGTGACCTGCATGTAAGGAATTTTGATTTGTATTAATTATTAATACAAATATTGATATTATTGCATTGATGATTTAAATTATTGATATACAGTGGTACCTCGGGTTACATATGCTTCAGGTTACATATGCTTCAGGTTACAGACTCCGCTAACCCAGAAATAGTACCCCGGGTTAAGAACTTTGCTTCAGGATGAGAACAGATATTGTGCTCCGGTGGCGCAGCAGCAGCGGGAGGCCCCATTAGCTAAAGTGGTGCTTCAGGTTAGGAACAGTTTCAGGTTAAGAATGGACCTCCAGAACGAATTAAGTACTTAGCCCAAGGTACCACTGTACTAACCAGGAATGCACGTTTGTCAGCAAAATGCACAAGTAAGAGAAATGGCAAGTTCTACATGCAACAGGGGTAGTTTTGCCAAAATTTGTGAATTTACACAGTAAAGTGTACAATGTGGTACATTTTAAACTTTATTAAAATGGTTCATTAATCCAGCAACACACACTGTTGTTAGTAAAACTGACTTGAGACCAAAGGCTACCAAAGCTTGACCAGAAACGTACCAGTATGACCACTCAAAGCATGGAGGCCTTGCCCTCGCTGGCAGTCTGTTGTGTAAATATTACAGTCCCCAGCTCCAGCACTTATTAAAATGGCACCACCACTTTCGGGACCTTCCATAAAAGCTAGATCCCTAATGGTTCCATCATGCATGCTGAATTCCAAATCTGGCCCTAAAACAGATGGAGAACAGAGTGGACAATTACCACACACACACAGAGAGAGAGAGAGTGTTTTATAATCATTCAGGACACTACTTGATGTTAAAACACAGCAACGTTTGAGTCTCACCAAACTGTTTGCAAAAAACAAAACTCAATCCCACACAGAGAAAAATTGTGCCAGTCTGGTATTGGGTTGAAAAGTACCGCACTGCAGAATTACTGCCTTCATGTATGTAGATGGCACAGTATATAGCAGTACAATAGTTTACATTTATACTACTACAACTGGTCTGGTTTTTTATTTTAAAAAAAAATCTTCCAAAGATTTAAAGCTAAGGTTTTTAATTTTTTTTAAGCTTTCTTACGATACGATCCTCTTTATTGTCACTGTCCCATACAGAACAATGAAATTGAAAATCTACATCAGACATTCAGAAACCAACAAGCCTGCTATCTCAGCCTGGTTAGCCCGCTAAAAACTCTGATACCCCATAATTAAATACAATATACTCCCATAGAGACTACCTTACACTGTGTTTAAAACCAAAATTGCATTTGGATAGAAACTGTTTCTCAGGTGGCTAGTCCTAGTCTTTATAACCCTGTACCTTCTTCCAGAAGGCAGAAGCTGAAAGAGATCATTTCCGGGGTGCGCACTATCCTGCACTATCTCTGCATCTTTCTTATGGCACCTGGAAGCATAGATTTGATCCAAGATGGGAAGAGTGAACCAATTATTCTTTCCGCAGTCTTTACAACCCTGGACAGCATTGTTTTTTCCCTGACCATGCAGCTCCCAAACCACACACAGAGACCATAAGTTAAGAACAACAACCCAAGATGGTGGCACGTGCAGACGCTGCGACTGACAGCTCCTTGGAGAGGAGTCGGGGTTTGCTAGGACAAATTATTTATAGCCGATATGAAAGCTTTCTCATCCCCTGAACAATGCAAGAAATTATATGCTCTTAAGTGTATAAAAAGTCAATTGTTACAAGCAATTGTAACAACAGTTTATACTTACCTGTTGCATTGCAGGTGTCTGCATTGAAAGGTAGCACTTTAACATATTTGTCATTGGAACCAGTTGCCAGCAATTGTCCACAGGGACTCCAGGCCACACAATAGATTGATCCTTTGTGATGTTTGTTCCTTTTGAAACGTACCACAGGCTGCTTAGGAGTGTTACTATCACTAGGGGGGGCAAATGAAAGTAAGATGATTTTGTGCTTTTGCATGTCTGGACAGGGTCTGTAACAAAAGGCTAATAATTCTACTCTTTTGGAAGGATAGAGTAATTAGTAAATATTTTTAAATGACATAATTGCATTTAAAATTATTTATTGTTTCTTTTGTATTAAAAATGTGAACTACAGAAAGGGTCCCTCTTCTAAAGTGATGCACTTTTAAGGAAAGTCTGTTTTTCTTGAGCATGCAAAAAAGCACCTTCAAAAGGCTTATATTAATTGTTTTAATGAGCTGTAAAGTGCTTCTTAAAAAATGGTGCAGAACACAGTGCCCAGCTCTTACTAGAACCTTCTGTAGCAAGGCAGATGCTCTGCCATTGAGCTAAGGTCCTTCTCCAACCTTTAGAAACCCTTTAAATTAATAGAAATACATTTTAAATTAAACACACAATAAACAAATAGCCTGGTGGGAACAAGATAACTTCTGCCCAATACCACTGTCCTTGTCCAATATGGGATCCCAACACACTGTTCTTATGAGAACCTGAGAGATCTGATTATCAATCTCTAATCACTAATCTAGTTTTGCCTTTAGCAGAATGTAGGGGAAATCCATACTTTTTTAACTTGTAAAATCATTTTCCTCACCAATGCACCTGCCTACCAGAAGTTCAGCTGAGACAACAGAATTTAATTAATTAAATCAGAATTTAATTAAAACGCAACAGACTGCTTCTGGCACTACTGCAGCTAAAGCCAAGCCACTTTGTTTTCAGATTACAGGAGTCCCCTTCAGATGTGCACATTCAGCATTAACTGAACAAAGAGGATCCCAGCCTGCATCCCCATTTGCCAAAGCAGGGTGCAGGCTAGGATCCGGTTCCTCATAGGTGGTGGGGGCTTCTGCCCCCCCTGCCCACCTATCAGGAAGGGCACGGCAGTTCCAGTTCCCACCCTGGGGCTCCAGTGAAGCCTCTGCTGTCCTGCAACGCCACCGCACCAAGAGGGGTGAGCAGACTTTCAGAACATTTAGGGAGCATGACAAACATTGGAAGGCAGCTACAGGAGACTTGCAAGACTATTGGTATCTTCAGATCTTGACCATTGCATTAATGGAAAAGTTAACAAGGTAATGACAATAAGCAAAAACAAACCAACAAGGGGGGCATGGGAATGAGTGCGCAAGCGCCACCCCCTGACCTTTCATGAGTACAGAAGGTTCTCTACTTCAAACAGTCACCTTCCAACTCACAGAAGGATATTGAGGATGGAGCTAGCACATTCAACCCCTATACTTCCCTGCCACAGTACATTTTCTTACTACTGAATGTGCATGCCTAAAGAGCAGGAATACCACAACTTCCACTTTCCTAAAGCTAATTAGCCACTTCTAATATAACACTTTAAGCATTGTAAAGGCAAAAAATAAATGGAAAACTAAAGACTTCAAGTAATCTTCTAAGAGAGGAAACCAGATTTCATGATTTTCAGATACAGTCACATACTAATTTCCATTTCTACTGTAGTTTTTCATGTGCAAAAATCTTGTATCTTGGAAATTGCAAGACTGCTTTAAAGTTCTTAGTTAAAAAGGTAACAGAAATAATAATCTACCTGCCATTATTTTTCTTCTCTATCTTAATTTAACCATTATTTATTAAAGATGCAGGAAAACAGCTGATTAACCATCATTACTTACACGCAAAGGTAGAAACTGTAAAAGCAGTGGAATCACGTAAATATTTGGCTATTGGACAGTTTAAATAAAAGCAAGATGCTAATAAGGCAACTGAAAGCTAATACAACCAAGAAGCTTTTAGTGATAGCAGATTTTTTTTAAAAAAAGGTCATGCTGCAGAAGCTGTAAAGTGAGGCTGTTGTATGAAGAGTGAAAGCAGAGGAGTACAAAATATGGAGAAAGTGGTATACTCAAGTAGTTATGGAGCAGGCACATAATACAAAGCCAAAAGAAACAAAGCCAAATGATCTGGCAACTCCAAAGTGTTTGTAAGAGGAAATACTATAAATTTACTAGTTACTTTGTTGTCATCTTTACAGAGGAAGACTGCGGAGATCTGCCTAAGTCAAATACCAGTTTTCGAGGAACAGCAGAGGAGGAGCTAAACAGCATATAAGCAAACAAGTTATAAAGAGACTAAAGACACACACACACAAAATATTCTGTAAGAGTAACATATTTATGGCTTTTTAAATTTCACAAGGTGAAGGCTGGCTTGTGATGGGTCACATTTAAAACAACAGCAGCACTACACTCGGCAACATTTTATAATGCAAAGAGCCAACTCACTGAACAACATCCCATCCTACTACAGCGTTTGCTTCCGACATTTGCTCCCATTTGCCATGCTTGCAGCCACACAAGTCCACAGGGGTGAGAAAGCTAAGCATGATATATGGAGGAGTTCAAACTACTTCATATTGTTTTTTGTTTTACTCAGATGTTTGAGCAAAAGTGAAATAGCATGGGTCCAAAAACAATTTCAAGTAATTTCACCAATTTCAGTGAAACAGCTTGCCAAGCTCACTAATATTAGAACTTGCTACTGGTCACCTATGCATAGTAACTAATATTACTATGGGCTACAGTGAACCTCACAAAAATCCTGTAAATAATAAAGTAACTTATATTTGGCATTTATTTTTTGTTTGTTTGTTTATTTGCTAACCATAGTTGGACAGTCAAGAAGTTCACCTTATGGTAGTTATTCAGGTAGGAATTTGCTGAAATTCCCTTTTTAACACTTTTGTTTCTGCTTGTTCTGCTTCCTATTCATCAGAATATTTAAGATTGTCACTGGCAACCTCCATTTTTCTATGTACATAAAAATGTAAGGTCATCGTGCAGCCCCCATTGAAGGATATGTAACCACAATCCTGAATTTGCAAGAGAGGGGGGCAAAGAGATGTCAGATTTAAACAACAGCAGAGGTTTGAATAAAGCATGGTTGGAGGTATACAGAGGAGCTGTGAGGGAACAGACGTTGATCTGAAGGAGCTGTGAGGGGATGGGGGGGTGTAAGGCATAAAGATATATGTAGCTGGGTTGGTGAGCAGCAAGAGCAGGGACAGCAGCCCCAAGTTCATACATAAAAAAATGGGCAGGGAGAAAACTTTATTTTCACTACGTATAAGCTTTCACTTCAATATCAACAGCAAAACATATGGTAACTTCTCAGCAACGGCACAACAGTAACTGACTTCCAGTTTAGCATTGGTTCGAAAATGATCTTGAGAACAGTTTGAACCTTTTGTCTGCCTTCAATTTCCTAACCATGCTTATAAAAATGCAATGAGGATAATGGGGCAAAAATTGTGTCACTTGTAATGCCAATGTTTCAGGTTGCTTTCCGAAAATGAAGTTATAGAATAGTGAAATTCTATTAATATAAGAGAGTTTTACATTTTTCAGAGTAGCCCTATTCGTGTGAAATACCTAGACTAATATTTTTGTAGCCCTCAAGGGGTAAAGTTCCACAATAATCAATGACATGTTAAAAAATAAGAAATGGAGAAAATGAGGGTCAGAAAAGCAGAGCAGAAATGGATACAAATGTCAGACATAACTGATGAGAGACAGATTAACAATCAATAATTACTCCTACCTTGATTCCTGGAGTTCGGGATAGGCACATACTCTTAAAGTTTTAGAATTTGAGCCAACAGCATAAAGAGTGCCACTTGGATGAAAAGCCACAGCTCTGACAGCTTGTGTATCTTCTAGGGTATTGACACAAATGAATTGCTTTTTTGATTTGTCATCCTGTTGTGTCAAAAGTTACAATACAAGTGACTATTTCTCCATAGTTCTTTACAACTAGAATGCCATACATGATATTATTCTAATATTAGGAAAAGGTTGCACATCAACTCAACATAAGAAATATGAAAGCAACACCTGGTTTGGGCAATAGTTCAGGGATTCATAAACCGTAATTTGTGAAACTGTGAAAAAGGGTCAGTGTTGAAAGCCAAAACTTAAACTCTCTACTGTTGTCCAAGTATTTCCCACGTCTCCAACACATGATGATATAATGCCACCCCCAACATGGGGAACACAATGGATGTAAAAACTAAGGGTAAATTTTCACCTTCACTGGGGTGGAGTCTATTTAAATGAGATATTTGGTTGGTGTGCTTCTAAACACACTAGAATGCTTGTGGTGTGCCACTAGGTAACACTATACTACACTATATGCAGGTTTTGATACTGGAACGTTCATTATCCAAAATCTCAGTTATCTAAACACAAAAAGTATACCCAAACCTCACTACACAAACAGCTGATTCAGATATCTGAGCAGCCACAGTTTGTCCACTTCCTTACTTGCATTTATTTTGCTGGCTGGCAGCAGCCGTTTAGGGCAGAAACCATGGAGGGAAGGAGAGGGATTGGACAAAGTGGTGAAAGATTGCACAAATCAACTTTTCCTTTGTTTGGCTTTTGCTGATTTGCAGCAGTTTCAGGTAGAAACCATGGCGAGGGAGGGAGGGACAGACAATGGACAAATCACAGATTAGAAATGTTCCCATGGGAAATAATTGAAATCATCAGCTCATTATGTGAATGCTCCCCTGATGAACAATTTCCTGGGAATGCACTGTCCTCAGAAAGTTGGACCTGTGTGTACTATGTGGCAGAATACAAGTATGATAAGGAATTCACATTTAGGACATTTGTGGATTTACAAAAATAATGATAATGAATGCTATATTTGCACCAGCCCTGATGCTGCAACAGTGACATGATTATACAAACTATGGCATTTAGGTAACCTGGACAATAAGTTCAAGTTGCATCCATCTTAAATGCTTGGGATAAGCATGAGACAGTCATGTTCTAGTTTATAGCCTTAACTTTTTGTGCGAAATGAAAATACACTCATTTAGAAGGTCAGGTACTACAAAACATCTTTTTAATATAAATTAGTTTCCTTTTATTAGTTATGTGAATAAAAACAGTAATTTTCCTTGGCCTTCTGGGACACATGAAGTCTTGTGGAAAGGGTACCTAGCATGAGTCTTAAATATGGGATTGTCATTTTTTGAGATATTCCACAGTCATATCTGTTCTTCATGTCCAAGTGATTGGCAGTAAAACTATGACTATATTTTGGGGTATTCCACCATTGCACTGTACAGTTTCTTATTGTTTACCTGTTATTTTTTACATTTTGAAAAAACAACAATAAAACTTTTTTTAGGATTGAGCCTTTTCATTGTAATGCAAGATACTATTAAGTCCTACCTCATCACCACTTGCTCTTGTTAAATTCCCTGGAGAATCTTCATGTTGTGCTGGAATGGCACCATGCTCTGGTATTCTGTTTTGATACACAAAATTTAAATTCAAATTTAAATGCAACTTTCCCTGTTATTTATACCCATGTCACCTTCCTCTGCTTCCCTTGCTTTCTTGGTGCTGCCCTCCATTCTTCTCCTTTCCCTTCTTATTCTAAATCAAGCAACAAATGTAAATATATAATTGTCTGTTGCTGGTTATTCAGCAATAAACTGACATCTTCAAATTCTAGAGTAATTATTGAAGATATTTTTATGTGCTGCCATAATTGAAGGACATTATTGAGGAATGCCCTATGAAGAGAGTTTGTCCACGTGGAGGTAATCTGCCTGAATACTTGCCCACTACTTACTGGTTTGCCCAAGCTATGAGGACTTAAAAGCAGCCGTGTTCATATAATTAAATTGTTTAAATATTTGACTAACTTGGGGGGGGGCAGGTTCCCCTGGACCTCTGAAAAAGTGGCCTGTTTTGCTTTTAAAGTAGCAATTTTAAGGAGAAAAGTTTGTGGGGTTGATGAGTTAAATTCTTCAGGGTAGCAAACTCTTATCTGACGGATAACTGTGTAATGTATTTAATTCTGTTTTATGTATTTTATCTTTAGTAATAGCTTCAGGTAGACTAAATAATTAATGCTTTTTGTACTGCTCATCAACAAAGTTCTCTGAGCATAAAAGTTATGAACCAACTATATAAGAAAATATCAATGCAACACTCACAAAACCATTAGAAATTCAGGATAAAACAGCTACACACTAAAACAGTATAATTAAAAAGATCCCCACCTGGCACCAAAGACCACAATGCAAACACCAGACAAACCTCTCTGTTGAAGGCACTAATGCACCACAACTGAAAAAGTCCTTCCTCCCCACTTTTCCCCATCTGATAGGCACACCTGGAGATTGCCAGCTCTTCAGTCCTTTAGGTAGCCTAGCCCCAAGGTATTTAGGGTTTTAAAAAGTTAACAACAGCACCTTGAATAGGGTCCAGAAATACAGTGGAATCCAGTGCAGATGACAGAGCCCAGTCTACTGAATATGGCGAGTGGCGGTTAGAACTGTTGTGGGCCCCAACAGATGATTATGTAACTATGTGATTGTTAACCCTGCCTGATGGAACAGTCCAGGGAGGGGAAAGTATACACAGAAAGAGGTTTTTGTGGGGCTTTGTGTGTTTTCCTTACTCAGGGGAACAGAAAGGTTGAGAGCTAATTGCATGAGGGGGAAAAGCCTGTTAAATTAAAGGAGGGGTAAATAAAAACGGATTAAGCCAAAGTGGTCGATATAAGGGCAGAGAGTTGAAAAGAGAGAAAGAGGAGTGGCTGCTGAAGGGAGAGAGCAGGCTGACAGAAAGGTATACTGACCACTAATATACTTTGAGAAGAGGCTCTGCAAACTGCTTCTTCAGGCAGGAGAGAAAAAACAGAGAAACACCTGCCTGCCAGAATTCTATGTTCTCCTGCCTCATCGCCAGATGAGATCATACCCAACCAGTGAATGGATTCCAACCAGAACAAATAGACTGAAAACACTCCAGGAAATGAATGTTCATTTGTTACATGTATGTTTACTTGTAAAAATTTTATCCAAATTTGGCATGGGTGGTATCCATTACTCCTATTTTTCTGGTGCAAGAGATGTGGGCTAGCAGAAATGAACTTTCCCCTCCTCTCTTCAACAACTCCCTGTGTGCAGCCTCCAGATCAGCTCCAGGGAAGATTTTGGTGGTGCAGATGAGGAGGAGAAGAAACTCCACTGCTGCTGCTCTGGATACAGTCAAAAGTATTCTACCCAATGACTGAGCAAGGCACAATATGTTGCGAGGGTGGCACATCAAATTGATCTGCATATTATTAATCTTAGTGCAGAAGTAGCACTGACATGCACAAGAGTGTTCCAAGTACTTACATTTTATTTCCATGGACAGGTGATTCTTCAAGAGATGGTATCTGATTAGTGGACCCAAGTTTCTGAGGTGTGCTTGTACTGAACTGTACATTAGCATTTGCTGTTCTCTGACTAGAATCTGGTAGGATGGATACGGTTCCTTTGCTGCCACTGCAGTGCTGGTTAAGTGTTTGCACATCATTTCCCAGATTGTCAATTCCCATATTTAACTCCCCCAACTTCTGAACAGACCTGCAGGATACATTAAAAAAACATAAATGAAGAGCTATGAAAGCATAATTACCATAATTGGTGTTGTCACCAATATGGTATTTGGTTAATAAGACTTAAGAAAGGCATCAAATTAATACAAAAAGAACGTCATCACATCCTATCAGCAATGCTGCGGAACTTACTGTGAAAGTCATTTTATAACAAAATTATGCTGAAAACTATAATCAGATTTGAAAATATTCTTTTTAGCGACTGTCAGCATTTATTTCAAAGTAAATTCCATTGACTCTAGAGTAAGGCTAAGATTGTAGTCTTTCCTATTGAACAAATCATAACCTGAAAACCACAAAGATATCATAGCCAACCTGTTAAGAAACTGCTCTGTAAGATTTTGCTGTGCATCTGAACCATCCTCCTGGTTTACCCCTCCTTCTAATAACATTTGCTGATATAGTTGTCGCTGTTGCTCCTTCTGTTCTAAGTGCTGCTGGTATCGTAATCGCTGTCGGTAATATTCCTGAAATTGGTCTGTTGAATCACGAAGCTAAACAAGATCGGACATAAATAAAATCATCATTCTCATTACAGTTCTTTATCACCACACCAATAAAATTTTACATTACCAGAGGCAGAAAAAAAGCAACGGCTCTTTACTTAAGTGTAACATAGCATTAAACATTTGGTGGTGTATGCTCATTCTGTCTTTTACCTCACCTGGAAAACATGAAGACACGCCTGTAAACTTACTGAAAGTGTTTTTTTTAAAAAAAACAACATAACATAAAGGCTTGGAAAATCATGAACAAAATTCTAGAATGCATAATTTGATTTTAAATGGAAATCTCCCATGACTAGACAACAAAGGAAACACATTTCTACATTTGCTGCTGCCACATACTTTGTGTTCACTTGCCGGCTCAAAAATTTTGATCAAAGCAATCAAGTTTTAAAACTTATTGCTTCGTAAAGGTAGATACTGAATGGAGTGGGAAGAAACATTTTGCAAGCATGTTACAAAGAACACTGCAACCTCACCAAGCATACCAAGAACACATGTTGTCCTATATACTTTCCCAAATTAATGGCAGGTCTGCTTATATGCCACAGTCACAACTTTTATCTCATTCTGTACTGCGAGCAGGCAAGCTTCAACAAACAACAGGCATGAAGTCCTAATGCATGGGTAGGCAAACCAAGGCCCAGGGGCCGGATCCGGCCCAATTGCCTTCTAAATCTGGCCCGTGGACGGTCCGGGAATCAGCATGTTTTTACATGAGTAGAATGTGTCCTTTTATTTAAAATGTATCTCTGGGTTATTTGTGGGGCCTGCCTGGTGTTTTTACATGAGTAGAATGTGTGCTTTTATTTAAAATGCATCTCTGGGTTATTTGTGGGGCATAGGAATTCGTTCATTTCCCCCCTTTCAAAATATAGTCTGCCCCCCCCCCAAGGTCTGAGGCCCCCTGCTGAAAAAGTTTGATGACCCCTGTCCTAATGCTAAGTAGTTCCAAAACAGAATTAGCTTTGGAGCATGGAGGCAAATTGCATGCTTTGTCTGGTTCTGTGGCTCCCTGCTCCCCATTGGTTGGCTGGCTTTAAAAAGAAGACTGAAGAGGAAGACATCCTTCTTGTGCGGTGCCACATCTCAGCCCTCATAAAAGAGCAGGAATTTTTAAAATAGCAGTACTGAGTTTCTAAGGAAGAGATGTTTTCTGGATTTCAGTGGAGGACTGAACTTCTGTAGAAGTTTTATCACAATGGACTGGATCAAGAATTGGAGGTTTCTTAATTCTTCCTACACCATGACTGCAGCTCCTGAAAAGCTACTCCTGACTATGGTGGTCCCTCTGGAACAGTGTGAGGAAGAGCTCAAGGGTCATTTCAGCAGAAGGGATAAAATTGGCTAAAGCAGCAGATGCACCTTTGTGAGCAGAGATTTTCATTGATCCCCTTCTCACTATAACCCTTCCCCAACCCTCATGGGAGACTTTGGAACAGATGCACAGGCCTGAAATGACAAGGAGTGGGTTCCAAAGCATTATTCTCCCCTTGATCCTATCCATTGTGTTATAAATTGTAGGAATGGTTTCCCCCATAATGACATTTTCTTCTATATACCCTGGAGAGAGTGCCTAAGCAAAAACATCAAAATATCCACACAAAATAATTTTTTTAAAAAAGAAAAAAAGGAAATCTTAAATAAAAACAAATTAAAAATAATAATCATAATAAAAACATTCACATAAATCTACTTCGAAATACTGGGACTGCATGCCATGAAATAAAATTGCTGCATAAATATATTTGGGACCCCACAAACCCCTTTTTACGTTTATATGGCAACCAGTAGAGTATTTTACAGAGGGACACACTCACACACTTTTTAGATGAATCAGGAATTAAGTATGCAGAATGCACAGCAAGCATGCTTGCTATAGAAAAGCAAGCTTCAAAAAAAATCACTTTGTACAGGAGTTCCCATTACAGTACGCATTGCATATGAGCTGCGGAAAAGAACACTACAGTATGCATTTTGTTATTACCAATCAAAGCAGGAAAATTCAAAGGCCCTTTATTAGGTAGAAGCAAAATTTTTCCATTACCTCATTTTTTTCTTGCTTGGCTGGTCCTTGATTCTGTGTTCCATTTGCTGGCTCTTTTTCTGGAACTGAGTTCTGGCACACAGTCTCACTGCCTGACAAAGGCTGGGGATCAATTGGCGTATCACATCTTTCATGGATACAGAGACCAGGAAAAAGGGTTTAAATTTTCTTTTATGTTAAAACATTTTGAAAATACATCTTATATATACAGATACTCATGATTTAAATACATGCTAACCATTTCCCAAACTTAGGCCAGAAAAAAAATCTTTCCACAACTATGATAGCAACATTTCCCTCCATGCTCACAGTCCTTCGCTGGTCTCACAGAACAGCTGGGTGACAAAGAAAGTGACATATCTAAAATGTTTTAACATTCCAGACTTTAAAAAGTAAAAGTGGGGGGGGGGTAGGAAGTGAGCTTTACTATCCCTCAAGACAACAACTGGCAAAATGTGTTCCCCTGAAAATAGCAGAGGGAATTGGAGTTTGCCACGTGGCTCAAGACCCATAGCAAACTAAGGGAAGCAATATCTCTCAAAGAAGATGAACAATCTAGTGCATGAGCAAATGTTATTGTGAGAGGTCCAGAGGGTACTTAAAGAAAGTAAGGCTTGTCCATACTTCCACTTGTCCTGATGCTTTATCCCTGAAAACCCACTCTACCAATTAATCGGAGCAAAAGTCATTCAGTTTACACATGGATTGATGCTTGCTCCGATTCAGAAGTAAAGAATTGATTTTCGTGGGGGAAAGCAGATAAACTAATCAGACCTATGCTTTCTAGGTGTGGGACTAGCGAAGTGTGGGGAAGCACTAAGTGAAGTGTCCCACTAGGGCTAGAAAAGTGATGTGAAGATCCTTTAAGACAAAAGAAGTATCAGCAACTGAAGATGACCCATAGGCACAACATATAGATTACCAATAATGCTGATACACTCTATTTTTAAGTGGACCACAAAAGTCCCAACTAGATTCTAACATGCCTACAGAAAATTTGGCAGAGATCGTTTAAGAGACTCAGCCATCTGTTCAGTAGCGTCAGCATGTGTCAGCCCTGGTTTTAACACTATTAAAAACACAAATAAATATATCATAAAACAGAACAAAACAGCCTCAGGAGGTTTTGGCAGCACATAAATGACAAACAGTTTCAACTCAGAAGTGTGCATGCACATAAAAGCTTATACAGTGGTACCTCAGGTTACAGATGCTTCAGGTTACAGACTCCGCTATCCCAAAAAAATACTACCTCAGGTTAAGAACTTTGCTTCAGGATGAGAACAGAAATCGTGCAGCAGCAGTGCGGCGGGCCCTATTAGCTAAAGTGGTACCTCAGTTAAGAACAGTTTCAGGTTAAGAACAGACCTCCAGAATGAATTAAGTTCTTAACCCGAGGTACCACTGTACCCAGAACAAATTTAGTTAGTCTCGAAGGTGCTACTGGACAATTTTTTAATTTTTTTCAACTGCGTCAGACCAACACAGCTACCTACCTAAATCTAGTATATCTTAGTCTATCTACTTTCCTCCTTTCATGACCTAGGCCTCCATGAATCTGGCTTTAGCCAATTCTCTTCCATCCTAACCATTCACTCCACATGAAAGAGTTCTTCCTGTGCTTTTCTCCTCTTCTCTGGTATCCTCAGGAATCTATTATCATCTCTTCTATATTAACCTCATCCTATGACCTCATCCCATCTCACGTATGTCAATACTATTTATACACCAATAAAACCAAAATAAACACTCATCAACATTCAGGTACGTAGCCGTGTTGGTCTGACGCAGTCAAAATATATAAAAAAACACATCCTCTGCTGGTTTTTTACACATCCTCTGCTGGTTTGAAGCCCAGAGTTGTCTGAAGATGAATGCAGACTTTAGACCAAAAAAGGTTAGCCACCCCTGCATTAGAAGTTAACACAAATGTGTAAGAAAATGGAGACCTTAATGCATTGTATTGCAGAGCAGGTTCAAGAACCAGTTTCTTACTGTAACTAAGGTCTAATCTATACTAGTGGGTTATAATGTTATAAATGCATTATATACATGTAACACCAGGAGGCGCTGTATAGCAGTCAATGAAAAACTGCATTGAGAGCTATACAACTTTTTCTTTTCTTAGCATTTTTTTTTTAGATCAGTGTAGATCCAGCCTTAGTGTGGTAAAGGGCAACTTACCGCTCAGGTGACTCTTCGTAAATACTGTGGCAATCTGTATTCTCTAACATTAGACTTCGAGTAAGATTCTGTACTCCTGGGTAATGGAAGTTAGCGAAGGAATGAGACATGGGAGATGTTTTTGTCCCAAGATCTGTGATGCGTTTTTCATTAATTGTCAATCCACAGGAGAGTCCATCCAAGGCAGGGTTCAAGGAACGCGTCATGTAAGCATCAGCAGACTGAGGCCTCCTCATGGGTGAGGATGGGTAAGGTGAAAGTTTACTGATGAGGGGAGTCAAAAGGTCAGCATAGGCGGCTTTTGTAGGTTTTAGGAGTTTATCAACATGAATATTCAGCATCTTTTGTTCAAAAGCACAAGAAAAAATAGTAGAGGGCAGATTCTGAAGCCATGACAACAAACTAAGGTCCAAGTCATCGCACCCATTACCACATAAAAGGTCAATGCCGAGCAACACTTCACTCTCCGTAATTTCTTCTCCTGTTGCTTTACTCTGACAAAACTCCACACAACATTCATACAATAGCCCCTTCATCACAAGCTGAAACAAACGATTGTTGCTTGCTTTAAAGCCAGCCTCACTTAGTTTTCTATCAGCAGGAATGAACTCAGCTACCATGACGCAAGCCTCTTCAAAACAGTGAACTCGTGCGGTGCTTGGGTTCCAGTCTTTGAATTCTGCATGGTTGGTCAGACGAGGCAATGTGAGAAGTAAACACAGTTTGCTATAGTCTTCTTTAGAAGGACAATATTCTTCCAGAGCATGTAGGCACTGTACAGCCTCTTTCATTGTAAATTCCAACTGAAAAAAGAGAGTACCCCTATTTAAGGCTAAAATAATGTTTTTTATCATACATAGCTGCACAAAGATACAGGCAGATAAATTATTTTGCTATTCACCTATTAATAATCAACTGCAGTTTTATGAGTGTCATCTTTCCCCGCATATGAAATTACAACTTCAACTTGTGTGACCAATAAAATGCTGTTCAACCGAACATTTTTCTATGATATCTAGTGCTGGCACAATTTGTTTTCTAGATAGTTTCCTAGGTCAAGTTTCAGACATCTTGGTATAAGTACCGTTTCTTTAAACATTGATTAAGGTTTGATACCTAGGTCACTTTCTCCCCTACTCCAACTTGCATTCAGCACCAGATTTATCCACCATGGCACCTTAATTTTACAAGGCACAGTTCAGCCCCACAATAATGGGTTGTGAATCACTGTATCAAGTGATCTTCAGTTTTTACTTTCTACACAGATATCCTTGCATTACAGTTCTTAAAACAAAAATGTAAGACTTGAAAACAAACTTTAAGAAAGACATGATTGCCTTCTAAAAAGCAGAATACATTTGTATTTTATAAGATTAGCTAGAGTGCTGTGATTAGATCACAAGGCTTACATGTTGAGGCTCATCTTCTGCAGACATTGCATTGTTTACACATAAGGCTTCTAGAAACTTCTGCTGCAGTATGATATAGCGAAACCTATGCACAAGAAAACAGAAATACAACTGATGTAACAGTGTAAATTAATGTGAACTTTGGTACAAATTATAGCAGTTAACTGGGACTGCTGTTCCTGTAATTTTGGAAGATCATGTTCTAACACAGGGTTTGGGAAGGTTTAGGCATGAATGGGTTTCAATTTGGTCCACAAGGCTGCTGCTGCTGCTGCTGTTGTTGTTGTTTTGTTGTTGTTATTAATTTATTGAATTTATATACTGCCCTATTCCCGGAGGTCTCAGGGTAGTTCACAGAACAAAATCAAAATATGAAACCACAAAATAAATGATCAAAATAAAAACAACAGCCCAATAACCCCCCCCCTCCCCAAAAAACCTCACATTTTAAAAGGGCATAGGATGTTAATCAAATCTGGTTAAAAGACCTGTTTAAAAAGGAACGTTTTTGCCTAGCGCCTAAAGGTGTATAATAAAGGTGCCAGGCAAACTTCCCTGGGGAGAGCATTCCACAGACAGGGAGCCACTGCAGAGAAGGCTCATGAGGAGGAGGCACAATAAGAAGGGCCTCAGAAGATGATCTCAGGGTCCAAATATGTTCATACTGAAAGAGGCAGTCCTTGAGATATTGTGGTCCTGAGCCATTTAAGGATTTATAGGTCAAAAGCAGCACTTTGAATTGGGCACGGAAACTAATTGGTAGCCAGTGCAGTCGGACAAGGATCAGTGTAATATGTTCAAACCGTCTTGCTCCGGTGAGCAACCCGGCTGCTGAATTCTGCACTAGCTGAAGTTTCTGAACCATCTTCAGAGGCAGCCCAACATATAATGCATTGCATTATATAACCTTGAGATTACCAGAGCATAGACAATAGTAGTTAGGCTATCCCTGTCCAGATAGGGGTGTAGCTGGGCCACCAGCTGAAGCTGATAGAAGGTACTCTGGGCCAGAGGCCACCTGAGCCTTGAGCAACAACAAAGAATCCAGGAGTACCCCTGGAGCTACGAACCTGCTGCTTCAGAGGAAGTGTAACCCCATCAAGAGCAGGCAATCTCCCACCCATCCGGTCTAGGGAACCACCCACTAACAGTGCCTCAGTCTTATCTGGATTGAGTTTCAGTTTGTTGGCTCTCATCCAGACACTGGTCCAGCACTTCCACTGCCTCACCTGCAGATGTAAAGGAGAAATAGAGCTGAGTGTCATCAGCATACTGCTGACAACGTACTCCGAACCTCTGGATAACCCCACCCAGCAGTTTCATGTAGATGTTAAACAATGTGGGGATAGGATTGAGCCCTGCGGAACCCTACATTGAAGATTTCACAGGGCTGAAAAGCATTCCCCAAGCAACACCCACGGGAAAGACCATCCAAGTAGGACTGGAACCACTGCAAAGTGGTGCCACCAACTCCTAGTTTGGAAAGTCACTCCAGAAGGATACCATAATCAATGGTATTGAAAGTCGCTGAGAGGTTGAGAAGAATTAACAGGGACATGTTTCCCATGTCTCTCTCTCGACAGAGGTTATCATACAGGGCGACCAAAGCAGTTTCTGTGCCAAAACCAGGCCTAAACCCCAATTGAAATGGAGAAATGGATCCAGAAAATCAGTTTCTTCCAAAAAGCACCTGGATCTGGTTTGCAACCACTCGCTCCAGAACCTTGCTCAGGAAAGGGAAATTAGCAACTGACTGGCAGTTAGTTAGAAACCTTCCCTGGATTTGGAAAACTTAAAGGAGTGGTTTTACCACTGCCTCCTTCAAACAGGCAGGGAACACCTCCTCTTGTAAAGAAGTACTGATCACATCCCTGGCCCAGCCAGCTGTCCCCTCCCTGCTGGTTTTTATCAGCCAAGAGGGGCAAAGGTCTAGAGTGCAAGTGGTTGCCCTGACTGATCCGAGCACCTTGTTCACATCCTTGAACCTTACCAACTGAAACTCATCCAACACAACAGGACTAGACTGTGCTCTGGACACCCCTTGAGATTCATCTGCTATAACAGCAGAGTCAAGGTCTGGGTGGATGCAAGCGATTTTATCCTCAAAATGCTTTGCAAACAAGTCACAGCTGCCGTGGGATCTATCACCTCCTTTGGGGGAGCCTGTAAAAGGCCCCATAAAACCTGGAAAAGCTCTGCTGGGCGACATAATGAGGATGCAATGGGGGCAGCAAAATATGCCTTCTTTGCTACCTTCACTGTCACTAGGTAGGCTCGATAATGAGCCGTTACCAGTGTTCGGTTGCATTCATTCGTATCTTTCCTCCACTTGTGTTCAAGCTGTCTCCCAGCTTTGTTTCCTCGCCCTAAGATCTGGAGTATACCAGGGGGCCAAACGGGCTCCATGAAGTGGGAGAGGGCACTCAGGGGCGATCATGTCAATAGTCTGAGCCATTTGGGTGTTCCAGAGGTCAGTCAGGGTTTTGACAAGGGCACCAGTCATCTCAGCCGGAAAACCTCCCAGAGCCGTTTGGAATCCCACTGGATACATCAACCTCTGAGGGTGGACCTTCCTAATAGATTCCCTGCCTCTGTGGAGGGGAAAAGGTGCTGACAGCCTAAACTCAACAGGAAGTGATCTGACCATGACAAGGGACTGATGTCAATATCCCCCACCTTCAAATCACCCTGTTCCTGCCCAGTCGAGAAAACAAAGTGCAGAGTGTGGCCTCCCATGTGCCATGGGCCAGTGACATGTTGGGACAGCCCCATGTTTCCCTCAAGTCAAGTCTTCCTTCATATGTGACAACAGGCATATGGCAGGCAGAGGTGTGGCTGGATTGGTTGTGTAACAGAGATCTTCGTGGGGAGCTTGATGACATAGCCAACCCCTGCAGAAAGCAGAGTTGAATCCACAGCCCATCAGCTGAATTCAAGCCTGCCAGATCAGCTGTGCAACTCAGTTCCCCATGGGGCGGGGAGCTTGGCTGCACAGCTAATGCCTGCAGAAAACAGGGCTGAAGCCTGTACTCAGTGCATCTGAAGCTGAGTATACAGCTAACAAAGCCCCTTGTGCTACTGTTCCCCAGCACCTAACAACCAGCTGGCTGTTGGGAGCCTAGGAAGCACTGAGCAACAGACTATGACAGGTGGGTGGGTCAAGCCAGCTGTCAATCATCATCATGGCATTAGGTAATTGACAAGTGGGTTCTCCTGCTCACCTGTCAAAGTTGGCCCATGTGGATAGGGACAAATAAGGATCTAGCCCACTGCACCAAAAAGGTTCTTTAATCATTGTTCCTTTGTTATCCCAAATCCTAACTATGAGAGCTTATCCAAACACTGCTATTTTGTTTCTACTTGTGTAATGGAATTTTAGTGAGAGCTGTGATGAAAATGTGTTATTCTTATAGAATTGAGAAAAGCTTGTAAGGAAGAATGCAATGCAGATATAGACACTGCAACAGTTCTGAAACTGTATGAAGGCTGAGTGCATGTTTAATTGTTGTGTTGCATAAATGGGATTGCCATTGTATTGAAAAATTACTATATATTTACCTTTTCTTATCAAATTTGTCCATGCACTCCAGAGGTTGGATGAACTGAAGAACCTCATCCCACTGACCATCAAGGATCAATTGTCTTTTAAAAGAGAGAGAGAGAGAGAGAGAGAGAGAGAGAGAGAGAGAGAGATTGAATTCTGCTGGACTTTCAATTTATTTTTTTAGTTAACCAAAACATCCCTTCCCTCAACTACAGCAGCTGACCAATCAGCTTTACAAAGTCAATGCTTTACAAAGTAGTTAAGAAGATTATTTACTAATTTACTAAAAGTAAAACCTTTTTACAGGAAGTCAGAAAATTGTCACCCTCCTCTTTCTGTTAGCAGAGGTGTCCGCTGGATCAAAGGACTGAAAGTCACAACTGGATGCAATATAATTTGTATTGCCTTGTGCTGAACAGTATTATCTGGTAAAAGTTGGGTGGCTCAAAAATGTAAACTGACAATAATCTAATAATGTATTTATGCATGTTTCAGATACTTATAGGAATAGCATTACACTGGACATGTCTTGCAGCCAAGTGCTTAAAAGGGGTTATGGATAAATTTTATTCAGTACACATACAGAAATGGATAACAAGTCAGTCAAGATACTGTAAAGCCCAAGATGGATCAAAGCATTTTAAAGGCATGGACCTGAGTTTAAATAACAGCAAGGAAAATTTGAGCTTTGTTTAAACAGTATCCTTAATACTATGATAATTATTTCTACCTTAAGAAAAGCATATCATCTGAGAACAGTCCATTAATTACTCCACTTTCTTTCTCCAGAGCCAACATACTGATATGAAGTTTTCTTGAATTCAAAAAATCCAGTATTAGCTTGACTATTTCAGCTTCTTTTACATTCACTGTCTCTTCTGCCGTCATTGTGAAAGACTGGAAAGAAGAAGAAAAAGCTACATATAAAATTGGGATTGACCTGCATCTTGTTAGCAAACAGACACCGTCAAATGCATTTTCTTCTTTGTTTACATGAAACATGCTAGAGCTTGGTAGAATGCTTAACCACTAAAGTTCATGCAGCTCACTGTAGCATCACTAATAATTTTGCCCAATTGCACAGCTAGCAGTTCAGCTTCATACAGAGGACTACAAATATCAAGGGAAGATTATGTTTTACTTAACTATGTTTCAGTTTACAAGCATTTAGTAGCATAAAGAACATTTGAACAACAGCTCCTTTAGAAAAAAACTCAAAATGCATTAAAGCAGAGTGCCTGGCTATTCAGAAAGTGGACATTTTGTTGGTTACATTGGGGGGGAACCCCATAACAGTAATCTACTTTAGAATTATTAATATTATTAAGCAAAAATAGTTAATTTTACCATGAATTATCAGCATGATTGAATAACCTAACGATCTAGCAAACTGCTACCTGCATTTTATCAAAGTGCCACTTGCATGCTATGGAGTATTTCTGCCTACGTTTTTGTTTTAGCAAATTAATCTTTAAGATCCAGGCAAAAACATTACTTAATATAGACTTCATGTGATTTGGCCTTTCCTATCGTATGCTCCAAATCAAATCCAAAGATCAAGTAAGTGTGCACTATCAAAAATACCATCTGTGCATTATGCACAAACAAAATGAAACAAAAAATAGAAAGGGGGGATTTTCAGTGGCTGCTGCAACATTCACTTTCTTTTGAATATTATTTTATTATAAACTAATAAAGACTTTTTCTTTTTAAGTTCCTGCAGAAGGTTAAAGGAAGGAGTAAAAATCATTGTATTTATTCATTTTTTTAGATTTGTAGCTGCTTCTCAGTTACTTGTCTCAAGAATGGAATACAGATTGAAATCTTACACTGAGTAATACAAAATGACCATTTTGACCACACATCTCCTTACCACTTGACAGGATATAAACTAGTATGCCAAGTATTAATATGCACACTGTTTTCATTTACCATTTGCTTAATGAACTGTTTGTATCTGCCAACTGTATATGAATCTGTATTTGAAACTTAGTCATTTGTGTTCTAACGGTAAGGTTTCAAATCTCTTATTTAAAATTCTGTTTGAATAAATGTTTCACAAGTTCCTCTGCCCAGCACTAGATACCGTCCTAAACCTCTGTATATAGAAATTTTGAATTGGTTTCTTGCTCTTTTTCCTTCTTCCCATAATAAAGTCACATAAAAATGGGGATTAGCTGTCACTTTCCACTCCACATACACACAAACATGTGCATTTGTCACTTACAACATGATTTCCTACATGGAAATTTTTTCTGGGTAGGAAAAGAGTCTTGTGTGAAGTATTCCCAGGTGTGTTCATAGAAAGTCACTATTATGTATTTCATCTACAGAGATAGTCCATAAGGAGGAATCACTCCATAGAGTCAGTGTTTGTAAAATGATAGTGAGAGGTAATGCTCATGGTATGTCAGACATGAAGATTTCATCCTTGGCATTTGTACTATTCTACTTCATAGTCTTCCTGATTATTCTTTCCATGGTTGTGAGGGTCTCATTTAAACAGCATATCTAGCCCAGCAAACATACTGTTAATAGGTACTGAGCAATACAATACAAGTACTGAATCTCTGTAATCACAAATAATTCTTCATGTTTGAAAGGATTGCACAGTATTACAAGAAGCATGTATATTTTGCTTAAGGCTGAAGACCGATCTAGAGAAAAGGGATCAAAGGGTAAGCTGAAAGGAAGTATTGGAGAAGCTACTTCTCCACTAGCAGATGGATGGGGCCAGAGTATACTTCTCTTTAATTCTGCAGTTGTAGCCATTTCCCCACCCTGACAAACTCCCTGCTGCTGCTCCTTCACTGGCAAATCGAGGGAGTGCGCCTGGTCTTCCCTCCTTCCATTATGTTCTACCTGAAGAGTAGGGAATATAGCTTCTTCAGCAGTATTTAATACTCTGGCAAACTGGGGTCACAGTGTGCTTGCCTTCAGCTCTGCAGTGCTAGGACAACTCCCATGATTCATTGTTAGTCACAGACATGTCAGTTTCCAGCACTGCTTTCTCCCACCCAGAACTTCAGAATCCCAATTGTAAGAACTCATAGGCAGAGTTGCAATTGAGACCAATGATGTAAGGATGTGCACATGTCAATCTGGATGTGTTAATTAGTATGTCAGTTGTTTTCTCGTACTGTAGTTATGTTTCATTTCCTCGTTTGTGTTGCATTTTAAGTTTTGCAGCATTTCATGGCCTGTCTAGTATGCACTGTCTTTGTCAGAAACAAATGTGAGCTCAAAAAGATCCCGCCAGGCACAATATCAATTGTCCAGGGAGTGAGATTTTGCATTAAATAGGACTGGCTCTAATCCACAGCCAGATTTTAAGACACAGAAGGCTAGAATAAGAAGAATCACATTTTGACATACACACCCATAAATCTGAGCCTATGCTCTTGGCTGACATATATGGGGGGGGTTGGGGTGGAAAGAGGGAGAGAGAAAATAAGAAGCAGCTGGGCCACAGAAGGTGTTAGTCACAGAACACAAAACAACTCTTTGCTCAGTGTATGTGGAGGAGAAACCACAAAGACTCTGGGCAAGTGAGATGTCTTTCCCTCTTGAAGGCAGCTGCTCACATTTCATCATAATTGTTTCAGTTCCCATTAAGCATTTGGGACAGACATTTAATCCTTGGAGATATTCTCTGTATAGATGGGAACCTCAGAGGAACTAAACTGATTGACAATCGTAAGTACAAAAACTATATAATATTTTATCACAGCCTCTAAAATCGCTCAACCTCCACCATCTCAAAAGATCCCAGATTTTTTAGTAGTATTTTTAATGAGACTATGACTTATCAAATAATTTAACAACCTCATTTGCAGGAATCATGTTTAGCTATCCACTAAATTTCTTAGGATTGGGAGACTACAAATACATCTCATGTGAAACAGGATCCCAAGATTTCTATTTTACAGTTTAGAGTAGTACAGATAACATACCTCCTGTGTTAGTAATTTTATTAAATATTTATACAAGTGGTATGATATACAATACGTTGCCAGGGGGGTAGATTTACACTAAGCAACAGCTTTAATGGGAGTGTCAACAGAAACCTTTTTACAAATTAGATGTCTTACACACTTCCCAATATGTAAGTAGAACAGGCACTGATACCTTCCCTAAGTTGTATAGAAGACGAAATATCAGCAAGTGCAGCTTTTCTCAACCTTGCATTACAAACTCAATCTGCTGGAATTCCCTCTTCTACACAACAATCAAAGATGCATAAACCCTTTCTTCTCTTTCACCCAGTGTAAGATTATTATAGACAGGCTAACTAGAAATTAGCAGAAGGCAATATTCTAAATTCCCTTAAGGAGGGTGCAATCATCAGTTCTATAACAGTAACTAAAAGACAGTGGTGGGAACCTCCAATCCAGCTTAATTAGGCCTGCCAGGACTCTGATGTTGGCTCACCAGGCCATTTGGGGCAAACCACACCCACCTTTTCTGGCCCAACATCGTAGGAAAGGTCAAGCATTAAAAAAAAATTGCATCAGCAAGTCAGCACAGTGAAAGAAAAGGCATCAAATTCAGAAAGTACTGATTTTTTTATGCAAAGAAAGAATTTGGAACACATTCTGAATTCAAGTTAAGGATGCAAATAAATGATCTTCATTTGCAGAGAGCCACATCTCCCTAGGAAAGATCCTTCACATCCCTGGTTTTAATTCAAGCCATGCTGCAAAGGAAGAATAAAAAGTGCACTCTCGATTCCTTCTATTGAACTTAAGTCACCTGTCAAAAAAACCCTCGGAAGATGGGGGACCTCAGAATCCACCCCACCCTGATATAGGATGCAAAGAGCACTGCTGCAGCACTAATATTGCTGTGTGTGCTGCTTCTTGTGAGCTTAAAAGCTGAAATAGGTAGCACATGTTGTGGAGATTACACTGCAGTGCTCCTTCCAGCTTTGCCTAAGCACTAGAAGTAAGGCGCATCAGATGTTACATAGCTACTATTGAAGTCTCAGTCTAAGAAGTTATCCTCCTCGCTATATATGGAACAGAGAATTAACATTCCTGTTTACATGTAATGCTAAGACCATGGCTTAGCACAAACAAGCACACATGCCACCTCTTGGGGAGGAGATTGTAGTTTGTCTTTATGCGTCATCTGAATTTAGGTTCATGGTTTAGCTCTCTCAGACAAACCATGAGCTGTATATCATAAGACAAGCCAAGCAGAAAAGTGAAGTGTGAATTGGCCCTAAACACACAATCATATTCCCTTGGAAGGAACAATCATTTTTGTTTATCATAGCTTTCAATTATTGAATTAGAAGCTGGTAATGAGTGTTTGAAGTGGTAAGGAAAAACTAACAGCTCTTATTTAAAAGTCCTGTACTAGTGACTAAGTTTTTTAATTTGATGGAAAATAGAAGTTGGGATGTTTGTCATGTTAATACTGATGGAGATATCAAACATTTATTGACCTAGTATTTGCCTCACAATTGTTTTTATCATGCATAAAAATTGGGATAAAGATAGAAAAAAGTAACAAAGAGTAAATTACAGCACCCTGATCCAGATAAGAAGATCCTGGAGATAAACTTTAGGACAGTGGTGTTGTGTGAGCCCACAACACCAAGGGCAGGTGGGCACAAGCACTCAGGGATGGGGCATGCTGGGGGCAGAGGGAGAAGGAGCCTACCACAGTACTCCAGCAGCCCCACATGCCTGGCATGCTAAAGGAAAAACAAGCCTGACTTGGGAGTGGAGCAACTGCTGCTGCCACCCACACCCCAGCCCCAAAGGCCAGCCTGGGCATGGCTTCCCTCAATAAAAGAACTATTAGGGGGTGCCTGGTTGTGCTCCCTCAAAAAAATGCACCCAGGGCAATGCCCCCCAAGCTACGCCACTGTGTTAGGAAGCAGGCTTCTGCACACACATTATGTTTTGGATCAGAACGTGCACATTCAAATTAATTGTACTTTCCAATGTGCACCCAAACACAGACATCTCTTATAGGTACTATATTCCTTTATTTTCAATGAGATGCATATTTGAATGTGCATCCACAGTCTAGTACAATTATGAGTGAATACCATTTTTACACATGACTAAAGTTGGTTTGGGGCATTGTCTCTGCATTTGGAAAGTTCTGTCTGTCTTGTACTGTAGTTCATTCTACATGCTAGTGTGAAGAACTCTACAGCTTAGTCACAGGGCAACAAGACGAAAAGTTTAGTTCTAGCAAAGAAGTAAGTCCATCAAGAAAATAAGCTTATGTATGTGGAAGCATTTTGTAAGTAACTAGTCAACAGAATTATGATGTTACTAGAGATTTATAGGCTCAGAATAAACAACAGAAAAATTAGAGGCAATCCTGTCTTCCCCCCATTTTTCCAGCCCCCCCCCCAGGTCTTCACATCTCTAAAATTAATAAAACACACTGGTGCATCAGTATATTCATATCAGGGACTATAAGGCATATGCAAAGGAGATTTTATCACATTGGGAGATAAACCACCATCCAACAAATCTGAAAGATGCAGCTCAAGCTCCTCAGTATGCTACAAGCAGTCAGCACATATGGCACACAACGTCACCAAAGTGATCCAAGGCTAATACTTCAGAATGACTGAAAGATTTAGAATCCCTTTCTTTTTAATATACATTTTGAATTTGCAGGTTTTCTTCCAATTCTGATTTAATAATTTTTGAAAAAGCAAAGCTTTCATAGCGTATCACCACTCAGACATTCCAATATTTTTTACAGAAATGTAAGTCATATATCCTTACTCCAGATAACAGCTTATATTGGACAGCTATGACAACCAATTGACACAGATGGAAATAACTAAGGCTTTGCTTCAGTAGCGTCTTTCTCTGTGAGAGTTAAATTGTCATTGCATGCAATCTTGACTAAGCCTTTTCTAAGTAGACTAGCAAGCGTTGCCGTCATTGCATGAGACAATGGTCTAAAATAAATGCAAGCGTACCATAACGGATACCAAAAAGAAAAATAAATTCAAGGAGCACATTGTTAAAAATATTAAGACAATAAACAAACAAACATGCATGCATGCTGGGAGGGCTCTGCCCCAACGCTTGCTCTGCTGTCCAACCCCACCACCAGCACTTCCCAACATTAGCCCCCTAAACCTTCCCCTTCCCACGCTATGCAACTACTAAATCTCCTTTTCACCTTCTCAACCCTGTTTTTGAAATCACTTCTCTCCTCTGTTCTGCAGCTGCACTTTGTCCACAAAACTAGATGACTTTAAAAGGGGATTAGACAAATTTATGAAGGATAAGGCTATCAAGGCTAGTAGGCCACTGCTGGAAATCACAAGTGAGGAGAATGCTGGTGTGCTCAGGTCCTGCTTGCAGGCCTTCCATAAGCATCTGAAAAGGTGGAGAGATTTTCCTGCCTGAAAAGTGGAGAGATTTTCCCGCCTTCTCACTATTTGCAATTACCAAATTTACAGTGCAATCTTATGCATGTATACTCAGACCTCAACTACACTATACTGCACTAAAGTAGTATAGACAGTTTTAAACAACTAACCACTTTGAACAGTTATGCTTTCCTGCAAAGCAGCCTGAGAACTAAAGTTTAAGGGTGCTGAGAGCTGTTAGGTGGCCCCAATTCCCCTCACAGAACTACAGTTGCAAGAGTTTCCTGGGAAGAGGGACTGATTGTTAAACCACACTGAAATTGTAGCTTGGGGAGCAAAATAGGGGATCTCTCAGCACCCTCTCAGCAACTACACTTCCCATGATGCTTTTGGGGAAGCCACAGCTGTTTAAAGTGATATAGTGATAGAATGGAAAGCCAGTGTCATGTAGTGGTTAGGATGTCTGGCTAGGACCTGTACAACCAAGGTTCAAATCTCCACTTAGCCATAAAGCTCACTGGGTGACCTTGGGCCAGTCACTCTCAGCTCAACCTACCTCACAGGGTTGTTGTGAAGATCAAATGGGGAGGAGAACTATTTCCGCCACCTTGAGCTTGCTGGAGGAAAGGTGGGATATAAATGCAATCAATCAATCAATCAATCAATCAATCAATAATTCTGCTTTCAATACATAGTGCAGATGGGGCCTTAGAAGTAAATCCCACTGAGTTCGATGGGACTTACTGCCAGGTAAGTGAGTACGAGATTTAAGGCTTAGTACGCAAGTAACAATTTATTTCTTAAAGGCTGCTTTAAGGTAATATATTGAACATTGTCTTAAATCACAAATTAATAAATGTATTTTATAGATGTTAATATTATATTTTAATTATAATTTAGTGCCTTTAGAGCTAAATTACTGGGAGTATATCTAATACTAAGTTTCTTCCCTCCGCTGTAGCTTGTGGCTCGGCTCTCTTCGTACTATTTATTCAGCAAGCTAGATGAACTGTGTGATGCAATGTGGCTTTAACACGATCATATTGCAGAACACAAGTTGTCAGGTAATTCTGCCTTGAAACAACAGGCTAGCCAACAGTACAATCCTATGTATGTGTCAGAAGAATGTACCACTGTGATACTTCCCATCTCTAGTGTGTTTAGTATTGAAGCCTGCCTGAAGCACTTGTTGGTTCCTTTCATTTCTTTGATTGTTAAACTGAAGTGTTAATAAAGAAATTACAATCTTCTTTAGAAAGGGAACAAACTGTACTTAAGGTCACCCTCAATTTGAGACAGTCCTTCAAGCCCATAATTTGTAAAATTAGTTGCTATTGTGTAATGATTTATCTCCCAAAATAGCACAGTAGAATCTAAAGTAATTGTAAACAGAAGTTCAATATACAACAGAAAACTAAAATAGATTAATATGCAAATAATTGAATATTCATTTGGCATAGTATTTATTATTATTTAAAACACCTCATGACAATGCACAATTTCTGCAACACACAAAGACAGGCAAGCACCTAGGGGCCAAGGCACTGGTATATTATTCCATATTTAGTCTCTCCTAACAGCCTTTTAATCAAAGGATAAGGATAAGTATTTGTGGCAAATAGGTATTAAGGCAGCATTTAAATTTTAAAAGGTACATAGATTTATTTACATTATGTCCATGTATTACTTATTGTTCAGTAAGAGGCATATTTGAGGGTCAATAACTGATTATGGATAAAAAGTGCCCTTTATTTTGTGATTATAACACATATCCACTGTTTATTACAGGGCTGGGAACCTGTGGCCTTGCAAATTATGTTGGAGGACAACTCACATCAGCCCTAACCAGCAGCACCAGGATGATGGGATTTGTAGTGCTGCAACATCTGGAGGGCCACATGTTCCCCACCCCTGGTTTACAATAAACATTCCACACAACTATATGTACTTAAAGGGAAAATCCCAGCTCTTCACTGCACCCATTCTAGTCATTCTTATAATAATATAAATAGGGCGTTCCAATCAAAAGCAAGCACTTTTAACCCCTTTTCATTTTATGGTAAGGAAATGCATATGTTTAACTCTCTGACTGAAATAAAAGGAAAAGGAGAATTGCTTTGTTTTAGCAGGATTGTGCTTTAACAATATTACCCAAGCCAGGCCACGACAGAGCAAAAGGACTCAGTGACCCACTGTTTTTCAACTCTTTGGCTTACTAAGGGAAAACAATTGCTTCTAATTGCAACAACCAAAACCTCCATTCAATAAATAAAGAGCAAATGCTTCACATCCTCCTGCTCCATAGCTGCAGTCAATTGGCCTGCCCAAAAGGATGCATGTCAGATGGTACAAAATTACTATATGTTCTTTATGCTAGACATGAAAGGAAGCTGGTAGCTCTATCATAATTAGCACACCTTTTCTGGTAGTGCCACAGTGCTTGGATTGAACCTAAGATATAAAAATGCAACAGTGCTACAGACAGGAGGTGGATGCAAAAATCCAGTGTCTCGAAAACTGATCCTGGTGTCAAGATTACTGAAGAGGACAGAAAGGTTTCTTTGGTAGGTACTACAATGAGGGGAACCTCAAGGGAATATTAGCTATGATTCCTAGATAGATTTCAGCCTGGCATCTTTCAAGTAAACCCTATATGGGAGAAGTGGGGTGGGAAGAGCCTGCAGCATAACAGCAAGAATAAAACTCTCATCATCATCATTATTAAAATTTCTATGCTGTCCTTCATAGGCCAAAGATTGCCTAATTAGCCAAAGGCCTGGGAGAAGAGGAATGTTTTTGCCAGGCACCTACATTGGGATCTCTACTTCTTACTTTCAAGAGGCTCCTAGAAAATTTATTTGGCACCAAAATTTTGTGTATATATTTGTGAAAAAGAAAACACATGAGGAGGCTTCAAGAATAGCCAAGTGCAGAAGTTATCTGTGACTGACCAATGGGGCACTGAAAAGCCACAGCCTTTGCACCTTTACAGAGTGGTAAGCTAAAATAATTCTCATGATCTATGTTGCCCCATTTATGCCAAAATGAATAATTTTTGTTGTCAAATAGCTGTGTATTCTCTTGTTTTCACCTGCTATAATTTATTCTCCAACTATTATTTGTCTAAAAGATTATCAAATTAAATAGATGAGCAAAGCAAGAATGGAAGGTGATAAAACATACTAATTACAGCAATTAATCAGGAGATGAAGAGGAGAAAAGGCTATTCAAAAGATTACCATATAGAAATAGGAAGGGGTCACTAGCATAACAGTTATGCCAGCATATTATATTTATTTAGCCTTTCTCATGTGTGACCTATTGCTATTCAGGTCTCCAAACCAGAATATACCACAGACACATGGGACTCCAGAAAAGTCACAGGCATTCATTATTATGTTCATGGCATCCTTCAAACTAAGGTTGTCAACAAATTGATTTGCTCTTTGTTCAAACAAAGAACAAAGTATTCCATTATTGTCTCGAGCTATTGTATACAGTCGCTGCAACATCTGCAGCTGCCTGCTGCCAATATGTTTTGTCAAGTTTGCATTCCTGTATTCAGAATGCATCCATAATAACTGTCACCCTTCGTTCGTACACTCACAGGATTGTCACTAAACTAAACATATTCTAAAAGAAGCATGCGCATGCATGCATCCACGAACCCACCCTTCCTTCACTGCAGCTCAGTTGTGTGAACAAAGGATTGCAACAGAGAACTGGATACTTGACACTCAAGTTTTTCCTGCTAAAACATGCTGAAAAAGCTACTGTGCTGTGACACAACCCTTGCAATGAAATTACTCAGGAGCAGGGACTTTAGGACACAAAACTGGAATGCTTCCTCAGGAAAACGCACAATTAAAAACCTCAGAGCAGGTAAGACAGGCTATAAAAACACCCCATCTTTTTCTTTTTTTGCAGTGACACTGCAAACCTGTTTCAGGCATCCTCTCCTGTCAAGCACACCAAGCACAGCACAGACAGACAAACAATGTCTCTTATGTGCCCAGGACAGATCTGGGTTACTTAGGGATAGCAGCTTTGCAGGTGCTTAACCCGTTCTGGGAGGTTTGCCCTGCTAATAATGCTGCAATAACAAAGGCAGAAGAGGGAGGTGCGGGAACGAGAGGAGGAGACGTTCGCCAGAGAACGGGAAGCAAAATGCAACAAAACCATGGGCAACGGACAAAATTCAGCAGCAATGCACACGCATACAGCACTTTCCCCTCGCGAGGCCGGCGGAGGGTGAGGAGAGGCAGCCGTGGCGACGAAGCATGCACTGACTCAACGGGAGACAAATAAGCAGGATGGGTTGGGGGGGGGGAATAAAGAAAATGGTCCTTTCGCTCATTCAGCACCAAAGCAGCCCAAGGGAGGCTGTCGCTTCGCCCCTCCCGCCGCCACCACCAGCAGCAGCGCCAAGCCCTTGCCCTGCCAACGCCTCCAAGGGGTGCCCCCCGAACGGGCACTCACTCGGGGCCCGCCCTCAGGCCCCGGGCATCCCTTCCCACCCTCCCGCTCCTTCGACCCGGTTCTTTCCCCCCTCAGCGGAGGCGGCGCCACCCACCCGAGACAGGGCAGCCGTAGGGCCCGTCCCTCAGGGAAGAGACAGAGGCTCACCTCAGGGGAAGCTCCCTCCCAAAGCGGCGAGGGGAGACCGGGACTGGCGGGGGCGCGCAAAATGGCGGCAAGCGGAGCCTCGCCACCGGGGTAGTGGCAGGGAGGGAAGGAGGGGAAGAGGGTCCCGTCGCCAGCAGCCTGCCTGCCTGCCTGCCGGCGCCCAGCTGCTCCTCGCCTTCCCGGCCCGGCTTGTGTAGTGGCGGCGGCGGCGGCGGCGGTGCCCTGGCTGCGGTTGTCAAGCGGCTTCTCCAATCAGTGCCCGGCAGGCCGGCTCCTCAGGGCCCCGCGGCGCCTGGGCGGGGTGACAGCGCAGCCGCCTGACTGAGGGAGCCAGGGGAAAAGGGGCGGGCGGGCGCAGAGGCGGCGTCCCTCCGGGAGGAATGGCTCGCCCAGCCCATGTCGGGGAGCGGCGCGGGCGGGAGGCGCGGCGGGGATCGGGGGTGGCAGCGGCGGAGGCGGGCCAATAAGGAGCGAGGGAATCCGGGGTGTGGATTTTCTCTTCTTCTCCTCCTCCTCCTCCGGCAAGATTGCTTCGCATCTGTTTGGGGTTTTTTTTTCCTTAATCGCATTTTACGGAGGGTGTTTTTTTGTCTCCTCCTTCGCATCCTCTTCCCGCCCCAGTAATTCCTAGGGTGGGTGTTTTAAAGGCTGTTCTTCCTTAACGTTAAGAGTGTCAAACTACTATTATTGTTATTGTTATTATTAAAATGGGATACTGCCCTTTATCCATACATCTCAAGGCAGTTCGCAACATAAACAATGCAAGATAAAAACACCAAAAACAATAATAAAAACAATAACAAAATACACACATACAAACTAGCCGTTCCCGATGGCATGATTAGCAACCACGTCTTTCTTCCAGACACGTGTACATTCTAGGCGAACCCGAGGCAGGCCACTCGCACAAGCAGTAATTGATACAAGGCAGGGGGGTCTGTAGGGGTTTGGCCAACTACCCCACAGGGGCCAGCCCCACATTTTGGCACCTGAGGAAAAGCACAAAATGACGCGCGCCCCCACTCCCGCACCATGGAAGAAGGGGTGAATGAAGATCCCCGCGTGAAGGGTGGTATACAAATGTATTTAACAATATACCACACGAATGATAATATATGTTGGAAATGTAGAGAGAAAGAAGGTACGTTCTTTCATATGTGATGGTCATGTCCCAAGGTGAAAGACTTCTGGGGAAAAATATATAATGAATTGGGAAAAAACGTTGAAAAATACATTTATTAAGAAACCAGAGGCCTTTCTACTTGGAATAATAGGAATGAAATTGCCCAAAAAAGATGTTAAACTATTTTTGTATGCCACCACAGCAGCAAGACTGCTGTTAGCAAAAAATTGGAAGTCTCAAGAAATTCCAATGGTGGAAGAATGGCAGATGAAGATGTTGGATTTCCTGGATCTAGCTGACCTGACTGGAAGAATCTGCCACCAGAAAGAAGAGGAATATCAAGAAGATTGGAAGAAATTTAAGGACTATTTGAATAAATATTGTAATATAAAAAAATAGAAATAACTTGAAAGTACTAAACAGGTCTAGGATTAAATTAGGATTAAATTAAATAATTGGGATTTAGAACAGTAAGAAAAGTGAATAAATTAGATAGGAGTTGGAAATATTTTTGTGGAAGAATGATATTGGAAAGCTGTTAAATGCAGATACAAGGAAATTCAGAAGGGAGGGATTTGAGAAAGTCAATTTACAATGTAAATAAAATGTGGGTTTTAAGGGATATGGGATAAGGATTATGTTTTTTATTGTGGTTTAGGGGTTTTTTGTATGTTTTTCTGCTGTTGTTTCTCCTTTTTGTCAGGTTGCTTTTGTTGTAATTGTGAAAATTTAATAAAAATTTTAAAGAAAAAAAAGGACAAATGGATTTAACAATAACATTACATTGGGAATAAGGTCTGGGGAGGAGACTAGCAGTGCCTAATATGCACCAAGAGGTCGCTGGAGGGGTGACTTGGGGTGGGGAGCTGCCAAGGAAGTAGCAGCAGTGCCAGTGGCATTCCTTGGAGGTCAGATCTGCTGCCCCTGTGGATCCTGTCACCTGAGGCAGTCGCCTTGCCTTGCCTCCTGGGTGGGTCGGCCCTGTCAACACTGCAGTAATGTGTGCATTGAGTCTTAGACCCCAATTACACTACAGGGAGAGGTAGCCATTACTTGACAGGTCACCATTTTGGCCGTTATTAATTCACAAATTGTCATTTCCCAAACCTCTTCATGATTAATGCCCTTATTATACCCAAATTATGCTTGGTGGCATGGAGTATGTTAATTCTTAATCGGTCCCATTTCTGAAGCTAGGGATAACTCAAGGTCCAACTGGTGCCAGCTGGCTTTTTGTTGCCTGCTGCACAGAAATCTCCTCCTTCTGTGTGATTTATATATCCCCCCCCCCCATATTTGCATTAGAAGGGTAAAATTCTGATTGATGTGGTTTTGGTAAGAAATCGTATTTGTTCCATTTTGCCTTTCAGCTTCTCTGTTTGTCCTGCTCCCCTTTCTTCTGACTGGGTCAAGCTCAGACGTGGGTTGCTTGCCAGTGCTGGGGCCTGTACCACAGTCTTGACATCACAGTAGCATTTTCCTCTATTTTTGCAGTGAAAGCTGCTGGCTTGTTGGCAGTGCATGTAATTACCATCTGAGAGCTTTCTTGATTCCAGTCTGTCCTTGTCTTTTCTCACATTTTCCACTGCTACAGAAAATCCTTTTTGCCATAAATGTAGTGACTGAATAAACAAATACTGGTAAGTAAAAACCATTACTGCATCCAAAGAATTTCCTTCCTATCTGCTCACCAAAATGGATGGTTCTGTTATTAATGAATTGCCTTAAATCTGTACGAGTTATTAAATGTCTACACTGTGTTAACAAAGTACCTTGTTTATCTACTCTTTGCTTGGAGGCACTGGGTGGGAAATACTTAATATTTAGAGTATTAAAAAAACCAAACCCCTATATTTTGTTTTCATAGATAATAAAAGAATAAAGCAACAGTGGAGGGTGCAGTGAAGGAAACTGTTATATATATAATATCCCAGTCTGATGAAGAGCTCTAGAGAAACTGAAAGCTTTTGTGACATTCTGGTTGGTCCTAATAAATGTATTGCTTGATGGATTATGGGCCAACATCACTTTATTTGCTTTGTGTGTTTTCTTTTGTTTCAGCCTCACAGCTTGTCCCATCAAAAGAAATGCTCTCCTGGATAACATAGCATTCACTGAACATAGTTCACAAATCCACACAAATAGTTTACAAATAGTTTCGTGGTACTTACTCAACACTTCTGGAGCTGATCCAAATTCTTGTACTACCGGTTTCTAGGCTTGTCAAAACAATAAGCAATATTGATTTAAGGTGACAATTCTACACATCCAAGCACCTTAATAAATGTGTTTACACTCAAGAAGCACTTGCCAGGACTTGCTATCTTAGATGGAAAGCTCTTTGATATATAAGACATGGGTGATGAAATACTACTTGATACAAGAGCTGAGTTTGACTAATTACAAAAAGAGTATGGTGAGAGTATGCAGGTATATTAACATATTTCAAAACATCAATACTGAAAAGGATTAGCACTTTTGTCAGGAACTCTCACTCTGTGACGCTACATCAAATTGTGAGCTTCCCCACCAGCCAATCCTATAGCGCTGGGACAGGGAAACTCAAAACATGTTGCATAACAGAGTAAGTGTTAAAACATGTTTGGCATCTACTCTGCCAGCTAGTTATGCACAAGCCAAGCTAGTTTACAAACGCACGCAGAAAATTGCCAAACGTGAGTGGCAACACAATCGCTGGCAGGCTTTGATTACTGCTTCAAAATCACACAGATCCAGGGAATTCTGGTCTTTGATCAACAGAAGGGTGAGGAAATACCCAAGGGCAGTCATCCCTGCACCGACATGGGAATTGTTCCTGAAGAAATGCTTCTCACAGGCGGATGCTCCTTCTGACCACCTGACGCATCTGTTTACCCACTTACCTATTTGGCCTCCCACCGATCCTGACGAAATAGCCAAGCTAATAGCTCAGCTGAAACCGGGTAAAGCCCCAGGGCCCGATCTGATCCCTGCCGAAGCCATTAAACTACACCCAAAATGGTGGGCTGGCATCCTGGCCAAAACCTTCGATGCAATCAACGCTTCTGGCCTCATCCCCAAAATATGGAAGGAGGCCATTATAGTACCAATTCATAAAAAAGGTTCTCCAACGGAGCCGGAAAACTACCGTAACATCAGCCTCCTTTCGATCATAGGGAAAATTTATGCCAGCTTTTTGCTGACTAAACTATTGCGATGGGTAGATGAGACTAATCAGATTGGTCACGAACAAGCAGGGTTCAGAACTAAACGCTCTACAACCGATCATGCGATAGTTCTTTATCATCTTGCACGGAAGTACTCCTCTCCTCCCCGGGGCTACCTCTGTGCTGCCTTCTTAGACCTAAAGGCAGCCTTTGACAGCGTTCCTAGAAATATCCTATGGGAGAAACTTGCGAAACAGGGCATTGATAGAAGACTCTTATGGCTTATAAGTCAGCTCCACGAAGATACCCTTGCCAGAGTGAGACTTACTCCTGTGGGCGACCTCACAAATTCGATACCAATAAACAAGGGAGTGCGCCAAGGATGTATATTGGCTCCCTGTCTATTCAACCTATTCATCAGCGACATGCGAGCACCCCTAGTTAACTCTTCTCTAAGTACACACGCGCCTAGATTAGCGGACTACCGCTGCCCACTCCTTTTATATGCGGACGACGCGGTAATTCTATCTTATACACATGTTGGACTAACCAGAGCTCTGAAGATCTTTGCCACGTATTGTCAACTCAACCAATTAACCATCAACCATGTTAAATCCAAGATTCTTATTTTCTCCAGAAGCCGGAGATTATACGAATGGAAGCTTGGTGGAGCAAAAATAGAACAAGTTCTAAAATTTCAATACCTAGGAGTTATTTTTCAATACAATTTGGGGTGGAAAGCTCAAATTCAACACCTACTTAACAAGGCCAAAACTCTGTCATATGCGCTCCTCCGATTCTTTTTTTCGGATGGAGCTTTGCATGTTCCCTCGGCCCTAAAGGTGTTCAAGGCAAAAGTGGTTGCCGTGCTTGCTTATGCTGCCCCGCTTTGGGCTGTGATGACAGATCTTGCTCCTCTCGAGACACTGCAAAATCAATTCCTACGTCGGCTCCTAATGCTCCCCCTGTGCGTAAGCAACGCAGCCATGCGACTAGAATTGAAGATCGCATCCTTAGAAACTTGCCTGTGGAAGCAAGTCTTCAATTATTGGTTATCATTGTGGCATAGACTACCAAACCACTACCTTGTCCAATGCTTATGGCGAGATGAATTCTCTAGCCTTTGGACTAGTAGAATTCATGCCAAACTCCTGAGTTATGGAATCTCTCCTTCAGATTCCCTAAAACTAGACCAAATTACTGCTCAAAGACTGATCCGCCAAAGACTGGATGACATCGATCTACAGCGAAATTATATTTTTTTTTTTTTAAATATTTTTATTGGATTTTCAAAATTTTTTTTAAACAAACACAAACATATATCATAAACACAAAACACAAAACAGAATATCTGTAGTTTCATACCCTTACAATCATTACCCTCTTTCAGTGACTTCCCCCCACCCCCCCCAGCCACCTTCCCATTTCATTAAATATCTCAGCAAGTTATTTGTTCAAATCTCTTAAATATTATTCATATCTTTTCTTATAATTTATCCTTTATCCATTTTTACTTTAAATCCCATTATACATATTAAGTTGTTTCTCTAAGGTCGGCCTAATTTCTCTCCCATAAATTCCTTGCTCTTTATATTAAATCAAAAAACAATAATATTTCTATTCTAAACCCCAGACTTTTACCACTCTACACTCCCCTCCCCCTCTGTCCCGGTATTTGCCCCTTCCCACATTAATATCCAAAAGAAAAAAAAAAACAGATTTAACCCGGATTTCTCACATCAGAGGCCCTTAGGCCCCCGTTAATCACTCTCCAGCAGTTTTGTTTATAGTCCTTTTTATTAATCTTCTCTTCTCGAAGGAATTCTGTCACCAGTTCCTCATATTTTTCAAACAAAAACAGTCTTTGTCCAGGATCAACAGATCTCCCATGTTGCAGCTTAAAGAAGAAGTCTCCATCATACTTATTCGTTCTTTCGTAGCTTAATGTTTCAGTTGTTCCAGGGACTTCCATCTTTCTCTCTCTTTGCAGATTTGTGATCCATTGGTTGTCTTTTTCACTTCTTTTCCTCCCAAAAGTTACAGATATTTGATTGCTCTCTTCCTCCTGAACTCCTTCTTCTTTTTCTTCTTTTTCCCCCAGTTCTGAAGTTGTCTCTTTTTCTGCAGCTGCAGATTCTTTTTCCATCCGGTTAGCTCCACCAACAGATTTGTTTAGTTTAAGATTGAAGGTCATCAGTTGATCTCTCATGGCTAAGCTCTGCTCTTGCAGAGCTCCCACCAGGGAAAACATTTTTTTTATCTCTGCCAGTAGTTTTCCTTCCGCAGCCATTGCAATGTCTTTAGTTCCCTCCAGGGGGATTTCCATCATAGTTCTTTTCCAACAGTTCGTTACTTTGTTATTCAGAATTAGTTTGTTTCCAGTCAATTTAATGTAACACTTTTAGTCCCAACAATATAGTTATAACACAGTTTTAACTCAATTTCCAAGCTGACGTCCGTTTGACAGCTCTTTTGACAGCTGTCAAACACCTTGTTTTTTCTCTCGGGTTCCCAAGCAGGGCACTGCCCGGGTTCGGGGGGGGGTCCGCCAAAAGCAAAACCTCTGGGATTCCCCTCTCTTCACTCCAGCACAAGTAACTTTTTCAACCAATTTATGAAAGTGTTCTTTCTCCTTTCAACACCAGAGTCTTTCCGACTTAGTGCTCCTCTCCTTACTTTAAGTCTTTTGGTGGGGGGGGGAGTGTGGACTTCCTTTTTAACACATCCCCCGCTCGTACTCAAATTCAATGATAAAACTTTTAGTGCCAAAATTTCCTTCTACTCACGAGTTGTTTTTTCAGTCCAAATTTCAGGAAGAAAGATAGCGCTCTCCGGTCATGGCTCGCGGCTTCGCTCCGCCAAGGCAGCGATCGACTCTTAGCTCCACGCCACTCTCCGGTCCCCTCCGTAGCCTTTAAAAAGGCTCTTCGCGGGTCGGGGAGGGCGCTTAAGGTGCCCACCGAGTCTCCATGTCCGCAGGCTTCAGCGCCTGCGGTTTCTGAGGGTCCCCGTGTCGCCGGCACGGCAAGACCCGTCCTTAGCGGAGCCGATTCCCTCCAGAGCTCGGAGGGAATCCGCCATTACCCGTTCGCGCTATCCCGGAAGTCCTACAGCGAAATTATATGCTGGGGGGAGGTGTTTGTTCGCCTCAGAACATTGGTATCACATTAACTTACTGCGTTCCATCATACCTCTCCTCCCTTTCGACTGTTGCCCACAGACTGGCCTTCACCAAAGCGAGGTTCAACGTTTTTCCCTCCAGCGTCCTGAGACATAGATTCTCAAAGGGCCAAGCCCCCGCCATGTGCGAATGTGATAAGGAGACACCGGAGTCGCTCCAGCACATTATGTTCACTTGCCCCCTGTTCAATGTGCCACGGGCAAATTTGTTGGGATCAATCAAACAGAAACTAGAGGGTACCCCACCAAAATTCCACCTTGCCCAAATCTTGCAGGATAAGGATACTCATACGACCCTGAAAGTGGCAAGGTTCCTGGTCGCTGTCCTTACCCAAAAGCGACGCCAAGGAGCACTACAAGCTAACTAAGGCGTAGTATGCCATTCTATCTTATAGTATTTTATTGCTATAGTGGTGCTTTAGCGGCTGTTTTCCCCACGTGCACAAGTTGTTATTTATGTGTCGTTTTTACCTGTATGGGCCTATGGCCGTAAATAAAATTACTTACTTACTTACATGTTTGACAAAGAAGGGGAAGAATTAGCCATGGAAATGATGCTTTGGTGACAGCCTGAACACAAAAACGTGTGGGACAAGCTCTGGACTTGGTAGGATTTACTTGAAATACGCAGTTTAGGATTGGGCTATAAGGATTATGTTTATATTGTAAACAGCCCTATGATCCTGATGAAAGGCGGTGCAGAGATTTAATTAATTAATAAGAAGCTGTATAAACTGATGTATCGTAATTTGCACACATGTGCTCATAAAAACAATGGTAGAATTAGAGCTTCATTACAGCAAGAGATAAATGATAATTTTGAGAAAGTACAAGTTTTTAGGAGTTTTATGAAAGGTCCCGTCTCACCTGCACCCCCGGCTTAATCAGTTGGTTGAATCAAAAGCATGAACAAGCTCTGTAGTCTGCTTATCCAGTTAACAGAAGACAGGTTGTTTCTAGCACAAGGCTATATACCTACCACACCTTTAAAGCACATTCTTTCCCTCAAAGAATTCTGGGCACTAGTTTAGTTTGTTAAGAAGAAGAGGAGGAGTTTGGATTTGATATCCCGCTTTATCACTACCCTAAGGAGTCTCAAAGTGGCTAACATTCTCCTTTCCCTTCCTCCCCCACAACAAACACTCTGTGAGGTGAGTGGGGCTGAGAGACTTCAGAGAAGCGTGACTAGCCAAAGGTCACCCAGCAGCTGCAATGTGGACGAGCGGGGAAGTGAACCCGGCTCCCCAGATTACGAATCTACCACTCTTAACCACTATACCACACTGGCAATCAAGGGTTTTTGGGAACTGTAACTCTGAAAGGGTTAAACTAGTGTTCATAATTTTTGTGGGAAAGGATGTGCTTTAAAGGTATAGTATGTATGCAGCCTAAATGGGAAGAAATTATTGAGCACCTCCGCAGTGCTCCTGTGGTGTGTGTCCTTTGAACAAGCCAATAATAATTTTCCGGTTCAGTGTTGACCTGTGCCGGTGATGAAAGCAGGGTATGTCAAACGGATGTAGTTCACTTGTAGTTAACAAAACCTTCGAGTCAACAGGTGAAAATGCTGCCTTCTGGGTTGATTTCTGTCATGAGCCCCATGGAGATGTCACACAGGGGATGGGCCAATTATGAGGGGGGGTTTGGGGGGGTTTAAGTAAAACAGGGAGTTGAAGCTAACTAACCCATAGGAGGACCCAAGCGGGTTGAGGAAGGTGAAACTGGGACCTCAAGGAATGCCTCTGCTGCAGGAGGGGTCTCAAGCGAGTCAGGAGCTGGATCCTGGGGAAGGTTCAAGTGGGTTGTCAGAGAGGTGAGCTACCCCCGTGATATCGGACATCTCTGGTCAGGCACCTCCTCAGTAAGCAGCCTCTGCCTGGGGACGTGTCAGAGAGTATGCATGGATCATCCATGACACAGAGAAGCCAGTGCCAGCACAAACAAACAGGACCAGCCCACTCCCAGAAGTGTCCATTTGATTGCTCAGATCAGAGATGCCTTCACAAACTGCATGCCGGCAAAACCTTTTGCCAACCATAAATGTATACATTTAATGGCTTCAGAGGATAAACTGAAAACACGTACCAAAAGATGAAACCGCAACATTGTTTTTGGTGCCATGCTTTTTATTTAAATGGAAGGGAAGGACTACACTGTACTAGGTAGGTAGCACTATGACAATATCTTACAGCACATCTTCTGAAAAAATAGGGTAGTAATGCTCCACAAAAGTGGACAAGTAAGCACACGATACACTGTACATTTCTCAACGGACGGTGCCCATTTAAATTAGAAATAAACAGAATTTGGCTTTAAACAGCCAAAGAATTTTTTCTTTTAAAAAAACCCACCAACAGTCATCCAAAAATGGTTTCAGTAGCTACCATGACTGTCAGAGCTTGAACACCTGGCCTAGAAATTAGGATGGTTGGCAAATTCTGTCATATAAACAATAAAAACACCCCGCTCCCTCGATGAAAGCACCGGTGTGTAACTGATAATGTCGCTGATGAACACCGGACTTCTCCATGAAAGGCTTTTATTTTCTTAAACAAGATCCCAAATGAAGACATACTGTCATTAGAAAATTTGCAAGCTTAAAAAGAAAAAAAGAAAAAATCCTGTCCTTAGTTCTCCTAGTATGTAGTAACATTTTAATCCCCAAAGTCTCAATTTTTTAATTGTAGTATTCACATCCTACCTTTCAACATTGCACAGACATCTTTTTTCTGAACGGTAGACAAAATTCATAATACATTCAATAATTTAAAATGACACTATGTTGCCACATTTTAAAAGAAATCCTGTTTAGATAGGTGTGCATGAATCAGTCAGTGGTATGTATCATTAAATTATATTTTTCTTTTAGCAGGAAAAGTTTAGTTAAAAATCCTTCCATGTGATCTCCTCCATCGTCTATCCCATATATGTCCTAGCAGCTCACCCCCAACTTGGGCAAGTTTTAACTTAGATGTATGCTTACATGGGTATACAATATATTTTCCCTATGCCATTAGTTGGAGGATAAGCCTCGTTGGTAGAATGCATAGACCTTCTATCTCCTATTTTTAAAATATATATAATATATACACAGTATGTTTACACTTGAAATAGAAGATGGGTTAGATATCCTGGTTCATATACATGCAAACAGTAGGAATCCGCTAACCACAAATAGATCAGAGCCACATACCTATTAAACAGGTGGGTTTTGTGTTGGGTTTTTTTTACAGTTTTAACAAATATACATAAATATAAGAACATAAGTTAAAGTAAATATTGATTGCATTTCTGAGAAAATGCTGATAAAGATCCCAGACACATTGATGCCTAAGGCCTTTTCATAATTTTAAAAAGGGCTGTTCTCTAAATTATTTAAGGACTTATCATTCCTATACATCATCTATATAAAGAACAGAAGCAGACTGTAGTGAAGTACTACCTCTCTGAGTCAAGCAGTTCAGTGGGAGAAGTGTACAGAATTTTAAGTTTTCCTTTGTAGGATGCATAATAAAAAGTAACAAACACTTTAGACAGCTAGTTCAAAACTGTCTTGAAGTTCCAACACTTGTCACAACACTGAAACGGAACAGGTTTAGCAATAATTCAAGTCTTTTCCTGAGAATGAGGTTCCACCTAGATCCCCTCCAACCCCCCAACTAAGTCCTCTGGTGTACAAATGTCAAAAAAGCAATCACAAAAATAAGGGTAGGTTTCAAGTTTGAGCTTTTCCACCTGCTGAAACAGTGCCTTGCTATATCTGTATAGGAATCCTGACAATAAGAAAGAAAAAGAAAGCAACAAGCAAACCTCCAAACAGAAATAACTTCTCTAAAGGAATCAGATGTGCAGCCCTTTGTTAATACTGAAAAAAGGTGCCCCAGTGATTATTTTGTAAATGTTAACATTGCTGTATGTGTGTGGCTCTCAGCCATTCTTGGTTTCAATACACTCAAGATTGTCATGTATCATCATCAATACCATAATTTATATTAAACAAAATTAAATTGATGTCTTCGAAGAAAAATTACTTTGGTCCATATACTGAATGGCAACCTGGTGACACATCAGAATAGCTTTCATAGAGCAGGCTTACTCAATATAATTTTCTTCAAGTTTCTCAGAAGGACTCATACAAAGTGTCTACTTTTAAGACAATTAATACTGTTTTGCTTAGGATTTTGAAATAGCCATCCAGGCCGTAATCTCAGGAAGCAATGGTAGATGTCTGCATTTGTTTAGTGGTGTATTGTATTTGGGTCACCTGTCCTGCCACAGACACGTATCGTCCCCTTTGCTAAATCTCAGAATGTTAAACAGCAGTTTGGACTGAACTTCCTGTTCAGAAGAAAAATGCAAAACACAATAGTGCATGCAAAGATCTCCCGTCATGCTTCCCTGGATCAGGGCAATGGTGGATTTCTAAATATAATGACAATACCTTTATAAAATAAGTTTCCTTGTGGAACAAGCAATGACAGCCATCACATTTCCTTGCCAGAGGTTAAGACATGCTAGCAACATTTAATCCTAGATATCCTCTCCAAGGAACTTTCCTGGTGCAAAACCCTTTGAAATGAATGAAAGTCAAAAAAAGAACGGATAACTTCATTTCATTGCAAAAAGGTTTGTGCCCTCTGTTACCGGCAGGCCACTTAAAATTTAACGGTGTGGCAACTCAAGACAGAACATTTCTCCAGTGAAGATATAAAGAGCAGAAGAAAATTCCAAAACAAGCATAACACACCAAAGTATAAGGCAATGAATTTAATATATACTTTAATTTCAGTCACTACAGATTTGCAAACATTCAATAATTCAGTGTTTTAAAAACGAGAGGAAATGAACCCTATAAACTGTGAGCACATACCCATCTCCACTCTGAGTCAGTCTTTCATGAGCACACGAATGCATAATCACTTAAGTGTCAGTTTTCTGCAAGTCTTCAATACTGTGTTTACATTCCAGTTGTGCATGATGACAGAGCTTTTCTCTTCAGATCCGAGTTCAAAGAAATCTTGTTGGCAAATAAGAACCTATTTTCTAATAGGCAGCAAATACGAAGTGCAAGTTTGCCACAAACGTGGCAAAGTACCCTACCCCCCTCCGAGTTACTATGCCTTTGTAGGTAAGAGTTTTTTCGGTGTTACTGGTCTCTTGCTCTGCCACAAATGGCTGTGGATGGTAATAGCGTCGACACTGGCAGAGAGCGTTTTAGCAGGTATGTGGCTGAACTGCTTCCTGTCAGAGTTGTACTTATAGAGCCCCTCAATCATCTTCTTACTGATGGACTTGGGGCCTATTCCAGTCAACTTACTGATTTCTTCTGTCTCAGGGCAGTACGTGTACAAAGATCGGAACTGGCAGCCTGAGTCGCGGAAAAGGATAAGGAAGTTGTTGGCATCTGATTTTTCCATTTCCTGAAAGGGGGGGGGAGGAAAGAGCGTTCAAATTGTGCACAAGTTAACATCCAGTTTATGGGTATTTTCAGTGCTCCTACACTTATGACAGCAACTATTTCATGTTATTGAAAATGTAATAGCATTGTGAGCTTGGCTTATTTACACATGTATGAAGGCATCACAAATCCAACAACAGAGATACAACTTTCATATCATGGACCTGAAGTTGCACATTCAGTTGCCATTAACTGTTCAACAGTAAATTATAGACAAATCAAGTGTTATACATGCATGTGTGAACAAGCGATATAGGGTGCCAAGAGTAATTTTAAAAACTACATTCCTGGTGCACCAGAAAGTTATATTCTTATTTCAACTAATGTTATAACTATTTAAAAATCTTTAGCATCAGAACAAGCTCATGAGAAGTGTTAGTAGAGAATTTCACAGTGTATGTATTCCTATTCTGGCAAGAATATTGTATTAAGGAGATAGCTTAGTTTAGCAGAGGACCCAGAACAGAGGATGAAAAGGAGGTTAGGAGTTTCAGTGCTATGGCTGCACCAGGAATACCATTAATGCACACCATTAATGTTTACGGGGTCTTGGTAAACAGAAAGACTCCCCTCTGAACTTGCAGTGTAAAGAAAACTGTCCCCCCAACACTTCCTACCTACCCACAACCTGAACTTCAGATTTTCAGTTTCTTCTCTCCCCCCTTCCCCTTTACAGGTTTGCCTTACCTCTAATATTTTATTCTTCTGACCTTCGTTTACTTTTCCAGCCAAGCAGCAATGAGCCAAGGCATTCTGGATTATATGTTTGTTGGATTTTGCACTGGGTTCTTTGTACAGCTTTGGTCCTAGAGAGAGAGAGAGAGAGAGAGAGAGAGAGAGAGAGAGAGAGAGAGAGATTTTTCAAAACATATATATGAATAAATGAACATGGTTCAGAGCAGGCAGAGGCAAGGAACCTTTCTGGCTCTGGGGGCCAGACCTTTATAGCTGCACTCCATGGGCCAAATTTGACAGGTGGCCAGGGCAAGGAATTTCTAAAGAATTTCCTTCAAACCAAACTCTTAATACTCCAGCTTCTCAATCTTTATTATGGTTGGGGTATTTAACTACCACCTGATACTAAGTGAAGCAAGATTGTAATCTGGTACACTGGCTTGCTCTTATTACTCTGTATTACTTTTTCTCTGTTACTTATCGGCTTTCCCCACCACCACCACCACCCCAAAGCATCTACATGTTCTTGTTTGTAGCAAATAATTCAGCACCAACTCTTAATATACCAACCTGTATATTCTGTAGCAGAAGCCACAGAAGATGTCGTTGATGCATTTTCCCAATCCTTTTCTCCATTACGACTTCCACAACGACTTGGAGATACAAATCCTTCCACAGATTCAGACCTAAAAGTTGCATTTAAACAGGAAAGAAGATTTGGCCAATCTATTACCAAGCATAATTTCACAATGAAAAAATGGTAGAATTTCACAATGAAAGACCTGAAGATAAAGCACTGTTAAACACAAATATGGAATCAAATGATTTAACAGCACGTAAGTTCTTCCAAATATCCAAGTAGCTTCAGGAATGAGTAGGAAGAATGTCAACTGTCCATCAGGCAAAGCTGGCTAAATTCTGAAAAATTGGCGGGTGTTTCCAGCCCCTTTGCCCTTCTAAAGCTATCACAAATAAGAAAATCTGAATATGAAAGCATCCCCTCTAATTCATATTAGTCTACACAACTTAGAGAATTTAATTCACTTGTAGATATTTCAGTGGCTTCTTAAAATTAAGGAGAGCTGAATGATTACATTTTTAGAAGTGCCATCCTGTGTGTCACGAAATTAAAAGATTCCTGCTTCTTGGGAGAAAAGCAATGACAAACCTAGACAGCATCTTAAAAAGCAGAGACATCACCTTGCCAACAAAGGTCCGTATAGTTAAAGCTATGGTTTTCCCAGTAGTGATGTATGGAAGTGAGAGCTGGACCATAAAGAAGGCTGATCGGCGAAGAATTGATGCTTTTGAATTATGGTGCTGGAGGAAACTCTTGAGAGTCCCATGGACTGTAAGAAGATCAAACCTATCCATTCTTAAGGAAATCAGCCCTGAGTGCTCACTGGAAGGACAGATCCTGAAGCTGAGGCTCCAATACTTTGGCCAACTCATGAGAAGACTCCCTGGAAAAGACCCTGGTGTTGGGAAAGATTGAGGGCACAAGGAGAAGGGGACGACAGAGGATGAGATGGTTGGACAGTGTTCTCGAAGCTACTGCGGGAGGCAGTGGAAGACAGGAGTGCCTGGTGTGCGCTGGTTCATGGGGTCACGAAGAGTCGGACACGACTAAATGACTAAACAACAACAAATCCTGTGTGTGTTTATGTGTCTTGTGTATGCCATTCCGTGTGTGTTACTACAGGTTTTGGCTCATACCTAGCAATCTAATAAAAAAATGTACATATCAGCAGAAGCAATTAAACAATTCCCTGCAGCCTGGAAATTAAATATGTGTAGATCTGTTTTGTGGCGACCGTGTACGGAAACGGCTATAGGAACATACTCAAAGTTGGTCTAATCTGAAGAGCCATGAACTATTCTTAATTATGCATTAACGACTGCCTCACTGAATTCACACTGATGTGCCAAGTCACATAAATATGATCATTTCTCTCAAATGTAAATTGGAACTGAATATTTACCTTGGCGTTCTCTTGCCCGATTGCACACTGTCGTCTCCGGTGTTCAATGATGCCAACGATAGGCTAGATGCTGAGGGGAGATGGGGGGAACAGCAACACAGTGAAGGTGTGAGCCTAGGTAAATGCAAGGAACTTTAAAAGAATGCAGATACAGAAAACAGAGTCTGTGAATTAGATGCACCACCAGGAAAGAAAAGTTGCTAAGTTTTTAAAGAAATATTCTCTCTCTTTACTGGTCCTATGAACTCTACATCTGTAAACATTTAATGCGTATTTTATCCTCATAAGTCTTTATATAGTAAAGGTAAATGATAGTATGGTTATAGGTTGTTCTAAATATAAACATCACCATGGAGCTCTGTATCAAAAGTATGGAAACCTACTTTAAAAGTAGAGGCAATGTTGTCGTATTGGTCCAGGTCATGCTGACTCAAAATTTAACTATGTAAGGAGTGATGAAGCAATCATTCTTTGTAACTTTTCTAATGTGATAACTAGGCATAATGAAAACCAGCAGTCTGGTAGCATTTAACAACCCCTCTCCCCCCAATCTCTGGGCAAAATGTCAAAGCTGGAATTGCAGCATCAAGACTCCTCCTTATATTTATTACCTGGAGGACCTTTGATTGGAGTTTTAGGTGACTCAATATGATCTCTATGAATGGATTTTGGACGTGGCTTCTTTTGTTTGGACATGTGGAGGCGAGGCTTTATGACAATGTCCATATCTTCCATCAGTTTCAGCTGCTTCCGCCTTATATATTCTTGCTTAATAAACTCTCGACGTGCTCTTTCATCTTCCTTCTTCTGACGTTCTTCCTCAGACTTCCTCCTTAGAAATTCAACATCGCCATTAGCAAAGCCATCCTTCTCATAAACTAAAACCATTTTTTTCTGATTATAAGTTACCCGAATGCCAAGTATCCCTGTTACATTCCCAGAACATACCCTGGTTTCCAAATTTTAGTGTACATATTTTAACTGTACGCTCATGCTAAGCTTTGTGGAGCAATTCACACAAGTACTGGCATACTCCTAAAGATGCAGTTGAACCAGATTAGGGTAAATATTAAGTAAAATGCCCCTTAGTACTTCAGTACCACCTAACACTTTAGTATTGTGTACCCGTAAATATCAAATTTTGGGTTTCTTGGTAATATTCAAAGAATAATTATTTTGAAAGTTTAATATTCCTTAGTTATGCAAGAAATTTATTTTAGAATGTTCACATTTTCACATTTAACTGAAGATCGGACACACAGCGTTTCATTCATTCTGAACACAGGAGAGCTGCAAATAGCTTCTCTTTGCGAGTGATTGTTGCAGTGGCTGATGTGGGTGCCTTTTTTGCTCACTGAAGGGGTGAGGCACAGCCACACCAATGTGTGGCCCTGCCTCTTTCAGCTCTTTTAGATGTGGCAGCCATTTTGTGTTATGCCACACCTCTGGGCACCCATTTTGTGACTGGCTTTCTAAAATTTCCAAATGTGTCCCACTGGCCTAAAAAGGTTGGAGACACCTATCTTAATCAGTTAGTAGAAAGTTTTAAGTGATCTTAGCATAGGAAACAGTTTGACAACAAGGATCCCTCATAGGGTATAGCAATTAGGCATCTGATTTCTAAATTTAACTCTCTCAGAATGACTAGCATCTACAGTTGATCTTACTTTGTTTCTTCTTTCTTATATTCCAACTCTGCTTCCAGTTGCTGCTTCCGAAGTAAGGTTTCTCTTTCCCTTCTCAATCGCTTCTCCAGCAATGCCGCCCGCTTCACTGCCATTTCGTTTTCAGCCTTTTGATCATCCTTGAAGCAATATTTAGGAAGGAATGTCAATCATTATCTCAACATTGGTAGAAGACTCTATCCACAGTAGAGCCATTGAACTAAAATGGATTGCGATCCAAGAGACAAATTTAAAGATTGGTCTGAAGCAGGGGTGTGGCACCTGGGGCTTCCAGATGTTGTTGAACTACAACTCCCATCACTCTGATCATCGGTCATGCTGATTGGGATTGATGGGGCCAAAAACACGGGGACCAGCACAGGTTCGTCATCCCTGGTCTAAAGTTACTGAGACAACTATACCAAATTATGCAAGGTCTAAGGTAAAAGTAAAGGGACCCCTGACCATTAGGTCCAGTCGTGGCCGACTTGGGGGTTGTGGTGCTCATCTCGCTTTATTGGCTGAGGAAGCCGGCGTACAGCTTCTGGGTCATGTGGCCAGCAGGACTAAGCCGCTTCTGGAGAACCAGAGCAGCACACGGAAATGCCTTTTACCTTCCCGCCAGAAGGTACCTCCCCTATTTATCTACTTGCACTTTGACGTGCTTTCAAACTGCTAGGTTGGTAGGAGCAGGGACCGAGCAACAGGGATGGGGATCACCTCGTCATGGGGATTTGAACCGCCGACCTTCTGATCGGCAGGCCCTAGGCTCTGTGGTTTAACCCACAGCACCACCCACATCCCAAGCATGCAAGGTCTAGTACCTATTAAAATTAGATTGTTCAGTTGTAGTATTATACCCCACTGGAAGCTGTGCTAGATTAACCACTCCTCTATAAAGGGTCACACTCCTCTATGGACAGAGAATGTCTGTATTACACTCAACCACAATCCTGTAACCTATGATATGGTTTATTTACAATACATTTGCAGGGAGAAGTGAATACAACTCCACTTGCAGAGGAGCTTAAATCATTTATTATCTGCCCTAGTGTTTTATTTTGAACAATACACGATGGTGAGAAAGGCAACAGAGGTGAGTCATTCCCCAGCTCCTGCCTGTTGCAACTGTGCTTCAAAACAGCTTCTCAAGCAAGTGCTTAGCAAGCTGTTTGGAGCATGACTGTGAGGGGTGGATGATCCATGGAAAGAGTCAACCAAACACAAGCCACCCAGGTCCCACTCACCATGGACTCTTGCCATACCCTCTGTTACACAGGCCCTGACCATCTGCTCACCACCACCACCAGAGGCAAAAAGATCCTAAATGCATGCTTGAGATGTCCTCGTTCACTTACCTTGAAAAAGAATCCACAGCACACTTTTTGGTCATCTTCCAATTGTTCCTTGTCACTCTCACCCTCTGATTTCTCAACAGACTCTTCTGACTTTTCTGGTGGCTTCAAATCTGTGAGGGAAACTTCTATGAGGTTAACAGTTTTGGATGCAGGTTCTGGAAATCCTGGTGGGTTCAGCACCTCTTCATTTGGGGTAAGGCAGACAGTTTCTGTAATGGGCTGCGAAAGGACTTCAGACACTGTAGATTCCAGAGGCCTGGCCGGTTGTTCCTCTGGCTTTTCCTTTTCTGCCTGTTCTGCTTCTTTCTCACCTGCTGTTTCTTTGTCAGCCTGTCCCATTGTATTTTTGACCTTCAAGCGGTTACGTTCACCATCATCTCCAAAACAAACAAAAGATCTAGTTTGAATTGATACCTGACTTGGAGAAAATCTTCTCAAACGAGGAAGGCTGTCCACAGATCGCGGTGCAGTCAAAGTGCGATTCAAAGGTGTTAATTTCAGTTCATTTGGCCTAGGAGTCCTTTGCATTTTACTGGGGAGAGTGGAATTCTTCCTAGAGGATGACTGTGGGGACTGGTGGGAAGATCGGGGAGATTCCACGGAAAATGGGGCAACAGGGAAGGGTGAGCCCGCAAACCTTAATGAAGGCTTCAGCTCCTGAACCTGCTTCTGAGGAGAAGGCTGAGGTGGTGAAATAACCCAAGCCTGTTGCTCCCTCATCTGCATAAGCATCTCTTGCTGAAGTGAGAGGCGTTGCATTTCTTGCTGCAGGAAATGCAGAGAAGAATTGAGCTTCTCAATAGATTTTGTATATTCCAGAAGGTCACTGTCATTTAAGTTTTCTTCCGAGGGGCTCACCAAATTGCATTGCTTTTCTATATCAACCGGTGTGTTTGGGGACTTCAGCCATTTCACATGAGGATTTTCAGTGCTTGCTTTAATTGCCTCTGTGGCCTTGTTTAGTTGCTCACATGGCTTTTGGGCATCTTTTTCTTTCGGCCTACTGCTGTCAGTGAACACTTTCTCATCCTCTGCTCCAGCCGCCTCTTCTCTAAGTGGTGAAATCCCGTCACCTTTCTTTTTCACAATGTTAAGGAATGCCGTCCTTCCCATTTTTTGTCTCTGCTTCGTGAAAGCAGCCTCAACCTTCTTCTTCTGCGCTTCAATTGCTCGCCTCTTCTCTTCCAGCTTCATTTTCAGTTGCACCATTTCAGAGGCCAGTAACTGTGTGGTATCTCTTGCCTGAGGGAGAGGAGATTCCTCAGGTATTTGAGCCCAAGAAACCATATGAGGAATGTTAAGCTCAGAACCTTCTGGTGTAGTTTTCTGAGAACTGCTGCCACTACTTCTGCTGTCTGTATGATTCAGCTTCTTAAATTTCTGCTCTGCAAAGCTGGTCATTTTAACACCTGAACTTGAGGACGCGCTACTGCCTGCTTGTGATTTGGCACTTACTGAGCTTGGACAAGGGCTCAATTGTTCCTTATGGTTGATGCCTCTGCTATCAAATTCTTGAAGGAATCGAGATGGTTCTTCCATATCAGAGTCCAGGCTTACAGTATAGTCCCTCAAGGTTGAATCCTCATCCATAGTCTCTGGAATGTCTGAAGGGACATGTATTCCAGTATCAACTTCTGTATTGTCAGTCATGGGACTGAGAGCACTTTTTGTATCTGCAGTAATATCGGGATTACTCTGGTTGGGTTTAATATTTGAATTCAGGATGCTCATCTCCTTGTTGTGAAGGAAAAACCCATTTGTAATTTGCTCTGGCTGAGTAACACTGGGAGATTTCTCACTATCATGGATAATCTGCAAAGCCTGCTCAATGCTTGGTGTCTCAATCCGATTGCCAAATTCATCGGTAACCAACCTGTTTTGCAGCGCTCCATTGGGCAGGCTGTATGGGTTAATCTGGTTCGCATTCCTTTGATTGCTGTCGGCCTCTAGATCACTGCAAAATTCTGTATCCTTTTCTTCTTCAATATCTTCACTTTCCTCTTCGCCATTCACAGGCTTGAAGGACAGGTTCTTTCTAACAAGTCTGGGCATACGGCTGGTATTTTGCGCAATGCCTTCGTTGCTGAGAGATCTAGTCATTCCTCTGTTTGGAGTCTCACGGATGCTGTCCTCTTTATCAAAAGAAATGTCAAATGAAACACCATGTGCTGAAGATCTAGAAAGGGAATTAAAAATGAGACTGCCATTAAAGCAACCCTCCATTTAAAAGGTTGGAAATATTCCAGCATTTTTATATTGAAGAAACAATATATTTTATTTTATAGCATTAATGCTGGCTTCAAACTCTAGCAGTAAAATGCAATACAAGGTTACAGCATTATTAGCATTATCTAGTCCTACATCCATTGAGCATAAAGATATGGTCTGCACCAAATGTTTGCTCATTTCAAGGTTTGGGGCCCTCCATATATATAGTAAATAAACAAATCCCTACCTTGCCTCTTTTTGATCTTCTGTGCAGCCCTTGTTTCTCACATCTGTTGCCCCTTTGCTAGGGCTTCTTTCTGCTTGAACTATGTGATCCCAGCCAGCCAGGGATCAAGCAGTAAATATGATATTATATCGTTACAGCACTACATAGCCAATCAAGATATGACTACCTGGTGTCACTGAGGGCAAACAAAACAGACAGAGTGAGGGCTGTTCTTCTTGGACTGGTCATATAGGTGATCCCAGCCAATGAGATCACCAATTGCCCTCACTCTGAATGGGCAAACACTTTTACCCTCTTTTTGTTACAGTTTGTTGAATGACTGCCAAGCAGAAGGGTGCTTTTTCCTGCAGAAAATTACTTCACATCCATTTGGCTCAGGCCCAACAAAAATCTACAAGTGTTATTTAATCTTCTGTTACATACATGTCTTTCTTGTTCTGAATAACTTGCAAAATGTCCTTGTGACCATTATATCATTTTTGTAAATATAAAAGTGAAAACCCTTCTCAAAAAGGAGTAGGGATGTCCATTCTCTCTTGACAATTGACAGAAGCAAACAAGCAAGCCAGGAAGAAAGACCCACCACACAATTTGAGCTACAAGAGGAGGCTCCTAAGTGGTGCAGAACTTCCATCTATTTTCCCTTTCTAAAATGCATGTGCTGGGGGAGGACATGTCGTGTTCCTTCTAGGGTAGTTTGTCCATCTTTGGTCCCCACCCTGCACTCAACTCTTGCCAGTGGCTCCTAGAAGCTGTCTGCATGGGACAGCAGCCACACCCTGGGAACAACTTTGACTGGTCGGATAAATGAGGTGAAGGGTAGTCAATGGGTCTCAAACCTTCAGTGAGTTAGGGACTTTCCCTGCATTCAAAGACAGGTTCTGGCAGTTTCAGCAGACAAGACCAGTAGTGGGTCCAAGGATCAAGAAGGCAGTTTCTGCACATGCTGTAGAAAGAAGTGAGGGGCAGATGGGGCTCATCTGGGAAGGTAGCACATCTAGGAGAAGGAAAACTCTGATCCTAAACCTCTGCTGCCTTGTGGGATATTATTTTGGAGATGAAAGGGCTAAGGAGTGAACCCTACACAAATGCAGAGTGGAGGCCCTAAGATAGTTGGATGGAGACTTGTATGCCTCCTTCCAGCAACTCCTGATGCCAAGCGTATTGCTTTCACATGTAGCACGTACATGCACAGGATCTGCTTACTCTGTACCATCTTCCACAAACGAGAGGTTATGGATCTTAGAAGTGGGGCCTATGTCTACAGATTTGCATCTATAGAGCTTTTCACTTTAATGATTCTGGGCGACATCCAACGACGCTTGCCTGCCTGTGCAATGGAAATCCACTTGCATAGCAGGGCCCCAACACTGGTTCTGGAGGGCCCCCCAAACCTCTGCAGGGTGAGGAGGAAAGATAAATGCAGAAGGCACACTTGTTCATGCTATATTAGATCTTGCTTTGTATGTGTATATGAATCCTGTGGCTTTTCAGTGTACTTCCCCATGTGTAATCCATGAACGGTTTTTCAGAGCAAGGCTACTCAATTGAAGGATTAATCCCCTTGCATCACACAATAGGAAATGAAACATTATGGCAGTATGGCACCAACTAACCAATGACTTACCTCTTTTCTTTGGGCCATGTCCCTACGTATCCATCCATATAAGACATAGATGTAGATCGTCTAATGCCGCCTATCCAAAATCAAAACAAAAAACATATAAGGGTGAATTCTTTTGAAACTTTTAAAAAGATGGTTAAAAAACTTCCAGTTAACAAATCAAATAGGTGGCTTCTGCTCTTGATTCGATTTAAAGCAGACAGACCAAATAAATTAATTTACATCTCATTCAACATTTTGCAGAAAATTATCAAAGAATGCGCATCTATGGCTCTGTACATTACTATCCAGGTAAAGCCCTAAGCCAAAGTACTTAAATTCACCGACATCAGTTACGTTGGGAATGCAACCATTCAGTGTACTTCTGTCAACAATAAATAACATGAATTGTGTTTATGCCATTAATACTAATCCCCTACTTAAAAATATGCTTTACCGTGGAAAAAAAGAGATACACAGAGATGGGAATCACAAAAAATTAGTTCTACAGAATATTCCCACATTGGTCTATATTACTGCTTGCCTATGCCTTGTACTTTAAAAAGATACAGAATGATTCAATTGAACTTGAAAATTGTGATTCGCTCGTTCCTATTTCTCTTGCTCCACTTTTTTGTGTTAATAATGGATAGCAAGGGAATAGAGTATCATACTATGATGAGAGATCCAGATTCAAATATCCACTGAGCCATAAAACTCCCTAGGCAACATAGCATCAGTTACTATCTTCATCATAAGCTACCTCTCTGGGCTGCTGCAAGGATGAGGTGGGCCAGAAAATGAAAATGCATATTGCATAAATAAAGCTTTCCAGGATAGATCTAACATAGGAATCTGCCTTATATTGACCCAGATGCAGACCATTAATCCAACAAGGTCAACTCTGTCTACTACACTGACTAACAGCAGCTCTCCAGGATTTCATACAGGTGACATTCCCAGCAGGGGAATCATGCCTTTCCACCCAGGCTTGCAGCAGCTAGATGTCTGCCTGCCAGCCTGCACACTTCCCTGGCCACTCCTCTGCTGTTCTGGGCGGCCAGATGTGGCACACAGCCTCCTTCGGAAAGGGAACAAGGGATGGGATGAGGCACCAATACATCTCCTTGCCAAAGCTGCAAAGAATGGGGAGCAGTAATATAGCTCCCTGCCAAGGGTGCAAGGAAGCCCAGGTACGTGTCAAGAGCCAAAGTCAGGTGAAGGTGAGCAATTAAAAAAAACACCAGTGTCAGTGAAGTTAACTTTTTATTCAAAGAAACAAAAACAGCCTAGTGATCCCAGCAACTCTCCCCAATAGCTCTAGCTCCAATGAGACAGTTGTGAGGAATGAAGGTCCCTGTTTTCCCACAGCTGCCTAAGTCCCCTCCTCTCCAGGGCTTTCCCCCCAAGAAATCAGAGACTATGTTGGTGCGCAACCAAACTCTCCTCTGCTCTTTTCATTTCTATGTGTGTTCCGGGAGACCAATGGGGAGGGGAGCTGGTCACAGCAGGAGGGTAAGACTCCCTGGCTTCTTCAGCAGCCTGCCTCTTCCCTGTCTCCTGGCCCCACTCCTCTCCAGCCTCTGGTTCTGGACTGCTGTCTGTCACATCCTCTTCCTGTTCACTAAGCCCTGTTGCCTCTTCAGCTTCTGACACCTTTCTTTTCCCAGTCTGCTCCCTCTGACCACTCATCGCCATCCTACCACCAGCCCCCTGGCTCTGAGCCTTCTTCCCTTGAGGGCTTCCTTGGGGGTTCCCCAGCGGGTGCCTCCCACCACTCTTTTGCATCCAGTCAGTCCAGCCCTACTTGGAGATCCTGGGAATTCAACATGGGATTTTGTACAAGCAAAGCAGCTGGTCTACTACTGTGCTGCAACCCTTCCCCTTGTAATTCTAATAGTCTAATAATTCTCGGCACTCATATGTAGCATTCTGTAGTTTAATACTTAAAGATAAAATTAAATAATGGTTGGAAAAAAGGTTCCCTTCTTCTGGCAGAAGACATACTACCAACAAAGGAAGGGAACCTTTGGATAAAACAAATATGAACAGGGAAAAAGCAGAATATCTCAGCTTTTTGCTATTACCTGGAGCAGGTGTATAAGGCTGCTGGTGAGCATGGCTAGCAGCTGGAATCTGATGAGATGGTGGGAAAGCTGGGCATTCCACACTGCAAACAACCAAAAACAGAACACCACGGTTAACTTGTTCTAATTTAAAATCTCGCAGCCCTGAACATTTCAGGAGACAATATCATGCTTTAAACTAGGCCTGAAAGCATGAATTTAGTGTAATTAAAATATATTTCTAGATTTGAGAGGTCAAATTTTAACTGAATCTGTTATCATATGAAAAGGTATTCAGAAATACTTGTATTGGCATAATAATTTGTACTTCTGTCTCAATTCAGTCAAAGAGCTAAATATAAATTTCTTACAACACGTGAGTTATCTGTGGCATCTGAGGGGAATTATTATCTTCATTACAGAATTTCTTAAAACATCACATAACTGCGATATTATGGCATTTTTAGAAATTTTAATTCCATCTATGAACTGCGTGTTGCAAATAATATATTCGGTGCTAGTAGTGTTACAGTGTTTATAGCTCACTTGGAGAAGAGAAGCCAAGGAGTAAAGTGAAATTCTCCCTCAGTTTTTCACAATGCCACATTCCTTTTTCACAGGTGTGAAAGGCTGCTGGAAGAAAAACTGAAACCTGCCCCCCATGGAGACACAGCTGATTGTGCATTGGTCCTTGTATCACAGACGAATCTTATGGATACCACCAACCAAACATTTATAAAGGCTAATTGACTTCCTGCTGAATAGAACACCAGATCCTTAACAAACAAGATATTTGGGCCCTACAAGGCTCTATTAATTCCACTAGCAAGTTTATAAGCTGTCTCAGTGACAAAATGAGGACTTTGTGTCTGACACTTGGAAGAAAGAGCTTGTTGTGGTGGTGGTTTGAAAATAGCCTCGCTATGGTTGGTATTAAAGCTTGTGGTTAGGTTAACAATAATAAATAAAAAGAGCCAAGCCAAAAAAGAATCACTGTTGAGCACTGTTGTTGTTTTTTAGTTAAAACTAGCCATATAAATACCTACAAAAAGGAGGTTGGGAATTATACCTGGCTATCAGGTCAGAATCGTGTGAAACTTCTGGATAGTTTCTTCTATTGGCATTGGCAGCAGGAACAGAGGATGCTTCTTTTGCAACATCAGCTAAAACAAAGATTGACATTTTATATATTATAGCTGTAGAAGTAAAAGTCAACAAAAGAACAACAGCCAAGCTGGGATCCATAACATCAGAAGAACAAGCAAGTTAACACCATACACATCCATATAAATAACTAAATTTCTTAGCCAGAAAAATTTAAAGCAACCAGTTTGACACAACTCTAGAGTAAATTCATGTAAGAACCAAGACACAGGCAAAGCTTCAGTTGGTTTAGAATGCAGCAACAAGGGTGCTCATGACAATGCAGCTGTGTGAACATATTAGAACATTTGCCTGGGTTACCAATATGCTCCTGGGCACAATTTCAAATCACCTGCTACCAATTTTTTTTAAAGCTAGCAATGCCAGGGATTGAAGCTGGGACCTTCTGCATGGAAAGCACCTGTGTGGCATTACCACTGAACTACGGTCCCTCTCCTCAAACCCTGCCCAAGCTCCTGCTGCTATTTGCACTGTGGAAAGGGGGTTTGAGAAGACATTTGCCTGTGTCTGGGCAGATGCAGCTAATGTGACTTCCCATCCTCACCAACTGTAAATATGACCCCTATTTTAAAACTAGTTGCTGGCCAGGGGGTTATGTACTGAGTTAGCACTATTTTAACCTGACATCCATGGAGCGCACATAATTTAGCATAATGTGAAGCAACTACAGTGGGGCCTCGCAAGACGAAATTAATCCGTTCCGCGATTCTCTTCGTCTAGCGGTTTTTTCGTCTTGCGAAGCAAGCCCATTGACAGCTTAGTGGATTAGCGCTATTAGCGGTCTAGCGGCTTTTAGCGATCAGCTGAGAGGCGGCTTATCAGCGGAACAGCTGATAAGCGGCTTAGCGCTTAGGGAAAGGGCGAAAAAAACCGGGGGGAAAACCGCAGGAACTCGCAAGATTTTTTCATCTTGCGAGGCAACCCCATAGAGAAATTCGTTTAGCGAAGCACCTCGAAAAACAGAAAACCCTTTCGTCTAGCGGGTTTTCCGTCTTGTGAGGCGTTCGTCTTGCGGGGCACCACTGTAAGAAGAAAGGTTACCTTGAGGATGAACTACAACTCGAGGCTGAACAAATGATGGCTTCACTACTTCAAACCACCAGAAGAGCTCTGCCATGAACACCAAATAATTGCTCTGTAAATTAGAGATGGAAGCTTAATTAGAAGTAAAAAACATAGAGATGAATTCAACATTGTGCCCTTTAAACTGTTCTATCAGCACAAGAACTTCAACTTGCTGGACAATATGATCTCCTTTCTACTCCCCCCCCCCCCCCCGCTGTTCTGGAGATTCTACACACACACACACACGCTGATGGCGGGGAGGAGGCAGAAAGTTGCATTGCACTAGTGAGGCTTTATGTGGTTGCATTTGGTCCATAGAGTATAAAGAAAATACACCTTTCTAGAATTGAGGGAAGAGCACATGGACAGTATATTAAGTCTCTCCCCCCCCCCCCCATTGTTGCATCTGTTCTGTACTAAAAAGCGAATCCATGGTCAAAACAACAACAATGTTGTGTGCTTGATATGACAACTACCATAAGAGGCTTAATACTACACAGTACTGCTAAAAACCACATGTAGAAAATTCCCCAAGCCAATGTTCAAAATGTAATTACTTGGGCACATCTTTGAAGATAGCAGTAATGTGGCTTCATGAAATTTGCTTGTATTCTTGCATGCCATGAACTTAATGTGCTAGCAGGTTCCTCATATGAATGTCAAAGCCATAGCCTGACGGACTGACTGGACTACAACAATAAGTGATAGAAGCAGGGAATAGTAAGCAAGGATAATGGTACCAGTTTTGAGGAAGAAATGGAAGGTTGAAATGCAAAGTCTGTCATAATTGGGAGGCCCCAGACAGGACTGAAGGAAGAAACCACTGCAGGGGGTCCCATTCTAGAGGAACTAGATTCAGTGGTATCTGTAAAATTAATATGTTGCTATGGTTTTTGCCCTGCAAGTAAGAACATTAAAATCCAATATATTTTTCAAAAATGGCAAAGATGGTACAATTTAAATTACTGTTCATGGTTTACATTCTTTTTCAAAGACTGAGTAAAATACTTTACGATTCTGGTCAGACTACTAAATAGCTTCTGACTATACCAGTTTGTATTCATTAAATACAGATAAATGGCTTTGAGTATCATTTCCCCTCCTGGCCACAAGATGGCAATAAAATGAAAGACTAAAGCGCTATATTTCAGCTGTCAAATGAAGCGATTAGGGTAACTCTTTACTCCTATACCTTTTACAATACAGTGTTATCTTGGTTCTCGAACTTAATTCATTCCGGGAGTCCGTTTGACTCCTGAAACCATTCAAAAACCAAGACACGGCTTCTGATTGGCTGCAGGAGTTTGGCTTCCAAAAAACATTCACAAACTGGAACACTTCCTTCTGGGTTTGCGGCATTCAGGAACCGATTTGTTCGGCAACTAAGCCATTCGGGAACCAAGGTACGACTGTACATACGTCCTTCATTACCATGCCATGTAACAGTATAGCCATTCATCAACATTTTACTAAGAGCATATTATATTTTAAAACTGAAAGATGACAGAAGGTATAAAAGAACACATAAGTGAGGAAGTAGCTGGAGTCAAGATGAGATGAAGGCCCCAGTGAGGTACTGTGTATCACTGCCAGCTTGGTTGGCACTAATGCAAAAAACCCCCAAACCTCCCATGCATAGCTCCTTAGGGTGGAAGAGAGAAGAGAATGTACAGTCATACCCCATGTTACATTTGCTTCAGGTTGCGCGTTTTCAGGTTATGTCCCGCGGTGACCCGGAAGTACCGGAAAGGGTTACTTCCGGGTTTCGCCGCTTGCACATGGCATGCGCAGATGCGCAAAATGATGTCACGTGCATGCGCAGAAGCAGCGACCCGCGGGTTGCGTTCTTTTCAGGTTGCGAATGGACCTCCGGAATGGATCCCATTTGCAACCAGAGGTACCACTGTACTATTTATTGGTCCCAGATACCAATGCCTTCTCTAAGACCATTGGTTCATCTAGCTCAGTACAGTGGTACCTCGGGCTAAGTACTTAATTCGTTCTGGAGGTCCGTTCTTAATCTGAAACTGTTCTTAACCTGAAGCACCACTTTAGCTAGTGGGGCCTCCCGCTGCTGCCGTGCCGCCGGAGTACAATTTCTGTTCTCATCCTGAAACAAAGTTATTAACCCGAGGTACTATTTCTGGGTTAGTGGAGTCTGTAACCTGAATCGTATGTAACCTGAAGCGTATGTAACCCGAGGTACCACTGCATTGTCTTCCAAGTGTCACCCTACACTTACTGTCAAAATTTCAGATGGAGGACGTTCCCAGTGCTACCTGGAGCACTGAACCTGGGGCGTTTTGCATGCAAACCAGATGCTCTATCACTGACCTATGGCTCTTCAGGAAACTGGATATGGTCATGGAGCAGCAGGGGAGGCCAGACCAAAACCAAACTTACTATGACCCAAGGAAGAAATACAAGGAGCTAAAACTATAGCTAGGACCATCCCTGACGAGGTTGAGGAAGGACTGTTCAACTTCTTCCAAATGTTTCCAGTCGTAATACACGATGACATCATAAAGAGATTTGAGCACACCGCAAAGTAAACTAGCTGGGAGTTTGGAACAGGCAATTCTTAGGACAGATTGACTCTTACTTAGGACAGAATGATCCTCTACTGCTCAGAAAGTTGGTGCACTGATGCTCATGCTTAGGAGCAGACTAGACAAAGAGAACAAAAGCCTTATGAAATGGGCTCACATCCCAGAAAATGAAAAGAAATGAGGAAAATAAGCTTGGTGTAATGATGTCAGATTTGGACCTTTATCATCTGTGTATAATAGATCCTCATGACAGTGTAATAATTGGTCAAACCTTGTAAGAAGCAGTGGCTAAATATCAGAGGTATTGTTTTTTCCCCTTATGGTATACCGTGGGTGAATGAGGAAGACCTGTGATCCAGCCTTTCTAAATATTTAAGGAAATTTGATATAGCTGCTTTGCCGGAAACCTGAATGCGCACAAAAATGTGATTAATGGGTGTTTAGTATACATGCCAACAGCGGCAGCACCCATAAAGAGTGGCAGAGCAACAGGAGATTTAGCCCTTTTGATAGCCACAACATTAAGGCTTATAGTAAGTCTTTTGTTTCAGTACTCTTCCAACCCTGTGTTCCCCACTATATGATAATTATTCTGGGACCAACTGGAGGCTGATTTACTAAATCTGCAAAATGAATATTCTATTGCAGGTGGTGTGTAGGACTTACTTTGGTATAGACAAAGCTAGGACTGTGCTGTTAACTATCTTAAATCAGTCTGGAGAAAGAGTTTTTGATCAAAGAAGATGGGATGAGTAATCAGAACACAAAAGGATTGTAAAATAGATATGCTTTATAGTTCATTCTGTTATATAGTTTTAATTTAATTATTCTAAATGGGAATTCTAAGGAAGGTTTTGATAAGGCGTTTACATATTTAGGTCCCACAGGAGTGAATGGAGTTCTTAGGACTTTATGAGTGAGAAGAATGTCCAGAAAGTGACCAACAACCACTGTTGGTTCAATTTGCATTAAATGGCAAAACAAAACTTTTGCCCTCTGAACAAAGCCATAAAATTGAATCAGTCCAAACTACAAGACGCAAATAAGGACCAGTGTGAACTGGTCATCATACATATTTTAAGCTGCATTTTTTATAAGCCTGCAAGCCCAGAAAACCAAGTTAAAGGAGTGGAATATAAATACAATGAACAGACAAATTCCTTTTTCAATTACTGTGCAGGATGTTTGCTGCAGGATAAGATTTATAAATATGAAAAATAAGGGGGGGGGGGCTAACTGATTTTTAAAAAATGCTTGACATCCAGAAACATAGCTCAAACACACACACTACCCCCTCCCCCACTATACATTTTAGTAACATCATGGAAGACTGTTTTTGAGCCTCAACATTGTAAAAGCCATTGGCTCTGTTTGACTGATTTCTAAGCTCAGCTTTGAATGAGCCTTTGCACATGTCTGCAGTTCCTTTGCTCTTCTCTTCTCTTCTTGTTGCCGCAGTAATTTCATGCAAGCTACAAATGGCATTGGAATGAGAGGGGGGAATGCTGCCTTTGATATTAAAATGAACAGGAATATTTTCCATTCAAGAGAGAAAAGAGGTGGGAGATAGCACTTCAACATTTTTTTATTGGATTAAAAAAAAACACATTATACTGAACCAAGTATTTCATGCAATATACAGGTCAGGCTCCAAAGTGCTGCTCAGGCAAACTTAAAGGGTTTGCACTAGCCCCATGGAATGTGCCGCAGGGGGACCAAATAAATAAATAAATAAATAAATAAATAAATAAGTATTTAACGCTTTAAACAAGTTTTAAATCTTGTTCAGATCCTGCCTATGACATCTACTGAGCCACCTATTATCTCTCCATACACCATACAGTATTTGACAACATTTCAAAACGCTCAGTAATTTATTTAACACTAGAGGGTAAGGTTGAGATCTCCAGTTTTACTTTGCAAGCATATTCCAACCTTCATTATTCTCTATAAGCTAGCCATTGACTTAAATGTCACAAAAGATGAGGTCACAGTGCACTAAAAGCAGTGTTTCCCAACCTTGGGCCTCCAGCTGTTTTTGAACTACAACTCCCATCATCCCTGACTAGCAAGATCAGTGGCAAGGGATGATGGGAATTGTAGTCCAAAAATAGCTGGAGGCCCAAGGTTGGGAAACACTGCACTAAAGGAACAATCCCTTTATTCAACTACATTAGTGAGAGCTTCCAAAGGAGTTCTCATCCTTTCATAGAATAGAATCATAGAATCATAGAGTTGGAAGAGACCACAAGGGTCATCGAGTCCAACCCCCTGCCAAGCAGGAAGCACCATCAGAGCACTCCTGACATATGGTTGTCAAGCCTCTGCTTAAAGACCTCCAAAGAAGGAGACTCCACCACACTCCTTGGCAGCAAATTCCACTGTCAAACAGCTCTTACTGTCAGGAAGTTCCTCCTAATGTTTAGGTGGAATCTTCTTTCTTGTAGTTTGGATCCATTGCTCTGTGTCCACTTCTCTGGAGCAGCAGAAAACAACCTTTCTCCCTCCTCTATGTGACATCCTTTTATATATTTGAACATGGCTATCATACCACCCCTTAACCTCCTCTTCTCCAGGCTAAACATGCCCAGCTCCCTTAGCCGTTCCTCATAAGGCATCGGTTCCAGGCCTTTGACCATTTTGGTTGCCCTCCGCTGGACACGTTCCAGTTTGTCAGTGTCCTTCTTGAACTGTGGTGCCCAGAACTGGACACAGTATTCCAGGTGAGGTCTGACCAGAGCAGAATACAGTGGCACTATTACTTCCCTTGATCTAGATGCTATACTCCTATTGATGCAGCTCAGAATTGCATTGGCTTTTTAAGCTGCCGCGTCACACTGTTGGCTCATGTCAAGTTTGTGGTCAACCAAGACTCCTAGATCCTTTTCACATGTACTGCTCTCAAGCCAGGTGTCACCCATCTTGTATTTGTGCCTCTCAATTTTTTTCCCCAAGTGCAATACTTTACATTTCTCCCTGTTAAAATTCATCTTGTTTGTTTTGGCCCAGTTCTCTAATCTGTCAAGGTCGTTTTGAAGTGTGATCCTGTCCTCTGTTAAATGTTTAACAGAGGACATCCTTTGTTAAATGTTTTGTAGTGCAGCACACTCCAGTCTTCTGGATTGCTTATTGTATAGGAGTCTTATGTTCCTATTTGGATGGCTGCTTCCAGAAGGAGGTGCTGGAGGACTGTGACTTTGCCCCATGGTTTTTATGCTATGGTGCGCTTCAAGGCCCTGCCTTGTCCCCTATCTCGCAAATTGAAGGGTTTCATTTCTCATATTCAGATGAGGCCATGGATGTGTTAAAACTAGTGCCTGTAACTGAAGCTCAACAGAAACAAGATAGAGGTACTGCTGGCGAGTGGCTTGCCTGACCTGTGAAGTGTCAGTCAACCATTTCTGAATGGTGTTGCACTCCCCAGAAAGGAACAGGTCAACAAATTGCGGTTTTCCAGGTTACCCCTTAGTGTTGGAGGCCCAAAAGGTTTACATGGCATAATGTACCTGTTGTAACTTTGACAGGGATAATCCGTCCCACCACACTGTTTTATGCATTGGTACAAAACAGAGTAGTGAGATGACCAAAAAGGACTGGTGGGAAATGGACCATGCTAGTTTTGAATCAGTTACACAGACTACCAATCTGTTTCCAAGCACAATCCAAAGTGCTGATTCTTATCTTTAAAGTCTCTAAATAGCTTAGAACCTGGGTTCCTGCACTTTTCCAACAAACTCATGTAGACAATGGGGCCAGCAAGTGGAGGCTGTTCCATGTATATGTCATTGGGTGAGTCCTATGGTATCACCCAAACAGGACTCAGGATGTGTTCTTTTCTACTTAGACACATTGGTTACAGAACAATTTTTCCAGGAAAGCTCACATGGCACAGTCTGAAGGTTTTTCCAAAGCCTGGTGAAAATCTTTATCTGCCTAGGCTTTTTACTTTGTTGTTATGTCAAGACTGTTCGTTGCTTGCTAGTTTCTTTTTTAAAATGATGATGATGTAAAACACTCTGAAAGTCTTTGAGCAGTGGAGTAACAATAAATTAGCAGCTAAGAGACTGAATGAATCCCTTGCTTCTGCCATGAATTCTCTATGAGGTTTTATTCACATCACTCTTCTCTCACAACCATACAAGAGAGATACTTTTATGGAAATCTCTTCCATTTGAAGTCAGACCATCCCCATCCCTACGGAACACCTGCTACCTACTGTAGACTTTTTTTAAAAAAATATATATTCCTGCAGGCATTTTAACTGAATTTTGATTTTATATTTCTAACTGACTTTCTTTATTGTATTTTTGTACATCACTTAAGGGATGGTTGTAGTGAAGCAGTATATAAATTGTTTAAATGAATAATTCTTACAGGGCTGTTTTCAGAACTAGCATAATGCATGTAAAGCACTTAAATTTCATAGTACAATACATATAAATTCAAAATATTATTATGGACATGTTAATTGTTATAATCAAATAGCCTTTGATATTTTTCAGAATGAATGGAAAACAGGTAAATTCACTCCCCTTAGATCTGGCCATGTTCTCATGTACTGAAAGTCACAGGTGTTAAAGAGGCATATGTATATGAAGCTCAGTAGAAAGGTAATTGTGGATTTATAATAGTTATGTTTGAGATAGTGTATATGAATCCAAACTACTTCAATTCTTTTCTTGTGGACACCTCTATGGCTCCATAAAACACAAGTAAAAGACAGGGTGGAATTCAATGAAGTGCTAAAGAAATCATTCTGCTGTCACAATGATTTCTCCTTGCACAACGAACGTTCTCCTACTCTTCTGCCCCTTACCCCCCCAAAAAAATCTGTTCTAGGGTTTCTCTCAACACTCTAAAGCAGATTTGGGGACAGCATAGGGTGTATGTAAGGTGGAGAGGGGGGAAGACCAGCTGCACAAGCGAAAGAGTTGCTCTTTTCATGCAACTGTCTAGTTGAATTCCACCCACAATATCTAACCCTGGAAGAACACACACAAGCCTAAGAAATGTTTCTGGGTTCCTTTGCTATATGTACACTTTCAGACACAGATTCAGGTCCTGAGGTATCAATGATGTATTTTCATATCTTACAAATGGTAATTAGGGCTTTCACAAAAGGTATGTCTTCCAAAAGCAACACAGAAAGCATACTGTATACTATGTGTAATTTCATCCCTCTGCCAACCAAACAAGCTTGATTAGTCTGCAGTAAATCTATAGATTTTAGAAAGAACAAATAATGTTTCATCGACACAAGCCTTAGTGAGGAAACAGTTGTAGCAGCAGCTACTTTTTAAAACAGATAAATCATCTTTTAAGAAGTATACTAGCGGACTGTCTTGGCTTTCGGTCAGTGAAGCATGCATTATTGTACCTGATGCATCTAAAATCCGGCTGACCGACTTTCAAGAAAAGTGGGTTCAGACTGGAGCTCTTTGAACATTAATGTTTCATAAGAAGTTGATGCATAGCAGATACAGGAATTCAGACTATTATGCAGGGCTCAGTAACATGCATGCTTCTTTGGCCAGCAGAGAATTTAAAAGAAAACTCCTACAACTGTCTAAAGTAGGACATGCGTTACAAAGAAGCAGTTGGAAAATGATCCAGTTTCTTCCTCCTTTTGCTGATTCCCTTTGAAAGCAATTAACTCTCAGTGGCTAAACATGACCTACTTCACAGTGCATAATGGAAAACTGCAGAGATCAGGAGAAAAAAAATAACTTTAATGCATAAAAACACCACATGCATACCTCCTTAAGAATGAATCAAATAACCTGCAATCTACCAGGTATGCAAATCACAGGCATGAGCTGCATTCTGATTTTTCAGTCTGCATTTTCCAGTTCCAGTCTAACAAGGTGGGAAATGAGAGGTTTCTCAGATCACTGGTGGACCACAACTGGTTTGATGGAGCACAAGCTGTCAAAAGCTCCCCTGACGTACAAATGTATCCCAAGCATTCCTGATGCTATTTAACATCCCTAGCATTAAAGGAATCTACCCTCTCTTTAAAACTCCACAAAATGATTAGATGCTCACTGGTTCTTTCTTAGGGCCCAGGCTCTGCTCTCAAAATCTCACCTTGGAAACAAACTGTTTGGAGCGTAGATCATTTCTTACAGGCTTGGCATGTAACCAGAACTTTACTATATCTCATTCCAATCCTAGGCAAACCTCTGCAAACCTGGGAGGACGGCATGTGGGCACGGAACCACTGCTAATGTTATCAGGGTGGTTTTGTTGAATTGCACTCATATTCAAGCCTTGGCAAATAAGCATTTCAAGTCCTGGTTCTGCACAAAGCAGATCATCAGAGACGAATCAAGTTGTCCTATTGTTACAAATCTTTCAGTCCACACGCAGATTTTTAGAAAATTACTCATTAAAATGATTGAGGCAGTGAATTGTGAATTTAATAAGTAATTAAGCAGTTATGTTTGCTATTTGAAAAAGTGGAATAAACTACACACAAGCAAATGCAGTTTATAATCCATGGACATAAATTATCCTGGGTGCTGTTGGACGCTCTCTGCACCAAGCCTAACTGCTAAAGGCAGAAATTGTACGCACTGCAATCTGCACATACTGCAGATTTGATGTAAGCCAGTTCCCCGCTAACAAGAAGTGGTACATTCCTTAGAGGAGTAGTAAAAGAAAACAACACGAGAATAGCAACAGTGGATCGAAGCAGTCTGGGTGAGCAGGGTAAGGAAGAGAGAGAAATCAATATATATCAAGCTATGAAAGCAGGTTGCATTCTCCTCAGAAATTCAATTAAATCAGAACAATCAGAGGTTATTTTTTTCTTTTGCCCATCAAATTATTTTTAGGCCTACACTCCAAAAATGAAGTGCTTAAAAGGTTTTAATGTTCCACTGGCCATGACTGTAGGCCAGAATGATTTTTAAATTGTTATTATTATGGTGCTGCATTAACTTTGAAGCACTACAGTATTTTAATAGGAAATCTTATAGTGAAATCCTACGGATTTCTACACAGAGGTATGCCCCATTGAATTCAATTGGACTTATTCCCAAGCATGAATAGGATTGCAGCCTGAAACTGAGGTAACTAAGACATTCAACTGCATCCAAGAGATATTCCAGGAAATCTGTAAAGCCATCTATGATTGATTTTATTCTGTTTACAGAGCAGCTCAATTTTACACATCCTTAACAGAACTCAAAGCACCAGCTAAGAGCTTGGGAAGAAAACCTGGCAACTCTTTCTGCTTAATGTTTACATCCAAGTACGTATTTGTTCTGAAAAGGTTGAAAAAACATGATTGCTTTGAGGGGGTGGGGAAGCAAATAGTAAGCTCTCAAATTAATGTATCAAAGTACATTTAGCAAAATCTAGTCACATTTATACCATAATGTTAATGCAATAAGCTAGTAAAATCCACTGCAACAACAAGCCCTTTTACATCAAATCTAATCTACTGTTGCAAGCTACTATGGCAAAACAAGTCAACTGGAACAAACTGAACTAAAAGGTATTTTCCAGTGATTTCAATGTGGTTTAGTTTAGTTTATGGAGGATTTAGATATACTACAAAATCCTGACTCTACTGAAAACAGTGGCTAAGTTTCAATCAGATGAGGAAAGCCGTTACTTCTCTGTGTAAACAGATCTACAGAGCAATCCTATATATGTCTACTCAGAAGAAAGCCCCTCGAGTTCAATGATATGATTGTGGCCTTACTGAAAGAGGTTACTATCATTAATGGAGTGGATACCCAAATATGTTACTTAACAATAAAAATAAAAAATGTGTTACTGAAGGAAATTACAAACAAAAAACGTTAGCTCTTTGGGCAATCAAGTTCTATCCATACTTTCTTCTGAAAAGTCACTCTGAAACAGTTGTCGTGCACAGAAATATCTGCTTTGGATCCTTGAATACCAAAAGAGGGAGAAGACACTGAGAAGAGATGTGGGGAATCATGTGTACACCCTGCTCCTAAGCCTGGCTGCATGCTAACCACAGTTAATCAACTCACAGTGGAATCCAATAGGAGTGTAGATTCCCAATAGATCCATGTCCGATCCACACATCATTCTGGGGGTTGTAGATCAAGTGAGTCAGTCAATTTCCCTCACTCCTGCTCAAGGCTGTATTAGCTAGATTCACCTGAATTAGCTAGATTTTTTTAAACTGATAATCAATCACAGTCAGTCCCTAAGAAAAGAAGACTTTGGAGTCGTCTTGCCCAAAAATGGCAACTAGACATTCTGTTTTGGCAACTGCAACCTTGGTTTAAGGAGCCATTTGGTGCCTAGCTTTATATATATAATGTCTGCTCATGGCTTCCTGTGGAGAATTACTCAAAGACACCACAGGGTTCTTTTTTACCTTCACTGAAGAAGCAGCATAGAGCATATCCTCAAGTGTAAAATGGCAACATCGGTTCAAGTACTCCTGACAAAATTCCTGTATCAGTTGCAGGTTATACAAGCTGTCAGCCAGTGACATGGTTTCTTTAAAACATATATCTATAAAACAAAGAAAAATATTATTTAGGCATTTTATGAAAACTGACCCAACATCCACCACTACCCCCATCTCTTTTGCTCATGGCAAAATAAGATTACCCATTTGTTCTTAAGTGTGTTCAGAACAAAATGGAAACTGCAGTTCATTTCAAATAGATTTATGTTTGCTGCTAATGCATTTCTGAATTATACAGGTTTTATCAGACCAGTGATTTTGTGTGTGTGTGTGTGTGTGTGTGTGTGTGTGCAGAACAGTTGCACAGTACAAATACTTAGCATTTCTTCATATTTCATCTTAGTATCTTCACACTGGTGTTTACCCATCAAATTTGGAAATAGAAACCAATTTCAAACTATGGCTTTCAAATCAAGTTTGGAGCATAGACATTAGCCACAGTCAATCAATTCTGACATCATGGGAAGTACTAAATTTACAAACTGAAACTGCTCAATAGGTGAAGTGGCTCATTCACATTCTCCTGAGCAGAGAGGGAGGACATTTGGACTTTAGTTATGTATATACTCCAACTCCTATCAGCCCCAGCCAGCATGACCAATTGTGATGATGGGGACTGTAGTCCAAAAACATACGGAGAACTACAGGTTCCCCATCCCTAGGTAAAAGTGATAAATATTGAACTTAAAAGCTGTTTGCTCACACAAACATTTGGAGTAAGCCTTTAGATACAAAGGGCAGGTACTACTAATGACACTTGGATTCTGGTTCAATACTAATGATAAATATTAAAATTAGCATATAATACAGTACTTTTCCAAAGTGTTCAGGGTTCTTTATGTACACTCTCACAGAATTAATTAGATTTGAACCAAGAGCTTTTCGGCTCACCTTTCCTGCCTGTTGGCTGTGCGAGCTGAAGGGCCAGTGTGCCTCACATAGCTGATGGCTGGGGAAGCGGCAGCTGCTGCTGCTCTACCCCGCATGTCAGCTGTTAGGCAGGAGGCCTCAACAAAGGCTCAGTGCGCCTCTAGCTTATTAAGAGATCCTCCCCAGAGCCTGAAGAGAATGTCCTCTTCAGGTTCTGGGAAGGGTCTCCTCATGAGCCAAGAGGACTCTCCAGGCACTCCTCATTTCCAGAATCCACTTCCAGGATCCCGGCACTGCACCTGTGCACAGTTGCACACAGAGTTTGCGTAAATGGGAAATTGCCTGTATATTCCATAATGTATAGAAGACCTTGCAATTTGTGCTCCTCGATTCCACACACTGTGTAATCAGTCAACAGGTGAGTTGTTTATGAAAACACCTTTATAACACCATTTTCTTTTCCTTTTTTTAAAAAAATAATATTTATTAGATTTTTGTTTAACAATAAAAACACATAATAACATAACATTTTCCGATATCCACATTTCATACACTTCCTTGGACTTCCTCACAACTCTTGTTCCTGCTTTCTATACTCATAAATTTTGCCAGCAAATTATTAACTTAGTTTAGTTTATATAATAAAATTTTCCAATATTAATATCTCAAATATTATCCAAAATTTGTCTTTTCTTTCAATTACGTTCAAATTTATATTCCTTTACTAATTTGTTGGAGCCGTGTTGTTACAGATCTTACATCTTTCTTAACATTCATACAATTTACAATGTTTTTGTAGATAATCCTTAAATTTCTTCCAGTCCTCCTCCACCAGTTCTTCTCCCAGGTCTCGGATTCTGCCAGTCATCTCAGCCAGTTCCATATAGTCCATCAGTTGCATCTGCCAATCTTCCAGTGTGGGCAAATCTTGAGTTTTCCAGCATTTAGCAATGAGTATCCTTGCTGCTGTTGTAGCATACATAAAAAAGGTTTGATCCTTCTTTTGCACACTCTGGCCGATAATGCCTAAGAGAAAGGCTTCTGGTTTCTTAGGGAAGGTATACTTAAATACCTTTTTCATCTCATTGTATATCATTTCCCAGAAAGCCTTCACTCTAGGACAAGTCCACCAGAGGTGAAAGAATGTTCCTTCAGCTTCTTTACACTTCCAACATTTATTGTCAGACAAATGGTATATCTTTGCAAGCTTGACTGGAGTCATGTACCACCTATATATCATTTTCATAATATTTTCTTTCAAGGCATTACATGCCGTAAATCTCAAACCTGTGGTCCATAACTTTTCCCAGTCAGCAAACATAATGTTGTGCCCTATGTCCTGTGCCCATTTTATCATAGCTGATTTGACCGTTTCATCCTGTGTATTCCATTTTAGCAGCAAGTTATACATTCTTGAAAGTATCTTAGAGCTGGGTTCTAACAGTTCTGTTTCTAACTTTGATTTTTCCACCTGGAATCCTAATTTTTTATCTGACTTAAAAGCTTCTTTGATCTGAGCAGAATGTAACCAATCTCGCACTTTCCCCTTTAGTTTCTCCATACTCTGCAACCTCCAGTTGTCTCCATCTTTTTCTATTATTTCCCAATATTTCGGCCATTTGGCCTCCATATTGAGTCTTTTCGGGGCCTTAGCCTCCATTGGTGATAACCACCTTGGGGTCTTGTTTTCCAATAAGTCCTTATATTTTGACCAGACATTGAACACTGCTTTTCTGACAACATGATTCTTGAAAGCCTTGTGTATTTTAACCTTGTCATACCACAGATATGCATGCCAACCAAACGCATTATTGAATCCTTCCAAATCTAAAACATCAGTGTTTTCAAGAAGTAGCCAATCTTTCAACCAGCAGAAAGCTGCTGATTCATAGTACAGCTTTAAGTCTGGCAGGGCAAAGCCCCCTCTTTCTTTAGCATCAGTTAATATCTTAAACTTGATTCTGGGCTTTTTGCCCTGCCAGACAAATTTGGAAATATCTGGAAATTTGGAAATATTTGGAAATACCTCCCAAAACACTCCATTTTATCCACTATCTGCAAAGTTTGAAACAAAAACAACATTTTTTGCAATACATTCATCTTGATAACAGCAATACGTCCTGACAAGGAGAGTTTCAATCTTGACCATACATCTAGATCCCTTTTAATTTCAGACCAACATTTTTCATAATTGTCTTTAAATAGATTCCTATTCTTCGCTGTTATGTTTACCCATAGGTATCTTACTTTTTTAACCACATTTAATTCTGTCTCTTTCTGAAACCTTTCTGACTCTAAAGGAGTCAATTTTTTCCCCAAAACCTTAGTTTTTTGCTTGTTAAGTTTAAATCCCGCCACTCGACCAAACTCATGAATCAATTGCAATACCCTTTTAGTACTAGGCTCTGGCTCCTGTAGGGTCAAAACTAGGTCATCTGCAAATGCTTTCAGTTTGTATTGTTTCGCTCCGACCTGAATACCTTCCACCAACCGGTCTCCTCTAATCATATTCAAGAGCACTTCCAGGACCGATATAAATAACAAAGGGGATATAGGACAACCTTGTCGTGTTCCTTTCTCAATTCTAAACTCTTCTGTCACCACCTTGTTGACTATCAATTTTGCTTTTTGCTCTGAGTAAATTGCCTCTATCCCATTATGGAACCCCCGCCCCACTCCCATTCCTTCCAGATTTTTCTTCATAAACTTCCAAGAGATGTTGTCAAAGGCCTTCTCCGCATCTATGAAAATTAACACAGCTTTTGTATTAATATTTGTTTGCAGAAGTTCCAAAATATCAATAATGTTCCTTGTGTTAGCAAACAAGTGTCTACCTGGGAGAAAGCCTCCTTGGTCCTTATGAATTACTTCATTTAGAACTTTTTTGTATCTTCTTGCTAAAATGTCTGCAAATATTTTGTAATCCAGGTTTAAAAGGGAGATGGGGCGGTAATTCCTAAGTTGCGTCTTTTCAGATTCTAGTTTAGGTATCAATGTGATGAAAGCTTCTTTCCACGACTCCGGTGCCTTCTTCCCCTCCATAATTTCATTACAAACCTCCATTAATGGATGCATCAAATAATCTTTCAGTGTCTTATAATATTTGGAGGTAAGCCCATCTGGCCCTGGAGACTTGCCCAATTGCATGTTCTGAATGGCCTCCTCAATTTCTAATTGTGTTATTTTATAATTCAGGATTGTTCTGTTCTTGAGAGACAACTTTGGTAAACCATTCTTCTTTAAGAACTGTTCTATCTCTGATTCATTTTGCGGCCCCTGTGTATATAGTTGTTTAAAATAACTCTGGAAACACTTTCTGATTTCCACCGGGTTCTGAATATTTCTTCCCTCAATTTCTAAGTTTGTTACTGTGTTCAACTTTTGTCTCTTTTTCAGCTGCCATGCTAGCAGCTTTCCACATTTATTTGCCGATTCAAAGGATCTTTGTTTCATTAACTTAATTTTCCATTCCACTTCTTGATTTATCAATTTTGAATATTGTGCTTGATAATGTTTAATTTCTCTTAGAATCTCCTTTGATTTCGGTCTCGATCTTAACTTCTTCTCACCTTCTTTAATTTTCTCCAATATCTTATCTTTCTTGTCATTCTGTACTTTTTTCTTAATTGTATTCTGTTGTATCAGAAACCCTCTCATCACCGCCTTACTTGCGTCCCAGACAGTTCTTTTTTCCACCGTAGTGTTCAGGTTTATCTCAAAATAGTCCTTCAAAACTTTTTGGGCCTTTTTGATAATATCCTGGTCTCTAAACAAACTGTCATTCATCCTCCATCTGAAGGAGCCGGTTGGAGTTAATCTCATGTCCATCTTGACAGCGTTATGGTCGGAGCAAGTCTTTGGGCAGATTTCCACTTTTTTTATCTTGGGCACCAGGCCTCTAGTTGTCCAAATTTGGTCGATTCTTGTCCATGTCAGTTGGGCTTCAGAAAAGAATGTTCCTTCTCTTCCTAGGGGGTTCTTTGTTCTCCAGATGTCAATCAAGTCCATATTGTCAGTCATTTCAAAGAATGTTTTAGGTAGTCTGCCGTCTTTTGTCACATTTTGGCTGTGTGACTTGTCCATGTTGGTTGATACCACTCCATTCATATCTCCCATCATGATGATGTTATCATAGTTCAGATAGTCCAGCATAATCTCATGCAGCTTCTTATAAAATTCCGATTTTCCCTCATTTGGCGCATAAATTCCTAATAATAAAAACTTTTCACCTTGGGTCTGAATCTCAATTGCCAGAATTCATCCATGTTCATCCTTGAATAAAAATTTTGGTGACAGGCTCTCTTTTGCATATATCACCACGCCTCTTTTCTTTACTCGATCCGAAGAGATAAATTCTTGGCCTAATCTTTTATTTATTAACACTTTTCTATGTAGCCTGGTCACGTGTGTTTCTTGCAAACAAATAACGTCCAATTGTTCTTTTTTCAAAATATGAAATATCCTTCTCCTTTTCTCCGGGATGTTGGCGCCATTTATGTTCCAACTTAGAAGTTGCAGAGACATCCTGGTCAAATCTGTTATTGTTCTGGTGGTGGTATCTTTTTATCCTGGTCTACAGACCCCGCCGGTGTAGGTGTAGGTGCAGACTGTGGTCCAGCCCCTGAGGGTCTTTCAATCCCTTTCTGAAGGTCCTCTCCGTAGGTATTCAAAAATTTGTCTCTGTCTTCAGCTGTTTTGATTTTCACCTTCTTCCCCCTAAACGTAAAAGATAGTCCTTGTGGGAATTCCCACCTAAAGATAATTAAGTTGCTCCTCAACAACTTAACTAGTTCAAGGTAAGTGGATTTAAGATCCAAAAGTTGTTTAGGAATGTCCTTGTAAACCTCTGCTCTTTTGTCCAAAATTTCAAGTGACTTTCCGTAGTGTAGTCCTAATATTTTGTCCCTTTCCTCCTTGGATCTTAAAGTAATCAAACAGTCTCTGGGCTTATCTTTCCTTGTAAATTTTCCAAGCCTAAAAGCAGTCACAATTTTAAAGTCCTTTTCCTCCTCCAAATTCCACCACTTGGAAAATTCTTTTGTTAAATACTCAGTTAGATTCCCTTGTTCATGTTCAAGTTCTGGTATGAACCTCAATTTCAGGTTGTTTTCCCGTGCCCGAAGTTCAATCATAGACAGATAGGCTTGTTGTTCCCCAACCTGCTTATGCAGTGGTCTCACCTCCTGCTCCAGTGCTGCAGTTTTCTGAATGGCTTCCTCTGCCAATTTCCAATTTTCTGCAGTGGATTCAGATAAGTTGCTGATTGCTTGAGCGTTCAAAGTAACTTGTTCAGTTAACTTGTTAACACAATCTCTAGTCTGATCAATCTTTATCGTTTGTTCGTCCACCTTTTTATCTAGGCCTTCCAATTTTTCAAGTATTTTGTCTAATACTGAAGCAGTTCCACCTGCTGCCATATCTTCTCCCAGCAACTGCTCTCTTTCTTCTAGTTCCAAAACATCAGGGACAGATGATCTACGCAGCTGGGAAAGTAAAGTCAGAGTTGTTTGCCTTTTTCCTCTAGCCGCTCTTGTTTGTCTCCCAGTACCGCTCATTCCACTTCTATCTGCTAGTCAAGGTCAAACTGAATATGTTCTCATGAGAATCCACAATCCCATAAGATAAACAACCAAATCGGAGGAAAGGAAACCAAAAGGAAAGTCACATTTAGTTGTAATCCAAAGATCCTCTAGGGGGAGCCCACTTCTATTGTAGGGAAGAAGTCTAATTATTAATATCAGTTATTAAAATTTTTCCAAATTTCAATACTTAACAACAATGTCCAGACAACCTTTAATTTCTTGAAGACCTTCAGCAGTTGTATTTAGCAGAGTTGGTCTCAAAGTATAACAATGTCTCAATAAGTGCAGGATGTAGCAATTCAAAGCAACAGTTCCAGTAAAGCTCAGCTAATGCTGGTTCCAGCAACAAAATATCCAAGTCTTGCAATCTGACAGTTCTATTATCTGGGCAGTCCGACTGCCTGGGATTCTTTGTCAATTTGTAAATCCAACAGTGCAGGTATCACACAGTTCATGTATTAAGTAAAACTTTTAAAAAGTTAAGTCCTAAAGTAGCTTAAACAGATGTGAGAGTTGATTGCCTTTTGACACCTCTTCAAAGGCTCCAAACATCAAAGTCTTTGCTTTAAGTCTTAAGCAGTGGCAAGAGACGGACTTCCTGGTTACGTCTCTCGCTTTTAGCCGAATTTGCAACAAATTTATATTCCAAACCTTATCTTTTCTGTTCTTACTCACGAGTTGTTGGTTTCAAGCCGAATTTTCCCAAGAAAAGAGGACAGCGCTCACCGACAGCAGCTTCGCGGCTTCCCGGTGAGGGTCTCCGCTGCGCCGTAGCGGACGACCCGTTTCTGCGGAGCTCCCTCTTCCCGATTAGGAGAGGGCAGCCATTGCCGGACGCGCCGCCTCTGGAAGTCCTTCTTTTCCTTTCTTTTAATGGTTATTTAGGATTAACTGGGATGAGCAACTATAAAATCACTAACTGGGCTCTTACTAATGTGGTTATTATTTCAACCCAAGAGTGTAACACACTGCATGTATTTGATGAATAGATACCCATGCTGGTTTAAATAAATACATAACATTATTTTGGGTGCTTATACGCTTCCAAAAAGTTCACAGGGTAGACTGCAAAACTGTAATACAGTTAACAAGCAGAGGTATCATTAAGAAGAAATATTCTTACCCTCCAATCTGACTATATCTGGGCAGTAAAAGTGGATCAGGGCAGCTAAAGCACAGCCATCTGTGCCATCCTTCAGCAGATTTTCCACCAATGGGATACAGGGCAGCTGCTTAAGTAGGGTTTGTTCCTTCCTGTAACGAGCCTGTCATGCAAAAATGAAATAAAATAGTCATGCCCAGAAACATATGTGAAAACAGATTGTACTGCAGATGCTTTAACAAATTAGCAAAAAAAGGGGGTAGTTCCAAACCAGACATAGTTATATTATTTTATATAGATTTAGCATTTATAAGCAAAATATAGATTTATTTTAAAGGAAAAACCAATGCCAATTCCATTCAGAGCACTGCCAGTTGCACACATATGGCATTTCAATCAATATGGAACAGTTCACATAGTACTTAGAAAAGAAATGTCCAGCTTCAGTAGAATAATGCAATGGGAAACATAGGACGACAAAGATAAGGCACAAATACTACTCATCTGAAACCCAAATCTGTACATAGCTGTTTCAATAAAACTGTGTTAACTAACAACTATAGTCTTTACAGAGGTCTTAGAAAAGGGAAGTCATTCACAAAACATAAAAGAGAAATGAGTTTGCATATGAACAAACCTATTATTACAGTCATGTAAAACCTGGGCTAAAAAACACAAACACCAAACAAAACCCTTTGATTTCCACATTGCAGTTATTTTTCGTACACAGATGCAAACACGTACAAATCATGATGCACAGCATAGAGTGTTCCCATATAATCTACCTCTGCTGCCCCTTTGGACAGAAATCTACCAAACTGGTAAAAGAGGCACGAGAGCAATGAGCGACTGGACCGGCATGACACCGGCAGAGCCACTCATACAAAATTAAACTGTTGTATCAAAGTGAAGCAGTTGGGCAAACTTACAGGAACCAGTTTCCAAAACCATTTGGAAGGAGACTTCAGATGAAGCAGCAGGAAAAAGAAGGGAAAGCAAAGAGCAAAGGAAAGATGAATATTTTGATCAGAGTTTACAATTCAATTCCTTCAAGACATTCTCTTCAAACATTCTAATTTTTGCACAAAAGTAATGATCCATAATTGCACTGTGTGAACATTCCCAGTGCTTTCATTAATTGTAAAAGTGGTTAATAAAAGGACTCCTGCGAAAATAATGACTTGGTTTTTGTACATTTCAGCATGTTTTAGCAGAACAATTATCACTTAGTGAAAAAAAAGAAATCCATAAAATGGTGCCTTTTATCCATAAGAAAAGTAGCACTGTTACATCTAATCCATTTTTCTACCTAGGTAATTAATTCAGTATTAGAATTCATGACATCGGATTATCAAAGAAGCAGCAACACATGAACCAAAGGATTACATAGCAGTACTCCTAAATGTGCCTATTTATTGTGATCAGAAACTGCTATGTTAAAATATCCAATGCCACTTGGTAACATGATTAAAGTGTAAGATTTAAAACTTTTTTTATAAAAGAACAAAGTTTTGCCCTGGACTATGTTCGTAGTGACAAAAAACATAATAAAAAGCATTCTGGGCAACAATACAAGTCGTGGAGAAAACACATAAGCAGCAGTAATATGAGGTAGGTGTTAATTGGTGAGAATTGTAAATCTATAATAAGAAGACCATGATCCAGAAAAATGTATGAACAGTATGTGTGGAAGTGTGTGAAATTTTCTGAGTATTTTAATTCCAGAATTTGCTGCTCTGAGACTCCCATGTCTTTTGAAAAGCAATTTAGGGAAATGGCACAAAAGATTCTTAACTGAGAAATTCTCCTTATGCGTTCAGGCTATCTTCTTTCTTAAAGTAACCCTTTAGACAAATATTTTTAAACTTCTTTTCGCTCTTAAAAAGAGAAGCATGAGGGTTCTACAGAGGCAGTTTCTGAGAGAAAAACAGGTATCAAGAGAAATCTGGTTGCATGGATGAGTGAAGTATGTGAGCATCTTCGGATCGTGGCCAAAAGAAGCCCATAAATCAGGTGTGGGAACCTTTGGACCACCAGATATGGCTGAAATACAATTCCTATAATCTCAGGTCATTGGACATGTTTGTGCAGGCTGGTGGAAGGTGTTGTTCAGCAATGTGTGGAGGGCTGAAGGTTCCCCACAACTGGCATAAGTGATGTTGAAGTTTACTGGATCAAAAGATTGTGCTGGTGATGAATGCCAGTCCCCCACTCCCCAAATAACAACAAACTGTGTGTGTTTTGCTTTTAAAAGTACATTCAGCTGAAGATTCCATATTGTGTTTCTGCAGAAGATAATTGGAATTGGCTTTGATATTTTTAGCTAGAGGCCTTTTTTGATACATAAACTGAAATGTACAATTTCTGTAAATGTTCATGCAAAAGGTGTCACTGCAAGATTTACACACACACACACACACACACACACACACACACACACAAAATATTCACACATGTTTCTGAGCAACAAACATTTGCACTATGCCAGATACAGGTTTTGCAGGGCACTTGGGCAAGACAATCCCATTCCCTGAGAAGGTCCACATCCTCCTCACCATGGCTGCCTATTCCCTTCCCCACTCCCTCTGAGCCCAATCTGTACAACTGCCTAGAAGTAGAATAAGGCAAGTAGAGGATGCTGCTGTGTCTCCTCACTTTTCGCTGCAGCTCAGCTGCTTGATGCTCAAGTGGCATCTATGGGCAAGGGTGTCTAGTTCCATCTTTGCTTGGTGCAACAGTTGTGGCCCTTCTGAGATAAGGAGTTGCCTACCATGGACTATTGCAATATATTCTGCATGTGGTGCTTTGGAAGAGTGTGTCTGGGCAACAGTTACAGTAGTTGAGCTCAGTAGTTGAGCTCTTAACTGGTGCCAATAGACCGTAAGAGGCTAATCGGAAATGTGCAGTTTTGGTTAATGTTAAGTTTCCAACCCAATTCGAAGTGGTGGCTTTGAGCTTTAAGCTCTGCAAAGTCTTGGCTATAATATTTGAAGAAATACCTCCTCCATGCTGTGCCCTGCCCCATCATGGCTTTGAGTGCCCACCTCACCATCTGAAATGTGGCAAGATGCCACCTAAACTGGACATTCTTGGTGATAGCACTCTTTGCTGTAGCTATCCCTACCGAAGGAGATCTACCTATCTGTCTCCCTTTTATCTTTAGGAAGACTTCCTGTCAAATATGACCTACTTATTATATGTTAGAAAATAAATTTTAAGTGTATTTTACTTGACTGGACTGCTAAAATAACTGCACATGACCTTTCCCCTACGGGTAGGATGATTCCAAATGAACTAAACGGACCTTATTATAAACCAAATTTACACAACATTTAACTTGGCTCCATCTCCCACTTTGTCATTTTTAAGCTCATTTAATACAACACCACTGTGAAATTGATTTTAAGATGACAAAACTATTATTAAAGCTTCCTTGATATTATCCTGGGATTACATTGCTATAATGAAGTTGCTTGAAACTGATAACCTTGCAGACAAATTAGTGCAGCTTTCTGCATGAATAAGAGTAGCATTAGCAGAAACCATCACTTCAGTAGCTAATGGCAACAACCAAAGTAAAAGGTACCCCTGCCCATACGGGCCAGTCGTGTCTGACTCTAGGGTTGCGTACTCATCTCGCTCTAGAGGCCGTGAGCCGGCGCCGTCCGAAGACACTTCCGGGTCACGTGGCCAGTGTGACGAAGCTGCAGCTGGCGAGCCAGCACTAGCGCAGCACACGGAAACGCCGTTACCTTCCCACTATAAAGCAGTGCCTATTTATCTACTTGCACTTAAGAGAGCTTTCAAACTGCTAGGTGGGCAGGAGCTGGGACCGAACGACGGGAGCTCACCCCATCGCGGGGATTCGAACCGCCGACCATACGATCAGCAAGTCCTAGGCACTGAGGTTTTACCAACAGCACCACCCACGTCCCCGGCAACAACCAAACCAATAGCTTAATCAGGCTTCCAACTTTAAAAATATGAATGTTCCATTATATGAAAGATAAAGGGGGAGGAAGCACAACTTCCACAAGTCCCCAACCACTGGCTGTACTGGCTGGAATACCTGCCTCCAACAACTGCAGAAATCAGCTCTGCAGTTCTTTCCAATTTGGGCAGAGAGGGGTGAAAAATTACAAATCCCAAGTGAAGGTTAAAGCCACGACAAGGTCCTCCAATCACAGTATCACAGTGTATGTGGGGGACGGGGAGGTATAAATCTATGAACTGGTGTGACTTAACACACTAGTGTTTCTTAACCTGACCCAGTTCTGAGTCAGTTAATTACAGTCTCCAGTGAAGCAAATAATTTAGCTCCCCCTACACAATGAAAACAAACTGGGGACAGAGGGAGGACAGGGCAGAAAAAGGGAGACCAAAGTCATCAGAAGTGACAGCTGCAATTATATGCCTATGTCAGCAACTTTAGGAAAACTGGTGCAGAAACCTAATGTGATGGCTGCACAGCTGTGAGTGACACAGTGTAGGAGAGAGCAAGGAAGGGCAGCACACATCCTCTTGAGATGGAGGAATCCTTGGATCCCAAGAGAAGACCACATTTAAAGACTGCAAATATGAAGAATCAAAGGACTGACATGGGTGTCCATGGGTGATGCCAGTGTTTGCCACAAAGTGTAACTCATCATGCACAACTCATTAAGCATCCACATATGTGCTAGGCAACCCCTGACTCAATCAAGCACCCAGGTGCTATGAATGACTCTCTCATCCAGAAGTACTATGAGAAATGCTGGTGTAACAAGCCACAATCATATCTGCTGTGTAAGCTGTGATGCACCCCAAGTGCAATAAGGGGAAATTTATAAACTCTTTAGATTACTTGGTAATTTAGCGGTGGTGAAAGAGTTTAGCATCATTTAAATACTTGAGTTAAAAAAACACAAACACTTGAAGTTACAATTCTCTGTGGAAAGAGAAGTCACCACACTCTTTTATATTTCGTATAAAAGCCATTTTAATTAATAGGGGCAGCTAAAGAACCCAAACGGGTACAGCTGATGGGCTCTGATTGCATGCAATTCCCTTTAGCTTCCCTATTCCTACAACAACTCATTTCACTTCTTTCACTAGTTTGAAAGAGAATTTGTCCAAGAGTAATAATCTAGGGCAATCAAAAAACAGGAATGGCAAGGAAATCTCTACCTTCAGGACAATCTTTAATAATAAACGTATCACTTCATCTATTTTGTGTAAATATACAAACTCCTCTAGCACCTTAGAAGCTAACAATTTTAATGTGAAATAGTCTTTCTAAGAAAGAGCTTACTTCAGATGGAATTTTAAATGCATCTTTGAATTAAACGTAAACATTTTTAATGCAAATAAATAATGCAAATAGCAGCTGTTGAGGGGTGGAGTTGGAAAACTGATATTGCAACAGGGGGGAAGGACAGTTTAACACTTTCCTCCTCTGCCATGGTCATGATGGAAGTTGTTCCTTTGAAGCTATTTGTATTGGAAGAAAATGTCCCATTGAATAAGTGGTTGATCAGAGTAATTTAAAAATAAAAGTTCTCTATGGGAGGAAGCCACAGAAAACACTAAGCCCAAACCGAGGATCAGCCCCACCAATATTTCCTGAAGGGCATATATGACTCCTGTTCACAGAGGACAGCCTCTGTTCTCATTAGCACACTATCACAAAGGCCTAATTACATTAGGTTTTAGGGCTGGGCTGAAGGTTGGGCTGTGCAGAGGGTGGCCACTCTCGATATGCTACATTCTGCTCTCACTAGGGCAACATTTTGAGCTGAATCCATAACACACACAGAGCAAAGGGTGTGTTTTTTTTGCCTACCCCTACATTGATTTCAGTAACAGTGTTTTGAGGTTCCTTTGTACCAAATGCAAAATTTCTGCTCAGTTTCTCCCAGAATTTCCCCTGACATCACCAAAACAGAGCCAGGTAAGCAAAACAAGTCTAAATGAACCTCTGATGTTTAAGTCTCTATTCAAAAGGTAATTTTACAGCTGTTGGGAAATATATTTCAAAAATGAAAGTTGGCTGCAGCTGTACTGGGATGCTTGTTATGCTAGTGCATTTCTTAGACATACCTTTTGACCTCCTGGAGTTTCCACACTATGATGTTCTTTTAGTTTTTGCTCCTGCTCCATGATGTCTTTTAGGTGTTCGTTTACCTAAAATGACAAAAAGAAGGCCTTCAATGAATTTTGCACTCTTCCTGAGATGAAAAGGACAATTTAATACTCTTTGTGTGTAAAAAAGACATATTGATATAATTTCATTATGTAATGAATCAAGTATTTTCAAGATAGTACAGTTTGATTTATTATTATTATTATTTATACCGCCCTTCATCTGAAGATCACAGGGCAGTTTACAATATAAAAACACAAAATACATACCATAATAACAAACAATAACAATAACCCCCCACATAATCATCTTAGGAAAACAAATATCCTATGTTATATGAAGAGTGTATTTGTAGTATGTCTTACCTTATTTATCCAAAACATGACAGCATCTTCTATGTCATAGGGCAGATCCGTAGCTTGGAAGAAGGAAGAATACTGCTGCACACACGCAATCACCTTTTCAACACTGATCATTTCGACCGTATATGCCATCATAAGGGTGTCAATCATTGCCAAATGAGCACTCTGCAAAGAGATGTTATCACAGGTATTTTGAGACTACTTGTCTACAAAAATTAAACCACTGCTTTTTTTTCCTTAAGCAGGTGTGTATCCGAAGGACGTCATTCGCTTAAGACAAAAAAAGTATTATTTTTTGCAAGGTGAATGGTCTTAAAATATATTTTAATCAACTGGAAGCACATCTAAAAGCACAAAGATAAAAGACCGTAAGATCTCCCTCAAATAATTTAGCAAAGAGTGCCAATATGAAACTCTTTCCAGCGGCTACCTATGGAAGAGGCTCTTTAGGAACATTGGTACCAATTGGTATTGAGCATTAAAATAGCACTTTGAGCATCCTAAGTTCTCAACAGTCATCTGAACAACTCTTTTAAGTATTACATCCTTTAAATGATGTAGCAGTTAAGAGTGCTGGGTTAGGACTGAGCCAGACCAGACTGGGCCACTCAACCACAAACCTCACTGTGTGACTTTGAGACAGTTCCTATCCACACATGAGCTTCTCCTGCAGAGATGTTTTATCCACAGAACTAGCAGGCGCAATTGCCATTGCATCTATTCCAGTAGCCCTAGGGATTCCTGGGCCCAAACAAATGTGGTGTTGCAAGCAGGTCCCCATGCAGAGGCCTACCTAGGGGTTTTTTACCCTTGCTTCTTGCCTCAACCTCGCTTCAAGTACATGGATTGCGTAAAATGTAGTAATTTCTAATGTGGCTATGGCAGTAAAGTGATTTGGGTGGGTGGGTGATGCAGCTCCTTGCCAAGGGCACAAGGAACCCTAAGCATGCCTCTGTCCCTGTGCAACTTGCTTCCTGAGACCAACTCACAAAGACATAATTATGTCTCCGCCATGCCAGTCCAACAGGACTGTGGATTTCTTAGCCCGTTTAGAAGAGGGACATGGAACCTGAGACACTTCAGTTGTTCACAACTTCCATGCTCCCCGACCTCTGGCAATGCTGGAGTTGGGGGGGGTCCACAACATCTGGAGGGCCACAGACTCACCCACTCTGATTTAGATATTCGATTTGTGCAATCTTGTGTACACACAGCTTCTTTGGAGACCTGTGGATTGACTAAGTAAGAGCAAAAGGATGGGATGCAACCCTCTCTTCAACCTTTCCTCCCACCATGAATTATTGCAGGTTTCCACTTTTTAATATTTAATGCAAAAGGGTTTTTTTTTGTTTTTAAAGAAACAAACACAAAGCTGCAATTGGATCGTTTGTAGTTACGCTTGACTTGATCTGCCAAATAATCTCCAAAATCTCCTGTAATTACTGCTTACTTTGTGCGAATTCCAGAAGCTTCAGCCATGCTGGAGATTTAGGTCTGCATGGTAAGAAGCTTATTGAGTCTTGAAGTACAATTATTCTCAAGCACCATAGCTAATGCTTCCTCTGTTTGCCGCATGCTATTTGGGAATTAAATCGCTTTGCAGAGAAGAATCTTGTTCAAACATTCATTCACACAATCTTTGTCACAGTACACATAGGGTAAAGGTTTGCCAGGTCTTCTCTGCAGTACACATGGTAGAGGTACACTTACATTAAAAGGTGTTAACAAATTAGCTCTGAAGGCTTTATTTCAAAACAAGACAATACTCATTTGAGTCAAGGCAATCCAAATTCAACTATATAGGACTTATACTATGATCTGCAAGTTACCTTTAACTAGATATTTTAACTGAGCATTACCACCATAAAATTATTTTTGAATGGTTGTTCATATAATTTCAGAGCAGATTATGTCTGATATTTAAATATCTTTTTGTAAAAAAATTTTGCAACTACAGCATTCTTTACAAGCTACTTAAAATTCAGGTATCTGAAATTACATTTTTGTTTCTACTTCTCTTTATATTGTTTTATCTAAAACAACATTCCTACAGATATTAATATGTCAAATAACAGAGGGGGGGGGACATTCCTCAAGAAGTGTAGAAGAATGCAAGTACAGTCGTACCTTGGAAGTTGAACAGAAGTCCGTTCGACTTCCAAAATGTTCGGAAACCAAAGCGCGGCTTCTGATTGGCAGCAGGAACCTCCTGCAGCCAATCGGAAGCTGTGGAAGCCTCGTCGGACGTTCAGCTTCCAAAAGTAGTTCACAAACCAGAACAGTCACTTCCAGGTTTGCAGTGTCCGGGAGCCAAAACATTCAATAACTAAGATGTTAGAAAAACAAGGTACGACTGCACATATTACACACACCGCTTTATTACGGTCCATAGATCCAAAATACAAAGCACAACAATAGTATATATCAACAGTTATTAAGGTGTAAGATCGGCCTTGCTAGCCAACAGAGGAGCTTTAGCTTCTTGTCCTTTTGGCTAAGATCAAGTGCAGTACATATTACAACTTATTACAACCACAACATAAAATAATGGATGTATATGGTCACAGGAGATCCTAGCCTCATAGGAAGAAAAGATCTAACCACACAACACTTTAACTGTTGTTGAGACTGGAGATGTAGCCTATATAACTCCAAGTTTTGTCTAACAGGTGGGAACCATGACAGGCGTGGCTAATCTGCAGTACTCCAAATATAGTTCGGTTCCAATTTGCATCAGCCCCAGGTGGCACAGCCCATGATCAGAGATGATGGGAGCTGGAATTCCATTACATCTGAAGAGTCACAAGTTAGCTACCACTGAACTATGGAGTAAAAAACCAAATGGCTTATTGCATAGCAACAAGCTGCAGGGGTAATGCAGTAAGACCTTCCACTGATGGGGATTCTGGTGCTGCTCCTCTTTCTTGCCAGAAAACTGTGTCTCTTCCAGCCTCCACTCTAGTAGTGGGTGGTGTGGTAGGGCACTTGGTGTGATACTCACTTGACCTCTGGGCTGGTTGCATCCCTGCTGTTTACAGGAAGTGGAGGTACAAGGCACAACTGAGGTCCGCACAGTATAAATGTGCCAACAACTGGTCGTATGTTAACTTAGCATGAGGCATGTAACCACTTGGTTAGTTTTTTTGCTAGCATTCTCCTCACCACCTGGCAGCAACAACTTGCTATGCTTTTCCATCTGATCAGAAATCCAGGAGAGTTAAGGTGTGGTTCTTTCGGCCAATTGACTGAATAGCTCGCCAAGTGGCTACTTGCCTCACTAACTTCTTTCTCCCCAGAATAAACCTTGGCACACCCAAGAAAGAAAAAGAAAAGAGAATACACATAATATTTCTAAATGCTTTCGAGGGGGAATTGCACAGCAAAATCGTGTGAGATCATGACAACCAAAATGACTTTAAAAAGGGGGGTGTCCTGGCCTGGGACACTTGCAAGGTATGCAATCCCCTACCCTGCCCTTTCCTGTATTTTGCCAAACCAAAGGGGGCAACCCTACTCAGACGGTTATTGTGAGGATAAAATGGGGATGGGAAGAACCATGCATGTGACCATGAGATCTCTGCAGGAAAAGTGGGGTATAAATGTAATGTACGAATCATAATAAATGTTAGATGCAGAAAAATCTTGCATGCGTAAACATTAAATTATCTATATGTGCAAATGAAAGAGCTATGTGGATAAATGCCTATGCATCTGTTTTCTTGCACAAGATTGCCTCTAGGGAACATTTGTTCTTGAAGGTCAATATAAAGATAAAGCATAAGTAGTCTGGATAATGCTGTAGCTGGCATTATGTGAGTGCCACTTGCGTTTCATGTTCACAAAAGACGAAGAACGTACTTTACAGCATTATGTGGGCCGCCCTCAATTTTTAAAGACTGAACTAGTGAGTGGGGATATTTGTACTACAAAGGGGCTTATTATGGTCAGTTGAGTCCAAGTGGGTGATATCCTAAGTTACCAAATCATTCAAGCTTCATAAAAAGAAAGCCTTCCTAATAAAGTAACCAATTTGGCAATTATTTCTATCAGTCAATTAAATATTTCCCCTCCCCATACTGCCACCAGGAACACCAAACAACAATAAGCATGAAGTAACACACACTGAAAAATGTGGTGTTCTATAATCAACAATAAAAAACTCAAAGAGTCAAATTCCAATCCTGCAAAAGATTAATTGCAGAACTTGCATGTTGACAGATTCACAGGAATTCCATTTAGCAAGAAGGGTAATTACACTATTATTTAAGTCCCATAGAATTATTTTATACACAGTGCCAAGTTTTGAAATCTTATTTTTTTTATTTATATTGTTTGCAATCTTCTCCATGAAGCATACAATTACTGGAAATAGAAAATGCCTATTTTTAATTTAGAATGAGATTCCCTAGATCAGGCTGGGGAAACTGTAGCCCTCCTGATGTTGGTGCACTGCAAGCACCCCTGACCACTGGACATGTTGTCTGGGGCTGATGGACACTGGAGTCCAATAACATCCAGATTGCCATTCATTAGTCTATAGCTGGACCAATCTAGCAGTGCATTAAGTACAACGATGCATGTTTAACTCAACATTTTTATCTACACTAGGGGCTGCTGCACCCCTGCTTGCTTCACTTGCCAGCCACACCTACCCTCCACTCCACCCCCAAACCTAGCCAACCCACCCTAAGACCTGGGCAAAAAACCTTTATACTGGGCAGCAGCCAGGCAGGTTGAAGAGTTGGCCAACGTGCAATGGCAGAAAGCGAGTGGCTTTATCTTCTTTTGCCCACCTTGGGCATTCCCTCCTGTCCCTGAAGTCAGCACAGGGAGCAGGCTGGGCATAGCCTAAGAATTCAGCGGGTATCCCTAGGCATGCTCCCTAACCCTACATGCTACGAACACATTCAATGCCTGGGATGCAGTGGCATCAATGGCAGCAAGGGATCTGCAGGCTGGCTAGCTAGCTAGCTGCCGCTTCTGACCACCTTTCTCATTACTGTGCTGCTCCTTCTGCATCCGATTTGGCCATTTGTGATGCAGATCTCTAGGTCACCTGGGGAAGAAGAAGGTGCCCAGGGGGTTCTGGCCTTTCCCCGTGCACCCAGGCCTTCCTTTAACACTCTCCAAAACACTTTTTTTCATTGTCACCTTCTGTTTGCTTCTCACACAGCTAGCATGGGAGAAAAAGGCCCACTTCTTTGTCCACTCTCCCCTACGTATGCACACTCACTCAGTCACTAGTGTGACAATGGACCACATAGCAAATCTAGTACAGAGAAATTTCCTGCCCCAAGTAATAAGATTGCAGCAATATAACAACATCAATGATTAAACAGAACATTTATTAACAATCAAGTCAAGATGGTTTGCCTTAGCTCCAACTTTCTTATATAAACAAGTCACTAATCCTAGCCCTCTTGGTTATATAACCATCGATAGTATCAAGTCAAGTATCAACTTTTGAGATCGACTGAGTTGGTCAATTTCTGAGTATAACTTAGTCAGATACTACCCAACGTGTTGCTGGTTTCACCTTTTGAATTAAAGAACCACTGTGTCTCTTTCATAAAAATTCCTTTTGAAATATTATCCTCTCAGTTCTAGGTAGTTTTACAGCAAATTTGATCCTGCTAGAAGATAACCATAAGGGCCAAATATTTGATTCACCCATCTTTGCTGTTCTCCTCTTTCTCTGATGAAATCAAGCGTCCAGGTTTAAGGAGATAACTGTGCCTTCCACTTTTCCTCATTATATTTCAAGCAATTTCCTTCCCAACCCACTTTCAGTATCAGATCCAGGCTGGGGATAAAATTGCTTGAAGCACGAGATCACACAGCAAGGCAAAGCAAGAGACATGGTAGGATCTGGCTGTTCTCAGCACGGGCCCCATTTCATGTTTTAAAAAGAGATTTGTCCCCAGCTATGCATGTGATTGAGTGGTCAGACACATATACACATATATTGGTGGCACAGAATGTGGATGTTTAGTTGAGAAAAACGGATCTACCAGAAAGATCACTGCTGGGAAATTTTTTGAACTAGGCACAACATGGCTCATAGCAGATGTTATAAGTTGTGCGTGTTTTATTTCTCAATTTGACCTTTTTACACAGTTTTGCTTATATAGTGGTATTTTATGCATTGTGACTAGCAGTTATTTTTACTGATCATAGTTTAGTAATTATTTATTGTAATTGTGAATTTCTGTTTAATTGTCATTTGCTGATGTTTTGAGAGTTAATTTTATTGTGTTCTGTTATATTCTAATAGATTATTGAATATTACTTTTTGGTATAAGTCATTCCATTTTAAAGTTATGTTTTATTATGACTTTTTGTATTGGATCAGATTATTGTAAGGTATGTGTCCTTTGTTGTGTATTTTGCTACTGTACACTTCCTTGTGTATAGTAATATAGAAAGATGATATACAAATAAGAAGTGGAACGGAATGGAATTCTCTTAAAACAGTAACAGCCAAGGTTACTCCTGAGAGATCTTGCAAAAATTTTGCAGAGCACAAAAAAGCATAATGGGGTGTGTGTAAAAAGACCTTTAATATTTTATACAATTTTATACGCTATCAAGCTTCAGGCACATATGCTGATGTGTCAGAAAACTGGAAAGAAGCATTTTTTTTCCCTTCTCTTGTATCTCAGTAACTTTTATACACTGGCTTAATTTGTAAGTGAGTCTAGTATGAGATGAGTAGATCTGATAAATGTACTCTTGGGAATTATGTCACATTCCAGATGATTGCTTAGCCGGCATATAATTATAAGCAGCAACCTGATTATACTTTGTAAAAAGCATTAGAGTTATGTCACTGCCACTTAAGCATGCTAAGTAACCTGAAGAAATTAAGCAGGTCTCCATAATGGCATCTAGAAGTTGAAGTTGCAGAGTTTTTTTAAATCATTGCAAACTTTTAAAAAGTAATAGGTAAAATTTACTGTTATAAATTAGATCTGTTAATAATGGAATTTCAAATAGTCATCAGTGGGAAAAGTTTGAGAACCACTGCTTTATTATGTTCAAATGTTTCATATACATTCTCTCAGACATCCCAGCTATCAGTCTGCATGGTAGGTCAGTTTCAGCCGTCCTCACATTACAGGTTTGGTGGCCAATCCAAGAGAGAATAGCTTGCATTGATATCACTAAGTGGCCTTGAGAAGAGGTGAGACTGAATCAAAGCTTTCTCTGCTCACAATATTAGTCAGGCACCTGGAAGTGGTTATAAGGTGGCCGGGGAAGCATTTGAGGCAATCCAGTATTAAATTAAAGATGAAATGCTTTTCAGTGGCCTGGCTCCATCTACATCATGGTTTCCCAAATTTTGGGTCTCCAGCAGTTTTTGGACTACAACTTCCATCATCCCTAGCTAGCAGGACCAGTGGTCAGGGGTGATAGGGAACGGTAGCCCAAAAACAGCTGGAGACCCAAGCTTGGGAAACACTGATCTACATCAATACTTTGATGAGAATGACAGAGTTACTGAAGGAGTTTCACATTACGCAGAAGAAAATTAGCAAGTGTCGCACATGCATGATTGTTGCTTGTCTGAGAATCCTCAAAAAGTGACCCCTCAAAGGATCAGTATCCATGAATTGAAACTGCCACGCACAATCCCCTATAGGCTTCTGCTCCACTTTAGTACATGTTAATCCACTGCATGAGGTAGAAAACCACTCGCAGATACTGTTGGTCTTGTTGCCATGCCAGTTTAGCACCACCCTAGATGCTTTTAATTGTATTTTTACAAACATGCTGGGAACCACCTGAATGAATATTGTGGGCCACTGGCTGCCCACGGGCCACAATTTGGGAAACCTTGCTTTCGTGTATGCAAGGATGCAAAGGAGACAGCCTACTTTGTAATGACTCCCTGCCAGAAATATTTGTACTCTTGCGACTGTAATCCACAGAATTCTAAAGATATGGGGGGGGGGGAGCTGTAATACATACATCTCTAACATATACCAGAGGGATCACTAATGTAATTGTTTCAAAAATTGGCAGGTTCTCTCTTTTCACCTTGTAAGCCTATCACCATGGAAACTAAATGGTTCTTAATAGCATCCCTTATGGCAACTGCTGTTTCTTGAGAAGCAGGTGGGGGACTATACTGAACCTTTGTTTTTGTTACTGTATGCACTTTCATCACTTCCACACAGTGCTGTTCTGTGACTAATACTCAGCTTAAAATAATCAAAGCACTTTTATTAAAAGGGGGTAACTTTTCTTTAAAGAGAGAGAGATATTTAGTGTCAGTATTAAAAAGCACCACTGTTGTTGTTTTTAAAAAGAGCTCTTGTTTTGAAATCAGACAGTGTGTAATAGAATTCCAGATTCATAGCACATAAAAATGAACACACAATAGAGAAGTACTTCTGCTGGATTGAAGGAAAAGAGAGAAAGAGAAAGAGTGCACGCACGCACAGTGGAGAAGGCAACATACTGAAAGGGAAGGTATTACGGGTTTTTGGTTGACCTCTACAATACATAGTTTTGCTGATCCATAAGCAGGGCACTGCTGGATCAGAACACAGGCGGTGGCCAACCAGATGCTCTCAATGTTGTAACTTTAGCTAGTGTGCAGTAACAGACCTAGGACAGGAAAGCTTAGGTTTAAACCCAATACAGTGGTACCTTGGTTCCCGAACTCAATCCATTCTGGAAGTCCGTTCCAAAACGTTCGCAAACCAAGGCGCGGCTTCTGATTGGCCCCAGAAACAATGCCGACAGCCAGAACAGACGTTCGGCTGCCAAGCCATTGGGAACCAAGGTACCACTGTATCAGCTTTGACATGGAACTCAATGGGTTGCCTTGAGCATGTCGCTGTTTTGCAACCTAAACTATATCACAGGATTGGGCTGAGGATTTAAACAACAACAACAAACAACAACAACAACAACAACAACAACAAGTGACTTCAAGAGTGTCATGGTGAACTGCACAGAGGGAGGGGAATACAAATCAAAAGTTTATACGAGAAAATGTTTCACATAGCACAAACACACATTTTGACAAGAAATAGTGATTACACCAAAGCTGTTTGTAGGAAGGGCTCAGTTCAACTTCCTGCTTCCTCTACCAAAGAGAATTGACTTTGTCAACAATTTGCTAACCAGGGTTATGCACAAGCATCAGCTAAATCAGGCAGGGACAAGCATCTGCACTGACTGCATGGGGCTCATCATCTAGCAAGGGTTGTGTGCTGATGCTTACTTATTATGTCTATATATGCCTCACTGGATTGAGACAGCTACATATAAAACAGCTCTTGGCAGGACTGGATTTCAGATATAAATCAACAAGCTTAATACAGTAAAACTCATCCCACAATGCCATACAAATGTCACACAGCACTCACACAGTGCTAGCTTTTCAGCTGGGAGTCTAAAATTAGAAAACTGCTGGTATCTCTGAAAATCATTAATAGTGAAATGTATCTCATCTCAGTTGCTCTTATAAGCTTCTGTTCAAAAGGAGCTTGTAAATAGGACTGTTCATTTGTGTATCTGTAAATCCAGGAAATGCTATTTTTAAAGGCAGGAGGTGAGGCACACACTGCAAAATTTAGACTTCTTTGGAATATATATATTTCACACTGGGTTCTTTTATTCATTTTTGAAATACTCATTTATTGCAAGGTACTTTATTTCTATAATATTCTAAAGTGCATCCAGTAATGGCACATTTTAGAGAGAACACAGGCTTAAGGAAGTTTCTAGGAAGCAAAAGAGCAACCACATAAGGGCACTCATTGTTTATAATTGGCTTTGAAAGAGCGCAGCCCCAGCGCCACACAACAGTGGGAAGTGATGAGATGGATTCTGTCAGACTCTGCTTTGCACAAAGATCCAGGTTAGGAGGTCTCAGCTGGGCATTTCCGAGGCTCCAACTTAAAACCAAACACATTAGTGGCATGAGAGAAGTGGAGATGGATGGGGGGCGGGGGGAGAATACTTATCACATAAAGACTTGTGTCCCCTTTAGTCATTACAGTAATACAAACCCTACAGAGTGATAAGCTGCTGACTAACAGATTTACTAGAAAGCTGACCTGCACATTTCCTCATCTAGTGGATAAGGGACTGACTGTGACAAGCTGGCAGAGCAATGACAGCTAGACAGAAAGGGAAGGCCCAGTGACTGGGAAAAAGCTCAAGCACTGCGGGAGGAGATGAGACGGCACTGTTACATCAGTACATTGAAGTATCTCGTGGTTTAAAATGATAATTACGGTAGATATAAAGCCACAACGAAGGGCTTATTGGGAATCCGGAAGTTAATGCTGCTTTAGAGAAGCTTTATTCGGGGAATGCTACTAAACATTATGAGGCAAGGGCAAGGCATTTACGGTAAGCTACAGCTCAGGGATCTCTCGACTTTCCTGAGCTCCTTCACCTACTCTTCACCTGAGTTGGAGAAGGAAAAGCTTCCTTTGGGCAGTAAAATTAACTCTCATTAACATGCTACAGTCCTCTGGAAGAGTTTCTGTTCTATTTACCTTGCCTTGTCTCTCTAGGGTGCTGAACTATTTGAAGTAGAAGTATAACCTCGATTAGAGAGGCATGCTCATTCTCTTCACTACAGAAATTAAATTATTATTATTATTATTATTATTATTTGTAGTAATTATGTTAAACATTTAAAATGCTCTGTCAAGTCATGGGGGGGAGGGAATTTCACAAAACTTAGGATGAAAATGGACTTATCTGCAAGAGCTGTATTTGTTTCTTAACTCATGCCTGTGCTATTCATATATAAAATGTGTGTGCATTTAATTAATTAATATGGATAAGGGGAGGTGAACATTGCCACCCCACCATTTCTCTTCTAGCCCAGCTCTGATGCTGAGAATGAGTTGACCTGGAAGTAAGCATATGGGCACCCAAAACAGCCTTACACAGAGTCAGACCCTTGGTCCATCTAGCCCAGGATTGTTGACCGCCAACTGCGAAAATCTCTCCAGCATTTTCAGCAGAAGTCTTTCCCATCACCAAGAACAAGGTCCTGGATAATAATAATAATAATAATAATTTATTATTTATACCCGGTCCATCTGGCTGGGGCTCCCCAGCCACTCTGGGCGGCTTCCATAGAAAGCAAAAATACAGTAAAATATCACACATTAAAAACTTCCCTGAACAGGGCTGCCTTAAGATGTCTTCTGAATGTCAGGTAGTTGTTTATCGCTTTGACATCTGCTGGAAGGGCGTTCCACAGGGCGGGCGCCACCACCGAGAAGGCCCTCTGCCTGGTTCCCTGTAGCTTTGCTTCTCGCAATGAGGGAACCGCCAGAAGGCCCTCGGCGCTGGACCTCAGCGTCCGGGCAGAATGATGGGGGTGGAGACGCTCCTTCAGGTATACTGGACCGAGGCCGTTTAGGGCTTTAAAGGTCAGCACCAACACTTTGAATTGTGCTCGGAAACGTACTGGGAGCCAATGTAGGTCTTTCAAGACCGGTGTTATATGGTCTCGGCGGCCGCCCCCAGTCACCAGTCTAGCTGCTGCATTCTGGATTGGTTGTAGTTTCCGAGTCACCTTCAAAGGTAGCCCCATGTAGAGTGCATTGCAGTAGTCCAAGCGGGAGATAACCAGAGCATGCACCACTCTAGCGAGACAGTCCGCAGGCAGATAGGGTCTCAGCCTACGTACCAGATGGAGCTGGTAAACAGCTGCCCTGGACACAGATTTGACCTGTGCCTCCATGGGCAGCTGTGAGTCCAAAATGACTCCCAGGCTGCGCACCTGGTCCTTCAGGGGCACAGTTACCCCATTCAGGACCAGGGAATCCTCCACACCTGCCCGCCTCCTGTCCCCCAAAAACAGTACTTCTGTCTTGTCAGGATTCAACCTCAATCTGTTAGCCGCCATCCATCCTCCAACCGCCTCCAGACACTCACACAGGACCTTCACCGCCTTCACTGGTTCTGATTTAAAAGAGATGTGCCAAGGACTAAACTTGCTTGCAACAGAGGTGTTCTTCCACTGCCTGAGCTATAGCCCTTGAGGCAACAGAGCACAGGGACATATTGAAGGGGAAAGCATCACTGGTTGCCCCTTTTGCTATGGAAATTAGACGTCTTCCACCTCCTGCTTTTTCTGATTATCACCAAGATGACCCTGACCCACCTACAATACTTCAGCTGTCAGTGCGGGAAACAGATCAGGGCCTCCAATAAGGATCTAACATGCAAGTGCTGCATGCAACACACAGGGACAAACACACCCATATTTCTACAGCCAGTCCTGGTGCGGAGCTCGTTGAAAAATTTGGGTAATGTTGACTCCTGGGAGAACAAACTGCTTGACTTTGCTTTCTGTAACTTACTGACTTTTAAAAGTATCCCAAACCCATCTGACGCCTCAGTCCAGATACATTCCCCATCTCCTAACATATTTAATATTAAAGTGATTTTCTTTTGTTTAATTGCAGCTTTAAAGTGGTGACACTGAAGACCGATGTATTTCCTAGTTTGGGGAGATGGGAGTGGAGGGAACAAAACCAAGACAAAATTTCTTGGGTGGGTGCCCTCAGCAAACCACTTTCCGATATATTAATTACAGTAAGCACTGAACTGTAGCTAACAGAGTTTCACTTATATACAGAGTTCAATGAGTTCTGTACATTAATTAGGCCCCAGAGAGATGGGAGACCTTTTCGCTATTTTACTCATACTGTATAACTAAAGGATTGACACACAGAGGGTCAGATTTTTAACCTTCACAAGCCTAGGTATTTATTTAAGCTTAGGATGTTGGAATGTAGCTGCAGGATATTGGAAATCAGAGATACTGATGCCCTTGTAGTTATTCACTAGAGCAGTCTTTCCTACTGTTCTAGTTTGATTTGTAATCTAGAATAAAGCAACATGACGCAATTCAGTGTGTGTTCAGAAAGCCAAACATCAGACACAGAGCTTGCTAATATACTGGAATATTAAGCAGGTAGCACCAGTAAGAACACAGAATTGCTCATTCCAGTGTAACTGATTAAGAGGTAGGTTCTCATCTCAGTTCAGCTTGCATAGCTTTATTGATCAGAGCCACATAGACGGAGCAGATATCTGCCAGTAGCTTTGCAGCAAGTGTGCCTTATTTTCTATATATAACTTGCCTTATTCCAATGAAGAAGCCAAGAGAAAAGGGAAACACAGCTTCATAGGTGTTTAAAGTGTGATTGTCTAAATCAGAGCTTTCTATGTTGGTGACACACTTTTTAGGCATGCAGCATTTCAAGACACAGCAATTCAGTTTTACTAGCAAACTGGAGGTTCAAATAACCCCTTTCCAGATCCGGAAGAAGCGTGGGTAGCATTTGCATAGCACACACTGCAGTCAACACACTAACGTGTCACGATACACGCTTTGGAAAGTTCTGGTCTAAATAATAATAATAATAATAATAATAATAATAATAATAATAATAATAATAATAAATTTTTTCAGAACAAGCTATGCCTAGGATTGTGCTGATGGCTCACTTGAAAAAACAGGTAGCTACAATTCTATATGCATTCAATCCCAAAGAAACTCTGAATTAATCAACCTGTGTAATTATGCAAATTGAATAACTGGCATGCTCTTTTATTTTGCCAGTCTTAAAAGAGAACAATTGCAGAGCACAGGAAATGCAGCCCAACTACTGGAAATGTTATTCTGCCACCTTTGTGACTTCTGACATTTCAGTAGAGCCTGCCGACTTATTCCCAAGCATATTTTCACAGCAGCAAGAGACAGAAATTTTTAAGAGAGTTAAACCCATTACGACATTCTGTGCTTTTTCAGCTCTCAAACAGAACTGTGGTACACACATGGCCCTTTCAAACCCAACTCTGCCCTGGTGAAGGAAAGCTCCATTCCTCCTTCTCTGAGAAAGGACTGTACCTATCATCTCACTCATCTCTCCATACTGATCCCTGACCATACCTTGTCAAGATCCAGCTACAGCTATGTAACATACAATTTGATCGAACACCAACATTAAGGGAGTATAGTCATATGCAGGCACATCTGTTTTATATGGTCCTTCCTTTAAAAAAAAAAACCCCAACCTCAAAGAAAAGTGGTATATAAATTTATTAAATAGATATAATAAATTAACACCCCCAAAAGTGGATATGGGCAAGTACATACCGTATTTTTTGTTCCATAACACTCACTTTTTTCCTCCTAGAAAGTAAGGGGAAATGTCTGTGCGTGTTATGGAACGAATGCCTACAGATGGCGGGAGGATCTGCTGCAGTCGTGAGCAGAGGATCCATGATTCCCCTTCCTTCCCTCCTCCGTGGCTCGCTTTGAAACAGCAAAGCAGGAGAAGAGCCGCTGAGTGGGGAGGAGAGAGGGACAGAAAGCCTGCTTGCTTTAAAGGAGCAAAGCGAGAGAGGAGAGTAGCCTTCTCCTCTTATACCCCTCTTCTGCATTATTAGCAGCATCCTTCTCCACACACTCCACGCGTGCTCCTTGTCCCTTGAGTGCTTTTCCTTCCCTCCCCACTTAAAACGGGGTTACAAAGCACGGATCCACATGGATCCTCAGGATTTTTGCACTGGGTCACCCCAAATTCACCATTAGATCACATAGCATGTCCATGGCTACAGCTTGCACCAAAAATATCACACACCCACTGTTGCCTGGGGCTGCAGTGGTGCAAAAACATAGTTACAAAGCATGGATCCACATGGATCCTCAGGATTTTTGCATTGGGCTACCCCAAACTCACCGTCAGATCACATGTCTGTGGCCACAGCATGAACCACAAAAATCGTACAGCCACTGTTTTGTTTAGAATATTTTTTTTCTTGTTTTCCTCCTCTAAAAACTATGTGCGTGTTATGGTCGGGTGCGTGTTATAGAGCGAAAAATATGGTATATTTACACAAGGCAAGATATATGGCCATATAATGCTGTGCAAAGCATAGCAGCAGATAAATAGAATCAAATCAATTTAATAAGCTCAGCAAATTGTCCTAGAAAAAGGAATACTGGAAGACAGAGTAATACTGCTCTCACACAGGTTTGCCATTTTATGCCTATATTCTGCTAAAAATGCCACATCAATTTTGTAATCTCTAGACAAAGGATAGTTCTCAGTGCTAATTACATTATAATAAAGCTTCCCCCTTCTTCCAACCATTCTCACATTAACAACAAAGCTAATTGCCCCTCCGAGAAATGAGAGGCAATCTGTAGGTAGCATCCAGTATAGCGTAATAATTCTTCCTAATGCATACTCTTAACCTGGATTACTCAAAACAGATTTAGCAGATTTTTGCCTCGCCTTAGGCCTCACTAACAAGATAACAGGGAAAAGCATATGACATTTGGGCCTTTTAGCTAGTGCAGGGGGAAAAGTGCTGAATACCTACGGAGCAGCATGAGTACCACTTCAACATTTATTGTGGCAGTGCACACAGAAGCCACCAAATTTATTGGTTCCTAAAAGTCAATCCTTCCAGTTGGAATTGCTACATATGGCTGCCTTATTCCTTTAAAAACCACACACACCACTCTTGTAGTAACTGTTTACAAGTCTCAGAAGGAATACGGTCTTCACAGTCCTAAAGCAGCAACAAGATTCTGCTTCTCTCATTAACTGTAATACCACCATGATTTTAGTGTTACACAAATAAGCCTCTAATTCCCTGCACTCCTTTCTCCCCATAGTCTATCTTGCAATTCCTCTTGTGCAGCAAATTATAGCTTTCTCGGTTCCAATGCAACAGCAAACTATGGTTTGCTGCAAAAGTGAATGTGCAAGGTGACATAGCGAGAACATGAGCCCCATGCTCATTCTTGCAACGTCAAAGCAACAGTTTTATGCTATGTCTGAACTGAGCCACACTTTTTAGGGAACGTGTGAAAATCTGAAGTAGTAAGAATAACGCCAACATTAATATCCAAAAGAGGTATCAAATTTGTTTATAATCTCAGAAATAGTTCGGAAACAGGGATAGGGCCATAGGTCTGTGACACAGCACACATTTTGTGTGCATAAGATCCCAAGGTCACCCCCATGCATCTCCTGTTGACCTGGAGTAGCAAGAGCCCTTTGTGCCTGAGAACCTGGAAAGTCACGCCTAATCAGAATAGACAGTACAGTAGAACCTCTATTTGCGACCATAATCAGTTCCGGAGGTCCGTCCGGAGGTCGAAACGGGTCGCTGGGAGAGGCGCTATTGTGCGCAGAGGCAGGCAGCGATTCCCGCTTCTGCGCATGTGCAAACAGCGATTGCCCACTTCTGCACATGTGCGAACGGCGATTGCCACTTCTGCGCATGCGCAAACGGTGGCCAATCTGCTGGTTACTTCCAGGTTTGCTGCAGTTGCGACTTGGAATGACCATAAGAAGAGGCAGTGGTAAGTAGAGGTTTGACTGTACTGAATTAGACAGACAGTGTCTAACCTCAGGTTTGAGTCAGCTCCCAGTACAGTGGTACCTTGGTTTGCGAACAGTCTGGTTTGCATACATTTTGGGTTACAAACACGTCAAACCTGGAAGTGCATGTCCCGGTTTACAAACATTTTTTGGATTACAATCCATTTTTTTTGGGATTATGAACAAAATGTTTTTGGAGGCCCCATTGGCGAAAGCGCACCTTGGGTTACAACCTGTTTTTGTTTATGAACGGGCCTCTGGAACGGATTATGGTTGTAAACCAAGGTACCACTGTACTGAGTCTACAGCTATATCGGAGGGTTCTTCCCTGCAGGGTTGCACAGTGGCAGTACTCACCAGGTTTTGCAAATGGCAGCACCCGCCTGCCTGGCACTGAGCGCTGGTGGACAGAGGGGACATAAAGGAGGTCAAGAGGTCAAGGCTGGGCCACTGACAGAGGACCCTGCCAGCTTCTTTAGGATGCTGCATGGTGATGCCAGGCCTGGCTCTGACTATTCCTCCTTATTTATTTAATAAATTGTATATACTGCTTGGTTGTAATAAGACCTCTAAGCACTTTACAAGAACTAGTAGGATTATCAATAAAAATCAGTTAGCAACAAGTAATTAAAGCATTTAAAAGATAATTAAAATCTCTCTGTCTATGTCTCTCTCTCTCTCTCTCTCTCTCTCTCTGTGTGTGTGTGTGTGTGTGTGTGGATAGGCTTGCCCAAACAAAAAGGAAGCTTCAAGAATGTGCAAGGCACCTTCCAGAAAACAGACAGCAGGTGTTCCTCTCTTGATGTGGAAGATAGTATCCATAAAGATGCAACACCCATCATGCTGAAAAATGAGCGTTGAGTACCAACGCACTTAGAGAGTACAGCATGCACTCTGTGCAACAGTCAGTGCAACTGCTTCTTTCTAGAGCCATTCCTCTTCTTCCAGGAGAAAATATGTGGCATACACAATGAACAACACTCATGCATTCCATACATTTCTGTCTCTGAAAAGAAGTGGGGTTCCGAATCACCTCTTGGTGATGGAACTATACGTGTAGGGTCAGGTTTTCACTCGTACGTTTCCTTGCTGTTTAGAAGGACACATATTCTATTCTTTCCCATGAATATGGGCAACTTCTGCAGGTGTGGGGATCTGGATCAGTCACATCTCTAATGTAAGCATGTACATTATTATCTCTTTATAATCAGCGGCATGCAGTTAGCCATTTACTAACCAGTGGAAACTGAAACTACCACCCAGAAACACCATTGTCAACCTTTTAAAAGGTTAGAAAGAAGCCAGCCCAGTAAGCAGCTTTCCATGTGTAACCTTAGTTCGCATATGGCTATGCCACATGAAAGCACACCCCTATACTTACTTTTTCGTCCAGTGATCTCATGGGTCTAATTGTATGACTTTGCTGGATATCACCCAGTACCTTCATAAGATTGCTTTAAAGGAGTGTTTCCCAAACCTGGGTCTCCTGTTGGTTTTGGACTACAACTCCCATGATCCCTGACTAGTGGTCAGGGATGATGGGAATTGTAGTCCAAAACCAACAGGAGACCCAGGTTTGGGAAACCCTGCTCTAAAATATGTTGGCAAAGATAAACAATTTGCTCAAAGGCCACCTAGTGAGCGTCTAACCTCAGCATGCCTCCTCCCAATTAAAATAATAACAATCCTGTATTTCAGGATACACTACCAGTTCACACCAGCTCTATCGAAAATGTGAATGCTTACCTTAAGACAAATTAAGAGTCGAATGCCACAACAGTATTATAGCATGGTATTTTACCAAAGTTTAAACTGCACATTCATCAATAATGGTAATTTCTTACTACACTGAATATGTGTAAATGGCTTATTATGAATGAGCAGTGTATTAGTGCACACTGTCTGATCATTTCCTCAATATGATCGTACTAAACTCAGTTTGAGATAAAGGGATCCTACTGCTGAATAGGCTGAAGGAATGAATAATTTAATCTGGTAGAATACGTTTCACAAATTTAAGGTTTTATATACATTGTAATAGATGGGACACAAAAAATATATATACATCTGCTTTAAAAATAGAGCTGATTAAAATGCATTGAAAAAGGTTCAGGGAAAGGATCTGCATTTGTGTTTTGGTCTAGTCCCCAGCACAAGGATGCACTCTTTCTGATTAGAGAATAATACAGGCTGCCTAGTGCTGAATAATAATTAACCATTTTTACAGCCACCACCTCCTGCTACCCATAATTGCAAGCAGACACACAACAAGGTTGAGTGAAAGACACAGAGCTAAAGAATAGCCATATAAGAAGGCTTTTTTATTCATTGACTTATTAATTGATCCCAGTTAATAAAAGCATTAACTGCTAGCCATTTCCCAGATAGGTACTATGAAGTGCTTTATTGTACACCTCAGATAGGCTTAATTTTTTTTTAAAAAGGCGCTGATCCCCAAAACAAAATGTAAACAAGATTTGTCTGATAATACAATACTCTTTCTTCATCCAGTGAAAAAAGAGCACATGCAGAGAGACTGGTTGAATTGAATCAAGGTTTTGCTGTTAGCATGTAAAGCCCTAATGACCTAGGATCCAAGTACTTTACTATTAATTACATTATTATCACACCGTTCCTTGAAGGAACTTGAGGCAGCGTACATAGTTCTCTCCCCCCCCCCCCCAATTTTATCCTGACAACAACCCTGTGAGGTAGGCTAGGCTAGGAAGTAGTGACTGCCTCAAGGTTGCTCGGCCAGTCCTTGCCTGACAGTCTAACCCAGTGAGCTTCATGGCCAACCAGCAATTTGAACATTGGTCTCCAGGTCCCAGTCAAACACTAACCGCAACACCACATTAGCTCTAAGTGTTTAAGCAGTGCCTCCTTCAGTGGTTCTCAAGCTGTGGGTCCCCAGATGTTGTTGGACTACAACTCCCATCATCCCTGACCACTGGTCATGCTGGCTAGGCATGATGGGAGTTGTAGTCCAACAACTTCTGGGGACCCACAGGTTGAGAAACTCTGTAAGCTGTGCATTAAATCAGCAGGGAATGATGCCTGCTTTTTGTTCCATTTGTAGAAAGTCCTAGGGGAGCAGTAACACAAGACAGGGCATCTCAGTGGCTATGCCCAACTTAATGGAATTTCCTCCCGGGTATTTTCAGGGGACAAGGATAGTGAAAGCGGCTCAATCCCTGGTATCTGCACGAGTTAAATTTGCAGTATTGATAGCAAGCTAGGACAGTGGGGAGTAAGTCCCATGTTTCTGACCTCTCTCTTCCCAAGGCAAAGCTGTTTAAAACCTCAGAAGAGCACTTAACCATTATGACATAAACCTTGCTTGAGACACAGAGAGCAGCTGCCAAGTTTCTGTGCACAGAATAGATTAGCAAAATCCAGATTAGAAAAAATTTAGTGTACAACTAAAAAAAGCAATGCTTCATCCTGGTTGGTAAATATAGTAGCCCTTAAGCATTTAATGTGGATCTCTTTCTCCACCTCACACGCTGCTTTACTGATGCATAGATACCAAAGCTAAAACAAAACAAAACAAAACAAAACACTAGAAGTCCCATACCATTTCAGCAACACTTCCGATATTGGGAATGGGGGAAAGGAAATCCCGCTCTTTCAAGAAAAATAATTTTTCCGTCCACTTTAAGAATCTAGTATTGCCTGTCTTTACTGGCCACCTAAGTCCACTGTGAGGTTCTGGCTTCCCCAACCTGGTGCCTTCCAGATGTTTTGGACAACACTCATCATTCCTGATAACTGATGCTGTTAAGGCTGATAAGAGTTGTGCTCCAAAACGTCTAGAGGGCACCAAGTTGGGGAAGGCATACCAAGACTGTTGCTCCTTTCCTGAAATTATTCCTCTAACAATCTTAACAACAACAACAAAAGTATTCTGACAACTTGCATCCAAGCACCAGCATTGTACTCGGTGAATGAATACATGCAAACAACATTTAATTTGCTTGATTTACTCTGGCATTTCAGGTTCTGTGCCTAATTTTGTGGAACACACAGGCCTGATAACAGCTTGCAGCCTGCTGCTGTCAACAGGTTCTTGAATTAAAGGATCTGAACAAAGAGGCAAAAATTCCCACATGCAGTTGTCCAAACATCATGATTAGCACAGAAAAAGCCAAAAGGTCACTAGTACACCCTAGTGTCAAGATGACATATGAAATGGATGTCATTCATGCAAAGTTTTCTCCACCCCCAGACCTCCTTTCCTGTCCGCTTTGAACTCCTGCCTTGTTATTTTACTCTTGTTCTCACTTGAGGGAAAGAGGTTAGTCGGGAAATAAGCTTCAGGCACTTCCCATAACCTAAGCATCCAGCATTCCTTGTTTTGCTTCAGACACACCAAAGAAGGAAGCCTACAACTCACGCTGATTTTCCTCCACCCTACAAGAAACCCCATCGGACACAGGAGAATGCCAGTCAAGTTCATCAAAACCAAAGCAGGCGCACCATGGTTATCCATAATGTATGCAGCAGAAGAATGGACATTCCAGAATACATTCAACCTCTTGATGTATGATACAAAATAATAATTATTAATAAAACTCAGTAAATAATTATTTTAATTAATTAAAATACCCCAGATCACTGGGCTTAGAGTAGAATTAGTAGGCATATGTGTCAAGTACAGGGATAATTCAGTCAACAGCTACTTCAATGAATCCACAGGACAACAACCTGGAAGCAATTCATCAGCTTTCACACAAAGACAGAAGAGAATGGCAGTACAGTAGAAGCATCACTTAGTAAGAACATTTACAAATTCTCCATAAAACCAAAGACAAGTTCCAAAGGTTTATACTAACTTGTGGATCACTTAATAAGAACATGTTTTACAGGTGTATACTGTTAGAAGTTGTGCTGTAGGTATGGGAATACAGGGTTTCATAAAGTATTTCAAATGTATCTTAAAGAGGCTGCCTTAATTGTGCAATGAGGGTGGCAGTAGGGAATACTATAGGATTTACAGGGAAAGCGTTTCATTCATATTGCCAAGTATCTTGAAACTAGGAAAGTATAAATAGGTAGTGGGAAACAAGCTTTCTAAGTTGTATGGTTCCTTCTATTCTCAAGTTTCTGCAATTTGCTCCCCTTTCTCACAGACCATCCACATTTTGGAAGAATTCAATTGGATTAAACCCTTGGAAGTGAAATTTGTGAATGGTCATTTTACTGCCTGAATGGCTGACTATGCTTTATGTATTAGTATATGTATGACCCACTGAACACATGCGTGTGCTTTTATGTTTATACTTGCAGTTCTGTACATTCGTAATAAAAATAAAAATAAATTTGTGATTGTGGTTTTATTCCAGTCTTCCATTTTAAACTGTGAATTGTTTTTTATTAGTCATAAATATTTCCTTTTATTACTTCAAGCCAGTGTTTTTCCGAGACTTCACACCCTTGGGGAACTCTTTCCACAGTGATTCATCTTGCCAAGCAACTCCTGCACATTGGCGACAAAACTGTTATGTGTTACAAAGAATTCTGGCAATGAACTCTATTCAATCTGGGTTCTGTGCCAGGCTTGCTGGGTGTAGATGTTATCTTACAGTAGGATACTCTCCAGATGTTATGGACTACAAAACCCATCATCCCTGACTATGCAGGCCGCCGATGACAGAAGTTGTAGCCCATGACACCTGAATGACATCACACTGGCTACCCCTGTCCTATGGACATGGCTACCCCTGTCCTATGCACCCTAGATTCTATGTTTTGCTGCTTTCTGGCCTTCTGAACTGATGCCCTAGTAAATTATGCTACATACTATGTTAAAAAAAATATATAATTCACATGCTTTTGATTTTTAATCTAAATCTAAGACTCTATATAACTAGGCAAAGTATACTTTTATTCAAATAAAAGACAATGGGTTGTATTCAAGTATTCAAGTAAGTCAAACTCTGAGCAGACCCACAGTTAGTAATGATGAACTTATGTCTACTGATTTCAATGTGTATGTTCCAAGCATAACTTAGGTGGGTAGAATGGAATATAAAAGTCAAATGTTCTTACTATCCAGAGCCAATATGGGGCCCTGCAGATGTTGTGAACGACAACGCCCATCAGCACCAGTTGGTACAGCCAATATTCAGGAATGATGGGAGCTGCAGACCGGCACCATCTGGAGGGTACCATGTTGTCTGCCCTGGTACCCAAAAAACAGCTTTCTGAATTTCCAGAATTCCAGAATCTGAATATTGTGAACAAGTGAGAGAAACACTGAAGAAATAGGTCTATCATATCTATTTACTGCAAAGTAAGATGTGACTTCAATTTATGGAATGTTTTTAAAAGCTAATTCATTACAAACTTCAAACCCAAACAGAAATGCTAACAGCCAGGTATACCACTAATGCCAAAACTCTAATGCCAGAACTCACCATCTGAATGGGTTTCTTGTGCAAGTCTCTCTCCGTTACTAGCTTCTCTTGGTCAGTGACATAGAGGCCTTTTTGTGCCAAGGCTTGGATAACTGCATCATGGCCCAGGAGCGGTTTGGCAGCATCACTCTTGAGAATAAGACTCCCAGCACGACAGTAGAATTCAGCAGATAGCAGCGATTTAACAACAGGAGGTTTAATATGTTCCTGGTCATACTGATCCGTATAAAATGGTTCTCGAAGATCCTCTGGTACATTTTCTACAAAAGAAGAGGGGAAAGCCTTTGAATTACATTATTTGTAATTATTTGAATTATTATAGTCAGAAGTGCAAAATCCCTACATTTTATCATATTTAGGAAGCGAAACACTCACATTACAAGACTGCCTTTCACTCCCCACCCTGAAGAACTTCCCAAAGCCTAACCTGGGGGTAAGAGGGGTAAATAATGCCAACTTTAATTATGCACATTAGCTCCTGCAGAGCTGCAATGGGTCAAATCAATGTTTTTGTATGCATTGGCTTACACCATCCTCAGGTCAAACTACACAGGATGTCAAAAATCCATGATTGAGATCCCATCCTTAAGGTTTGTTAGCATACAGATGCTTTGAAGATGGAGCAGGTGGTAGTAGGACTGGGGGTGTTTAAAAAAGCCCTTCCAGCTGCACCATTTCCCCAACAGAAATAGCCCCAGAACTGTCCCTAGCTCAGTGGGGAAATTTCAACCAGGCATCTGGAATGGGGGGGGAAACTGTTCATATCCTCCTCCGGTGCCACTTCCCCACCCTTGTATTTTACCACTAGCCTGGTAGTCACAACGCATAGAATTCTACTGCATACTCCATCCCTCCTCAGCGCCCAGCAAAGACAGTTTGCTAAAGAAGGGGAGCTGCTTCCTCTGCACACAGCAGCTCTCTGTTCCTCCTCTGCCGCATCCAGCAGGCTAGTGAAAAAAGTGTGGAAGCTACTAATATTAAGTGGCTGATTTACAAGGATGCACTTCCCCGATCTTCAAAGCAGCTGAATAAGGTTGTCAATTAGTTGTTGTTTTTAATGTGAGGTATTCCGATTACTGCTTTCCCACATTGTTCCATCTGCTCCTCAGGGACACCATCCTACTTGATGGAGCAAAGCTAATAAGGAACCGACAAGTGCTGAATGAGTTGCACAACATATGGGGGGGAACCCTTTTAAGTTTTTAACCACAACCTAAAGCAATTATTTACTGTTTATATGTTGTGGGGTTTGGTTTTGTGCTTCCTCCCTGGCACACAACACAGAATCATAGAACTGTAGAGCTGGAAGGGACCACGAGGGTCATCTAGTTCAACCCCCTGCGATGCAGGAATATTTGCCCCATGTGGGGCTCAAACCCACGACCTTGAAATTAAGAGTCTCATGCTCAACCGAGCATTTTTTAAATGTGAAAAACTTCCAACCTGTGCCAGTTTATTAATATCATCTTTATCTATTATTGCACATTTGTGGAAACAAGATGGCATCGGGGTATCTATTCCAGGCTGAATCCGCAAACTTTGGGGTCTGCAGCAAATTTCTGGGCACCCCTATTAATTTTGTTCATTTGTAGAAACTAAAATTATACAATAAATAGTAAGCTGAATTTTGTGAACAGTTAACTAGGATCAACATCATTGCATTAGAATGAACCGGCTTTTGTCAAACGTGCCTGACATGGAAATTAGACTATTCCTTAAACAGCAGGTGGGCCCCATCAAACAGAAGAGGATGCCTTCACCCCAATATGGCTCCCTTTTATCACATACACAGCCCAACAAGACAGCAACAAAAACCCACTGACAGTATGCGAAACAATCTGATTAACTTGACCCAACAATTCTGCCTGCCACGCAAACAAATCTCACTGCAGCCAACTAAACACAACCAACCATGCCCTGCCCCCCAAACCTCTCTCACTACCAAGGAAATATAATAAACAAACAGAAAGAGAACCTACCCAAATGACGCTGACATAAAAACCCCAATACACACTAAATATAACCACTCCCCCCTTTTTCTTCTTCCCCAACCTTATTCTGTATACAACACCAATGTCTCACATCATATGTAACTGATATATGGAAAAGACTTTACAACCTAAGAAAAGAGATAATGCATGTACTTCTGTAAACAAAGAAAATCTTTAATAAGAAAAATTAAACAAACAAACATGTGGGCCCATTTAGACAGTATGTCAAGGTCCAATCCTGCCAATAAAGAATATTTTCTTCCTTCAACCACTATATCTGCGCCAGTACCCAAAATAGTACACACACACACACACAAAGGCTGTGGAACATGTCATGAACAAGCTAACAACAATCATGCTTTTTATTGATTGAAATGTTTTTGTAGAGATCTACCCAAACCTGCAGGTGAGGTTGATTTTGAGGTTGACTTGGCACTTGCAGATTCAATTAATAGAAAATCCTGAAATATAGAGAGGGCATATAGGGAAGCTAAACTACTTTGACATGACGTGTCCATGCAGCTGCTGGGAACTCTACAAAATAATGCAACCTTCAGAGCACTTGCACAAACGAAATGCCATAAACTGAATTGACCATTGGAGGGAGGTAGCAGAAGGAAGAGGGTGTCTAAAAGACAAGACTGGTTTGGCGTTGATCAAAGAGGTTTATTAGAGTGTGCTGGGTTGAGATTTTTAATGCAATTCTGTCTGCAAGACTATTTACGTCCCCAAAACAAGAGCTTCCATGTCATGTTCACAGCTGCTGTACAGCACTCATTCTATGGGTACAAATAAATCAATAAATCAATAAATTGTTCAGTAGCACCTTATAGACCAACTAAGTTTGTTCTGGATATAAGTTTTTGTGTGCATGTACACATCTTCAGATACTGTATTTTTTCATTGATTTAAACTGCATCAGACCAACACGGCTACCTACCTGAATCTAGAATCTATGTGTACAAATACTGAAGATAAGGAGCGCCATATATATATATATATATATGTATGTATGAACTCAGCAGCTAAGTTCTACATCTTTTGTCATTTAATGGAATTCAAGCCCAGAAACCAAAATGATGTGGAGGACTGAGAAACAGCTGCCTCCTTCACTAGCTCACCTTGAAAATCAAGAGCAGAACCATGGCAATTAACTTACTTGTGGGAAATAGAACTGCCTTCAGAGTCTCATCCTGCCCACTTTGTACTCAGGGTCTAAAAGGAATTCTTATTTATTTATTTATTTAGCCAGCAAAATCGCAAGGTGGTATTACAACGCTCACTTTGAACTTGCCCTACTTGGAGTGAAGTTCTTGTCTCACCCCACTTTAAGTAGGAGGTTGCACAACGTCTTTCTCCTGATGGTTTGAGTCTTTACCCAGTGCTACTTTTCTAGAAAAAGAGGTGCTGTAGCTCACCATGAACTACTCCCTTGTTCTCTTAGAATGGCAATGGCACCCACCTGAGAGGGGCCAGAACTGAGCTCCGGCTGAAAAAAAAAATACCCTAGTCTTTATATGAACTCCTGGCCACAAGCTTTGAGTAAAATTAGAACAGCCATCTTTGTTCCACATTTGTCTCTACCCATATATCATTATTCACTGCACAAATTAAAGATCTCTACCTAAACAGGAAGCGGCTTTAGGTCATCTCTTTATACTATAGGAATGGTCAAGACGCAAATCCAATAACAACAAACATTCATATACTGCTTTAGTGAGTATGAAGTGTCCCACGGAATGACAGTAAGCCCTGCAGCGGACGGCAGCGTTATCCCACCATAACTGCCTAAAGCCACCCAGTGAGATTGTACAAGAAGAAATTTGAACCCAGTATTTCCTGATTCAAAGTTTGGTTTTAACCCTATGTATGATATACAGTATGTGACTGACGCAGCACCCGAAATCCTCTTCACCATCCACTTACTCATGCCAACCATTTCCTTGAAATATCAGCAACTGGGTCAGAAGCACCCTAGCTATTCCTCGGCAAGCATTGTAGGGAAATGTAATTCGAGGAGGATGGCTGAGATTTCCTTTGCCGGCAGAAGAGGCACTTACGAAGTGCCAATCTGGAACATCATAAAACATGTTCCTACTCTGCTGCCAGATACACTGGCACGAACATTCAGGATAATGCAGGTCAGAATAAACTGAAAAATACACACATCCACCCACTCTGGCACACAGAATAATGAACACAGTACTATTTTTATCTTCCAAACTGCATGGCTTTACATAAAAATAAAATACAATTGCACTGGTGTTGTTTTTGCCTATTCTAATATTACAGCTATACTACCAGATTAATTAAAGTCAGTCATCGGTGACTACTTCTCCTAGGTTTCAGTCAAGCCTTCTCCCTGACTTGCCCATGCTTCTATTCCATAGTTTTTGTTTTTATTCTGGAACATTCAATCATCCGATGTGGTACAGCCTACTACAGGTTTTCTTCCTCATCTGCCATTTCTGAGAATTAAGCTTCTCTTTCAGGCAGATTCATTGTCTGAATTCAGATTCAAGACTAAACATGCAGTTTAGAATTACAAGGAACCCCAGTGAGACTTGGGAGTCATACTCTTTCCTGGCAAGACTACAAAGGTGAACTGAAACTTTCTGTTTTTGATTAACTATAGTTTACTGTTTCACCTGAATCAAGAACCATGGTTAACCTTAACTATGTGTTGTTGAAACAAGCCAGCTTCACAGCCCATTGTTTGAAGTTGGCTATTTAAGCAAACCAGAGCTAAATAAATAAAATAATAATAATAATAATAATAATAATAATAATAATATATTATGTATACCCCGCCCATCTAGCTGGGTTTCCTCAGCCACTCTGGGTGGCTTCCAACAGAATATTAAAATACAATAGTCTTTTAATTAAACGGCCTCGGTCCTGTATACCTGAAGGAGCGTCTCCACCCCCATCGTTCAGCCCGGACACTGAGATCCAGGGCCTTCTGGCGGTTCCCTCATTGCGAGAAGTGAGGTTACAGGGAACCAGACAGAGGGCCTTCTCGGTAGTGGCGCCCGCCCTGTGGAACGCCCTCCCATCAGATGTCAAAGAGATAAAGAATTACCTGACGTTCAGAAGACATCTTAAGGCAGCCCTGTTCAGGGATGTTCAGGGATGATTTTAATATGTAATGCTGTATTGTTTTTAATACTGATTGGGAGCCGCCCAGAGTGGCTGGGGAAACTCAGCCAGATGGGCGGGGTATAAATAATAAATTATTATTATTATTATTATTATTTAAACATTAAAAGCTTCCCTAAACAGGTCTGCCTTCAGATGTCTTCTAAAAGTCTGGTAGTTGTTTTTCTCTTTGACATCTGGTGGGAGGGCGTTCCACAGGGCAGGTGCCACCACCGAGAAGGCCCTCTGCCTGGTTCCCGGTAACTTGGCTTCTTGCAGCAAGGGAACCGCCAGAAGGCCCTTGGCACCAAGTCCAGAGTTGGGCAAAAAGATTCCTGCATTGCAGGGAGTTGGGTTAGATGACCCTCATGATCCCTTCCAAATCTACAATTCTAAGATTCTATGTTTTTCTTCGGATTTTAACACCAAATCAACTTAAAATGAAAAGGAGAACTTTCACTTGCCACTTTATCACCATACTGAAGGAGATGCGAGTTTTGAAGTTTTTAAAAAGAGATTCAGAATAATATTCATAGCCCCAGTGAAGTTCGTTGAGATTTACTGTACAAACATAGCTTTGAAGAAAGAACAGGGATTGCTTATCTTCTACTATCAAATCAGAAAACCGCTACTTCCTTTATAGGGAGAAAAAACAGCTTGGTGAGTTACAGAGCCAACAACAAGCAGGAAGATCAACAAAAATGTCAAAGCCTTTTTTAAACTTATGTCTCATCTTTCCTGCCCTGCCTTGCTACACTAATTAGATTTTCTAAATTATCCTGTGATTCTCTTTACCATACCATTTTGCTCCTTCACAAGAACTGAAAATATACTTTCTGTTACAGTAAGAAGCAGGTTTGAAGAGGTTTTAAACATGTGCTCTTGTTTATATGGCTAATTTTTTTTTTTAAAAAAAACAGGACTCCTGACTCCCACTGAATTTAATTTTCTCTTCTGCAGAATGCATTCCAAAGTAATCCCATTTCTGTAGATTAAGTTGCTTGAATTCACAAAGATTTGACTCAGAATAAGTATTAATGAACTATAATGACTATTCACTCTGCTTCCAAAAAATTTAGATACGAAAATTAATTGGCTTAATACTACAGCAGCTTACTTTCACTAATACTTCTGAGGTAATAAAAAGAATTTGTACTTGCATCATATGAGTATCAAACTTTATTTCGGTTACAGAGCAGCGTAAGATAAAACATACAGATAAAATGAGCACATAAGACTTAAAACAGGTAAGGAATAAAAACTAGTAATTAAAAGGTGATTGTATCAAACATACTTAAAAAGACAGAAACAGGGACAAATAGGTAAAAGTGGCTATAAGGGAGGGAGCATGAAGAAGCCACAGGTCTAGGATTTTCGGCCTCATTTGTGGTGCAAACTGAACCGCCATCATGACAGCACAGAATCTAGCAACTGAGTATGTCACATCTGGGTTTTCATCTTGAAGTAGCAGGGAGGTATAAAGTTGTTCTGTGCGACCTGGGAATTTATATAGTACAGGCAAGATGAACCTATATCTGTATAAGTATTTGCAGTGAAAAAAGACATTCTGTTGTTTCTAGTTGCCCAGAGCCACATGGGCATTTTCTCTCCTTGTACGATGTCTTCCTAAAGCAGCCTTCCTGAATGGCTGAAGGGAGGGCCTGGCAGTGGGCCAGAGTGAAAGCCCTTCACTGTTTTGGAATTTTAAGGTTGGTTATATATGGCATCTGGGAGGTGTCTTCTGGTTTCACTGATTAAAAATTTTGGGTACTTGGCTAGATCTGCTTGGCATTTGGTATCTTCCAGGTGCTGTTTGATGGTTTGTTTGTTTTTTGCTTGTTCATACTGTTGTAAATAAAAATATGCCCTTTTCCCTTATGGGGTATCCAAGAGCCCATATGGAGTCCTTCTATAGGTTCCCTATTGGTAGGAGAAAGTAACAGAGGCCAACCAGAGAATATTGAGAAGCAAAGCAGCTAGTAAGCTTGATCTTTATTGATCTGTTACAACAGGGTGCTCCTCTCACTCGCAGTAAAGGAGGAGGACCCACAAAAATGCTGTGCAAGGGCTTATAAAGGCTTTTGAAATTCCCATCCTCTAGATCAAGACCACCCCCAGAAACACTATGCATACATCACAGAAGGGGTGTAACCTAAGACCACCCCTCAGATACATCCCACCTACATCACAGAAATTTAAATGTTGTTTTTCTCTTGTCCTTGTTTATCTCCTGTCTGGCAGGTTACTTGATTGGATTTCCTTGGTAGCCTGGCCATTCTTTTGTAGTGATAAATAGTTCCTGGCCATGTCACAGGCTCACACCCTATTCAAACAGAGACATACTCTTAAGACAGGATTTGTGAAGGAAAAGACAATGGGGAGGCTTTTCCAGTTTGACCTTGCAGAGAAAACATTTGCTCAGTTTAGGAATCAAAATGGTTCCAGGTTGGCCTTCCTGTGTTGATCTATGTATGTGCGGTTATGAACATTACCATATATCTAAGACCATAAAATTCCTAACACAATACCCCATGTCAAGTAGGATCTGCAGGGTGAAGCCTAGAGTTATTATGTTTATCACTAAACATTTCCATGTCGTTTGGAAACGGTTCTTAATAGTTAAGGGAGCAAGGCCACCAATGTACCATGGGCAAGGTTTGGGCCTTTTGCAAACCATGATTTTGGTTTTCTGATAATGTAGTTCTAGTCTGCTCTCCTTGCAGTACGCTGCCAGTGTTTACATGCTTCTTTTAAGGCCTAAAGGAATTCTGGAGAGGTTTGCTGTGTCATCTGCGTAAAGCAGCACAGGGATATGCTTTCCTGCTAGTTTCGGAGGGTTGAAGTTCATATTGTGGTAGAGGGGTACCATATCATTTATATAGAAATTGAATAAAAATGGGGCCAATATGCACCCTAGCTTGATACCTTTCTTGGTTTCAATTGCATTAGATAGATGGCCCTGAGAGTTACATCGTATTTTTAACGAGGTCCCTTCATGTAGTGTGCGTATTAAGTATAGCAGGCGTCTGTCTAGTGTGGAGGTCTCCCATAGCTTAATTCTGGATAGAGAGTCCAAGGCTGCTCTGAAGTCAATTAAGGCCACATAGACTGAGACAGTGCTACTAGATGAGTACTTTTCTATTAGGCATTGAAGAACAAAACATTAGTCGATAGTTGAGCGGGCTTCTCTGCAAGTATACTTTCTAGTTCCAGCCAATCTTGGAATTTCTGTTGCAGATGTCTCACATACAGTTTACTTACTGTGTTAAGGAGATTGATTGGTCTACAGTTTGCGGGATCCTCTTTCTTGCCTTTTTTGTATATTGGGACAATGACTGAAAGTCCCCAGTCTTTGGGAATACATTGATAAGTATCAATACATGTGTAAAGTGAGGCTAGGCTAGGGGCCCAGAAATCCAGGTTGTTTTTAATGACCTGTGCTTTCCCCTGTTTCAGTTGAGCTACCAGGCTCTTGGGTGGCGCTGTGGTCTAAACCACTGAGCCTTGGGCTTGCCGATCAGAAGGTCGGCGGTTCAAATCCCCATGATGGGGTGAGCTCCCGCTGCTCAGTCCCAGCTCCTGCCAACCTAGTAGTTTGAAAGCACGTCAAAGTGCAAGTAGATAAATAGGTACCGCTCCGGCAGGAAGGTAAACGGCGTTTCCATGTGCTGCTCTGGTTTCGCCAGAAGTGGCTTAGTCATGCTAGCCACTTGACTTGGAAAAACTGTCTGCGGACAAATGTCAGCTCCCTTGGCCAGTAAAGCGAGATGAGTGCCGCAATCCCAGAGTCATTCATGACTGGACTTAATGGTCAGGGGTCCTTTACCTCTTTACAAGGCTCTCGATCTATGTCCTTATTACAGGGCCCCACTTTGGGAGGTTCGCTATGTTTTGAGTAATTTGGCCTCTCCACCATCCCACCTTGTAGAGTTCCTGAAAATGTGTCTCCCATAACCTTGGCGGGATATAACATTCTGTCATTGGCAATCTGTTAGTTTGGGAGAGTCTTATGCATCATATAGATTAACAAAAGCTCAAAGATAACCAAATCACAAGTGACTACAGATTTACACTAAAAATAAACTTATTTTTGGGAGTAATCTTAAAAAAAAAAGATGAGAATGCTACTTTATACAGAAGAATACACTGTCCAAATTACTTAATGACCTTCATTTCTTCCTAGTGCAGGCTTCATACTGTATAGGAATATTAGGCATAAAAACATTTCTACTGTAGCTTTCTTTCAACAATGAATTTTGAATTAAAAAAACACACATTCATGTTATGTCGCTCATTCATAAATTTGGAGCTGTGAATTAGGTTTGTACAGCTGAGTTTGTCCAGTTGAGTTAAGCATAACGACATTTGGGAAACGGTAAGTCTGCTCTGATCTTAGTATAAGTTGATGGAGTGAATACCTAACCGCTGCAGCTCAGAAACCATGTGAATCCAAATCCTTATAGCAGATAGCACTCCTAAGGGATAACTAGATGTGATGGTGCAGCTGTGTGTACTCATCTATCACACTCATGTAAAAAGCAGAGGCTGGGGAAAACTGTGAGGAACATTTTGGCACTTTGTAAGGATTCCCAGCACCTTAGCAGCAGACAAGGCCCAGCCTTCTTCCTAATGGTTCAGGAAGAAGATCACTCCTACAATCACACTGAACTGGGGGAGCACAACAAAACAACACTCCAGCCTTACTCTTGAGCTTGGAGCTGCAAAGGAAATAAAGGATCACTCCCACATTTTCAGTGCTTCTGAGGCCTTTTGAGTTTATCCCAAGCACAGGAAAACTACTGTGAAACACCTCCACCCTTTCCTCAGCTTCAAGCTGAAAAAGAGAGCTTCTGGAGATACAGATAAAAAGAGGACATCTTGGGTCATGAAAATGAACAGTTTACACTTAGGAATTCTAGCTAACCTATTTCCACTTGCATAAGTACCGTGGATATGCACCGTGGGTTTTAGCTTTAAGCAGCATATAATAAATACAGTGGTACCTCGAGTTACATACACTTCAGGTTAAAGACTCTGCTAACCCAGAAATATTACCTTGGGTTAAGAACTTTGCTTCAGGATGAGAACAGAAATCGTGCAGCAGCGGCGCAGCGGCAGCAGGAGGCCCCATTAGCTAAAGTGGTACTTCAGGTTAAGAACAGTTTCAGGTTAAGAACAGACCTCCAGAACAAATTAAGTTCTTAACCCGAGGTACCACTGTAGATAGATAGATAGATAGATAGATAGATAGATAGATAGATAGATAAAATATAGCATGTAGCAGTTGTGAACAAGAAGCATGGGGCTCCCACCTTAAGTTTACAATAAGCCAGTAACTGGGAACCTGATACTAAATTTGGTAAATTAATGTTCTGCTTTCTTCTCTGCTATCCCAAAGGGCTATGAAGTCAGACAGTAAAGCTAAGGAGCAGTTTTAACTAGCTATTTGTGCACATACTGGCTTGCCATAAGTATAATGTTGGTAAGATTATCAACTGAAGTTAGTAGGAATGACTTTAAGATGGAGGAGAGATAGCATCAGGAAGTAATTTATGTTCCAGTTTCAGAAAGCATTTACCACAAAGAGGCTGAAGTCTTGATTATAGAAACACAGCCCAGTTTTATGTCGCTCTGAAGATTCTGCGGTAGAAGCAGAGGTTACCCCTGGGAGCAGCCTATACTACACAAAGCAGGCAAAGTTGGACAGCTCTGCTGCTTATTTCTTTAGGCACAGGCAACTAAGATGAGACACAGGCAACCCCACCTCTGTTCTGTCCTTACCTCACTGGTAAGTGGCACTCCTGAAGCACTGGTGCCCAGAGCTTATCTTGAACCTCTGGCTCTATATAGAACAAAACATTCCCAAGTGCAAGATACAATACAGATCTCTGGATCTCTGCCCCAAGTTAATGGCAAGAAAAATGAAGGTTTAAGAAAGATCCCTTGCTTCTCAATTTAACCAATAATTAAAATCCTTTGATGGTACTAAATATACACAGAGCAGTACTCAGCAGAACCATAAAGCAGTACGATATGATCCTAAAAATACAACAATCAATTTCTAAAAGCTACAGCAGACATAATACAACCAACACTATAACAAAACAACAACAAACCTTAACAGCAGCAAGACTAATAATAATAATTGTACTTATTATTCTTATTCTTATTTATATGCAGCCCATCTGACTGGCATTAAACTTGGCAACCATAAAACTAAGTGTTGCATATTAATAGCCTGTCAAAATATGACTCTGAATTTTGATGGAAGAAACACAAGAGGAAGCCTCATGAAGTTCAATCAAGAGAGTATACAGGGTTGCACCACCACAAAAAGGTCCAATTTCTTGTGCTCACTCAGTAAAGGTTCCACGATGACACTGACAGCAAAGCCTCTCAATTTACCTTGATTCCATGGCAGATCTACTATATGGGAGCGAGTGGTCCCAAGCGAAACCTTGCCCTAAGCATTGAAGGCAAATAGGTGGGGAAAGAGCTCACATGGTCTTTGCCAGAATGGGCTGCTTCAGTCAGCAGGTGGGGAATGGGGTGGGGAAACACATTTTATTTAAAGAAATAAATCTACAAAGTCCACAGCTCTATTTATACAAGTTCTCCAAGAAGAGGGCAGCTAAAAGTAAAAACAAAATTTAAACAATAAAATTGTAGCTGATGAATAGCTACAAACCATCCAAATCATTCAGCAAATAGATAAATGCATTAATTTCCAGAATATTTATAGATGGAAGCAAAAGGAAAAGTGGGGGTCTTAGCTGTCCATGTTTTTTTCTCCTAGATTTTTTAAATAAAAAACAAATAATTTTTTATTGATTTTTAGACAAATGTAAATACAGTAAACATTAAACACTTATCCAGCAGTACAGCTACAGTAATGGTGTTTGTTTTATCCATTGACCCTAGACATACACATTCAAACATATGGCCCTCTAGAGGTTGTTGGTCTCCTCCAGCTCCCATCACCACAGCCACTTTTTGCAAAGGGAGCCCTATCACACCACCTTATAGTAGTCTGGTTCAGAAGAGGTATGTGGGAGGTATCTTTTCCAGAAAGAGGAAGAGCTGCTTTATCATCTACAACTGAGAAGACGCACACCTACAAATCCAGGAGGATGCCCAGGAGGAAGCACTTCCAGCCTGCAAACCTGCTGCTTACTTGAGTACAACACACACCTTTCCAGTTGAAATTGTTTTGCGTGGGGTTTCAACTTATTTACCTTACTCAGCTGACTACTAACCTCAGGCAGTTGTTCAAGGATAGGACTGCCACTGCTGGTTCATATGGAAATGAAATATATATATTTAGCCTTGAAAAGCCCTCAAGGAATTCCAGAGGGAGGGGGGAAGACAACAGAACCACCCTAAGTACACATAGGGACAAATATTTTTATTTATCTTTTGGCTTGTGCTTAAAGTGCACAAATTCTGTAAGTACATAGCTCTTTTTTATTATGATATGCCCCAGTGGGGAACATCAACATAGTTAACTTGCAGAAGGATGGGAGGCAAGGTAGCGATGGAACAAAGAAGAATAAAGCTATAGGATAGTCTAATTTAGTTGCTGAATCGATGTAACAGAAACAGGCAAGTTTCTGCAAAGACAGTGGCACACCAGAGATCCACAAAGTCAGATTGATATCCAGGAATAATCTACAAAACGGATGTAGAAGAAGCAGCTCCCAATGGAACTTCCCTCTTACAGGTCTTGGGGTGATAGGTCAGTCCTTGTTTACAGACACCCATCTAATCTAAAACAGCTACCCACCAGCAACAATAGGCCACAGAAAAGAGGCACAAACACAAGCATCAGGCCCTGCAATATATCCAAACACCAGTTTGATCCCCAAATCTATCTCCTCAGCAATGCCATTATAGATCCTAATAATGTTAACAACAATATCAATGATTTATTCATCTGCTCCATTCTCCACTGTTACATGCTACTATCTGCTGGCAAATGAGACAAACAGCCCAGTCCCTACATAAAATACAAATCTCACAACAGAAATGGCAATATTCAGAAAACAGCATCCCAAGAGACACTGTCACTGACCTTAAGGTAGCCTTTCTCAAACAGTGGAACTTCTAAGGAGAGCTGCTGAACTGCAATTTATCAAACAATTTAATTCTATCAACTGTGACTTGAATTTGGTTAAACGTTTTTTATCACACTGCATGCGTTAATTAGGATTTTTGTGCCATCACTTACACATTCTTTGTGAATGGTCATGGGTAAAATAGGTCATGTACCGGTAATTCCTGTATTTAACTTCCCTCTGTTTACAATTGTCTCCACAGCCGTATATATTTATATAGGCCACTTCTGGACGACTCACAGAAATAATTCATGGTTCTGATGAGTGGAATTCTAAGTGTATGGATTTTGCACCTAGCACCATTGGTAGGTTCCAGCAAAAACAAAGCAGATTCTCCAAAACTGTCATCTGCCCAACTGTGTTTTAGACCAATAACGATATTCATTTCCAGACTATTGCCCAATTACTTGTAGTGCTGAATGATTTTTAAATAAGATACATTAAAATCCTGATTTGAAGTGACAAGCAGAAAGCCGATCTGCTGAAAGGCAGCCTATTAAAAAAAAAAAAGGATACAAGACCACCCAAGCGCTTACAAGCGTGATGACTTTTCTAGCCTTTTGGAACAAAATCAGACATGACATCAGGAGGTGCATACGCTGTGGGGCCAATTCTAGCTTTGAGGAAAGGACGACTTAAAGCTCAAGTGGCACAGGAGCAAAGTAATTGCAAGCATCATGTCACCTTGCTAATAGTGCTACCTGATTAGATGATGATGATGACAAGGTAAGAGATGCATCTCAATAAAAGACAAAGTTAAGAATTCTACCTCCTGCCTCACTCAAGATGGGCCAATATCACACACATACTTGTGCAGCTACCACAGCGCTGCCAATCTGGGCCCTATGAGTAACATTCATATCGGCATGGCCTTTGCCTATAGAGTAGTAAATAAAATAAAAAATGGTTCTGAAAACATGATTTACTACACTGTTTGCTTTTAGTGTGGTAAGGTAGTGAAGTTTACAGTTAGGTTGGAATGAGGTGGTGAGATTTGCCTGTCAACCATGCATTTGTCTCCATGACAGTTGTCCAACAGAATACATTACTCTGCTCATTAATTGTTTGCCTTGAGGTGTTCTTCCAGGAACCCTATCCATCCAAACACCAAGATGCTCCACAATAAATTCTACTGTAGTGCATAGCTTTGCCTTCTTTAGGCACTTAATAAAAATTGTATAATTTTACTAGAAGCGATGCATGGAGCAATAAGCTAAGTGCTTGTTAGCACTTCATCTAATCCAAGAGTTGACCCCTAATTGCTTCCACATGTTACATAACAAAAAAGGTTACTTGGGTTGTTATAAATATTCATAGCATTGATATTTTATTTAGCATTTCATAATTAACCTATTATACATGGAGATACTTTTCTTATATATATTTCTAACCATAAATATTACTATTTATTATAATTTTAAAGTAGATTAAAAACAAAAGAGAATACGCTTTTAAAATGTACCACAGAATCTGTGCAATACATCAACATAAAAGGCAAATCAACGTGGAAAAAAAGTTTCTTGATGGTACAAAGTTTGAATTCCACACCTTTGCTGAATGCAGATTGCAAGTTGTGACGTCCCCAAGTTGTAAAGATGTATTGCAGTGTGTCTACCAAACATGGGGGTAGATATTTACATTTTAGTGAAAGGAGTATTTGACTTGGATCCAAGATGTTCTAAGTTAAGGCAAAGCAAGTAATTTGTCAGGCCCTAACAGTGCATGTCCAACTTAAACTGCTTTACACCAGACAAACATTCATTTTGAAGGAGCCAGGTTGAAAATACACCTCTGGAACTCATCTTCAGAACCTTTTCTAGCACACAGTATTTCTTTAAAAACCAACAAGAAAATCTTATGCAAAAAGCCATTGATTGTCAATTAAAACCAATCTAACATTATGTTGGGACAGAGCCAGTAAACCAACTTACTCTGCTGAATTACAGCAATCAACAGGTACTACTGAAATGTATCAGAGCCACAAGATCCCTGAATGAATACTGCATTTTTCCTCAGTGGAGTATTCAAAATAATTAACTAACAAAAAAGTAACTAAACTTTATTTGCTTTACAGAAATGACAGTGTTCAAAAAATACTAGATTGTGGGTTGCTAGTGAAGTCTAATTGCAATTTATACAATCAGACATGTAGTTGAACAAATGTAACTTTTTTTACTATAAATAACCTTTCAAAGGGTTAATAAAGTGAGGCTTTTTGAAGTTGTCAGTGCCAATTAACCTAGAATTGTGAAAGAAGAAATGGGCTGCAGCTGTAAGAAGCAATGCTAACTCCTGGGTCAAAATGTTGGACAAGACAGGTAAGCTCCAAAGACTAATTTTTGTAGGCCGGCTACAATTCAACTCATGAAACCACACTTCATATATAAAACTGTCATTACTTTTGTATTTGTAGTCTTGGAGTACAATGTCTACTTTCAAAAACAAATAGCCTATTCACTCTTCAAAGAAAGGGAGAGGAACCTCTGGCTTGTGGGCTACACTTAGCCTGCCAGGGGGGTTCCCTTTGGCTCATGATGCCATTAATCCCCAAGCCATGCCTACCTGTCACTCAGCTGACATAACTGGGTGATGTCAGCTGATAGGCGGGGGGGGGGGAGGAGTTCAATCATGCTGACTGCTGGTGAAGCAGACCCCTGCAGAGAGCAAAACTGAAGTATCCACTAATTAGCTGGTGAGCAGAGTTCCATCCTACCAGGTCCTGCTTCATTTGTGGAGAACACAATGGCAAAGAAGACCCCTCTCCCCACACTGCAAGTCAACTCTGACAGGTGGGTCTGACAGCCCATGTATCAGTCACCTGACGTCATGATGACATCATCTCCACCTCTGGCTGAAAGGCAAATGGATCTTTTGTGGCATATGCGTTCGCAGGCTGATGCTGGAGCATACAGTTGCAGCCAATGATCAGACTGAGCAACCACGTTCGCCCGTCACAATAAGCAGCCCGAGTTGCTGTCTTATTGTGGTTCACTGTGCACAAATAATGTACTTGTGCACGTGGCCCAGCCATTTCCACTTCACTTCTTTCATAAGCGCAAGCAAGAGAAGCAAATCAGAAAACTACAATAAAGACAGGCTTCCTATTACATCCAAACCCAGGATCACAGTTTCTTGCTTCACAAGAAGCCAGGATTTCTAAGCCAACAACAAACCATGACTTAAGGCTGGCAAACAGTTATGGCATTTACAAAGCAACAAAGTTTAAAAAGGGTACAAGCCAATACTTAATTTAAATCTGCACCCTTAATATATATAGATTAATGTGCCCAATAAAACTTTTAAGAAGAATACATATAAAACCTGCAGGTCTTACATCCAGTATTTGGACATTAATAGAAAATTGAACTTATTTGTGGCTTCCTGGTTTGCTTCTCCCACATGTAGCAGGGGAGGAGTGAAGAGGGAACGATTGGGAAGTGCACAGCAGCATGCTCCTTATGCACAATAAACCATTAAATCTAAACAAAGGCACAGTGTAAGTTCCTCTTGTCCCACTAGGGGAATCAAATAAGCTGTGCATCTTTACAGGCAGACAACCCATTTTAGGTATCAAAAATAAGCCAGTGAACTTTTCCATCCCTAAGAAAAAGTGGAGGTTAATGGGTCTTCAGGTTACCCAACTGATGGAATAGGTCAAGAACAAACATATGCAGTACTACTGAAACACAAACCACTTCACCATTCCAATTCAAGGATCAAGGAAAGGATTAATTGAATAAAGTCACTTGAAACAATCAAAACAATGGCAGACATTATACAAACAGCACATTTACACACTGGTAATTGTTTCTCTCAGCAGGAAGCAAAAATGTCTATAAAGCAAATTATGGCTTTCTCTGTGAAGAGGAATAACAAAATCCATTTGAAATAAAGGATGTTCTTACTGTCTTTGCTGTGTACACTGTTCTTCAACATTCTACTTAGGTACAAAGAGGATATTATTTCACTCTTTCATACTGTATGTCTTATTCCCAACTTTCTGTTCCATCTTCAAGTTAATGTGGAAGGCTTACTTGAACCTATTTGATTGATTAAGATTACTTATATGCCACTTTTCTAGCATCAGCTGTGCCCAAAGTGGCTTACAACAAACATTCAAAACATCATATAATAATTATATGAAATAGAGAGCATGTCAATAAATTTAAAAATGGCAAAATAAAAAATTTAGCAAGCATAGAATAAATCCAATATTACTAAAAAACAAAAAAATAGGTTTAAGTATATAAATACAAAGCAGAACAAGAGCTAATTGACAATTAAGTTTCTGGTACTGGTCTTCCTGCACTCCCAGAAGCCTGGCTTAAATAAGAGTTTTGAAGGGAGGAGTTCTCTTACCAGGCTAAATAGCTACAGCTATCTTCCATATTCTTACTCTAGAGGAGGCTGGCAGCAGCAAAAGGCAAATGCTGGAGAACATAATGATGGTCAGCTGCTTCCCCAACCTCCTGGAAGTGCCAACTGCTGGTACAGTTCTTACTGCACTTCAAAACACCTAAGCAGCACAGTTCAGAAGGAAAGGGTCATATCACCAGGAAAGATGACTTACAACAGGCTCCCATATCCCAATTTCAACTGTCTGCAATCTAACATACTTCAGTGTCCCATACTTATTCCACAGGCAGTTGCTGTAGTTAGATCAATGCAATACCTTAGCAGAGTTAAAGATAAAAGATTGCCTTGCTTGTGTCCCCCCCCCCCACCCATAACAACAAATTGCATATCCCCATGTTGAAAATAAGTTATTCTTTAATTATTCCTGATTCTATATGCATGTCTGCTTGGAAATGCTCACAGTGAATTCAGTAGGACTTACTGCCTAGAATGAGCCTTAGGGCTCATCCACACATCTTCTCTGTACTTGATTACTGTACTCTCGGTGACTAGCAACTGAAAATGCAGGAATGCCGTTTCACTTGTTTACCAGACAAGAATGATTTCAACATTACCACAATGTGTTAATTAAGATGTTTTCATGATTCTACCTGCAGAACTGAATCTTAAGAGGAGTGGGGGAAGAAGAATGTTACACCATTTCAGAAACTTCCCATAGTTAGTTGTCTACAAATTTCCAATAAATCAGCATTTTCTTACACAAACCCATGATAATTAGAGAGTAGGGAAAAAAATATGTTTTGCAAAGCACTGAGAAAGATAGTCTGCAGCATCCACAACTAAAACAAAACAAAACACTTATTTGATGGCCTATGATAGGACTTGCTATGGTTTGGTTCATTTCCGTGATGTCTGGATAACCATCTGAGGCACCTCAAAGGCCTTTTGTCATGTCACACATTGCCAGTTTCCAGATGACATGTTTTAAAAAGCACACACACAAAACCCCCACATATTTTTGCCCTGGTACAATATGCAACAATGCCCTGGCTTCAAATGCAACAGTTGCAGAATTGCAAGGAAGAGGAGGAGGAACCTTTTCCTGTTATTCTAACAAAATTATGGGATTGCTACTTCACCTTTCTTTTGGAAGAATCATCACTGGTTATTAATGCATGCTATTTAAGAATAACCCATTCAAAAGCTAAATGTGTGTGTGTGTGTGTGTGTGTGTGTGTGTGTGTATACATATATAGCCTAAAATCCTTTGTTCGGAAAGCAATCTATTGCAAATAACAAAGCTAGCCTTCCACAAGGCCTAGATGATAAGCAACAGGAAGTCTCTCACCTTTTAGAGAGTATTCAAAGATTCACTTCAATACAATCAAGCAATGGGAATTCCTCATAGGCTGTGAAAGGTGACAAGTGTCATGAAATGCCCTTCTCTCCGGAGGGAACCTCCAGCTCCCACTGACCCAATTGACTGCAGGTATCCTCAGATGTCAAAAACTAACAACGCCCATACATTTCTCCCATTTTCTGTGCCAGCTACTAAATGGAAAAAGGTGTATATTTTATGACAAGGGGAGGAGGGAAGGGGAGGAGGGAACTGCCTGCACACATCATCTTGCAAGATCTGCATTTTAAGAATTCACAGAAATACAAGTTGCCATTTATCTTTCATGAAAACAATAGCAGCACCCCCAAAATGAGATTAAATATTGCACAAGCAAAAACACAACACACACCCAGGTTACTTATCATCTATACCACCACCATCCCCTTCCCTGGCACAGTCCCCCAACGGCTGGATGATTCACCCCTGTAAGGAGAACCAAGTCAAGAATGACGGATGAGGAAAAGGGAGGTGATAAGAAGACATGCTAACCTACCTGTCCCGAAGGCTTTGGCCACCAGCCACGCTAGATTACAGGCGATTTTCGCTCTGTTGAAGTCGTAATGATCAAAGGGTTTGATGGCAGGGACAATGAACGTCTTTCTCATTTCCTTGACGTCTGCGGCATCCCCCATTTTCCTTCCCTCCCCCCCACACCCCGGGCCCACAGAGCCTTAATTTTATTTTATTTTCAAAAAATCGATTTACATGATTCACCTTCTAGAAGGCAACCTTCAATATATAGAGAGATATATTATATATAGATGTATATTTTAAAAAATCTAGTAATATATAGGTCTTCCTTCCTTCTCTTTTTAGGAGACCGTAGCAACGGAGGATGGAGGCGGTGCAGCGAACTCAGCTGTGTTTATGGGGCGAAATCCCCCCCGCCACCGCTTCCCCTCCCGCTGCATAGGAATGTGAAAGAAATGCCCTCTTTTTCTCCTTCTCCCCCACCCTACGCCAGCCCACCCCAGGGCCCTTTGTCCGAATGCCCTTTTCCCGATTCCAAACAAATAAATTGCAACCGCAGCCGATGGCCAGCTCGGAGACTCCTCGGGCGAATGGCGAGGATTATTGCTGCTGCTGTTATTATTAATTATTCTGGTTGCTTCTTCTTTTTTGAAAGAGAGTCTTCCCCACAAGCCTGAAGAGGAGGCTCCTGCTCGGCTCGGCTCTCCCCTCCGAAATGCAGAGGGGGCGGGGAAAAGGGGCCAGACTCTGGAGGGAGGCGGCCGGGATTTTCCTGCAGCGGCTCGGGAGGAAGCGGCGCCCAAGGCAGGGAGATGTCCGGGCGCTCCAGATACGGCTCTCCAAGCGGGAAGACGAGGGAGGGACCCGGCGGCCGAGCCGGCCGCGGCGCTTGTCAGTGCTCCTCCCGGCGCTCTGAGGGCCGCCTCGCTTTCTCCGGCGTCGCCCCTATGTCGCCCCCTTCCCAAGCTTCGCCACAGCTCCCCTTCCTCCTCCTCCTCCTCCTCCTGCCGCGCTCAAGACTGAGGAAAGCAGCCGCGCGCAAAGACGCATGCGCGCTCTCCTGGCCTGCCGCTGCCCCCTCCTCATCGTGCGCGCTTCCCGGGCTTGGGCGGAGCTGCCGGGAGAGGAGACGGGGTGGGGTGGGGGATAGACCAAGGGGGAGGCGCAGAGGGGTGTTGCCTCCCCCCCCCCGCACCGACGCCCGGCTTGGGGAAACGGAGGGTCACGTGGCCGGTACAATGGGGCATTCTTGACGCGCGCGCTCCAGCTCACCATCATCTGGTTCCAAGGCGCCTCAGCGACCAGGGCGGAGGCCGGCCCACCAGCAGGGCGCACGGGGTGGGGGGCCAAATGGGGAGGGAGGGCCTCTGGCAGCTGAAGGCCTGGGGCAGGCGGGCGGGCGCGCGGCGGAGCCCCGCTGTTCTCTGCACAGGAACAGGCTGAGAGGAAACAAGGCAGCTCTCGGGCATGCATTGGCACCGGCCATGCCCCATGGTAATTATAGACTTAATAGTCTTCTCCCGTCGCCGCCTTTTGGGTAATCATCATGTCTATTATTAGCTCACCTAGTTCAAGAGACGTTAGCCCTGCTATTGGGGGGAGGGTACTCCTTTTGTTGACGAGGATCCCCCCCCTCCCGGATTTCTACCGCAGAGTCCTGCCTTCAGGGCATCAATGACTGGCAGGCCCATTCTGGAGCGCGTTTTTGTTGTTTTTTTTAAGTTGCATTTGACTGCACTGTGGGAAATGTTGGCCAATTCGTGAAAAATAGATATTTTTTAAAAACGCGCATATGTGTCTACATCTTAGTGTCTGGGCCACAGAGCAATTGCAATCGGTTAATTATCCTTTTTTAAAAAAAAAAAGAAAAAAGCTTCTCAAATCCTTGCTTTTCTTCCAACACAGGTCATGCAGTTTCCATGTGGGAACTGAAACTTGGGCAGCCATAGGATTCTTGGAAAGCACATGTGTCAGTGAGTGATGAACCTTATATAAGCATTTGTGCAGAAATAAAACTGCTTGCACATTTGCAAAGCTATGCCAGCCCGGTGTGGTTTCAATACAGCATGTCGATAATCCCTACATTGCAGGGTGTTGGACTAGATTACCCTTGGGGGTCCCTTCCAACTCTATGATTCTATTGTGAACGTAAAATCTTTTTTAAAAAAGTATCTGAGAAAAACATGAGTGGCCGCTATCACTAGTGCAATCTCTTAGAGTCAGTGTAAGTTACCCTGATAGATGGGGCAATTAAAACATGTCTTAAATTTGGAACTAGGCATGTTTATCACTAACTGGGCTATCTAGGGAGAGAGCCAGGGAGACTTATTCCACGTACCAGGAAAGAGTACAGTACTATACATATGTTATATAGCCTTGCCCTCTCAGGCCAGAGCAGGAAACGGCTACAAGTACTTAATTCTAGGCATGGAATAGTGAGGGACAAACTACACATTACATCCACATGTGTATAACCAAGCTCATAACTAGTATTCCAGGGCATACTGCCTCTGACAGTAAAGGTAAAACATAGCTAGTAGCCACTGATAGTCATATCGTCTATGAATTTAAAGCCATTCAAGTTGGCAGCCATCGGTACATCTTGTGGGATCAAATTCTATAGTTTAACTTTGTGCTATGTGAAGAAACACATTCTTTTGTCTCTCCTGAATCTTCCAACATTCAGCTTCATGGCCCTGGGTTCTAGTATTATCAGGGAGAAAAACCTCTTCCTAGCTATCTTATCCACACAGTGTATAATATTTCACACCTATCACACAGACACCCCTTCCGCCCGCCCCGCCCCCCCATATTAAGAATCCCCCTGATCATTTTGGTTGCCCTTTTCTAAACCTTTTCCAGGTCTTAATGTTTTCCTTTTTTAAGTAAGGCAATCATAATGGAACATGGTAACCCAAGTTGTGGCCATGCCATCGATTTGTATAACAGTATTATAATTCTGGCAATTGTATTTTCAATCCCTTTCCTAATGATCTCCAAGATGGAATTGGTCTTTTTCAGAGCTGCTGCATACTAGGTCAACATTCTGACCTTGAATTCTACAGCGGATAAAATACATCCTCAATTTCCTACATTATCAGTTTGGGATGAAATGTCACACGGCCCCTAAATCTCCTCCCCCACCTTGTTAAGTATGGCTCTCAGTCTGTGAACCATCTTATTTTCTAGAGATGTAATTTTCCAACTCTGCTTCATGAAGCTCTGATGTTAATGTGGAAACATCACCATGCTTTTAATAAGAAGAAAATCAGTAATGAAACAAAACCCTTCCCTGGATCACTTGCCAGACTGCTAATCTTCCCCTGCAATACATTACCATAAGGGAGTGTTGGATGTGTTCAGCAGTGCACATTCATGAATGACAGTAGTGAAACCCAAGATGCCTAGTCACTATTTCATGTGAATTGAGTGTATGGACATGCCTCTTTAATATCTGCAATGTGTGTAGGGGTTATCTGGTAGACAACGTTAAGTGGGGATAAATGTTCCCAGAAGGTATATGGTTTGAAATCCTCTGTTCAGTAGAAGGTAACCAATTACTGTCATGTGGAGAGATTGCGATTGGGCCTCTGAGCAAAAAACGTTGCACATCGCATGTAAAGGTCCTTTTTCAACACTTCATTTACATTCACTGTGCAAGAGCAACCCATCATCCCACTGCTTGGTTCATTGGTCAGGAGAGTTGGCCATTGTAACCATCATAATGACAGAAAAGGGAGACAAGAACGAAATAGAATCACAGAACATCATGCCTTCAGTGTTAGCCAAAATCAAAAAAAGCAATAGTAGCAGTGCTGAACAGTGTCTGTTTATTTTATTAATTAATTAGTTAGTTAAACTTATTAGTTGCTTGTCACCCTAAGTAACTTACAACAGTGTTAGTGTGTATGTATACATAAACACACACACACAGAGAGAGAGAAATACACACTGCAATAAGGGAAAGGGGGGAAATCATACATCAATATATTGTCTAAAAGAGCTTTCCAAACTTTTCATATTGGTGACACACTTTTTAGACATGCATCATTTCGTGACACATTAATTCATTCTTACCAGCAAACTGGAAGTTAAACTAACCCAGGCTTCCACAAACTCGGCCCTCCAGATGTTTTTGGCTTATAACTCCCATGATCCCTAGCTAGCAGGACGAGTGGGTCAGGGATGATGGGAACTGTAGTCTCAAAACATCTGGAGGGACGAGTTTGAGGAAGCCTGAACTAACCCTTTCGCTGTGGTCTAAACCACTGAGCCTCTTGGAATTGTTGATCGGAAGGTCAGCAGTTCGAATCTGCATGACGGGGTGAGCTCCTGTTGCTTTGTCCCAGCTTCTGCCAAACTAGCAGTTTGAAGCACAGCAGTAAAAGTAGATAAATAGGTACCACTGTGGCAGGAAGGTAAAGGGCATTTCTGTGTGCTCTGGCTTCCTTTAGTGTTCTGTTGCACCAGAAGTGGGCCACGTGACCCGGAAAGCTCTCTGTGGACAAGCGCCGGCTCCCTTGGCCTGAAAGGGAGATGAGTGCCGCAACTCCATAGTCGCCTTTAACTGGACTGTCCAGGGGTCCTTTACCCTTTTTTTATCAGCCTTGGGAGAAGCGTGGGGAGCATTTGCCCGACACACGATACTGCAGCCGACACACGTGTTGTAACAGTTTGGAAAGCTCTGGTCTAACATAACATTTATGATGGGGGGGGGGAACCAACTGCCTTATAAATAATAACAAACAACATTAACTATACTTTAATAATAAACAAACAATACTCCCTCCCACTAATTAGCAGATAAAGAACTATTTTTCCTCTTGGAAATTCTCCACCTGGAAGTCTGTTAGTCTGTTATCAGGCCAGCTGTTGCAAATTGGAAGTGGGGTCCACCCTCCTCTTCCAGGCATGATCCTGCATCTCCTCTCTCTCCAGGAGGGAGCAGTAGCAAGGCAGAACAGGAAACTAGTAGCAAAAGTTTTACCTGGTTTGCAGTTTGTCTGGCTACTGCTTTCCTCCTGCTGTTGGGGCTGGGGGTGTTGTCCACCCTTAATTTAGAACAGCAAAGGAAGGGGAAATGAAGGAAACTGAATTAAAAAGTCACCTTTGGTCTTGGTTTTTGTGTTCCCAAAATAAAAGCCCCCCCCCCCGAAACTCTGTTCTCTGCTAGTACAATGCAGTATAAAGATTCATAATTCACTTCTCTAGCAAAGCCTGCAAGAAGCACAGTACAAAAGGTTATAATGCTATATGCACATGGAAGAAAGTCTAAATTGAACTTCAGGACTTGCACAGCAATCCTAGGCATGTATATTAATTAGAAACAAATACTCTTGTTCAGAGGATTTGTGTAGACTTCTTCAATTGATATTATTTTATATCTTTGTTACAAATTTTATGAGTTCCCTGCTTTTTGCCAAGGTGGAATTTCAAACTGACTGTAGCACTTTAAAAAAGCTGCACTTAAGTCCCATTGAAATTAATAGGTCTTAAGTTAGTCACAATCACAACTGATTTCAACAGGATTTAAACTGGATTGTGACACCTGGAGAGGACTGCTGTGGATTTCAGAATGCTACAGAAGACAGAATTATTTCCCCATAACTACTTGCCTCAATAGCACATGGGGCTGAATATCTTTTACTTGCAATAAGTGGGACCCGCAATGAAATATTGCAGGCTGGAGTGCTCCTATAAAGAGTTCCAACCATCTAGCTATGCCTTCTTTGAGTATACTTCATTCCATCCCTCCAATTTTCTGTTGGTTCTTCCATACACACACCTCAGTCTTTGTTGAGCTGTCTTTGGTTCCCCCCCCCACCCTTTGGTTCCCCACCTCTCTTTTTTTTTTTTTTAATTTATTTAGAAAAAGTAGTTACAAAGAAAGAAAAAGGAAAAGATAGCAAAAAACAAGATTCACAAGAACAGAAAAGAAAATAGAAAAAACGATAAAACCAACTTCCATCCAGCTTGGTCTAGGATTACATAACCAAAACCATACTACAATCTCCGCAGTAGAACTTACAATAGCATAGTACATCGAAGGTATTAATTATCGTCTGCTGTTATATTGCTAATTCCCATATTGTTCTCAATGTAAATTAAAAAGTTCTTCCATTCATCTTTAAGTTTCGTTATATTATTTTGCCTAATTTTCTGAGTTAATCTCGCCAATTCCATATATTGATATAGCTTCACTTGCCACTCTCCAATCGTGGGCATGTCAGGGGATTTCCATTTTTGCGCAATCAAGATCCTCGCAGCGGCTATAGCATATTGAAAGAAAGTTTGATCCGGTTTTTTTATTTCTTCACCAGCCATACCCAAGAGAAACAACTCAGGTATTCTGGGGAAGCTGTACTTCAGAATTTTTTTCAATTCGTCATACACCTTTCCCCAGAATTCCTTCACTACGTCACAGGTCCACCAAATATGAAAAAAGGTCCCAATCTTGTCTTTACATCTCCAACAGTTATTGTCGGCATTTTTATACATCTTTCCTAATTTTGCCGGAGTCAGATACCAGCGGTACATCATCTTCTCTAAGTTTTCTCGAAGAGATGCACACGCTGTGAATTTCATTCCTTTCCTCCAGAGTGTCTGCCATTTATTATACTCGATATTGTATCCTAGATCTCTATCCCATTTTACCATCACTCCTTTCACCAAATCCTCTCTTGTATCCCATTCCAGTAATTGTTTATATAGTTTGGAGAGGTGTTTTTCATTACTCTCTAAGATTTCCACCTGGAACCTTGATTTTTTATCACTCAACCCCAGCTTCTTATGTTCACCCCACAATGCGTTAATCTGGTGGAAGTGAAACCATTCTTTTATCTTGTCTTTCAACTCATCATACGGTTTCACCCTCCATCCTTCTTCTGTCTTAACTAAAAGGTCCTCATAGGTCCATCTTACGCCCGTCATGTTTGGTTTTTTTATTTTAATAATGTCAACGGGGGAGAGCCACCGAGGGATCCCTTTTTCAAACAGTTTTTTATATCTATTCCACACCTCCAAAAGTGAGCCTCTAATTATATGATTAGAAAACCCTCTGTGGATCTCACCTTTCTCCTGCCACAGGTAGGCATGCCACCCGAACCTAATATCGAAACCCTCCAAATCCAATAAATCAGTATTTCTAAGGGTGGCCCAGTCCTTCATCCAGCATAGACAGGCTGCCTCATAGTACAGCCTTATGTTCGGCACTGCAAAACCACCTCTCTCTCTTGCATCAGTTAGATATTTAAGCTTTATCCTGGCTCTCTTCCCCTGCCAGATAAACTTAGTCAGGATTTTTTGCCAGTTCCTAAATCGGGTGGTGCCTTTAATTATTGGTATATTTTGGAACAGAAAGAGTAGCCTCGGCAGAATGCACATCTTAACCGCCGCCATCCTCCCTGTCCATGAAAGCTTCAGCCTGTGCCAGGTATCCAGATCTTTTTTAATTTCCTGCCAGATCTTATCATAATTATCTTCAACCAAATTTATGTTTTTCGGTGACAGCCAAATTCCCAAATATTTTACTTTATTTACAATTTTTATACCAGTCTTTTGCTCCAATTGGGTTTTATCCCGGTCAGCCAGATTCTTTATTAACATTTTTGTTTTTTTCCTGTTCAATCTGAATCCTGACAACCTGCCGAAATCCTCCAATAATTCTATTACCTTGCAAGCGCTGTCTACTGGGTTCTCCAAAGATAAAACTAAGTCGTCGGCATAAGCCTTCAACTTAAATTCTTTCTTTCCAATTCTTATCCCCTTCACGTTTACTTCATCCCTTATTCTGTTTGCAATCACTTCCAAAACCATTATAAACAACAAGGGGGATAATGGGCAGCCCTGCCTTGTACCTTTCATAATCTTAAAGGGTTTGGTCAAATTGTTATTTATAATCAGCATGGCTTGTTGTTCTGAGTATATTGCTTTGATGCCTTTCAAATAAGGTCCTTCTAAACCTGCCTTTTCTAAACATAATAAAAGAAATTCCCAAGAGACGTTATCAAACGCCTTCTCGGCGTCTATAAAGATTAGTACTGCCGGTGTGTCTATCCTCATATCTAAATATTCAATGACGTTCAAAATATGGCGCACATTATCTTTCTGATATCTATTAGGGAGAAATCCCGCTTGGTCCTTATGTATATGTTTCATTAATATTTTCTTAAGTCTACTTGCCATAATATCAGCGAAGATCTTATAATCGCAATTAAGCAATGAGATTGGCCTATAATTTTTTATATCTGTTTTTTCAGTTTCTGATTTCGGCACCAAAGTTATATATGCCTCCTTCCAGGAACCGGGGATTTTGCCTCCCTGAAGGATGTTGTTAATAACCTCTCTAAGCACCGGCGCCAGGAGATCCCCTAATGATTTATAATATTTTGAGGACAGACCATCTGGCCCAGGAGCCTTTCCATTTTTCATCCTATTAATAGCCTCCTTAATCTCATTTACTGTGACTTCCTTATTTAATAGTATTCTGTCCTCCTCCGAAATATATTTCCCACTATTCCCTCTATTCTGGTCCAAATAGTTTTTGATTTCTATACTTTCTTCCGCTCCTCTCTCATACAGCTTTCCAAAAAACTGAGCAAACCTTTTTTCTATTTCTTCTGGGTCTTCTATGATGTTATCTTCCATTATTATTTTATTTATCACACTTTGTCTCTTTCTTTTTCTTAACTGCCACGCGAGTAACTTCCCCATTTTATTAGCCGATTCAAAATACTTCTGCTTCATATACTTAATTCTCCATTCTGTTTCTTGATTTAAAATGGCTGAATATTTGGACTGCAGCACTTTAGAAGCTTGAATGGCATCTTCCTTTGCCGGGTTTATAACCAGTTTCCTCTCATAATTTCTTAATTGTTTAAGGATATCTTCTTTCTTTTGTTCCCTTAATTTCCTCCTATAATTATTCTGTTGAATTAGTGTACCCCTCATAACCGCCTTACTGGCGTCCCATACAATATCTATGGGAGATTCCCCCTTCAGATTTAAGTCCAGATATTCTTTTAGAGTACCTCTAACCTTTTCCTTCACCTCATCAATTTCCATTAAGTATTTGTTCAACCTCCACCTATATTGACCCTTCAGCCCACTTTTTATTTCCATAACCAGAGCACAATGATCAGACAATGTCCTAGGTAAGATTTCACAGCTCTTTACACTCAAAGTAAGATTTCTTGTCAGCCAGATCTGGTCAATTCTTCCCCAACTTTGATGGGCTTCTGAATAATGAGTAAACTGTTTAAGGGTGGGGTTTTTATGCCTCCAGATATCAATTAAATCTAAATTTCCCTCTAGATCTTTAAAAGATTTCGGCAACTTCCCTCTATTTGAGTTCCCTCTCTTTTCGCTCCTGTCCAGATTCGATGCTGGGACCCCATTCATGTCCCCAAGCAGAATTAATTTATGCGTTTCTAGTTCTAATAAAATACCTTCCAATTTCTCAAAAAACTCTGCTCTATTTTTATTAGGGGCATAAACCGTCACGACATTGATTTTTTCCCCCCGAAAGTTTAGTTGGATCCCTAAGATTCTTCCCTCCTCATCTTTACAAATTTGTACGGGATTCCACTTCTCTTTTACGTATATCACTACTCCTTTTTTTTTATTTACCTCCGAGTTAATAAACTCTACTCCCAGTTTTTTATTCATCAATATATGTTTATGTTTCTTCGCGATATGAGTTTCCTGAAAGCAAATTACATCATAATTTTTATTTTTCAACTCTCTCTCAATTTTATTCCTTTTAACTTTCTCATTCAACCCATTCATGTTCCAGGATATAAGTTTTAATGTATGTGTTATTGTTTTCCTTTACTTGTTCTGGATTAAACCGCCGGGATCACAAACTAAGATCTGCCGCCTCTGTTCCCTAAGGGCTCCCCCTCCTCTGCCGTCTCTGCTCCCACCACGGCCTCATCGTCCTCCTCATCTGTCTCCACTGATCTCTCCTCCCCTCCCCGCCCTCCCTCCTGACTGCTTCCTCCCCCCTCTTCCATCTCTTTCTCCTTGCTCCTAGGTCTGTTCTCCGCTCTTCCCAAATCTTTCTCATATCGTCTCAAAAACTTCTCAGCCTCTAATGTGTCCATCAACCTAAATTTTTTATCTTTGTAGAAAAAAGCGATCCCTTCTGGGAACTCCCATCTAAATTGTATCTCGTTTCTTTTCAGAGCCGCTACCACCTGTTTATATCCCTCTCTTTTGCGTAATAACCTAACCAGTATTTCTTTATAGATGATAATTGGTCTTCCACTAATTCTTAATCTATTATGGTAGCTTTTTCTTAAAATCAGATTCTTCATTTCCGCCGAGTTAAAGATCACCAAACAGTCCCCCAGAAATTTGTTAGCTTTAAGATGTTTCGGTCTTGACATCCTAAACACATTTTCTATAGAAAGAGCCATCTCCTCCTCTCCTATACCTAGCCATTTAGAGAGTTCTGTGATCATTTTCATCCTTATATCTTCATTTCTTTCCTCTGCTACTCCCCTGAATTTCAGGTGGAGCTGCCTTTGTCTCATCTCTGCCATGGCTAGATTATCCCAGATCCTATCTTGTGAACTGTTTAATTCTCTTAACTCCTCTTTCATCTTCGTTGTCTCTTTTTTCTGTTCTCTCACCTCTTTCTGCAGCTTCTTATTAGATTCTTCAATCATTTTGGACTTAACAGTAAGGTCTTGAATTTTTGCTGAGAGTTCTCCAACTGCTCCTTCTATTTTTTTATCAATCATCTCCTGAACTTCTCCTAGCTTGCTTTCCATATATATTACATTTTGTTTAAATTCCTCCTTTATTTTTGCCCACAAATTATCTAAATCTTTAATTTCTTCATGACGGGACGGCCTCCTCTCCCCCGGGGTTCCACCCCCTTTCTTCCATTCTTTCCCATCTTTCCCCGTCATTTTCGAATCTTCCCCCGTCCAATTCCGTCCCCTCCCACTCCTACTTCCCCCCCTTTAACTCCCCCTTAAATTTCCACAAACTCAACAAACTCAACAGTCTCCACAATTATAGGTCGAAGCAAGGCAGAAATAAAACAGAAATAGAGCAGAAATAAAGCGGTTTTCTCCACCAGAATATCACCAGTCCTTTCAGGGTTATATCCCGACGTAGTCTCCCAACCCCCACGGCACAAGCTTCAGGACAAGTCTGGAAGGGGGGGGGTATGGTACGGCGTGACTCAACATAAAATCCTGTCGTCGTCTTTCAGTTCACTCTCTCCAGTCCGTACCGTGTTCCCCCACCTTCTTCCTATAATTGTTCGTCAGCTCCTCAGGGTTCCGCGGCGTTTCCTAAGCAAATCCGTTAGTCACGGCGTTTCCTAAGCAAATCCGTTAGCTCCTCGGTGCTCTTCTATATACAATCTACACAGTCTATATTCCTCCCAGGGGCGGCTTAAAGGTACCCGGAATGTTCGTTATATCCGTTCTAGGAATATATAAGTTGAAACGTGCTGCGGCTCCAAAACCGCAACGTAACAAAGGTCCCGCTGCAAACTCAGCGTAAACACAAAAAAAACTGTTTATAATACCACAATTCCACAAACACTTGTTTGGTCCCTGTTTTTCGCTAAGGTTCCAGACGTCTTTATTGATTTATTAATTCTTATAGTCTCTTTTAGGCAAGTTACCCTTACTTCACAGTTCACAACTTAAGGTGCGCTCACTCAGTCAGACCTTGCAGAACTTCCTCATACCGCCGACTTCCATCTGCGCCATCTTACCTCCGTCACCAAGTGAACTCCCAGACATTACATTAAAAGTTCCAGGTCGCACGCAGCTCCACTATTAACTTCACGCGCTCTGTAAGAGCGCTACAACACGCTGCGGGTCCCTTTCTTCTCTTTAGGAAGCCCGTCGCCACACCCGGACGGAGCTCGAGGCGTCACGTTGCGAAGTCGGAGATTTCTCCCAATTGCGCTGGCGGACCCCGTCTTCTAGACGCGAAGAGGCAAAAACGTCCGCTTCCACGCTGCTGGGAACCTGTCCCTAAGGGTTCCCCCCTTAGGGTTTTGGGTTCGCTGCGCCCTAGCGACTCCCCAAACCTTCGCAACGCTCGGAGAAGACCAAGAGCAGGCTCTCCGCGCTCCCTCTCGGGCCGCGACCGGAACCGGAAGTCTGGTTCCCCACCTCTCAAGCCTGCTGATACCCCTTCCTTGATTGTGTGAGGCACTATTTTGCCTACATAAGGATTCATGATTAATGATTAGTGATTAGATCTTATGAAAGGGAAACTGCCATGGTCCATTTATTAAGATGTTTTGCTTCAGCAGCCACTACTGTTGCAGAGTAAATAAAACAGAGCTCAGGAAAACTCAGTACTTTGGCAGTGTTCAATGGGATAAGACAGGCAGGGACAGAAGACGACATTCTTTGATCTGTGAATGGAGGTACAACATTAAGAAGAATGTTCTTATCTGTGAAGTGTTAGGTGGTGTGCCACTGCAACTGTTCACCCTCGCTGAAATTCAAAGCTATCTACAAGTAAAATATGTGCAAAATGCTGCCTTTTTAAAGGAAACATAGCAATTCTTAGAAAAACATGGAAGCAAATACACACTTCCAGAAGCAAACCCTTGCAGAGTAACAGCAGCATGGAATTGTTCACATTATCTGTGATAAGCAAAGGTCAAAGACATTCACCTTTGCATGAAATATTTCATCCCTACAAAACGTAACTGTAAAAAGAGGAAGGCAAAAGAGCCAGCTTTATTAATTTTGTAAGATCAGCAGCTGAGGAACAGCATTCTGTGACCATAATTCCACTAAGCAGTGAGAATTATAGTTTAACTTGAGAGTGATACAACTGAAAACATGGCTTTTGCAAGAGTAGGCAGGAAATAATGTTGAAGATGGAACTGTACCACTTCTACCAGGCTTATCTGCTAATAGTAGGCTTTTGCAAGCAGGAAGGAAAGGTGTAAGTGACCAGAACATAAGATTCAGGTAGGTAGCTGTGTTGGTCTGAAGCAGTCAAAATAAATAAAAAATTGCCCAGTAGCATTTTAGAGGCCAACTAAGTTTGTTCTGGGTATAAGCTTTCATGTGCATGCACACTTCTTCAGAACAACAAGAATCATGTTACCTCAGTTTTGAGAAAATTAGCAATCAAATTTTGGCCAAACTTACACCAAAGTATTTCCATTATTGTAAATATGAAGGTTGCTTCAGGCATGACTTTCCCCTTCTACACAGAGTTAAGACAAATATTTTGTGTGAAGTGGCCATCATAGTAAGGACAGGTCAAGGGAAACAGGAGAGTCAAGAATTGAGGCTTACTGCAGCAGGCACAGGAGGAGAGGGACAATTATCTGGTTAAAAAATGAAGAAAGACTGGGAGCCCCAGAGGAGGTTGGGGACAGCTTGGGAAGGTGGAGTCAAAACACATTTCCTCCTCTCTTTCGGCCATGGCCTGCAATTTTATGCTCCATGTCCGGGCACCCTTTTTTGCTCCATAACTTTCCCCATGAAAACCCGCTCTTTTAAAGTGCATTCAGAGCAAGTATCAATCTGTGGGAAATCTTAATTGATGTTTGCTCTGATTCAGCTTTAAAGAGTATGTTTTGGGAGGAAAGCCTGGAGCAAAAAGAGTGGGGCGAAGGGTAAGTAAATGTGGCCAAGCCCACAGTCTGGTGACTCGGGGGTGGAGGCAGCACCAACTGTGGCATGTTCTTGACAAATGTAGCAGGACCTGGTGCATCCCAGGTGGAGCCAACAAAATTTGGAGTTCACCAAGTTTTCAGAGCTGTGATGATAACCTGAGAAAGGGCCAACTCCAGGTTTGAGGGGGCCCTCAGTAAAATGCCCTCCTTTGGACCCCCTCCTCTATTGCTGGGCCCTGGCGGCAGCAGCAGAAGATCTACAATCATTGCTTTTATTTTTGAACTGCCATTCTAATTTCCATGATGTCCCTGACACAGCATCACACCAGGGCATCATGGGAAATTTAGCTCCCAGAACTAGCCATCCACTGTGGAGGCACAGGGCAGGAGTTGTCACAAAAGTGCTCAAGGATGCTCTGTACTGTACTGATGCTGGGCCTGACCTGAAAAGTTGCAAGTACAGTATTGGGGATATCACTGTGAGGTGGGTATGGGGTAACCTACAATTACTTTGTTTCCCACTGTGTTGGGATGTCAAGGTGTAGTGTAGAAGTGATAGCAACCTCATGAACCTAGACAAAAGGCATTTTCCTTTGCAAGTTGCCATACAGGCATCTAAGAATTCAACCACAGAGTAAAGGAATAAAGGAATTGATGAAAGCACTGCCGACACTTGGGGCATATTTGGGACAAAGCAAGGTATGATGGGGAGGGACGCGAGTGGCGCTGTGAGTTAAACCACAGAGCCTAGGACCTGCCATCAGAAGGTCGGCAGTTCGAATCCCCATGACGGGGTGAGCTGCCGTTGCTCGGTCCCTGCTTCTGCCAACCTAGCAGTTTGAAAGCACACCAAAAAGTGCAAGTAGATAAATAGGTACCACTCCAGTGGGAAGGTAAATGGCGTTTCTGTGCGCTACTCTGGTTTGCCAGAAGTGGCTTAGTCATGCTGGCCACATGACCCGAAAGCTGTATGCCGGCTCCCTTGGCCAATAAAGCGAGATGAGTGCCGCAACCCCAGAGTCGGCCATGACTGGACCTAAGTGTCAGGGGTCCCTTTACCTTTACCTAAGGTATGATGGGGGGAGTGGGTCTGAATCACCATGCTAGGTTTTAATCCATTTTTGTTTGAGAAGCGCCAGTTTATACAAGAGTACACCATGTAGCACAAATGCAAAATTTATAAAAGTGTATTGAATATCAAAGGCCATGATGTGCAGATAAAGTCATCCTCCCTGTGAAGGTTACTAGTTTTTTTAAAAAAAAGTTTTATAAATTATAAGTTTAAACACTTTATGCTCCATGTACCAAGGATGAGACTGATGTAATTTGAAGTCACTGACCTGGAGCCTTGGCTATGGTTTCTCAAAGCAGCAATAAGTCCCAAGATTTTCTGTCTGAGAACCAGAAACATTTTTAACCTAGATTAATCATTCTAAGCCTAAACAAACTGAGGGCCCTCTTGCTGTACAGGCAGACTGGGGAGTCAGATTGGGTGACCCATTACAAGGTGTGCCTGTCATGATGGAAGCAACATAAAAGTTTGGTCCTGACTCTGCTCATTAATCAGGGACTGAATGGGGCATATGTAAGCAGACTGAAAAGTTCAGCTTGTCATCTTGACTCAGATTTATTTATTTTAAAACTGCTTTTGATTTCAAAACCATCATGCAGAATTTGGTTATGCAATCTTAAGAAGTATCCAAATGCAAACAAACAAGTTTCCAAAATATACGGCAGATTTTGTTGTTTAGTTTTTAGTCTGTGCAACATCCCTAAGAAAAGGAATTGTTGGAAGGTAGGATTGCATTGTAGGGTTAAACCACAGCACCTAGGACTTGCCGATCAGGTCGGTGGTTCGAATCCCCACGATGTGGTGAGCTCCCATTGCTCGGTCTCTGCTCCTGCCCACCTAGCAGTTTGAAAGCACATCAAAGTGCAAGTAGATACCTCCGGCGGGAAGGTAAACGGCATTTCCATGCGCTGCTCTGGTTCACCAGAAGCGGCTTAGTCATGCTGGCCATGTGACCCGGAAGCTGTACGCTGGCTCCCTCGGCCAATAAAGCAAGATGAGCGCCGCAACCCCAGAGTCGGTCACGACTGGACCTAATGGTCAGGGGTCCCTTTACCTTTAGGATTACATTAAGTAATTTTAAAAACATATCTGGTGACCACACCTAGTGCCTTTTTCTCTTCAACATATTTTGGTTATGTTTATTGTTTTATTATTTATTTATTTATTTATTTATTTTTATGGCTATTACTGGAACACCTGAAAACTTACAGCTTTACATAAATTTGTTTGCTATAGGTGCCATGGTTCATGAGACAGGTGCTGCAAGAGTATGGGCCAGTGGCAATTTTGAAATAGGACTTCTGCAGGCCATGTGGATATCTACTCAAAGTCTTTCCCATTCCAGACTACTGGTATATGTCATTGAAATGAAATCTGCCATTAGTCTTGGCTTTCCAGTGAAATTTGTGGCCTGTTTGAACTTGGAATAACTTCCCACTTCCATGATTTGTATTCATGATTACTAACATGCCTTAGAATCCCCGCTTCATCTATATTAAGCATGGAGCTAAAAGAGTGAGGGAAATCCTCTTTTAAGCAGCCTTTGAGCACTCTGCACTGTAACAGCACAGCTAAAAATCGCCAAGGAGTCACTAATCCACTTTAAGTGATCTTGTATTTGTTCCTCAAGGGTATTTAAGATTGCCACTATAACTGCAAATAGGCTGGGTGCCTGAAAAACAACAGTGCCCCATTCTGACCGACCTGTTCATAACAAGAACTGGGGTGCTGGATATGAACAGTGTGATGTAAATGAGGATAAGTACATATCCAGCCCTCAGTGTTTTTATATAGGTTGAGAGACCACAAATTATTGGGTATCATGTGCCTTTATCTATGCTCCTCTCTTTCCAATAAAGTAATTCAGAGTGCAGTGGTTTGTTATGCTTTGAAGATTCACCTCCCTACCACCTCCTTGCTGCTACAGCCAGAAAGTCTTTTTTCTAGGAATCCACATCAAAAGGAGAATAATGTAAATCCTTTACTTCAGCCTGCCACACTCATAAATCACTTCTGCTTTTAAAACTGGTTTCTAGCTATGACTACTAAAAAATGTATTAGGCCATACATTTATAAAATTAAACATTTTCTGATTAATTCCCAGCAGTCTGTGCCAGGTAAACATAGTTCCAGCCCGATCATACAGCCAGGTTAGGCAGCTGCTTAATGTAGTTACTACTATAGGGGTTCCTGCCCTGCTGGATGCAATGTATGCGTGGCATTCAACTAAGTTTTACTCACTGAAATTAATGAGCATGACTAAGTTAGGTCCATTAGTTTTAGTAGGTCTGCTATGATTAAAACTTAGTTGAATACCACCCTGTGTGTTTAATGACTTACACTGCTTCCAACTTGGCTGGCTTCCCTGCTTTAACAGAAAGTCAATTCCAGAATCCTTTGTGATATCACAAGGGTCCTAGGGTACACTTTTAAGAGAACATTCTTGCCATGTTCAGTTAACAAAGATAATTCTTACCCTGCCCTACGTAGTGCTGAAAAACGGAGCTGGAGCTGAGTGTATATGATAGAAAGAGGGAAGGGGGATTAAAAAGAAATACCGTATTTTTCGTCCCATAGGACGCTCCGTCCCATAGGACGCACCTACTTTTTGGGGGGGGGGAATAAAGGAATCCCCCCCTTTATTCCCCCCCCAAACCAGGTCGGGGAACAGTGGGATGGCGGCGCTGCGCCTCCCCGCTGTCCCCCGAGCTTGTGGGGCTGGCCGATGTCTGTCCGGCGCACGGGGCGCTCTGCTTCAGGGTGCCACGCGCGCCGGGCAGCAGGCTGCTATCCGCAGCGTGGGGAGCCCTGCACAGAACTCCTGCAGGGCTCCCCACGCTGCGGATGTCTGTCCGGCGCACGGGGTGCTCTGCTTCAGGGCGCCCCACCCGCCGGGCGGCAGGCTGCGGACACCTGCGGACACCTCCGGAGGGCGCCCCGTGCTCCGCGCTGCTGGCTGCCGCCCGCAAGCTGTGCGCGCCCGGGGGGAGTTCCCCCGGGCACGCAAGGCTTGCGGATAGCTTCCTGGAGCCTGGAGAGCGAGAGGTGTCAGTGCGCACCGACGCCTCTCGCTCTCCAGGCTTCAGCGAAAGCCTGCATTCGCCCCATAGGACGCACACACATTTCCCCTTCATTTTTGGAGGGGAAAAAGTGCGTCCTATAGGGCAAAAAATACGGTAATCTAGTGTGCAGGGAGTGGGCTCCATGAACTCTTCTCTCCTGGTCCTGTGGCCCGAAGCATTATTTTTAAAAAATGAACTGAAACAAAAATTGGCAAAGTCGAAATCTGCAATCCTGTAAACTGCCCTGTGAAGGGCAGTAAATAATAATAATAATAATAATAATAATAATAATAGCACTCACTAAAGAGAAAGTCTTTAAAAATTCTGTTCTAAATTAATATGTATAGCAGGTATAGGCAAACTTGGCCCTCCAGATATTTTTTGGGACTACAATTCCCATCATCCCTGACCACTGGTCCTGTTAGCTAGGGATGATGGGAGTTGTAGTCCCAAAACATCTGGAGGGCCAAGTTTGCCTATGCCTGATGTATAAGATCAGGCTGTTAGTTTTATACAGGAAAGTTATTCCAGAGACACACATGTCTGTCATTTCTGCCCCCAGGTCAATTTATCAACCACTGGAATAGAAATCCAAATGCCATGTTTGCCCGAGGCTTTTAAAGGTAAATGGCTTTTGTACATTTCTGGTGAGGAAATGTAAGACAATTTCAGGTTTCTGAATTCCTTTCATTTTTAAAGTGCACGGCCCACTACCAAGATAGAATATTAAACACACAAAACTTGCCCCTATACTGTACTAGCTGTTAAAGGCACACAAGGTGTTCGGGGGGGGGGGGAGAGATTGACAACCTTAACTGGAACATCTATGAAATAAGGCTAATAGTGCAATCCTATATATGTCTACTTAAATAGATGTACAATTTATTTCAAGGGGGCGTAAACCCAGGTAAAAGGATAATAAAACCCATTGAGAACAATGGGATGAAGTTCAGAATAAATGTACAGTGGTACCTCAGAACTCAAACAGCTCCGTTTTGGCTACTGAATGCCGAAAACCCAGAAGTGAGTGCTCCAGTTTTCGAACGTTCTTCGTAACACGAATGTCTAATGCAGCTTCCGCTGTGCAAAAACCTAGCTGTCAGACCACTGAAAGCTGTGCCTCGGAACTCGAATGTTTTGGAAGTCGAACGGTCTTCCAGAACGGATTACATCTGAGTTCCGAGGTACCATTGTACACAACAGGATCAAGGCAAAGGTGATTGCAACAATAGCATATGCAATCCCAATATGGGGGTCCTTTGTTAATCTAACCCATTTGGAGGTAATCCAAAACCAGCTTCTAAGAAGGTTGCTAAAATTACCCAGCTGTGTAAGCAATACTACTGTACGACTGGAACTAAATGTTACATCTTTAGAAACCACATTATGGAAATGCATCCTCTGTTACTGGTTGGCATTATGGCATAAACTTCCAAATCTCCACTTGATATAGTGTCTCTGGAGAGATTACTTCCCTAGCCCCTGGGCAAAAATAATACATGGGAAACTTGTGTCCCTTGGACTATAACCATCTGAACTATTAAAATTGGATTTAATCTCTGCCAAGAGAATTATAACTCACAAATTAGAGGAGATGGATTTACAATTTAATATTGCGACAGGTGGTGGCACTTGTTCGCCAATAAACCTTGGCTTAACACCACCAATGAAACTTCCACCTTATTTAACTACCTTATCTGTGGTGACACACAGGTATGCCTTTATAAAGGCTAGATTCAATGTTTTCCCATCTAATGTGTTGGGTAACAGACTCTCCAACGGACAGATCTCACTCCTCTGCAACTGTAAAAGTGGATCTATAGAATCGTTATATCATATAATCTTCTGTTGCCCATTACATTCGGCTTCACGGTCCAAGTTTCTGGCCCCATATTTATCGAGAATTGCTGACGGACCTCAGGAAGCCCAAATAATATACTTATTAAACGACGAAGATACAAGTAGATCCCTTGCAGTCGCTAGATACCTGACTAATGTTTTATTTCAAAAGAGGAGAAATGGAGCACTGTATGACTCTGACAGCTTAGCTAAACTTAAGAACTATTAATAAGTGCCAGAACCAAGACGCATACCCCCCAAAATCTGATGGATTTGAATTGCGGTTTACATAGAGGGAGCTTATTGTGTATAGTGTTTACTTAACTGAAGTAAAATTGGTTTTATATGGGTGTTTTAACTTGGAACTGTTTAAATTGTATTGTTTATGGATAAATTTGGATGTATTGTTTTCGTTATGGGCCAATGGCTGCAATAAAATCCCCTAAACACAATAGGATGTTGCTGTAGACCTGCAATTCTATGTACTTACATGGGAGTAAATCTGTCCTCAACATAGTTAAACTTCTACGGAAAATCCATAGGCTTTTTTCCACAACCAAGCAGTATAGAAATATTATGGCATAAATAACTCTTGAGGTTCCCCCTCCCCCACTCAAACAGTATATAAACTAACAACAACAATATACTTGGGACTAAGCCCCATTGAATTAAGTGGGACTTATTTAAAAGTATTCCTGCACAGAATCTGGGCACACTAGCAAAATATGTGATACACGTATCACTTTCCTGTAAATCCCAGTAAAGAAAGCAACATGCGGACGAGGAAGTTGGCTAATGGTGAGATCATGGAGCCTGCATCTTGTCATAGTCTTAAGACAGAAAGTAGGAGGAAGGAAGGGACCTTCCAATGAAGCTGTGTAAGGAGCTTTGCAGGATTCAGACTGAACCTAACACTGCTACGGAGAAGGAACGTACAATGGTTGTTGCCTCTTCTTTGAAAATATACAATCCAACTGTCAACCTGATTTCTCTCCATTCTTCCACGAAACAAACAAGTATTGTTTCCCCTCTCTCCATTTATCACCTAGCCTAATGAAGAGTTCCTGATAACCCAAAGGCTTGCACACTATTTTGTGACCTTTTGTTCAGCCTAATAAAGGTATTGCCGTAGTATGGATTTTTTCTTATGGGCCAACACCGCTACCTTTACTGTTTGTGTATTGGATAGAAACGATTTTGCTCGGAGCCATGTAATATTTTATTGATCTCTATATAACACATTGGGGGTGGGGTTTGAATGGTTTGCTTCATGAGAAAAATAGGAATCACTACTGCAGATGATGACAGATCATGAGGCACAGCAATTGCTGCTCTGCTGGAAATATTAAAAACTATATTAAAAAGCAAGGGGGTGTTTGTCCATAAAAAAGCAGCTCAAAAGCCCCACACTTGGACAATATGTTTGTTAGGACCAAACAAAATGTCACAAAATTGTGACAAGAATTTTAATTATCCAATCCAGTGGTACCTTGGTTTATAACCATAATCTGTTCCGGAGGTCCGGTTGTAAATCAAAACAGGTTGTAACCCAAGGCGTGCTTTCGCCAATGGGGCCTCCCCCCAAAAAGGGGGGGGGGTTGTAATAATTTTTTTTTTTAAAGGGACACACACTTCGAGGTTTGACATGGTTGTAATCCAAAACGGTTGTAATCCAAAACAGTTGCAAACCAAGGTACCACTGTACTTACCATCAGGCAAGATGTTACACTATGAAATGGGGGGCGGGAAATGAGGACAAATATAAAACAATAAAGTGCAAATACTAGGCTGGATGTTGCAGCCGTTAAGGTCAGCCTCCAGGCTCACTTCCAAGATAGAGATTGAATAAGTCTCTGCTCAGTGCTGTCCATGGAGTTTTCTTGGCAGGGATACTGGAGTGGCTTGCTGGTTCCTGCTCCAGGTGGATCGCGTTTGGTCAAAACTCTCCACTATGACCTGTCCATCTTGGGTGGCCCTGCACGGCATAGCTCACAGCTTCTCTGAATTCAAGCCCCTTCACCATGGCAAGGCAGGGATTCATGAAGGGGGCTCAGTGCTGAGATACCAAATTAAGCAGCTAGGATTCTGAAATGAAGCAATCACCACTCCTCTTTTTATATATATAAAAATAAAACCTAGCTGTTACATGTCTCCCATACTTTAAGCAAAAAGCATGAGGTCCTGGTTGGGCAAACAGCAGAAATATACACATACACCCGGACAACACCATTACTGGCCCCAACAACATCACACATACCATCTCGGGACTATTTAATTGCTCATCGTCTAACATTGTGTATGCCATAAAATGCCAACAGTGTCCTTCAGCTCTCTATATTGGACAAACAGGCCAGACCTTACGCCAAAGAATAAACGGACATAAATCGGACATCAGGAATCACAAGACAGAGAAACCAGTAGGAGAACATTTCAATCTCCCAGGACATTCTATACAAGATCTCAAAGTAGCTGTTTTACTACAAAGGAATTTCAGAAATAGACTGGAAAGAGAAGCTGCTGAATTACAACTTATCACCAAACTCAAAACCATGGAGAAACCTGGTCTGAACAAAGACCTTGGATTCTTATCTCATTATACATGACAAAGCCATTTTTCACCCTTTCACCCCTTGCTTTTTCCTGTAAGACCTATTGCAGTCGTTAAGAGTCGTCAACAGGCTCATCACAGCTATCTGCCAATCACCCATTCCCACCACCCTTCTGAGTAATACCCCTCCCCACCTTCTCACTATATAGAAGGGTCTGGAAACTTCTGTTTCAGTGTATCTGAAGAAGTGTGCATGCATACCAAGAACTGACTTAGTTGGTCTTTAAGGTGCTACTGGAAGGAATTTGTTTTGTTTTAGCAGAAATAAAGCTAGAGGTGAATTTTGGATGGCTTTCCAGGTAAGAGAGTCATAATACTAAAACCTGGGGTCATCCAGGGTACTAAATGTTGGGGGATTAAAAAAGACAAAAGGAAATACTTCTTCACACAGCACATAGTTAAACTATACAAATTCATGGAGGATAAGGCTATTAAACCCTACTAGCCATTATGGTTAGATAGTATATCCAGGATCAGAGATGGCATACCTGTAAATATGGGTTGCCTGAGTGCTATTGTGCTTGTATCTTGCTTGTGGGTTTCCCACAGGCATTTAGTTGTTTTCTTTGGCAAATGGGCTACTGGACTGGATAGGCCTTTGCTCTTATTGAACAGGACTCTTTTATTATATTTTTAAAACGGGAACCTTAATATATATATCAATAGGAGCAAACACATAAATTTATTAAGTTCATTGGTTGAGATGAATGAAACCTCGAATGTGTCCTTTCGTAACATTTTTTCAGCTTGCAATGCAAATAAGAGATGTAGAAATGCCATAATTCACTGTCATTATTTTGAAATAGTATGCAGCACATTGTCAAAAATAGAAATGCATTCCATCAGGAATGAATCACCAATTATTTGAGAACAGAAAGCACTCATTCATTTCATTTCCCTTGGACAAACCTCAAACACATATTGTACTAGAAAATGTGTTGACAGCTACACAATAATCACAACTACCACACACCTTTTTTCTGTAACAGGCAGTGTTATCAACCTTCCCCATGTAATCCTTAAAGTATTTATGGGATCTTAAATAACTACCAAAGTGAAAACTGCTGCTAAATTGAATGTTTCAGCCTTAGCCTTACTAAATTTCAACATCAAGTCATTTCCATGTCAAGATACACTGCTGCCTAATTTTGTCTCTCAAAATTAATCTTTTAGGTCCGTCCCTACCATTAGGCAAAGTGAGGCAGCTGCCTCAGAATGCAGATGTTGTCACTGCACCCCCAGCTTTCACCCGAGTCTCCCGACTGTTGCCATCCTTCTGAACTAGTGCTGATGCTTGCTGCTGAGCTACTGTGTTTCACAAGATCAAATAATAAAATGGACAAACCATTTCCAACACACCACTATCCGACTATCAACTCATCTTCGAAAACACTTTACGTTTTATACTGTATACTGGTACAAAACTGAGTAAGATAAGAATGGATTTCTAAAACACGTAAGATCTTGTTTCCAAGTTTTACTCCAGCTGAAACATATAATTTTCATCACTGCAAATAGAGTTAAGATGACTGATTCAAATAATCTGTATTTCCCTCTTAGAGATGGGTAGCTTAACCCATAATACACAACATATTATGAATGTAATCCTCCACCCTTGCAGTGTATTTAGCTGACAAACCATTTGATACTTGCCTTAACCTGCTTTTCTAGGATCAGCTTATTCTGGCTTCAAAAAAAGCCTCGCTTTTGTGAGGGGATAGTTCAGAACGATCTAATGCCCAAACTTGCTGAGATTTGTTAACAGAAAGCTTTGATACTATTAGTAGACTTACTTACTATAGCTACTCTAGAACCAGGTATAATACAGATAAAGTATGGCACAGGCAATGCCCAGAAGACATTAATACATTCAGGCAGTGGGATATGAATAAGAGAAAGGGTGTTTCCTCTGGCTAATTTACAGCTAAAGGAGAGCAACACATGAGACACGTTTTTTAAATGTAGTTTTTCTATTATTGTTATATGGTACTGAAAAACTACCTGAAATTCTTCCAAAACAAACTGTATAACACTTCTCAAATGCAAAAGAGATGCTATATCCCAAAATACATGTATGTCAGGGCACTGAAAAATATTAAGATTTCTAACTTCACAAAGGTCATAACTAATCACTATTGCATTATCTCTCATTATTGCAATATTGCATTGTTGAAAATAAAGAATTGGAGTCCAAAATTGTATCTACGGTTTCCACTTAATTATAAATAAATCTAATGTTTGGCGTCGCTCCTCTCCGTCTCACAGAGTTCGTAAATTTAGCTAGTACAGTATACTTTCACATTTTATTAATCCATTCATCTATCTGCAGTATTTTTGGTCATTCCCAATACTTTGCATACAGCATCTGAGCAGCTGCTGCAATATAAGCTAGGGAGTTTTAAATGTTCCCTTTTTGTTGTATCTTTTGCATAGGAAAATATAATGATGCATCTATTTTTGAAGATTTCTTGCTGCAAGTAGGAGGGAAAATGCCAGAGCAGGGGGGTGGGGGTGGACAGAGTTGCATACTTGTCCTCACTTTTCCTTATCATGTGAGGAATTTAGAACACCCGAATAGGGCTAAATTGTGACCATTAAATATGAAGCACTTGGATATACAAAAAAGTAAGATGAAAACTATATCTATTCCAATGGCCATTACTCCAGGGGTCAGCAAATTTATTCAGCATGGGGCCGGTCCACTGTCCCTCAGACCTTGTGGGGGGCCAGACTATATTTTGGGGGAAAACATGAACGAATTCCTATGCCCCACAAATAACCCGGAGATGCATTTTAAATAAAAGCACACATTCTACTCATGTAAAAACACACTGATTCCTGGACCGTCCATGGGCCAGACTGAGAAGGCGATTGGGCTGCATCCAGCCCACGGGCCTTAGTTGGCCTGCCCATGCCATTACTCAGTACGTTATAGGAACATACATACCTATTGTACATTAATTTTGAAACAATTAACTTCAACTTTTTTTGGCTAGGATCCAAAGAACCTCTTGAGATGAAAAAAAAGAAAGAAAAAAAAGAGAAAACTCACTGGGGAAAGAGGGGCTCTGTCCATTAATATTTTTGCTATGCAAAAAGCATATTCATTCTCTTTGTGATCTGTCCATTTTTCTTGTGAAAAAAATACTCATTTCTCACAGGTCACAATCCAACACAAGGCACAAAAGCTCTGTATTCCAGGGTCCCAGCCAGACCGTCATCTATGCCAGCTAGACAGGTACATTTTGCAGATAGTATCTACCCTTAGGTTACAATTTATCATCCCAATTAGCAACTTCCTCGTGCAGTATTATGCCAGCTGAGTAAGTGCACCTGGAAGGTGTACTATTTGACTCATTAAATATGAATTGCTGTTGATTTTTTGCTTGACTATTAAATAATAATTTTACATTTATACCGTGTTAAAACTAATATCACTCCTCTGAGCTGTTATGTTTTAAAAAGAGGAGGGAAATGATACAGAAGTTATTGGGGAGAAAGGAGAGCAAGCTAGGAGAGTAGATTCTCCCTATGCTATTTAATATTTATATGAAGCCACTGAGAGCTGTCATCAGGATATTTGCAGTGATGTGTCATCAATATGGAGATGATACCCAGCTCTATCTCTCTGTTCCTTATGAATTAGGAGAGGCTGCTGAGGTGTTATGACTAGTGCTTAGTAGGCAGTGATGGGCTAGATGTGAGCCAACAAATTGAAGCTGAATCCTGAAAAAGACATGTGTTATGTGTTCTGAGTTCTTGAGTCTGGGGACTGGCGAGATGGCCAGTCCTGGACAGAGTTGTATTCCACTGGAAGATGCAATCCATAGCTTGCAGGTGCTCCTGGATTCAACTATGTCACTGGAGTACTGGGATTGGAGTACTTTCCCCCAGCTCCAGCTAGTTTGCCAGCTATGGCCCCTTTCGTACAGAAATGACTTGGCCTCTATACGCCATGCTCTGGTAACTTACTGACTGTATTACTGCAATGAACTCTATGTGGGGCTGGCCTTGAACAAAAACTCAGGAAACTTCAACCAGTCCAAAATGCAGTGCCAGATTACCGGCTGGGGTTCCATTTAGATCTTGTATAACCTCAGCTTTAAAACAGCTGAATGGGTTGCCAGTTCGTTTTCAGGCCCAATTCATGTTAGTGTTTGGAGCCCTAAATGACTTAGGCCCCCAATATCTGAAATACCATCCCCTTCTCTACAGACCCTCTAGGTATTAAGATAAGTAGAGGGGGCCATCTTGGCATTTCCCTGGCCCTTAAAAGCTTGGCAGGCTGGTGGTGGTCTGGGACAAGACATTCTTTGTGGCAGCCCCTAAGTTATCACACTCCCTCCCCATAGTCTTGCATCTGGCAACTTAACTTACAGAGTTTTCACTGAATGCTGAAGATATCCTGGCCTTTGACCTCTGTATACTTACCTTTCTAATTTGTTAAAAAACTGTTTTAAATGTTGTATTTACATAGTTGTGATCCACCCTGGGATCTCAGCGTGAAGAACAGGTTAACAAATCAAATTAATAATAAGTGTACAGTGCAGTCCTATGTACATTTACTCAGAACAAAGTCCTCTTGAGTTCAGTGGGACTTATTCCATGCTTTCAGAATGGGACTTGCTTCTCAGTAAACTTGCTTAGGATACCATTGCATCTCTGAGGCTATGGACTGGAGTAGCCAACCGTTTCCACTATAGATGTTCTGTGTGAAAATGAAAGGACTAGACCCTCTCTCAACAATCTAGCCCTGGCAGATGCAATAAAGTATGTGATAACACTTTAATAAAATCCACCACACAAAGACTAAACCTAATCTAAATATTTATTTATTTTTTTAATTTTTATTTATTAGATTTTTATACCACCCTTCATCAAAAGATCTCAGGGCAGTTCACGTGATAAAAACGAGATAAAAGCAGTTCTTTTTTTCTAGGAAAAGGTAAACACCTCCCTTCTTCTCTTATAATGGCAATGGCGCCAACCTGAGAAGTGCCGGAACTGAGTTTCAGTGAGTTCCGGCTTAAAAAAAGCCCTGGATAAAAGTACCAAGAAATAGTTAAAACAGAAACAACAAAACAATAACTCCCCTCCCACAAACACATTTAAAAGGCTGTAGAATATTTATCAGCCCAAGGCCTGGTTGAAGAGGAATGAATGTGCTATAAGGAATGTACTAGACAAACCTCCCTGGGGAGAGCATTCCACAAAAGTAACAGACTCAGTCAAAGAAAAATAAAATAAGCATTAATAAGGCTAAATTAATGTAACATTAAATATATGGCTGCTACTATTTAATATATACAGAGCATCATAGCTAAGTTTAGTATATATACAGTGGTACCTCGGGTTAAGTACTTAATTCGTTCCGGAGGTCTGTTCTTAACCTGAAACTGTTCTTAACCTGAAGCACCACTTTAGCTAATGGGGCCTCCCTGCTGCCGCGCCGCCGGAGCATGATTTCTGTTCTCATCCTGAAGCAAATTTCTTAACCCGAGGTACTATTTCTGGGTTAGTGGAGTCTGTAACCTGAAGCGTATGTAACCCGAGGTACCACTGTACCTGTATTTTTGCTTTTCCCACACTGAATGAATTTAACATGTCCTGGCATGGAGACGTAGAAAGCAGCTCCTATTGGCTTCCTTCCTATCATGCCACTGCTAAAGGAACAAGTAGGCAAGTGAAAAGGAGAAAAAAGTGGCAAACATATGTTACGTAGAGATAAAGGGTGGGAGGTGCAAAACAAGGTCCATTTGTAAGCCCTGCTAAACTAAATAAGCCAAGAGCGATAATACGGGTAAAGAATATATAAAGTGCAGTAGCACCTTTAATTGAATCATTACAGCAATTGTGGGTTTCCAAGGCAACAGCCAGCCTATTTCATCAGATGCAGGAACTGAGTATGGCAATACCTTAATTTACACGACCGGCTTTCTAAAAGTACAAGAACTGCACAAGTGTACAATCTATACAGAAATTTGCTCCAAAAATATTTGTTTTTGGAGCTAGAAAGCAAGAAACCAGTTGAACATCCAGGGTCAGCCAAGGCATTTTGCTGCCCGAGGCAAATGAGAATATGTCACTCTCCTCCATTTAACTACAAGTCAACCAGATGGGCAGTTAACTCCTAGTTCAACAATGTGGACAAATTAGTGTCCTCTCCTATTCTCTGAGTACATCAAGCCATCTTAGAGGTAGGTGCATCCTTACGCCTCACACATACTCTCATATGCTGCATGAAGCAATCACTTTGCTCTGCCTAATGGTGGGTCACCTCTAAGAACAACTGATGGAAGTAGACTCGTCAACAAAAAGCATATGCCATTATGCTAGTCTGTAAGCTTGCAAGACTCTTTGTTGCTTTTACTTAAACTTCAAAGGAAACCAAATGCAGATCGCTACATCATTTATTACACTGAGTGACTACTGATGACCAGCTCACCCAGTGGTAAATGTGAGGAAGCCGTGCCACTTGATAACTGCCCCCCCATTACATTATACATTATAGACATGATTTTTTAAAAAACTAATTCTGATTAGTAGACAAATCTGTGGTAGACATAGCTAAAGGCAGCTGCTTGTATTGAATTGTCTGCACTGAGTGACAGCAGCTCTCGGTTGGTTAGAGCATGCTACTGATAATGCCAAGGTTGCAGGTTTCATCCCCGTATGGGAGAGCTGCATATTCCTCGATTACAGGGGCTTGGACTAGATGATCCTCTGGGTCCCTTCCAACTCTACAATTCTATGATTCTATGAAAGGGGAGTTTTCCCCAGCCCTGGTTGGAATTAGGTTGAAGCTCAGTGGTAGAGCATCTGCCTTTCATTCCAAAGGTCCCAGGTTCAATCCCTGGCATCTCCTGGCAGGACTGGAAGAAACTCTACAACCCTAGAGAGCCACTGCCAATCATTGTAGACAGTGTTGAGTTAGATGCACCAAATGGTCTGACTCGATATAAAACAGCTAACTATGTTCTGCTAACCTGGGAACCTCTTCTTCCACTGATCTACGGCCCTAGAAAATATTAGCACTTGATAAATTGGTCATCTGTTTAGGGTCAGTGTTACTCCAACAACTCTAAATATAAGAGTCCTAAGCAAGAAAAATAATGTGCCTTGGTCTGTGACAACCCAGTTAGAAAGTATATGATCAGTGAGCAGAAGGGCAGTCGAGAGCTTGATCTGCAGTAGAAGACTTAATCATAATCATATACTGTATACTAACAGCAAACTCATTCTCCAAGTGCCAAAATCATGTAGCAAAAAACCATGTCATCTGTGAACAAGAGGGAGGTACTGGCAGGCCTAGGTAAACCCATGTATTTTATAAAGGAAGTCTCCTAAGGCAGAACTCCCCAAAAGAGTCTAATGAAGACTGAGCATTCTGTACTCAGTAGCCACAAAGAGCAAAACATCTGAGGATCTATTGTTATCCTTTCCATCAGGTTGCATCAGAAGGAAAGCAGAAAGTTTGTGCTTAAGAAGTTTATCCTGAGCAAAATAGTGTCGTCCATGCCCAACTATCAATTCTAACAGACTCTTCCATCCTTCAACTTCACCTGGAAACAGCCATTTCATCAGGCTGTGGAAGCTACCAGTGGCGTAGCGTGGGTTGTCAGCACCCGGGGCAAGGCAAGTAATTTGCGCCCCCTAACCCGTGGATTTGCGCCCCCTAACCCGTGGATTTGTGCCCCCTAACCTTAACCCCCAGATGTTGCGCCCGGTGCGGCCGACCCCCCCTGCACCCCACACGCTACGCCACTGGAAGCTAAGGAACAGATTTGAAGCAGGTAGATTCCTACTTTCATTCTACTGCTTCCATTTCAGCTTAAGAAAAAAATGCTCGAATTTGTTTTGTTTTACTCTCCTCTCTCTCAACACTGTTTACTTTTGTGTTGTGTCTTTTAGGTTGCAAGCCCAAAAGCAGGACTGTCTTTTTATTACTGATTTTTAGAAGCCACTCTGAATGTCTTTTGGACTGAAAAAGCAGAGGGGGAAAGCCTGAAATACACACATAAATAAGGAAGCTAAAGCAACAGTCCAGTGACAAGAACACAAGTTATGGCCCTATAGTGTCCAAACAGGTACAACGACCATTATGGAGATACAGTGATGCTGAATTTCTTAAAACCTTTGCTTCAGATCTGCCTTGGCATAGGCATCAAACATATGTACTATGCATGCAGTGCAGATCTAGTATGTTACTCAAAATATCTCACTGTGTTCAGCTGGGCTTCCTTTCCAGGGAGTGTCCATATTTTACCTAGGAGTAGGGGGCCACAGAATGCAGTGTGCCTTACCTGTGAGCAAACTGTGTATGGTTAGGTTGTTAAGTCTAGAAAAGATCAGTCCCACAGACTTCTTTCCATTTCTGACCTTTTGCAGTCCCTTCTTCCAACTGCCCCTTTCACAACCCCTCTTTTTCTGGGGTTTCCCCCCTTCTAGCTAATCTGAACATGGGCTCAACTTCTGCCAGTATGACTGGGGCTGAGGAGACACAGGGGCCCACACTCATTGTGATTCCTCCTTGTGAACCAAATAACTCCTATTAGAATAAACAAGTTCCGTTTTAAATACTGAAATGCTAAATAAGATGGATAACAATGTGTAACAGAAAAAGAAGCATGAAATTAGGTTAAAGGTGTGTGAAAGAAAGTAATATTAGTGGAAAGAAATTGCAATTGAGTAGATTGGAAGTCTAACACAAAGGTGGGGTGAGGGGTGATGGATGGTGATGGGAAAAGGAATTATCTGTGGGACTGAGTGTAGGTATGTTTGAACATTTTTAAGGATTGTATGAAATGTATGTTTGTATGCTTGTATATTAGCAATATGTGTGCATTAATGCTGAATTATTTCAATAATAAAAACTTTTCAAAAATTAAAAAAAGAAAAAAAATCAGTTCTGTAAGCTGAAGGCTCTTTACCTTCCTCATACCCAGTTCCTTCTTTATTTTTTTGCTTCCATACCCAGCTACTTTCCTTTTAAAAACCCCAACTCCAGCCCCCTCTCTCTTCCAAAAGCCAATCACCCAAATCACTTGGGGGGGGGGGAGGGTGCGGGAGGAATGGGCATGACCATCCCGAAACCACTACAAAGGAACCTTATCCATCTGCTTCGGTTTCCACCGCCCCGCAGCTCCTGCCATGCACATTCAAACAGGAACCGGAAGTACGGCGCTTATTGTACGTCTCTTCCGCCCCGGTGCTGAGTGCCTAGAGCGGCCACAAGCATTGCAAAACCCACGGTGGACCATCTGCTGCGGCGGGAGACCATCAAGCGACGGTATCCGGAGGCGTCAGGGTCAAGGGAGGTGCGGGGCCTGTCGGACTACAGCCCGGAGGCTTTTGCTTCTCCACCACGACCACGTAGGTGATTGTGTTGCATCGGGAACAGTCGCTTTGCTCGCTCTTAGCTTTGAACAGAATCGTCCCAAACTGCACTTTTGGGGTGCTGTGGTTGTTTGTCCTCATTTCCCCCCTCCCCCTAGACTTCTATGCGAGCTTGTCTAGCCTGTAGATAATACGTGCTTTTGGGTGAACCGGTTCTAGTAGTTCGGAAAAGCTTGTGCCACAAAAACTAACAAACACCCAGCTCTTCGGGGCTGTGTCGTTCTTTGCTGCTAACAGCACAAGCCCTGCGCTCGTCTGTTCAGAAGTAAGGCAAGGCTGCATATACACGCCATGCATTCGAAGCATGTTTAAATCTCATGCCCTGAAAACCGTAGTTTGTCAATGTGTCAAGTATAGTTTCCAGGATTCTTGTGTGGGTGAGTGATTTAAAGGTGCCTCACACAGCCTAAGCCTTTCTAAGAAGCAGTATGTTGCCTGGGTTTGAGGCTGCTATGGGGATTTCGGCAGGGAACAACTTGTCAGCCTTGTGCAGTGAATAGCTCCCTCGGGAGCTATTGTTTGGGTAAATTGTTTTAAGAATTAAAAACCCAAATTATGACTACATAAGTGAATAGGGGCACTGTGCAGATGACTGCAGCTTCATCGCGACCTGCTGCAAGAGAACATTCTCTGTCAGGAAATGGAAAATTACAGCCTGTACTACTTGAAGCTTTCAGATAGCCGTTGCAGTAACTCCCATTTGGATGGCATTAATATATTTTGTTGTGCTTCATAATTAAGATTTGGACTATTGGAGTGCATTTTAGCAGTCCCTGAATTATTCTGAAATCCTACTTTATCAGATGTGAACAGTAATACATATTCTATGCTTTCATTACAGGCTGTTGAAGAATGTTTGTTCCAAGGTCTATTAAAGTCAAGAGGAATGCTGGTGATGAGGGGACTTGTGTAACTAAGAAAAATAAGCCGTCTCCAAGTGAATCCTCACTTGAAAACGTCACAGACTTCCAAGATGCTAAGTCAGATACAAAAGACATGCCAAGCTCAGAGAGTGACTTGTTTGAACCAATGGAAAGAGACACTGAGGTGCACATCTCTCTGGATTCAGCTGTAGCTCTTACTGAAGCAACATTGGAAAATGCAAACAATGAGGACTCTTCTCTTGCTGAGGATCCCATAAAATCTTTCAGCAAAATGCAGCGTTGGCCACAGCCTGGGGAACCTGTCTGTGTGGTTTGTGGTCGTTATGGGGAATACATCTGTGACAAGACTGACGAAGATGTTTGTAGCTTGGAGTGCAAAGCCAAACACCTTTTACATATCAAAGAGGAAAAGGAAAACTCAAAATCTGCTAGCAGTTGTGAAAAAGCAGAGACTCGGTCCACGTTACTTGATGGTACTTATGTCTATGAAGAGAATCCATTTGTGCTAAGCCTTCAAGTGGAGCAGATTGAAAACTTAAAGCAGCAACTAGGCATTGCTGTTCAAGGTCAAGAAGTTGCAAGACCTATTGTAGAATTTGAACACTGTGGCTTCCCTGAAATTTTAAACACCAATTTGAAGAAATCAGGCTATGAAGTCCCAACTCCTGTCCAAATGCAGATGATCCCAGTTGGATTACTGGGCAGGGATATCATGGCCACGGCTGACACTGGCTCAGGAAAAACTGCTGCTTTCCTGCTTCCTGTTGTAATTAAAGCATTGGGAGAGGTAAAGTTTAAACCTGCATTTTCAAAAAGCTGTGGGAATTGTGCAGCACGCTCCTGTACATGTTTACTTAGAAGTAAATCCCAGTGCATTCAAGGGGATTTCTCTTTGGGAAACTCTGCATTGAATTTCAACCTTAGTTACACTGAGAATTCTAGAGAAATTATTTTTAGCTGTTTGTTTCTTCTTTGAACTTATGTCAGTTGACTTGAAAAAAGTGAATGTTTGGAAAACAGTACAGAATATCTAATATATTCTTTCAGCTTTATATCTGTCAGTTGACTGGATAAACGATACGATTACTGAATCTGTCAATTGTCCTAAAAGCAGGTCCTCAGTGTCCCTGCTTACACCTGTTGCTCAAGAGTTCAGCTGCAATTCTGCAGTGGGGATCTTTTTATACACATTGAGGCTCCCCATGTGACTTCAAACCCTTTCAGGCTTCTAAATACACAGGCAGCAGCCACAAGTAGAAAAGGTTTTCTGCTGCAGAAATTACAGCTGATCTCTTGAGCAACTGGCACAAGCAGGGGGCAGTGACCTAAAAGCCCTGTCCCACAGCCCCTTTTTCATTTGCTTTACCTGTTCATACGGATAATCACTGAAGAGTGCTCCAGTATTCAGAAATACTCTGTAACAGTTTGTCCACTTACTCTTATTTCTGTACTTAACAGTCTTAGTAGGGTGGGAGTAGATTTCCACAGTTTCTAATGTTACATTGTGACTATTTGCTGTCGTCTCCATTGACATCTGAATGAAAAGGATGTTGTTGAGCTGATCTAATATGAATTACAGTAACTGTTCTCTTATTTTCCCCTAATCTGATACTTTTAATTGAGAATGCAGATTGGCAACTCACAACTTTTTTCCACTTTCTGCTTCAGGCAGAAACCCCATCTGCTCTTATTCTGACGCCAACGAGGGAGTTAGCTATACAGATAGAGAAACAAGCTAAAGAGCTCATGATTGGACTGCCCAACATGAGAACTGTTCTTCTGGTTGGAGGATTGCCATTACCACCGCAGCTTCATCGCCTGAAACAAAATGTTAAGGTAAAACCTGCTGCTGTGATTTTTGGGTTTTTTAAAAAATATATGGCAAAGAACTAGAGGTGATACTGATTTCTTTGTTTAAGGCTTCCAGAACTTCAGCTCTTGTTGAAGAGATTTGGTCTCAAGTCCTTAAAAAATTGCTTGCTCCAGTATCAACCATATTGGGCTTTACAATTGGCAAGGGAGGCCTTATTTGCTGTTGAATGCTGACTCCTTTATAGTGCCTTGCCAGTAATAGTTCCCTGCTTATGGGATGCCCTCCTTGGTGAGGTACACCTGTCACCCTCATTAACCTTTAGGTAGAATTCAAAAACATTCCTCTTTACCCAAGTACAGTGGTGCCCCGCAAGACGAATGCCTCGCAAGACGGAAAACTCGCTAGACGAAAGAGTTTTCCGTTTTGGAGGTGCTTCGCAAAACGAATTTCCTATGGGCTTGCTTCGCAAGATGAAAATGTCTTGTGAGTTCCTGCGGGTTCCCCCCCCTTTTTCTAAGCCGCTAAGCCGATAAGCCGCTAATAGCGCTAAGCCGTCAATGGGCTTGCTTCGCAAGACGAAAAAACCGCTAGACGAAGAGACTCGTGGAACGGATTCTTTTCGTCTTGCGAGGCACCACTGTATTTGATGACTGGAAGATACCGGTTCTTGCAGCCTTGAAAGTATTTAGCAGAGAGGATATTTTATTTTATTATTACGGGGGGGGGGGGAGTATTCTTTTGGACGTTTTGTTGTTTTCCACACTGAATTCTTTTGGGAGGAATGGAAGGATAAAAAACGACAAATAATAATGATGAAGCACTGATCATTGATTTTATTTCTAATGTTGATGTTTTTGCCTCCACTCTCTTTCTGTTAGGTTATCATAGCTACACCAGGAAGGTTGCTAGAAATTCTAAAGCAAAGCTCCGTTCAAGTCCATAATATCAAAATTGTTGTAGTGGATGAAGTAAGTATACATGGTGGGACAAAACACAAAATATATGTGTGAGTGTGCATGCAGGTATTACTTAAATATGAAATAACAATGGCTGAAATGGCTTGATTTCTGTCTGGTGACCACTAGTAGATTTCAAGCACATGCAATGCGTGTGTACTTTGGCTAGTGCATGGTATGCTTGGAATGCAGTTCAGATGGTGTATTGACCCATTTATGTGTCAGGAAGGAAGAGATGAGAGCACACCTGAGGATTAAGCATCTAGGTCACTTTTTTTGCAAAGTGGGAGCAGCCGCTGCAGACACTAGTGTGCATTTTGGACAGTAGTGAGTTGCTGGCAGGAAAGAGAAGCATAAAGTAGAACTGGAAGGTGCTGCAAATAGGCACAGTGCAGGGTTGGGGAACCTTTTTTCAGGGCTGCATATCCTTTTGAACATCCTTCCAAGGGCTGCATGTGGTGGGCTAGACAAACTCATGGAGGATAAGGCTATCAAAGGCTACTAGTCATGGTGGGAATATAATTTGTCTCCAGGGTCAGAGGCTGCATACCAGTCACTGGGGGACGACAGCCAGAGTGGGCTATTGCTATCATTTCCTGCTTGTAGGCTCCCTAGAGGCTGGCCACTGTAGGAAATGGGATGCTGCACCAAATGATCCAGCAAGGCTGTTCTTCTGACTATGCTGGCAATGAAAGTGAATTAATCTTTTATTTCCTCACCTCTGCTCCTACAGTGGAATGTTAATGTTTACTGGTCTGTTTCTCTCTCTCTCTCTCTCTCTCTCTCTCTCTCTCTCTCTCTAACATAGGCTGATACCATGTTAAAGATGGGTTTCCAGCAGCAGGTTTTAGACATTTTGGAAAATATCCCCACAGACCGTCAGACTATTCTGGTGTCTGCCACAATGCCTTTTGGCACTGAACAGCTGGCCAATCAACTTCTGCAAAATCCAGTGAAAATAACCATCGGAGAAAAGAACCAGCCATGTTCCAACGTTCGCCAGATTATCTTGTGGGTAGAAGAACCGTCCAAAAAGAAAAAGCTTTTTGAAATATTAAATGTTAGTATCCTTGGAAGGGAGAACCTGTTGTTTTTCTTCCACAAATTGTGATTCTTTGCAGATTTGGAGGAGAGAAACTGGAAAATGGCTGTTTAACTGATTCAGCTTTGTTCTTGAGAGCTCCCCAGCAGAGAGGCATAAACATGTCCCTGCAATTCAGTTTAGCCAATGCTTTTGTTGAAACTTGTGGAAGAAGAAACAAAATGTTTATTGTTTCAATATTGTTGGTGATATTCATTAGCTTATTATTGCATTTTCAGTACTTTATAATCTGTGATTCTGAGAGGCATTTAAGTAGCCCAGTGTTGACGTGTTTAGAAATAGGCAGGATCCAAAGCATCATGGCTGGGATCCAATGGAAAGTTCCTTTGCAATTCTAACCATCTATACTCAGAATTAAGGTCTATTGAATTCAGTGGACCTTACTCCAGGTAAAGGAGGTTGCGGTAGCAACCCTTACCTATGTTTTTTCTCCAAACAGCAGCCCTAGCATGTTATATGGCAAACTGCTTTTTAAACTGAGGGTTAAAAGCAGTTTGTGGTACGGAATAGTGAAAAAGAAAAAGCATCCAGTTCTATTATCCTAGTGCAAGTATATTGTTTATACTCTCATCCTCTTGCCAGAAATAGGATATTTTATTTTGGTAAATACATTGTGCAAGCCACATAGAAATAATCGTGCAAAAGCTGCAGTAATGCTAATATCACTGACGAGATTCCATTTTTAACAGCATTTCAAAGATACCTGCACAATGTACTTTAAACTTGTTAATATTACATAAGCTTGGCAGACTTGGAAGGGCCACGTTACTCTGTTCAGCTCTGCCACCTCCCACAGCTCCCTCAGTTTAGCAATATGCTTAACATTCCAGTACGTACCATACAGAATTCTAGCTGTAGTCATGTGAGACAGCAAAGCTTCCTTCTCATTAGAATTTTTGTTTTATAAAGGTCAACAGGAATGTTCAAAAAAGGGTAACCAAAATGATCAAGTGAGTGGAGCAACTCACTTTGCAGTATTCTGGGCTTTAGAGAAAAACCAAGTAAGAGGTGGCATGATAGAATTGTGTAAGATTATGCATGGCGTGAATAAAGTGGTTGGAGAAATGCTTTTCTCCCTCTCATTATTGTTGAAAGATTCAGGACAGGCAAAACAAGTACTTATTTATACGGCTCATAGTTAAACTCTGGAATTCGTTCCCACAGCAGACAGTGCTAGCCACCAACTTGGATGGCTTTAAAAGAGGATTAGACAAATTCGAAGAGGTGAAGGCTCTCAGTGGCTACTAGTCACAGTGGCTATGTTTTGCATCTGTGGCTGAAGGCTGTATGCTTCTGAATACCAGTTTCTGGAAACTGCAGGACCTCCTGTGCTCAGGTCCTGCTTACAGCTTCCCACGGGCATCTGACTGACTGCTGTAAGAACAGGATATTGGACGAGATGGGCCATTGGCCTGAGCAGGCAGACTTCTTATGTTTCTGGGTCTAAGGACAATCTAATATTACTCTGCCTCCAATTCTTACTGATGATTTTTAAAAGCTTCCATGGCTGAGTCAATGAATATTATAATTTAAGTAAAAAAAAAATAGGACAATCTAATATTACTCTGCCTCCAATTCTTACTGATGATTTTTAAAAGCTTCCATGGCTGAGTCAATGAATATTATAATTTAAGTAAAAAAAAAATCTATATTTGCACTCGAAACCATCCCTTAGTTTGATAATAAAGGATATATATCTAAAATGTGAAATTGGGACACGTGTAACATTTTTTAAATTGACATTGTTTCAGTAGAATGTATACACACTAATTAAGAGAAAGAGTTGTAAGTGTTGATCATGCAAGACTTTAAATGAGACTTTGCTTTGTTTTAGGATAAGAAACTGTTCAAACCTCCTGTGCTGGTATTTGTAGAATGCAAACTGGGTGCAGATCTCCTGAGCGATGCTGTACATAAAATTACAGGCTTGCAAACAATTTCTATGCATGCTGATAAATCACAGATAGAAAGAACTGCCATATTACAGGTTTGTAGATATCTCTGATGCCCATTTTCTAAAAGATTCCTATTCTTAAGGCCGTAGTCCTGTACACATTTACTTGGGAGTAAGTCCCATTGAACTCTGCTGAATTTACTTCTGAGTAGATGTGCATAGGCTTTTACTGCTGAATTATTTGTGCTTTCTTGCCACATTTTTGAAACAGGTTGCAATTTTCTGTGAATTTCATGAATGCTTTGTATAGGTTCAATCCATCACAATTCTGTTCTACGCAGCATTCTGGATTGCTGCACAGATGCTGCTCTCCAACCAAATTAAGCTGTACTTTGTAAGCAGCAATGCCTCTCTCCATGTGAACCTACCCAGACCCTGAGATCATCATCTGAGATCCTTCTTTGTATTCCTCCTGTATGAGAGGTCCGGAGGGTGGCAACCTAAGAATGGGCCTTTTCTGCAGTGGAATGTTCTCCCTAGGGAGGTTTGGCTGGCGCCTTCATTGTACACCTTTAGGTGCCAGGTTAAAATGTTCCTTTTTGACTAGGCCTTTGGCTAATTAACATCCGATACCCTTTTAAATGTGGCTGTGGGAGAGGGTGGGGGGCTTATTGGTTTGTTTTTTGTTTTTATTATGTATTTTGTGTTTTTTATCTTGTATTTCTATGTTATGAACCGCTCTGAGATCTACAGATTTTAATAAATAGAATCATAGAATTGTAGAGTTGGAAGGGACCATGAGGGTCATCTAGTCCAACCCCCTGCAATGCAGGAATCTTTTTGTCCAACATGGGGCTTGAATCCACAGTCCTGAGATTAAGAGTCTCATGCTCTACGGACTGAGCTTTCCACAGAAGAAATAATAATAATAATAATAATAATAATAATAATAATAATTTGTTGCCATGCTCATTCTGGGAATTCATCAGTGGCCTGGGAAAATTACTTGATCTGATCCACGTACAAATTTTAGGGCAACAACCATGTTCCATGAGGGTATATTGAAAATAGTGGCCAGCAGGGGGAACAGGGTGCCTGGGGCTTTTAGTGTGCAGTAATATTTATTAGTAAGGCTGGCTTTAGATCAGGGGTGGGGGTCCTGCAGCCAACCAGACAATGTTTGGCTACATTTCCATTAACCATGGAGGCTGTGACTGATGGGAGTCCAACCACATTTGAAGAGCCACAGCTTACCCACCTAGTTTTAGATGCAGTTTATCATTAATGTTTTTAAACATACTTGAACATTCAGAGCAGCAGCTAGACTGACTGTGAGTTCAAGTTCAGAGTATATATCTGAGAGGAGCTAGCTTTTAGTTCTATTTAAATACTTTTAAGTTATTCTTCTTCCTTTTTATTTTTTTGCTTGTTGCCCTGTTGCTCTTTTTTGTTTCCTTTTGAAATATTTTCAGAATTTGGCTTCACTGTGAATTCTGCAGCTTAATTTCCTTTGTTGGAAATCTTGTCTTGTAACTTTTGATTACAAGACAAGCAGCAGAATTCTTAATGTTTAATATTTATTTCTAGTTACATCCTGCACCTTAACAACAAGACAATTTTAAGGAAGCTGAAATAATGTTTCTATATGCTTTGCATTAGGGATTATTTCAAGGCAAGTATGAAGTTGTAGTAAGCACTGGAGTCCTGGGACGTGGACTTGACCTTGTCAACGTTAAGCTGGTCGTGAATTTTGACATGCCATCAAGTATGGATGAATACGTACACCAGGTAAATATACTTTTCTGCTGTACTATTTAATTTAATAGTTATTGGTTGCATTTTAGCTCTATAAGCTCTGTGAGAAGCATACAAAATAATGGAAAAATATTTTATTATAAATGGTTAACACTGCTACTCTTCAGCAGCCTCAGGTGGAATGACTAGTTGCTCATCAGAGTTTCTGGCCCTTCTGGAAAGTAGCAGAATCTGCTACTTGAGATAAGAGAGGGAGGTTTTCTTACTGTACAGAAACTAAACTTTGATTGTAAACTTTGATAATATGAGGATTACAGCTACCTGAGGGATTCTTTTGGTTTCATGAGACAGATAATTGGGCCAAATTTAAATACAATTGTTTATTTTTAGGTTGGAAGAGCAGGTCGGCTGGGTCACAGTGGAACTGCAATCACCTTTGTGAATAACAGCAGCAAGAAACTTTTCTGGGATGTTGTGAAGCGTGTTAAACCAACTGGCACTATTCTCCCACCCCAGTTATTAAATTCTCCATATCTACATGACCAGAAGAGGAAAGAACAGCAGCGAAGTAAACAATCTCAGAATGGCCTTGTAACGAGTGACAATCTTATGGACGTTATTAGAAAACACAGCAAAAGCTCTTCTCAGAAGTAACAAGTGATACTGTCCTTCTAAATACAACTGTTTTGTACAACTTGTATGACTAAGTGATGAATTTTTAACTTTGGGGGCATAATCTAACCAAATTTTAGCAGTTTGAAGCCTTACTGATTTTGTTCATAGAGTTAAAGCAAAAGCTTAATATTTTTCCTTGAAATTTAATGGGCCTTCTGCAAGGTTATTAGACTGAAAGAGTGACTTAAGTCGTCCAGCAAGCTTTGTTATGAGAATGCTTTTATACTTCATATTTTGTACTCAGTATTAAGTAGTAAAATACGTAGCATCATGAACTTTAAACGGAATATGCACATCTTAAAGATCTGGGTTTCCCTTGCAAGAAATGTAACATGTAATTTACTGTTTAATAATAATAATAATAATAATAATAATAATAATAATAATAATTATTTATACCCCGCCCTCCCCAGCCAAGGCCAGGCTCAGAGCGGTTTACAAGCAATAATAAAAACAAATTGAATGATTACAACTTAAAAACAAAATTAAAATACAACATTAAAATATGGAAACATTAAAATATTAAAATGTAGCCTCATCGCAGGAGGAGAAGGAAAGGAAAAAGAAAGAAAGGGAGGGAGGGAATCAAATTGGCTCCAAGCCAAAGGCCAGGCGGAACAACTCTGTCTTACAGGCCCTTGCTATGGGACCCTAAGCAGCATACATGTGGCAACTGGTTAGCCTCCCATCCAGTTACCATCCAGTAACCCAAAAGGTTGTGGTCTCATGTCGTTGTAGAGGACAAGTATGATGATGAGACCAGAGCAACCTGAGTTGGTTATAGCGTTCCATAAAGATGGTTACTGGGCACTCAGACCCTTTTAGTTCAGGCAACCAGAATGACCAGTACTGAGCACAGCAAGGGTGAAAGAGTTGATTCCGGATGCTCTGCACCTCTTTAAATTTAGACCTTGTCCAACTAAGGGAGGTTAGCCATGTGCCTGACAAGCAGAGGTGCTGTGGGTATGTGAGATTCCAGTCTCTTCTGAGTTTGTTTGCTGTGATGGTTGGCAAGAGAGTATTGGAGGCATTGAGGAATGACCAAAAGGAGGACCAAGGAAAGAATAAGAAAGAGGAGACTCAAGTAATCTGCCTTGGTAGTCACACCCACCTTGTGGAACGCCCTCCCATCAGATGTCAAGGAAATAAACAACTATTTGACTTTTAGAAGACATTTGAAGGCAGCCATGTTTAGGGAAGTTTTTAATTTTTGATGTTGTGTTGTGTTTTAATAAGTTGGAAGCAGCCAAGAGTGGCTGGGGGAGCCCAGTCAGATGGGCGGCAAATAAATTTATTATTATTATTATTATTATTATTATTATTATTATTATTAAAGTCTAACTGTTAGGAAGATCAGCTAAAATATCCCCCTTTGTAGCCCAGAGGCTTTTTGGGGAAATTGAAGTATAGCTGGATACTTGAAGATCAGTTTCCAGTCAGCCCAGTACTACCCATGGTAAAAATAGGGCCAATAATCATTAAAAAAAAAAAAATACAAGGCCATGCAGAATTTATAATACTGTCTTAGATGGTCTGAGCTGCTATAAAGCAATTTCACATAAAGTGTTCCTTATTTCCCTGCCCCTGTTTCAAATACAAATCACTTTAACTTTTTTAAATAAAAAAATGTTGGTCACATGGAAGTCCTAATTCAACTGGTCAAATGACATAAACTCTCATCTATGAAACCTCATCCCAAAATACTCTAATTCTTCTCTTTTGTGATACATTTTTTCAGATGAGAAATTAATATTTTTTTAATAAAATATTTTTAATTAAAGTTTTCAGGTTTTACATTTCTACATTAGCATCCTTCATTATACCCATACATCCAATGACTTCCCTCCTTCCTCTTCCAAGTTTTTTAATTTATTTATCCATAATTCTTGCATATTCTTGTATATCTATCTAAATCAGTTTTTCCCCTTTTACACCCTTCCCCAAATTCACCCTGTTGAATTTACCTTGATACTACCAGGGTTTTCAACTGTGTACAATTATTTTCCACATACTCAGCAAAAAAGTTCCACTCCTCTTTAAATACCTGTTCTTCTTGCTCTCTTATTGTACTTAGACCTGCTAACTCTGCATATTCTTTCACCTTAAATTGCCACTCGCCCTCCATTTTGGGGCTAACAAAATCTGGGCCACTGTTGTCACATACATAAATAGGTTTTTCTGACACCTGGGTACCTCCTTCTGAACCATTCCTAACAGGAATGCCTTGGGGGTTTCCAGCACAAATCAGATTCCGATTTGTACATCTTAGCTAATCGGCTCAATGTTAAATACCATCTATGAATCAATTTCATATAATTTTCCTTCAAATAAATTAAATTTGGACACTTAATTGGTTTAAATAAATGCTTTCCCTACATTTTGGGGGTCTTTTTTTTTTGGAAGAAAATGTCCATTGTTCTATTTTTAAAAATGGCAGGGCAAAGCTGAAGAGGTTTGGAACAAATGGCAGCTTGAAAATGAAAATGAAAATGCATTTATTAACCAAGATGAAACATGGCTTGCTTCATTCATATGTAACTTCTTTCAGTTTCAGTCAGATTTAATCTGTAAATCAGATAAATGCAGACAATATTGTTGAATGACAATAGTGATATATATATATATATACACACACACACACACACACACACACACACACACGGTATATATTTGGTACAGCATACTCTAGTAGGGACTTTAATAATGCATATGAAATTGGTATCCAGGCTAATTTGGTTATCTTGTTCTTGATCATATGTTCACCTTTTGTGTTTTATATGTAGAACATAATACAAAGTAAAGACAACAAGAGTAATGAAACATAGGAGGAACCAAAATGGTAGTAGACCTAGGCCTGTAGCAGAAAGGAGACGATCATATTCCAAGAGCTCTTCTGTAGGTTTAGACTAGAGGTGCCAACTTGAATAAAATATTAGAAGGGGGGGGGGCGCAAGGAAGTCCTATCCCGCATAATGACATGACGTGGTGCATGGACACCATTTGAATGGCAATGCCCATCAACTTTAGGGGCCCAGTCCCCTCAAATGTTTTATTGGGAGGGGGGGCAAAGGGATCTCAGTTCCTAGAAGTTTGCTCCTATGGTTTAGACTTTATTTTTTGAATTTATATTCTTCCCAAAAGGAACCCAGGGTGGCAAACACATTTTTACTGAAACCATGCAATTAAAAATAAAACCTTGAACATCTGAAAGCATACCTAAAACTGCTTTTGGTATAGCCAGACATTAACCCTAGGTGAGAACTAGTCTAAATGGCAAATTGGGTAGATGCTGTCAACAGTACGTAGCAATTTCAAGAAAAGTGAGCAGCGCAGCAGGTGTGACTTTTACTTTTGTATAGTAGGCTATGTTCAGCTCTGCAAAAGTTCAGGTTTCTACAGACCTTTCCATTCAGGCGAGCAAGAGGTGCCATCACAATTCAAGGTCACATTCCAGCCAGGCCAGAACACTTGAGAAGGGTGGGGAGCAGGGCTGCACAATGGGTGTGGCCTGGGGGTGTGTGCCTCAGGGTCACATTCAGCCTTCTGGAAGAAGGTACAGGGTTATAAAGACTAGGCCTGAGAAACAGTTTTTAGTCATGCTGGCCACATGACCCGGATGTTGTACGCTGGCTCCCTTGGCCTATAGAGTGAGATGAGCGCCGCAACCCCAGAGTTGGTCACGGTCAGGGGTCCCTTTACCTTTAAGGTAGTCTCTGGGAGTATATTGTATTTAATTATGGGGTACCAGAGTTTTTAGGGGGTTAACCAGGCTGGGATAGCAGGCTTGTTGGTTTTGAATGTCTGATGTAGATTTTTTTCAATTTCATTGTTCTGTATGGGACAATGGCAATAAAGATGTATGTATTGTATCTTGAGACCAAGGTTACTCGACCCTGCTGTGAGGTCAGGAGTTACCATTATAATTATTTATAAAAATTTGTATACCTTGCTTCATCCCAATATCACACAGCGGTTCACAACATACAAATACATACCGAGAACACATGAGCTAACTAGCTTGACACTGAGTAGTAGTCACTTCCCTCTGGAAGTGGATAAGAAGTTCCACACTGCTAAGTTGTAGCTCATTGGTGAGCTTTGCAAGACATGATCTCTGCCCAAAAGGAAAAGTTCCCACATTTGGGCATTCCAACATCACTTGCTGGGAGTGCTGATGCAGGCAAGCTGCTACCTCAACCAACTTTCTGTCTTCTCATATTAAGAGTCACAGGGCACTGTCGGCAAGAAAAACTGACGGACTATGCAGAACTGCCAAAGCTGACATATAAGCTATGGGACAAGGATAACTGTGACTTTAAAGATGAATGGGAACCCTTTACGAAGTATTTGTAGACGCAACAAAGCGAACTGGACTCCTTGGCAGGTTTTGAATAAACATCCACAAACTTTTTATTGATAATAATCAGCTAAATAGTTTGAGGATCTATGCAACTTTGTCACATGCAGAAAACAGCATTCTCAGAGAAACCAAAGACTGGAACTGAGGGAAGCCGGGGGTGGGGGTGGGGGTGGGTGGGTTTTGTGTGGGAGGGTGGAGGAAAATGGGGGAAAAGAATAAGGATGATCTGTTTTTGGATAATATATTTTGTTTTAATTTTGAATTATTATTTTTTCAAAAGAGTCACGACAGGATTTTGAGGAGTACCAGGAGGTACCAGAAAATGGTGGGAAAACCCGACTGAATAGCTGTACGTGCTGTGGCTGAAAGGTTTGGCATGTGCGTGCCGCTTTGGGCTGCCCTGGGCAAGTGGCCGACAAATTTAATAAATAAAATTTAATAATAATCTCAGCAGGAAAAACTGAACTGAAAACAAGAAGACTTTCTGTAATGGAGACACAAACAGCACCCGCATCTAGTATCATTTAGTTGAGATTGCATTTCAGGGGGTTGGACTAGATGACCCTTGGGATCTTTTCCAACTCTGCAATTCTATAATTTAAGAGTGGTTAGATTTGCAAGCACGAACGGTACTGCTCCCCCCCCCCTTGCTCCTCTCGGTCTATTAGTGTGGCGGCGGCCCTCCGTTTAATGCTCTTCCCACTAAGAAAGGAGCGGAGTCTCCATTTAAACGCCACCCACACGCTCTGCAAAAGCCGACTTCTCCCGCGCATCCGTCACCCCGCACATGGCCGCAGCTCCGTTGAGAACCGGAGATGTCGCGAGCAGCCTCGCTTGCTCCCGGCTTCCCTCTCGGGACTGCGTGTGACCTCACCGTCCGTCTCAACCAATAGCAGGCGCCGCCGCCGTATTCGAATGGAGAGTTTAGGAGGCGCCGCAGGAGGACGGGCTGTTGGTCGATCTCCTGAGGACAGGTGAGTCCCTGGACAGGTATCCTTCCTGGACAGGTATCAGCTCTCTCCGAGAGGTCAGGCCGTCCCTTTCCCCCTGGGCTTCCTGCTTTAAAAATGCGGGACGTGTGGCTTTTTTTGGCAGTGGAGAGGGTTGGTCTTCTGCTTCCTGCAGTCTCGCCCCTGTTTAAGGAAGGGGCTCCTATTTGATGCGGAGGGAGGACGCTAGTCTTGCAGGGACTAAAAGCTAAGCATCGTTTACTTGAGTGGATATTCTTAATAGGTGCTCTTCCGCCCCGCCCGAAGGCACAAACCCTGAGCAGCCCCAAAGGCTTGCTTTCAATCCTTCTCTTACACTCCAAGCCAGATATTTCCTGGTCGCATTCACTAACCGATTATAAAATTCCCACCTCACCCTGAAATGGAAGAAATATTCACTCTATACACAGACTATAAACTTCTCTACCAGGTGGAAAGTACAGTCATTCTCTCTACATGCGCTGCTTTTCTTTCCCAATGCTTATTTAAGGTGGCTTTATAGGTTTAAAGCAACAGTAACAAACAAAACACACACACACACAAATTGTATATTGCTGTTTCATCTCCCTGCCTCTTGATACCTGCAGCAAGTATTAGTATCACCAGAAAGAAGTTGCCTGATGGAATTTGCTAGCTTCCCACCTCTCACCTGCAAATCAAGTGTCAGTAACTAAGCTGAAATATCTTCCACCACTTCATTTGGCCAGTATTTATTCCACTTTGCACTACCGCCCCCCCCGCCCCCCCCCAGCAGCTGAGGCTGAATATGAACAGGATTTGTATAAGTTTTGAGGTGGAGAACCTGGATTGGACTGATGGCTTGGCTGGATGTGGGCAGGAAGAAAATGAGTTCCTCTTGGCAGCTTGACACCCGTATTCTCTGGGTAGAGGATTTACATGAGATGGGCAGGAAAATGTTATTTCCCTTTGGCACCAATATTGTCAAGTAATGGCAAAGGCTGGGTGGGGTTAGAGATCAGTGACAGATATTTTAGTAATGCTGTCTATGGACTTCTGCTTCAGGCACAGACCCTGGGAATTTCCTCCCCTCCAGCACCAACTGTCAAACACTGATTTAAAGTTATGAAAAAGACCTATGTAAATAATGGCTTTAAATCAGACCATTATCTTAAAATGTTGAGTGATGTAGTTCATGTGCCTTTTTTGCACTGTATTATATATACTTAGAAGTAAGGGGCAATGTAACAATGGCTTTCTGTATGCATTCAAGGAAACCAGGCAAGATAAGATGTCAAAGATTCCTATGTTCTGCATTGTAAGCCAAGTACTCTGAACTCTCTTGAACAAGTTATGTAATGACTGAGCAAAACAATTATCCATGAGATGGAAAGATGCTGTTATGTTTTTAATTCTAAATATTCATAATTTGCTGCAATACATGTAATATATGAAAGTAAGTAAACTATTTTGTTTCCATTTATCCACCTTTACCATAGAAAGGCAGGGATAAATTCAGTTGTCTTTGACAGAGTGATAATTAACTGAGTTTTAAGAGAAGTATAAAATTAATCACTTAAGTTATTTTTTAAATGTGGCATTTTGTGTAAATTGAAGTTTAAACAAAATGAATTTGATGCTAAAATATCATTTAAAAATCTATTTAAAGTAATTATTTTAAATGTTGATTTATCCATCCTATAAGGAAGACTTTACCTTCAGCATAGGTACGGAAATAGGGTCTAGTATATTACCCACATGACAATAGTTGAGTAAAATAGAAAATAATAATGGCTTCTATTTTTTTGAACAGATCCCATACTGATACATTCTGTGCTGAAGAGAAAATAAGATTACAAGTCAAGTATACTCTTCAGGAAGAGCTTGTATGATATATCGTTTCAGTCCTGCACTTGCAGCTTGCTTTAGGTCTCAATGCCTATTTATATTGTTCCTAAGAAAAGCCATATTAGTGCACCTGGTGGTTCTTCAGAAAAGCATCCTCCAGAAAATGTCATTCCTAGAAACAGGTTTGCACAGACATTTACCTCCCACACACTGGAGAATGAGGGAAGCAATCCTCAGTCCCAGTCCCTGAGTAAGACCAAAGAAATAAATACAACCTATGTGCTTTCAGCCTGTAACAAACTGGCTGACACTTCAGCTGCTTCCACGACTGAAGGCAAGCTGACACTCCAACGAAGAACTGTGACGAGCAAAGAACAATCTGATACAAATACAACACATGACAGTGAAAATACACGAGTGGAAAAAAGACTGACGCTGCAGCGCCGAACAAGGACTGCGTCAACTGAGAAGCACAAAACAAATATTCCCGAAGCCAGACCAGAAAAAGGAGACCCTCTTCCCCAGAAGAGTGACAAAACATTGTTTCCACCAAAAATTAGCAGCAGAGACCCTCCGTTTGTTAAGACTGGCCTTTTGTCACTTCAAGGCCTCACAGACGGAAAGAGAAATCCTGATATGAAAAGTGATGTATCTTTTAATCATAATGGTTCAAATGCTACTGGTAGCTACACACCTTTAAGATACAAGACAGTTGTTGGTGATTCTCAGAGTAAAAACAAAGTTCCTAGACCATCACTCTTAACAGTAGGAAAACTTGATGAAAGGACGTCTATGTTAAAACTAGCTGAAAAGAGTAATTCCAGTAAGGAAAATGGAACTGAAAGTCTGCAAAATAGATTTGTTAAGAATGAAAATCTGGAAAAGCAGAAGACACCAAGGAAAGGTTCGACAGAAGGAATGAAATTCACCCCCAGATGTGGAGCTGTTCAGCATGCCAAGACTCCTGCTGTCCCAAGCATAAAGAATAAGATTCTGTGTCCTCAAACAATATCAGCCAAGAAATCTGGTACTAATGAATTTACTCTAAACAGAAGGTTGCAAGAAAATACCACATATACTCAACAAACTGCTTCGCAGAAAGAAGATACTCTAATGCAGAATATATGTGGTAAAGAAGACCCTTTCAAAATAGAAAACAGCAAAGTGACTGTAGCTGTGAGAATACGACCCTTTAGTGTCAGGTATATAACCATTTTTGGGGGGACTAATATATGAAATTGTACAAGTTGTTACCATGATATTGAGTAGCATAACATGCTCTCCAACCACTTAGATATATTACCCAGTTTAATTAATGTTGTGTCTTTATACAAACAGGTGCACTTCTCTTTACTTCCATTTTCCACTTTATAAGGGATCTGTGTGTTCTAACTAGGGCTGAGACAATTTAACAACTATATGAAATAAATAAAATGGGATGACAGTTGATACTTCGTTAGCTCAGTAGCCCACCTTGCAAGGGAAGCTAATCCAATTCCCTTTGCAAAATTCCTCCTGGACTCCATTTTAATAAACCTCAGATTTTGGGGGCAAGAGTATAGTCATATCCAGCACTGTTGTTCCCTTGTGCAGCAGACTTCTAGTTGCGCAACAGAACTTGTCATTCCTCTTCCCTGCAGCCCACCATGCATTCACAAAATCTGCTCCAGGGGGTTGAAGGATCCTCTAGACTAGAGCACAATTTGAGGGCTCACTCAAGAGGACAGGAAGGGGAAGTCCTGTTGCAAAAGTGGAACTCTGCATGCACAGTAATGTCCAGCTTTTTGTCCCCCTGTATAATTTTTTTTTGAATGCTATGCAGCACAGTGGCTTTTGAATTTTTTTATCAGTCTTCTGATTTTTAGGCAACGGATCTGCAGATGCTAGCTTTGCATTTTAGAAACTGGGCACTTGCAATGGAGTTTATATTAGTAGTTAATTTAGTCTTTGATCTTGGAACTATATGTTTTATAAAAATATAAATAATTTTCTTTGGCTGTTTTACTGTAATCCTGGATTTCAACAAGTCCTATGGATTTTGGTGTTTGTTACACATGTTAGCATTGGATCCTAAACAGTATATTTATGAATTATTTTGATCTAGGTGTATTTTGTACATTAGTTCTATGACTGGCTGATGTAGTACACTGAACTTCAATACAGTCTATCTCTATGCTGACATTTTACATATAATGAAATTTTAAAAACTTTTAAGAAGATTCATATAGAAAATTCATATGGCTGATGCACAATTAACCTGAAGACTGTCACATATTATAATGATTTAGTTACAACATCAATTAGACAATTTAGATTAAATTTGGTTTATAAGATCAGTTACAAAGCTGAATGTGGTCAGTGTTTTTTCGTCACTCACCCCCTATAACTAACATTTATTTTGTGTCTTTATTCAGAGATAAGAATGAAGAAACATTACAAGTGGTTTCCATGACAGGGCAAGAGACTGTTGTGCACCATCCAAATACAAAACAAATCTACAGTTTCACTTTTGACTTCTCATTCTGGTCTTTTGATAAATGTCATAATTTTGCAAGCCAAGAGATGGTGTATCAGTCTCTGGCAGTACCTCTCCTAGAAAGAGCCTTTGAAGGATACAACACCTGCCTTTTTGCATATGGACAGACTGGTTCTGGAAAGTCATACACGTAAGTTGGATTGGAAGTGTTCCATTTCTGTTGCTGTTGTTGACACCCAACACATGTTGTATCCAGATGCTTTTTTGTTGTATGTTTGTTTCTTAAGTGAATGAGATTATTATTGAAACGGAAGACTGACTTGAATGAAGCCAAACTAACAGTACAGAGAACATTTTATTTAAATCTCTCTGAAGAAAATTATGTTATGTTTTGTTTTAAACAGAAAAACTGCACTGTGATTATCTAGTGCTTTAGGGTAACAGTAACTAATAGAAGCAGGAATTTCCTTGTTCAGATCTCACGTATGCTGTTAGGCTCATAGGAAGCTCTCTTTTACCAAGACAGACCATTCCGGTGTTTCCCAAACTAGCTGGAAAACTAGTCTAGCTGTTTTTGGACTACAGTTCCCATTATCCATGACCACTGGTCCTACTAGCTAGGCATGATGGGAGTTGTAGTCCAAAAACAGCTGGAGACCCAAGCTGGGATCTTTTGCATGCAAGGCAGTGGCTCTACCGAACTTCATTTTACCTTCAGTAAAACGGTGACAGTAATGTTGGCCTACCTGGCAGGGTTGTTGGAATAATGGCTGAGATGACACTTGTGAAGTATGTAGAAAGTTCAAGATAAACGTGAGGTATTATTATAAATAATATGGATCTAATATCTTCTCCTAGCAACTCTATGTTGTGAACTGCCCTGAGATTTGCAGATGAGGTGGTATAAAAATGTGATAAATAAAACAATTAATATGGTTAGGTGACCAGAAGCCACACAATAGCCAAAGCTTGCCATATGGTGTGTGGATTGTCTTAACTTCAAACCATGCAGTTAAGAACACCATAGTCACCTGTCCCCTTTCCTAGCTAATCCGTTTTAACAATCTTATTAGATTTTACAATATTATGCAGAAATTTTCTTCTAGTTGTCTTTTAAAACTGGTACCCCCTCTGTATTAATGCCTTGTTAGGGAGTGTGAACGTCATATTCTGCAGAGTTATAACCTGAGCCTATAATTGCAATATTTGTCATTACAGTATGATGGGATTTGATGATGACGAAAGAGGAATAATACCAAGATTCTGCGAAGATCTCTTTACTCAAATAGCAGGAAAAAAAACACAACAGGTATTGCTGCAGCATGACTTTTCTTTCTGAACTTATTGAGGCTGCTCCACTTTCTTTGGAAGTACGTGGAACCACCTTTGGGTTCACTTTTGGCCATCACTGTTGTGGAGGCACTGTTAATGTGAATCAACACTTCCACATAGATGCACTACATGTGATTGCAATGATTTCCACAGTGGCAGCAGTGCTTTTTCGGAAGTATCCTGCAACAATTGCATGGGGGTTTTGTGAACTGGGTGATAAATGCTGTTGGGCTGATTGGCTCAATGCTTTTACTGAGGGCAGGCATGTGGAGGGGTACAGAATAGTAATACACACACACACACACACACACAAACACACACACGTGTATTATAATATCGGTATTCCCTCAGGAGTGATTGTACTGAGTAAAAGCCGACCCTGAAATTTGCCCCATCCTTGTGGCTTCTTCATTCAACCCATATTCACCAGCAGGGGGGGATTTCATCACAGCTTCCACGTGGCTGTGTGTAGGAAGCAAATTGCCAGAGCAACATATTTCTAAAGTACTTGATATTTCTGTGGTTTGGGGGTGGTTGTTTTTTTTTTTTTTAACCATAACATAAAACCAAAAATCAATATGCTCCTCTGTTGGCTAGCAAGGCTGATCTTACACCTTAATAACTGTTGATATATTCTATTGCTATACTGTGTTTCTTGGGTGTACAGGCAGCAATAAAGCTTTTTTTTTTTAATTAGACTGATTTTCATCTTGAGATGAGCTATTTTGAAGTCTACAATGAAAAAATTCATGACTTGCTAGTCTACAAAGCTGAAAATGGACAGAAGAAACAGCCTGTAAGTAACTAATTACGTTCTGCACATTGATGTATTGTCAGTGTATAAAACAGTAACTCTCTGGATGTGGGCTAGCCTCATAGCCATAAGGAATTAGATCCTTTCTGTTCTTGGCTCTTACAAGCATAGAAAAAGATGGGCATCTGTTCAAAGGCTAATGTATGAGCCTCAGTGAGGCTATATAGGGGTGTATATAGCCGCTTTCGATCCCGGCAGCATTTCTGCAGCCCGGCACTCTCAGCCCCGAATGGGACTTCCAGCTGGCCATTTAAAGAGCTTCTACTTTGACTTGCAGACTTTTAGTTTTACTCACCTCTTTTGTTTTGATTCCCTGTTTTTGTAGGTTTTGCTTCTTAAGCTGTGCTTGCATACTATTTTGCACGGTGTGATGCTTGCAGTGAAAAGTTTTTATTGCTCTTCATGTTTTTTTTAAAATAAAATGTATTATAAAGATGCATTCTGTTGTTTTCAGGGTTTTCAAAAGTTATTTTGTGGCCAAATAAAACAAAAACCATTTGTTTTGTTATCTGTGGTTTACTAGGGTTTTCACATTGTTATAATAAAACGCTTCAGTCTCTTATTTCTCTTATTTCCCCTCTGTCCCCATGCCCTTTTTAGTTTTTTCATTTGTGATGTCCAGTTGTTTGGCATATTATTCAGCACTCAGGTTCACATGTGCAAATATGGATTAGGATGCCAATGTCACTGCTGTACTGGGGTCCCAGATTAGCAAACACTGAGTTGGAGAAGTTTCAGTCCTTCTACTTATGGATAAAAACTTGTTCGATAGTTCCATAAATGTGCTCTAAATCTTTGAAGCTTTTAAAGCTGACCAACACTGATTTTTCTGATTAACAGCTTCGTGTGAGAGAACATCCTATCTTTGGACCCTATGTGGAAGACCTGACTGTGTAAGATTTCACTTTATGATTTTTTCTACAAATGTCTGTTTGCTGACTTAAAATGGACCTATTAGTTATTCACATAACAAGAAGCCTGCAGTCAAGGAAATTGTTGGGTTTTTGAAACAAATTGTGACATTAAGCCCCAACCAAACTGGCTATTGACTCTACTTTTTCACAGTATCATTTCTCATTAATTCCCTGTCCCTCAGCTCTCTGCTTTCCCCCAAAATGCAGTTTCCTCCACCTACTGTCCTCTCAGACTCGTTTCTGTTCCATTGCCTGTCCTCCAGCCTTCCTTCAGCCCCCCTTCCCCTTCATTTTCTTACTCAGTTTTTGGGTCCTTAATCTGCCCCATGCAAACAATTCTCCACTTCTGTCTTGTATTAATCTCAAAGATATAGTTTGCCCTTTTCTTTCAGATGGGTAACTACAAATGTTCTGATGCTAACCATTCTCACATTCTGTACCACCACCTCAATTGTACTGGAGGTGTCGCCACCACAAGCAAAATATAACACTGATTCTCTTGTAAACTCTGTTGAGCCTATAATAAAGTGTGGGTTTTTATTCCTTCAGGTGTACATATTTGGACCATAATACTGCTAGAATTGTATGGTAAATCCATAATTTCTGAGGTATCTGTAGGCTTCATTGAGGCCTCTTGATGAATAATTCTAAGCTGAATGGTTTATAGGACTGGATCTGTGTTTATATGTGTAGAACTTGGCTTTTTCCCCTTCACAAGAGATAAAAATTATTATTTTTCTTCTAGGAATGTTGTTAGCTCTTACTTGGATATTCAGGTAAGGTTGTTGCTGTATGTATCAAAGCACGAGACTTAAAAAGTCACATGTAAAAACTGATTTCTAGTTTTCAGTGATGGCAAATAAGAGATTATACAGTAATTGAATTCTTCCACACAAATAAGTATTGAAATAGTTGAACTGGCAATCTTTGTGGTAGATCCTTTTACTGATAGAAAATTACTTGCAGGATCAAAATTTCTCCTTTTACCCATTTCTCCAGAGTTCCTGTGAGAAATTGTAAAAACTTTTGTTTTAATTTATAGTATGTTTAATTGTCTGATGTATATCTCTTAATGAGAGAAGTATCATTTAAATATAAACAAAATGAAAAGCCACCAACCAGTTCTGCCATAAAATCAATGTTACCAATATAGTTGGTAACTGTTGCAGCTCAGATAAAAATGTCTACTCCAAAATAATGAGGACTTGGGTAAGCTTTTGGGTAGTGATTTGGCCATTTCTTCACACTTAGTGCAGTATGCAGAGTTGTGCCATAAAGGACAGTATAGCCCCTTGCTTCCCCACTGACTTCCTGTCAGGTGTGTAGTGTTACAGAAAATCTTAAGTATTCCAAGGCAAGACCTTCCACACCTGTGCTGGAAGCATCTAGCTTCTTGCCCATCTCCCAGGATCCTGACATGCAAGATACTGCTGGAAAAAAACAGGAGTACAGCCACATGCAGGTACCTGCATACAAAGACACAATATATGGCAAGCAAAGTACAATGAATGTGTTCGTCACAATGTACCCGCTATTACAAGACATGTGGTATGTACAAGCGGTACTTCAGAATCATCAAAATAAGTACAATTAATGATATATTTTCATTATCTCCAGCACAAGGAAATTCTTGGAAGCGGCAGAGCTGCTCTAGCAAACAGGACTAGAGCCTGGTGATCCCAGTTTCAAAGAGAAACTCCTTCTTCAGCCTGTGAAGTTAACAAGGTCCCACATCGGGTGCAAGTTGGGGCAGCTGCTAGCTGTCTCTTTGAAACTGGGATCACTGGGCTCCAGTCATGTTTGCTACAGCTGCTTTGTACTTTGCTTGCCATATATTGTGTCTTTGTATACTAGCTTGAACCCCTGTTTTTCCTTTTTTGAAAAAACACTTGTAATCTTAAGGACAATGTTTAAAATTGGAAATATTTAAGGATAAGAAAATTATAGAAATGTACTATATAAGAAATTATAAAAGAACCGGGGGAGGGAATGGAGGGAAGTCAAGGGATCTGAGGAATCCCAAAATATGGATTTAATATCGTATGAAAATGTTTTCTTTTTATTTATTTATTTTTACTTTTATTGCATCTGTTTATTATGGTATGTGAAGATAATGTTTAATTGTGAAAAATAATTTAAAAATTATTTTTTAAAAAGAAAAAGAACCCTTTTTTCTATTTGTGTATGTTTTTACACAGCGGGTTCCTTATTTTTGCACAGGATGAGTTGGCGTGAGATGTGTGTAGAATGCCCCACCTTGGAGTGTACAGTCCAAATACATGACTAGCAGAGCACAGCTGCAACCCAGTAGGGGAGGAAAGAGCTATGCTGTGAGGTGGAGCCACTTGCTTTATTTATAGCAAGACCCTACTACTACTACTAGCAGCAGCAGCAGATGAGTGATGGATTTCAAATGATGTGTATATTTTTAATATTTCAATGCCCTACTTCATTTTGGCTTTTTAACTTATTGACAGCTTGAAAATCTAGATAAATCGTGTGGAGTCTCTTTCACTGGACATTTTTAAGCAGAGGTTGGATGCTTTGGTTGAGACTCCTGCATTGTAGGGGGTTGGACTAGATGATCCTCAAGGTCCCTTCTAAGTGCACAGTTCTATGATTCTATAAGTGCCTTTTGTGTATGTTAGCACAAGTTGTTCCAGAAGCATTTATTTTATTTTATTTTATTTTATTTTATTTCATTTCATTTTATTTTAAGAAACCCTCATGGTGCTCACAACTGTTTTCTCAAAAATTTCACATCCTCTCTTTCTATCAGAATTGGCTGCAGTTAGGAAATAAACACAGAGCTACTGCTGCCACAGGAATGAATGACAAAAGTTCTCGATCTCATTCTGTTTTCACCCTGGTGATGACACAAACAAAGGTACTGGGCATTTCGGTTTGCTTTTAAACTTACTTTTTTATAACATTTTGTAATGCAGGTCAAAAATTCAACAAAATTATTCACCCCCCTCTCTTCCCTTTTGCATAAAGGGGAACTTTTTTATTTTTTAAAAAAAATGTTCAATAATGCAGCAGACATTGAGTAGAAAATTCACTTACTGATATAAAACCTGGGAAATAATGGTTTGGATCTCAAGGCGCCTGACACAAGTGGAGAGACTTAATTCAAGCATCAACAAAAGTTGATTAATATTACATAAAGTAATATTTTGTATGGGCAGAGTGGCTGCACATTATGCTCCCCGTTTTTCTTTATACTTTTGTTTTCTACTGTAAACATAATGAAAGCATTAGCTTCCTATCAATGTGGTTGCTACTTGTTTTATGAAGTTTTAAATGTTAGAGAACTAGAGCAGGTTAAGAAGGAGATTGTCTAGGTTTCTTTTTTTAGGTGATACAAATATTCATGATAATCTCTGGCTTTGTTTTGAAACTGCTCATAGGCTGCAAGTCAGGTATAGCACAGGAGCATAGGAAAATCCCTTATACTGTGACTGACCATTGGTCCATCTAGAGTAGTGGTGTATACACTGACTGGCAGAAGCTCCTGAATTTTAGGCAGGACTCTCTCCCAGCCCTATCTGGAGATGCCGGCGACTGAACCTGAGACCTTCTGCATGTAAGGCAGACACCCTACCACTTACCTACATCCCTTCCTCCCAAGCTGCATCCCTTCCCAACATGTCCAATTGTAGTCATTTCTTTATTTTAGACGGATATTGTGGAAAAGGAGGAACGCGAACATAGAATTATCAGTCGTGTGAACCTGGTAGACCTTGCAGGCAGTGAGCGCTGTTCTACAGCTCAAACCAGTGGAGAAAGATTGAAGGTAAAATGTATATAAGGTACTCTGCCAGGCCTGATATTCTCAGAAACTGGGCAACTGTCCAGTGGAGCCACCTTGTTAATCCCCACACCAAGCACATCGTACTGCGACACAACATGCAATATTATGGCACTGAACTTGAAACCCAAAGAAGAAGTACTTAACAAGTTGTTTCATACAGTGTCAGATTACTGGTCTCCCGAGCTCATTACTAGTCCTTTCTATACCCACAGCTTCTTGCCACTTTATCCCATTTCTAGATTAGATTCAAGAAAAACAACAACTATGAGCCAGTTCAGCCATCCTGGGGCCCATATTCCTAGGACAACGAGCCATGGGTTCTGACCCCAGTTATGTTTATGGTTCTTCAGTAGGTGCTCCTGAGAATACAGTGGCTGGGAAAGGTGACACCGTGAACTGGTATCAGGAAGCTGTAACAAGAGATGTGCCAGATTGCAACTTCAGTATATATGCCCCCTGTTTATGTGCATCTATATAGCCGATTGTAAAATACTATTCTTCCTGTAACAAATGTGTGAACTAGATTGATTAAGCATCTTCCGCCTGTGCACACTTTAAGACATGGAATATTAGTATTGTTAGATACAGGTAGTGATTTGGGTACTGGAATATATAGATGGTGAGGTGACTAGTAGAATGCCTTAGTTATATTTAGGAAAATTATTTATTAATTTATCATTTATTAAATTTGTATACCACCCTATACACTCAGGTATCAAAATAATTAATTGTAAAAGTGGTCCAGAATTGAATATAAATGATGGGGATGTCCCACGCCTCTGAAATGAACGGCAAATAGAAGTGGATATTCCTCTGCCTTGTGCAATACTGTAACTGGGTTTAGGCACCTATATTGTGGCGCCTGTAGGAAAAACTAGGAGATAATATGTTGTTGCTATTGACTGTTTCTCTCCTTCTCAATATAGGAAGGTGTGAGTATAAATAAATCCCTGTTAACTCTGGGGAAAGTTATTTCTGCACTGTCTGAGCAAAATCAGAGCAGGAGGAAGGTGTTCATTCCATACCGTGAATCTGTTCTTACATGGTATGTACATATTTTGTGTGCCATAACAGATTTTTTTTTAAAAAAGCTTCATTTTTTGTAGTCATCCTTTCTTTCTTGGCAGCACTGAATTATTATCAAAGTAAACAGATCTTCATAGAAACACAGCCTTTAATGGTAAAAAATGGAATTAGATCCGGTTATGTCCCACATTAATCAAACCACTCTTCCCCCTCTCCACCCATTCATTTTGGTCCCCTGCTTTTCTATTTCCTGACAATGGAACTGAGCTAATTTTCAAAGTGATTTTGATTGATCCTGGAGGGCATAAAACTACAGCTGGTAGAGTACATTTACTTTATTCTCAACTGGTTATTCTTGCTTATAAGAAAAAAATGGATAATGCCTTAATATTGGCGGCCTATTTCCACTAGCACCTTCGGCTAATATCTGTGGGAAAGGCACTGCTTTTAAGCCAGCTAGTGCTTAGACTTCTGAGTTCTGAAGGCCCCCCAAAACATTCCTTTCTTCAGCACTAGGGGTGGTGGGGTAAGGCATGCATTCTTTGGCCTGGGCTGCACTGTTTCCTGAACAAGTCTTTGGGAAACAGCCCAGGCCAAACTGAATGAAGTACACCTAACAGTTGTGCACCACTTTTGACTTTTGCTGCAGTCCCCACACAGTTTTCTCAGCACTTTGGGGAAAGTTAGTCAAGAGGCCTCTGTAATGGTGCACACACCTCTGGGTATCTGCCTGTTCCAGTACTGGGAGGGATGGTACGTTTATGAGTTATGCTTTCCAACTATGTTCTGATGAGAAGACCCCCCCCCCGCAAAAAACCATTGGTTTTGTCCCAGAGTCCTTTGGTCCATCCTTTCCGCTAATGCTAGCAGGAGTCCAAGGGGAAGTGGAAGGTGAATGGTGACATGTTGTTTGGAGGAAGGGAACCAATTGGGTAGAGAGGTGAATGACCTGGATCTGATTCCACAGGTGAAAAACTTAGGCATCCTTATTCTAATCTACATAAAGAATTGGATCCTGCAAAATGCTCAAAATCATCTATTTTCTTTCAAATGTAGGCTGTTAAAGGAAAGCCTTGGTGGAAACTCAAAAACTGCTATGATCGCCACAATTAGCCCTGCCGCAAGCAATATAGAAGAAACACTGAGTACCCTTCGATATGCTAAACAAGCTTGTTTCATAATCAACATTGCCAAAGTCAACGAAGACATAAATGCAAAACTAATCCGAGGTAAGCCTGAGAACTATTTTGCTTCTTGCTGAAATAGCCCTATGCCAAGTTGTTGCTAGATTTCTTACTAAGTATACACTTACTAAGAGGAAGTAATTCAAAAGAAAGCTGCATCAATTTATGGACAAATGCTTGCAATTGAAACCCACAAAAATGGCAAGAATCATTATTTTAATGATAATGTGATGAAATTGCCTCAGTGCATTGCTCCATAGGCTTTCTATCAAAGGGAGGAACCTAATGTGCTTATTGGTAGCCAGGAGTGCAAAATACTTTCAAACAGCTCAGAGGTGATCACAGCTCCCTGACAAGTGTGTCTGTATGTTACAAGTTTGCAAATATGTTTTTTTACATTCATACTGTACATTTTTAGGTGTATAGTTGATATACTCATTTTTTTAAAAAAATAATACTTGAATTTACTCAATATGCAGGTAACTTAAATTGCAAACATTGTGGGTAGGATTCATCTAACAAACCATGTCAGCAGAAGCCTTCCGAAAGGACTTCCACTTGCAAAATGGGTCTTCCCCCTGTCTTCCACCAAATTGGCTGGGGAGGGCAGAAGAACTCCCAGAACAGCACAGAGGGGGAGGAGAGTAGATCCATTCCATCTGGGAAGCTGAAATGCTTGTGCACATATAACATTTGTCACTGTGAGACGTTGAATTCCACTTATAGATGCCAATCCAGAATATTTGCCAATATAAGAGATGCCATTTTGACTAGCTGCTGCTCTCTTGTTAAATGTAGAATTGAAAGCTGAAATTGAGAAACTGAAATTGGCTCAGAAAAATGCTCAGAATGTTGACCCTGAAAAACAAAAGCTTTATATGCAAGAAATAACATCTTTAAGAGTGAAGCTATACCAGCAAGAGAGGGAGATGGCAGAGATGCAAAGGTACTAGTACTTGATGTCTTCTCAAAAATACAGACTGCTAAAGGAAGGTTCCCCTCTATTTTTTTGACTATTGAAATATAATCTATACAGTTAATTGTGCATTATTGCATAAAGATCGCACATAAATAATAACTAATTAAATAAATAATAATAATGTTGGGGCCAGACTGTTTAACTCAAATTGATAGTTTTAACATTCACCTAAGCAATTATTGATTTAAGACTCCTCTTATGTATTTCCAGTGATCTTAGTAAATTTCCTGTTATGCAAATATAATGATGGTTATTTTAATTGCTTAAACTTTGTTTCCAATAGTATGTAAGGATATAAATATTATTCAGTGATAACTCAATTCTTCTCTAGATTATGTATCCCTTTTGTTAGCCTTATAATTACATTGGCGAAATGATAATAAGCTGAACCACCATTTTATTTCCTCTGATAAATAAAGGGCCTGGAAAGAAAAACTTGAACAAGCAGAAAAAAAGAAATTTGAGGAAACAATGGAGTTACAGGTACCATTTTTCAAGTAAATTCAGTTGTGGATGCAAAATAATAGTTTTCCCAAGTGTCATTCTTCTTCCTTACCTGCATCATATTCCTACAACAGCAAATAAACAAAAAGTTGCTTTCATTTGCATGCAATATGTAATGTTCTGAATCTTTTATTTTAGAAAGCTGGCATTACATTCAAGGTTGACAATAGTTTGCCTAATTTAGTCAATCTCAATGAAGATCCCCAGCTCTCTGAGATGTTGCTATACATGATCAAGGAAGGACAAACAACAGTTGGGAAATGCAGGCCAAATTCACATCATGATATTCAGCTGTCTGGTGTCTTGATTGCCGACGACCATTGGTAGGTGTTTCTCTAAATTAACAAATAATGATAAATGGGTCTTTTGCTCTGCGCGATTCCTCTGGTTAATATGCAGCTCCACTAAAATAAATAGGTGCATTAGCTTGTGTAGATTTATAATCCAGGCTAAAACAAATTTAGCTGAAAGTAAATGGGGCAGACATTATGTGTTTAGGTTGACAGATAAGGATGGTGATTAGACAGGTTCATGGAGGGATAAGTTTATCAATTGCTACTAGTCAAGGCTATAGGAAACTTCCATATTAAGAGGCAGTGTGCTCTTCAATACCAATTGCTGGCGAGCAACAACGGACGAGGGCTTACGGATTTTTCACAAGCATTTAGTTGCCAGCTGTAGGAAACGGGATGCTGCACTAGATGGAGGTGAAAAACACCTCCTTCCCATCCCTACTCATATAAGTCTGATGCAGCATAATTTCTCTTGTGCTCTCATGTTATATTTGTAATGCAGCATAATCATTTTTTAAAATCCTATTTGTTTTCAAACATATTGGCTACTGTGCTGAAGCATGAATGAAGCTATGATCCAAAGAAACTAGTTACGTGAATGCAAAGAAGTTAAAACTTCTTCTTCCTCCCTCCTCTCCCCCACCCTTGGCAGCAGTTTCTCATGTGGAATGCCTTTGAAACACAAGCTTGTTTCCAAAGTAGGATAAGATGCGGCAAAGGGATCAAAAATTCAATTGGGGTAGGAATCAACTGTTTGATTCCTGGTATACGTGTGTATCCCAAAGTGATTTGTCACACTTTTCTTTGCTTGAAGCTTTACTGATAATAACATATTTCTTATTTGTAGTATTATCAAAAACATGGATGGTGTTGTAAGTATTATTCCACTAGGAGGAGCGAATACATACGTTAATGGAAAATGCATTTCAAGCCCTACATTTCTCCATCACGTGAGTTGGTTGGAACAGATTTATTTGCATGTCAAATTGGGACAGAAGTTTAAATTCATGTGTCATATGCTGGTTTAGTGTAGATTTTGAATGACAAAGCATGATATTATTAGATGTCACTCATATGCAGAAGTGCTTGCATACAAGCACACACACAAAATTCATTTTTTACATGCATCAAACATATATCTTGGGTTTTTTAGGGTGACCGTGTCATTCTTGGAGGAGACCACTATTTTCGGTTTAATCATCCAGTAGAAGTTCAGAAAGTCAAAAGTCTTTCTTGTGGCACTTCCCCTCCTGAGGACGGTCCAAGTGGCTTTGAATTTGCGAAGAATGAATTGCTGGCTTCACAAAGGGCTCAGTGAGTACTAGTAGAAATTCTGACTTAAATGGTAAATGTGTATTCCTTCTTGTGTGTGACATGAATGTTGCACCCTAGTTTTTAGAACTTTGATTTTTGTATAGGTTGGAGATACTAAAATGAACAAACATTTACTTTCTATGTAAGAAAGGTGTCTTGCGGAATTCCCATCAACATCTAGAAATCCTGTTGCCACTAAAAGCTTAAGTTTAGACAACTTAGAGCCCACTCTTAGAGCTGATATGGTAAGTTTCATTGGTGTTCAAGCAAAAATTAGCATTAAATTTTGTTATGGTGCTAACAGGAATATAGCAAAGCGATGAGTGGCAAGACGAGTTACGTACATTACCATATTGCCTTCCGTCATGTTATCTTTGGAACAAATGGGTCTCCTAATAGCAGAAAAAAAATACTTTGAAATTTGAAAAACTAATCTCTTCACTTTTGGAAAAGTAGTAAGTTTCAGACTTGCATTTATACTGTAATGTAGGTGAAAGGATTGTTTAAAGGTCCTGCACAGCATATTAAGATGATTGAAGCTCCTACTTTTTGGTGTGCATATGTTTGGGGTTTGGAAAGAGTATCTAAACTGCAATCCTTCACCCTCTTACCTCAGAATAAGCCCATTGAACTCACTGGGTCTTACTTCTGGGTAGAGATATAAAGGATAGTGGTATTAATGATTTGGGATAACTAGTGTGTTTCTGTACTACTTTTCTTTTGTGTTAAAAAAATGCTATACAACAGCCATAGCTAGTTGGATATATATAAGTTAACTTGGTTTTTAAAACACCCTGTAGACTTGAATCAGAAATAGAAGAAGCACGTCTGAAAGCCAAGGAAGAAATGATGCAAAGTATCCAAATCGCTAAAGAAATGGCCCAAGAGGAACTTAGTTCTCAGCAGAAAATTTATGAGAGCCAGATAAAATCATTAGAAGCACAGCTGGTGAGTCATTAATAAGTATTGTAAATACACTTGATCCCATAGAAAGTGACACTGAATGGGGAGGATAGGGTTACATTGCTATCTGCATCAAAAGATGTAACCGCTCCGTTCAAGAGGCCTGCATGTACACTGCTGTCTGGATGAGGATATACATTCAAATGTGTATCCCTGCTTACACAGACAGTCTGCATTAGAGACTTCCTTGAGGATGGGAAGGAATAAATAAATATGCACAGGACAGCTTTTCATGGTACATCACCTCTCTGTCCTGAAGCTGGAGGCTAATGGAGTGAAATCCACTTACATTCTAGTAGTTTACTATAACTGGTTGTGAATTGGGCTGTTTGAGAATGGCACCTAGGTTTTTTTATTAAAACCCTTTTAGAATCATAGAATTGTAGAGTTGGAAGATTAAGAGTCTCATGCTCCTCAAACTGAGCTGCCCCTAAGAAAAAGAAGAGGAGTTTGGATTTGATATCCCACCTTATCACTACCCTAAGGAGTCTCAAAGCGGCTAACAATCTCCTTTCCATTTCTCCCCCACCAACAAACACTCTGTGAGGTGAGTGGGCCTGAGAGACTTCAGAGAACTGTGATTAGCCCAAGGTCACCCAGCAGCTGCATGTGGAGGAGCGGGGAATCGAACCCAGTTCACCAGATTACGAGTCCACCACTCTTAACCACTACACCACACTGGCTCTAACTGAAACAATTGACACAATCCGGCTGTTATGTCTTCCTACCAGCTAATTTCATTTCCTAATGACAGCAGCTCAACTGTGAATATTCTGGGATCTTGGTTCCCAACACTATCCTATACTACATATATGTATGTATGTATGTATGTATGTATGTATGCATGTATGCATTTGGCTTATTTTTAGGTCATCTTTTAGGGCCAAGCTCTCCCAAGGTGGCTTCCAACATATAAAACCCACAAATATAGTATCTTCAGGAAGGAAAAAGATATATTTCTTCCTCATCTTTCTAAACATCTCCCCCACTGTAATATATAGCATCAGAGTGTTCAGATTAGGTGCTGGCTTCTGAAAAAGGATGAGCATACTCAGTGCTCAGTTTCAGCTCATCTTTAGAACTTTTTTCTTTTTAATTTACAAATTATTTCTGCGCGTTTGAATTGTCTCTGAGTATACCCAAAGCACTGTCACAACCTTGTCTGGAGGTGGTCCAGGAATGTATGGAAAGCTGAAGAAAATAGAGTGAAAGAAAAAATGAAAGAGCTTACCTCCAAGATTTTTGTGAAATGTGTGTGTGTGTGTGTGTGTGTGTGAGAGAGAGAGAGAGAGAGAGAGAGAGAGAGCGCGCAAGTAAAGAATATTGCTTATTCTGGGGCAATGGTTTTGCTTGGGTCAAGCATATTTTTTGTTATTGGCACATATTATTAATTCTTTTGTTTTCTTAGGAAGAAGAATCCCGGAGGAAACAACTGCAGGAAATGAATAATAAAATAGCTGTAAACAAAATTCAAGAGCTGGAGCAAGCAAAACGGGGCCTTGAGCTAGAGGTACACGTAAACAAGAAACGTTTGGAAATGGAGACATTGGCTGCCAGGGAGGTAAATTTTAAAAACGAAACATAAAACCTAGCATCTTGTCTTATCAATTGGACAGTGTACCGTGATCTAGTATCGCTTCTCTGAATCTATACATTCTATGCAGCATAACTCCAAGAAACTATGTCACAGACGCCCTCTAGCTCTACACTTTCATGAGATCGACTGATATTTGGGAAATGATAGTTTATATAACTTTGGGTGCTCTGCTGATGTGCCTGTAACAGCAATGGAAGGCATCCCTCGAAGCTGTGTTGTGTAATCACTCTTTGCAATGTAAAATATTTGCAATCATATTGGAAGGAAACGAAGACCTCTTTTTAAAATTGTGTTTGGCAAATGTGAAGATTAAAGAAAATGACATATCTGTCCCTGTGAATGGAATATTAACAGCTGAGGATTAATAGTTACAAGTTTGGTCTGAATCACTTTTACATAACTTTTTTTTTATAAAAAAAAATAAGATCTGCTTTGCTGAATCAGATCATAGTTGGCTATACCTCTGGAAAGTTGTAAGCATGGCATAAAAGTGATGGCCATCCCTTGTAATTGTCATTTTGCCCCCAGCAGCTGGTACTTAGAGGTTCTGTGCCTTAGATAAAAATCATCCTAGTTTTAATTAGTTGTTTTCTAAAATCAGTTTTATAAGTTTGTGCTTTCCCCTCAAGCCTAAATGGAAGGAGCATTGTTTCACAACTATCTTTGTGTACTGTATATGTTTTGAGGGTAATGGATAAGGCAAGGTAACTAATAGAATTTATTTCATTTAGGATCAGTAGCCTGAACAGAATATTATGTGTATGGTATTAAATAACACCCCTTCCGTCTCAGAAGCTGTGCAGCTTTTGCTGAAAAATCTCATAATCCCTTGCTTTGTGGTAGGTTTTAGAAGATCATGTTATTCGTCGTGCCAAGATTCTAGAAGCTCTAGAAGCTGAGAAGCAGAAAATTGCTCAGGAAGTGGCAGTGCTTCAGCAGACTCATGGAAACAGAAATAAAAGTATGGTTACATTATTATATACAGCTACCTGTATGGTGGTTAACCACAAACTAACGTAAGAGTGTCTATATAAAGACTTTTCTTTCAATAGGAATCCAGGAAGGCCCTCTTCATCTCTGTGCTGAAAATATATCTTCTCCTTGCAACTAGGGAGAGAGGGCATACTGGTTTTTTAAGGGTTTATATATTTGCTTGCAGTGTTCGAAACTCCCAGTGTTCTAGGTGCATTTTGTGACAGGGAATTTCATTAGCGCTAGCAATTTCTGAGCTCTGGGCGCAGTACAGTGCCTAAGATTTCAGAGTAAAACTGCAGAGTGCCTCCCCACTTCCAGCTACTCTCTGAAGACTGGGGAAGAAACCATCTTAAGAATATTAGGGGGGTGAGCAGGGGAAGGACTAGACCATGTGAAAAATGAACGAAATATTTTAGCTGCAGTTCATTCATTTTCAGCTTTGTATTCTTGTTATAGAAATGTACACCTAGACATTCCCTTGTTGCGCCCATAAACTAGGTTTAAGGTACCATTTGGCTCCTAGTTTTCATATCTCAGCTTGGAGAGCTGCCCTTTTTAAAAAACACACAAAAAACGCCCACCACATTTCTTATCCATTCACTTGGGAGCTTTGGAATATACTGCTTTTCAGTTTCTTTCCAAACCTGTTATGAGAGCAGACTTGGGAGGGAGCAGTATGAAATTATACAGTACGGGTGGACAATAGCCTAAACGTTTTTGTGCATTCCTCATAGATACAAAAGTCATCCTGTCCTGTCCTGTCCTGTCCTGTCCTGTATGGAATTTAAAAAAAAATTCAGGGATTACCAGTTCAATGACATTACATAATTATTAACTAGTAATTACAGAAAAAGTCCATTATCTTTTTCTTTGAAAAATATATATTTAGCAGAGCCAAACTGGAATTCTTTGAAGCTGTCCATGATGATCAAGGAGGCCAACACTATTAGCAGTAAATTGGAGAAACATACAGTTTTTTGTAGGTAAGTATTTTAACTAAAATATTAGAAGTGGTGCTGCATATGCTTTTTATGTTCTGTGATTTGATGACTTCCTTTGAATAATCAAGTATAGCATTTCTGATAAGAACGTATAGTTCTTAAAAAAGAAAAGGAAAAAAGAGGGGGAAATGTGATTCTGGAAGGACAAGGGTTTAGTGAAAATTCAGTAAGATTTCCTGTACTCGTGTTTTTTTCTGAAAAGGCTAACATAATGTTCCTGGCTAGTTGCAGACTTTTTCATTCCAAAATCAAGCACCTATTTGTTTTGTCTTGTAATCTGTGTGTAAAATACCCCAACACCACAGAAAGATAATGGTAATCAAGGGACACATCCAGTAATTACAGATACTTCGTGTTCTGGGAGTAAATTGATTTTTTATTCCACCAGGCATGATGCAATGGATAATAAAAATGGTCCTGGTCATTCCCTTCAAGTTCAAGTCCGTAACATCAGGCTTGGTGTTGCAACATTCTGGAGTTTGGAAAAATTTGAAGATAAATTGGCTGCAATGAAAGAAGTCTATGAGGTTTGTTTGGGAATAAAACATTATTTGCTTCCTAAAATATTGCTTTTATGAGAAAGAGGCAGTTTTAAAATTTGCCCGAGTAAATCTGATTTAAAAGACACCACATTCAATATAAATACTTGTCCATGTTGCCAAAGGCTGCTGACTCAGAATTGGTGTCAGTGTCCCTGGAACCCGGTGAAGGGTTTGGTTTTGACACTTCACAGAACAGCCTATGGCTGTAGGGGAGGGCAGAAGTCAGTGACCTCAAGCTGGGGATTTGGAGAGTGACAGAGGCAAGGGAGGAGATGCTGGAGGAGCAAACAGAGAAAGAGATCTGGAGGGAAAATGTTTGGAAAGGGTAGTGCAGTGAAGCATGGAGAAAGAAAGTGTTTGCAGGAAAGCCTAGCTGATGAGGATTTAGCCAAAGGATCAGGGGTGTAGTGGAGAGAGAGAGAGAGAGAGAGAGAGAGAGAGAGAGAGAGAGAGAAGATTGGAGAACTTCCCCCTTCTGGTCCAAACTTCAGTCCCTATCCTGATGTTAAGGGATGGTAATATCTTTTTCTTCTTGTGCTGCCCACATAACAGACTTTGTTTTGGAGCTAGCAGCTTTTTTCCAGATTGATGAAGGTTTTAGGCCTTCCCTTGTCCAACACCTTTAATGAAACGGGTTTCTTTCCTTTCCAGATGAACAATACTAACAAAGCTGATGAGATTTTTTATGATCCCACTGATGAATGGGAACCTGATTTTTCAAATGCATCCATCTCTTCTATTTCTTCAAGGAGGTAAATAATTTCTAGCTTGAATTTAATGTTAGATTCTGCCTCTTTACAAAAAATATATAGAGAGAAGTATATATAAATAGTGAGTGGAAAGGAATTATGACCCGTTAGGGATGCTTATAGGTAGTTCAATATCTACACCTGCAAAAAAATTAATGTTTTGGAAATGTAGTAATGATGGGAAGCTTAACTTCTTAGCCTCCTCTGCAAAACAGGACAAAGCAAGAAATGCCTGTGAAGAATCTCCCACCAAGACTGATCTTTCCCCACCCCCTTCACTGGGGCAGCCAAGGTTTCTGCTGGGGGAGCCAATACAAGCCCAGATTAATATATTTAGAAAGGGATGGTTTCCAGCTTCCTTTGAACTGTTGCTGTGTTCATCCTGCAGGGGCAAGATAAATGAACAGTGTTTCTCACTAGAAACCAGATGTAAATAAATGTATGCATGAGTTTCAGAAAATTAGTGGAAGCCACAAAAGTTTAAAAACACCTGTCCTGCTTTGTTTTCTCCCCTTCCATTGTTGGTCAATTTCAATAGAAGTTTGAGGAGGAGCAAAAGAATTTCTGGATGTTTGTCTGAGGTAAAGATGAGACTGCACAATTCATACCTATCAGGTGTGTACGCACTTATAATCATGTCACCTTCAAAAGCTATATTTAATGTTGCGTTCATTTTAGTGGTTTGCGATTTTTCTTAAGAAACTAGTTGTTTTTTAAACCATTCCTATATTTATAGGGAATAGTGTTCTTTTATATATTTTTGCCAGGTGTGCAGCAACACGTGAGAGGGCATTCTCAATATTGGCACCCTGGTTGCAGAATGCCCCCCCTTCACAAATTTGACTGGTGAGTTTTTGGTGCCATTTGAAAGCACACTTATTTACCTACACTTCTGGTCAAACCAGATGTGGAGTAGGCAAACTGCCCTTGCTGATTTGTCAGTTTACTGTATGCAATGATGATCTTACGTTTGTTAGTTTTATACAGCTGGTTTTACTTGAAATATGTCCTTACTTTTTATATTGTAACTTGTTTTGGGATCAATTTTAATGAAGAGCGATATATAAATCACTTCATTAAAGAAATATATCTTGCTCTCTTTCAAGTCATATTTAGTTTTATATTATTTATTATTATTATAATATCATCATCATCATCATTATTTACAAACAGCAAACCTGCTTTTTCAAAAGGGCTCTATTTCTCAGTCATAGTTCCACTCTGTATTTTAAAAAGTAGGGTAAGAGATCCATCAGAATACTAACTTATTCATTCTCACTCAATGGAGGAGTGGAGCATACAGGAAAGGGTTAATCTCTTCTAGAAGGTACAGTCAAAACTAGACTGATTTCTAGACTAGACCCCCTGACTACTGTAAGGGAAGTTAACCCTTTCCTGTATGCTTCACTCTCAGCTAACTAGAAGAGCACTTCACAATTAAGTCCAGTTTTCCATTTTGTCTAACTATATGTATGCCTTCATCACACTGTTCTGTCATCACAGACTCAGCAAATAAATTGGGCAGCCTGGGCTCAGACCTACCTGAATCATCTCTACCTGGCATATGTAAGGAACTGATAGATTCAGCTTTGGATGTCTTGGGACAGACTACAGAAGAGGAAGAGAGCATAGCACAAAGCCTTTTAGTGACATTGTTTAATGTTTACGCTGGAGTCTCTGCTTTGATAAAGGCTTATGAGCAAGCTGAACAAAGTCAAGAGAACTGTAAGTTCTATTGCTGAGTTAGTAGCCCCTTTTTGAGTTCTAGCTTTGAACCTCATATAATTTATTTACAAATGCACATTTCCTTCAGTCCATAATAATTTGCCTTCTTTCTATCTTTTCAGTTTTCACTGTTAACTATACTGCTCAGTCCTGCAGCATCAAGATTAGTTCAGCTTTCGAACAGCTTGTTGTTCTAACCAAGCACTGGCTGAACAGTTTTCGAAAAAATGAAGAATTTGTAATGATTCATGCTGAACTAAGGGAGAGTGTAAAACACCTGGGAGCATATCTGCAATTGCTCTTGCGGGTAAGTTTTCTTGTTATGGCCATCCTTTAGGAATGAAAGAGAACAACTGGAAGTACAGTCGTACCTTGGAAGTTGAACGGAATCCATTTTGGAAGTCCGTTCAACTTCCTAAATGTTCAGAAACGCAACCTGAAAAGACGTAACCTGCAGCGTTTGCAACATGAGGTATGACTGTACTGTTGTCACAATATGAATAGGAATGAATCATAAAGATGCATGCAACAACTGTATTTTTGTTTTCTCAGGGTGGTTGCTCAGATTTGTCTTCAGTAGTAGTAGAAGCACAAAAGAAAATAATGCAGATGTTGAAACAAATGGCAAAATACACAGGACACTTGGTGGTACTTACTGGCTCAGACCTACATCTTTCTGCAGAAAATAAAAGTGATGCAAGCAACCCACAGGTAAGAGAGACAGAGACAGAGGTGTCTGGTTCACATGTCCCAGTAAGCCAAACCATGGTTTTGCAGATTTGTGGATAAAAAGACCTGGTAGGGTGGGCGTAACACAATGGATAAAGAAAGTACCAACAGACCACTGTAGGGATGGGGAATCTGTGGCCCTTTCAGATGATGAGACTTCTAAAAACTGTAACTGGCTTAATTTTTTTTTTAAATCTCTTCTTGTTTTCAGAAGCAGTTTATACCAGACATCTGTGATGGAATGGTCTCTGGACTGGAACACCTTTTAAACTGCATACAGAAAAAATCTAGGGCAATGTGGAATGAACTCTTAAAATGGTATCCACAAAATGAGGTGATGTAGGGATAATTATAAACTATCCTTTATGCATGAGGAGGGAAGCATATTTTGTACTATGTCACAAATTTAATAGTGCAGTTTTAAGCTTCACACTGTTTATATTTGCAACTGGTGATTTTCATTATAGACTTGTGTATATATAATCAGCATTTGCACTACACTTTTTCTCACAGCTACACATACCACACATGGCATAATGAAACTGTTGACTGCTTAAAGGTTAAATTATTGGCTTCTTTATACCAGTGTGTCTGCTACAAGGGCAGTAGATTAAACCAAAACCAAAACCAGAATGCTGTCTGTAGTGAACAGTATTTCATTTTTTTTGTATTGGTCTTTGCTGCCTTGGCAGACAGACTGTAGCATGGGGGGGGGATAACTAAAGTGTTAATCTTAAATGCATGGAAACTCTGTTTAATTATGCTGTAAAATTAACAAGGAATCATAAGTGGCAAAATGGGAAGCATTTTTCTTATTACAGCTGATATTCCAAAATATATTGTCCAAGATGCAAAATGCTACTACAGTGGTACCTTGGTTCTCAAACTTAATCCGTTCCGGGAACTAACCGTTCTCGGTTAGCTTGCCATCTAAACCAATGGTCTGTTCATACATAAGTGTCCATTTCACACACAAAAAACCCACTAAGCCAAACCAATGCTTAGTGTGAGCAAGCAATCATGCAGGCTTCCGTTTTGCTCCTCCTTTGGTTGTTTGTTTCCTGCCCTGTGCTAAGCCATGGGTTTAGCCAAGCACGTTGTTTGACCCCAGGTTCATTGTTTTCCTTTCCCATACAATTCACAAATTGTAAACCACAGGAGAAACACAAGAGCCCAGGTTAAAATGGTGCACAAGGCACAGTGCAGCACAGCAGCAGAACAACTGGAGTAGGAACAAAGCAGCCACAGACTCATATCTGAGAGCCTACTCATTAGCACAACCATGGTTTGCCATGGCATTGCATTTTCAAATGAGGTCACTGACTGCTGTGATCCTCTTCATACAGTAGTCGCGGCAACCTTTTATATTTTCACTTGCATTACACAAATTTTGTAATGTCTGAAAAGGGTGTTCTTTGTGGCTATCCACATGTGCAATGCCCCAATATATACTTCTCTCCCCTTTCCCTGTTGATATTAGAATGTTACATTTGTTGGGTGACAAAGGCGGATGGGCTCCAGCCACTATGCTACATCCCAAACATTGTACAGGCTGTGATTCATGAACCAGGCCAAAGTTTCTGCATATCTCAGCTTGTGTTAGAAACTGTTTTATGTTTATGGTTTAAATTTAAGTTAGAATATAATTTAAAACACCTTAACGCTTTTCTTTGCAGGTTCAGAATCAAATAAAGACTAAAGCTATGGATTTGGCTAAAATCCTTGAAAATATAATAGCTGGTTGTAAAAAGGTAAACGGAGCTCTTGCTTAGTTACAATTTTCACTTTCGACTTACCAGAGTAGTATAACGTTGCTTACATATTACAGTGAAATTCAAATGAAATTAAACAGTTTCCTGTTATTCTTGAAGTTTGGGCACTCGGAAGAGATATTTAGTCAATCAATGCCAATATGTAGACAACAATAAATGGGTTTTCCAGGATTTGCTTACATCAAGGATGGGAAACCCTGTGGGCCTCTAGATGTTGCTGCATTCCAACTTCCATCAGCCCCAACCAGCATCACCAATGGTCAGGGATGGTGGGAACTGTAGCCCAACAATATATGGAAGGCCAGAAGTTCTCCTTCCTCCATTTACACGTTATGGGTTGTATCCAACTGTCTCACTTTGCGGATGGAAGACACTTTGAGGCTTCCCTCAGTGGAACAGAGAGGCTGGTGCTTCTTGCCAATCCCCCCGCCCCGCCTTATCCACAGCCCCAAATGCACACTCTATCTCAAATCTCATTGGAACAGTGTGGGAGGTAGTGTGAGGGGCCATATAGGGAAGGGGGAACTGCAAAACAATAATGATTAAACAAAAATGCCTCCCTCCCTGTTCCACTTTAGCAAAATTTTCTAAGAGGCCCATGTCAGTGGAAGGACACAACTGGATGCTACCACACACACACACACACCCCTAACAATGTAGGGACGTGGGTGGCGTTGTGGTATAAACCACTGAGCCTTGGCTTGCCGATCGGAAGGTTGGCGGTTTGAATACCTGCGACGACGGGGTGAGCTCCCAGCTCCTGCCAACCTAGCAGTTTGAAAGCACACCAAAAAAGTGCAAGTAGACAAATAGGTACCGCTCCAGTGGGAAGGTAAACAGCATTTCTGTGCACTGCTCTGGTTTCGCCAGAAGCGGATTACTCATGCTGGCCACATGAACTGGAAAAACTGTCTGCGGACAAACATTGGCGAGATGAGCGCCGCAACCCCAGAGTTGTTCGCGACTAGACTTAACTTTCAGGGGGTCCTTTTTTTACCTATAACAATGTAATATGTGAAGAGGGCCTTATTGTACACAGGTTGCATCTTCACAGATCTTTAAAAGACCTACATAGTTCCTGAAAAACCAAGGCTGCTTGTTTTTCAAAATCAGTATGATAGGCAACCCTAAGGGACAGTATTCTCAGGGATAAAATTGTTTGTATTGTCTGTCATTTTCTGAAAACCAATATATTAATTGACACAGAAAGTAGCAGCAAATATATCAGGGACTGAAGAAAGTGTCGATCAGGAGTTAAAGAAAGCAACTAGCAAAGCTATTGCATTCTTGGAATTACACCATTGCCTAGATCAAGTCTGTCGGATGGTTACTTCTTCATTACAAGGTATGCTAATTTTTGTTATAAGGTACTGTGATAAATGACTGGATTTTTAAAACCACTTTAAGAGTATGCTTAAAGAGATACATCAGTTGGTGCCAGAGTCCTCCATTTGCTTTACAATGTCTACGATGGAAAATGGTCATTGTGATCTTTTTTTCTTTCTGAGTACTTATTGCCTCCTTGATCAAGGCCAAATTCACATTAGCTCTTTAGTCTTGCTGTTGCAGAACTGCTTTTCTGCAAGCATTCCCACATTTCATTGGTAACTTGTAAAAGTTGCTTAGATCATGTGGTCCTTCTCATGCTATAAAGTCAGTGACTGTGATGGAGATATAGGCCTGGCATGGAGTATACAAACTTCATATTACTGACTGAAAGCAGAAGCCAACAACGAGAAAGCAGTTTTGCTCCTAGAGCTTCACCAGAGGGTAGCAAAGTGAGTGAAGAGAGAATTTTGTGGGGATCTCATGGTGTTCAGACCAGAAACATCATTGTTTCTTCTGTATGCAGTGTATTTAAAATTTAGATCCCTGCAGTTTCTCTCACTGCATCTATGATAAGTAACCTGCACTTGTTTTTATTAAGGTCAGCTATGTTTGGCTACTGTCTTTGTTCTTGATCACTTTGTCTACAAGATAAGATTGCTTATTAGGGAATGCAACCATCAGATTGAAAAAAGGTTCCCCATTCAATCCTTTTCTACAGTGAATGGCAGCCCTTCTCCCTTCTTAACATATAAAGTTTAAAAAACATGTAGTAGGATACCTAATACTTGGACAAAGCTTGCATGCAGTATTATTTTCTGGGTGCCTCAAATGCAGCACTTTATGTTATGTCAATGGTTGATTCTGCCAGTGGAAGCCATGAACATATCCCCACCTTGTGGAACAAATTATAGTAAGGTAAACAATCATATTTCTGCAATCATTCTCAAAGCCTCCTGAATATTTTTTTAAAGAAAAACAAAAATAAGCTATGTGTATAAATCTATTATTCCTTTTTGAGTCTCTTCAAATGATGTGCAGATTATTCAAATTTCTTCCTAATTATTTTTAACTTACTGGCTTTTTTACCTTTGTTTTTCACAGGCTCATATAGAAACAGAAGTCCACTTAGGTATTTCATAGAAAAGATTTGCATCTTAACTGGGAATTTTAACACTCTCTGCAACCCATCTGTATTATCCACTGATACAGCAGACAATCCTGTTTGTACAGTCCCAGAGCCTTCTGTGAACCATAGAGAATTGGACTCCGTAGCAAAGTCACTCATTATAAGTTTTGAACTTGAACAGGGACAGAATTCATCAAATGTTCAGGACACTTGTATGCAAAATTCTTGTTCTGAAGGAAAACAACTTGAAGAGGATGAAGTTCTAAACATCTGGGAGCAGAAAGAAGCTCCAAAATGGGAACATCTACTTTGGTCTCTACCTAAAAGCTTAGGGGAAGCTTCACCTAGTGGAATCCATTGGGTATAAATTATTGCTTAACTTATGGAATGCAGGAAATAAACACTGTAACGGTTATGTTCGCTATTCTGTTGGCATCTGGAAAAAAATGGAGCCTTGGAACAAAAAGTCTTTGGGCTAGTTCACATGCTCACCCAGCCAAGATTGCCCTTCTGTGGTGAATGGAATAAGTGCAGGTCTTCCTCTTTTACTTGCATATTTAAGGCATTGTGTGAAGCCATTCATGAAGTCTCAGTTCACTAAATTTTTATCTCTTAGGGTGCAAGTAAAAGTTTGCAAATCATCCCATGAGAAGGGTGCCTGGATCCCAAAATATCTTATATGTACTGTTCAGAGGAGTGGTCTTGCCTGCTCCCTCTATCATGGAACAACAGTTCTTGGCTGGGTGATGTAGTCACTGGTCCCTAAAGAAGCTGCAAATTCACACCAAAAGGAAGTCCAGTCCAAGATGCATATTTTAAGCTGTGGGGCAAGTCGGAAAATTCAGTCGTTAAAATTTAATTCATTCTGCGTGCATGTAATAGCTTCATTTTAAAACCATGCTCCAACATCGAAGGAGTTGCATTAACCTTGCTGGTCATATTTCTTAGCTCTTGGGGTCTATAAATGTTTAATGTTTAGTAGGCAGTTGCAGTACCTAGGCCAAATATATTTAAAGTGAAATTCTTGCAAAATGGGGACATAGTTACTTGGGTAGTGATGTGTCATTTTATACGAATAATTTTTAAAACCCTGTTTTGCAGCCATTCTTTGGGCACAGTTCAACTTGTAGAATAAGAGGCTTAGAAGAGGTCTCTTGCTGCCACTGAATCCGTAGGATGGTTAATCTCCAAAGAGACTCATGTCTGCACTTATGCAAATGGCTTGTGTGTACCACAAGGGTGTCTAAACATGTGAGCCAATTTCCCTTTCAGCAGTAACTGATTACATGGAATAACAGGGTATGAGGTAAAGTGATTTAAAAAGTAACAGCTTCTTCTCAGTTTGGTGACAATGATTTTTAAAACAAACAAGTGAAAGGGATGTAGCTTCTGAGTATGGTAAGTTCCCTCAGCCTTAATTTTAAAGAACAAGCTTTTCATTATTTTGTAATTTATATGCAGTACTTGTTTTGGTGTTTTTTTTTAAGAATAACATATTTAATTCTTTTTAGCAGAACTTTTCCAGTATAATTATGGTTTGCCAACAGAGTTGTTTGGACACCTGAATGTCAACTTTACTTTTAATGGTGCACCACACAGTACAACAGAACTCGTTCATCATTCGTTAAAAGGCTTTAAAATGATCGTTGACCAGATACAAACTATTTGAGTTGTTGAGAATTTTAAAAATCCCTTAAAACAAAAACACAGTGCTGGCTTTCACATTTTTATAGTACCTGTTTTGATTGATGCTTGTGAATGTAACTCCTCCTAATCATGTATTGTCTATACACATCTATTTACATACTCAAATTTGTATATAAGGTGCTTACAAAGATCAGAATTGAACTGTAAAGATTTGCAAATAGAGCATAATGTACATATAAACATTATTGGTTCTTTTTTAAAAACAAGTATCTGCCTTGAGCCATATATATGGAGTTTTAAATGCTGTACAAATGTGATATTAAACTATTCTATTCAAGTGTATATGTTTTTAGAGTATTTTAAAAAACCTATATATTCATATATTGGAGCTCACCTGCTCTCTGTGTGTGTGGAGGGTAACAGGTTGACAATTCCCTGCTTCCTGTGTCCTGCTCCTCATGCCTCATAGGGTTGCTTTTCAAGGTGCCACAGGGCAGGACTCTTCCTACCCCCCTCAGAATAGAGAAGCTAAAAAGCCCTTGGGAAGTACACTACATATAGTTCTTTGGAATCCAGCCACTAACTATTTATAATATAGTGTTTTTGCATGTACTCGCACGCCAAGCAGAGTTAATTAAATTGCTACGTTTTAGGTTTCAGAAGATTTGTACCCTGCTTTCTTGAACATTCAGCACTTAACATTGCATTGGCAGAAGACAAGCAAAACTCTTAATGCAGATGGCTTGTAAAAGAAACATGAAATACAAAAAGCCACATTACACAAAGTCAAATGATTGGTTCTTTCTGCCTGCTGCCATCTAGCAGCTTTTGTCTAGCCTTGTAAACAAAGGCCCTTCTTACTTCTGCTATGTGTGAAATTGATGCCTGAGCTGTAACTCCTTCCCTTTAATATGAATTTGTCTGATAGTATAGCCGTTTTTAACATCAGTGCCAAACATGGTGCTTTGCAGACTCTCCTGTTCGTTTATTCTTCCTACATATATGACATAGGCCTTGCCTTTTCTCTTCTTTCCTCTTGAACTAACACTGACCTTTCCTGTCAATGTATCTGAGTCAATTTCCATGCCGACACCGGCTAATTTGCTGAAAACATTCCCAATCTATCACTCTTGTTCCTTTTCCCTCGGTGAGTAAGCAAGCTATGTTCATTGTTACACTCAAACTTGAAAGGATTATGGAAATAGTTGCTCCATAATAGGTTAGGAGGATGCAAAGAAGAGTTCTTATCCTCAGATCTGTGTTGTATCTTGATGGGCCAGTTTTCACAGACACATCCTGTTAGGCTCTTAACAGAGTATTTCTGCCAGCTGAGACACAATTAGATTTGGCTCTCTCAAAATTACACCCCACCAAAAAAAAGTTGTATTTTGCTTCTCATGCCAATTCTCCTACACCCTGGAACCTGTCAGGTGACTACTCAAATGTGACTCTCTGGATATCTGGCTTAGAGCAGTGTTTCCCAAACTTGGGTCTCCAGCTGTTGTTGGACTACAACTCCCATCATGCCTAGCTAGCAGAAACAGAGGTCAGGGATGAGGGAATTGTAGTCCAAAAGCAGCTGGAGACCCCGGTTCGGGAAATACTGGCTTAAGAGTGTACCACTGAGTCTGTTTTGAACTTTGTACCTGATCTTTACTCTTGATTCTAAAACATTTTTTAAGAGAAGAAATGGATTCCAGATACTTATGTTCTGTGTGGTTAGTTAGTGCCTCATAACCCAGCAATTTAAAATGCGTCAGTAAGTGTCTTGAATAATTTTCTTCCATTTCCACTATTTTGAATCACCTCATTCTATAGCATTGTTAAGAATATCGTATTAGGAGTCCTCTGGAAACTATATTGCTCTATAACTCATACTTTGCATATAGGTTTCTTTTAAAAAAAAGCATTAAGAGTGAGAACATATTCTTGCTTTCTCCAAAGAACGCTAAATACAATATGCATAGCTGATGTACAGCTTCCGTCTTCACTTGGTTCAATAATGGCACCCGCAGGTTAGAGAGAGAATCACAGTTATTTCACTCTCCTTAAAACAGTTGTGCCACAAGCACATGGCTATATACTGTACTATTCACTTTCTAATCTACTTATGAATACAATGTTCAGATATTTTTCTGGGCAGAAGCAAATATTTCTGTTAAGTTGGCTATTTATATTTTAGTGTTTAAAGTCCCTACAAAAAGAAAGGAAACCTTGCAGACATTTACATTGTAAATAATCATTCAAAATACAGGCTTTTCAACTTCTGCACAATAGTACAGTAATTGGAACGCTAAGAGCCGAATTTTAACTGCGTATCTCTGTCCAGGTTTTGCACAGTGCATGTGAATGCCTGTGATATGTATGCAAATATGTCACACAAACATGCTGCCAGAGTTGCTGAACTACATTTGGTTCTGTCAAAGGCTTTCTTGCTCACAAAGACAGGCTGTTGTGCACACATTGTGCTTATGGGCCCCTCACCATCTGTTGTGCATGCGATTTGTAGCTAATGATTGTGTGAATTGACCCAAGGTCTTAACCACCCAGACCTTTCTGACTGAAAAAAATCAGTCATGCTCAGTTTATTCATTAAAATATAAGGCTCTGAGAATTCCAAATTGGCACAAATTTCTGTGCGTTTAGTTCTCTGTCTTTCTCTAAGAGAAAAAGTTTTGTAACAGAGCCCAATATAAATGTTGGGAGCAATAGTAATTCTTCTGTTTCCAACTCTGCTCTCTTCTTGGGCGACTTCTTGGATAGCAGTATATTTTGCTTGATTCTCTACAGCGTGAACAGCTGGGGGCCCTTTTTTGCTGCCTCCCCAAAAATCTGAGCACCTGATGAACCAACTATTTGGGAACTTGCTCAGATTTGTTATAATGGAGGTTTGGGTTGAATTTTGATTTGCTTTAAAAACCTTAAACCTTGGGTCTGATTTTGCTTCAGATTCAGTAGGCCCACTTTGTTAACATTCACTTTTATTCGTGGATCATAAAAGAAAAGAAGCATTTTTTTCAGCTGCAGGAAATATAGCAAAGCCTTAAAACAGTCATGACAGAAAATTAGCAAAAGCAACCCTTCTTTTTACAGTAATATTATTACTCAGTGCTTACAAGCCTGAGGGTGGCTAGTTGGTTATGTTTCTTTTTAAAAATGCTGAAGTGCAGCTGGTATTCCTTAAAAAATTAACTTTGCAGCCACAAAAGTTCAATCCTGGAAAAAATTACTGGGAAATGCAAGGATAGTGATGTCATGTATTTGTTTTAATGCTTATACATTCAAGGGGAAAGCATTCATCTGCTTTTATTTCAAGTCATTTTGAAGTAAAATCCATTTCCTTTTTGGCAAGCCTAGCACGAGCATTTTTAAATTTTAAAACTGGTACTTGTAATTAATGTAGAACCACTTGATGGTTATGTTTCTTTAACAATAATTGCACGGTATTGACTATAGCTTACAGCTTCATCCACCAACAAGAGTATCTTCTGCATAAGCCAAAAAGGGTCCCAAATCCAGCAATGATGGACAATTTTATGGGTTTTACAGGACATAGGTATTTTAATTGCCTAGCACTTGAGCCTCTCTGCTCTTAAATTGGGCTTCTGAGCATGGCTTGTGCATTGTGGTAGAAGGCCAAACATTGTCCATTACTTCTTTCTCCCAATGGTTGATAAAACAGCTCAGCTGCAGATCTGCAAACTGCTTGCGGTATCTGTACAATATTTATCAAAATCAGCTGTACAGTATCAAGATTGCAGGAGCCAGAAATGGGGCCCAAATATTAAATAAAAATAGATTGGCGTAAAAATATACATAGTCAATTTGAATTTGTATACTGAAGACAATGAATAAGTAATTTGCTTATCTTAGAATGTCACTTTGCTTTCAATAATTTAGAGATGGGTTCAACAAGCACAAAAAAAATCTAATTGGATTTCATGGAGCACACAAAAACATCTTGGGGGGGGGAGTGGAGAGCAGTCCAACATGATGATGTGTGTTTATAAAGTAAGTTGGGTTTTTTTGGTGGGTGGGGTGGGGGTGGAAATGCAAGTACAATTTTTAGTATTCTGCCTTATTTCAGCAGCATGCAGTTTCCTTATCTTCCACTAGATGGAAGTGTTTCACAATGGTATTACAATCTGTAGGACTTATAAGGACTGTTGAATACCATCCAAGGTGTGAAAATTACTAGTTCTCATCCTTTTCCCCAACATATTCCAGAGGAGTTTCTGAATAAAAATTAAATCCCAAATATAACCCCCCCCAAATTACATATTCAGCAGAAATAGCCCTTTCCTGAGATATAGATCATTACATGGATGCACATTATACTAGGTAATGCTATTTTCCCATATGTCCCAGAATCATCTACTCTGATGTAGACATATACAGATGAGAAAATGTTCGTATTTCTCCTTTTTAGGGTGCTATCTCCACTGAAATAAGTGGCAGTTGTGCAAAATAACTATGGTGCTCTTGCAGAGTTCCCATACTTTTTGATAGGCTTTGCACACAAGAACGTTTCTCTCAGTGGATGGTGCTCTTTTTAATTTGTATGGAAATGCTTTAATATATAGGACCGATGTCCTCATTCCAGTGGTAACCTCTTTAGGCCTACTTAGGTTTTACCACCTCTAACCTGTAGTAAAGAAAAATGAGTTGTTTCAAAACTACAGTCCGATAGAGCTGTTTTAAATAGGATCGTCATTTAAAACCAAAGCCCTGCAGTTCCTGAGCCACCGAAGTTAGGAGTTACTTAGATCCATCTCCAACACTAAGTAAAGCACAAGGCTCTACACACTCTCTCTCTCTCTCTCTCTCTCTCTCTCTCTCTCTCTCTCTCTCTCTTAGTTTTTCTTACCATGGCTTTACAACACTTTGCTTAGTCCGAAGAAAAGTATTGCCTCAATGTAGCTTTCTTCCCAATGGAGAATAAGCACTACCTGTGATTTTTTGCCTATTTGGGAGATCACGCTAAATGTGTGGGTTATTCATGATCATATTTGTTGAGAATTAGAAAAACAGCAAGGAAATGGAGCATTTGCACCTAATACTTCATCTGTTTAATTAAAGCAGTATTCAACCCCATAACCATCTGACCAATGAAATTTACATCGTAATTGTGTTATTAATCTTGGTGTTTCCAAATGTCTCAACACAAATACATCTACATTCTCTTAACGTGGACTAGCTCTGAAAGCAAAATACATTTCTGGTCTTAGTGAGTGAGCAACTTGCATTAATCCACAAATAAGGATATGTCACACCCTACATCAAAGATGCCATCCAGCCTGTTAACTTCAGAAAATCAAACTACATAGGACCATCTATCGAAGGGCCAAATTACCTGTTACCACCCGTTAATGTGTATAAGAAAAATCTAAAAGATGCAGATGTTTCTACGGAGGAGCAACTCCAGAAGTGGGGCAACTGTTGGCAGCATCTGGAGCTGCCTTCATCAAAGGCCACCCTATTGATACTTCTTTCATCGTGGTGTACTGTGTTGATAACTCTACTGCTCACAAAAGTTTTGGTTATAACAGGTCAATGATTTGTACAGAATTTATTACTGGAGTGCGGAGGATGTTTCTCCCCATTTTGATTAATCTTTCCAAATTGCAAACTGACTTGTGTCCTAGAGAACGTCCTTCTGAGCACTAATTTTCCATGCCAAAATAGCTGAAGACAGCATGTCCTTTTTTGTAGGTGAGCCACAATTTTGGCTGACAAGTCTCATGACAAAATGTTCCCTGAAGTTTAATACTGATGCAACTGTAAGCATACTTGTCCAGTTGGGAGTATCGTAAGAACCAATATGTCCGCCAATGGTCTGGGGAGACATAAGCCTAAAGTGTACAGCTAGGGAAGCACTCTCGCTCACAATAAGGCAATTTGCGCAGTTGTCAGGTGTGGATGGGGGTGAAGTTCATATCTCGTTGCAATGCAAATGCTAATGTGTGTCCCCGAGCATTATAATAGGGTGTGAGCATGTGGTTTATACAACTGTAGCTGTCTTGGAGCTAGCGAGTGGTATCATGGCCCATTAGCACTTGTGGAGATAGGGCAAAAACTGGTTTGAGGACCTGCTTTTATGTTAACAAAATGGTCTAATGACTGTATCTCTAAATGCCTGGCTACCTACCTACCTACCTACCTACACACACACACACACACACACACACACACCATTGTAGTGTGTGTTCATTCTTTCAAGCAGCCCTAACCACACATGCAGTTTCTTTGTCTTGGAATACTTGCTCTCAAACAATATGAGCATGACTTTCCCATAAGGTCGTAATATAATGTGCTGATTGCAGGAATCTGGCAACAGGCACATGGTTTGTTCTGACTTTGGGTTGGCTAAAATCCCCATAAAACTACTGACAGATGTAGGAAGAGCACTGTTTCTTTCCCTTGGTTCTGCTGGTTGGGTTTCCCTTTAAGACAGCCAACCCACTTCATTATTATGTGAAGTAAAGGGTAAAGGGACCCCTGACCGTTAGGTCCAGTCATGGATGACTCTGGGGTTGTGGCGCTCATCTCGCTTTACTGGCCGAGGGAGCCAGCGTACAGCTTCCGGGTCATGTGGCCAGCATGACTAAGCCACTTCTGGCGAACCAGAGCAGTGCACGGAAACACCATTTACCTTCCCGCCGGAGCAGTACCTATTTATATACTTGTATACCTATTTGTATACTTGTATATTTATATACTTGTACCTATTTATATACTTGTGCTTTTGAACTGCTAGGTTGGCAGGAGCAGGGACCGAACAATGGGAGCTCACCCCGTCATGGGGATTCGAACCACCAACCTTCCGATCAGCAAGCCCTAGGCTCTGTGGTTTAACCCACAGCGCCACCCGTGTCCCAATTATATGAAATACTAGGCTTTTATTTAATGCTTATAGCAATGGGCCAGCAAGGATGAAACTTCATGCAGAGGGATATGATACATGCAGAGCAGCAATAGTAGATAGCTGTAGTGTGTCAGAAGCATGGCCAGCAGTCAAGAGTTGATGGAAGCTGTAGTCAACATCTGGAGGGTGATAGGTTCCCTATAAAATCAAAGAATTGTAGAGTTGGAAGGGACCCTAAAGGCCATCTAGTCCAACACCCTGCACTGCAGGAATCTCAACTAAAGCATCCATAACAGATGGTTGTCCAACCTCTTCTTAAAAAACTCCAAGAAAAGACAGTCCACTGCCTTCCGAGGGAATCTGTTCCATAGCTCTTGCCATCAGAAAGTTCTTCCTGATGTTTAGTCGGAATCTCTTCTCTTGTGAATTGAATCCATGGGTTCAGGTCCTAGCCTCCAGAGCAGTAGAAAAAAAGCTTGCTCCATCTTCCATGTGACAACCCTAGATATCTGAAGATAGCAATCATATCTCCTCAGTCTGCCCTTACTTTCCTCTTATCCTATCCATGCTTTATATTGTTTGGGGAAATAAAGATAGTTCGATGCCAAATGCCACATTCCACTAACATTTTGCTTAGGCAGTGGCACAGTCAGTGTAATTGCTTAGCCATGGAACTTCATCTTTCCCCTAAGAATTATCAATGAGGTGGGAAAGACCTACATATTTGTCTTCGCTCCTGCAATGGCAATACACTCTACAGGCATATTTATTTATTTATTTTTAATTTCTATACCGCTTAATATTTTTAATAAAAACCTCAAAGCGGTGTACAGCATTAAATCAATAATACAGTAGCTGGGCAATGTTCCTCCGGCTTCATGAGGAGCCTCTTTAGTATAGGAGAGATGTGGCTATTTTGTGTGTAAGGAGCTGTAAGATGTTGAAATTTGGTAAAGATTTTGGTAAAAATATCCAACTATCAGCATGGGAAAGATTCTGGAATAAAGAATGGAAATTTATGGCCTGTTATACACTAAAGGAAAATCTTTTGAAGCTGTTTTACAGGTGGTATATAACTCCCAGCAAACTATCCAAAATGTATAAAATGAGATCTAATATGTGCTGGAGGTGTAAACAGGCAGAAGGGACACTTTCGTATGTGGTGGGGTTGCAAAAAAATTAAGAATATTTGGGATATTATATATGAGGAATTGAAAAAACGTTTAAGCAAACTTTCATAAAGAAGCCAGAAGCCTTCCTCTTAGGTATTTTAGATTCAGATATTTCAAATGGAAAAAAGAGAACATTCTTATATGCTACAACAACAACAAGAATATTAATTGCCAGAAATTGGAAAGGAGAATTAGTACCAACAAAAGAGGAATAGCAGGAAAAATTATTTGAATATCTCAAACTGGCAAAAATGACAGAGACAATTAGGAGACAGCCAAACCAAAAGTTCAAAAAGGAGTTGGAATTTTATAAAGACTATTTAAAAAAACAGTGCCCTCAAATTAAAACCTGGACATGCTTTGATTAATTTTTGCAAACCACAATATGGATTATAAGTATAATATTCAGATAACAGAAGAAATGGCAAAATGATTAAAGAAGCAGTTTATTAAACAGATAGGACAGACCCACTTTGAGGAAGACGGAAGTCTATTGGGAAGATAAGGATTGGGAATTAAAAATATGGTGGCATAAGTTCTTTTGCAAGAACGTATGGATTTATGGATGGGTGGATTTTTTTTTGTTTTTTGTTATTTATAATTTTTGTTAATTTCTTGTGTGTGTTTGTTAAGTAAGAAAACTAATAAAAAGCATATTTAAAAAGATGTTGAAATTTGGGTGGATTTCACATAATCTCTAAAAAGGGGAGAGGATCTTGACCTCTTGATGGACTTTGAAGAGAGGTTGGGCATTTGCAATTTAATGTGGGGGTAAACTAAAGTTAGTAATAAGATAAGTAATAAGTCTGTGGGTAATTTATTCAAGTTTCAATGTAACTCTTAGGTATTTCCATATGGGTGATGCACCTACTCTACAACAGGTAGAAAGCAATTTTTAATAAGAATCAGGATAAGTCTATGTTTGACAGTAACAATTGTTTATAAGTAAATAATTAAAATCTGTTACCATTTCTGTTCTTTCAAGTCTTTTAACTGAAAACGTAGCACCCCCACCGATCAGTCCCCTTTTGGTTTCCTTTTCCACTCACCCTTATAGCAATATAGAAAGCTCAGAGGGGCAATAGTCTTTTATAATACCTTTTCTGATACAGCACTAAAGTATAAGATGAATAGCTAAATCCAGATAAAGTTGGGAGGGATCCCTGGTGAAAAAGTGGAAGGATATACATGTGCACACACAGCCTGATAAAGTTGAAGGAGGTGGGTTGGAAAATTGCCAGTGCAAAAAAGGTCACATAAAGATCTTCAAGTGACCACTACTAGCATTGAATTCCACGGCCCCCTGATCCAACTGTACTTGCGAACAACTAGTAATGTGCAAAAACTGCCTGCTTTAGAAGTGATGCACACCACAATTTGCACTGAAGTATGCATCAGTCCATTTCAATATGGACACAGTGAGTATCAAGCAAATGAGGATGTTCTTAACCAAAAATTATTCTCCCAACCCCCACCCATCTCCAAAATATTGAAAGTTGATAGGAAAGAGATGGTGATGATGCCCAGTGGGTTTTTACTTCTTCTTGGAACAACAGATTGTGCCATGCCATGTAATCTGCTTGAGACGCTCCCTCGGTTTCAAAAGATGTTTGCCAATTGATAGAAGCAAGAGGAGAGCTGCTGTTTAGAAAATCGAAAACAAAAGCTGCTTTGGGAAGATGGAAATAGTTGTACTTGGGATCCCAACTGTTGTGACGTGGGGTTTGTGATTTCAGCTCTCTTGACATAATATGCTGGAGACAGTTTTCTAGTAACACTTCTTTATTAAAAGCAACAAGACTAAAACCTGAGGAGGGGAGAGCTACATTTATAGGGACAGGGAACTAGCTAGAAGGGATACATTTTGGAGGGAACAATATCAGGCAATCACAGTCCTGCCTTTTGGAGGCAACCAATAAGACAGCGGATCCAAATACAGCAGCTTAAATGAACCAATAGTAGCTGTACCCTCTGGAACCAAAAGGCAGTTACTTTACCCTAATTCAATTACAGACAATAATAATACAGATATACAATCCTTTGACTCAATACACAACACCCCTCCCCCCCTAATGAGCACAGCAGACGTAATCTCTCAGGTACTGTGGGGTTCTACAACTTCTACTTGATCTCCTGACAACAGGTGTTGCCGGTTCTGGATTGGGTGTCACCTGTGGTAGGGGGGTTGCTATAGGGGTTTCGTCAGGAACAGATGGAGTCCCAGACATCTCAGGGTCCCCTACCTGTACCTCGTCATCCTGAGGACTAGCAGACCCTGGTTCATTTGCTGAAGCCTCTGGTGATTGCACCTCTGGGCCATTTTCACTCTGGTCTTGCAGCTCTGCATCGTTAGCCAGGGATGAATTATCAGACTCCTCCCTGCTGAGCGCCCGGCGCCTCAGCTGATCTATATGTCTCTTCCAAACTTGCCCATTTTCCAAGGTCACATAATAGGACACAGGTCCACTAGCCCGGGTGACCACACCAGCCACCCACCGCGAACCTCGTGAATAGTTCCTCACCCAGACCAGATCTTCAGGGGCGAAATACCTTGTTGTATCAGTCTCAGCCTGGGGGTTCGCTCTTGAATTATGGTTTGGCATTTTATCCGGGTGGACATAATCCAACACCGTTACCAATCTTCTACCCAAGAGCAGCTCAGCTGGCGACTTGCCCGTCGTAGTACACGGCGTCGCATGCTGCAAAAATAACATTTGCGCGATGCGAGCTGACCAGTTACCCTCCATTAAGCGCGCAATGGATTCTTTGGCTGTTCTTACCATGCGCTCCGCCTGCCCATTGGAGGATGGGTGAAAGGGCGCGGATGTGACCCCCCTTATGAAGTTATCAGCCAAGAATGCCCTGAATTCTTGGGATACAAAAGCTGCCCCATTATCTGATACAATGGTCTCAGGTAACCCGTGGGTTGCAAACAGCTGCCTCAACACCTTGCTTACGGCAGCTGATGCCATGCTAGGGACCATCGCCACTTCTAACCATTTGGAATATGCATCGACGATAACCAAAAAGACCTTCCCCTGGAATGGCCCAGCAAAATCTAAGTGCAGCCGGCTCCAGGGAGATCTGGACTGCTCCCACCAGTGAACTGGTGCTCTGGCCACTTCTGGTCGCACCTCTTGGCATGCCTTGCATGTTCATACCCATTGTTCTATGTTCTGGTCCATTCCAGGCCACCACACATAACATCGGGCTAGCGACTTCATCCTGACCATTCCCGGGTGTCCCATGTGAAGCGTCTCAAGAACCCTGTTTCTCAGTGGTGCTGGGATGATCACCCTATCTCCCCACAGGAGACAACACTTATGCATGGCTAACTCGTGCTGCCTTGTTGCATAAGGCCTGAATTTGTCTTCATGCGGACCACCTGGCCACCCCCTCCCCACCCAAGTGAGCACACGGGAGAGAACAGCATCTTTCCTCGTTTTCTCAGCAATATCAGTAGCCGTTACAGGAGCCCCCGGAAGTGTTTCCAGCATCATTATGTGCTCCACTGGAGCAGGATCCTCATTGCTCCCGCCAGGAAGGGGCAATCGACTCAGCGCATCAGCGTGGCACAACCGTTTTCCCGGCACATGGGTCAAGGTGTACTGGAACCCGTTCAGGAATATAGACCAATGCAACATTCTGGGGGAGAGAATTTGTGGCGTTTGTTTGTTCGGGTTGAACAACCCCAACAGTGGTTTGTGGTCCGTTTCAATGGAGAAATGGCGACCGTACACATAATCATGGAACTTTTTGATTCCTGCCACAATTGCAAGCGCCTCTTTGTCAATTTGAGCATAGTTGTGCTCCGTGGGCGACAACGTACGGGAATAGAAAGAGATGGGCTTTTCCGACCCATCCGGTTCCCTATGACTCAGCACTGCCCCCAGGCCGTATTGAGAGGCATCACATGCCAGGACCAGCGGCTTCGATTCATCATAATGAGCAAGGACGCTCTTGCTACTCAGCATTCCTCGCAAGGAGTCAAAAGCCTTCTGCTGCTCCTGCCCCCATCGCCACACATTCTTTTTGTGCAACAGTCTATGTAATGGTTCAGCTACCGAAGCTTTCTGGGGTAAGAACAAATGATAAAAGTTAATAAGTCCCAGGAATGACTGCAACTCCGTCTTGTTCTGTGGTCATGGTGCCTCGATGATGGCCTTCACCTTAGCATCTGTGGGGTGGATGCCTGATGCATCAATTTTAAACCCCAAGAATTCCACAGTTGGCACCCCAAAACTGCATTTTTCCTTTTTTAGTTGCAACCCCGCCTCCTTGAACTTGAGCAACACTGCACGGACACGCGCAACCAGTTCCTGTGGGTCTTTTCCAGCAATCAAAACGTCATCAAAAAATGGCAAGACCCCCGGCAGACCTCTTAACAGGCGTTCCATGAGCCCTTGAAAAATCCCTGGGGCCACACAAACTCCAAATTGTAATCTGTTAACTCTGAACGCCCCTTTATGTGTGACAATAGTCTGTGCTTCCGCTGATTGTGGGGTTACTGGCAGCTGTTGGTAAGCTTGTGCCAGGTCAAGTTTGGCGAACACCTTGCCCCCAGCCAGTTTAGCCAACAGATGTGATACGACTGGAATGGAGTATGAGTTTCCCCTGAGTGCCTTATTGATAGTACATTTGTAATCAGCACAGATCCTGACTTCCCCATTTGCTTTAAGGGGCGTGACGATTGGAGTCTCCCACTTAGCGGAGTCCACGGGTGAGATAACTCCCTGCTTGACCAATTTATCCAGCTCTGCTTCAATCTTGGGTTGCAGTGCAAATGGCACTCGCCTTGGTTTGAGTCGGATTGGGGCCACCCCAAGGTCCAATTCGAAGTCAACTGGGGGCCCTTTATAACAACCCAGTTTTCCATTAAAGAGACCAGCAAATTCTTTGCATAATGCCTCGCTCATCTCAGGGCAGGTTTGGATTGATTTAAGCCCTGATATACTCAGTCCCAGGGCGGGGAACCAGTCAGTGCCCAGGAGACTGGGGCGACTGCCCTTCGCAATCACCAGTTTGAGTACCGCCTGTTTGTCCCGGAACTGTACTCACACACATTCCCATGACATGGATGCGGCCCGCTGAGTATGACTGCAAAGTTGCCGGGAAGGGCTCCAGAGGGGGCAACTTACCCCTGGGGAAGAATGTCCTCGCGGTCTGGTCCGACACGATAGTGAATCCAGATCCGGAGTCCACCTCCATGTCGCACAGCTGACCCTCAATCTTCACCTTGACGTGTGCCTTGCCTTGCGCTGGAAACTGCACGACCCTCCCGTTGATCTCCGTTACGTAGTGGCAGTCCTTTAGAACATGGTTTGCTGTGGGCGATCTGCGATGCTCCAGTCTAGGTGCTCCTGTCGCTCCCAATGCCGCCGATCTACAGACCCTGGCGATGTGACCTGTCTTTCCGCACGTCCGGCACATAGCATCCCGGAAACGACAACTCTTCCGCTCATGGTTTCCGCCACAACCAGGGCACCTGCCTCGGTGATCTTTGTGCACTGTGCAGGCCTGACGCACTGACTCGACCCCATGGACTGGGCTCTGGCTTGGAGTAGCCTCCAGCTCGTCCATGGCATGCGCAACTTCAATCTGTGGCTTAGGGGCCCTGCGACTGGCATCAAGCTCCTCTCTTTCATAATTCTCCGTGGCAGTGGCCTCCTTCAAGGCTGAAGCAAGGGTAACCTCTTATTTAGCCACGATGCGTCTTCTGGCTTTCTTGCTGCTCAGACCACTGACAAACCGATCCAGGAGAGTCTCTTCCAGATCTTGGAAGTCGCAGTGCTGAGCGAGCTTCCGCAGTTCAGCTAGAAATGCAGATACAGACTCCCCAGCACGCTGCTGCCTCTTATGAAACTCCATCCGCCGGGCCATCTTGGTCTCAGTAGGCGCTAAATGGCTTGTTAGGCAGGCAAGAATATCTTTGAGAGATGTCTCACTTAGCTTCGCTGGGGCAAGCAATGCCTTGGCCAGCTTGAAGGTCTCAGGCCCACAGTAGCTCAGGAATGTGGCCCTTCTTTTGCTGGCATCGGTGATCCCTTGAGCCACTGCGAAGAACTCGAAGCGTTCGACGTAGTCTTCCCACGTGTGGGGCTCTGATGGCTGGAAGGGCTCCAATACCCTTGGACTCTCCATTGTCCTGTGGGCAGGGTCGTCTTCTCAGCCGGCCAGTGAGTCTTGTTCTTAGCTACAATCCGGACTCTGAGGCAGGGCTGCGTTTAACCGCTCCTCAGCATTCCGGATCCCACCTTCGTCGCCAGTTGTTGTGACGTGGGGTTTGTGATTTCAGCTCTCTTGACATAATATGCTGGAGACAGTTCTCTAGTAACACTTCTTTATTAAAAGCAACAAGACTAAAACCTGAGGAGGGGAGAGCTACATTTATAGGGACAGGGAACTAGCTAGAAGGGATACATTTTGGAGGGAACAATATCAGGCAATCACAGTCCTGCCTTTTGGAGGCAACCAATAAGACAGCGGATCCAAATACAGCAGCTTAAATGAACCAATAGTAGCTGTACCCTCTGGAACCAAAAGGCAGTTACTTTACCCTAATTCAATTACAGACAATAATAATACAGATATACAATCCTTTGACTCAATACACAACACCAACCACAGTGCCAGACTGATGTAAGTGAAAAAGCCAAAAATAGAGGCTTTTGCCCCACAGAGCTTGTGGTCTAGATATGAACTTTGCACACGCTAGCAGTCCTAAAATTCACCAAGACACAGGTGGGTCATCTATGGATTTTATGTGGAATGTAATACCAGTGTAAGTGATACAAATGTGACTGACCTATGACTGAGCAGTGTGTTGGAATCCTTATTCATTCTTCTAAATGTCAGCTGAGTTGGTGGCATGGAAGCAAGAATCTAGTGCATAAATTACCTAATAAAGCATGTTACAAAGCACTAAAAGCAGCATGAATTTGCAATACTATCTATACAAAGTGCTTGAAGAACAATTCTGAGGAATGAGTAATGTCCCATAATTGTTACTACATGAATCCAACTCTTGAGAAAGGATAATGCTGTCCAAATGCGTTTGTTCTTCCCCAGCCATTTACCTAAACAAAAGCTACAAATATAAATGTGCAAGTAAGGAATGACGACTGGGCTAATAAACAGGCAGATAAGTGGATAATTATTCTGAAATTATGTTTTAGGCTAGATATTTAATTATGTAATTAAAAACAACAACACTGAATAGCATTCGGAAGAAAGACTATATATTTAAAAGTTATGGGACCTCTGTTCTTGTAACTTACCGTTCACTTGCAAATATTATTTTTGGCTGCTTGTTAAGTATGTAGTGTACTGTAAGGTAAAAAGGGACCCCTGACCATTAGGTCCAGTCGTGACCGAATCTGGGGTTGCGGCGCTCATCTCGCTTTATTGGCAGAGGGAGCCGGCTTACAGTTTCCGGGTCATGTGGCCAGCATGACTAAGCCGCTTCTGGCGAACCAGAGCAGCTCACGGAAACGCCGTTTACCTTCCCGCCGGAGTGGTACCTATTTATCTACTTGCACTTCGTGCTTTTGAATTGCTAGGTTGGCTGGAGCAGGTACCGAGCAACGGGAGCTCACCCCGTCACAGGGATTCGAACCGCCGACCTTCTGATCAGCAAGTCCTGATCATGCAAATACACCCCAAGTACTCTCACGTGGACCACAAACCATGTAGGAGGCAAGGGGACATCACATGCACATTGACATATACAAAACACACTAGACATGGGGGTACATACATAAATGCATATGTATGAACACAGATATTTTCTCTCTCTCTCTCTCTCTCTCTCTCTCTCTCACACACACACACACACACACACACACAAACACAAGGCGTACACCGGATCAGTTTGGCAGCAGAGGAGGGCAGGAGATCACCAGTGCAAATTATACCTCCTCTACTCAAAGTTCTAACAGAGAACATCTAATAGAGAAATCAGGTTCTCGGGCTCAAACCCGTTAACCCTGAACTGCAAAAGGGGAGATGTAGGAACACAGCTTCTAATCATGTCTAAAAGTGGGTGATGCACCTCTGCTGTTCTCTAAGCTTTCTGGAAGTGTCCTGAGAAACACTGCCAAGAAGGATGGAAGTCAATGAGTGCTTGTGCTGATACTGTTTGAGCTACACTCTGAGCTGCCCAGCACTGCTGCTGCGCTGCAGATGTTACAACTAGTGCCAGGCAATGATACCCACCCCAGCTGGAATCTTTTTACTTGTAATGTTGCTGCTGATCTCATAAAACAACAACAACCTGTGATAAGGCTGATGGAAAACTCTGGAAGGTCTTGTGGGTTGGTTCCAGTCCACGGGCCATTAGTTCATCACTCCTGCATTGCAAGCAGCAGTACCTCTGACATACCACCTTGAACACATCTGAAAAAAGCTATTGTCTGCAGTCCATTATTCAGTATATTCAATTTCAGCTGGGCTGACATTGCTCCGTGTGTAATCGCCGGCATATTTTTGTGATATTATTTTCATAGCTTGATCCCAGAGTCTTAATTAATTTCCTTACATACCCCTAGGATATATTTTTAATGACTCTCTTCATTCTGGCTAGGGTAAAGGTTAGCTTGTAATTTAGTCACAGTAAACAGATGGGATTTGGGCTGCCTACAATGAAAAGTCTGTAGGAACACGTACAAGAAAGTTAGACAAGCGCCACTTGTGTGAAAATCAAACAAGATCTTTTGCAAAGAGGGACAAAAGGGTCCTGCAAGGTAGAAACTTGTGAATGTGTTTTATAAACAAAACAAAACAAAACAAAACAAAACAAAACAAAACAAAACAAAAACCTAAGTATCACATTGCTACTTCTACTGCTAGTGGGCAACAGTTCCTCTGCCATTTCCTCAGATGAACAGTTTTTCAAGTGGATTACAAGGCTGAGCAGTCAGTTTTTTGAGAGTTGGAGGGTGGTTGACTTGGTGGGCCTGCTGAGATTGGAATTGATTAATGGGTGTTGTGATAAGCAGGGAAACAGATCAGTGGCGGCTTATCCTGCTTTCAGCTGTCACAGCTGTGCCTCTTCACTCTTCTTCTAACCCTATCATGCTCTCCGGCAGCCTTTAAAGTACCTCTTCCCCTCTGGATTCCCCCCACCCCCTCAAATCATTTAATCAGATGCCAAGATACCCCAGAAACAGCTGGTTCTTTGGAAATTTGCTGCAGGCTTACATATTTGGTATGGGTTAGAATATTGCTAGTGGCAATTCCTCCCTGCGGAAACAGAGTGAACAGAGGGTGATAGGACCCAGAGGATTAAGTTCTATTGGAGTGGTTTCGTGAAAGGCAGAGGTCCAGAAGACAGGTGTTGATCATCTCTATTGGATCCGATATATAGTATAATATATGCATATCACTGAAAAAAAATGCTTAAGTGACTTGCAGCTGAACATGTGAACTGCCTACACTGAAAAAATGGGGAGAAATGTTGGGAATATAAAATATAATGATTTTAAATGTAGCTAGATGTAATGTGAAAGTAAGTGGTGTTCATTCTGTGAGGCAGCGTCATAAGGTGAGTGTCAAAGGACAATAGCAAAGGTTATGGTGCAAAGGGAGAATGGCTCAATTCAGCATGATGCTTAATTTTGTTTATAACTGTCCTACTGATGTCAGTAGAGCCACTTGTAAGAACACAGCACTCTTACGTTTCTACTCACTAAGTACCCATTATGTTGAGTTGGAAAGAACACAAATTCCTGCATTTCCTACTACCTTTTGATTTTGGGTGGACATACTACTGTCCAATCATGACTACGCTGTATCCAACTATTCAGACCAGACCCAATGAAATTGATAGGTTTAAATTAGTTGTGCTCATTGATTTCCATGGGGGCTGGTAGGGCTTAGTTGGACACAATGCGTGGATTTCTTAATTACTTTCATTTAGCAACAATCACTTTTTTACCAGAGAAGACAGCCAAACCAAACCAAACCAAACCAACAACTTCAAAATGAGCCAGGAAGTCCTTCTCCATTGTCTTAATCTAGAGAGGAAAAATTAAGATGATACACACACCATGGAAGACCCAAGACTTCTTGGATCATTTTGAAGCTGTTTTTAGGTCTTCCCTTGGGCTTATATGACTCTCCAATCACAGCTCTAACTTCAGCCATTGACTAAAACTCTGGGAGATCATGCTTGCAAAGAAATTTGAACAGCACCTGTGCATTTGGCCTCATAATTTTTGTTCTATATGTGCTAGAGACCTGGTATAGATGAATCTCTTGAACCCATCTGTAAGTGGCCCTATATAGATGAAATAAGGCAATCCAAAGAACTGCTTAGGCTTATACTGTACAACAGAATGTTTACGATTACTTTTTATTTTGCAATCTCGGACCTGCCTTTCCTACCCTAATGCCAAATCTCTTCAAGGAACAGGTGAGTTGTGAGCTTGTGAGGGATTTGGAAAGCTTGGTGGAAATTATAACTCTGCAGTATAAGCATGAGTAATGAACCACCTAATTTTCAGAGTCATTTGCTCTGAAACTCAGTCATATGTGAGCATATGATGTATCACAGTTCAATATTATGGTAAATAGCAAAGAGCTTGTACAATGCAAATTATGGTGAATTTGTATAATTATACTGCATTAGTTTTTATTTATTTTTAAACGATTTAAAGTAAGCATGAATCTTCATCACTATCAGCATTTTTCTTAATGGGTGCTTCTTTAAAAAGTCAGGTTGGAATCCAAAGAGCATGCAACTAGTAAAGTTATCTTTGTCAAAAAGTGCCCCTCTCCCAAAAATACATAACAAACTGCTTTTAAAACTGATGGGACTGGGGTCTTTCAAAAGCAGACTGTTCTATTGCATGGTGGGAGATGGAGCGGGTGATGATTTATTCAAAGGCCAAGCTTCTGGGCACAATAAATTGCTCTTTAGATTCCTGCCCATGAGTTATTCAAAGTTGAGGACATGATCCATCCATAGTTAACCCCTTTGATGTTCCATTGATATCAGTGGGAAAGCTAGGCATATCCCTACATTTGTTCCTTCTAAATTAATGAAACTTGATTTCTAGAGCTTCATTTTGTCCACCTCGCACCTTAAGATTTTAATCAAATGACACAAACATCTCCCTCACACTCAACCTAATTCAGATTGCGTACAACCTGATGCCCAGTTGTTCACCACATATTTTTGCTGCTGTATAAGGGGCAGTGTCAGAAAATATAAGTGAGTGTGTAAGTGTCTCTCTGTGTATGTATATATTTCAAGGAAGATTGCTTGTTGGCTTTTCCGTAGCGTATGCTAACACTTATATATGACAAACCCTACTTTGGTTATTTGTAGCTCAGCACGACACATTTGATGGAAAACTATTTCTGCATCAAACAAGCGAATAAATCTTTGGCTTTAAAGAAATATAAAAAAGAACATTGCTCTACAAAACATATCTAAGAACCTTTGTATTTCAAAATCAAGCTATTTATTTATTCAACGATACTACCATGTGTCAGCCATGTCTTGTAATGTCTTCTGTCATATAAAAGCAAACAAAGTCATATTACATTAATGACTTGTCTGAGATCATATGACTGACTGGCTATAATTCCATGCCCCTTTGCTATTATAAACATGACCCTGAATCTTAAACAGCATTTGAATAAAAACACCTACACTTTCGACATGGTTAAGAAAGTTCATGAAATTATTTACGATTTTGTTGTTTTGTGTGTGTGTGTGTGTGTGTGTGTGTGTGTATTGGAAAATTATCTCATGCTTCCTATGAATGTTGTTGATGTGCAGCACAATGGTACACATGTTTATGCTTGAATTTAGTATGCCTTACTTCCAAGTAACTGTGCCTAGGAGTGCAACCTTAGGGTCTGTGGGTTTTTAAAACAACACAAAATCCAGCAAACTCCTTTTTACTAGATTCAAAAGTACTATGAATGTACACACCCTATGAACAGTGGTTCCTCTTCCAAATAGCCTTCAATGTTCCGAAAAGAAAAATTGCCTCTCTCTGGTTCTTGGGGCCAAACTGCACAGACTCCTGTGTCACTTTCTTCTGCGGTGAGAAAAGCAACATTGCCACACCCTCCAACATTTATCTGATGAAAATAGGGATCTCCCATTCCACTATGATAATTTTACTATTTATACCCCACACATCTTACTGGGTTGCCCCAGCCACCCTGGGCAGCTTCCAACATATATAAAAACATAACAAAACATTAAACATTAAAAATTTCCCTATACAGGATTGCCTTCAGATGGTTCAAGGACTGGATAATTCCATACCCTCCAACATTTCTCCAGTAAAAATAGGGACATCCTAAGGAAAAGAGGGACATTCCAGGATCAAATCAGAAACTGGGACGGCTTTTATAAATCAGGGACGTCTCTAAAAAATAGGGACACTTGGAGGGTCGGCATTGCAAGGGGGTGGGATAGAGTAGAGATGATTTTGAGAGGGATTATAGCAAGTATGGGTCAGTTAAAACACCACCCTTCCTCTACACCAGGCATCCCCAACCTTCAGCCCTCCAGATGTTTTGGACTACAATTCCCATCATCCCTGACCACTGGTCCTGTTAGCTAGGGATCATGGGAGTTGTAAGCCAAAACGTCTGGAGGGCTGCAGGCTGGGAATGCCTGCTCTACACTATAGTGTCTCCAGTCTCCAATGGCTGCTTCCTATTAGGGAGGAAGTGGGGGTTGGGAGAAAATTGCTTGGAATTCAGTGTAATGTGTAGTTCAATCCTAAGACATTCAACAACTGTTTTTTTCCCCTAGCAAGCTTTCTCAGTCCCTCGCAAAACTACATATATATCAACTTAAAGACATGGCCTATTTGAGGAGAACATAATAATGCCCGTGTCCAGGTTAGCTAAAGTAATATTTTTGTTCAGAGTACCACAAGCTACCACAGCAAATATTATGTTTGTTCAAGTGAATAATAGATGTTGCAATTCCAGTATTTAGGTCCTTCGCTAGGAAAACTATTATTTTATAAGTTCTCACTCATGGAGATTTGTACTTCTTCCACTGTTCCACCCCCCACCACACCCGCTGTTACTGCCCCAAGAGAAAGCGTCCACTTTGGAATAATTTCCTTCAGTGCGAACAGCTTTTATTCTCTTCAACAAGTGTTTATAGGAAAGTGTTGATGCTTATTAATCTGTTTCTTGTCTTACAAGTGTGCTTGTGCATGATTTGTGGCAAAACTGGCATTTCTGATAGCTCTCAATGTATTCTGCATGGTTCTACAAGACGGTTACATTGAACAGATGTGTTTTGGAATTGTTGTTCTTTGTAATTACCCTCATTAAGTGAAAGCGTGTGTCAATCAACTTTATACTTTATACACACCAATCACTTGCAAGAGATTTACATTTTCATTTTCATCTACGCATAATATGTGAAGCATATCCAAAGAGTTGAAGTATTTTATTAAATTTAATAATTTGGCAAGCATCTACAAATACTGGCAAACAATGATAGTCTCTTGTGATCGGATTAAAGTAATTCAGAGAGGCATTTTCTTTTAATATGGGTTGCAAATTTTTGCCTGCAAGTACAAAGTGTGTGGAGTGACTCCTCTGGTTTGCTAAGAGTTGCTGGGAATTGTAACTCTGTAAAGGGCAAACTACAGTGCCCTGAATTCTTTGAAGGAAAATATAGGGCAGGATTCAACTAACAAGTCCCACCAGTGCAACAGATCTCCTCTCCCTGCATGCCCCCAGCCCCCACTTAAAAGTGGCTCTGGGGGGCCAGGAGAGGGAACGGCATTCCATCTGGCAAGCTGAAAAGCTTTTGCTGAAGGAATGGTTGCCAAAGCACTACACTGAATTCTTCTTATGGTGTGTATGCCGCCTAGAACACACCACTGCTGAATAGGGAAAATGTACATGGGTTCTGCACTGCAGCAACACCCAGAATATCCCTATAAAACCATACAACATACACACATATGCTATCTCTTTCTAAGCCAGATAGTGCAGTGGCTGAATTATAGGTACTCTCTGGCATGAGGTATACAGTTAAGAACATAGCAACAATATGCAGCTTCATAATGAATGTGAGGGGCAGTGGTGTATTGGAGGGAAACCACAGCGAGCGCAGCTGCAGGACATTTTTTCAAGGTAGGGATGATGACATCATCTGCCTGAGCTGTGTGCTCTGGCAAGTGAATGAGGTGATAATGAGGCTTCACGTTTGTGAAAAAAAGGCATAGACAGAAGTCGTCAGAGAACAAGGAAAATAAGCAGAGGCTAGGTATGTCTTTCCTTTCCTTTGTTGGGGTCCCTGCTTCACACTCGCAGTTTCAATAGTAAAATTTATTTACTGTATGGTTTGCATTTCTAATTAAAAGCTAAAGGTCACATTTTAGCTGGCTAAGCTCTTTTATTAAGGCTCAGTGAATTTTACAAGTTGAACCTACATAGTCAGAAGAAAGCCCCGAGTAAATTATGCAGAGGATTGTAACCATGTCAAACTTAACATGTACCACTGGGATGTGTGTGTATGTGGGTGGACAATAAAAGCTGCCTGCATTTTTGCACTCTACTTGGGGGCATGGCTCATCATGACAGTTCCCACACTTCAAAATCTGTCACTCCACCACTAGTGAGGGATGTTTTGGGTCAGCATTAGTTACAATCACCCTAAAATACACACAAACTGGACTTCAGGTTACTCATCTGAATATGGATAGTGAACATAAAGGTAGATGATGCACTAAAGGCAGGTGTCTATTCACCTTTGCAGCTCATCTCAATGTATGGTGCAGATCGAGTGGGTTAAACACACCAAATGTGAGTGCATTTGAACCTTAAATAAAGCTCAGAGTATACGCTCAAGGCTGAAGCAGCCATGATGCAACAGATTCATGATATAACCCTTTAAACTTCTAAGCAGCTCCTACCAGCCCTGATTTTGATCAGAACAATAGTGGTGGAGGAAGGTTTAATCCTCCTCGAAGCACATTTTCCTGATCTAAATTGCTCCCCAAAACTGATATTAGCTAGGTAGTGAATAAAAAAATACAAGTACTTGTATTGGCCCTTTATTTTATTCCCCTTGTGGGACTTGTAACAGCTCATTGGTAAGGAAAAGATTGAGGAGGCAAAGGGTTAACCATTAAGCATTCTGTGCCCCAGTGCTGCTGCTCAGATCAAAATTGGAGCCTCCTGCAGTGATTTAAAGGCTTTTTAATCTTTTTAAGATCACGGATCTTCAATGTCACATATGTTTAGATTTTTCAGTGAAGCAACACATTGCAAAGGTTTCTCTTAAACATAAACCTCTTTTAAATGGTTTTGCACTGTCACTTTAATTATGTCTGGCATTGGGAATAAATATGTTATGCACAAATATATGTTGTGGATCTCTGACACCATTTTGTAAAAAAGGAAAGAAATACAGCATGATTAACCCTTTCCCTGAGCTCTGCTCCCAGTTGCCCTCCTTCCCCACCAAAAATAATCTGTGGAGTTCAAATAAGAGAGAGAGAGAGACAAATAATTGGAGGTAGTATTCAATATATTAGAATTAGGTTTATCTATGAAGTTCATGTAATACTAAAACTAGGATGGCTCCTAAGATAAAGCAGAATGTATTTATAAAATTTAAATACATTCAATTTCAAAAAAGGCCAATTCAGGGTCAAAACCAAACATGATATGGGGACTCTGAGTTTGGTCAAAACAGTTGGCACTGAGGAAGAGTATTTAAATTCCCCTCTATTTTTCAAATCTAAATTGTTTCTGAAGCCGATAAGGTCCACAGAGGGTTGTGTCCAGTGGTGACTATGTGTAAGTGGAACAGACTTCCATGAGTGGAATGGGATCTTCCCTTCCTCTCCCTCTTCCTTCCTGCAGCTCACCAGGTGCTCCCAAAATTTGTTCTACAGGGCTGAGTAACACCCTAGAACAGAGCTTTCCAAACTGTGTGTCGTGACACGTGTGTTGGCTGCAGTGTGTAGGTGTGTCTCATGAACACTCAACTGTGCTCTTCTTGGAGCTGGAAAGGAGTTAGTTTAGCCTCTGGTTTGCTAATAAAACTGAATTACTGTGTCATGAAATGATGCGTGCCTGAAATTTTGTCACCAACATGTAAACTCTACCCTAGAACATGTATGGGGATGGGATTGGGGCACTGCAGGACAGACTAGAGAGCTCTGTTGCTTGAGTGGAAGTCTGCTAGTGTAACTTTGGATTCCACCCCAAATTTGTATTGTGGTTGTTTTGTCCCATACCTCTGCACCTTGGGGAAAACATTTAGTTTCAGAAACTGGCATAGCAGTAACTTCCCTCCATTCTGTAAGGTTATTTTTTAAAGTATTAAAAAAAAAATTTGGGCTGTGCTATGTCTGTTTTATTCCGTATTTTCCCATTGGACAGGCACTCTTAATTTTGTGGCCATAGCACAGCTTGTTTTTAAATAAACTTGAGTGTATCTCAAGTCATGTTATGTTTTATAAAGTAAAGGGTAAAACGAAAAGGTTTCAGGCTTGAAGATGCTACACAAATTACACATAATATTACACATAATAATACAAAAATGATGTATATCGGTGCATATTCCGTGGGAAAATAATTGTAAGTGCAGAAAAGAAGATGAACCAAATGGATGAACCGAAAAGCCAAGCCAATGGGTCCACAAAAATTGTTTACAACATTGTCAAGCAATTCCCAATATTGTAGCATAGCTAGTATTTCAGTATTAGGGGAAATCTCCCATGAACTATGAATCCAAGACACACAAATACTACCTTCTACCCAGTATTTGACAAGAGAAGCTTGTGTCACCAAGTTCAAAACACTTCTTGCCAAATGATGGGTATAAAGTGGCATTCATGTGTCTGAGCAAACAGATTTTTCCTAATGAAGACAACACTGAAACACATACTGGGAATTACTTAGCAGTACTAAAACAACATTGCTATTAGCCCCTTATAGTTCTTCCCCCCATTGCTGAGCAGGAATCCGAATCTGGGTTCCTCCACACCAAGTCCAAAACTCTGTCTGCTACAGTACACTGGCTCTCTAAAAACAATAATTTGGATTTATATTTCAAATTTCAAGCGCCCAGTGCGCTTCACAAACATTACCGCAGTTGCAGTCTTTGTGTTCTCAGTCTTTGATTTTGTTCCTTAGATTGCCTATATTGTGAATGTTCCGATAAACTTTAAAAATAAAAGATAGATGGAAGAATTAAAGAAGGAAAATATTAATTTCTTCGCCCTCACAAATCGTGTGCCAAATTGAGATGCAGCAAACATATATGCGAATACATCTGGGCCCTTCCACAATAATAGCTCCTATCTTAATTAAGTTTAATACCCATAGCTATTAGCATCTATTCTTTCCTGAACCTCTTTCTTCTTATTCTGTTTCTCCAGTGCAGAGCTGCAGATAAATTCATTTGGAATGTTGCACTTACTCAGATAGAAACAGCTCGAAATATGTACCGGATATATTGTGTTGAGAATTGCAAATATGTTGTAAAAATCAACACAGTGGGACCACTGTCCCCTCCTGGGGTACATATATAATTCCCATTAATGTTAATGAGAATTATGGAAATACAGCCAAAGGAGAATATAGCCCAATATATGTTTTATGTACTGGATATTAACATCTTTGCCAGACGTATATGTGCTCTTGGACATGGTATAGAATATAAAGATGCACAAAGGACTTACCCTGGGCAATGACATTTCTTTTGTTGTGTCTCTGATATGATTCTCCTTGGAGTATAATTAGTTCTTTCTGGAAATCGTTTGTTTTGTTTTGCGGGGGGTTTTGGCAGCATTTTGATGCGTATCAGCACACAATCAAAACAATCCCCCCCCCCAAATTATACTAATAACCAGGGAGCCAAAGGAAAATAAGGTACTATTTTTGTCCCTTGTATGTTAAGCACAAGTCTTAACAAGCATTTTGCCTGTACTGGAAATCAATTTTTTCTTTCCTCATAAAATAGAACATAACCATGTTTTGTGTGTCTGTGTTTGCTTATGTGCAACACACTGTAATTATCTCTAAGGATCAATCAAGAACCTGGCTACTGTTTTTAAATTTTAGTTTAGGGAAGATGGTCACTTAGGCAGCTAGATAGTTTTAAGATGCTTTCCACAATTAGAAGGATGCTTCTGTCTGCCTGCTCCCCTTACCTAACTCCCCTCCCCGCTCAAAGAATAACAGTACTGTACTTGACAATAACAGGGCCACAGGAAGAGATGAAATCCTATATTTAGAAAACATATATTTTTAACGTGTACTGTTTAAATGTGTGCACCTCCTCCTGGCTGGAACATCTGTTTCTAACTCGTTGTTCCTCTTGGCTGCTTTTCAATTGGATTTCCTCGAGCAGGTCCAAAGCTTGTCACCTTAGCCAGGGTCTGTTAGCTATCACCACTGGTCCTACATTAAGTAGGAGGTTCAGGGCTAAGCTAATAACTCTTCTGCCTTTCTGACTGATCACAGCATTTCTCGCTGTGGCTACTTATCATGCTAGGCTCCTCAGGGAGGTTATCTTCTTTGTCTATACCTCAGGGTAGAAATTGTCCTCCCCCCCCTTGCCTCCCTCCATCATTCCTAAGGCTGCATATAGAAATATTGAAAGCATTGCTGCTCGTATGAAGCCACTGTCGGATCCTTGTCTGCTGTTTGCGTGCCACTCGAGTCCAAATAGTGCTACCTTTTACATCTAAATTGCTCATGTACCTGTTTCCTCCCCCACTTTCCCCCCAATAGCTGCTTATTTCCTGAGGACAGAATATATCCAAAGAAAATGAAGTGGTATAATGCTGGCTGTACCTTACATAGGCTTCTGTTTTACTGAACAGTTTATTTTGGAAGGGATTGCATCCCCCCTCCTTTTCTTTTATTTCTTGCATTGTTTTCTTGCTTCCCTTCCATAACTTTAAAACAGAGGTATGGATATCGCGCAAATGCAACTCTGAAATGTTTATAACACTGATATTTCCACTGCATCATTTGAATCTCACCAAAATCCCTGTCCCTTCAGGTAGTGAGGTGGTTGTTGTTTAGGGTTGCCATATTTCAAGAACTAAAAATCTGTAAAAAAAAAAGTTGTTGAGCTTTTTTTGTTGAGAAAATCAACATCATTTTGCCAATTTTTTGAAATCCCAGCTTCTTTTGCTGGGAATGTCTGGGAAATTCTGGACAGAAATGTCTTTGACTGGTCCTATACCAAATGTTTAACTGCTAGTACCAGTGTTAAAGACACAGGCGCTAACATCAGGTCAGAGTCTGGCATTTAGGGTAGCAGAAGCAAAGGAGGACAGGGCTGCTCCATGTTTAACAGTTGGAGAGGAGACAAGTGCAGCTCATCATGTGAAGTCTCAACTGCTGACATTTGTGGAAATGAATCCGGACCTCAAGTTCTAGCATGCTGCATGCATGGCTTTCTGCAATGGAAAGCAGGTTTCCATTATCCCAAGCAGATTTTCACTTTCTTCAGAGCAACACATATCCCCTTTCCTCACCTTAAACCCCCTAATTCCTTTCATTCAGCGACATTCACCTACATTTACATTTACCTATACACTTAAAATATAAAAATTAAAAAATGGTGGCACTTTGGGTTAAACCACAGAGCCTAGGACTTGCCGATCAGAAGGTCGGCGGTTCAAATCCCTGCAACGGGGTGAGCTCCCATTGTTTGGTCCCTGCTTCTGCCAACCTAGCAGTTTGAAAGCATGTCAAAGTGCAAGTAGATAAATAGGTACCGCTCCGGTGGGAAGGTAAGCGGCGTTTCCATGCGCTGCTCTGGTTAGCCAGAAGTGGCTTAGTCATGCTGGCCACATGACCTGGAAGCTGTATGCCGGCTCCCTCGGCCAATAAAGCGAGATGAGCGCCGCAACCCCAGAGTCGGCCACTGCTGGACCTAATGGTCAGGGGTCCCTTTACCTTTTATACAGTTAAAATGGATACTTCCTCAGGACAGTCTTCTCACATTTTGGTCACTAGTCTCTTTGAGGTCTGCTCTACTACATGCAGTAGTATATGGTGGTAGAGGAGACCGTAACACTCTGGGCTGTGTGCATATGCCATTTTTTAATGCTGCCCCATGCATACATTGTGAAAGACAGGCCTTGCCAATAGGCTTGGAATCCAAAAGATGCTTGAACAGCTTTTAGAATGTAGTGCATTTGTGTCACATTCTTCATCCCTACCTGGGAATGAAGTGAATAGGAGGTTTTTTTAAAATAATGGAACCAGTCCGTGTGATATTCCATAGTAATGAAATATATTTGGGCATTTCAATAATGTTTTCTCCAGAAATTGTGAAGAGAGTAGGACATACAATATAGTTGCCAAGGGGCTACTGTCAGAAATAACGTTCCCATCCTAGCTGTAATAACTAAAAGTGCTTGCCGTGTGAACTGGCGCTATTATGGGATGCATTTCTACATGCTCATCCCATGTTCCCATCAGCCACAGGGGAGAGTATGGCATGAAGCCAAACACAGAAATTTATGAATTCTACCAGATGCCTGGGATACAGATGTGATTTTCTATTGGGAGTCCAGTCACAATAATTTCCTCTTGGTGACCAAGACATGTATTTTGATGTGAGCTCCAGAACCTCAACCTCCTGGTGCCTCAGTTTCATTATCTAAGGGCTCATCTATATTACTAGCTTGTATATGTTGAATATGAATTTTGGATCTTATGAATGCTCTAACACATGTCCAGATAGCAACTCATCACATCATTTTATATGCCACATCCTGCTGTATTCAGTTATGCCAGCTATATATGATGAGAGAGAGAGAGAGAGAGAGAGAGGGAGGGTGGGAGAGAGAAAAGAAACAATGGATTGAATAAGAAGACAGAAAGGAAAAGGTATTAATAGCCCAATAATGATATGAAGTTTATTTGAGGAGTGAAGTTAAAACTTAATGGTTCAGAAATAGTGAATCCATTATGTTTTTAATACTCAGGTTATATTAATACCATATAACAACTTTATAGTACCATTAGTACCACTTAATCCTGGGCTCATCTTAGAAATAAACAGTCTATATCTCCTCCCCAGAATTAAATGGCCAAATATATTCGTTAACAAAATAAATATTCCCTACTATTGCATGGCCGATTGGACATAAACAGTCTTCTATTTGTTTTGCATGGTTCTGTTAGCACATGACTTCTTCAATGATAATAAATTCATTAATATTTTTAAAGGCCATTTCAAGGTGAAAAAAGCTAGAACCTCAGGCAGCTGGATGATCCATCATGAAAGCCATTTCTCACTCAGTCCCTATTAATGAGAGAGATATGTGAAGACATAAAAATGTGGCATGGTTTGTTAAATATTCAGTTATAATGTGTATTCATAATTACTTAATCCTGTGTTTGTCGATTAAAATTCATGCTAAATGCATAAAAGGATTGCAACTTTTGGTTTAAAAATTCTGCTCAGGAAATGAAGGACCAAAGCAGACCCTGAGGGTCATCTGTCCAGCAACTGCACACCTGCAAGGTCAGGAGTGGAGGCTGAAGGAATCTGGAAAGTAAAGGCGGAACCTGGTGCAATCAGACATGGACCAAGAACACTACAGAGGAAAGACCAGCGCATTCTGAAATTTAATGGCTTTGACAGCCCAACATTTAATGATTGCAGCACTAAGATTCTGGTTCCATATTGGAAAGCCTAATGAGTACATACCTCATTTGAAATATACATATAAACACACACACACACACACACACACACACACACACACACACGATGACAATAAACATTTGATATGTAGCTTTGGAAGGTTAAGTAGAATGTGCCAAAATGTTTGCTGTTAACGTGCTTTAATTATTCTAAAGAGTTTCACATTGATGTTGATTTCAATAATTCATTTCTGCCTGCGGGTCATTATAAAATAAATACCTGCCTGGGGAGATAGCCTTTTCAAAGATGATTAATGAGAACTTAGCTTCCCAACATGGTATGAGAATACTGTCACTTACTGCTTTCCTCATCTGTGTAGCGTGGCAACAGCAAGACTGCACTGGCAAACAACAATAAACCCTTTGAAACCTGTTGTTGCAGGAGTTGGTGCTACTGGAACTTTGTTTCAGGCTGTGTTCACACACCCATTTTATGCATTTCCAGTGCTGGGTATTTAATCCATGTTCACATGTTATTGTCCCAAATGCATATGTTTTTTGTTATAAGATACAACTGTCTGGTGTGTGATTGTAGTTCTTAAGCTTTTGCATAAGATAAAGACACTCCCACCCCATCAATCCCCTGCTGTATGCACAAACAGAAGAGAATTGAAACCATGCCGACGTGAACAGCTGGGGAGAAAGAGCTGAGAAACACCAAAAATTCAAAAATGTGTAGTATGCTGTAAGAATGGAAGACAAAAGATGAATTGGTCAAATCAGCAATGATACAACGGGCAAAAGATGTGAGGCACAATATTGAGATGGCAGCATGGGAAAAGTTGTGGAAAATAGATATGAAATTTACTGCTTGGCGCTGTCGGTTAAACCACAGAGCCTAAGACTTGCTGATGAGAAGGTCGGTGGTTTGAATCCCTGGGACGGGGTGAGCTCCCGTTGCTCGGTCCCTGCTCTTGGCAACCTAGCAGTTCGAAAGCATGTCAAAGTGCAAGTAGATACCGCTCCGGTGGAAAGGTAAACAGCATTTCCGTGCGCTGCTCTGGTTTGCCAGAAGCAGCTTAGTCATGTTGGAAAACAAGCCTTTTTCGGGAGAAGCTGGCAACTCTCCCAGGCTCCCGGCTTGGTCTCTGGCAACCTCCCTGGCTGCAATCCCCACAGGCTCCAGGCTAGGTCTCGATAGGCGACACTTCCCAGCGTAGGAAGTGCACACCCACTCCCTCCTGCTTCCCTAGCAGGGAAAGGAGATAGCCAGAAATGTCTATTTACATCCTTTTATTTCTGACTTTGCAGCACTACAGAAAACATGTCCGATCACTTCAAACTTCAGCAAGCAAGTAAGAAAGACTTCCTGTACATACGCAAGAGGAAGGTCTCATATTACACACTGAGCAAATTCCGGTGAACTGCCCTGTGAATTGACTGTAACATTGTTTCCCACAGTCAGCCCCATCATGTGATGTAAACAAGCTGGCTGTCTGCAGCTGCGATGATCTCATATTGTAACAAGTCATGCTGGCCACATGACCCGGAAGCTGTACACCAGCTCCCTCAGCCAATAAAGCGAGATGAGCGCCGCAACCCCAGAGTCGGCCACAACTGGACCTAATGGTCAGGGGTCCCTTTACCTTTATGCAATGAAGAAAAATTATATGAAAATGGTACATAGATGGTATTTCACACCAAATAAATTAGCCAAAATGTATAAAACAGTGTCAAACAAATGTTGGAAATGTAAACAGACAGAAGGGTCCTTTTTCATATGAGATGGACTTGTAGAAAGGTGTCAGGCTTCTGGGAAATGATACATAATGAATTAAAAAATATGTGTAAAATAGCCATTCCCAAGAGGCCTGAAGCATTTCTTCCGGGGATTATAGGGGCAGAGGTTCCAAAAGAGATGGTTAATTTGTTTGTGTATGCTACTACTGCAACTGCAATCCTGTCTGTGCAGAGTGAAAAGAAGTCCCAATGAAAGAAGATTGGATTTTAAAGTAAATGGACTATGCAGAGATGGTAAAGTTGACAGCAGAAAAAGAAATGAGAACTTTGTCGAAGAGTGAAGGTTCTTTTTGGACTATTTAAGGAAAAAATTAGTCAGATGAAATTGCGAGCAGGATTTGAATAATAGGCAAGGGAAGGAGAATAAATAAATGATTGTAATATAAGTTGTAACACAATAGAAAATATATGGCAGTTATGGCAGAGGATAAAGGAATACAACAGGAACATCATAGAAGGATGGGAAGTCAATATGTAAGAAACTGTAATATTTAAAATAAATTGAATAATGTTAAATTTCATGTAGAAAACTAATAAACACACACATGAAATGCACCAAAAACACACACACAACTTCACTGTGCTCCAAGGCAGTAATGAGAACATCCTCAGTATGCAGTCCCTTAAACCAGCGATGGTCATTTTTTTTTAGCCAGCTGCGGGGCCAGCTTCCTCCAAGCTTAGCTACTTGAGAATCAAACTCCTCCAGAGGCCACTGTGATAACATAAAATGCCAGCCAGGCCCAAACTCTGTTCTGGCTGGTGTCATTTCTGAGTGAAGTTACTTAAGGATTGGCACTGGCCAGGCCAGCAGCTTCTAACTGGGCACTGCCAAGGGGGGAAACAATAAAGGGTGGATTGTGACAAATCAGAAGAGTTGGTTGCAGTTTGTGGGTTGACCATGCCTGCCTAAAACTATTTGAGATCTGCAGTTAAGGAGGGTTTTGCTTGCCCTCCTCCCTAACTTTGGTATTTGCTGAACTTCCACTTGTGCTATACTTTAATTAGCCATTTTGTAAACTGAAATGTAAGCACCATATGAGAGGACTGAATGTGACAGAGGAGTGATTTGTATTCTAGGAGACCGGGAGCTTTCCAATGAACCGTGTAAAAACAGTTCATTAAAATGTTTATGTGCTTGGCTACTTAATGCCAAGAAAGCTTTATTGCTGTCTTATAAAACCCTGGCAACTTTTGGGCAGAAGTCACGTGTGTACATAGGAAATAAATTAGAAATTTATGTAATCCTAGTTATGAGACTCTCCAAAAAGGAATGAGAACATCTTCACAAGTGGGGAAAAGCTGCAGAGCATCCCCTTTTCATGTAGATCCCAGGTTCAATATATAGTAGGGCTTGGAGAATCCCTAGTCTGAAACCATAGAGAGCTTCTGCCAGTCATTGTAGACAATACTTAGCTACATAGACCAATGGGCTGATTCAGTATGAGACAACTTCCTAGGTTGGCATTACAATTATTGTAACAATTGCTACTTTTGATAATTTATATAGTGTTTTTTTTTTTGTCTCAAATGTTCCCAAAGCAGTAAAAAGAATATTTAATCAAAAAGCACGGTACAGTACAATAAAATACCAAAAATCAATCAGCAAATTAAACAAACTTCAGCTTCAAAATATACGACTTCAAAATCACAATGTTGAAGAGCCTTCCCATGACGGAAGATTAATGGGTGCTCTCACAAACCCTATATACCACACACTTAGGGGCTAGAAACCTGAGCAAACTATGATAAATACTTACCCCAGTTAGAAGAATTAAGGGTTATTGTTGCTATATCGAACCAAAATGCAACTGAATATGGAATTTTCAGACTGTTGTATTAGGAAACCAGAATTGGTTTCAGATTTTTATGGACCTTACGCAGGCAAATGATCTGCCCTGTTCCAGAGTGGCTGTGCCAAAGTCTAATTTACACAATAACTCTATGCATGTGTTTGCTTCCCACAAACCTTGCACAGTTACCATTGCATGGTGCACTTCCTGGTGGCACCCTATTCCTGGCATCACCATTGATGCTGTCACATCCCCCCCACACGTTAGGAGCTGAACCTCCGAAGCAGGAATGATTCTGATTTGGAACACCAGAAGATCAGGGTTCTAAAGCTCACAGGGTTCTAAAGCAGCTGCCTGCCATATACAGCAAAACAAGTGACAGGGAATTCCTGTTCTTTTCCTAATACCCCAACACACATCTTTTTTTAAATATAAAAACATACTTAACAGAGCAGCAGACAGCAGCAGATTTTCCTCCAGTACTCCACACACACAAGGCCCGCAGGAAGCAAAGCAAAGAGGAGGCAAACAAGCCCTTGTACTTCTTGTTCCCTTCCCTTTTCGATAAGCCCTTCCATGGGCAGCAGAGCAGAGAAGGCAAACCGGCACAACACTTCTTGGCTCTCCCCAACCTTTCAAAAAGTTCTTCCATGGGCAGCCAGAGCAGAGCAGGTGAAATATCCTTGGCATTTCCCTCACCCACAACATCCTCCCAAAACCCAAAGGAGAGGCAAGAATCCTGCCTCTCCTCTCCACTCTTATCTGTGTTCAATAACCATTTCCCAGGCAAATCCTTCCTTCCATAAGGAGAGGAGGAGTTCACATCATTGGCAACTGGATTTGGAAGTGGATGGGCCTTTCCGTTTCCAACAGGAGTTCTGCACTTTAAAGTCAGAATAAGTGTTATACCTGTCACTCAGCTTGTGTTGGTCAGGAACTCCTGCAGCTTAGAAGGTGGTCTGCACATTCTGCTTTATAACTTTCTTTCTAGAAGGGCTAGAGACCTAGTTTAAAAAGTTAAGTAAAGAACAGGAAGTCCAGAGTCTGGCACCCCTGTTCTGGCATGCCAATGAAGCTTTTCATGGCTCCCATGCCCTAAACGGACCAGCCTCCACCAACTTTAATTGATGAGTAGGATAAACAAAGAGTGGAAACCATGCAAAAAACTAAAATGCTAGACTTCAACAATGGCAATTCGTTGTTTGTAGTCATGTTTCAAAAGTATCCTTTCAGTTAACAAAGTATACTAATAACACAGGGGGCCCTCAAGAACAGGGGAGCCCTAAATCTGTACATAACTATCTGTATAAATCCATCACTGAGGCTGAATGTAAGTATGGAAATGCTTTGTGTCTATCTTCTCCAGTTTTCAGCCAGATTGGCTGTTATGGAGGCACAGCTGCTTCACAACTGTACATAACACTGTGATTTCGTCCAAAAGAAATAAGCCCCGGAGTTAGAACAGAGTACAGCACAGAAGGCAATTGTTGCCCAAGTGAAGTTCATCCTGAACAAAAGCGCTTTATAGCTCTTCCTGTTAAAGAAAAGCAGTGGACAAGCTGGCTGGCTGGAAACAGATCCACTGCCCAGGTAGATGTTGAAAACTACAGCCCTGGTGGCTCACACCACACAGGGCAACTAAGGGTTTTAGGACTGGTAGTTCACAGTACCATGTCATAGTTTGACTCATACATCAAGACATTTTCCAAGACGGGATATTTAGGCATTAACTGCTTATTATTCAAGAGTTAGGACAATATGGTTTCACAAACCTACCAGCCAACTAGGCACTCAAATATAAAATAATAAAAGAATAAACTTTACATATTCAAGAAACGTGTATGGTGGCTAATAGCACTATAGAGCAGTCACCACTTTACAACATACAGAGGGTGTTCATACTTTACATATGTACAGAGGAAAGCGAGAGGTTTCCTAAGGCACATTTTGATGCTGAAGAATTTACTTCCTGTAATCTCCTGCCACCAAGAGAGTGGTGGCGGCTAACTTCTAGCCACAGTTTCAAAAGAACATGAAATAAAGGGAGCTTTAAAAGTGCCTGTTGCCAGACCAAGCATCAAGTTTCTAAATGACCACTCTCTTCTCATCCTCCTTGAATGAACATGGACCATCAATTTCCTCAGAGGGTGAAGGGAATGTAAAGCAGTGGTTTAGCATCCTATACATTATCTTGCTTTTATGGTTACAAATAGAGCACTTATGTGCATTGACCCATGTCTCATACCAGTTATCGGTAGCCAGATTCAGGTCATGGTTCCAACAGTGTATTAGGGCCTTAAAATGAAATCTGGTCTCAAATTTATCTAATGCAATTACATTATTTGGACAATCTTGTCGTTATTGGCTGTTGTAGTGGCATACACTGTGGCAGGGGATTAAAATATTGGGACGGAATGCCATGTGCATTAAATTCAAATCCACCTTTCATTACGGTCCAATAATTGTCTCTGTTCATTTTTATTTAATTAATATTCATCGTTTTTGCTTGCAAACTTTAAAACATTTTAAAGAGGGGAGGGGGGGAATCAGTTTTTACCCTCTCTGGGTTTCCCCAAAGCCCTCTCAGCTATAATTGCAAACTTAAAACGGCCCACAGTCCTGCAGCATATCAACTTGATGTCTATAATTGACCAGCAAACATTTTTTACAGCCTGCTAAATGGTGAGACTAAAATATAATATATATAATGTTGATTAAAGTACTTTTGTACAAAGGGGTCAGAGACATTAGGAAGTTAAAAGAGAGTGTGAGCTCTGGTGTTGCACTTTTAACCTGTGTGCTTTGCTGAATTTCCATAATTGATCCCACATGCTGGCTTTTTAAGCATTTCTTGTCAAATTTCAAACTGCAAAAATCAAATTTATTTAGAAAGGAGCACACTTTTAGGCTGGGACACTAGACAGAATGCCCAGCAATGCAGATTGCTGGTATTATAATAGCAATGATTGCGAAGAGTTGCAATTTAAAGGGCCACAGTAGCTTATAATTGCCTGACCCGATATCAGATCTTTAGGTGTAAAAAGAAAAAAAGGTGGAGGGGAAGGAAAAAAACACCCAGGTTAACAGTAAATCTGAAATGGATTAGAATGGACCCCCAAATGATAATTGCTACATAATTTTGTTTAGGTTGTAATTTGTGGTGTTATTTTTATGGCTGACATGAGACATAATATGTTTTCAGGGTTTTGCAATTGCCAGCCGACAAATGGAATCTGTCACAAAGTATTTGCAGCTTCCCCCTTGTGAAGGTTATAATGCTCGTGAAGCACAAGTGCATACTGCAAATTATTTAGTGTAGAGATCCATGAAATATTTCCCTAACAAGGTAATAATAACTAGGGTCATACATAGTATAATAAGCCCCGTTCATGCTTATTGTCATTATCCGACAGCAGCAGATACATTCCACAATATTTCTTACTTGTACCTCTTGTATTCTGCAACATAACATAGCTGTCAAGTGTCCCTTTTTTGAAGGGACAGTCCCTTATTCCAGCGCCATGTCCCGCTGCTGTCCCTTATTGATGGGTGTCCCTTAAATGTCCCTTAAATGATGTCCCTTAAATTTCAAAGGAAGCAGCTCCTCTCCCTCCCTCCCTGCCGGCCAGGGAGGAGGGAGGCTCCAACTGTGTTGCTTGGCTGTGTTGCTCACCCAATAAGAAGTCTAAGAACGACTGGGGGGTGGAGCTTGCATGCCTTGTGTGTGGCTAGTTAATGCAAGCTGAGGAGGGTTTTGAATGCTGGACGCCATTTTGTTGCACGTGCTGCTGTAAACTTTGCAATGCAAAGCCAGCCCGGGGAGCCATCTTAAGTTGAGGCTGCATAGGCCTTGTGGTGCATGTGATGCAGATTCTATTCAGACCCTGATGTTGGGAAAGATGGAGGGCACAAGGAGAAGGGGACGACAGAGGACGAGATGGTTGGACAGTGTTCTTTAAGATACCAGCATGAGTTTGACCAGACTGCAGGAGGACAGGAAGACTGGAGTGCCTGGAACAGGTGAGGCTGCAGGTCCCTTATTTTGGCTGCAGGTCCCTTATTTTGGCTGCTGGTCCCTTATTTTCAAGGCTGCTGGTCCCTTATTTTCAAATCTGTAAGTTGACAGCTATGACATAAGCATTGCTGAGATGTGCTGGAACTGATGTAATCCTTGGGAATAATCCAGAATTAATATTTTGACACTGGCATCAGTGAGATAGAGATTGCCTGAAGTGATTAAGAGGTGCTGGGGCTCATACCTCTTGAGAAGAAAACCCAGCCCACAAATACTGGGTGAGTGCTCTGCATATTCTCAGAAGGATACTGTCATCCACAACATCAGAGGCTCGCTTACCTTTTGTTCATCTTCTAACGTGATATATGCCATCATCTGCCAGCGATGCCTTTCTGCATTCTACATATGACAAACAGGCCAATCTCTGCACAAAATAATAAAAAGACATCAAAAAAAGAGAAAATTGAAAAAGACAATGGAAGAACACATCAGCCACTCAGACCTTAAGGTGGCCATGCTGGAAGAGAAGAACTGCAGAGGGAAAATGCAATACAAAACAGCTCAATTACAAAGATCAGGTGGTTCAGGGCAATCATCTGTGGATCGAATTGACACCTTGGATTGTTTTATAATCACACTACAATAATTGTTAATTGGTTTACCAAGTCAGTTTGCCAGTATAGCTGCTTTTTAAATTTCCCACAATGCCCCAAGCAAGGCTATATCATGGGCACTGTGAGAAATTAAAATGGCAACAAGTCTCAGTTGTCTGGGACACTGCTGGAGTTGGCATCAGGTAAGCCTTCTGGGAGCATGCCAGGGTACAGCAAAGCCCTCTACAACAAACTGAGAGTTGCAGACCCTTCAAGTGTCCCTATTTTCCAAGGACATCACTGATTTAGAGAAGCTGTCCCAGTTTCTTATTCTGTGTGGAATGTCCCACCTTTCCTTAGGATGTCTCTATTTTCATTGGAGAAATGTTGGAGGGTATGGAGTTATCCGACCCCTGAGCCGCCTGAAGGCAATTCTGTACTGTATAGGGAAGGTTTTTTTTTAAAAAAAGTTTAATGTTTAATTATATTTTTTATATATGTTAGAAGCTGCCCAGAGTGCCTAGGGCAACCCAGTAAGGTGTGTGTGGTATAAATAGTAAAATTATCATTATGGACTGGGGCATCCCTATTTTCATCAGAGAAATGTTGGAGGGTAGGGAGCTGGGTCTGCTGCAGTGAGAGGAAAAACTGCAACTAGCAAGATTCACTGTTACTAAATGTAGAAACTGCTTCCTTTAGCTATCCTACCGTTTGTCAAACTGGGGACAAGTGAGGTAGAATAGAGGGGAGATCAGGATTGTGCCCTTTTTTTGCCAAACAGCAGTCTGTATTTTGTGTGCATCCCAGTGTGTGTAGGCCTCTGTGCAGAAGTATTTAACAATGGGCCTATATCAGGGATATGGCCTGACTCGCATTCAGCCTAATTGTTTGCCAAGAACTAATACAATTTAATCATTTTAAACATATTGGCCTATCTACGTTTATGAGACAGCAAGAAAAGAGAGAGAGATTCACTTTATGTTCTGGTTGATAAAAATACGTGAGCATCTGTGGGGATTAAAGGAGTGGAAATCTTTACCTTCCCAAGTGAAAGATATGGAAGGGAGTAAGAGAAGAGATCAAGGTGAAAACTGGGAGGAAGGATGCCTCAAATTGAGAGGTGTGATTGCCAGGCCATGTATGTAAGTTAACTGTGGAGAATCCCACGTTGCCTTTGTAGAATGGAGATCTGTTTGGCCTCATATATTTCTATAGAGAGCATAAAATAAATATTTTTTATTTCTATCTTAGACTTCAGGCTCCTGACACTTTTCAGCTGTTGGGTTAAGTCAATTTATTTCTTGGGTCAATTTATTTGTATTGTTTTATTCAGAGCTGATTTTCTTTATTATACATTTACTTAAGTGAAATTGGTCCTTTGTTGTTGTTGTTGTTTAGTCGTTTAGTCGTGTCCGACTCTTCGTGATCCCATGGACCAGAGAACGCCAGGCACCTCTGTCCTCCACTGCCTCCCGCAGTTTGGTCAAACTCATGCTGGTAACCTCGAAAACACTATCCAACCATCTCGTCCTCTGCCGTCTCCTTCTCCTTGTGCCCTCCATCTTTCCCAACATCAGGGTCTTCTCCAGGGAGTCTTCTCTTCTCATGAGGTGGCCAAAGTACTGGAGCCTCAGCTTCACAATCTGTCCTTCCAGTGAGCACTCAGGGCTGATTTCCTTCAGTATGGAGAGGTTTGATCTTCTTGCAGTCCATGGGACTCTCAAGAGTCTCCTCCAGCACCATAATTCAAAAGCATCAATTCTTCGGCGATCAGCCTTCTTTATGGTCCAGCTCTCACTTCCATACATCACTACTGGGAAAACCATAGCTTTAACTATACGAACCTTTGTTGGCAAGGTGATGTCTCTACTTCTCAAGATGCTGTCTAGGCCTGTCATCGCCTTTCTCCCAAGGAGCAGGCGTCTCTTAATTTCGTGACTGCTGTCACCATCTGCAGTGATCATTGAGCCCAAGAAAGTAAAATCTCTCACTACCTCCATTTCTTCCCCTTCTATTTGCCAGGAGGTGATGGGACCGGTGGCCATGATCTTCGTTTTTTTGATGTTGAGCTTCAGACCATATTTTGCGCTCTCCTCTTTCACCCTCATTAAAAGGTTCTTTAATTCCTCCTCACTTTCTGCCATCAAGGTTGTGTCATCTGCATATCTGAGGTTGTTGATATTTCTTCCAGCAATCTTAATTCCGGCTAGGGATTCATCCAGCCCAGCCTTTCGCATGATGAATTCTGCATATAAGTTAAATAAGCAGGGAGACAAAATACAGCCTTGTCGTACTCCTTTCCCAATTTTGAACCAATCAGTTGTTCCATATCCAGTTCTAACTGTAGCTTCTTGTCCCACATAGAGATTTCTCAGGAGACAGATGAGGTGATCTGGCACTCCCATTTCTTTAAGAACTTGCCATAGTTTGCCGTGGTCGACACAGTCAAAGGCTTTTGCATAGTCAATGAAGCAGAAGTAGATGTCTTTCTGGAACTCTCTAGCTTTCTCCATAATCCAGCGCATGTTTGCAATTTGGTCTCTGGTTCCTCTGCCTCTTCTAAATCCAGCTTGCACTTCTGGGAGTTCTCGGTCCACATACTGCTTGAGCCTTCCATGTAGAATTTTAAGCAGAACCTTGCTAGCGTGTGAAATGAGTATATATGTATAAAATGTATAAAATGAACAGCAACAAATATAAGAAAAATAGAAATTGGTCCTATTTTTCTTATATTTGTTGCTGTTCATTTTATACATTGTGAGCTGCCTTTGGGACACCATCTTGTGGAAAAGTGGGATACCAATAAATGGGTAATGACAAGATTTTGATGGTGAAATTATTCAGCAATCCACTGCCCCAATTAACCGCCTCACAACAAAATTTCTGGCTACAAGCTCCACCCTCACTAAACATAGGGTGGTATCTGACTTAAGTTATAGAGTAAACCCATTGAAATTTATGGATTTAAGTTAGTGATCATTACTAGCATTGGGTCTTCTAAATGACTGAGGCCCCATCTGCACTACACACTGAAAGCAGCATCATATCACTGTGAACTGTCATTTCTGGGAACTGTAGTTTGTTAAGTGTGCTGAGAATTACCAAAAGACCCCTATTCCCCTCACAGAGCGACGATTACCAGAGTTTTCCTGAAGAAAGAGGCTGTTAAACCACTCTGAGAATTAAAGCTTCATGAGGGGAATAGGGGGTCTTCTAACAACTCTCTTACTACCCTTTACAAACTACAATTCCCAGGATTCTTTTGACTGAAGCAATGACTGGTTTAAAGTGTTGGGACACTGCTTTAAATGAATAGCGCAGATGGGCCCAGAGTTGGATATTAGCTGCTCGTTTTGAGTACAGTGGTACCTTGGGTTAAGTACTTAATTCGTTCCAGAGGTCCGTTCTTAACCTGAAACTGTTCTTAACCTGAAGCACCACTTTAGCTAATGGGGCCTCCTGCTGCTGCCGCACCGCTGGAGCCCAATTTCTGTTCTTATCCTGAAGTGAAGTTCTTAACCTGAAGCACTATTTCTGAGTTAGCGGAAGGTGTAACCTGAAGCGTATGCAACCCGAGGTACCACTGTATAGGGTTTATGCCTCCTGACCAGCCTGCAGGGTCGGGCCAATATATTCTGCCGCCTGAGGCAAAGGACAAGATGGTGCCTCTCACCCTACTTCCACCTACAGAAGCGGACTGGACCAGAAGTTAAATCTGATTTCAGCACTAGCAACAGAACACTGTTCAATCATATTTGAAGGCAAAAGGTTAGCTGGGGATTCAAGACACGACTCTGTTCTCTCAACACTTTAGTGCTGCTTCTTGAGGCCTGACTCTACCTAATAGTAGGGCCAGGTCTACCAGCTTCCCTTGCCGACTTCCCTCACCGACGCTCCTTACTTCACTTCCCTGTCTTTTCTGCCACTTATTCTCCAGCCACCCACCTTAAATGTTCCTCTTTCACAGTCAGTTCTGTTCTCAGCATATTTATTTCCTTCAGCCTCAGTGTCTCTGCCCGCTTTCAGGACATTTTGCCCCCCGTTTTTCCCATTTTCCCAGACTGCCTCTGCATGAAGTTTTGATCCCACCCAAACTGACAACATTCTTTTCTCTCACAAAAACCGAAGTGCAAACTCTTAAAGGTCTTGGAGCAAGTCGATTGAATCAGCTCAGCTAATCAGAGTCTGAGCCTGTAGGAGAACAATACAATATAGATACCAAAAGTGGTGGCTGCTGTGCAGCAGCAGTGATGTTTATCTCTCTCTTACTGGAAGGAAATGACTAAAGGTGACCCCTTTGTTTATGCATCTGTAGGCATGAGAAGGAACCATGCACAAAGTTTGGCATGGTAAAGATATCTTCAAATCCGACCTAACACCACATCCACAAAGGGATGATGGACAACAAGAAACACTAGACTAGAAATGTGAAATTTTGACAATGATATTGCACAAACATTGCATAAATGATTAAAGAACCCTCAGGAAGGCTGATTGTACATATTGTTTTTTCTGTTCATTTTACTTAAAAACTGTCTTTTTATAAAAACAATTATTTTTCCTTATATGGAGTTTATTGTGAGCTGCCTTGAACCTGTTGTGGTCAGAAAGAAATAATGAATAATCGTAAAACCTATGAATAAAATTATAATAATACATATATAGAGAGAAGCAGGTTTGTTTTAATTTCAGCAGATATTTCTGTAAATAGTAAATAAAAAATAAAATAGATATAATCTAGTAGCAGTTATTTCTTATTTTTTATAACAGCAACAATAAAGAATTAAATCTATTAAGCACCTAAAACCAAGTGGGCGGTGTAAAAAAGACTTGAATTATTTTGAATTTAAATAAATTGATTTTTAAGGCCTGAGTAGCTTTTCACTATTTATCTTATATTGTTTTGCCAGTTATGCTTATTGAAAATTAGTTATGATTCCAACTGAATAATTTCCACATCTAAAGGACAATAATTCAGTCTTGATGCACTTTGGCAGAAGTTTCATTTAAAGGACAAGAGCGCCGAAGTCAGAAACATGTTTGTGTCTTTTTTTTTTTCATGAATAGCCCATGTCTATTCTCTATGAAATTGATGTCAAAAAAGTATTATATATTTTCTGTGGGAAATAGAAGGCTGCCCTCTACTATCCTTGTCAGGTCGTCGTATCCTTTTAATCATACTTTTCATTTCAGTACATTGAAATTTCCGTTACCAAGGACAACATCATAAATAAAAGTGTTTGTGAAATTTTTACCTGCAGCTTCCTAACTTTGTGCATTAAGCATGAGACTAGCAGAGAGGTGGTCAAATGTGAAAATTTATAATCATTTATTACGTACGGCTGAAGCGAGAAGGGAATAAAAGCGTGAAGGCATACATCTATAAACTGGAGCAGAAAAGCTTAAATGAAAAGTAAAGTGAATTTCTGTGTCTTGTCATAAAGTAATGAGAAGCTAGAGCTTTTATTCATAGCAACCCAAGATGCATTTACTCTCAATCTAGCTTTAGCAGTAAATGCTCCCCTGATGTATTGCTTCGGACTTACAAAGAAATATTTGTGCTCTACATAATCGTATAGTTAGGAGAATTACTGCACGGTTGAGAAGATTCTATAAAGGTTTATAGCTGGTGATGTTACTGTAATTTAATCGCGATGTAGCTAATGTAGTACTTTAATATCATAGGTTACTTTTTTTTATTTACCATTTATTAGTAAGTGACAGAGTCAATCATCACTACATCATAAACAAATCACAGAGAATTCTGCCGGAACCCTACAATCCCAGAATAGATGTACTGTAGCATTTTTATAGAAGCCGTTCCATAATGAGTTAACCATCAAATTATTATTTAACTGAGTAACCATGTAAGTAAGGGTTCTTGTTCTCAGTCCATTGGCCAAAGAAAACCCTGATGCGTGTTTTACTCCATGAATACAATTAGTGCTCTGTGTGGTACGAACATACCAAAACATGTTGTCCATCCATTATCAGTAATGTGGAGAGGTGCCATCTCAAGAATATTAAGCATGCTCTGGTAAAGAGGACTTCGTAGATCCCTTTCTTTTAGCATTTTGATGTGTTTTGTCAACACAGCCAATATGCTGCCTCGGTGCTAGCTGATACTCTTTTTTTAAAGCAAGGAGTAGAAAATGTACTTGAAATGTCATGGGCACTGCATTCTCTATTAGGGTGTCTTATGATGCCCCTAATACTGTCATTGACATATCCAACATAGGGACCATGCATCTGATAATATAAACTGGTACCTATTGAAATATGGACCCAGATCCATTGTGGAATATCACTTTTTTAAAAATGTACCTTTGCCATGGACATGGTTTAGGGCAGGAGTGTCAGCCCCAGTTGTGGGGTCTGAACAGCCTTCACCATCCAATTTTTTTTCTGCCCCCCCCCCATTTGTCAGTAATAGACACATGGTGGGTATGCAAATCATCCCTTGGCAATCATCAGATTGATAATTTGATGAGTTGGTGGGGGTGATAATCCCCCTTTGGATAATCTGCATGGATAAGATGTGGAGGGGGCTCTGTGTCCTGTGTGTGTGCATGGATGAGACTGTGCACATGAGAATGTGGGTTGGCTGCACCCCACTTTTGGCCCCAGCCACCGCTAGCATGTGGGTACTGTAGGCTTAGCCAAGGGAGAATGCAATTGCCAGTTTGGAGGAATGATCAGTGGTGAAGGGAAAGAAATAAGATCGAACTGTGAGGAGTCTCCTAACAATCATCAACACCCTTAACAAACTACAGTTCCCATGGGTTGTTGGGGAAAGTCATGACTGTGAAAGTGGTATAAAGGTAAAGGGACCCCTGACCGTTAGGTCCAGTCGTGGACGGCTCTGGGGTTGCGGCGCTCATCTCGCTTTCTTGGCCGAGGGAGCCGGCGTACAGCTTCCGGGTCATGTGGCCAGCATGACTAAGCCGCTTCTGGCGAACCAGAGCAGTGCATGGAAACGCTGTTTACCTTCCCGCCGGAGTGGTACCTATTTATCTACTTGCACTTTGACGTGCTTTCGAACTGCTAGGTTGTCAGGAGGTGAAAGTAGTATAATAGTGCTTTAAATGTATGGTGTGGATGTAACCTAGCAATAAAGTCACATGTGATATGGGGTTATTTCATTTTAAAACAGACACATCCTGGCGGTCTTGATAGGTCTAGCGATGCTTGTAAGGGACTGTTCAACCCTTTCCCTCTACACAATTTCCCTAAGCTAAATTACCCTCCTAAAGTTGTCATTTGTACCTCAAAGGAGCCTACAGCATAGAGTGGGAAAACATTCCAATTAATAAATTATGCATATTTGCAAATGTAATTAAAGTGGTCCAGTTACACATTTTGGTTCCGATAGGTGGTTGAGTCTTCACACGGAAAAAAATTGGGAGAGCATTCATGACAGATGTTTCAATTTTTAATTGCAGAACACCTTGGATGCTGTCCATTTTGCTTTGTTACCATAAGTTGCTTGGTGAGTTATATTTAAATTATTGTGGTAATTCGAATATTTAATAATGGAATAGGGAGTGGAGATGGTAGGGTATGAGCAGGGGTGCTAATAAGGCTCTGAAACAAAGAATAGCAGCTACTTTTACACTTCATGTGGTATTATTTGTACATACTGTGTTTGCTGTGGTAAAGACACAAAGTGTGAAGGGAAGGTGGACATCTCCAAACCATTTAACACGGATCCCAGCCAAGTTCTACTCAGAGTAGACTCATTGAAACCAATCGACCTAAGGACTAGCATTGGCTACAAGCCTATGTGTTTACTGCAAATAAATTCATTTTTTTTTCTGGGCTTTTCACATCTCTAGGCTCTAGCACTTCACTTCTTTATATACAGGGCATACTTGTATTTACTTCTGAGTTGAGAGGTGAGACCCAGAAAGAAGGTTAGTCTAAATATTTTGAAGGAGCAGTTCAGCTCTTTTAAGTAAAGGCAATATATTAAATGCCCATCAAAAGGAGCTGTAATGGGGAATCCTGGACTTCTCTGTTTTTCAGTTAAGCAGATATGCCTGCTGGGGAAGAAGAATTGAGTGGGGCGGGGGAGATGATAAGATGTTATTATTTGCAGTTCTTGTAAAAGTGAAATCACCCATGCCAATCTCCTGACAACACCTTTGCACTCTTAAAAAATAATAATCAAGCACTAGTTTACTTTTTTTAAAAAAACAAAACACTAGTATTTATGTTAAAAATGTGGTTTTTATCGCAAAGTAAAAGAAAACATTAATCTTTATATAAAAAGGGGTTCCACCCTTCTGGAAAGCTCTCTTGACTTTGCTCTGCCCCCGACAAAATGGCAGGAATAATAGACGGGGAGATAGGGGAGGAATTAAAGATGTCTCCATCTTCTCCTTATCCCTTTACTCACTAAGGTACTTGTTGTTTGCTTATATTGAGCTTTCTAATCTTGCTTTTCAATACAATGCCCAAAGTACTGTGCAATATAAGCCAACATGTAATAATTACCAAAATCAGGAAGATGATAAGACCATCTAAAACAGCAAGGGGTGAGATCAGGCCAGCATCTGTACCTGGAAAGTGACTGTAGTAAATGGATGTGTTAGGGGTGGGATTTCCATGTCTGTGTCATGGCACCTGCCTCTGGGTCCAGTATCTATACCATGCACCCTGTGAGTGAATGTGAAGGTCGCCATGCACAGTACTATTAGGGCTGCTGTACCGTGAAGTTTGGGGTTTTGGGTCTAAGGGAACAATGCCTGTGGACATTGGCTATAATTCAACACAATATACTATGGTTTTCAGTAACATCTTTGAGGAGCAAAATTAATATCTAACATGGAAAACTTTTAATGTAGAAGATATATTTTTTAATGAATAAATATTTATGTTGAGCCTCTGTATTAGAAGTCCTGTTACCACTGCACCATAGATAGATATACCTTGGAGTGCGGTGCCTGGTCCGGAAATGATAAAATGTTTTATATCTTCATCAAAAACAACATTTGATATAATTCCCCATGATCTCAGTTGTATTATTTGTGTAAATAATGTGACAAGTATTTTCCTAATCTAAGCAGGGATTTAAATAAAATAAAATAAAATATTCCATTTGACAAATGTTAAGGCAAAGCATGCCCATACACTTGTTATGGAATAAATGAGCACAATTAATTCAATGTGCATTCGTATGAAGTAATCTCTTTCTTTGTCTATCTCCCCATGCTATATGTATATAACTGTAAGTATCTTTCAGTGTAGGAAATTATTCCTCTAATAAACAGTTTTATTAGGGTTGTTAATATTGGATGCATATGTTAAAGTGGTATTTATTTGTTCATATCAATAGTTTATTTGCTAAGGGTGAAATCTTGATTTTGTATGTTTCCTTCCTGTTTTATTTTTAGTAATTGAAAAATGTAAGCATTAACGTTATAGCTGTCAACAGCTAAGAGGCTTTCAAGTCTCTTAAACTGCCTCGTTTTTAACTGATTGGCCAATTAATGCACCAATTAGAATAAATATTGTTGCAGCTTCTCAGCTCAAGTGAACTTCTTGAGGATATCTAATAAACTTTAGACAAGAAAATAATTCCTCCTTTGAGATGACATTTTAAAAGATATTTCAAAGGACAGAAGCATGGAAATAGTTTAGAACCAACAGCACAATTCACTAGTCATTTCTTAGGAGCATATTTCCTTGATGTGAATAAGAGTTTCTATGTAATGACTTCAGTTCAAGGGTGTCTACATAGCCTTGGCTTCTGTTGGGTTGTGTCCAGTACTGCCCACATTATACCTTCCTTAAGAACATAAGAACACCTCAGTAGAACAGACCAAAGGCCCATCTAGTTCAGTATCCTGTTCTCACTGTATTCAACTAGATACCTATAGGAAACCCACAAGCAGGACCCAAATATAATAATAATAATAATAATAATAATAATAATAATAATAATAATAATTTTATTATTCCACAGCTACTCTGGGCAGCTTCCAATCGAGTGTTAAAAACAATAGAGCATTAAATATTAAAAATTTCCCTAAACAGGGCTGCCTTCAGATGTCTTTTAAAGATAAGATAGCTGCTTATTTCCTTCACATCAGAAGGAACGGGCGCCACTACCGAGAAGGTCCTCTGTCTGGTTCCCTGTAACCTCACTTCTCGCAATGAGGGAACCACCAAAAGGCCCTCGGCGCTGGATCTCAGTGTCCGGGCTGAACGATGGGGGTGGAGACGCTCCTTCAGGTATACAGGACTGAGGTCGTTTAGGGCTTTAAAAGTCAGCACCAACATTTTGAATTGTGCTCGGAAACGTACTGGGAGCCAATGCAGATCTCCTCTCAGGACCGGTGTTATGTGGTCCCGGCGGCCACTCCCAGTCATCAGTCTAGCTGCCGCACTTGTGATTCCTAGCAATTGATATTCAGAAGTATACTATCTTTGACAGTGGAGGTTACTCACTGTGACCAAGAGCTGCTCCACCAGAAAGTCATGAGAATCCTCCAAAGCAGCTTCTGATACAACATCAGGGACAGCATTCAGAAATCCATAGGGGGCTGGAAGATGTTGACTGTGTGCAAGGGGCTCTTTTATATCCCAGCCACTGAAAACCTTGGCAAAGGATAGTTCTGATTAAAAATGCCTTTTAAATCTACAATGAATATACTGTTGTTGTCAGCTAACCAGTGGCATAGCATAGGTTGCCAGAGCCCGGGGCCATGAGGAGGGTGTGGAAGGGAGGGAGGCAGAGTATGCATGTGCATTCAACTGCCTTAATGGCATCCGTGTCACCAAGGAGATCACAAGTGAAGATATAGGGGGGAAAGAGTCATTCCATAGTCTGGAAAGGTCATTTCCTGGTTCGCATTGGAGAAGCCGTTTTCAATGGAGCCCAGTGTGCTGACTGGGAATTCAGCTTTCCCTTGCCTCTATATCATGAAACCCAAGAGGACACGATCACTTCCTCCCAAGGTTCTCAGTACTTCCACTTTGTCTTCAGAGGTTTTTTAGTATCAACCATCGGAGCCAACTGAGACCATCAGAGTATTGACAATCTCATTAGGATTGGTACACATGGTTCCACTGATCTGTGGTTCAGTTCCTATTTCAAGACTAAACTTAGAAGGTGGTGCTTGGAGACTGATGCTCTATCTCATGGCTTTTGGGACCGGACATGGTTCTGTCTTGTGCAATGTGCTTTTTAGATATGGAACTGTTAGGTTAGGTTATCTGGAGGGCTGCACTGAAATGTTACCAGTCTGCAGTTTTGGCTGATAAACTACCTCTAGGCTTTCCTGCAGAGGGTGGACTTGTCTTCAGTCATCCATGCATCAGCTACATCCAGACTGGATTATTGTAACAACTGAATGCCTTTGAACAGAGTCTGGAAGGTGCAGTTGGTGTAACATGCCAATTCATTAATTGATGTGCTCTGGATTAAGTGGAACTGTTCATTTTTAATTGGTAAAATGTGGTTTTAATTTTATTATTTTATATAGTTTTAAATATATATTTATTTGTATATTTATTCAGGAATTTTGTACACTGCCTTGTGATGGCAGCAGCGTTCTGAAAGGTGTTTTCGAAATCTATTAGTACTAAATAAAACCAAATACATAAATGTATTTAGGCTACATGTGGTAGTCTAGATTTTGTTTGATGCTTGAAGATCTGAACATGTAACTCCAATTGTATGTCAGCTCCATTGGTTTTCTATTTGCTTTTGAGTTCAGGTGCAGTCCTGTTCAGGTTTACTCAAATGTAAGTCCCACTGAATTCAATAGCATTTACTGTGCAAATATTGTATAATTAGGCTGCAATACTCAGAAGTAAATCCCATTGGGTTCATTGGGGCTTACTCCCTGGAAAAGACTAAGCTACAAGATTGAGGACTAAGTTACCTTAGAGACTGCTTCGTCCCAGGTAGGTCAGGAATCAAGTTCACTTCAAGAGGCCTTTCCCTGGGTGCCACCTTTGAATATTTGGTATATAAATATGACATTCAGGACATTTTCTGTAGTGGTGCAATCTTATGCTCCTGCCAATGACATTGTAGTTCAACAATCTTTCCCTGGTAAGCAGTAGAAACTCAGCTATTGGGAGGTCAGGAAGTTAGGTACCCCCTGCCTCATGAAATCTGCTACTGCCCGCAAGTGCCCTCGAGACCATTTTTAATTACAGTGGTACCTTGGTTTACAACCATAATCTGTTCCGGAGGTCTGTTTATAAACCAAAACAGGTGGTAACCCAAGGCACGCTTTCACCAATGGGGCCTCCCCCCCCCCCAAAATTGTTTGTAATAAAAAAAAAATGGGTTCTAATCCAAAAAAAGGTTGCAAACCGGGACACGCACTTCTGGGTTTGACGTGTTTGTAATCCAAAACTTATGCAAACCAAGGTACCACTGTAATTGCTTCCGTGATTTTTGGACTCCAAAACTGAAAGTTAATTTAGCTCTAGCTGCTGGATCTGTTAGGAGGGGGAATTTGCCACTGAGAGTTGAAATTAAGGATTTATCTTGGGAGGGTGTCCCAACATTTGCTAGTGTTTGCCACCCTGGGATATATAGCAAAAAGAGTGCTATACAAATATTCTAAATAAAGTAAAATGCACCAGTTCTCTCCCTACTGGAGTCTTTACTTATGTTATCTTGGCTATCACAGCTTTGGAAACCTACATTTGCCAAAATATTATGTAGTTCCTTCTGTCCTGTGCACACACAGGATTATGGTAATTCCTATTAAACTCAGCACTTTCAACTAAATGCACAAAGGATTGGTTTGCAAGAGGCACATAACACAAAGAATTAATAACTCACTGAACTGACCACTATGTTTTTTTCCCCAAGTAGGTTTTTAAAATCTTCTGCATAAAATAAACTAGCTGGTTATAAAGCTATTGCTTTGCCAGAAATCTAAGGATGTGTAAGCAGAGGCTTGAGCAGAAATAATCAAGGATGAAGTGTCTGTATAACATTATGTAAACCTACAAGGTGACATAGTATTGAAGTGATTTTTCCTTTCACTTGCAAACAAAGAAACTGGTTTGATGTTGCTGCAAAATATAGGGGGTTTAAGTGTAATTACTTTCCCTAAAAGTTCCTGCTGAACGTAGATATTGACATAGTTTGAGCTATTTTACAGAGTTGACAACTGCAGCTTACAAACTACTGCAGAATTTGTAATGTTACTTTAGTGAAGATAAACTCATTTTAAGAGCTATTGTTATGTTCTGTCTAATCAGGAATGACTCCAGTTAGTTGAAAGTCTGAGCTAATGCACAAGGTGCGCCTTGTGTGGAAATACCCATTGGATCAATGAAACTGATCATTGGAGGGCTATGATCCTGTAGGTACCCAGTTGCCCTATCAATACAGCTCAGTATCTACCAGCTTCTAATCTACAGCAAAGCCAGGGAATTTGTGATCCTCTGAATGCTGGACTCCAAGTCCAGCAAGCATAGTCAGTGGTCAGAGATTATGGGAGTTGTAGTCCAGCATCATCTGGAGGTCGACAGGTTCCTTGTTCCTGTATTATGGGATCTCCAGGTTTTAAAAAGCAAATTCCCAAATGAAGGGCTCAATTCAGATGCTTCAGCTGGGAAACACCCCAAGTATAAATCCTGCTATCTCTCAGCAGAGCTGAGAAAGGCCTCTCTGGAACCCTGTAAAGTAAACAGTCAACTCAATAAGCTAGTGGTGTGGCTCAATATATGGCAACTTCCTATATGCCTATAGCTCACAGTTTTTTGAATGGCTGCATTACTGTGAGAAATTGCATTTGATAGCATTTGTCCTTCTGGGCAGTTTTGAAAGGAACAGGAGTCTCTAATACAGCATCTGAAGTAGCCAGTATGTCTTGCCCTTAAACTAGCTTTGATATACTTTTATGAAATTAACGGTTTAATTCAGTTCATGTTTACGTGAAAGCTAGACCCATTATGTTCAATCGAACTTATATCCAGTCCTAAATATGCATAGGATTGCAGCCTGAATTATCACTTTCATTGAACACAATCATACCATGACTGCACCCCTCCTCCTGCATTGGTTGCAGCAGAATTAAGCCTACACAGCCTTATTAAGCCACAGCAAATGATCTATTCAATATCTAAAATATTGCGGACTTACTGTCTATCCAGAAATATACAAACTATGCTTAAAGCAAAACTTCAATATAGAGTAATTTTTTCTATTAAAAGCTCAAAGTCATAAGGCTGAATGAAGTTTATAGTGTGTGTGTGTGTGTGTGTGTGTGTGTGTGTGTGTGTGTGTTTAATTAGCTATAACTTCAGTGCTGAAGAGTTTAGTCCTATATATGTTGATACATACATCACACTGTTTCCATAAGGCAAGGCTTACTGCCTAGAAAATGTGTTTAGGAGTGCCGTCTAAGCAAAAGCAATTTTGTCACTGACAACACAATTCACGGGAAATTTCCCTTCTACAAGGAACATACTCTGAAATGAATGGAAAGTACAGACTAATTCAGCAGTGATGCTTAATGTTGCAATTTTACACAGCTTTACTTGGGAGGAAGCCCCAGTGAATTAAGTGGAACTTAGTAAACATGTAAAGGACTGCACTGTAAGCCTTTCAACACCTTGATGCTAAACACATTGAGATCCATGAAATCAATGCACAGCATTATTTATATTATCTTTTGTGTAATTTGCTGGCTTTTGCAGAATCAGAGCCCGAAGGAGGCAACAAGAACAAATGGATGATGTGACAATACAATGTATATGAGAAATAACCATTGTGTTCTTTTGTCAGAATATGCTTTTGCTAAATATGCAGCTATAATTATGCCTGCAGGTGCAAAATAACAGTGTTATATTTGAATAGGTACACTTTTCTGCAAATGTCTAAACTTTTGCAGTGTTTCCTGAGAGTAGATGCACTTTTCTAGAATATTCTTTGGATTATTTCCTCTTGATTTTGAAGTAACTGCAAAATTCTGACAACTGCAAAAAAGAAAAAAGTGCAATAATTTGAAATTGCTTCATGGAGATTTTTAATGTGTTTTACTGGCTGTCTCTTTTTTATATTTAGGAAAAGAAAATGTGTGCAGTGTTGTGTTACAGATGGCACAGATATACGTACCAAAGAAAATAAAAGTGTCATATAATGGAAGAGAGCTGCTTAATCTGTAACAAGTATCTTTTCATGTACGTATTTATTTCAGAGTCTGTATATGAAAACCAGTAATGTTAAAATAATTGCCAAGACACATGGTTGAAATACATAAATTATTCCTAAAGAGAAATGATGAATAACCTGATTGAGTATTTTTAAGAACTATTATTATGCTATGCCTATGGTTAGCTAAATTTAGCACTGTTTCACACTTCTTGAAGACTTTATTCTGAAAGAGCATTGGGCAGTTATTAGGCAAAGACTCAAAATAAATTCAATAATGTTCCTTTTTATTTTGAAATGCCCTGTTATCTGTTTATTCTAGGAAATGCTAGTTTTTCTTGATGGGAAGTCAACCATTTTGTAAAATATTTTGCATCTGTGAAATGTGTCAATCCAGAAAATCTGTTAAGCCTTTAATGTGTGATCAGGGAGAATTCCTGTACTGTATAGAAAAACTGGCTAAATCGGATCCTAGTTTTGGCTTTAGAATATCTGAAATATGCATCACCAAAAATGTCAAGAACAGTTTGAATATATATATATATATATATATATATATATATATATATATATATCCTATATCTATTTTGAAATGCAGCAATGAAGTGCTACAATGATGTATTTGCTAACTATTTAAAAATCGAAAGGTATATTGTTGTTTTTAAAACAACCCCAGTCCAGCATGTCTGATATTTTATAATGTATGCACTAATAATTTGAATTTGATATCACATGTAGTATTCTAATTGACATTCTAGGTCTTGGATGCCATTTATGCCAAATAGTTTAGCAGTACAGGTATTGTAGGCAATGCACTCCCACGTTATCAAATAAATGCTCAAGGTACAGCTTATAATGTTGAAAAATAGAAAAATAAATTGACCTTGATGAAGTGTGTCTTCTTTTGTCTGTTCCCAGGAAAGTTTATTTCAGGTATTTCTACTGCTGAAATGATTAGAGTTAACAGCTTTTTCCCTCCATTTTATTTTACAGGGTCTCTTCATCTTCCTGATATATGGGGTGTACAACACAGAGGTAAGTCTGCTTAGAGTATCTCAAGGCTGACAGAGTGAATGAGAGAAATGACAGGTTTCTTATCTTGATAACTGAGGGACAAAGTTGGCTTTCCATATGAGTGTCCTACTGCCCTTCATGCTTGGAGTAGCTTATATGCATCCCAGCTTACCATTAAACACATACACCCTGAATAAAGGGACAGACTCATTTCTCACAGACATTGACTAATATTTTACTGCTGCTTTTAAGTTTTTGAATTCCTAGTCTCTCTCTTTAACACTTGGCTACACTCGACAGTGTTAAAACTTCCCCAAATCAGGTTGCAGTTTATATGCAGTAAAAGATGGAGTTTCTCATATTGTTTAAAAGGGGGTGGGGGTGTCATTTATATTTTCATAAAGTCTAAAGTAATAGCATTGATCAGCATGCAAATCCAGCAGGATACATTACTTGTAGCTTTTTACTATCGACTTGGGGATTTTTTTCGTTACTCCTTCATTGTTTTGTGAGAATGGCAGACAGCCTTCTGCAAGTTGATTTGATCATCTCTGTTTGCAGATAAAAGAGCAGAGTTAAACCTTTCATTGCTAATCAGCCGGAGAAGTTACTTTTGAAATGCATAAGAGATTGCATAGATTCAAGATTGCACATTTTCAGCTCCTAGATATCTTTAGGATCAAAAATTTAAATTATTTCTAATGTTATTTAACTAAAGCTGGTAGATTTTTTTTTTTTTGGGGGGGGGGGGAGAATAACTTTCAGCCAAATGTAAGTCCCACTGAATTCAACAGGACTTACTCCCAACTAATATATGCATAGAAGCTTAATTGCAACCATTGCTCAGCGTAACAAAAATCTGTAAGCTGTTTACGTTAAAACAGTAAAAATGTAACATTCAATAAAATTTCCTAAATAGGAGATAGAAACAAAATGCAACCGTATAATACCACAAATAAAACTAACCAGTATATAAAAATAAAAATAACCCAGAACTAAAGAGTTGGAGACCAGGAAAGTTTGGGTAAATTAATATGTACTTAAGAGGTTTTTAAAGGTCATTAGTGTATTCTTATGAATTTCATGAAGGGGGGCACTGCAGAAGGTGGATACTATTACTGAGAAGGCCTGCATCTGTGTTTTCATGGAACAACCAGCATAGTCTTCTTGGATGATCTCAAAGATTGTCTTGGTCTGTACCAGAGGATCTTGGTCCCAAGCTGTTTAGGGCTTTAAATGTCAATCACAAAACCTTGCACTGGGCTGCCAGTGCAGATCTTTCAACATCAGTATAATATGTGTCAATCTGGGTGTCCTGCTAACTATAACAGCAGCTGGACTTTGCACAGCTTTTGAACTGGGCACGAGAACACCCCACAAACTGCACATTATGGTAGTCTAATTGAGAGATTATCAATAGTATGGACAATCACAGCAAGAATATCTCTGTTCAGGAACTGGAACAGTTGACAACACACCAACCAAAGTTGGTAAAATTCACCTGGACGTGTAGTGGCAGCAGTGGATCTAGAAGCATCTGCCAAACTACACACCTCCTCCTTCAGAGAGAGTGCATCTTTTCACAACCCAGTTCCACACCTGGGATCCACCCATCCATAAGGTCTTGTCAGGACTCAGTAGCAATGTATTAGCTACCATCCAGCCCATGGCTATGTCCAGGCATGCAAAAGCTCTCCTAATCTGGATACAGCAATACAGAGAAACAGAGCTGGGTATCATCAGCATTCTGGTGCCACCCTGGCAGCTTCATATAGTTATTAAGTAGCATTTGGAATAAAATCATGCTCTGGTGCCCTGTAGTTAAATTGTCAGGAGGCACAGTCTTTCAATAGTACTCTCATGAACTGATGCCAGGAGTAGGAGCGAAACCACTACCCCTAATCACCAACTCAGAGGCAGTCAGGAGGACATTCAATAGGAGAATCAGTAGGGTTGCGTTCCCCCATCCATCTGAAGAAAATCTATCAGGGTGGCCAGAGCTGATTAGGTCCTAAAATGGGTGGAACCCAGACTGAAATGGGTCGAGATAATAAGTTTCAAGAGCTTATGCCGCTGAACCTCCAGCAACCTAGATTCTTTTTTTCAGGAGTGGCCACACCAACTCCTTCAAGGCACAGGGGAACATTCCATTACACTTAAGTGCAAAAAGTTTATTATATGTACCATATTTAGCAGCCAGCAGTGTTATCAACTTGAACTAGAATCTCTGGATTAGATTTTGATATCATTGCTGGTTAATGACAGAAGCCAGTGCAGAAGAGTTTTATTTATTGAAGGTATTTATATACTATGTTCCAGGCAGACCTCACAAAAGTGGCTTACATTAAATTATAAGAACGATAAGTATCAATAACAGTTATGCAATAAAAAATACACATGGGGAAAAGAAACATTTTTGTGTTTCTGCTGCTTCTACCCTGTGTTAAGGGCAAAATGGTTCTGCAGAAGTTTGGGAGGTGGGGACCACTATTTGCTAGATGGTGTCATCATCTCACCAAACTGTTTCTATTTCTTCGCTCCTTCCCTTGGGGCAAGCCTTCCTGTTTATAAGTAATGTGATTAAATATAGATATCTGTGCCTGAACCATAGTCAGAAATGTTATGAGGGGGACTAAGGTTCCATGGGATGGTGTGCAGAACATGCAGAATCTGAATACAAAATATCCAGAATCTAAATACAGGTAGCCAGTAGCCTAATAGATTACAGGCTATTTAATAACACTATATTCAGTTTTATAACATCAAAAACTTCATCACTGCTGTTCTGCTACTGAAGTAGACTGCTTGTGCAACAGAACTTTTCCCTCCCCTCCTCTCTTCTGCAGCCTCATGTGCACCCTAAAAATCTGCTTCAGATGACTGTCCCTCTGGAGCAGATATTGGGGTCTCACAGAGAGAGGAAGCGTAAGTCTCATTGCTTGAGTAATGCCCGTGCTTTGTACTCAGCTGCCAGAATACCGAAAGGCAGGATTCTGTGTCCATGTCTCCCCATCCCATATCTCCATAAGGGCTAGAAACTTATTAAAATGACCACAAATACAGAGCATCACACCAGAAAATGTTGACCCTGTGGCTATGGTGCAGAAAGAGTAATATAAATATTTATATGTGATCTGAGCATGAATATACATCCAAATTTTTTGAATATCAGATCTGACACAGTCTTTCATATGCCCCACATTCTTTCATACGCTTTTGTCTATAAAATTTCAAGATCTGAAAAATGCAATCACGTGAGTTTTGCTTGGCTGTGCAGATGATTAGAACATCTATCTATCTATCTATCTATCTATCTATCTATCTATCATCTATCATCTATCTATCTATCTATCTATCTATCTATCTATCTATCTACTGTATCATCTATAAGAGTAACAACAAAGACTGAGTATTAAAAATTCATAATGAAAAGTACTCCCTCCCATAAATGAATTGGGAATAATTTTGACACAGCTATTTGGTGGTATGATGAGTGTTTAACACTTTAGAATTCAAGCACTTTCATAATTATGAAGACAGATACTTCTCGGTCTATCAAATAATTGTGTTAAAATTGTTTTTAACGATTTCCTGGTGACATGTTCAAGCGTGAAACATTGGGAGTTGGTATCCTTTAGTAAAGATTGTTGATACCTACCTCAGATCTGTGTTGTCACTTTGTTGCCATTTCCCCTAATTTTACAGATGTTTAATTTGAAAGTGAAGAAGGATAAGCATATTATTTGCACAACTTGCCTCCACTCCCATCTATTGTAAAGGAAGAAATGGCACCGTGAAACTGTATTAACAGTGAACCCTATTTGAGGATTGAGCCAGAATAATTTACATTGCAACCCTATGCATGACAACTCAGAAGCCAGTGAGCATAGGATTTCAGCCTTGCTGTTTTAAAACTGCAGAACAGCTGGAAATGGAGCCTATAGATTCCCCCCCCTTTTAAACCCTATTTTCATTATCTATGCAACTGTGCCATATGCACTGGGGGTGGGGGAACCTGGCATATCTTGCTAAAGGGTTTTAATTTTCAAAATGGACACGGCATGCTATGCTATATGCAGTTGTCTCCAAAGAAAAAGATGGATGCAATTCATCTGTTGACTATGGATTTTCACATCTCATATATTTTATTTAAAGAAGCGTGTTTGCAGACTTGATTTGGAGAACCTAAGTGGCAGGGAACTAAGGGAACGCCTTGGTTTCCACCAGGTGCAGCGGAACGCGGGAGATTTCACAACTTCCACTGGCTATCTGATCTATTGCTCCATTCTGGCCTTGCGGGCAGGAAGCATTTCCCGGTATCCCTTTGAACCCGCGGGCAGCCTTTTCAACATTCAAGCCGATATCTGGCTTACTAAACAGCCGCGAGCGACGAAAGGTTCGCCTTCTCCATTTGGTTCGCCCGCCCCGCCATTCATTCTTTATAGCTGAAATCCAGAGCTGAAATCGCACCAGGCGCACACTTTTATTGGGGGGTGGGGTGTACGTAGGTCCCACTGAAACCAGCGGGGCTTAACTTTTACCATGGCAGGGATCAGAACCCAATAGGTCCCCACCCCCGAATGTGGACCCATTGCCCCAATCTGTACAGTATTATCTAGACGCGTCAACTCGCGTGTGCGCGCGTACACACGATACTGAAACTGTGCTTATGTGACCTACGCAGCCCCGTGCCCATTGACACTCCCACTGCGACCCACAGAGAAACAACTGTTATTTATTCTGGTGGGGGGCTGAGGGGGGCACTGGCTGGTCCCCGTGCCTCTTCTGAGTAGGTGCCCGGCGGGAAACGCGGCCCGACCGTGAGGTAATGCGCGCGAGGGAGGAGGGGGGGGCGGGAAAGGAGCGCAAGGAAGAGAGACGCGCAAGGGGGTCCCACTCGCGCCTGCGCCCTTCCCGCCTTCCCCACCGCCGGCGCCGCCGCGGCTGCTACCCTGACTGGGCAATCTTTCCCGGCATGCCCCGCGTGGCGCATGGGCAGTGCGGGGCCTTTCCAGCGAGGGGGGGGGCGGCTCTGCTAATTCCATTGTGGAGCGGAGACGGCGATATTTTTAACTGGAGGCGGCGGAGAAAGCGGAGGCGGCGAGGCTGGGCCGGGTGGGGCCGAGCGGCGGACGCGAAGGAAGACGAAGAAGAAGGATGCTCCGGGCGGCGAGCGGGCGCTGAGGAGCGGCGGCGAGGGAGAGAGAGGGCCGGGCCGGCCAGCCGGGCAGCCGGGTGAGTGACTGCAAAGCGAGCGGGGTCTTGCGGCAAGAGCCGCCCCCGAGGGCCGCGCCTCCCCTTCGTCGCCTTCGCCCTCTTTTCCTCCTCCGCTGCTCCTTTTTCCCGGCCCCGAGGGGGACATGAAGCTCGGCAGCGGCTTCCTGGGAGGCGGCGGCGGCGGCGGCTCTTCTTCCTCCTCCTCCTCCTCCTCCTCCTCCTCCAAGAGGGCGGCGATGGAGCCCACCTTCCCCCCCAGCATGGTCATGTTCAACCACCGCCTGCCGCCCGTCACCAGCTTCACCCGGCCAGCCGCGCCCCCGCAGCATTGCGGGCTGGCTTTGGCCTCCGCCTCGTCCGCCAACTCATCGTCCTCGTCCGCCGCCGCCTCGTCGTCGTCGTCGTCTTCTTCCTCCTCCTCCTCTTCCACCGCGACCACCGTAACTGCCGCCGAGCCCCCCGCCCCCCCGCCGCCGCCTCCTCCCCCTCCTCACCCTCAGGGCATGACTTTCAAGAAAGAGCCGGCGGGGGGCTTCCCTCTCACGGCCTCCTCGTCGTCGTCCCAGCGGGGCTCCTGGGGCTTCTTCCACTCGCTCATGAATATCAAGCAGGAGAAGCCCAGCGACCAGGAGGAAGAGGAGCAGCAGCAGCAGCAGCAACAACAACACCACCACCATCACCACCACCACCACTATGGGGGCCTCTTTGGGATAGCCGGGGAAGAGAGGCACCCCAACCTTGTAGGCGGCGGAAGCGGAGTGGAAGGGGCCAGCCAGAGCGTGATCCAAGACCTCAGCCTCTTCCACCACCTGCACCATCACCCCCACAGAGGAGACTTGCTGCTGGGCATCCGAGGTGGAGGCGGCGAGGTGGGTGTTGGTGGCTCGGACGAGCCCAAGCTTGACGCCCAGGCCAGGAAGATGAAGAGGCCAAAGTCGGAATCTCAGGGAATCAAAGCCAAGAGGAAGCCGAGCGTTTCGTCCAAGCCCCTTGCGGCGGGAGATGGAGAAGCTGCCATGCTGTCCCCTAGCCAGAAACCTCATGTCTGTGAGCACTGCAGCGCTGCTTTCAGGAGCTCCTACCACCTGCGCAGGCATGTGCTTATCCATACCGGCGAGAGGCCTTTCCAGTGTAGCCAGTGCAACATGGGTTTCATTCAGAAGTATTTGCTGCAGAGGCACGAAAAGATCCACAGCAGGGAGAAGCCGTTTGGGTGCGACCAGTGCAGTATGAAGTTCATCCAGAAGTATCACATGGAGAGGCACAAGAGGACGCACAGCGGAGAAAAGCCATACAAATGTGAAACCTGCCAGCAGTATTTTTCAAGGACTGATAGACTGTTGAAGCACAGACGTACATGTGGAGAAGCCATAGGGAAAGCAGGTGCTGGAATGGATCCTGGGCCATCAAACCATAGCATGGGCAACTTGTCTATGTTGTCTCAGGGAAATACAGGTTCGTCAAGGAGAAAAAGCAAAGCAAAATGTGTATCCACTGAAAACAAAGAGCATAAGCCTACTCATAAAGTATCTGACTCTCAGATTGCATCTAATATGACCTTGCAGAATTATGCGGTGGAGATTCCTATAGTGTCTTCCAGTGGTGGCTTAATTGGCACTGGGATAGAAGAACTGCAGAAAAAGGTGCCAAAATTAGTCTTTAAAAAAGGAAACAGGAAAGGTACAGACAAGAGTTTTCTTAACTTTGTGTCACCATTACCAGACCTTCTTGGTCAAAAACAGTTGTCTGGAAAACCAAGTGGCTCTCTTGGCATAGTCGCAAATACCAGTGTGGATGCTATTGGCCTCCTTCAAGCTGCAAATAGTAAACCAGGTCAAATAAGTAGCAATTATGACGATGCCATGCAATTTTCAAAGAAAAGAAGATACTTGCAAACTGCCAGCAGTAACAGTGCCTTTTCTATAAATGTTGGGCATATGGCCTCCCAACCGTCTGTAATACAGTCTGCAGGTGTGAGTGTTATGGACAGTGAAACCCCGTTATCTCTTATTGATTCATCATCTCTAAATGCTGACATCAAATCTTGCCACGATAAGTCTGGCATTCCTGATGAAGTCTTGCAAAGTCTTTTAGAGCAGTACTCTCACAAATCAGAAGGCCAGAAGGAAGATCCCTTCAGCATTACTGAACAGCGTGTGGACTTACATGCCTCAGGAGAACATACAGAGATGGTTCAAGAGGAGAACTTGAGCCCCAGCTCCCAAACAGCTTCAAATGACAAAGCAAACATGTTGCAAGAATACTCAAAATACCTCCAGCATGCTTTTGAAAGAACAACTAATAGCACTGGTTTTGCTTTTGGACCCAGTTTCCAATTTGTAAGTTTGTCTTCAAGCCTTCATAACCATACTTTGTTTCAAGACAAACAAATATACACTACATCTCCACTTGAGTGTGGTTTCAGCCAATCTGTTACCTCAGTGTTGCCATCTGCATTGTCAAAGCCTCCTTTTGGGATGTTGCTTGGATCTCAGCCAGGTTTTTATTTATCTGCTTTGGAAGCAACACATCAACAGTTGACTCCTTCACAAGAACTAGATGATCTGATAGACTCCCAGAAGAACATAGACACTTCATCAGGCTATCAGTCCACACCTCAAAAATTGAATAGCCAGAAGGAACAAAAAAATCTAGAATCTTCACCAAGCTTTCCACTTCCTTCTCAGGAACTAGCTAACCAGATAGATCCCCAGAAGGACCTAGAGCATCGAGCAACATACCAGATAGAGACCTTTGCACAAGCATTTGGTTCTCAGTTTAAGACGGGCAGCAGGGTGCCAATGACTTTCATTGCTAACTCTAATGGGGAAGTGGACCATAGAGTAAGGACTTCAGTGTCAGATTTCTCAGGGTATACAAATATAATGTCTGATGTAAGTGAGCCATGTAGTACAAGAGTAAAGACCCCAACTAGCCAAAGTTATAGGTAAAGTTCCAAGTATGACTAGGCTTGGGGGTGGTCTTAATGTATTAGTTTTATTTTGATAACACTGCCATTGGAATGTTTCTACACGATCCTAATACAAATAATGTAACACGCCCTTTCAATGCAACTTTTCATATTTAGTTTTTGTTAAAGTAATTTTAGATCAGTTTGTATTATGGTTTTTAAATCAGATTAATAGACTTGATACTTCACTTTTTTGTTGTTGTTCATGTGACAGTGTTTAGCAATCAAACTTACCTATTTAGATTGTCAGGGAATAGCCCAAAAAGTTGAAAATGCAAAAAAGGGAAAAAACGAAAGAAAAAAACACACAAAAAACCTTTGTTCCTAGGATTAAGGTTTATTTTAATTGCTTTACTCTCAGGAAAATGTAATGAAGCAAGGGGATTCTGTGCACTGTTGGTGTATTGGAGTTTCCAATTTACAAATAAGTGGCAAATCTACTTCACCATTTAACAAAGGGATTTTAAGACATCAGAAATTGCTGTCTCATATCTGGGTGATACAAAAATTCTGAGAACTTAGCTACCTACAGCTTGTTATAGTTGTTAACATACTTCTTTATTTCTTCTTCTAGATGATGATACTCATTCCAGACTGGTGGGATAGTCTCAGATCCTTGGTATAAGCCTGGAATGATAGCTTTAATAATAACAATAATGTCCACCCCATTTTCCCCTGAAGGCTGTGATTTTATAAAGAGATTTTAGCGGCATAATCCTCAAGAAGAGTTTTAAAGTGCCATTTTGATGTCATTGGAACCCCAATTTGAAATTGCAGTCTTAATTTATATACTTTTTGGGAATGCATTATTTATTAAATACGGGGGTTTTTTAATAAAAAAAATGTCCCCAATTGGCTACCAATCCCTCTCTTCCCCCTACTTAAATATTCCTGTTTAGTGTCTTGGGTCTTTTTCCTTTTTCATCCATTTTCAATGCCAAGCTCACCCTCCATGGTTTGTGATCCTTTCCAAGTTCCTTTTAGCTCAACAGCTGGAATTTTAGAAGATTTACATTCCAGAAGATTGCATAACTTATTATGTGTTTTCCGATGTCTTGTGGCATCAAAAGTTGAACAATTTTTAAAAGGCGAATGCTCCTATTTTAGAAGGCCATAAAGGTTTCCTTAGAAGATACGATAAGAAAAAAAAAACTCAGTTGTACATAAAGAGGTCCTCCAAAGTGCATTGGGATCTACTAGCTTAGTCAACCATGCCCACATGCAGTCTTGAGTATTTTGGGGGGTGGGGGTGGGGTTAAGATTACATGTGGCTAAATGATGTGTAGAAGGACAATGAGGTTGGCCTAAATGTATGAACCATGTGACCAATATGTACGTGGTTTATTGTAACCAGAATCTCAAAGGAATTGTTGCTCAAATTCATGTATATTTTGTGGTACATTATTTATGATATGTGAATCTTGATTAGAGCCTGTGGAGCCACGGAAACCTATAGAGAACTTTGTGGCTATTTTAAAAACTGCTAAAAAGCAGTTGCACTGCCCAGAACCACTTTTTTTTTTGCAGATGTATTTTTTTTCCTAATTAGTTTTTTTAATGTAATTTTGGTGATGTTTCCACAGATTTTTAAAAATGTACTTTTGGTGATGTTTCTGTCTTGCGTACTTTCTGAAGGCAGAAAAGTACCAGTGGTTGTTTGCAGTCTTATTGTGTAATTGGCCTTTTGCAGGCTTCCATGTATAATAAAGTAATTAACATTGTACAAGTGTAAAACACTTCTGTTACGAAGATGGTGTTAAAAGAACTATGAATTCTTAAATTGTTACAAAATGTTAAAACATACCAGTTCTCTCTTCCCCCTACCCACCAAATCAACCTGAACACTATTTCACCAAATGAACCACCACATTTATTACTAATGCATAATTAATTAAATCCCACTTATTAAAACTTGATATGTACTTGATTATGTATTTTCCATTCTTCAAAATAGTGCTGTTAATTTTCCCTGCCATCTAGGCATAGAGCACAACTTATCAAGGGATGGAGTGTACTTTAACCACTGTGTTGTTCTACTATGGGTTTTTTAATTTGGTTTTTAAGTATTTTGTTCCACAGCGGTTATGGTTTTATTTTCTTTTATATTGTGTATACTGGATAGTGTGTATGTTCTGGGATTGTTTGCTTTAGACTGTGACCAATTAAAAATGCTATTCACAAAAATCTAAGGAAAGAAGATGTTGTATTATCTATCCAGTTACACCTCTGGCTTTGTTAAGAAAATTCCGTAAAATGTTTTTAAACTAAATTGCTGGAACAATAGAAGGATAACTTGCTTGCTTTTAAAGGTATTTTTATTGTAAAACTTCTTTAGGTGAACAATAAAAACACTCTTTTCGTTACTTTGAGATTTAAATTTTTTTTGGTATTCTGTGATGTCTGGGTTGGAAATTTTCTATTTGATGATGTTATTTTGAATTAATGACAGGTTAAATCCAACTTCTGTCCACACAACAAAACTTCCTTTTCTACTCCCTGTACCGACCCCAAATCTGCTCTGGAGGTTTGGGGGCACCCCAGAGCAGATTTGGTATAGGGGCAGGAGAGGGAGGGGAAATTCTGTTGTGTGAGCAAAAGCTATTCTGCTCACACAGTGACTTAGTTGGGAAGAAACCTAGATCAGTTCTGGCTCCATGGGAACCTGTTGAAAGTTGGGGTCTAAATTGTGGGGTTCTTCATTTGAATCTTAAGTTGGATCTTTAAGCATGTGCAACTAGGTGAAGTGGACGTACAACCTTTCTCAGATCCAGCAACACAGAATCTACTTTTAAAATGTAAAATCCCAGAAATAGGCAGGGAAGTGAAGAGCTAGATTCAGTTCCACTTGCTTCCCCAGACCCACCATAAAGCTCTTAGTTCTTAAAAAGAGATTCCATGTCTGCAGCTTCAACTGTTTGGTGCATGCTTCCATTGGATTGGTGTGCACAGGTTTAATGCCCAAATCAAGAATGATGCAACTGGTTATATATGCTCAAGAGATATTGGACTTCTGTTTCTCAAATACACTGGGGATTTTTTTTAAAAGTTGTTTGTGATCCATGATATGGGAAGGGGGTCTACTGCAAAAAGTTATTCCAAGCCTTTTTTGGTATGCCTAAAGTAGTACTTACTATCCCACCCAGTTTGCTTTAGTCTGTAAATAATAATAATAATAATAATAATAATAATAATAATAATAATAATAATGCTTTTAAAGTGCTTCACATATAGTATCTTGTACTCTCTAAAAACAACCCTCAAGGTTAGGTCAGCGTTATATTTTTATTCAAAAATATATCCCACCTTTCCATTAAAAACGCTCAAGGTGGTTCCTATAAAATATTAAAGCGATAAAACAACAAAAGAAACTTACTTTTGTATCATGTGACATACAGAAGTAAGATTTGAACTGGGGATTCCATGCTCGATCTTGGTCACTAAAATTACATCAGAGTGAAATGTTTTCTGAAAAGACTTACTTCCAGAAGCTAGAGTGGCTTAAAGTATTTTTTCTTCAGTGTGTTTGAAGTAAAGATTGTAAGTCTGGTTGCAAAAATGGCAAATGATTGCATTATCACAATCAGTGTATCCTCCAAATTCATATAAATGACTACTTCCCAGCTGTTCAGTTGTATTTCAGGATGAAGAGCTGAGCAGAGAACAAAAACAAAGTTTTAGAAGAAGAAGATTCACAAGGCTTTTGTAAGGAGCGAAAACAAGTTTATCTGAGCTTTTGAAGAAGACCTTTTCAATAGTTATTTCTCTTCTTTCCCATTCTGTCCCATTTAGAAGATAGACTAGCTGCAGCCTAACTTTCCAGCTATAGGTGGAACTAATAACTCCACAGTCTAATAACTTCACTGCACTGCTTTGTGCTTTGCTCAAAAAGTACCAGAATCAAGGGCAGAATTGCTTTAAATATTTGGACGCTACCTGAAGAGTATATAAATTAGAATAGGCTGGAAAGTAATCTAGTGTGTTCTGCCCTGAGTGAGGTTTAACATTCATTGTTTTACTGGATTTTAGCATCAGCAACCTGGTTGGTTTAAAAAAGGGCAGTCTGTAAGCAACCCAAATTGGAAATGACCTCCTAGGGCCATCAGAGAAGCTGGCCTAAACTAAAATGGTTGTTAGCATTTTCGCCCTTGAATGCTAAGAAAGCAGCTTATAAGAAGGCTATGACTGGCCCAACCAGTGGTCTATTCCATGGGTAGGCAAACTAAGGCCCGGGGGCCGGATCCGGCCCAATTGCCTTCTCAATCCAGTCCGCAGACAGTCCGGGAATCGGCATGTTTTTACATGAGTAGAATATGCGTGTTTATTTAAAATGCATCTCTGGGTTATTTGTGGGGCATAGGAATTCGTTCACCCCCCCCCCCCAATATAGTCCGGCCCCCGAACAAGGTCTGAGAAACAGTGGACCAGCCCCCTGCTGAAAAAGTTGACTGACCCATGGCTATTCTAATGAAGCAGTGTCTGCCAGTGGAAAAACAGATTTCTTTGTGAGCTTCACAGGTAGACCATGGTGACAATATCTATCTGGGATTCCAAAGTATTCAGTGCCTGAAAACTGGATTGCATCTCTGGCTGTGCCAATTAGGATCTTCCATGTATCCATCCGTTCCCCTTTAAAAGCTCTCTGTGTTAGATGACATTGCAACATCTAGTGGCAGTGAGTTCCTTGGTATGATTAATCACCTTCAGCCAACGACTCTGGCTTTTTATATTTTGAGAGTCTGAATAATTGTTCCCCTATTCACTGTGCGGGTTCACAAGGCATATATCCAGTCACCAGATTAATTTTAGTTGCTCCAGCTTCACTGTGCAATATTCTTAATGCAGGCGCACAAAGACCTAATAATCATCCCTTGTAGTGTTATACAGTTTGTTTCATCAATTTATTTACTTGTTCTAATCAAGGCAGAATGCTGAAAATGATACAGGGTAAGTTGGAAATGGACCAAAACTTTGTGTAAATGTTTTTAAAGGTTTATGTTTTGTTTTAATATTATTTAAGAGAGCTTGTATGCCACTTAATTGTAACTAAAATCTCTAAGCAGTTTACCAAAATAGTTGTAACTTTAACTTTTAAAACCAAGCAGTCCGTGCTGTTGTTCAAAGTGAATGATAGTTTCTTTTCTGACTTCTTTTCCATCTTCTTGGTCTTCCTTCTCTAACTCCCCTTCTATATATTGCAGCATAAAAATGCTTCACCTGAGTATTCTTAATTAAAAATTTGGATTTAATATCAATTCCGCGTGATATTAGCCTAGGGGGATTTTAGCTCCGTTACTCATCCCCTGAAAGGTTAGAACCTCTCGTTTTTATGAGATTGCAATCAATTTCTGAGCAGATGAGTTCAAATCTGACTTTTGCAGAGACTCGGGATACATTTGTGCACTGGAGAATGTATTTTTATTTCCATCTTCATTACTATTCAAATCAATTTATTTTTAGTGGTACATGGTAAGCTCAATAAGAATGTTAAAAGGCCACATATTTTTGCACTATTATGCAGGTGCAGCTAAAGCTTTATGTGGTGAGCTGAAAGCCTGAGTTTCTTCTCATTATAGTGTAAGAAAATCTCCAGTGGAAGCGTGTTGAACAAGATTGTCTCTAAGGTCTTGGTTGGCAACTAATTTTTAACCTACTGGCTCACTCCCTTTGGAGACCAGAGAGAGGCAAAAGTTAACCATTTTCTTCCCAGGCTGACCAACGAAGGTGGTCTTGGCAGTGAGTGAATCATTTGCTGTGAGATCCAAGCAAGGGATGGCCTTTGAACGACTGAGACTCTTAAGGGGGAGAGCCAGGATGCATCTCCATTCCAGTTGCTGGAAATTGCAGGTGAGGGTACTATTCTGCTCAGGTTCTGCTTGCAGGCATCCCATGACTACTGCGAGAACAGAGCGCTTTTTGGCCTGATGTAGAAGGCCGCCTCTTTTACGTTACACTTGTAAATGAGAGAAAGCGACCGATGCAGCTGTAGGGAGAGATGGGGAGGCACATGCAGATATGTATGTGTGGAGCTGGCTGGACTTCTTGCTTAGACACACTAAAAGTGTAGATCTGCTGGGTGATATAATAATAATAATAATAATAATAATAATAATAATAATAATAATAATAATTTATACCCCACCCATCTGGCTGGGTTTCCCCAGCCACTCTGGGCGGCTTCCAACAAAACACTAAAATACAATAAGCTATTAAACATTAAAAGCTTCCCTAAACAGGGCTGCCTTTAGATGTCTTCTAAAAGTTTGGTAGTCATTTTTCTCTTTGACATCTGGTGGGAGGGCGTTGCACAGGGCGGGTGCCACTACCGAGAAGGCCCTCTGCCTGGTTCCTCTGTTGTGATTGTTCCTCAATAAAGTAAACTTTTACGATCCTAGCAGGGTTAATCTGCATGCAAAATTTTCCCTAGGCACTGGATAGCTCAGTTGATTAGAGCATGGTGTCAAGGTCACAGGTTTGATCCCCATATCAGACAGTTGCATATTCCTGCACTGGACATTTTAAAACAGAGGTTGGATGGCCATCTGTCATGGACGTTTTGGTTGAGATTCCTGCATTGCAGAGGGGTTGGACTAGATCAGCCTTTCTCAACCTGTGGGTCCCCAGATGTTGTTGAACTACTACTCCCATCACCCTAGCTAGCAAGGCCAGAGCTCAGGGATGATGGGAGTTGTAGTCCAACAACATCTGGGTCGAGAATCGCAGGACTAGATGATCCTCAGGGCCCCTTCCAACTCTACAATTCAGCGATTGATTCAATGATCAGTATCATTGGCTAGATTAGGTAATGTTTTGAGTTTCGTTTCCTTCAATACAGGGAGCCCTTGGGCAAAGTGCTTCCTGGAGAGCCACTTCATCAGTGGATCCCAGTGGGCAGCAGCAGTGTTCTCGGAGTTGCATCAGGAGCAGTGTTGGAGATTAAAATGGTGGCTGCACCTAGCTGCCTAGCACTGCACAGAGAGCAGGTCTAGATGTTGTTGTTGTTTAGTTGTTTAGTCGTGTCCCACTCTTTGTGACCCCATGGAACAGAGCACGCCAGGCCCTCCTCTCTTTCACTGCCTCCCGCAGTTTGGTCAAACGCATGTTTGTATCTTCGAGAACACTGTCCAACCATCTCGTCCTCTGTTGTCCCCTTCTCCTTGTGCCCTCCATCTTTCCCAACATCAGGGTCTTTTCCAGGGAGTCTTTTCTTCTCATGAGGTGGCCAAAGTTTTGGAGCCTCAGCTTCAGGATCTGTCCTTCCAGTGAGCACTCAGGGCTGATTTCCTTAAGAATGGATAGGTTTGATCTTCTTGCAGTCCATGGGACTCTCAAGAGTCTCCTCCAGCACCATAATTCATCAATTCTTCGGCGATCAGCCTTCTTTATGGTCCACCTCTCACTTCCATACATCACTACTGGGAAAACCATGGCTTTAACTATACGTACCTTTGTTGGCAAGGTGATGTGTCTGCTTTTTAAGATGTTGTCTAGGTTTGTCATTGCTTTTCTCCCAAGAAGCAGGCGTCTTTTAATTTAGTGACTGCTGTCACCATCTGCAATGATCATGGAGCCCAAGAAAGTAAAATTTCTCACTGCCTCCATTTCTTCCCCTTCTATTTGCCAGGAGGTGATGGGCCCAGTGGCCATGATCTTCGTTTTTTTGATGTTGAGCTTCAGACCATATTTTGCGCTCTCCTCTTTCACCCTCTTTAAAAGGTTCTTTAATTCCTCCTCACTTTCTGCCATTAAGGTTGTGTCATCTGCATATGAGGTTGTTTCCATAAAGAGGGACCCAGGGTAGGCATCAGTGGTCGACTCCAGCCCAATGATGCTAAATGCTGATGTCAGCCCTATTTCAAAAGTCTGCTGGTAGTTATTTATTTATAAAAAAAATATTTATGTACCACTCTAGCATAGAAATATATCAAATCGGTTTACTGCAATATGTAGTAAAACCATACAGAAAAACTTGCAAAAGAATTAAAAACAAGCAACAGTAGACTGTTGTGGGCGATGTACTCTTAATTGCTTGCACAGGCTTGGCGGAATAGAAAAGTTTTCAGCAGGCGTTGAAATGTTGGCATGGAAGGTGCCTACTGAATCTCTCCTGGCAGGGTGTCCCATAGGACCGGCTTAGTTTCTCTTGTAAAATGAGCCTCACCAACTCTGGGACAGAGGCTCCCGCAGATGATCTCAATGATCAAACTGGGATATAAGGGTTCAGGCACACTTTGCAAGAGTGGTTTGCACGTTCAGCTAGTTAAACCTTATTTTCACAACACTGAACTAGACTGGAATGTGTTTCCATATTTGCAAGCGAAGAGAGATTAGTCGCTTACTTCTAAAGCTGAACCATGGCTGCTGTTAACAGTGAAATAAAAATTTCCCTGTTCTCAGACTGATTTTGTATATTGTATACTTGATACTTCTCTATAAAAGTAAAACCTATGGAGAATGGTGTGTGTGAGAGAGTTTGGAGAATGTAAAAACCCTCCCCTTACTCTAATCATATAGATGACAGGAACAGTTTCATGTGATTTTTGTAATTTTAATTTCGTCTCCCCTGAATGTAATTTAAAATTTTATACTCACAACTGTTTTGGTCATTAGTATTCTTTTCTTTGAATCTAAAGTGTAACGGTCTTTCTATGAATGATTGTGCAGTCATGCCACAGCTGAGGTGAAGATTTAGCTTCAAATAAATCATTTCCACATTCTTGCTTAAGTGGCTATTTTAGAGTAGGGAAACACATTTTCTATTGGGATGTAATGCTGCAATTTCCTTGACCTAAGGTCTGAACAATTTTTGAGTAATGTAGGTTTAGTAGTTTAACAACAAAAAAGAAATATATATATAAATGAAAGAAGCAAAAAAAAAAAAAAAAAAAGGTAAATAAAAGTACCAAAATCTGTAGAACTAAAACCAAATGAATTAATCATCTTTTAAAAATTAGTTTGACAGATGGGAAGTTCCACACATAACTTTTTGAAAACTAGGAGCAATACAGTATGAGTCTAAGGGCCACTTACATATTAGATGTACACCTATTGTTATCAGGGAACAGCGATTCACTACAGCTGTTTACTTAGCATATTTAAAAGCATCTTAGTCCAGTCTTCGATTCCTGAATTATGATTCAACAGTGTCCAGCCAATGAGCTCTAAGGAGCACACTCATCATAGCATGAAGGCAATATGCTTTTTATTTGTTTTGATTGTATTCAGTAAAGTCCTACTCAGAGTATACCGACTGGAATTAATGAGCCTAAGTTAGTCATGTCCAATAACTTCAGTGGGTCTTCAGTGTTGATTACCACTTTCTGTTACAGCATCAGGGGCACATTGCCTCTGAACATGGAAGTTCCATTTCACTGTCATGGCTAATTGCCACAATAACCTGTTTCCTCCCCTCTGTATAACACGTGAAGAAGCATATTTTTCATTGTGGGGGAAAATAGAGTCACTATTGGTTGTAAAGGTAAAGGGACCCCTGACAATTAGGTCCAGTTGTGACTGACTCTGGGGTTGCAGCGCTCATTTCGCTTTATTGGCTGAGGGAGCCGGTGTACAGCTTCCGGGTCATGTGGCCAGCATGACTAAGCCGCTTCTGACAAACCAGAACAGCGCCACCCACGTCCATATTCTATTATAGTATTTGCCAAAATCATAATCCATTGCATAGTTGCAGCTACACATGACCAGCTGACAGTAATGTCTTGCTGGTGGGTTTCCCATAGGCATCTGGTTAGCCACTGTGGGAATATTCTATTATAGTATTTGCCAAAATCATAATCCATTGCATAGTTGCAGCTACACATGACCAGCTGACAGTAATGTCTTGCTGGTGGGTTTCCCATAGGCATCTGGTTAGCCACTGTGGGAACAAAATGCTAGACTAGATAGTACCATGGTTGCTGTGCTTATACCCTGCAGACTTTTCCTGTATGGAGCGCATAAAATGGGAAAAGAAGATAGCTATTCCCAAACACTCAAAGGACAGGTGGATGCCAACAATTCTGGGCAATTGCAATTGAACCACAAATCCCGGGCACATGTCTATCACATGTCCCCCACTGTATGGAAATGAGCACATTGCCCTTTCACACTTACTACGTTTTGCAACCAGAATTGCGTGTGAAGGAAGAAAGGGAGAAATCATTATTTTGCAACTGTTCATGTCCGTAAGGGGATGGTGTGGGGCTAGCCATTAACTAATCAAATTTCAGAATACTCTAGCATTAAATGGTGACTCTGTTTTTACTGTTTTACTCTGTGTTTACTGTTTTAACTGCTTTTGAACATAATAGACCTGCTGGATTACAGTGGTACCTCGGGTTACATACACTTGAGGCTACAGACTCCGCTAATCCAGAAATAGTGCTTCAGGTTAAGAACTTTGCTTCAGGATGAGAACAGAAATAGTGCTCCAGCGGCACAGCAGCAGCAGGAGGCCCCATTAGCTAAAGTGGTGTTTCAGGTTAAGAACAGTTTCAGGTTAAGAACGGACCTCCGGAACAAATTAAGTACTTAACCTGAGGTACCGCTGTATCTAGTCCTGCACCCTGTTCTCACAGCTAGATGCCTATGGGAAACCCACAAGCAGCACCTGAAAGCAGAAGCTCTTTCCACACTTGTGGACTCTGAGCAATTGATATAAAGTGGAATTCTGCACACAGGTCTTTTGGGATCCATCCAACCCCAAGCCGAAAACCTTTCAACAGTAACACTTTGGTGGTGAATTGCATGATGAGGTAACAAGTGATACAGAGTCCTATATGGATGAAATTTGAATGTGGAAGAGAACAGTGTGAGAGTCTGCTATTTATTGCATGTGGATTAATCTTAAAAGGAGGACACTGGTGCCGAAGTAAGTCAAGTTCAGTATCTTGATGTCAAGTAACTCTGTACTAAGAAGTGGGGAGCGGGGGGGGGGGCGGGAACAAGTTATTTGATGAGATCTATATAACTGGGGCAGCATTTTTGCAGCCACTTGACTTTGTTAGATGGAAGGAGTTGGAAGTGGTCGAAGTGATTCCACCCTAACAACAAACATAAGCAATTTGCTTGCTTTCCAAACAGCTTAAAATAAATAAATAAATAAATAGATCAAATCACTAAAACCCTTGTAATGGCTGTCAGACAAGCTGATTATCTTTTCAGCAGTCTTTTATTAAGTTAATACCTACAGATGCTCCCTCGGCTGATGCCAACAGGTAATCTATTCTGGAAGATGCTTCAATGACTTTTGATGGCTCCTGGTTGCTGGCCACATGTACTGAACACAGAGGTTGAGTGTTTTGTCTATATGTAAGTGTGGGTGACTAGAGAGAAAAATCAGCGTAGGTAGGTAGCTAACAAAGGGAAAGGAAGTTTTAGGTTTTGTGGTTGCCTTGATGTTGCCTTGCCTTTTTTTTTTTGGAGGGGGGACTGGTGCTTTTAAAAATACTAACTATATGTCTGTTGGTTTGCCTGCTTCCCCAAGTAACTCACGTATTTGTAAAAGGCACAAGTCTCCTGTTCTTTCACCTCACGAGGAAGTTTGCCCTGTGAAAGGCAGCACCCATGAAAATTCCTTTTGTTTGGGGAACTGAGGGGGGAAACTATCAAAACTGTGCTGATTGTGAGAAGAAATACCACATAAATTATTTCTTGGAAAATGCTTAGTTACACTTAGAATTGATTAACATTTCTGTGCTTTCTTTTGTTCTCATTCAAGGGGGAATCTTTTCAAGGCACCCTATTCAGGCTAAATGTAAAACTTTCAAAATGCCTTGGCCTTGAAGAGCACAGAGATACATGAGGATGGATGCATCAGCGGAAAATGGTTTAAAAATATGTCAGTGTAAGTCCCCCACACCACCCTAGCCAAGTAGATTGTAAGTCTGCCGGTTTATCAACAAATAAAGATACAATATTGTTTAGTGCTACCTACCTCTCAAATCACAAAAGTGGTTTTTGTGAGGGCTAGACAATACGGAGCAAGAATGTATGTTTAAAGATGCATTTTTTTCGCCAGGTTTTTTCTGATGAAGAACAATGCATTGCTGTGATTTTATAATTATGTTTTAAATTTCATGAGCTTAGTGAAATAAATTATGTGGCTTTGCTAGATCTTAAATAGTTTTGTTCCACTTTAGAACCACAGCTGGAAGAAATTAGGAAGACATATATTTTGTTTTTCTTTCAAGAGAAAGAAAAAATTATGAAATTACTTTCTGATCCTATGCATGTTTACACTTGAGTTTGGTGGTACTTATTTCCAATTAAATGTGTATAGGATTGCAGCTTTAATTTCACTACGCCTCTGCTATGACATTCATAATCAGTAAATGTGAGCTATAGTGGCCCAAGAGAGGAAGATTTCGATTTCATCTCCGGTCTGCTGTTCACAGTACAACAATATCACTGAATGCAGCTCCTTTGGTCTCTGCCAGCTCTCACATTCAACCAGCTTTTAAAGAATGCTTTGTATGCTGGAAAAAAACCCTGGTTCAATCTCTTCTGTCTAGGTAAGGCTGGAAAAAGCACCTACGAGCCAGTTATTGTAGACAATTCTGAGCTAGACCGACCAATTGTATGTCTCAATATGTCAGCTTCCTAAATTTATATTGGGCACCATATTTTATTTGGTGTGTGTTGCCCAGGGAAGTACTGTGCGCTTGCATTAGATCTGCAACCTCTGTCATTGACTTTTGGCTTTTTCATTGCAAGTTTTGAAATGCAAAAGCTATAATAATAATAATAATAATAATAATAATAATAATAATAATAATTTTTTATTTATATCCCGCCCTCCCCAGCCGAAGCCGGGCTCAGGGCAGCTAACAACAATAAAATAATACAACATTCTAAAATCATTTCATTATAAAATTAATTCAAATCAAATTGATGGCAACCATTGGGCTAGAGTTCTGTGAAGATTGCCAAAGGAGGGAGTCAGGCTGTGCCCTGGCCAAAGGCCTGGTGGAACAGCTCTGTCTTGCAGGCCCTGCGGAAAGATGTCAACCATAGATTGGTTATCTGCACGTTCGGCTGCGTAACTTTGATGGTGTGCCATGGAGATTAAGACTACATTCTTTTGCACACCTACCCAGCAGCAACAAGCACGGGAAGACCTTTCTCTCCTTAGTAAAGATTAATGGGATTGGGCTGCACAAATTACGGTATCTCTGATGACTCAGACATAATTTTGCAGTGACCAAGCTCTTGCGGATTAACAAAGCAGAAAAACAAAAACACCAAAAGAGGCTTGCTGCAGCCCTGTGCCTTGAGGTCACTGCTAGGCGTTGCATCATCTGCATTGCTGTGGGATTATGTGTACTTTCAAATTAAGAACAAAACGACTAAAGTGAATCCCAGTCTTTCACTTTTGCGCAGATGTTATAATTACATTTATATGTTAACTATCTGGGAATTGGAAGTTATGCAAAACGAATAGTTTTACTCAGAGTTGAGTATCCATGGGAAAGGGCTATAGCTCAATGGTACAGCAACCTTGTTACATGCAGAAATCAAATTTCCAGCATCTCCAGGTCAGAGATGCTGCCAGCCTGTGTAGACTATATTGAGCTGGACGGACCAGTGGCCTGACAGCTTTCTGTGATACATGGAAAAACGTCTCTCATTCTAGAACAGAAGTGGTATGTGTGCATGCACTCATCAGATTGCGAACAACATTCTCCCCACTTCGGAACAAGAAATTTAACTTCGCTCATATTTGTGAGTTTCCTAAATTTGTGATTCTCAAAAAGAGAGGTACATGTGTGTCCCTGTGCACTTGTGTGTGTTCAAGGAGAAGAGGTTTACCTTGACCTCCCCTCCTCTTAATGCATCAGCTTAGGTTTTGTTTTTTGTTTTGTATTTGTTATTGAATTGAGAGCCATTGTCAGGTGTGGCATATCAGATAGGGTGCAGAGATCTCAATCAGGATAAGATTCTCAGAAAGGGACTGGCTTGTACTTGGATAAATAATGAGATTAAATAGTGAAACGAAAAAAAAATACAACAGTGTGTTTTGAGAGCATTTGTTGAGGTCCCATTTTTAGGACTCTTTTTTAAAAAATACATTTTTATTAATTTTAACATATAAATTATAAACAGTACCACACAAATTATTACAAATACAATCTTATTGGACCTCCATCAGCACCTCTGTTGATCTTCCGTTTCAACCACTTTTTATGCATTACTTAATTTTATATTGTCTTTACCTCTCTTAACACATCATCTCCCCTTCTCCATCTTTACAATATTTCCAACAATACTCCTCACAGAACTTCTTGCAAACCTACAAACGTCGTCCGATCATCACAAATACTTTTCATATAGTTTGTAAATTTACTCCAGTCTTCGGTAAATTTCTGGTCCCGCCGGTTTCGAATCCTTCCTGTTAATTTGTCTGATTCTGCATAGTCCATCAACTTCATCCTCCATTCTTCAATCGTTGGCAATTCTTCTTGGTTCCATTTTTGGGCCAATAGTATTCTAGCTGCTGTTACTGCATACAAAAAAAGTTTACATTCTTTTCTATTTATATCACTTCCCACCATTCCCAATAGAAATGCTTCTGGTTTCTTTTCCATTTTTAGGACTCAAGCCTCCAAAAGAAGGATATAGCAATGCTAGCAGCACAGATCATTCAATTCCCCCACTCCCACTCCTCCGCCCAGCTCAGAAAAGGGACTAAAGTCTCTGGCATGTATTCTTCCTTCATACATCTAAATAATGGTTTCTAACAACTACCGGTCTTGAAAGACCTACATTGGCTCCCAGTACGTTTCCGAGCACAATTCAAAGTGCTGGTGTTGACCTTTAAAGCCCTAAACGGCCTCGGCCCAGTATACCTGAAGGAGCGTCTCCACCCCCATCGTTCTGCCCGGACGCTGAGGTCCAGCGCCGAGGGCCTTCTGGCGGTTCCCTCATTACGAGAAGCAAAGCTACAGGGAACCAGGCAGAGGGCCTTCTCGGTAGTGGCACTCGCCTTGTGGAACGCCCTCCCATCAGATGTCAAAGCGATAAATAACTACCTGACATTCAGAAGACATCTTAAGGCAGCCCTGTTCAGGGAAGTTTTTAATCTGTGATATTTTAATGTATTTCTGGTTTTTATGGAAGCCGCCCAGAGTGGCTGGGGAAACCCAGCCAGATGGGCGGGGTACAAATAAATTATTATTATTATTATTATTATTATTATTATTATTATTATTACCGTTTAGTGTATTTTAGCCAAAAATGTAAATCATCTTAAGAAAAAAAATTAGATGTGCCATATGGAGAATGGCATAATTCTTCCCTGGCCTCTCTAAATGATGCTTGTGACTGGTATAATACAGTTACTAACTGTGCAAATCTATATATGTCTGCTGGAAAGAAAGACGCATTGAGGTCAATGAGACCTATTCCTAGGCACGTCAGGCTACAATTCAGGCTAAGAGAGTGTGTTGGGAAAGGCCTAGTTCAGATCACATCCCAAAATAAATGAATGACCTTAGGTAAGCCTCATTCTTTCCACTTCAGCCCATTCTGTACCATACTTTTGGTTTGCCTTCCAGGACTGTTGAAAGCACCGGGCCGTTAAACTATTCAGAAGCAGTTGTGAGCATGAGATGTCTGTCCCTTCCTTTCTAGTATTCTTATTGTGGGATTGGGACACCTCATATATGTTCGTTCTTCACAATGTCTACGCAACATCATTGGGATCAAAATGGCAGCCTGATGCTGAAAGGCCATCAATGTAGGCCACACAGGCAGACCTTCATGGGGAAACCATTTCATAAATGGGGTGCTACAACCAAGAAGGCCCTGTCTCCAAGTGTTATCTGCCATCATCACTTCAGACAATAAGACACCTAGAGGAGGACCTCCAATTACCTGAGGACATAGGCAGGCACATGTTGTTGCTGACAAGCCCTCGGGTATCCATGTACAAAACCATAAAAGTACTTCCCTCTTCCCTTAGAATTCCCCCTCCAGTAAGCATATATGGTCCTACTTTTTATCCTTTCCCTTCCCTTTTCTGACCTAGATCAGCTATGAACATCTCTGTAGTAGCTATCCAACTTACATTTGCTCCTAATGCGATTTAAATCCCCTTAGTGTAGTCTTCAGACCACCAGTGGTCCATGGGCTTCTGTGGTACTGCAATGTGGTGTAGTTTCTTTTATTTCTTATTGTATTGACATTTTGAATTGCATTTTTTAAAAAGAACAATGCATTACAGTTGCTCAACAGTAGGCAGGGTGGGGACATTAAACCGTCTTCTAAGACTCTCAGCCATTTTTGGGGGCTGGGGAGGAAGTTTGGGAGCCACTAGTTTCAATGCTAATTTCCACTTCCCACATTCAAAGCCCATTCTTTCCCTCAAAGAATTCTGGGCACTGTGGTTTGTGAAGGGTTGCTGGAATTGTAACTCTGTGAGGAGTAAACTCTAGCACCCAGAAGTATTTGAGAGGAAAATGCACTTTCTAACATTTCAGATTTCAGATGGGCAGAGAGATTTTCCACGTAAAATCAGATGGGCAGAGAGATTTTCCACGTAGTAGAAAGATTCAGCAAATCCCAAAGGCCCTCTCTTGAATTATATTCAAGTTTATATTGCAAATAAATAAAATATAGGGTATTTTAAAAGGGCATTTGTTGTGACTATTTTCTTTTCTGCTTCACAGTACATATAATAATGTTATTAGTTACATGAAACTTGAATTATTATTTTTTATCTGGCTTGTCACTTCTCATCTAGATCCCAACCTTTTCATGAAGATAATTAAGAATCTTGTGCAAAGACATCCAGTCTGTGACATCTACATATTATTAGCATCATAAAATAGTTTTCAATTAATTTTTTACTTTTTTTTGTTTAAAGTTATGAGGTAGGTTTTCAACTCTGATTAAGTATTCCTGATTCATGCATGATTCCTGGAAATCTCTGTGGCTGAACTTGTGCAATTGCCACCTCTTGGGTTTGTTTTTCAATTATGATCGCTTTCCTCCATTTTATAGCTGCAGCCATTCTTATGTTATCATAGTGATTTATCTGCTCAGGAATTCTGGTGTGTTTTTTTTTTTATCTGCTGATTGCTTTAGTGAATTCTATCATAAAGGTGATGACACAATGTCAGTTGACTGGCTAACCTAATCATTAGATCTATAGTAACACTATAGTTTGTTTTTCCAGGCAATTGCTATGTTAATTTGCCACACTGTCAACCTACAGAAGGTGGAAATAACAGGGTATGACAACTGCATTACTTCAGCAGCATCATAAATGAGAGTGGCAGCTGGGAATGGTTAATAAACATTGTACATTTTAAAATAGTCCAGAGAAGAAGAAAAATTCCCTTTTGCAATAGTTACAACTTTTATAAATAGTGTTGCTCCTTTTTACTTGCCCTGATCTCAGGCCTGAAGCACACAAATTAAGCTTTTACCACATCTCTAACACCTGGAAAAGTTTGACTGCTTCCCCTGCCAGCTTGCTGTTTAAAAGCACAGGGACAGTGGCAAGACTAGCTAAGAAAAACACAATAGAGAGCAGGATTTGTTTTCTTCCTCAAATTAAATTATTCTGTAGATTTACTGGTTAACACTAAGTGTTTATTAATACTCAAATGTACCTAGTTTGAGGTTTGCTCACATTTTCTGCCTATTATTATTATTATTAAATATTTTATTTACTAGCCTGCACTTGTGCTTTTAACTGCAACATGATATGCAGAAATTATGGCAGTGAAACTTTCATAATCCCTTCATCTTCCTTGCAGGAAAACACTTGTTTTATTTCTGGGTGCCTGCTGCTGTTCAAGGCATAGGATCAGGAAGAATAAAAAAAGTTTGCAACTCTTACTGTTTATGCAAGCTAGACAGCAAGACTTGAGTGTGTACTTGCAATTTCCCCCTTCATATTTACTTCTCCTTCAGAAATCTAATATGTAGAATAAGGTTTACCCCCTTCAGAATGCACTTTGCCCTGTCTGTGCCCACCCAGTAGTTTTTCTCATGCCACCACTGTGGTGCTGACCACTCAACTCAAGCCTTCAATTTGAAGGAGGGTTGCAGGATTTTATCTATATCTATATCTATATCTATATCTATATCTATATCTATATCTATATCTATATCTAGGAGACGCGAGTGGTGCTGTGGGTTAAACCACAGAGCCTAGGACTTGCCGATCAGAAGGTTGGTGGTTCGAATCCCCGTGACGGGGTGAGCGCCCGTTGCTCAGCCCCTCCTGCCAACTTAGCAGTTTGAAAGCATGTCAAACTGCAAGTAGATAAATAGGTACCACTCCGGCGGGAAGGTAAATGGTGTTTCCGTGCGCTGCTCTATATCTATCTATCTCAAAGGGCACAAACCAGTGTGAAGTAGTATTTAGAGTGCTGAACTAGGATCTGGGAAACCAGGGTTCAAATCCCCACAGGGTGACCTTGGATAACTGGGTGACCTTGGACCAGTCACTGCCTCTCAGCCAGCCTACCTCACAGGGTGGTTGTGGGGATCAAATGAGGAGAGGGAGAACCACGCGGGCCACCTTGAGTTCCTGGGAGGAAAAAAAAGGTGGCATATAAATGAAAATAAATAAATAAATCAGTGTGAGATTCAAACTCTTTGAGTTGCTACCTAGGTGCAAGTTGAGTTCTTTTGTTTTGTTTTCCAAATTAATATGGGTGTAACTGTCATGGAGCTGTCTATAGATATAGCGAATATAATATTTCTGTAGATCAGCATTTGCTTTCCTTTTAACGCATGAGATACCTCTCACTTTTGCATCTTAATCATGGTGGTGGTTTTTTATGTTTTTTTGTGTATTTCCATTATGTCTTCAATTCACTGCCTACCCCAAACAAATGAAAACCCTGATCATTATTAAAGCAGCAACTTTCATGCAACCTTCTTAAAGAGTTATTCTTTCTCTGCAGGGCTTAAGTATATGTCCTAAGGCATTCTTTTCGGTTTGCATGTTAACTCGTTGAATTACTAGATTAATGCAAAGAAAATGGCTCCCATCGAAACTCCTCAACATCTCTGAAGATCTCCGTGGACATTCCTCCAGGGCCACCGACCTGATTATTATTAGTATAGAATACCACTTCAACTTCAGTTGCTTCGCTGAAGAAATCCTTTGCACGTATGTTGTTGCCAAAATCTTCTTCCCAGAGACATGACCCACCAGGCTTTGTCTGAATATAAAACAATGGCAGGTGCATGTGAAACAGAAGTAGTGTGTGTTCATTGAAACATAATGCAGGGGCCGCTGAAATGTTTTCCGCAGCAGGGGGGGCACAGCTGCAGTTTATCAGGGCAACTTGCTGCCTCATATTCCATGTGGGAATGTATCATCAGTGCCATGTAAATCTTAGCAATCTGCTCATCCTTAATTAGCGGGCATTAATTTCAAGCATTTGCCATGTTAAACTGACATGTTTGTACTTTTTAAAGTGTCGGAGTATGAAAAATTACATCGGAAAATCTCTGCCAGCTATTGTAGCAAACTATCGCTTGCTACCTAGGGTAGATTCAGATGACTGGAGCTTCAAAGTAACCAGCTTAGTAAGAGCTTAGCATAGGTCACCTGCCTTGCGGGGAGGGGCAAGGTAGGTACCTGTACCCGACCATGCATTTAAGCTCAGGGTTACTGCAGTGGTCACAGTAACTGTGTAGTCCATTCACTCACACCAAAGGCTGTGCGGAGCCCCTCTCTGAATGTTGTATGAGAAGCTTCCTTAAACCAGGTCAGACTATTTGTCCAACAAGCCAAGCATTGCCTACTTTGATTGCCTACAGCTTTCTGGGGGTTCAGACAGGAGACTGTCGCAACCTAAGAGCTCTTTACCTGAAGCAGGAGTAGTCAAGGTGGCACCTTTCAGGTGTTCCTGGGCTACAACTTCAATAATAATAATAATAATAATAATAATAATAATAATAATAATAATAATACCTTTATTGTCATTGAACAACCTGTGTACACTGAAATTAAACGAGCCTCCCCCCACAAACATTCAATCTCTTATTGAACACCACACCACCTCGCAAGTCAATGTTATTTTCCGTTCAGCAGCCTAATAGCCCATGGACAGAAGCTATTTTTTAACCTGTTGGTACGGCTGATTATACAGGGACGCGGGTGGCGCTGTGGGTTAAACCACAGAGCCTAGGACTTGCCGATCAGAAGGTTGGCGGTTTGAATCCCCGTGACAGGGTGAGTTCCCGTTGCTCGGTCCCAGCTCCTGCCAACCTAGCAGTTCGAAAGCATGTCAAAGTGCAAGTAGATAAATAGATACTGCTCCAGCGGGAAGGTAAACGGCATTTCCGTGCGCTGCTCAGGTTCGCCAGAAGCGACCCGGAAGCTGTACACCGGCTACCTCGGCCAATAAGGCGAGATGAGTGCCACAACCCCAGAGTCGGCCACAACTGGACCTAATGGTCAGGGGTTCCTTTACCTTTACGGCTGATTATATTTCTATATCTCCTGCCTGAGGGTAGAAGATTAAAGAGGTGATGGCCAGGGTGTGAGTCATCCCTGAGAATTTTTCACGCTCTCCTAAGGCAACAATCCCTTGCAATGTCATCTAGCGCAGTGTTTCCCAACCTTGGGCCTCCAGCTGTTTTTTAAATACAATTCCCATCATCCCTGACCACTGGTCTTGTTAGCTAGGGATGATGGGAGTTGTAGTCCAAAAACAGCTGGAGGCCCAAGGTTGGGAAACACTGATCTAGCGGACTCAAGGGACAGCCCATGATATCATGTGCTGTATTCATCATCCTCTGTAGAGACTTTCTGTCTGTGGCTGTCAGGCCAGCATACCATCCCTGACTGCTGGCTGGGGCTGCTGGGAATTGTAGTCCATAACATCGGGAGGGCACAACATTGCACACCACTGCTTTAACTGTAAAGGCCAGGAATGGAACTTGGGACATTGTGCATGCTAAATGTGTGCTCTACAGCTGACCTTTGCAGAGCCAACCCTATCATTAGGCAGAATGAGGCAACCATCTTCAAGGGCAGCAGGAACAGCTCTTGAGCCCCCAGCCATGGCCACTCCTGGGCCTCCAAATTTGGCCTGCTGTTTCAGCTTTGATGAAGGATCCTGTCTAGGATTCCTATTTACTGTGGGACCTTGTAGTAAACTGGGGCCTTGTAGTAAAGGGCAGGTAATAACAACAACCATAATTAATAGCCCATGTGGAAGTGTGATTCAGTCAAGTTCTCTTATTTTATTTTTTGGTGGTTTGGCAAAGCTCCCCAAGGAGCACAGAAAAAAAAGCAAAACACAACTATAATGATAAAAAAGATCCAATAAAAGGAGAACACACTTATACCAGTTACTCTGGAGCTCATTCTGTAGAACAGGGTTTCCCAAGCTTGGGTCTCCAGCTGTTTTTGGACTGCAGTTCCCATCATGCCTAGCTAGCAAGACAGTGGTCAGGGATGATGGGAATTGTAGTCCAAAAACAGCTGGAGACCTAAACTTGGGAAACCCTGCTGTAGACAGTGAAGGCTTGTCCTTTAGGGCAAATGGGGCACTGCCCACTGGCCAATTTTCTTGCTTGAATCCAGCCCAGGTCAGTTTCCTCCTCCTTAGTTTCAGTGTTGCCATTATCAGAAAATAATAGGAGGATGGGGCAAAATTTAAAGTAGTTGGCTCAGGATGCACCTACTGGCCTTTCAGCCTTTGCCCTCTCAGTCCCAATGGCCATTGGCCACCACTGGCTGTAGAAAACATTCTGCTTCTCATGATGAAGTTACTTTGATTATAAGTCTCTCCAGCAATACCTATTTTAAAAGCATTTGATGTGAATTTCAAGACATTTATTCTGAGAACTCAATCTATTGCTAGGTCCTGTTTAGTTAAAGGGTCAGCATGTATCTTTCATATAATTTTCTTAAGCTACTAGTGAAGAGACAATGATAAAATAATTAAATTCATTCGAGACTGCAATGCCTCAAGTCTGTTCTTGGAAGTTAGCCCTATTGAATTCCATGGAAGTCAGTATCTACTTCTGAGTAAACCTACATATGGTTGGCTAAACAGGATAATAGTAGAAATGTAGTATTAGCATGAACAATTAGATTTTTTAATATGATTGCTGCCCCTTGAGCCATCAGGATGCCTTCTGGGGAATATGTAAAGAATCTTCATGGGTTTGGAATTTCTTATTTATGTATAAGTTTAGGCATGAAATCAATTACTTGTAGAATTGGCATGCTTTGATTTGGATGATATGTATTATAAGTTTGAGAATATTGCTTTTGAATGTGAATGGCACAATTAATTTCTTCATTTAATTTCTCTAACTTAGGTTACCAAAGTTCGTTCTCGATCAAATATGGCTAAGCACAATAGTTTGGTCTGCAGAAAGCTGCAACTGAAGGGGGTGGAAACTGTTCCTGAAGGTAGGGAATAAGGATTGAATGCTCCCTGCAAACAAACAAAAAATCCCAACACCCTCCTTGTGTATAGAAAACCAACATGTCTACATTAAAATTATTATTTTTATTAATCAGATTTATATACAGTACTGCCTTCATCAAAAGATCTCAGGGCAGTTCACAAGATAAAACCTAACAAGATTTTAACCTAACCTTCTCCCAATTTTTCTATGAATAGTGATTTCTTGCTGTCTCCACTGCTACCATCTAGACTCTGAAGTATTACAGTATAAGGATAATATCAATATGTTGTTCCTTTTCTCTATTCCTGCACAGCTTTGGGGAGCATTCTGGAAGCTTTCACTTCCATCATTGATTAACCATAGCTTGTTGTGTCAACTTAACCAACAAACTGTGGTCAAGATGACCTATGGTTTATCCAGCTTATTTTATGAAAGCCGTAATTAACATTAGCCACAATTTGTCAAAGTTCGGATGACACTACTTAGCATAATATGAAACCTAAAGCTCCTGAGCTGCTTTATTGTGGCAATGGCAGAGGAGGAGGGGCCAAGCCTCAGGCCATCCAAACTTCCTCATTGTGTGACTTTCAAACTCTCCCATTAATTGCCTCACTGTTTTGAATCTCAGATGATACTATGAGGTGACTTTATTGATTCATTTTCACAATGAAAGCGGTTTGTTTGACATTGCTCCTACTTGAAAAGGGATGAGGTTACAAGCACCTTAGAAAAAAAAATCCCATTTCAAAAAGATCTCATAGTCTGATGTCATAACGGCAGCAGTTTTTTGTAATATGCAAAATTAATTCAGTCTAATGTCTCCTAATGAGCAAATGAGATGGGTCAAGTCATCACAAGAGAGTTTTTGCTACCTCCTTTTTAAAACTTGTGAAGGAGGCCTTAGAAGTCATTCCCTTGCAAAATGAGAGAAGTGGTCTCGCATCAGGAATACAGTGGTGCCTCGCAAGACGAAAAGAATCCGTTCCGCGATTCTCTTCGTCTAGCGGTTTCTTCGTCTTGCGAAGCAAGCCCATTGACAGCTTAGCGGATTAGCGCTATTAGCGGTCTAGCGGCTTTTAGCGATCAGCTGTTAAGCGGCTTATCAGCGGAACAGCTGATAAGCGGCTTAGCGGCTTAGGAAAGGGGGAGGAAAAGCGAAAAAAACCCGCGGGAACTCGCAAGATTTTTTCGTCTTGCGAAGCAACCCCATAGAGAAATTCGTTTAGCGAAGCGCCTCCAAAACGGAAAACCCTTTCGTCTAGCGGGTTTTCCGTATTGCGAGGCGTTCGTCTTGCGGGGCACCACTGTACTTTTATTTCGTGCTTTTGGCAGAGCATGTTAGGGTTCATAGAGCTTTGCCCTGCCTTTAGCATCTAAATCCTATGCAAAAACATGCAAAGTTGGGGTTCCAAGAAATCTCTCCAAACTCCCTTAATCCTTCCATCGACAACTGCACTATTGGGTTACACAGTTTTAATCCCAGAGGAGTTGTCTCTTGACATTAAACTGTCCAAATAGTATTTATATCTGCTGCTGCCTTGCAAGATCACTTAACCCTGCACAGCAGTTTAAAAGTAGTTAATGACAGCCCCAGCTTGACTTGCCCCTTATGAATGATCACATAAGTTCGACCTGTGCTGTCATGGTTTATGGAGGAAGGCAGTTTGTCCATTGCCTGCTGCTTCAGCCCCAGCAGGTAATTTGAAATGAAATGAGACAGTTTCTACAAGCAGATTGATTTGGGAATCTTGCCTGTTCTTCCCTTTGACCCTTGACAAGTTGACACTACAAAGATTGTGACTTTAAAAAATGATTGGGTGCAAATACATTTAGGTAGATGATTTACCGCGTGTTAAAGCAAGGACGTTCAGAGTGAAGCTGTGAGGGAAGGTAATTGTGAACTTTAACAACTCATGTTTTATGTTTCTGTTTTTCATTAATTATCTGACCAGATGAATCTACTGATAAAAAGTGTACCGTGTAGTATCCAGCAGGGTCCAGTGGAAAGACTTTAGAAGCCAAGAGCAGATCATTAGCTAATATGTGGATCTGTGAGTGGACAATTAAAATGCTGCTATAGTTGTTGTCATAACCCTGTTGAAGCTTGTTGCATTTAGTCAGTTGGAATAGATAGCAAAACTGAAAAGCAAGGGTTAAGTTTGAAGGCAATGTACCATGAGTTGCTATTTGAATATATGGCTCCCATGCATAAGTCACTTTTTTTTTTTTACCTCTTCTTCTGAATGCAGTAATGAAACCACCAATACTGAAAAAATCAGTATTGGGCATGCATGAGAACAACAAAATCAAAGAGGCAATGGTAGTAACCGTAGACAATACTGAGGTAGATGGAGTGATGGTCTGGCTCAGTTTGAGGCAGTTTATATTCCCTTTTCAATTTACCTAAGGGTGAAAATATTAGTGTTGTTTACTAGGGATCCCTGCCCCGTGACATTTTTAGCTACTGTTTTAAGCTGCATTGCTGAAGGATAAGATTAATTCTCCAATTGAAACTATGGAACTTTACCTATCATTTTGTCTGTGTGTTTTTTTCTTCAAATCTTGATCTGGGACTTTTTGTGTGCCACTCTGAAATTAAATTATGGGTGCTTCTGTAAACCACAGGGATATGACAATCCAGCATAGCAGGGATAACCTGTATTCCTCCAGATGTTATTGGACTTGAACTCCCATCACTTCCAGCCAGCATAGCTAGTGGCCAGAGATGATGGGTGTAGTAGTCTGTAACATCTGGAGGTTCAGAATCTCCATCCCTGAGGCAAAGTAACAAACATATTCAGTTGGCTCCAGGGGTTACTCCTGAGAGGAGTTCTGCTTGGAATGCTCCAGTCCGGGGAGCAGATTTTCAGGGGTGGGGACATAGGGCACTGTAGAAGGAGGGGGAAACTGACAAAATGGGGTACCTCACCCCTTTTGCCGATGAAATTGTGCTAATGGATCAGAAGTCTTCCGTGGAGACAAGGAACCCTTTTGTTTATAAGAAACATAGTCTTGATCCCAGTCCATATACTTGGATCGAAACTGAATTTCTGTTGCATCTGATGAAGTGGATGGTACTCCACAAAAGCTTATGCCAGAATAAATTTGTTAATCTTTATGGTGTCAAAAACTCCTTGTTGCATTCGTTGCAAGACACTAACATGGCTTACTCCTCTAGAAATCCAGTCCCCTCCCCATGCAGCTTAAGAGTCTGGCTTGAAGTTAGGGTCTTGCTAACTTAGTTATTTACTAGTGCATTTCAAAAGTAACCCATTGTGCTGCTGTAAGCATGACCTGCATACACTACGATGCAGATTTCCTAGGCCCCATCTGCACTATGCATTTAAAGCGGTATCATACCACTTTAAACAGTCATGGCTTTTCCCAAAGAATCCTGGGAACTATAGTTTGTTAAAGTTGCTGAGTGTTGTTGTTTAGTCGTTTAGTCGTGTCCGACTCTTTGTGACCCCATGAACCAGAGCACGTCAGGCACTTCTGTCTTCCACTGCCTCCCGCAGTTTGGTCAAACTCATGTGTGTATCTTCGAGAACACTGTCCAGCCATCTCATCCTCTGTCGTCCCCTTCTCCTTGTGCCCTCCATCTTTCCCAACATCAGGGTCTTTTCCAGGGAATCTTCTCTTCTCATGAGGTGGCCAAAGTATTGGAGCCTCAGCTTCAGGATCTGTCCTTCCAGTGAGCACTCAGGGCTGATTTCCTTCAGAATGGAGAGGTTTGATCTTCTTGCAGTCCATGGGACTCTCAAGAGTCTCCTCCAGCACCATAATAAAATTCCCAGAGTTTCCTGAAAAGAGGAATTGTTTAACCACCCTGAGAACTTTAGCTCTGTGAAGGGAATAGGGGGACTCCTAACAACTCTTTGTGGGAAGCCATAACTGTTTAAAGTGGTATGCTCCTGCTTTACATTTATAGTGCAGATTGGGGCCTCAGTTCTTGCACCACATTCGTCACAAGGTTTTTATGGGGCAGGAGCAAGGGAGGTTCTGCAGTGGAAGAAGAAGAGAGTGTTACCACAATACACAATTTTAGGCAAAGGTTGTATAGGATTAGGCTGTTGCTGTTGTTTATTTTTGTATGTTAAAAAAAAAAAAAGGCAGTTTACAGAGTCACGAATCCAGTTACCTGTAAATAAATGCAACACACAATGTAAACTTATGTATGGGCTACACTGATTTTCCTCAGGCATTTAAAAAAATAGATTTTGTTCTAAAAACTTTAGCAGTAGGATTGCGCTTGGAGATCCCCCTCCTTTCCCCCCTTTTTCTAAAAATGCTGTGACCTAAGTTTCATACCAGCATCATTTTAAATTATTTACTACTCTTTCCACTCATATTTTCATTGAACTATGTTAAAAATATTTTGCTGAAATGTTTCTTTATGTTGTCCATTGGGTTTAATAGACGTGCCATTTAATAAGCTCTCTACCTGTAAGGATAGACTATTTGACCTCTGTGACCTGCCACTGGTAGACATAGTATAAGATTGCTTTGTGAAATAAAGCTGTCGGTAACATCAACAAAATAAAAAATGATCGTATTCCAATACTCTCTGCTGAGTACTATGACAGCACTGAAATATGGAATAAAATTGAAAGTAGATTAGTTTTGGGCCCTAAGTCATGTTTTGACAAGATATAAGAGAAGGGAACATATCTTTGAACTTTTAGTTTTAAAGTTTTTTAATGAAAATATTTATCATTTTGTAAGGTTCCTTCTTTCTTTATCACAGCTGGACTGTATAACCTTAAAACAATCCATTCTCTTATTGTAAGGGATATAAATACTGGGCTATCTTTTATATTAAACATCATAAAGGATACATGCACAGAGCGGAATTGTGTGACACCTGTATCAGTAAAGGGGTGTCATCTTAATAATAACAATAAAAAGCTTATTGGGGAGGTTGAAAAATCAGTCATTAATAAGCCACATATTTTTAAACTATGTAGAGCATGTAAAATACTTCAGACAAGGAGGCTGCCTTTGCCATATTTTCTGCTTGCTCTTGGAAACGTTTTCGATCTGAAGTGACGGGGTAAATATGCCTGGCTGGGCTGAGTCCTTTGGGGAAATTGTGTTTTCAACTTTAGAGACATTTTCAAATGCATACATTTGAATAAATATTATTTTAGATCCTTATTACTGGGTTGAGGGTGTGCTGCTGCAAGTTCTCAGCTCTGCAGCTCCCATTTGTTTCAGTGGGACTGCACCTTCCTTTTGTAAGACCGTTGGCAAAAATATGGTATAAATTCAGACTAAAATTATTTTAGCTGTATTGCATCCGTAATGATTAAAAATGCTTGGCAATGCTTTCCCTGAATGTGTCAATATATTTATATGGTAAGGTACCTTTGCCGCAAAGCCTTTGGTACAGTCCCCTTGTTCTCATGCCCACTAAGGTCACTTTTAATACATTAAAAGTGCTCATATGCCACTTTAATAGTCATGGCTCCCCCCTAAAGAATCATGGGTACTGTAGCTTGTCTGTGTAAACTTTCTCAGCACCCCTAGTAAACTACAGTTCTCAGGATTCATTTGGGAAGGCTATATGACTGTTAAAATGCCATAATAGTGCATTAGATGTATTGTGTGGATGTGACCACAGTCTCTCCTCATTTAACCCGTTTCTACTTCCCCCCCCTTTCCTCTGTTTGTTTCTCCTGCGTTGAATTTTAGATTGTAAAACGCCTCACCTTGTTTCCTCTGTAAACTGCCTGGCACGGTTAACCAATTAACTAATTAACCAATTAATTAATTAATTAATTAATTAGGGCAGGGAGGGGGGAAAGAGGTAATTGAAATTTCACAAAAGCAAGACCAATAAATCATTTATATATAAAACTGCCTGCTCTATTCCATCTACTTATTGTTGCCAATTCCTTAATGTAATTAGTTTAGAAATAAAATAATAGCCCAGTGTTTTGTTTTTTTAAAAAAGGTTCTTTGTGAGTTTGTAAAAACTCCATTCCTACTGGGAGGATTTCAAAATTATTGCTGTAAAAGTTAAATATGATATTCCTTTGAATTCCTCCCCTCAAGCAGTTAAAGTTTTGTTTGTATATGTGTGTGTAGTGGGAAGGACTCTATGCTGGCATTCTGAATTCAAAGGCCAAATGTATGGCTACATCTTATTCTATGCTTTATTTTAATAGTCTTGGTAATAAACATATCAATATGTGTTCCAGGAGATGTGTGAAATAAGTGTAGTTCTACAAAATCAGGCATAATGCTTCCAAAATGACAAACCATTGACACTTCTGATGTGATTTTCTTTTAAAAAATAAGGAGTTAATTAAGTTTGGATGGCTGTAATAATTTTACAGATATAGCCAGTCTGTTAGCAAGCATTAACCTCTGTAAATCTGACAATGAATGATTGTAGTCCTTAATCGGCCGATTGCCATAGTCTATGCTACTTGGCAAATAAAGCTTGTGCTTCTGTTTTAGGCTGGAGACATTAGGTCAATGGGAAAGTACAGAAGTGTCCTCTCTGCCTCATCCTGCTTCTTGCACAAAGCCTCTGAGCAAGCGGACCATAGAATTGCAGAGTTGGACGGGACCCCAGGGCAGTGGTGGAGGAAGTCTCTCGGGCACCTGGGGAGGAGTGCCCAGGGGTGAGGCGAACTGCCCATAGGGACGGCATGGCCTGTGCCTTCCCTATGGGTGCGGCATGCCCCATCCCTATGGGTGCCCAGGTACCCAAAGGGACGGGGTGGGGCATGCAACACCCTTAGGGATGGAACGTGCCGCAGGGCCCCAGCCGCCCTACAGCTGGGGGTAGGCAGCCAGCGCGGAGCCTGTGGGTGCCGAGACGCATGGCTCGTACACGCTGCAGGCCCCACGGTGAGTGCCACCAGCCATTTTGTCACCCCCCCGCCGGGTGGCACCTGGGTCAGACCGCACCCCCTTTCCTATGCCCCTGCCCAGGGGTCATCTAGTCCAACCCCCTGCAACGCTGGAATCTCCGCTAAAGCATCCATGACAGATGATCATCCGTCCTCTGCTTAAAAACCTCCAAGGAAGGAGGTTCGCTATGTCTGTTTTGAGTTAACACTGGACTGTAAATCCAGCATCACCACGAAGCTTCCTGAGATATCCCAGGGACAAGGGAAGGAATAGAAGGAATGGAATGTCAACAGCCCTGCCAAAGGCTGGTTGCAAAGGGAACAGTGTTAAAGTACGACAAATGGTCTGGGCACTTTGGGGCACCCCAAGGTAATTGTGGGGGAGTAGTTATCAGTATGGCACCATATTTTACATCCCATGAAGTGTAACCTTTCTTGAGTATGTAGAATAATATTTTGAAGTTTTATGACTCTTTGAAACCAATATATAAGCTTTGTTTTAATGTGCCTCAGGGCAGTTGTCAGAGCCACCCTGGGTCCCAGCTCACAAGAGACCAAAGTCCAGTCCAAGCTATATACAAAAGGTTTTATTGAAGATCATTGTCGTCATTACATCCAAACTCCGTGGCTCCGCATCTGTTACCCTTAGATGTTAGAAGTCCCCTCTGAGTCCGTCCCTCCCCTGCACCAATTTAAGAGGCTTGTACTGCTCCACCTTTTCCTCTCTTTCCTTTTCCGCAGGGTCTTCCTGCCCCCCTGTCTTCCCTCTTTCCGGGACTCCCCAGAGGCTGAGTCTTCTCCCGCCTGCTCCCCCCTCCTTCGTGCTTTGGCACCAGGCTCCTCCTCAGAGCTCTCCTCATTTCCGCGCGCCTCTATATTTGAACTTGGCGCGCGTACGTTGCCTCTGACCTTCCTTTCTACAGTTACGCTGCTCTCGGTACTACACTCCTCCCTTTCAGGCAGGACGTCTTGCTCCGAACTCCTCCCCCTTCCTCCTTCCTGTCCTGCTCTTTCTGACACACTGGCAACTCCCCCCCCTCTACTCCGTTCCGACGGGGGAGCTGGTCCCGCTTTGCCACTCCCACTGGGGATTCCCTCTTCGTTCCCCTCTCTCTGACTGATTCCCTCTCTATTGCCCCTTGGCCTGACCAGGGGGGCTCCCTTCTGGGAATCCTCTGATTCGCTAGACGGACTTTGGGACAACCTCGGCTCGTTGTCGTCCTCTTCCTCCTCGCCCTCGCTCTCTGTCTCCTCTCTCCCTAAAACCCTGACAGCAGTCTTTCTAACTAGCAGTTTCTTTCTTTCTTTTTTCTCCCCCCCCCCCTCAGGAGTTTTAGTCACATGTGTAGGGTTTTTAGATACATGTGTAGGGTTTGCCCAGGGAAAAATGGCTCCCAAATGAGTCCCCTTTGATGGTTGCCACATAGACTGGATTGAAACAGACTTTTCTTTCTTGTATTAGGATGTTTGTGTGGTAAACCACCTTGGGGTGTTGAATGGTTACATTAAATTGCCTTAAACAAGTCAATAACACATAGGTGGGGAATGTTATCGGTATGACTGAAGGTAACCTTCTTTCAGGTAAAGTTGTGTGGAAATAGGCAGATCAACCCTTTTTCTTACACCTAGGATTGTCAAGTGTGGCGCTCCTTGAATGTTGACCACAGAGGGAAGCTGAAGAAAATCTTCACTGGTGTAACTCAGAGGAAATACTCTCAAGGCTGTGAAATCTGCTTCTGCCTTGAAGTGGGTCAGGTGAGGATCCCAGTCATAGGGCTGATCCTTAAGATCACAAAAGAGCGGGATATTTACTAGCAGTTTGTTGAATCACTGGCACTTCATCTGCAAGCATGCTTAGGCGTCCCTCAGTAAAAAGAAAACATTAACATTTTACATGTTACAGGATGTTGATTGTGCTCCCAGGACAGAGACCCCTGTTTGCCTAAAACCTGTTCAGTCTACCGGCAATTTCTCAACGCATGACAACCACATGCTGCTCCATCCATATGTAATCTTGTGCCAGGAAAGGCCACTTTCCTGAAAGGGAGGTAGCCGAGTTGCCATTTTCCAGTATAAAAATAAGTGGCTACATGGATTCTCCTGCGAAGGCAATTATGCACCTTCCAAAGGATTTCTACCGTGGATGTGTAATATAATTGTCCTCACTTTGTGTGAGCAGACATTACACACAGCCAGTATCTGGCTTGGATCTGTGTCCAATATGGTAAAAGGCTTGGCTCGGTAACATGGGGACAGAGGGAAAGGAGCAATTCTCAACTGAGGCAGAAGGCAGGGCATGAAGGAGGCAGAAAGCAAAGCCGAGGGAGAGGAAAAAGGCAGAAAATGTGGGCTTCTGACAGCTCTGGCTGGAGTTGTTTAGGTTGCAAGTAGCAGCTTGTCTCTGTTCAGGGTAATACTTCTCCTTCAGCAACATGCAGCACCTTAAAATACCTGACAGTAGGATGCCCTTGTGCCATTAGTATTTGATATTTCAAAACATGGTGCAGAGCAGAGTTAAGGCACAGATTAAATGACAATTTGGAAAAAAGGATGAAGCTTTGAAAGAGAAAGCCAATCCAAAATGAAGCAATATTTCTACACTTTTAAAAAACTTTGGCTGTTAAGTAAGATCTCCAGAGCCAATCCTTTAAGTGAATCAGTAGTTGGGGAATCTTTAAAATTGACAAGTGCTGATTGTAATAATGATTGTAAAGTAATACATTGCATTTTAATTCCCTCCCCTCCTTTTTTTCCTGGGTTGTAGCTCAGTGAAGAGCCAGATCACATATGTTTGCACATCACTTACTGATTTGTTGCACCAAGCAATGTGTGCCATCCCAGTTTAAGAATGACGGAATATTTGTGCCACCCAATGTTAATTCAAATACAATAATTTCCAATGGACACAGATCACACATTTTCCTCAGTATCTTAATTGAGAGAGATCATGTTGTGAGCAGCTGTGTGAGAATTAGCTGTTTCCTTATTTCTCTTTTCCAGGGTCAAATGGTTCTAAGGCAGGTTCTTCTGTGTTTTATTGAGATTTTCTCTCCCTTTTACTGTCTCCTGCTGCAGTAGTGCTATCCTGTTGACCGCTAAAAGCAGGAATTACACATTTTTAATATCCTTGCAATTCGTTATTTAAATTATCTGACCTCTGTTGTCTTAATGAGCTTAACAGGATTATTTTTCCACTTGAACATTTTCTACTGGTAGGAAATTTCCCCCCGAAGGATTACTTGTGTGCTGTCTTCCTATGTAGCACTATTAATGTTGATGACCAAAAGATGGCAGCACTATTTCCATTGTCATTGCCCTTCTGCTTTTCTGTATATATACTATTAAAGAAGAACCCAGATACAACAAAGCTCCCATCAATGACCAACAAGAAGGGAGTAGCTAAACTTGTGAGCTGTGCATTTCAGCTGCTTAGAGCACTTAGACCTATACATTGCTGGATAATGTATTAAAGACTTCATTTAAAACCATTGCATGTTACGTTATATACAGAATTGTTGTACCACCTTTTTTTTTTTGTGGGTAAAATTAGCATGGAAAGAAAGAAAAAAATCTAGCAATTTTTCTTTAGTGGTCTACAATTCTCTTGTGAACCTATGATTTGACAAGTAATAACCATTTCACTTTTTAAAAGTCATTTTGGGGAACCTGTCACCCTCCATATGTTATTAGACTCCTATCATCTCTGACCATTAGTCATGCTGGCTGGGGCTGACGGGGAATCCAGCAACATCTTTAGTGCTACAGGTTCTCCTCTCCTGCTTTTTAGAGGTTGCAGTTAGATACAGATCTCTTTTACAAGTCTGATGTGGGCTTAATCTGAGCCAAGTCACCTGGGTGCTTGATTTGCTATGATGTTTCAAAGGGCTTCCCCAGGCACCCCCAATCTGCGGCCCTCCAGATGTTTTGGCCTACAACTCCCATGATCCCTAGCTAACAGGACCAGTAGTCAGGGATGATGGGAATTGTAGTCCAAAACATCTGGAGGGCCGAGGGTTGGCGATGCCTGGGCTACCCCAAGATAGTTTGTAACCTGAGGAAGAACTCGAAACAGAGCCCATCCAAAATCCAAAGCTGGTCAAGTTGTTTTGGTACCTGATCCAGAAAATCCCGCAAGTGCCTTATCTTGTAATTAAAAATATAATATTTGTTGTTGTTGTAGATGATGATGATGATGTAAAAATGCTTACCTTTCATGGGCCTCACACTGCATAATGGGATGACTTGCCTCCCAACAAAGAAGACCTTCCAAAAAAGTATTCTAGCATGATTTCCAAATACTGATACTCTCCTGACCACTGATAAAATGCAAAGAAGGACAGGGCTCTTGCACTGTTAATGGAATAAAGGAAATTTTATCAGGAAGGTTTTTTCCTTGCCTGGCCTGACAATCTTATCTATTGTGTTTCCCTCTACTCTACAACTTTTAAACATACATGCACCCCATTTTCCTTTGCATCTGGTCATCCTAGCCCTTAACTATGGAGCAGTTCAATGTCACACATGTATTTCTACACATATGAAGACTTCAAATTAGTATAAGGTGATGTCTTTGCTTTCACTGCTCCCTCCCCACAAACTGAGACCAGGGCTATACTTAGCCATACCTTCCTCTCATGCATAATTTGCATTTTTAGAGAAACAATTTTAGAGAAATGGGGGGGGGGGGAGTTATTGTTTCTTAAAATTAAAAGCTAAAAACTTTCTAGTGTGGCTGATCAACCATTCCTTGCCCTCCCCTGGAGTGAGTGATAATAAAGCACATTATATTTGTTGAAAATTCGAGGACACTCTTGAGTAACGTGAAACACACTGTCCCACTGGGGCTGAATGAACTTGTTTCCTTTGTAGCTTCAACCCCACTTGACCTGGGAGAGAAGCCATGATGATGAATGAATGCTGGCTTCCTAAATGGCAAAGCAAAACACTCACACTACTGCTCAGCTGCCAGTTTGCTTAGCCACCATAGTTAGCATTAACAGCAGCAGATCTAACCTACATATGGAGTACCAAAGAACATTTCCAGAAGGCACTTCCTTATAGCTGCTTCTCTTGCCATCCCCCCCCCCCCGGCTCCGTCGTCTTCTTTTTAAATCTAATTGAAAGATAGCGTCTCGAGGTGATGACAAAAAGGCATATATCTGACCAGCACTAGATAGTCTTTCCTCAGCTCCGGATACGACTTCTGTAATGCACAAAGCAGCAATAGAGTGTCAGCTCCGAAGCAAAGTTTACGATGTTTTTGAAGATTGTGTTAGTTCCTGTCAAAGTTAACTTAGAAAATGGCCACAGCGTGGCACGGTATGTTGAGATGTTAGTTTATAGATCCTTGGTGGAGCTTGTTCCAGAATTGGTAATATATGGGATGTGGGAGATCAAATGAAAGGAAGGATTTTTTTCTGTTTTATTAAAAAAATGATTAAAGAGTTGCAGCATCGTTTTGTTCCTTTTCTACCACGTTGATCAGACAAATGGCTAAGAAAGTGGCTGCTGACCTATGTATAACAAATAGGGAAATAAGGAATAACTGGGCTCTATCAGGATCTTGAGTCATTATGGGGAATCGAAGATGGTGCTGATCTTGCTACTTTGCCAAGTACTTCCTAATACCAGTTTCACTACTAATGCCCACCATTGCCTGGTAAGCCTACTTGAGGCCTTGCTGTGGTCACCTTGCCCATGGCCCCCTCCAACCCAATGTGAGTGCTGGTACCACTGAGATTCACTGTTCTGATTTTCTACGGATAGTTCAGTCCGCACAGCATGAGCACTGCTATTTTTCTAAAAAACGAAGAGGTGCCGGAACTCACCATGGACACCTCTCTCGTTCTCTTAGAATGACGCACACCTGAGAGATGCCGGAACTAAGTTCTGGCTAACGAAAAAAAAGCCCTGAGCATGGGATCAAGCCTCATATTAGGCAAAAGACTCCTGTATTGCAGGGCGTTGGACTAGATGATCCTTGTAGCCCTTCCAATTCTACAATTTTATGATTCTATGCAACGCTATTTTTCAAGAAAAAGAGGTGCCGGAACTCACCACGAAAGCCTCTCATAATGGCAATAGTATCCACCTGAGTTCCGGCGAGTTCCAGCTGTTAAAAAAAAAAGCCCTTTTTCTATAGCAGGCAAAGAAGCATAGCAGCCGCTTGTTTTCCCACAACCTCAGAGGTAGGCAGAACCTGCAATTTGCAATCCAGTCAGCTGAAAAATAAAAGAGATTAAAATTGCAGGTAATTTAGTTATTTAAAATGATGGTATCTCACCTGCTCAAGATGGCTAATAAGTCAAAACACCAAGAACTATGGTTTGCATCCCCTGCTGTATATTTGCTCCTGCTGTATACTTCCTCTCCCTCTCCTGTGTACACAGCTCCACCCCCTAAGTGCCCTCAAAAGCAGCTACAGAGGGCTGGAGGACTCTCCGGAGAAGATATGAGGTTTGGGGTGGAGAGAAAATGGAAGTCCTGTTGCACATTGGATGCAATAGAGTATTTCAGATGCAAAAGAATCTCCAGGTTAAACTCAACCAACCCCAGGAACTCTTGACAAAGTGAAGAAGGAAGTGTGATTATTCCTGGCATGCATACCTGAGAGGGTTCACATCTTGTAAAGTAAAATTATTATTATTATTATTATTATTATTATTATTATTATGTGTGTGGAGGGCTGAGGTTAAGCCGCTTGCCTCAAGTCATGTTTTTGGCAGAAGTAGTAATTTAACCCAGAGTCTTCCTGGTTCACTAAATAACCCTAGTACTAATTTACAATAGTAAAATCGGGGCTTTTTTTTTTCACCTCTAAGGTGGGCGCCATTGCCATTCTAAGGGAATGAGGGTGGTGTTTGTGGTGAGTTGCGGTGCCTCTTTTTCTAGAAAAATAGCACTGAGCAAAATACTATATGAGTAAACAAGTCTGTTTAAAGCTTCGTGGCGATGTGTGTGGGGGATTAAACGCAGTGTGCCTGATATCTTTTAAGAGAGTTTAATGGATTCAACTAATGGTTGAGAAGGAACTGTAATTGGGGGGCCTATCTAGTAGTTGATTTCTGGATCTTGTCACGCCAGGTAAGTAGACTGATTTTTATAGCCTATACAGTATTCCCGAGGGGAGCAAATTCTGAAGAAAAGGGTTCCAGGCGACTGAGCATGTTCCATTTGGTTCACTTTGCTGGAATTACTGTGAACCAGTAACTGAAATCTACTCTAATGAAAAAGCTTTAGGGGCTCACTTCGCAGCTACCAGAACTGAAGGCGTGTGGAGAATAGAAGATGGAAGTCAAAGAAACCAAAACAGCTTTCCTTAAGCTTTCTTTCTGAATCAGTAACTTGCTTGTTTTTTTCCTGTTTTAATGCAGTGTTTGTTTGTCTCCGTAAAATCATAGGCAATATAAAAATAGTGGGGGGGGGGGGTTTGGGGTGATATTCTCATCCTAAGTGTGAGGAAGAAAATTGATTATTAAAGGCCTCCACTGTCTCTTTATCAGAGAGAGAACAAACGTAAACAGTGCAATGCTTAAAACAAGGAGAAGGCAGAAAGTAGGTCCCCCGTTAAAAGTCTTCCCTCAGCTTCCAAGTGTCCCTATTTTCAAGGATTTACAGAAGCCACCCAGGTTTTTGATTTGATCCCGGAATGTCCTGCTTTTCCTTAGGATGGCCCTGTTTTCATCACAGAAATGTTGGAGGGTATGGAGTTATGCAACCCCTGTGTCAAGGAGATAAGTAAACAATACAACCAGGCATCTGAAGACAGCCCTGTATAGGGGGAGTTTAGTTTTTTAAAAATGTTTACTTGCTTTATTATGTTTTATATATATTGGAAGCCACCCATAGCAGCTGGAGCAACCCAGTCAGATGGGTGGGGCATAAGTAATAAAAGTATTATTATTATGGAACAGGACATCCCTATTGGAGAAATGTTGGAGTGTATGCTGGTGGCCCTAGATAAGCCATTATCTTTCCCCATTAGCCTGTAAATTTTTTTTTGGGGGGGGGCAGGGGCTGAGACAGTGCAAGTTGTAAGGAACTGGCGCCTTTAGGTAAAGTTTGCTAACAAGGACATCATTTTATTTTATTTCCCCCCCCTCATGTCATCAAAATTAAGGAGTTACCAGGAGGCCTTTCAGCCTCTGGGTTTTTTTTTTACATTTATTAATGTGTAATTGTTTTGGTCTTCTCATTCTTGACATGATCTGTCTGCTTTCAAGCATCTCGTGCAAATAGTTTCCCTGTTAACATATCTGAGCTTTTGATGTTTATTTGGGTAATCTGTTTAATAGAAAGAGCTGTATTTTTTCCCATCTGAAGAAAGCAGAATCTACCTCTGTTATTTCCCCCCTCCTCCTGTTCTTGCATCTATTTTTAACACCTTAAAAACATGCTAAGTAGGAAACTGGAAGGATCAAACAAAAGTCACTTCATGGGAAAATAACAGTGTTAATAGAAAACTAGAAACAATCTAGATATAGCAGGTGTTAAGGTTGCTCACTGGGCCTTATCTTTCTCCCCATTTGAGCATGCTCATTATTGTTGTAATATTGATCATACACTTGTTTTAACAGTGTTTATATCGTGTTTGTGAGGGATAGGCAATACATGGTTGGAAGGCCTCAGAACAATTCCATGGAGCCAGCAGACACTTATTTGAAACTGAAAATCTTCACTTAATGAAAGTGAGTGTGCAGTCCTGATGTATTCACAAATGTGATGGCAAAGCTCAATAATATAATTTTTTAAAAACATCTTCAATATATATATCTATATCTAAATTAGAATCAGAGTATTGCAGAACAAGTGAAATAGCTACATTTCAACCCCTGCCATGTACATGAGAATAATGTATATGTTATGTTAATTTAAAGCCACCAAATGAGCAGAATTAATACACTTCACAAACATTTTGACTATTGTAATTTACACAGGTGTTTGATTTGCAAAACCCCATTGTCAAAAACTCTTGCTCATGCCAAATACATCATCTTTTCTCTTTAAAAATGGATTTGTTTGTCTTTGCCAGCTCTTAATGTGAGCTTTGTGGCTGTTATCTTGTTTTTTACCCAAACAATCTTTCGGCAAGTCGTTATTAAAGGGTATTCCTCCACCTGGCTCCAAGAAACAGAAAAGAAATGGAGTGGATATTGTTCCCACAACTTTCAAGCATGAGTGATAGTCCTTAATTTGGAAATAGGTGGTGGCTATGAGCTTTCCATAGGGACGCGGGTGGCGCTGTGGGTTAAACCACAGAGCCCAGGACATGCCGATCAGAAGGTCAGTGGTTCGAATCCCCGCAATGGGGTGAGCTCCTGTTGCTTGGTCCCTGCTCCTGCTAACCTAGCAGTTTGAAAGCACGTCAAAATGCAAGTAGATAAATAGGTACCGCTCCGGCAGGAAGGTAAACGGCGTTTCCATGCGCTGCTCTGGTTCGCCAGAAGTGGTTTAGTCATTCTGGCCACATGACTCAGAAGCTGTATGCCGGCTCCCTCGGCCAATAAAGCGAGATGAGCACCGCAACCCCAGAGTCGGTCACTACTGGACCTAATGGTCAGGGGTCCCTTTACCTTTATGAGCTTTCCATAGCCCTCACCACACTGCTTCCTGGTTTACTTGAAGTTCTAGTAGCCTCCCAGAGCACATTCTCTGCCCAGGCCACAGTTTCTCCCCTCTAACACCACCATGGTTTCTACACACATGACTTCCTGCTTGGCTGCCTGGTTTGCCTATGTGTGTGTTTGCATGATGAGTACACCAGCCAGCTGGCCATATTCTTCATCAGGGTGGCTGCAGCTGCAGCAATAGCTGTCTGGGGCGTGGCAGAAGGCAAAAATTGATGGGCTTCCTGTTGCAGCAAAGAATTTCTACCTTCTCTAAGCACTAGGTTGGTCAGCAAATGTAGGTTTGTGAACTCACACCAGGGAGGTTTCCTCAGCAGCAACAGCCTTGATAACCTGCTACCAATTTGAAAATGATACCAGAAGTTATTGTAAATGAGAAGATGATCATGAAGCATGTAAGTTCCTTTTCCCATTTCCTGCAAAATATACAAAACAGGCTTCTGAGATCTTAGTAAGTTGCTGCTTAGTAAAACTGAGATTGAGCTCCAAGGTCTATATCAAGTAGAGCCATGGAGTCTAGGCGTGCTTGCATGGGAGTAAATTGCACTGTATTCAATAGGACTTCAGTATCCAGAGGGTCACACCCTAACCTCAGCCAGTTTAATCCCTTTTAATCCCTTTCAGCCAGTTTAATCCCTTTTAAGAATAAAAACTGATGAAATAAAAATGAATACAGTACAATATGCACCATGTCTTTTGTTCAAGGCTAGACTCCCAAGCTATGTGGAATCAAAGATTCCTCTCTGTTACACAAAAGAAGGGAGTCATCTCAGTGGAAGTCAGGGTTAGAAATTGAGGTGGCCACAAAACTGCAACAATTTATAATATAGCCATATTTTAAGACATTTGAAAAGGGTAATAAATAATAAATTTCACAGCCACCTGTGAAAAAATAGGGCTTTCAGCCATTTTGTGTTTGGTTTTTGATTGCATAACAGTTGCTTTTTGCTTTATGGTGTTTTGTACGATTTGGTCTGATGCCTTGTTATTCATCCAGCACTTTTAATGCCACATCATTATTGGGAGTAGGTTGGGCCAGGTCCAGAAGATTAGAAGATTGACTAGCAGATACAGCCTGATAAAAATAAAGATGCCCATTTAAGAAGAATGAGGGGTTTGGTCTGTCTAATGTTGTTCCCTCTCTTCCTACACATGGTGGAGGCTGCAGCAGATAATCTCTGTTTTTGTGATCTTGATATTGTTTTATTATTACCTTTGTGTCCCATCCAAGGGTTTCTGGGCAGTATACATGGAACTATTCTTTTTGTCCTATACAAGGAGGTAGATTAGAATGAGAAGCACTATAGTTAGTTCAAAGTGAACGAATAAGCCTCATGGCTGAATGGAGATTTGAATCAAGAACCACCAGTCCAAGTCCAACACTCTGACCATTGCACCACAGTGTCTTTCACTAGTTTTACTTTGCACCAGCTTTTCCAGATGATCAAACAAAATTTGAAGCTTTTATGTTACTCTACACTACATGCAATTTCTGCAAGTGTTGTATTTTCATAAAGGAGCAGTAGAGATCATGGATTGAATGTAGGCTTGCTGTTTCACGAATGTAAGGACCCTTTTGATATGTGAAAGCGAGTTAGGTTCTAAGGAGGTTCCCATGACACAGAATGGATGCTCCCCAGTGCCACCTCCCACACTGTCTTGGAGGACTCCCCAACCCTAGTTTAGAGCAAATATTTTTTTGCGGAGGGGGGCTTGGGAAGCATCTGGTTTGTAAGGTTCCAATTATATGGGCAAATCTGTCTTATTCCTGAAATAGAAATTCATTTTTGTGTCTTTTTTTTTTTTTTTTATAATAATTTTTATTGATTTTACAACATAAACAAAAAACAAACAAACATAATGCGACTTCCCCAAACCTCCCCTTCACTGCATCCAGATTTCAAAATTTTTAGCAATTCTTCATCCCATTTTTATATTTAATTCTCTTTAAAAAGAGTTTCTGCTTTATAAATTTCGATTTATAGCTGTAATTCTTTGTGTCCAATCCCCTGACATCTTAACATTCCGAAATTTTACAACAATTTTTAAGATAGTTTTTAAATTTTTTCCAGTCCTCCTCCACTGTCTCTTTCCTCTGGTCACGGATTCTGCCGGTCATCTCTGCCAGTCCCATAAATTCAGTCACCTTAGTCTGCCATTCTTCCAGAGTAGGTAATTCTTCAGTCTTCCAATACTTCGCCAAAAGGATTCTTGCTGCTGTTGTTGCGTACATAAAAAAGGTCCTATCTTTCTTTGGTACCAATTGGCCGACCATGCCCAGGAGAAAAGCCTCCGGTTTCTTTACAAATGTCCACTTAAGGATTTTCTTAATTTCATTATAGATCATTTCCCAGTAGGCCTTAATCTTTGGGCAGGTCCACCAAAGGTGATAAAAGGTTCCTTCACATTCATTACACTTCCAGCAATTGTTATTGGGCAAATGATATATCTTTGCAAGCTTGACTGGGGTCATGTACCACCTATAGATCATTTTCATTATGTTCTCTTTCAAGGCACTACATGCCGTAAATTTAATACCTGTGGTCCATAACTGCTCCCAGTCAGCAAACATAATATCATGACCAATATCTTGTGCCCACTTAATCATGGCTGATTTAACCGTTTCATCTTGTGTGTTCCATTTTAGCAGCAGATTATACATTCTAGACAAATTCTTAGTATTGGGTTCTAGCAATTCTGTTTCTAACTTTGACCTCTCCTTCTGAAATCCTAGTTTTCTGTCCTGCTTAAAAGTTTCATTAATCTGGTAGTAATGTAACCAATCTCGGACTTTAGGTTTCAATTTCTCAAAACTCTGTAGTTTCAGCTTTTCACCATCATATTCTATAATTTCACAATATTTTGGCCAGTCTGTATCCATGTTCAATCTTTTTACCGCCTTAGCTTCCATTGGTGACAGCCACCTGGGGGTTTTACTTTCAAACAAATCTTTATATCGATTCCATACATTATACAATGCTTTCCTAATAATATGATTTTTAAAATTTCTATGTACCTTTACCTTGTCATACCATAAATATGCATGCCATCCAAAACTATTATCATAACCTTCCAAGTCCAGAATGTCTGTATTCTCAAGAAGTAGCCATGGTTTCAGCCAGCAAAAAGCTGCTGCTTCATAATAAAGTTTTAAGTCCGGCAGGGCAAAGCCCCCTCTATCCTTTACATCAGTCAAAATCTTAAATTTAATTCTGGGTTTTTTGCCCTGCCAGACAAATTTAGATATATCTTTCTGCCACTTCTTGAAACAGTCCATCTTATCTAAAATTTGCAATGTCTGGAACAAAAACAACAATCTCGGCAATACATTCATCTTAATTACAGCAATTCGGCCTAACAAGGAAAGTCTCAATCTTGACCATATATCGAAATCTTTCTTCACTTCAGCCCAGCATTTCTCATAGTTATCTTTAAATAGGTTCACATTCTTAGATGTTAAATTCACCCCCAGATATTTTACCTTTTTAGTAATTTCCAAACCAGTTTCTCTTTGAAAACTGTCTTTTTCCCCCACCGTAAGATTTTTTTCCAACACCTTTGTCTTGTGTTTATTCAATTTAAAACCTGCTACCTGACCAAATATTTCAATAAGTTCCAGAACTCTTTTTGTGCTAGTTTCTGGCTGTTGTAATGTCAAAACTAAGTCATCTGCAAATGCTCTTAGCTTATAATGTTTAGTTCCGACCTGTATACCTTTAACCAGCTGGTCTCTTCTAATCATATTAAGGAAAACCTCCAGTACCGATATAAACAATAGAGGGGAAATTGGGCATCCCTGTCGTGTCCCTTTCTCTATTGGAATTTCATCCATAACCATACCATTTACAATAAGTTTGGCCTTTTGTCATTTTTGTGTCTTCTGAGTAGTTACATAGAAAGGAATATATCTTACAGATTCAAGAGAATGGAGGGGGAAAGTGAAAATAAGAAATATATATATGAGATGCCTTTGATGCAGGAGGTGATGGGGAGGGGTGCAGCCATTGTTTCTGTACCTGAGAATTCCTCTATTGATAGAATAAAAAGAAAATTGCAGAGTAGTTCCGTGAATCTTCCAGGGCTCCAAAGGACTGAAGGGCTTCTCTCTAAATAAAGTGCTCCCTGCATTTCCTCCCTGGCTCTTTGAATATAAAATTTGATCAAGGGAAAAAAAATGAACGTAATAGAAATCAGTTCTCATTTGCTGCTTTATTCATTTAATAAAATGGGCTGTTTGTGAATGGGCTTCCTTTGAAATGAACTATTTCCATGGTAAATGGGTGAGCATTTGAATAGACTGGAAGTGTGGAGAGATAGATAATGCTACTTGCAATGATGCCTATGATAGATGATGGCACATGTCAAATTTTAAATAAATTTAGTGCTCCTGAAATGTGCTAGATTGCCAGTGACTGAAATTACTCTATTTACCAAGCATGAACCACATAACTGCAGCAGTGCTTGTTTTTCCATGCCGACTTGTTTGCTTCTGTTGAATAAGGCAATGCAGAAGTGAAAGCAAACACGCTGCAAAGGAAACTGTCTTATGTCGAGCCAGACCACTGGTTCATTGCGCTCAGTATTCTCTTTGCTGATTGGCAGTGGCTCTCCAAGGTTTCCCAACCCTAGCATAGATTGAATCTAGGACCTTTTCCATGGAAAGCTCTTTAATGCTAAGCGTTGTCCCTTCGCCTTTCTAAAGTAATATTCACTGAACATAGTGGTATTTATTGACTTCAAAGTCATGCCAACACTAACTTGCAAGCCAATTGCTGTTTATCATCTCTGGCAGCCATCAAAGAGCTTCATATACCTTCTTGAAAATCCTTCCAAGGTCATTGTCCTGAGTTGGTAGCACCTTCAGAGATGTTGAATAAAGGGGCAATCAGGACTGGGGCCATGCTGTGCCCCCCAATGCCACAGTCTTTGTGAAAATCCCCTCCCACAGCTATTTGACCCCATTGGAAGACACTCATTTCCAGTGTGAGAAATGACAACTTCAGTTGAGTGATATTCATTGAGACTGCAGTGTGTGTGTGTGTGTGTGTGTGTGTGTGTGTGGTGTAAATCCCACTACTCTCACATACCACAGTCTCACTGCTGCTTTCCTGACCCTGCTGTTTATAAAAGTTAAAAACAAGAGATGTTAATTGTAAAAATGCAATCAACATCATGCCCATATTGGTCCTCAGAAACAGCTGGAAACCTGTAAAGCCCTCACACTCTTTTATACCTGAGCACTATATGTGCAATTAGCAAATGATCTTAAGAACTGGATGTGATCAGCCTTTTTTTGTATTCTCTGGGCCATGACAACTTAAGTAGGTTATACGTTGCTCTTGCTTCCAAGATAGTGAAGAAAACAAACATAGCAACAGAGTGAACGATAGAGAAAGGGATTGTGTATATAATTCTGATGGCTGAAATACACACCCCTGGTAACTTTGAATTTATTAAGTGTGTGGATAATTGGTTGTTTTTACAAGTTTAATTGTTTTAATAGTGGTGGTTTGCAACTCCTGGGCCCCTTTGGGATAGAAATTTAATAAATAAAATACTTGCTTATTATGAATCAAATTGAAATTAGGGATTAGGCATGTGAAAAATCTTGATTTTATAAGAATTAAATCCTAACTGCCCCCCACCACTAATGGGGCTTTGCAGAGTGGTGGAACAACTGGTACATTCATTGCCTATCCCAGGCATAGGCAAACTCCGTCCTCCAGCTGTTTTGGGACTACAACTCCCATCATTCCTAGCTAACAGGACCAGTGGTCAGGGATGATGGGAGGTGTAGTTCCAAAACATCTGGAGGGCCGAATTTGCCTATGCCTGGCCTAGCCACTTATAGTTCCTGTGAGGAGACAGGACAATTGGGACCAGTCCCTGTGACATCTCCAGACTGGTGCACTAGTTGAGTTTGAACTGTGCCCAATGCCAGCTGCCAATGGCTGTGAGATTGGCTTTGGATACAACAGATCGGAGGCCAGCACAGCCTCTCCCCACCCTTCCTTTCTCTTTGGGGCTTTTTGCTGGGCTTCCCCCAATGAGGATATCAACAGCAGGCCTCCTGGCTATTTGGTGGCCAGCAGGAGGCTGACTCACTTGTCAGAGCTGAGCTGAGGGACACCTCCACTCAATCTAAGCCTCACATAGCTCAGCCTAAGAAGGATTTGGATTGCCCTTTAAATCTATTTCCCCAGCCTTGAGCAGTCGATAGTTGCAGAAAATCCTTCTGTCTGTTCAGAGTCTAGTTGTTTTCGTTTAAGCAGCCATTCCTTCAGTATAATTAATTGTCTTCATCAGCTAAAGGTACTGGGTGTCACTTGTGTGCATTTTGTTTAATAGTTTTTATGGTCAGTCCTGCACAATGTAAGGAAGCATTTTGCTGCATGCAGAAAGGGGTTGAAATGTCACAAGGATGAAACCACTCACAGTGGAAGGTTTTATGGTTGTGATTTTATCTTTGAGGTCAGTGGGACTTACTCCCAGGTAAGCGAATTAGGAAGATTTGCAGCTTCGTGGACTTGAATGCTGTTGGCTTTGGGTATGCGTGTGGCAATGCTGCCGTATCTCGAGTTTCATAGTCTTAAAACTTCACCACTTAAAGTTCTCCCTCCTCTCCGCTCATCGCGGGGATGACAACAGCATCACTAGAATGCCGACACAATAAATGCACGGGTAGCAGGTTTAACAAAAAAATATAAATGGATTACGGAAGCCACATAGCTGTTTTGGAACACCACAACAGTTTAACAAAACTGCAGCATTTGAGCTGAACTCTGCTTTTAATAGACTTCTGCACTGGCCCTTATGGGTACTACCAATTTGTTTCTTTGGAGGGCATCTGAAGCCCATCAGATGTTAATAGTGTTCAGTCACAGCTGAGGTAGGCTGGCTATGAACCAATGATCCAGAGGCAAAAAGCTTCTGTGGCCCATCACCAATCTCCCTGAGCCACCCAGTCTCCTGCAGTCCACTCATCTTTCTGGTCTCATAGCTCTCATAAGTTAATCTTTCTTCTCCTGTGTCTAATGTGATAATCTTTCTTCTCCTACATATCTGCCTTTGACTTCCTTGACAGTAAGGCTGACAAACACCCTCAGTAGTCCCCCCCCCTCCCTTTGTTGCACAGAAGTATTAGTCAGGAGTACAGTTTGAAGTAAAATGGATATCTAAAAATAAAAAGACATGTGCAGGAACCGTTTTCACGCGTTCAGCTGAATGCCGAAGGCACATGCTGACGCTCAAGTGTGGCTAATGAGAGTGGTTCCACCCTCCTCGTTCATTCATTGAATTCATGAGGGGTTTTGTGAATAAGGCTTATTTTTTTTTAGAGTTCTGTGGAGTTTTTAATATAGTTTTCTTGTGTTAGTTATGATATATAACTGAATTGAATTATGATTATCAGTTGGATTGTTTTGAAAAATTATTCTTATACCATACTATGTACAGAATGGTACCTTGGTTTAAGAACAGCTTAGTTTATGAACAACTTGGATTAAGAACGCTGCAAACCCAGAAGTAGGTGTTTTGGTTTGTGAACTTTGCCTTGGAAGCAGAACATGTTTCACTTCCTGTTGAGTGTGTTCCTTTTGTAAATTGAGTCCCTCGCTGTTACGGGAAAGCACACCTTGGTTTAAGAACGGATTTCTCGAATTGATTAAGTTTGTAAACCAAGTTACCACTGTACTGCTTTTATTGCTGCTATTACAAGTTTTTGTTGAAACATTTTTTTATTTGGATGAATTATTATAATAGTTGATTTTGAGTGGTTGTCATGAACTGAATTACTAAATTTATTTGAAATGCTGATGTTGGTGTTTGTTACAGATTGCTGTTTGTTACTGAAGTTCTTCCTTCATTTCTTTCTTTCTTCTCCATACCTCAATAATCCTCTCTGCTTCTGATCAACATGTGAGGAATGGTTATTGATCAATCAATTTCTGTACCACCTTTCAACAGTCAAACCACACTTTCAGCCATGGTGCCCCATCGGAGGAATTCCCTCCCCAAAGAAGCTTGTCTGGCACAGACTCTCATTATATTTTAGGCATCAGGCAAAGTATCCTATAATTGTATCCTATCCTTCAGTGTATAATATCAGGGTGGTTTACCATACAGCACAATACATAAAAAACAAAACCAAGTAACATTTGCACGATTGTATAACGCCTCAAAATCCAGAGAGCAGCTCCCTTCGTTTAACAACATTCTGAAATACAGATTCCTGCTATTCCTTAAAGACCAAGCTCCCATCGGGGGCATTTTTACCTCTCACCTTTTCTCAGTTTGAGAAAATTCTTATTTAACATCACCTTGGCTTGAGCAAAAGACAGCTAAAATGCTACTCTCATCCTTGAGCTGTGACAGGAGCAGCATCACAAGGAGAAAACCATTTGCAGCCATCCTTACTGACACTGAAACATCACATGCAATGGCCTGGTTTGAATATTTTGCTCCTGGGACAACAGCTAGCCTTAGTGTCATGACTGGATGATGCGTTTGGGGACAGGATGTTCCTGCTGGTTCAGAAGGTTCAGAGCCTGGTCCTTTGTCACTATTCCATGCACCAAGGCATGGAAGTGAAAGTAGCAAAGTTCTCTTCCCTTCTAATGCACTGACTGCTAGTGCTGTTCTTAACCTTTTCTCCAATTGCTTCCCGATTGATCTGTTTATTGAGCGTTACTCCTGATCTGTTTGCACAAAATTTGCATGGATTTTATCTTATACCACTGTCAAGTGGTAGTTATCCCACACTCTAAAATACGTTTCTCCATTACTTTTTCCTTTTACTGTAAAAAGTCATTTTTTAAAAAAGCACATTGAGTGCTGTAGTGCTGTTTATCACAATGTACCACTTTCTTGGGGTTGGTTATGAAGGTGCACTTTATTGCATGAGGGGCATATATTGGCATCTACCTGAATGGGTGAAAGATACACTCTAAAGTGCTGACAGACTGAAATTAACCACTGGCAGTGACTAGTTTGCATACGTGCCGCCTCTTTGCAGATATTTACTCCTATTCATCCGTGCTGGGGCACAATGCTGGAGGGTGTCATTCTCCCCCACATAATTATTAATTGCCAGGAATGACTGCTCAAATATGACTACTGTGGTTCTGAAAAGTCTGAAAATGGGACAGTATTATATCTAGCTGTCAAAACCTGTCCTATAAAGTTCACATCACAATAGAGGCCAGCACTCTAGCATATGGCAAGAAAGAGATGTACAAATAAGTTGTCATATTTTTCTTGTAATCAGCGTATCTTGGACCATGGATGACATGGATTAAAAGTTTCTAGAATGGGATAATGACTCTGGGAGGCATAGCATTCTACTCAGTTAGCTAATGAAAATCTGATATTCCATTTCTTCTTTTCTCTGTTGCATTACAGCACTTGATTTATCTGTTCAGGAACAGTTTACCACTTATCTTTACAGTTTGTAATACTGCCGTAGGGAATAAACATTTTATTTCTGCAAACAATCCCCAGAAATAGATTTTTTGTTGTTACTGTTACTGAAAGCAGTTTGTTTTTAATAATACACATTGAATTTTAGAGCCTGATTCCTTATGGAACCATAAAATGCAAGCCAATCTCAGCATCTGACTTCCTCTCTTTGTCAACTTTTTACCAGATGTGCTGGATTGTCTGCATGATCAGCTTCTGAAAACAAAGTACAGTGTTAAGAACATAAAAAATTGGATTGCTAGTGCATTGAGCCCAACACCCTGTGGCAAGCCAGATGCTGTCATAAGTTTTCAAGAATGGTATGATGGAAAAAGCCACTATTTTATCCCTAGCATGTGTTATTCAAGGCACACTGCCTTTGAACATGGAGTCTCCATTTTGGGGCTGTTATGTTACAGGCTTGTAGAAGTGCATTGGCAATTTGATGAAAAATTATGTTGTCTTTGTAGAGAGGAGTGATAGATGTTGCTTATTATCTATTGCTGTTAGTTATTAGTAACATGTAAAAGGAGGTGAGAACTCCCACAATGGTCTGGATTTGAATTCAGGTTTCCCAGTGTAGCATTCCCAACAATTAATAATTTCGGTTTCTTGTGTAGTGAGAAAGTACATTAATTCTACATGAAGGTCTAATACTTCACAGAATCACAGAATTGTAGAGTTAGAACGGACCTGAAGTGTCATCTAGTCCAACCACCTGCAATGCAGCAATCACAGCTAAAGAATCCCTGACAGATGACCAGCCAACCTCTGTTTCCAAACTTTCATTGAAGGACAATCCACCCCCTTCCAAGGCAGTCTGTTCCACTGTTGAACAGTTCTTACCACCAGAAAGTTCTTCCTGATGTTTAGTAAGAATCTCATTTCTTGCCCTTAAAGGTATACACTGGAGATGTAGCTACCCCTTCATATCAGCTTTCTGCTCTAGTATTTACAAGAGTAGAAGGGAACATCCACCAAACAGCTGGAATGGTGCAGTGGCAGAGGTTACTTTGCTAACTCTACAGCCTTCCATAGCCCTTGCCTCTAGTGTGAACTGGCCAGAAATCAACAAGTGATTGGTGTACATGCTCTTACTTAGCATTACAACAGCTAAATGTAGATGCAATGTGTAGATTTGCTCTGTGTGTTTTCTGTTCTGCAACAGCGGAAAAGCTTGGGGTCAAGGAAGAGGGTGGAGGGAATGTTTCACTACGCAGTTCTTCTGCATTTTTACCTGGAAGTAAAATCTCATTGCCATGGGTCTTACTTCCAAGCACGTATGCACAAGACCTCAGCCTTAAAGCAATAATATCCCAGCAGGTGGTGTTGAATTTTATGGCTTCTAAAAATCCAATGGCTTTATATTTATTTTTATATCTCGCACCTCCTACAAAACTTCTTTCTTTTGTCCTCATTGATCATTTCAGCTGTTGATCCATCTCTTCATCCTTTTTCCAGTAGCACTCTTGCTACTGCCAGGATTACTGCTTCTGTGGCCTAAACTGACCAGAATTGGATACTGACTGCTTTGGATTGCAGGTTGCTAAAGTGTGTCACTGCTTTGTTGGCATCCTTCTGAACAAATTGATCCTAACTTGTCCAACATAACACGTATTGCCCTTTGCTCTCCTTGCCTCTCACATTTCCCTACAAAACACCTCTGCTTTGATCACCTTGCATATCCCCTTCCATTTTTTCCACTAATTTCCTTTTTGTCTCTGCCTTACACTTCAAGCTTAATACTCTCACTTTTTAAGGCCTTGTAGAATTGATTGCTGCCTACAAAGTGGTGCTTGTTCCTAGTTGCATGATATGCTTCTCTCCCATTCTTTTCAACGTAACATCTCCTTTGTTTCCACCTCCTTCCTTTCCCGTGGCATTTTCCCTCTCTGTGTTGTCTGTCCTTGAGTCTTCTTCTATCCCAACCTTTCTGTCTGCCTCGTGGGAGGCTAGATGGAAAACTTTGAACAATCTAGTTCTAATATAGATGTCTTAATGGACCGACAAAGGATATATTCTGGTTGTGCATAGACTTGGTAATTTAGCACTCGGATGCATTGCATATGAGACTCGGAGCAGCCAGATACTGTAGAGAAGTGAAGGATGGTGCGGAGGCATGTAAATGAATAATAATTCCACTGTTCCACGTACTTTAAACTCTGGCTGTTTAACTATTAATATTCTAGGTTTATATGATAAGATAAATTGGTACCACTTAGAATACATAATGGGCTTACTTGAGGTGTTTACTGCTGGGAGCTAGGATTTAGAATGCATTTTAGGTTCACTTCCAAGGTTTAAAGGGCCTCAGACACACACTTCTCTTGAAATTAAGATTATTTGTGGGGTTTGATTTTTGTTCCCCATACTTGGTATCCCTTTCCAGTTGTAATAATGTTATCAGTGCATGTATTTAGAAAGATTATTTTGCAGCATTTGGCTGTAAGGACCTTTGTGATTTACTGGAAGGTTCTGCTAATTCATTTACATACAAAATGAGATTATTTGTTACCACATTTAAACTTTTTTAACAGTCATTAGTATTACTTTGTGCTGCACTTATAAATGAACAGAAGAAAAGTTGAACTACAGAAGGCAACCCTGTTTAAACCGCAAGCCACTCTTTGTGTCGAGGAAGACACTGGCTTTCAGTAAACTCGTAGTACTAAGGAGAGATCAGAGGATCCTTTAATCCAGATCTGTTCCTTTATGCAGAGTAATAATGCTCTCTTCCCTTGTCTTCTATCCCATCTGACTGTCTTGAATCTGACAGCACTGAATATCCATGTGTGGGCATAACAGTCTTAGGTGTGCCCAAGCCTGGATGATTTAGTCAGTATTCCAGATGAAATTTGAGATGATCCTAGATAAAATCCAGGAATCGGATGCTTGATATGGGCCCCAGTATTTGGGATTTTATGGATTTATGCATTAAGGACATCATGCCTGCTTGTGAATTGACCTCCGGTAGTGTTGAAGTGCAGGATGTACTTGTGAGAAGGGGAGACATGGTCTTTTCCCCACCATATGTAGGGGAGTGGTGCTGGGGGAAAGCTAAGATTTAATCCAACCCAGAGGCATCTATATGTGGGGATGAGGAAGACAGACAGAAGTGGTTTGGAAAGCTTTTACTGTAGCCGCGGTGAAACATGCAGGCTGCTTTTCTTTTTAAAACCTGTTCAGCCAGGTGATTGGATGCAATAAAAATGTGCAAAAATACCTTCGGCTGCTTTATTGTCCTCCCCCCCCCCAAATAATGACCTTTTTAGTTGATTTTTGCCAAATTGAAAAGAAAAGTATTACAAAATGGTTTACAGATTGTATTCATTGCAGGTAAGATTGAAATGAGTATACCCTAGAGGGTTGGAAATGTAGTGCCTGAGGAGCTGAATTTCCTTTAATGTTGGTGCGTTTAGAAAAACAATTTAATTCTTGTGGGGAATCTGTTTTGAACGTTATTCAAGATACTGCTTGTGGTTGGCTCCAGATGAAATTTCACTTGACTATGTAAGCAGTATTTTGGATGTAGAACTATTTGTATTAACTTTCAGCTGCTGTGATCCGCTTTGTCACTTAGTGTTTCTGGGGGGTGGGGGGTGGCGGGTGGGACAGGATAAAATTATACTAAACAAAGGATGAATTTGTTAATCCCTATTTGTTAACTCTTAATTAAGCAGGGATTGAAGAATAAAATGTGAAGTTTTCTGGGTCCTAGGCCGTGCCACGAACACATGAATTGTAAGAGTATAAAATGTCACTGACAAAATGAACTGACAAATTTAAGTGCAACTTTGTGAAGGAAAGGAAAGACTTTGTAATTATTCAGTTTTGAGAGATATTGGAGTGGAGTGATTTAGGATGGGCTTTCATAGAAAACCCAAGTTAAAATGCCCCTCCCTCCACCATTTATTTATTTATTTATTTATTTATTTATTTATTTATTTATTTATTTATTTATTTATTTATATGATTGATTGATTGATATACTGTCCTTCATCATAAGCCCTCAGGGCAGTTCACAGAACCATAAAGCTCCATCAGTGGTCACTTTCCCCTTACAAGATTCATGTGAGCAGAAAATTACAGAATTCCCTATAAACTGCCCTGAGTTCCAGATGCAACTGTGATGAATTTGTTGGAATCTGTCTGTCTCAAGAAACAATGGAGTGCAAAGGTGTAAGAGACAATGGAGGTGAAGTCAGACTGCTGACTGCAGAGACCAATTCTGTCCACTGTTGTACAGTGACCGCATTTGCATGTCATATTAAACCATAGTTTAGTGGAACATGAGCAAGCAAAAAGCAAGCCACAGCAAGCCTTAGGTTTGTGCACTCCCCTGGGAAGATGAGCTCAGAAAGTGGATAGAGAGAAGCTTTTCTCCCTATTTTATAACCCAGGGCCATCGAGTGAGGTTGGCTGTTGGAACTTTCAAGACACACAAAGGAAGGTACTTCTTTACACCACACATAGTTCATAGAATCTTAAAAGTTGGAAGGGACCCAAGTAAGAGCTGTTTATCAGTGGAACAGTTTCCCTTGGGAGGTTGTAGACTCTCCTTCCTTGGAGGTTTTTAAGCAGAGGTTGGATGGCCATCTGTCATGGATGCTTTCGCTGGGATTCCTGCATTTCAGGGGGTTGTACTAGATGACCCTTTGGGTCCCTTCCAACCCTTCAATTATATGATTTTATGAAAACAAATACAATAATCCCCACATTTGAATGCAGCCAAAGTCCAACCGCTTATGCTTTCTGGAAGTGGAAGTACTGTAAGATGTCCTAATACGAGTTATATTTTAGCAGACAGAGTTTAGCAGGTTTGTGACACACACACCCACACACCCACACACACCAGTTAATGCCCCTACTCACATGTGAATATTGACAATCCCATTTGAATTTTTATGAGTGTCTGAAAACTCAATAGCGCTGATGAATGTTGCCTTCACCCAAATGTAATCATGAGCATTAACTCAAATATGTCTAAAAACTGGGGGGAAATATATATCTTTGTTTGGGTCTCATATAATTCAGCTAGTGTTGATCACATTCATATGTGCAAATTGACATTCACCAAATTTTGGACATAAATTGCAACATATATGTAGAGTGGGTGGAATCTTTTTGTTTGTTGGTTTGTTTTTTGAATATTTTATTAGTTGAATATAAGAACAACATATAATCAAATACAAACAATCAAATACAGTTTTCCCCTACCCCCCCCAAATCCCCAACTACATCCAGGTAATTACATTGGTAATATAATCAAATAAAAAATTATTTCTACAGTTGCTGGTTTAAAAAATGTCATTCTTTTTTTTAAAAAGAACTATATATGACTTGCCTTAAAGAGTGGGATTTTGGGAAGGGGCAGGACAAAAATTGGAAATAAAAGAAATAAATGAAAGCTTTGAAAATGACTTATCGGATGTAATAAGTTTCCCAGCTGCCCAGGAATTAGTCTGGTGAATTTACACATGCTACACATGTCTCTCACTGCTGATTTTACATGTCTTGCAACTGACATTCCACTTACTACTAAAAAGTGTGCTTGTGGAGTTTTGTTCCTGAAATCCTTTGGTCTGACTCCTGTGAGTCTTGAGTGTCATTCCAGCTCCAGTAACTAATGCGGGTAGCACAGGTAGATGGATCTGACAGGACTGAGAACTAACAGCGTGTCAGACGCTTTTCTCCAATGAAGGCTATAGATCAGACCTAGGAATCTGCTGGAGCCGAAGAGGGTGACAAGGGAATAACATCCCTTTCTCTTCCATCGACAGGGGTAATAACTCCTGGCTCTCTAGGGACAGATTGTAAAAGCCAATAGCTAGGAGCTATGAAGCAGGGAGGGCAGAAGAATTGAAAATTAAAGAGGGAGTGAAAATTTGGTGTAAGGCTTTAGTGAGAGGTTGGAATAAAACATCAAATGTCACTCGTTTAATTGCCTTATTGTTGATGTAGGGGGGTCTTGAAATTTTAATTTTTATGACTTTAAACAGTCTAGTTAAAATGATTAAATAACACACACTGTATTTGTGGGTAGGTCAACTACACACACACACACACACACACCATGTGCTTTACATATTTGGATAGCTTTTGTGTACTCTGTTTCATTGCTTTTTGAAATAGTGAAAAAAGGGTTTAGAAACCCCCCCCCCAATAAAAATGTTAAGAGCTATTGCAAAAACATAAATGCAGAAGTTCATGAAAGTACAATTTCTCTCTTTCTCTGGCTCTCTGTATGCATATGAGCACTGCGACATAGCATGTTCTGTGTATGCAGTATATAGTGCGTTAAATGTATTTAAAAGGTATTCCCATATTTTATTCATATTAGTAAAAGCATATATTTTACTTTGATTTCAGAGAAGCTACATAAATTCAAACCCGTTAAACTTTAGCCTGGATATTTATTTATTTATTTATTGTTTACGGTCTTTGTGTGTGTACACAAATCACAGCCCAAGGGAGTGATTTTATTTATTTCTACAGTAGTTGATGCAATCACAAAGTTTTTAAGATACAGCCTTCAAACCACCTATTGGTTTAAACGTGGTTAGTCCATAGCAGGTTGTTTGAGCTTTTCAGCTTAACTCGGTTTAGGATCTCATCCTTGGATTGCAGTTCTTGCAGATACTAATTTGGAAGTAAGCTTCTCTTCAAGAACTCTGGTAGGATTTTCAGTATTAGGTTATCATCCTGGGGCTCAGGGTATTATATGTGAAAAACAACTGCATAATTAAATCAGCCCAAGTATTTAGCCTACTGAGAGGTCTTTATTGTGTTTTGTTCTTCACAATGAAACAATATTAAGAGATTTTACAGAACTGGCTGCAATAGTGAACAGACTTTCTCTGGTGCAATCCCGTATCTTTTAGAACAATTTATTCTAGAGTAAATGATTGCCACGGCATGTGTTTGCACATGTAACAGAAAGGCAGAACAAAGCAGCAATAATAGATCTGGCTTTGCCAACACCAGTAGCTGCAAAGTAGCTTTTAAGAAGTGATGTGCTCAAAGGTTATCTTTGTTATATGAGATGTACTTACTTAGTTTTTAAAGTGCGACTGGTGTTTAGTTAAATCTTTTACAGACTCAGTTCACTGAAGGTGACAGAAGTACTCACTTGAGCTCAATGAGAAGTAGACATGACAGTAAATTTTTCAGTCCCAGACAGGGGATCTTGTTATAGGAGTCAGTATGGGGGTCAGGCCAGAGCCTGTTGATGATTGAGGAAAAGAGAAGTAAATTCATTCTGCTCCAGGCACTTTGTCAAGTGCCAGTAGCTTACCATTGAGAACTAGTCACCCGTTCGAGTCTTACAGCCCTAGAGGTCACTCATTTGATATAAATCATAGCACTGCATAGGCTCAGCAACCCATTGCCATTCAGGATGAAAATAAAAAAGAGGAATGCAGCCTTCTGAATGGAAATGACTGCGAACGTCCCCACCACATGTTGCTGTTTAATGCAATATGCGGCTCGATATTGATCTCCAGAATCAAGTCATTAAAATGTGCAGGTTTTTTTGTTTATTGGAATGAAGCAATTAAATGGTTCAGTTATGCCAGACCTTACCTTTTCTGATGAAAACTATTGATTTCTTGCCACAGCTTTATAAGCGACAATGTTTTTGATTACTCTTGACAAACCTCCTTGGAGTGTTAATTAAAATTGTACCAGATGAGCAGGTGTGGGAGATCATTAGATTGCCCGGATCACACACCACACTTCATATTCTGCAGCCTTGCATAATGAATAGGGCACAAGAGGGGGAAAACAATATCTTAATCAGCAGAATTAGCATCTTTGCTTAAACCCCCCCCCCCAACCAACTAGGTGGCATTCAGTTTTACAGTACCAACATCCATCAGCTGTTGGAGAACTTCAGTGTCACTGACTACACTTCCTCTTTTATAATAGTAATTTGTTTCAAAGGACAAGTCTAGTCACTTTTATTTTTAAAGCACAAAAGATTACACTATACTAGAAAGGCAAGAGGCAGCATGAAAATAAACAGTTAGGATGAAGCTATGCATCCAATTATCTTTTTAATGCAAAAAATGCCATGAATTTTGCCAGAAGAAATATTTTAACATGTATTCTATTGATTTCTTGTATTCTTCTTGTTGCTGGACTGAATGTTTTGGTAACTGTGTCATGAAAGACATTGATTTGGTTAGCTTTTGAAGTGAAGCCAACAAAGGGAGGTTCTTTTTTAAAAAATTTGCATCAGCAATTTTATTTTGTACATTTATCAAAATTGACTTTTTGGGGAAGGCATTATGACTGCAGTCTGATACACACATATATACAGCCTAATTTTATGTGTAAGTTCAGTAGGGCTTACTCAAAGAAACCCACACTGAATTCTGGCATAAGGCGAGGCTATACCACAATGTATTTATTTACTCTCAATCTTGGTTTTTAAAATAGTGCAACACAATCATGGTTGGAACCAAGGCTCCGGTGACAATGGAAGTTTGTTTTGATAGACAGCTTTGTACTGACAACCACACACACAAAATGACCAAAGACAAGGAAGGAAAGGAAGAAACACAGAGTATATAGCACAGGGCTGAGGTTTGGAGTGATGCAGAGGAATGTGTGGAACAGCTGCTCACAAAATACCTGCCTTGTAAGTAAATGGAAAGCTTCAGCTTCTATTAATTTGACTGGTGTGCTCTAGTCAACAGTAGTGAAAATCCTATGTGATGTGCTTGCAATGCAGCCCCTATTACATTTGAATAGACAATTTGGGATTGCACTGCTTTTTCTTCTTTTTGAAGTGTGCTGTTTTACACTGTGAGCAATTGAGATATGACATAAAGAAGCATGAGGTTTTGCAGACGAGTGCTAGCTTAGAATGACTATTATTATTTCTACTAATACTGTATTATAATTGTTGTTATTTTATTTCTGTATGGCCCTCCTGGTTGGGAACCTAGAGTGGAGTACGTCATAAATAAGATATAGTCAATTAAAGCAACATTACATTGAAACCAGTCTAAAAACTCCTGACATCAAGCAGAACCCAACTAAAACCTGTAATAACATTTTTCATCTGCTTGGTACCTGTAAAGGATGCAAGCAGTTTCTGCCTTAAAGTACCAAGTAGAGGCATGCCCTACACTCACTACCTCCTCCCCTCAAAAAAGGCTGGTGACCCCTACTTTACTTACATGGTCCACATAAATGGAAAAACACACACACCAGTGCCTTTTAAATAGATAATTTACAACACAATTCTAGACATGCCTGCTTAGAAATAAGGCCCACTGACCATCCCTTTAGACTTTTCTTGAAATGACATGCTCGTTAGTTTTTCCATAGCTTAACAATTAGAGTGATGTGTTGAATTTTCCTGTATGATTATGCACCAATTATTGAATTATTCAGCAATACACATTTTCTCGGGATCTTAAGTGACATACAAGCTAAGTATACTAGCCCCTTTGCTAAACTAATAGAAGAAACAGAGGGAAGAGAGTGGAAATGGCAATGTTCGCACATTATAAGGCATAAACCACAAGGTTCCTGCCCTCTCCCAGCTCACACTAAGGCTGTATATGCTCCTGTTTGCTTGGCATCCATTGCACTCCTGCTGCAAGTCTGGCAGCATTAACCACAACAAACCTTTATCCTGTCGTTTGTAATGAAATGCTACATTTTGATGTGTTTCCCCCACAAACCGCATTCAATCTTCAATCTAACGTGTACAGAGCCTAAGAGGGAGGGAAACATGGTCCCTGCCTGGTTTAGTGTTACTCCAAACAAATCACAACCTGTAGCCAAATTTTATTATTGGCTTACAGGTCATTGGATGTAGTGATAAATCCAAGGTGGTGGTTTGCTTTCTCTGGGTGGAATTAAGCAGTTTTGCTAGTGCACAAAAAGCCATGGTTTATGGTGCACTGTGATGTGCAAACACCACAGGAATTGAAGGCTATCTCCTACCACGACCAACACGCTATTCTGTAACCTGAGCCCTTTTGTACACAAAGTTACTTGCCGAATCTGCCCAGTAGTACACGTAAGACAATCACAGTATGCCTGCAGGTGCATTGTGGGGAATGAATCTCTGCTGGCTCATGGAGAATTAACCTAACAGCAGTCCTTAACATAGGATGTCCGCGTGTGGGATGGGCTAGGTGAGGAATGCAGGATTATACCCCAGGATAGTGGTGGTGATCTCTGGCCCCATAATCTTCTGAGGAAGCACTAGGTACTAACGGGAGCTAAGCTAAGACATTTTTGCTGTCTGCTGCTGAGCAGCAACCCCACATGTACCCTCAAGTCAAGGTGCATTAGTTCCCTCAATGAAGACATGGGGTTGATATTTTTGACTAACTCACAGTGCCCCTGAAGATACACAAAGAGAACATTTTTTCAGAAGGAACATGGCCATACTATCAAATAGGGTTGATAGGACCCCTATCACAAAGAACTGAAGAGGGCTAAAGATAACTTCACTATAAAGTATATCCTATGGGTTTATAAATGCTATGCCCCCACTCTGCTGCCTTTATCCACAAGGAACCTATCCTATCCTTGTTGAGGGAGGAGGGTGGTTCAGGTGGAATGATTATGCAGGGCTAGTGATACTGCCAACCTCCAGCATCTGTTTGCCTGAGTTTGTCTAATCTCTGCCCTGGGTGCAATAATGGGGACTGGAATTAAGGTCTTCATCCACCACTAAATTTCTTAAAGCAAATCCTAATTGCTGACCAGGTCTATTAGGGCTGCATAACCTACTGTGATGACAATGCTACAAAAATTCAGTGCAGCACATTGTTTTATGTAGATGGAACAGTCTGTAGGTTTTAGAATATCAATTCCCCCTTTAGAGCTCCATTGTTTTATTTATTACTAAATTGCTCTTTTGTTGCTTCCTGACGGTGTGATTTGTTGCGCCAGTTACATATCAAATGAGCCACAGTCTCTTGGAATTAGTGGCTCTCTTTCATTATTCTTCGAGCCATATTGAAAACCATTCCTGTCAGCTGATACTCTCCCAAGTAGCTTGGGAGAACTTTGGCATAGTTTGCCTAACCTTACAAACAGTAAAAGCTAAACTCGCCTTTGATTAAAATAATAATAATAAAGCCAGAGGACTTTGGCACAGAGCCATTAAGGATGCAGGTGACGTTTGTAGCAGGCTTGACAGAATATTTCGCAAAACAGTAAATGTTCTCCTGAGGGTCCCTCAAATGGGCTGCGGCACTTTGCTTGTACTTAACATATATCAACTGTCACCCAACGGCAGTCACCGCTGAACTGAGCACAATGGAACATCCAGATGGGCTAAACAAAGTGAGCAAATGTTCAATGCTATTAAAAGCTGTTTACATCAACTTCCAGTATTTCATGTGGTGAAGTTTATATTGTGTCACCTCTGAGCTGCTTAGCTCCATCCACTGCCAGCCGACACTTTTGTAAACTATTGTTGCTTATGTATGAAAATGCTGTACGTGCTACAGAGCATTTAAACAGCAGGGAACAGTCCATTGTATGCTAATTGCTTACTCCCAAGTATTTCTTAATGATCTTAATTTCTAGTTAGCAGATCTCCTTTGTGGACTTCTTTTCCAGCCTTACTATTCTTCTAACCAGCAGGTGAACCATCAGGATTTGTTTTACTTTATTTTTCCTCCCACTTGCAAATCTACACACACTTTGTGCCATATGCAAATTTGCTGTGCACAAGAAAGATGATATCGGATGAGATGGAATTTCAAGGAATGATGCTTTCCCCATAATTGTGTTTCTGTATAAGAAAAAGCTTAACCTGTTGAATCCCAACAGGCAGATATACAGCTATAATATATACATAGGAAAAACTCTTGCAGAATTACATAGCCAAATTAGGTCTTCACATTTTCTGGAAGTTGATTCGAAGAGATGTCTCTTTCTCCTTAAGTTGCTTATTGTTCCACCCATTCTTGGATAAGTGCTGCAGCTTAGTGGCAGAACAAGTGGACCGTTACTGAGGTGGATGGACAAATGAAGCCGCCCAGAGTGGCTGGGGAAACCCAGTCAGATGGGCGGGGTACAAATAATGAATTATTATTATTATCATTAATGATCTGGCTTAATCTAAGGCAGCTTTCCATGTGCCTTCATTATTGGCGCCTCTTCCATTACCTTTTAAAAAAAATGAATTTGCAGGTGGGGGGTTTCATCTGTTTGTTAATTACAACAAATTTATTTTTAAAGAGGCTGTCTAGTTCATGATTCCAGGACATGATTGCTCCAGGTTCCCACTTTTGCCAGCAAACTGTATCAAATGTGTGTACATGTATGTATAGGTGCTATTTCACTTTTTTGAAAAATGAAAGCAAAGAAAGAAGAGTTTCCCATTTTGGGAGAAGTAGGTGTGTTTGGGAAATGTGTAAAGGTTAAAAGAAGGGTAGCAAATAGGATAAAACTGAAATGGACTAAAATAGGAGTGCTTGTCTGCATACACAATGAGACTTTGTTCAGTCCATTACATAGAAGAGATTTATTCTGGAGTGAGCCAGTCCTGTGTGCTTGGAGAGCTCCAGTTCTGGTTGCTGCCCATTTGCTTTATATAAGGTCTGTACCTTCAAGTGTATCAGACTGTTCCAAAGCCTCTGCATTCATGCTTGACAGAGGTCAAACCTCGTGCCTTTAGATGAGCCCTTGGAGCCAGTTTGTCAATCCAAATGCAAGCTGCTCAACTTCCTGTTTATGTCTGTGCTGAGTTACATATCCGGACTTCCTTGCCTTCAGCTGCAGGTTTTTCCGTACTCCCTAGGAGATCCCTTCCTTAAAATGGTTTCTTATCATTTAAGCAGGCTGCTGGAATTTTGCTAATTCCTGTTTCACTTAACACATGTGAAGTTCTGCATTGGCTACACAGGCCATACAATGTTACCAAAAGGTGATTTAAATAACAATGTACGATCAGAGAGGGCATTAAATGCAATATTTTGATTACCTGTTAAAGGCACTTCTTGTAAACTGACCTCAAGTTGCTATCAATGAAAGTGTGATCTTGTAAATTTAAGTTGTAGTTAGGATTTTGTGTACCTTTAAAAGTTGTAGTTAGACCGTTTTGTGTACCTTTAAAAAGACTATCCTTGCACCTCAAGGTTAATTTTGGCTGACACTATGAGTGGTTTTAAAACTGATACTCTCTCCACTAGATGCTGATGATGAATCCTACTAGTACTAGTTCCTGCACTTACAAGCTGGCCATCTAAAATTAAACACTGGGAGCAAACAACAGAAGAAGAAGCCTAAGCTGAAAGGGACAAGTTAGCCAGGTGAGCAAATGCAATTACACATGCTACACCATTTCAAAGGTGGCCTCCCAGTTACGGAACCGTATTCTAAACATGGTCCGTCAGGCCTCATCCCTTGGCAGTTTTACACAGTCCTTAAAGAGCCATCTTTTTATCATGGCCCTTGGGAGCCAATCTGTAAATTGGTCATTTTATTTTCTATTGTATACTATAGTGATTATGTATTGTTGGACAGAGATGGATATTTCAAATGTTTAAAGGGAATTATTGCTGGATTTTATGAATATGCATTGATATGATGGGAGGCAGTTGGTCTAAAAGTAAAATTGAATTGAATTACTAAACCAGCACCACAATTTTTAAGTGTTATTGGAACAAGCAAATATCCAGCATTGAATACTACACTGTCATCAAATGTTGTGCACAAGGCTAAATATTTACACTGCGTATATTAATATGAAGGCAACCCACCACTGAGCAAAGGTGTCACGTTTTAAGCCCTGACCCTTTGTATAGAGTCAATAGCCTCTGGCAAAAGGTGCAAGAAGTGATTTTTGAATAAATAATTCAGCCGTCTACAGTGGAAGTACCAAAGGAAGCATTGTATACAGAAGAGAATTTGTCTAAGCAGTTAAGCCAGCTATAGGGGTTTGGGTGTGTGGGTGTGTGTCCTTGTACCATCTACCGGTAAATAGAACAATATGTTGGTGCAACGAAGGGAGGGAAAGCGTTAAAGCAGCTTGGTCCCTCCGGAAGTTTTGAACTACTGTACAACTCTCATCAACCCCAGCTGGCATGGTCTGTTGTCCAGGATGATGGCAGTTTTGTCCCTAACATCTGCTGATCACTAGGTTGAGGAGGCTACCCTGAATTTCATAAATTTATTATTATATATAGATCTTATGTTCCCGACATAAAAATACAAGATGGAAACACCAAAATAGCTATCCTCATCTGTCTTTACACACCCCTGCCTCCATCATCATCATCATCATCATCATTATTATTATTATTATTATTATTATTATTATTATTATTATTATTTTGTATACTGCCCTATATCTGCAGGTCTCAGGGCGGTTCACAGGATAAAATCACAATATAACCAAATACATAATCAAAATAAAAACAAAAACAACCCAATAACACCCCCCCCACACATTTTAAAAGGGCATTGGATGTCAATTAGCCAAAGGCCTGGTTAAAGAGGAAAGATTTTTCCTAGCGCGTAGTTCAGGGGTCGCATGACTATGTTATGTTTGCTATCCAGGTCCATCTCTCTTCTGTGTGAGTCTTCCTGAAGAGCACACAATTTGGTGTGCACAGTGGGGAATTTGTGACTGCACAATGAAGCTTCCTATCATGTAAAAGAGAACAGGAAGCTATGAATATACTGGGCTCCAGGGAGTGTTCTGATTGTGGCCGTTGTGTATAGACTTGCACGCAGAAAGGAATAATTATTGAACTTAATGACTGTCGTGTTATCTTAAGAGATGTTCCTAATGAATATAGAGTAGCTTTCAAATGTAAGTGTTCGGGCTCCACACTGTTTAAATAATGTTTGATTGATCAACTGCAATTTAACCAATTAAGTAATAATTAAATCTAAACAACTAAATTTAAATAACTTTGCATATTGCCAAACCTGATGTCCTCTGAGATTTTGAAGGCAATGTGACATAGCTTGCAATTTAATAAAAAGGTGTCACTCATTGGAAGGGAAGCTTAATATTTTATTTTTCATTTCCTGTTTCCTTTATGCAGAACTAAGGCTTTAGTTGAGTAACGTTAAGATCTGTAGGGGGGGCTCTCTTAATATTTCCCCCACCCTTGGAACTGTGGAGGCTGGGAGAGAGCTTTTTCTGTGGCAGCCCTTAAATTGGGGAACTCCGTCCCCATAGATGCATCTTGCATCTTCACTGTGCAGCCTTTGCTGTATGTTAAAGAAGCAGCTTTCCCCCCTGGCCTTTGGCAGTGAAGGTGACTTTGGCTAAATTTATACCATTCTATTCCATTTGGAATGGTTTTATGTGCTTTATAATTGCAACTGTTTTATCTTATAATTTTAAATACTACTGAACCACCCTAGGACCTTAGGGCATAGGGTAGGTAAGAAATCAATCAAATAAAAAAGATAATTGTTGTTTAAACTGATCAAATCTATATGTGCTAATATATATGGGATTTCCTTACTGATTTTTTTTTAAATGGTATAACTTATTACTTTTCTTGGGCTGCCACAATTAAGATTGAAATCTCTCCAAAATGGCACTCCAAAAGAGAAAGTTTATTTTATAAAAGTATTTCTATATTGTCGCATTTTGAGTAGGACTAACATTGGATACAGTCATATGTAATATAAAAGGCAAGGTGATGTGGAAAGTGAAAAACTTCACTCCATTATCACTGTCTTCATTCTTATTTATTTGACAGATATATATATATATATATATATATATATATATATATATATATATATGCAGGTTTTGGTGTCCTCGGGTGTCTTCCCGTGTAAAAGTTGGGGTGTCTAGGCGACGTTTCGACGAGGTCTCACTCGTCATCTTCAGGCTGGTGCTTTCGGCTTCTTGTTACTGGAACAGAGTCATTTTGAAGATGACGAGTGAGACCTCGTCGAAACGTCGCCTAGACACCCCAACTTTTACACGGGAAGACACCCGAGGACACCAAAACCTGCATTCCTGTACCCGTGAAAATCTACGAAAGCATATATATATATATATATATATACACACACACACACACACACACACACACACACACTGTAATGGTAAAGCGACCCCTGACTGTTGGGGCCAGTCGCGGACGACTCTGGGGTTGCGGTGCTCATCTTGCTTTACTGGCCGAGGGATCCGGCGTACAGCTTCCGGGTCATGTGGCCAGCATGACTAAGCCACTTCTGGCAAACCAGAGCAGAGCACGGAAACGCCATTTACCTTCCCGCCGGAGCGGTACCTATTTATCTACTTACACTTTGACATGCTTTCGAACTGCTATTAATATATATAGCAGGGACCGAGCAACAGGAGCTCACCGCATCGCGGGGATTCGAACTGATGACCTTCTGATCGGCAAGCCCTAGGCTCAGTGGTTTAGACCACAGCGCCAGCCGTGTCCCATATATACTGTACTCCCCTTCAATTAGCACTTTATTAGTAAAATATAATAGTAATAAAGCAACATAGAACAACAATTAAAGGCAGCATTAAAAAAACCAACAACAGTTGAGAAGATAAATGTCAAATCAGCAGTTAAAAGATTGGGAAAATTAAAAGGTTTTCATCTGGCTCCAGAAAGATAACACAAAGTCCAGCAACAACATGCAGCTTCTTTGAGCAGGAGTTGGAGCTCTCCAAGATGTAGCAATGGCCACCAATTTAGATGGCTTTAAAATGAGTTTAGACCGATTTATGGCACATTAGGCTCTCAATGGCAACTAGCCATGATGCCTATATTCTGCCTCAACTGTCAGAGGCAGTTCCTGGGGATCACAAACAGAATGGCATCCACATACTGCTTGCTGGCTTCAGATTGGCAAAATTTTGGATCCAGGATGTGAATGGAAAATTTATGGGCTTAATTTTCAATACTTTCATTTAATATATATAGTAATTCCTCCGCGAACGTCTGCCTCATCTAGCATCCATTCCAGCGAATGTCTGTGGCAAACCTGGAAGTACCGGAATGGGTTACTTCCGGGTTTGCTGCTTTCACATGCACAGAAGTGCTAAATTGTGCTTTGCGCGCATGCGCAGATGCAGCACTTTGCCCTGCATCCTTTTCGGCTAGCAGCTGGGGTACCGGAACAGATCCCAGTCGCAAAACAAGGTACGACCCTAAGGTTAATTTAGATCGACATCAGAGGTAGTAGAGTCACCGCAAAGTGGCTTTGGGGGACTGAATAACTATTAGTTTCAATGCTTTAGCCTAATCATAGACCATTTTAAGAATGTGCTTTGTGTGTGTCAGAATATTCATATGAAAACATCATCCAGATTAAAATCACATCATCTTGTAATGACTTCATTAACTCTGCCACCAGTTCAGCAACCCTTTTTATTCCCTTTCACCCTTTGTTTTCTGAAACATTTTCATGATGTTGTTGTTTTTGGTCAGAAAAACGTATGTTGCTAAATATGGTTTCTGTTTTTTTATAGTAAAACCAACAATAACAATGAATCTAGCTATTATATTAACAATTAGTGCTGATCCCACACACGGCTTTCATCTCCTGGTCATTTGTCATAATGCTTATATTTCTGTTGCAATGAGGATGTGTGATGCCTCTCTGAAAGCAGCTGGAATGAAAACAAACACATCCACCAAGTTTGGCAAGCAAGAGAACAGAGACAGATTAATTTGTTGTGTGCTTCAAAGGGTTCCTCAGAAAAAGCTCTTTCATTGATGGTGGAGTGGCACACTATGCCTGTAAGCATGGAAAGTCTGAGCTGCATTCTTAATTTAGTACCGTGTGGGAAAGTTGATGGACGATGACAGTAAAGTTGGTTTTACTTCTATTGTAAGGTTCTTTCTAAAAGAGCAAGTCTCAGTTATTAATCTGCAAAATCTTAATTTCTGTGGATTAATTCTGAACACACATATATACACACACTTCTAAACCTCACTTCTAATGCTGTGCAATTTCCCAGTGCATTTATACAGTTGTCTCTATCAGAGGTTAAGTTTTGTTTCTAAACTGTGCAAAGAAGAAGTGAAGAAACTTGTTTTTAAAACAAAGTTCGTGGAGTTCAGTAAGTGTCCCAAACAACAGGAAAACAATCCTAAATTATTCTAAGTCTGCAATGTACACACTTACCTGGGAGTTAGCCCCACTGAACTCACTGGAACTTACATATCGATTCATGTTATTAGAAGAGAATTTGTCGCTAGCACACTTCACTTTGATTTCCACTTCACCCCGTCCAGTTGATTATTTTATGTCATTTTGGTAAGAACTTAGCTTGAAGTTCACAGGCAGCACAAAACATGTAGCTACAAACAGAGCCCTTCATCAGTTGAAACATCTTCCCTTCAGACTTTGGGATAAATAGACTTCTCCGTTTACCACTGACACGTGTGTGAGGAACAGCCCATAACATGATTGAACTCCATTGATTTTTCATAAAAGTTTAATAAGACGATACAGGTCAAAAGCTTTGCAAAATTTGCAATAAATTTTGGCAGCTATCTGAACTAGACTTTGCTGCAAAAGCTGACATAAGAGGAGTGAAAGTGTTGTTTGAGACTATGAAAGGTAATGAGCACTGTGAAACTTTTGATCAGCTTTTTAAAGACTTTTGTATTGACTGCTGTTTCTCAGCAGATTAATTTTTTTTGTTTAGAGGAGATTTCATTCATTTGATAATATCAGCATATCTCCAATAGCATGCATTATAAAAACACCTTCCTAATAGTGATGTCCCAAAACATTTGATGCCCAAGACAGACTATCCCGATGGTGGTCAGAGTATTTAAACTAAATAATTGACATTTTGCTGCCTTTTAGTGGTATTCCAAAACATGCTGTCTGAGGTGAACTGCTTCTTCCTGCCAAATATTTGGGATGATCCTGCTCCCTAAATGCAACCTCTCTTGAAGTGCAGCTTTCTGTGGGAATGTTGAGGAAGGTAGGATCTATTGATTAAATATTATTCCTCCTCACTCACATTAGTGAGCAAGCAGCAGAGCACATTCCTTGCAGCTTGTTGGAAGCAAGTTGATGATTCGTTAGAATCATTTAAATTAATCAACCCAGTCTGGCTTGTCCAGTCTGGATTGTTCCTGGTAAGTTTTCCTTTTATTTCCTCCTTAAAATAATAATAACACGACAGTCTTCTTTAAAAGTAAGAGTAAAGTTTTACTTACATTCAGTTCACAGCAGTAATCTGAAGGCAGGCTTTATCTTGTGGTTACAGTTACATAGTCAGCTTTTACATGGTCAGCTAGGGTCATGCCCATCTACCTGGCCACACACAAGGGGAGGAGACTCCAGAGCAGCTTTGACAGGAAGTCCTCCCTGTCTGGAGCCACATTCCCCTGTGTGTCCACTCTAGGCAACAGGAAAATATTGTACTTGACTGCTTCAGGGATGATACATCCCACACTTCCTTCATGTTTTACACAAGCTTAAAGCAGCTAGGACAAGGGCAGTCAACATGTTTGGGACTACAAATCCTGTCAGACTCAATCAGTATAGCTGATGTTTGGCAATGATGGAAGTTGGAGTCCAAAGCATCTGGAAGACTTTGCATTGGCTATCCCTGATCTAGGACGTACATACTTGCACATTATGGCTGCCAACTGGAGCCCATTTTTATATAGTTCCATGTGGGTGGTGATGCTTCATGATGACGTATTTGTTGTGTAGTGACATACCATGCAACCTGGGCAATTTTCTCCATACCAGCACAAATGCCCTTTGCCATGAGGTTTCATGAGAAATGGAGAAAATCACTGATCCATGTGGTGATTAATAATAATAATGAGGAGGAGGAGGAGGAGAAGGATTCCACATTTAACAGTATCAGAAGCTGTTAAAGGATCATGGTCATACTCCCCTATCTTGTTTCTGACAAGCGTTACCAATCAGGGCAACCATGGTGGTGGTTTCAGTGTCATGGCCGGGCCTGAGACCAGTCTCAGATGGATCCATGTAATCAGTTTCCTCCAAGTATGCCTGAAGCTGGCCCACCACCACCTCCTTGAACACCTTGCTCAACATATTTGCCACTGAGTGATACATAAGTTACACTTCTAGGCCCAGGGAGGTCACCTGTTATATAAGGAGATACTTGTTAGATATAAGGCAATATGGGAGTTCAAGTAGGGTAAGTGAGAGAGGGATTTGAACCGCCAACCTTCCAATGGGCAAGCCCAAGAGGCTCAGTGGTCTAGACCACAGCACCACCCATGTACACATGGAGGGACCCACTGAATGGTTTGAGTTTCTAACGTACACTTCTTACATTCTACATTTTCAGATTTAAATTGCTATAATTGGCTTTGTAGTGGACAGCTTAGACACCATAATATTTTTTCTCTCACACCCTTCCCCACCCTCCTTGCCCTTTCAATCATTTCCTACTTTCTTTACGAACTTGTCATTTAGCTCCTAAAAATATCCGTGTTATCAGGGTTCAGACTCAGGGCTTTCGCTGAGAGACTATTGTTTGCCAATAATTAGTTTTGTGGTGCATAGCATCTGAGTGGCTCCCTGGTCCTTCTGAGCAGCCTATTATGTTAACTTTCAGTTTCCTGACTGGTCTGCCAAACAAGCACAGATGGAGATAGAAGGAACTTTTGGCTTACTGATAACAGTGATGTTCCCCTTCCGACATCTACACAGAAAACATGGCAGTTTTCGCAGAAAACCAGCGTGTTGCAGAAAACAACCCATAAACAAGCAGAGGATACAAGTGCTAGCAGGAAGGAAGGCCGAGAACAGACAAAAGGGAAACAATTTTGTTGCTAGATGTTGAGATGTTGTTTTTGAGACTCTGAAAATGTTTTGCAAAATTTGAAAAAGGCATGGCCTTGAAAGCATCACGCTATCTTAACGTTTATAGAGGTGGCTTCACAGTGCGCTTAGCGTAGTGATGAAAGCCTTGCTGTCTCAGTATTGAAAACGGGTCTGTTGTTACGGTTTGAGTGAAGATTAGAATTGCCTGATTAGAATCCAGAATTTGACAAAAGGAATGTTCTTGTTTCTTACTTTGGCTGTGGTTGATCCTCCGAATGGTTCATTCACCTGCAAGGGTGGCCCCTGAGAGGCGTGCTTGGTAGATTGTGTGGCAACTAGGGTCAGCCCAAGACATTTTGCTGCTTCAGGTGATGGGGAAACTGACACAACTGCTTTCTAGCTACAGAAACTGGGAGAACCGGCAGTATAATCTTACAGGTGACATGACAGCAGGCTTGCTCACACCCTGCTTTTCAATCTGTTAATATACAACCTTACATCTCCAGTGCCCTATCATTCAGAGAAAAGATAGCCAGCAGTACATCCCTTGGAACTCCTCAGCTCTCATAAATATATATATAGTCTGTAGAGGGCCTTCTCGGTAGTGGCTCCCACCCTGTGGAATGCCTTCCTATCAGATGTCAAGGAAATAAACAACTATCTGACTTTTAGAAGACATCTGAAGGCAGCCCTATTTAGGGAAGTTTTTAATGTCTGCTGTTTTATCCTTTTTAGATTTATTTATTTATAATTTTGTTGGGAGCTACCCAGAGTGGCTGGGGAAACCCAGCCAGGTGGGCAAGGTATGAATAGATAGATAGATAGATAGATAGATAGATAGAGGGTTTTGGTTTATTTTTTAACTGCTGTTATTGTATATTGCTCCGATCTCCTTAGGGGGGAGAATGGAATCTAAATTATTTTTGATATCCAGCTAACTTGTGAATGTTAATATGAGGTACAGGAAAGAGCCTGAAATGAGCATCATTATCAATGTAGCTTTTTCATTTGATTTACAGACACAAGAGATCCAAGTGCCAGGTGAAACTATGCTTGAGAATACAATAATACAAATGGTTTCAAAGAGTAGTGTAGAATCTTATGTCAAGGGTACTTGGTGATGTCCTCACTTCATAAAGTTAGATTAAACATTTTGCAATTACTATTTTTGTTGCAAATAATGTTTTGGGCCAACATTAAATATTTATTAAATCTCCCCCCCCCTTTCATGAACAAACACTTTATTTTTAAATGTTAAAAAAGACACACCAAAATTTAAGTTGAAAAGAAAAAAATACAAAACTTATCTTGATCTTTCTAGGTGTTGCTATGTATTTGAGTAATATGTTGTCAAACCAACAGCATTCCTAAGATGCATTAAACTAATATTTCATAAGAATGCCTCAACCCTGATGATGTATTAATGTAATACATCGTTAAGGCACCATTGCTCTTATGACATATAGCTCAAAATATTCCTATACTATTGAAGCACTACCTAGGGCATCTAGATTTGCTCAACCTAGGAAGGAAGAAAATGTTTCTAACGGCTAAGGTGTTGAGTTTTTGCAAAGGGGGATGCATAGAGAAATGCAGCTGAAAACTAGATGTATCTGGAGGAAGCAATGGCATTGCATAGTTTGTGAAATAAAAATAATGAAGAGCCAGACTGAAGTTGTAAAATTCCTAAATGCCAAAATAGGAGCCGGAAGATTTGATCCTGGCTACTCATTTTTGATATTGCACAGAAGCACACACCTTTTTGTATAATGTGCAAAGAGAAAACTGCACATTAGCATGGAATTTACGCATATTACACAGATTTCAGTATTGTTGCCTGTAAGTTTTATCCCAGATGTCAAACAGCAGCTTTGTGGAGCTTTGGGAAAATTGTACATGGGAAAGGATTAAATAATAAACACACCCCAATCTGATTTGCCCACTGCTCTAGGCTACTGCTGTTATTATTATTTTTAAGAAACTGAGAGATCCTAATCATAAATCTGCATCACATTGTAGTTGTGCTCTCACATTGTGTCTTCTCATGGTACCACAAGTGGTATTAACACACAGCAGTGCCATTAGGCATGGACTTGGGTCTGGCTGCCCAGCTCTCAGGGAGGCCCAAATGAGGCACCCTGGTTGTCCACGCCCCCTCGACACTGGGCTGAACCTGGGATGGCCGCACACAGTGATCTCGCAGCAAAATGGTTGCGCTGTTACTGAGATCCCAGTAATAGCTGTTTAGGTGGCTGGCTGACATTTTGGAAATGCAGCCTAGAGGATGTGAGTTGGAAACATGGCAGGTGAAACCAGCTCCAGTGTAGAGTGTGGTTGCCAAGTGAGTAGCCAGGAAGGAAGAAACCATGGCAAGAGGAGAGGTTGGAGCACTGCAAAGGTACCAGCAGACCCAGTCTGGTGCTCCTACCATGAGTCCACCATGCCAAACTCACTGCCACCTTGTATTCCCTCTTCTCTGTTTTGTCATGCAGCAGCGGTGTGGGCCAATGAGGTCAGGTCAGCGCCACACCCTGCTACTAACACCCTGCTCAGGGCTCTTGAACCTGGCAGTGTTCCTGCAAGCAGGGGGATACAAATCCCACTGGCAATTGTATAGAGTGTCTGAAGCCATTCCCCAGAGCCAGTTCCACTGAAATAAAATGGGCTTTATTCCAAGAAAGAGATGGTATAGCTGTTAGCATCACTGTATTATTAGTTGTATTACTTTAAATACGGTGTAACAACACAGATCTAAATACACTGACATGCATTTTTCATTAAGTGAAAACCTGCAGTGCTGTGGTGCATCTTCTTCTGTTGCTGAACCATGGGCTGGTTGCACTAGTACTTTGCTGAAAGCTGTCCTCCAGTTTCTGAAAAGCCCCCCCCCCCCCCCGAAGAACAGGATTTGCATTATTGGTTTTATTCTTAGGGCGCTTTAGAATTTCTTTAGAATTTGCTGGGTGTAGAGGTTTGTCTTCTCCACTAGCAGGTGGTCAAGGGTGGCTTCTTGTTGCTGTTGTTGTTGTCGTTTTCCTTTCCAATGAACTTTGTAGCTTTCCTTGACAGCTTAGTCTTGTTGATCTGAAATATCCCCATGGGAGGAATGATCTCATGATTTCTTTTCTTGGGCTTTAAGTGTGGTCACCCAGGGAGGCTGCGGATTGCAGACTGCTGCTGAGATGATTTGTAAAATGAAAGAAAGAACACTCACTCTCAACCACCTTAAAAATAAGGTCAATGTGACCTCCTTAAAAAAACAACAACCAGGAGAATTTCACTTCCCTTTGATCATTTTCTCTGCATTTGAAAATTAACAAAGGAGACCCCCCCCAATTCATTGCATGAATGACAATGCAGGTTTGGATCACCCTTGGGGTCCTTTCCATCTTTACAATTCTATGATTGACAGAGAAAAGCAGACAGAAATGTGGGAGAAACTTTTAGCATATTGCTAGGTTGCACATTTAATGAGTGCTGGTAACAGACATAGAACAGATGAGTTGCATTGGTGTTTTAGCCATACCCATCATGTCTGCCTCTCAAGCAACAACAGCTCAGACTCCAGTTGTTCACCTGTGACATCTCTACTCTTGCAAGATTTATGGGGATTAAAAATAGAATACATGGCACTCTTCAATTTTTCAGAAATTTTGCATTGTGTGCACAATTAAGCTTCTAAACCAGAGTTATACATTAATGTCTATAGTAGATACTACCCTCTGGAATATTGAGAGATAAAGTGCTTCTGTGTGTGTTGGTGGTGGTGGGTGGAAACATACTTGACTTTTTAGGTGGTGGAAACATGGTAGGCAGACCTACCTTGAATGTGTGGTGTTAGTTCTGTGAAAAGTGTTTGGCTGCGATATAGCTCTTTTTGTTCATAGCCTGGGGGACTGGTACAATTTCCTACTCTCTCTCTCTCTTAAATGACATGAAAAAGATTGCAGTTAAGAAGCGAAGGAAGAAAGATGTGTCTTTGCTTTTCGGTTTCCTAGTCCCTGCCCGCCCTCCACAATACACCTTTGCAGATAAAAGAGTAGTTCAAAAAAGTTCCCTCTGCCAATATTGTGTGTGTGTGTGTGTGTGTGTGTGTGTGTGTGTGTGTTGAGCCTTGTTTGGCTTTGACGGCAACTCAAGTAGGGTGGCAGTGTTACAAGTAGCTGTGATAGGTCACAGGCAGCTTTGACAGCTTGGCACATTCAGTGACGAGAAGCAGTTCTCCAACCTAACAGATGCTGCTCTGCTATTCCCTTTGATCACTACATGGCTGCTTAAGAGGTATTGCCGCTGCAAGTGTGTCGTTTTCATTACGGCGGCGAACTACTTCTGATATCAAGTGAAATCCGCTGGGACTGAAACGGCGGTCTGCGTTACATGGGAACGAGATGTCTCCTTAGGGTATATGCGCTAGACATAATAAAAAAAAATCCCCCTTTACCCAATGATCCAGTTTCTTTTGGGATGTTTATGTTAAAAAAGGGAGATTAGCAAAATACACCCTATTTGGGAAAAAGTGAAGGATTTGTTTTTTGTTTTTAAAAGAATGCTAACAAAAAAAAATGCTGCTTTCATTACCCCCCATCGGTGGGGTGTGGAATGGCTCGATAAAAATTTGTGGAATTTATATTAAAGAAAATGCAAGTGATTCACATAAGAATGGCTTCTGATTGTTTTAGAACATGACATTCCATGTATTGGGGGCTTTCTCTTCACAGTAGTTGCCATCTACCTCTTGAGTTATACTAGAGATAGAAAGCAGGTAATGAATAGTATAACAACCAAGGGAGAAAACTAAGCCTTCCTTCAAAAGAGACGCTTTAGGCCTTCCCAAAGTCCTGGATTTTGCTTTGAACAGCAGAGCCCCATCCCATATTGAGCGTTGCTTGGGAAAAATATGCAGTTTCAAAGGTGGCTTTCAGTGGGGCCTAAGACCTGCCCAAAGCCATGACTGGTTCCAGAAGGCGACAAGTGCCATGATGTTGCCGCCACCTGTGGAATCTGGACAGAACCTTCAAACAAAGGTTGTTTGTTTGTGACTAAAGGGCAGCACTGGAATTGAGAATGGAGCAGGTCTCCTTTGGGTACTGGAAGATTTTCATTATTTTTTAAGTGATATGGCATTCAGATAACAAAAATAGTTTGGCTTGCTTGCATGCGTCATATGTCAGAGGGCTGTTGGGTGCATTTTCACTTGGTGCGCCATATGCGCCTGCAGTTTAGGGGCCCACTGGCGGGTGCAGTTATTGTAGGTGCTCCCCAAAACTGCGACATCTCTAGAGGAATTTTTGACTTGCCCTTTTTAAACAGCAGAGCCCATGCCATCTCATAAACTGCTTTTTGAAAGTCCCCCCAGACTTTCAAAAGTGGTTGCTGTGTGGTAACAGGACCTGCTGTTCAAGGAAACCAAGCCAAAAGCCCACTTGGATGTATGGGATGAGACGAGTTGCATAATCCCAGCATGTACTGAAAATGTAAGTGACAGAAGAAAGGCATTCTTACTCCTGAAGTATTAATAGGTAAAGGTAAAGGGACCCCTGACCATTAGGTCCAGTCGTGGCCGACTCTGGGGTTGCGGCACTTATCTCGCTTTATTGGCCGAGGGAGCCGGCGTACAGCTTCCGGGTCATGTGGCCAGCATGACAAAGCCGCTTCTGGCGAACCAGAGCAGCACACATAAATGCCGTTTACTTTCCCGCCGGAGTGGTACCTATTTATCTACTTGCACTTTGATGTGCTTTTGAACTGCTAGGTTGGCAGGAGCAGGGACAGAGCAAGGGAGCTCACCCCATTGCGGGGCTTCGAACTGCCAACCTTCTGATCAGCAAGTCCTAGGCTCTGTGATTTAACCCACAGCGCCACCCGCGTCCCGAAGTATTAATATGTAAGCACTATTTGTGCTGCATGTGTAAATTGGTCTTAAATTGGTCTTAAGACTGCTCAGTTCTAACTCCTAAGGCAGAGCTTTCCAAACAGTATGTCGCGAGGTGTTAGTGTGTCAGCTGCAGTGTTAGCTGTTTCGTGCGACCTACAGATGGGACTGTCTCTGAAAACAGCCCATCTCCTTGGTATAGTAAAGGAAAGTGCTAGCCTTCCAGCCAGATGCTGTCATCTGGACCCATGACCTTATCTTTACTGCTAGCCAGATTACTCTTCAACCTGATCACTTCCAACGGTTGCTTTTCCTGTTTTGACATTCTCTGGCATTTTCTTTATTTAAGGCCTGCACAAGTTCCTACCTTGCATTTTTCATTCTCTTTGTGGGCTGTAAGAGCACATGATGATGGTTACTTCCATGGTAGCCGTGACACCTTTCATTTATTGTTATTATTATCATTAAATAAAATTTAATACAGTCTCCACAAAAATATTAAACATAGCATTGAGTTTACAGTAGATAGCAAATTTCTACCACCAGTTTCACAAACATCTGTAGAGAGCCTACAATGAACAGTAATGTTTTAGGATTCTGTAAAATGACAGCCTGACACCTTTCATGAAGTTGATCTGACATCCCAAAAAGAAAGGAAAAATAATGAAAGAGAAGAAGAGCAAGTTTTGAGAGGAGAGACTGAAAAAAAATGAGATTTTAATTAAAATGTTTGGAATTAGAAGGGGAAGTGAGTGAGCAACAAACGTCTCAAATATTTTAGAATGCGCTGAAATGCAACGCACTGATGTAGAAACATAAAATTGAAATTCTCTTAAATTTGGTAACATTCTTTGTGAAAGCTTCTTTGCGGTCTGACACACTACAATGTAGGAAAAGGCTTTGAATTTCCAATTCGTCCAGTTTATGATTCTTTAATTTTGCGTATCAAATAAATATTGGATAAGATTCAGAATTCGGCAAAACATTTAAGTTTTGTCACCCAGATTTTGTCAAAATTTAAATTCTGTATATGACCATAAAAACGTGAATATTATTATTATTTATTTCTAAACAGCTTTTAACCCAAAATTCACAGGACAATGTACAAAATATAAAACCATACAAAATAAAACTATAAAAACATACACTCATACCTCATGTTGTGTCCACTTCAGGTTGCGTCCCGCGGCAACCCGAAAATGCTGGAACGGATTACTTACAGGTTTTGCTGCTTGTGCATGCGCAGAAGTGTTAAATTGTGCCGCATGTGCAGATGCAGTACTTCAGCTTGCGTCAGTTCCATGTTACAGACGGGCCTCCGGAACGGATCCCGTCCGTAACATGAGGTTCCACTGTATGTATAAATATAGGCTTAAAACATGCAATAAATAAATATGCAGCAGAGGTTAATTTCAAAGCAGTAAGTGAACAATAAAGCTTTATTGGCTGAATTCATGCCAGAGGCCTGAGGAAACAAATAAGTGTTTAATAAGAGTTGGAAAAACAAAAATGAGGCTGGCTGTACCTCCAGTGAGAGGAACTTGAATTCTCCGGATTTCTTTGATTTTTGCAGGCATCACATGTAAATCTCATATTGTCAGAAATAAAATACTATTGCATGTCATTTTTCAAATACTAAATAGCAAATGTTATCAGATGCTAATACCTTTGCATGTCTTGTCTTAAGAATACTAATTAATTTTGACATGCCAACTATCAAGTACTATCAAATGGTGAATACCACTGTATGTCAGCTACCAAGTACACACATCATTTGCCAGATTGCAGACATCCAACATCAATATGGAATCAAATAAAATAGCAATAATAAATATTTGTTAATGTTGCAAGATAAATATTTCAAAGAGAATGCTCAAGGAGGTTTTTTGTAGCAAAATTGTTTCAGTTCTATTTCATATTTTCTAACTTACATTTTTGTTTAAAGTTAGGGGTTGTATCCAGTGCTAGTCCTACTCCAAGTAGACACATTGAAGTTACTAGACATGACTAACTTTGGCTCATTAATTTCAGTGGGTTTATTCTAAGTAGGACTAGCACTGAATTCAAATGTGAAATATTTAAGCATTTCAGGTTGTGTGCTTTTGCAGAACTTCTATTAATTCCAGTTTAGCTAGTCTGCAAATAATAACTAAATTAATACTAATTTATCACTACTATGATTTATTTCATTTATGAATCACTTCCCAGCAGGCATCCTAAAGTGATTTACAATATAATAAAATACTAATTCCTGAACTAGTTTGTTTGTTTATGTGTTATGCATTCTGTTCATTGTACGATCACCTACTGAGATAAAGGTAAAAGGTAAAGGACCCCTGGATGGTTAAATCCAGTCAAAGATGACTATGAGGTGCGGCGCTCATCTCGCTTTCAGGCTGAGAGAGCCGGCGTTTGTCTTCAGACAGCTTTCTGGGTCATCTGAGGTAACTGGTGAGACAAGGGAACTTCAGGCAGGCACTATGAGAAAGACAGCAGAATTGTTTCTACTTGGAAGTCTCTCAGTTTTGAGCGGGTCATCACTGAAAGGAGCTACCAAACTTCAGAAAGAAGACTGTCCTATGATAGTCTTTCAGACAGAACTCGGGGTAGCCAAAGGTGTGCCTGCCAGATGTTGTTAGACTGCAAGCAGGTAATGGGAACCAAGGCAAGAGGTGGGCAGTTTCAGTAGCTGTTTTAGGGATGTTCACCTAAGACATCCTGCAGTCATGGGCCAGCACTACATGAAAAAACCCCTTCAATATCAGTGAAGCCATTCACAAGATTCAGAAGAGGATCGTGCATTTATATGTTTTGCTAGATCAAGGCCTCCTTGAACTTGGATATGGTGACATTCTGTTTATAGAGAAGTAGGCTGAGACTTCCAAATTGTTTCCATACTTTGAAACAGATGAACTCTATGACTGCAGCCCATTACAACCAACATCAGCTTGCAGTGAAACTATTTTGATGAGTGGCGGCGTGGAGATTGTGCTGCAAAAAAACCCAAAAAACCTGGTTGCATTTTAAGTGTGATACTTCAAGAGAACAATTCTACCTTCTAATATATTGGAGAACAATTTCTTCTGGACATATAGGATAGAGTAGAACATTGTATGTCAGATATAAGTTAATAGCAGTACCACTTAATAGAGGAAATCTCTGAAATACATAAACAATATTTTTTCCAGGCTTAGTTCAATAACTTCAAAGCAATTATAATAATCCAACACACTTTAAAACTTGTATTTCTTCTAGATTCAGAGTGAATCGGGATAAATATTAACGAAGTCTTATAAATGTGGTTTTACTGTATTGTTATTTTCTCTCTGCTCCCTCCCGGCTTTCCATTTCAGGCTGAAATGAAGTAGCTGGGCAACACCATAGAACAGTTCAAACCCGGTATTTACATGACACGCTGATGTCAGTCATCCTCTTAGCTGACCTATGTGATCCTCCAGATCAGGTCGCTTAACCTTATGGGCATGTTTATTAGTTCAAGAGAGCTTGTGTGTGTAGGTAAAGGGTCACCAGACTTTTTTGGTCCCATGAGCCCATTTGCAAACAGAAGAGGTTGTAGTGGGCACCTCAAACCAAAACCAAGCACAAACCACATCCTAGTCAATTGGGTACAAAAGCATTCTTCTTCCCAGCCTGTCTTCCTCAGGGGTGAAGGGACTGTCGACACATGCCCTCGTGGGGGCTCATGTGTGCCCATTGAATTTAGTGGAAGGTGAAGCATCATACCTGTATTCTCCTAGTTCAGATCTAACACTGTTTCTCCTTTGCTTGCTTAATTTCAGCTAGTTACTTGATTTGAAAGTTGGCAAATGAAACTATAACTAGTGTGGATGGAATGGCAGGCTATAGTTGTGTTCAGGCATTTACCTGGGAGCAGGGTGGCACATATAAAGCCCTACCCCCAATTATCCCTGGGGTACACTTCAGATCTTCATGCTGATTAGCATAAAAGTCTGAATATAGTTTTCAAGCAGATCTGTTTTAACGAGCTTGGAATCTTTCCTGTGAGTGGAAATGCTATCTTATCTGGATTTTAGAGTTTCTAAGTGTGTTCAGTTAAGCACATTTTAAAAAATCTCTTCAGACTTTTGCACCAACACAGGGGTGAAGAACTTCAGTTCTGGGACTGAGCACAGGTATCTCTTATCTGGAAATCTCTCCAGATCATACCCCTTAGCACCCCTGCTTTACCCCTGACTGGAATGTCTCTTTGACTTCTGATTATGCTTCTTGTTTGCCTGGAAGGGAGAGTAAATAGGGCTTTATGTATTCAAAGGTAAAATTTTCATTGGTTGCTTTGCCCACTTCTGTCTCTGGCACTGTCTGCTGCTGGCATGTGGCCCTCAGAAGGTGTCTAGAAGGAAAATTGAACCATGGGCTAAATGCACTCCTGCACTAATGGGATGATCTGAAGCACAGTTCGGGGAATAATTTAAGAAATAAGTAATTGAACTGGCACATGGGCAAAGAGTAGGGTGAGCAAGAGGAAAATGCATAAGCTGGAGGCTCACTCCCAGCAAACCATAGATAGGTGTTACATGTGAAGCAGGCCTCCATGTGCTTGGTGCTACCCCCAGAATTAAAGTCAAAGAGGAAGAGTCTTCATCGAGGAGCTCCTGGATAAACAAGAGTTTTGCTCTGATCCAGAAAATTGTGAGCACTACTGTCCCTAGCCCCTAAGATGAGATGGAATCTGAGCAAATAAATTCAAGCTGACAATTGATGCTGTGAACCCTCCGTTCTAAGAAGGCATCTCATTTTATCTCTGGTTGTAATGTGAATATGTGTGCCTTGCCCTGAGCCTTGTGCATAGCATAGTCTCTGCAGCTAAATAAGTAAAAGAAATCCACTGCTCATTATTTCTGTGTACAGCTGGAAGTTAAATCAGATGCTAATCAGAGTAAACTTCTCCTGGTACTACATTGCTAGTGTATTGCACTCACTTTGCTATTCTCTATTCTATCTTTTAATTATACCCTGGAAAAACAGAATTGGGGGTATGGGTTTTGCTGATGATTGTGATTTGATATATAACATACTCAAACTTCACTTGAGTCTTTGACACAAATTTGACTCCCAGCTATCCAAAGCAATGTTAGAGTTTGCTATATTATTATATCTGACAATGTGGATTGATGTCATCCTGGGAACATATGTTTCTGAAACTACAGTTAGTATATGATTGACTTGCTATACAGGAAGTTTCTCTTTCTGCCTTGGATTTGACTGAGTTTATTGTACTCCCATGGTCCACTGCATGCTGAATTTGATGCAGGCTGTAGTAGGAACAACAACTTCCTTGGAAGTGGCTTCAGGAACAAAATTAATGGTGTGGGATTTGCAAAGAGGAAGGGTGGGGAATGAGGGCAATGAATTAGCCACAATTTTCTCCCATACCTTGAATACATTGTTTATAACATCCTTTGCTAACCTAATGCCCTCCTGATGTTTTGAACCACAACTCCCATCAGCCTCATTCAGCACATGACTCAGGCTCATGGAAGTTGTAGTACAAAACATAAGGAGATTACCAGGTAGGTGAAGGCTGGTTGATAATGTATTGTGTTGTGCAGTATTCCAGTTGTGGAATGGATTCTGTGTAGCTTGTCTCTTAAGTTACTTATTTCTGTGTCTATGGAAGTGCATTGTTTAACGATCACACTAGGCGGAGTTGGTCTGAGGAGATTTGAGGTGGGAAAGTGCCCCATGAGGGGGCCTTTCCTAAAACAGTAGGTCATCAGTTTACCTGAGGGTAGCAGAGGCAAACAATTGCTTTTAATTCCCCACAAATATCCCAGAGGACCTGATCATTCTATGAAATAAAAATGGCTGCCTGCCATTGCTAGGCAACCCTGCCACCCTAAGTCGGGGTAGGTATCAGGGTGAGGTTGCTGAGGGCATTGCAGCTGGAAGAGTGTGTGCCAGCCAGGTGATAGCCCTAGGCCAGGGGTGCCAACTTGAATAAAATAAAATATTGGGGGCCCAAGTAAGCCCTGCTTACATGATGTGGTGCATGCACACCATCTGAGTGGCAATACCCATCAACTTGGGGACGGGGAATACCTCAGATATTTTATTGGGTGGGGGACTGATGGGACCTTGGCCCCTAGGAGTTAGCTCCTATGCTCTAGGCCTGATAAAGAGGAATCACTAAAATAAAATTGTCTTTATTAAATAACTAGTAATAACATCATACTGCCTATGCCTGCTGAGGCCCAGCTCCCTTAAGCTTTAGGCCTGGCTTCCTCAACTCTTAAATTGAAATGTCATAAATCTTATCAGAATGAGTGGGCAGACTAGAATGTACAACTATGTAGCGGAAGGGGATGCTGTTTTTGAATGATTCCACACAAACTCCCTGCAAGTAGAGAACTAGCATAGCAGAGGGAGATGATCAAGCTCAGCTACTGCAGGTAGGGAGGACCAGAAGAAGACATCTGCTGCCAAAGTTCTTCCCACAGTTTGTGGCTACAAATTTTGATTTTGAACATGGGCTAGATTCAGGCTTCTGTTTCCACTCTTACTTTAGCGTGGTGTCTCCCTGCTTCACCCCCTCACATACACTTGCATTTAAGTGGTATCTTTGTCCCAGAAAGCCCAGAGAGCAGCCAGAGAGGGGAGACTGATCTTCCTTCAGCAGTATCTGATTGACCTCCCACGCAGCAATGCCGCCTCTGTTTTTGAAGTGGTGATCAGGAGCCAAAATACCATGTTTTCTAGTAGCAGCAACATCTGTCTTCTTGGCAGGCTCTCCTGGCAATTGTTTGGAGAACTCAGGAATTGCCCCTGGCTCTATCAGGTATATTTACATTGATGAGAGGTTATGCTGAACTCTTGCATTTGCTGCCTGCCTCTTCTATTGTCTTGCCATTTCTTTCCTCTGTCCCCGCCCCCCCCCCAAGTAAAAACAGTTGATAGGAGCGAGAACCAAATATGTGAGTTGATTGTTTTCATTAGTTACCCTCTGAGAAAGCTTATCTATAGCAAGTCCCATTGACTCCCATATAACTTTGTATAGGATTGCAGCCTAACAGTGCAATCCTATGTATGTTTACTGAAAATTAAGCCCGACTTAGAAGTGGATATAGTATTCCAGCCTTAGTATTTTATTAAGCATAACTGGAGAGGTATTAATAAATGAAAACCAAGCTACACAGTCATCATCCCCAAATGACTATCTGTGTGATTTCAGTCTGCTTGTGTGGGAATGAGTGTTTGAATAATATCTCACATTAAAACAAAATATTTCCCAGGGAGAAGGTTCTAGTATATAGCCTTGTCATTTACATTCTGCTTTTTTACATTCAGGAACAGGGATAACACATGTATAAAAGATGATGATCATGTATTTTACTTTTAAGCCACAGGTGCAAGGCAGATGCCAAATTTTGAAAGTGCAAACCAGAGACATTCAGAGTCTCTACTTGCTGCCCCGCTGCTTAGCCCAAAGTCACATCTACACCATATCTTTAAAGCATTCTTACACCACTTTACAGTCATGGCTTGCTAAGGGTGCCTAGAATTGTTAGGAGAGCTCCTCACAGAACTGCAATTTTCAGCACCCTTAACAAATGGTAGTTCCCAGGATTATTGGTGGGAAACGTGGCTGTTGTATAAGAATGCTAGAACTCAATGGTGTGGCTGTGGCCATAAGCAAGAAAAAAACAAGGTTAATAGTTTGACGTTCAAATTTATTTGGATCCTATTTCCAAAAATATGCTGAATGCATAAAACAACGATGAGTTCTTAATGCCACATTTTAAAAGATAAAAAGAGTAAATTTAAAATAGGTGGCTTGGCTGCATGTAATGATGTGTGAGGTGAGAGCTTTAAGACCGTGCACTGTATAGCTCACAAGGCTTCAAGTAAGCCAAGTTTTGTTGCCCAGGACTGCAGAACAAAACAGGTTATTAAGTCAGGTGGCATTCAGCTTGTAGGTGAAAACTGTGAGAGAGAATCATTGTAGGCAGACTGCTTTTGATGCCACAGGAATGTAAAACGAGCCCTGCTGGATCAGGCTGTGGCCCATCCATTCCAGCACCCTGTTCTCACAGAGGCCAACCAGGTGCCCGTACAAAGACTGTAAACAGGACCTGGAGTACTGCTTTACCTGCTGTTGCCAGCGACTGGTGTTCAGAAGCATGCTGCCTTTGACAACGGAGGTGGAACATAGTCATCAGGGTTAGCAGCCATTGATAGCCCTATTCTCCATTGATTTGTCTAATCTCCTTTGAAAGGCATCCAAATTGGTGGCCATCGCTGCCTTCTGTGGGAATGAATAACGTAAGTTTTAACTATGCACCGTGTGAAAAAGTACTTTGTCTTTTTCCAGAATCCTCCATTATTCAACTCCATTGGATGTCCACAAGTTCTAGAGAAGACTTTCCTTATTCTCTTTCTTTACAAAACCATAGAGTACATAATTTTCTACACTTTCCTGTGGACCAGGTCTGAAATATTATTTTGTGTAAATTCTAATCCATGCTATCCCTTCTTAATGAGTTAGATCACTGTCCCATTTAGCCTTGTATTGTCTTCTCTGATTAGCTACAATTCTCCACGGTCTTGGGCAGAGGTATTTTCGAGACCTGATAGTAACATTTTAGCCGGTGATGTCATGAGACTGCATGACAGACCTTTCTGCATCAATATTGTTCTCCACCTCTGCTATGGGATCTCTCCCCCTCTCTCCCTTTCTTTTTCTTTTACAATGAAGTTGTCATAGAAACAATTTTAAAATGATCAGAATGGCCATATCAATTTTTATTGAAATACTGGAAATAAAAATCCATTGGTGTTGAGAAAATTCCTGGCAAGAATTGACATGAGACAACATGAACTTCACAGATACAGTAAGAGAACTTTAACAAGTAACTAACTGCACATTCTAAAAGGGTTGCATGGATTCAAATGCCAGGCAGCTGCGGAACATATTTGTAATACAAATATTCAGACACTTACAGATTGTCTGGTTACAAACACTGAACAACTATAAGAAACCAGCCAAAGCCAAAACCTTTGAATTTTAGTCTGCTTTTACTAATATGTAATCAAGAAAGCAATTGTAAGTAAATGTATTGTTACAAAGTGGTTAACAATTAACATTAGTTTTGCAAGCTTGGGCTATCAGAGGGCTTCTTGGAACCACAGATATTGACTAATATGTGCTCTATTTTATTTGAAACCGTTTCCATTAATCATTCTTTGCCTTTAACATCCTTACATTAATGATCTGGTTGTGTCTATTAGATAATTGTGCTTTGTTAGTGGTTTTATTCTGCTTTCATAATTTCAGTAAAATATGCCATGGTTTTCAACAAAAAAAGTTAAGGGCTTACAAAATACTGGTGTGTGACAGTGTAAAAATCCTCACCATCCATAACTATATGCGAACTGAACACTCTCTTAGTTACCTTTTAAATGCCACTGTTGATAACTTCATTTATTTTCTTCTTTTTAAAAGCAATGTTCCCATTTGTATAGAGAAGGTAGGGTGAAAGATCCTTAAGACAGAACTGATGGTGCATGATACAAATACCTAAGAGCTGCACATGCTAGACTTGGCTAAGTCTGCTATCCCCACCCATCTTTACTGCACAAACACATGTTAGAATCCAGAGCAAGTCCTTCAGACAGACATCCTCCAGGAGACTTGGGTACCAACAAAAAGTGCTCTTCCCAGCCATCATTCTCAGCACAGCTACCAATGCTGCTTCACCAGCTGCTAGGTGAACACCATAATTAGTATTTTTATGATGATGGAAGTGGAGTAGTTCTGCCATTTGGAAGCGTGAGACATTATATGTAATTTGTCAACTATTTGGATTTTATTGGCTGGGATTATTGGCTTGGATTATTGGCTGGGATAACTATTTTAGATCCACCCAAGGACTTAAGCGTTTCTAGTGAGATTTTCTTATTTCCCACCCTGTCATTAAACAGTAGACTCCAAAAAATCTCATATAATCATAGAACTGTAGAGTTGGAAGGGACCAAAAGGGTCATCTAGTCATTTCCCCCTGCAATGCAGCAATCTTTCGCCCAACATGCGGCTTGAACCCACAACCCTGAGACTGAGTCTCATGCTCTACCGACTGAGCTACCAAGTGTCTCCTTAGTTTCAAAGGAGACGCTCCAAGTAGTATGGCAAGCTGTTGTTTGATGCCCACTAGTCCAATGTTCCTTGGTAAAATGGTTCTGTTGATCCCAAATATTTATTTTTACCACAATAAAGTCAGCCTGAGGCTGACTTTCAGTGAGGGTGTTTGAGGATGGACAGTCATGGGACAGCAGAAGTATTGGTAGCAGGGCAGACAAGGGAATACCACTTTGTATGAGCAAGGATTTTTCGTACTTCATTCTTCCCCACACTTCCCTCATGGCTCTGATCCACAAGGTAAAAGATTATTAGACCAGATCCATGGGGTGATAAAACTCTCTGTTCTGTACTAATACAAAAGAAATAAACGTTGTCTTTGGTATACAATGTCCACTGCTTAGAAAAGAATTTTCAGGTAAGAATGCACCTCACTAGGCTCACGTGAAATAAAGGAAGGTGCGAATCACTAAATTTACAATAGATTTTAAATAAACCACATTTAGAATTATAAAGATTTACAGACATTTAATCAAGCAAATGATCTTAAACTGTAAAGATCCTTGTATGTCCCTGAACTATGTTCCACTAACTTGAAGACATGCTGTAATAAACACATATATTTGGCTTCTTTATTCTGGCTATATTTTTATATAAAGATGAAACCAAGAACAATAAATTAGCATCATAATTGTCTACAATGAAAACTGTGATATACAATATAAATAAACTATTTAAAAGCCAGCAATCCTCATGAAAACAAACAAAGCTAAGGGAGTAGAAGTTTTAATACAGTTTCTACAAGTGATTGTGCAGCCAATAATCTAAAAATTAAAAAATTAAAGTATAAATGAGATTCCCTTATTGATTTTAGTGTCTCACGACATACAGTAATTAAGTACTGGTAAACTAATTACCAATCAGAAAGCAACATTAAGGAAATCACTGCTTTGCAACATCATCACAGTTCCCCCCACCCCAGGACCTAACAAATGTAAACAACCATCATCTTTCCCCCCCTTCAAATATGTAAAGTATTAATACTTCCCCACAAACATATGTTGATCTGCATCTGTATAGTTACCATTTAGAATTCTGAAATAAGGCAAAGCTTTCTTAACAGTGGCACTGCATTTTATAATACTGATATCTTCATTTTGGATAGAGAGTTATTTGTCCTTCTCCAATATTTGTTCTGCAGCAGACTTTGGTCTACATGGACCTGGCAGTATCACTCTTCTGTCCTCACATATTTTTGTTTGAATGATTGGTTTAAGGTGTATTTTCTGAATCCATAGACTGTACTAAAAACTACCAGTAATACTAACCAACCAGCTTATACATTTTGAATATTTTTAAATCTTGCATAGGTAAAATCATTTATTTTATTTTTTAAAAAAAGGTCTTTTATTACCTACAACGTGACCCAGAATTTAGTTAAAGCTGAAGTACTTGGATTTCAGCTTGTGGAAATAGGGGAAGATGCAGAATCGTCTGACACAGTGGGGTGCTACACCAGTACAGGGAACTGTATGATTGTGTAATGCATTGCATTCTCTCCTTGCACTGGTGCAGTCCCTGAGATGAAGTCATCTAAAGTTGGCAACTTTTCAAAAACATGCATCCTGGGCCACACCAGGACTGTGAGGCCGAGGCAGGGCCAGGGATAAAAACAGACAGCTCAAGGCAGAGTGAACGAACAGAAATCCCTAGAAGTATAGTGAGTTCAGAAACAAGTGGATAGATCCCAGATGGAATTGGTTAATCACGGGTAGGACCAAGGTAGAATTGGGCAGGTTATCAGCCTTGGGCAACTAAGACGCCTCAGCAGAGCCTACTGGCACCAGTGCCTGGCAATCCCACTTTGGGGCATAGCGTGGAATTTAAAATGGCATCCCATGCCTCCCTTCCAGTGACCAGGCAAGCCCATAGGCAGGGCCCACCAATATAGAAGGGGACCCACTAAAGGACCCTTGCGGGTCTGAGGACCCCTCCAAATCCAGGGTCCTCTTTAACCAGGAATTGGCCATGTCTGGCTTTTGTTGGCTTTTCGGATCCTGATACAGGCTTTCTGTCAGGCCAGAACTGTGGCCGACCGGCAATTCTAGAAAAGATCTGCACAACCCAAGACCCACTAATCATGTAATATGGTACTTGACAAACCTCCTGTTCTTTCTGTCTTAGGTAGGCAGCAAAAACAAAAACCAACAACTCAGGGTGTTTGTTGAGCCCTTGAGAGGCTGTAATAGATAGATGCCCAGCTGTCTGTGTTTAGCTTTGTGATGCAGTCCTGCTGTTACGACAGCATAGATGCTCATGGGGCGTGGCAGTCACAGGTTGGCGAGCAACTTGTGCATCCCATCACTGTGTCCAAAACTCGGTGGCACAGTCTGAAGCCACTGAAATTAATTGCTTTATTAAATCCAAGTACTTCATTTTATCTAGGTTGCAGATTAAGTATGGCAGATCAAGAGATGCTGCTGACTGAAACCTTGAAGAAAGAAATACTGTTTTTCTTTTCGATGACAGCCAAGAGGCTGAGTAGTATCCGCAAGCTTATTATTTGGCACTAAAAGCTTTGAGAAGCCATTTCAGCAAAGCTTGAGCTGCTGCACTAGAAACACGATCCAACAGCGGTTGCTTTGGAGCAGCTTAATTCTGACGCTTGTAGCTGTTCCTTCTCCTATTGGTGGAAGAGGGATACTGCCTGGACGATCAACATGAACACAATGACAAAAACAAACTTTGGAAACATATTAAGAATGTCACACTAGTTTATGAACATTTTTTTTAAAATATTAGCTGTTTGCAGGCCTGAGTTACAGACAGTCCCCCAAAGCCCCCACCCTAGGCTGTTTTGGTGGTGCTAGTGTGTGTGTGTGGCCTACTTGAGAACTTTTTTAGATTGGTGCTACACATCCTTTCTGGAGGAGAGATAAGAATGCAGATCTTGGAAGGATGCCATAGGGTGACTGCAGTTTTGTGTCCATCAGAGGTGTTTTCAGTCCTGCTAACAAGAAGGGATGTAGTTCATACAGATCCCTTTGCTCTGTTAGCTGAATAACACAGATAAAACTTGTTCCTAAATTTCTCAATAGTGGCAACTGGCAAAAGTTTTAACTTACAAAAATTGTTCCTTCCTTCCTTTTTTGTTTGTTTGTCATTGGCAACGGTATCCATATCCATTTGTAATCTCCTTTCATTCTAGTGATAAAGTCCTATACATGTTCCTTTGGGGAGACTGTGTAGGGTTTGATTCACAGTTTGCAATACAAATACCCTGATACATCACTTATTTACTATTAAGTATTTGATTATTACACCATTGGGGGGGACAAAGTTCCTTTAAACCAAGTTCTTTTTAATTAGTGTCATTTGGAGTAGTTCAGAGTATTTTGCTTTTTCTCCTCAAAAGCAGAGGCTTTAAAAGGATATAATTTATGCTCTCTTTGCATGCAGCATTTCAATGAGGAGGTTATTACACGGCACATCCCCGTTCAGGTGTTTATAGTAGAGGTATTCTTCAGCCTGCATACTGATTGCCCGGATTTCCGGGAGTCGCAGGAGAAGCTGCCCAAATTTTTCTGTCTGCTGTGGATAGTTGCACATTGTGTAGTCCAGCAAAGCAGTATTCACTTGTTCTTGAACACCTTCCACCAGCTGGAAGTTCTCTAGGGTTTTGACATCTGAATAAAAAGTAAAAAGAGAGAGAGAGAGAGACAGAATCACATTATATATGTATTTAAAATAAAAAGACACATTTTAACTCCTGTTTATTTAAAATGGTGTTTCACTGTATTTTGCTCATGACAAAAGGATGCTTTACATGCTGTTGAATATTCAGGTTAAATCCCTCTGCCAAGTTTCCTGGGAAAATGATCACAGCACAGCTTTAGTGGAGCATCTTGTTGAAATTCTGCGTATACCTCAGATCAATTAGACACCAATGGATTTTGAGCAAGGTCAGCTGTACCCCCCCCCCATCTTATGGAGGCAAAGGCTGAAGACTCCTAACATAGAGGACTGTAATATATTGCCAGCAAATGAGTCCCCAGAGGAAGGCGTAGCTTTAACCCGACATATTACACAATTCATATAATTCTGTATTAATTTTTCTGACCCAAGGTGAAGTCTCTGTCCAGGATATGATGCAGTTAATTCTAATAAAAAATGACAGGGATCTTGTTTCTTTTTGACATTTCCTAAATTATTCTGAAAGCCTTTGACTTGTCTACCCTTATGCTAATGAACCATCTGGTACACTCCAGTGACTGCCAAAATAACCTGCTTGACCTGAATCCCTCAAAAATACATTTTTCAATTACTAAATTCTTTCCTTCTCTCTCTCTCTCTCTCTCTCTCTCTCCCCTCTTCTCCTCATCCCCCCTGAATTGAAACCATTGTCCTTTAGACAGATTGACTAGTACATCACATGGTGGCTGGATGTCTATATATTAGTTTTTTCTAGCTGTCAGATGATTTTGACTTTTTCTGGAGGTCAAATAGTTTGCAAATATTTCCACACATCCTGTACTTACTCATCTGCTTCAGTATCGTCACCACTGAATCCTGGAGCAAAACTAATTGCTGGAATGCCTTCTCTCACACCAACATACTGCTCTAGAAGCCTGCTTTTTAGGCTTGGATGATGTGGCTCATGTAACTCTCTAAAAGGCAAGTCTCTAAATGACTGAGGGGGAAAATGCTTCTCTAATGAGGGCTATTCCAGGCTGAGTGCAGCATAAAACCTCTGCTCTTATGTATAGATGGGTCTTCTCTCATACTTTCAATGCACATTTAACCATCACACGCTGTCCCTCCACTCCACCAGCCCCCTCTTTTTAGCACAACTCTCTCTTAAAGAATTAAGTAAAAATCTGTGGCTATGAAGCCATGGGGGTGTGGGAAGATGAGGGAGCATGCTGAGGTGTTTAAGCAGGTTTAAAATCATACGATGTCCTCCCATCACCACATATGCATGAACCAGCCAAATGAAAGTGTTTTCATTACATTGCATTAAATTGCATTGCTAAATGGTACAGCTCAAATGATGGGTCTTCTAACCTGGCAAAGACTTCTAACTGTACTGCTGACAACCAATTGCTGGTACTTGTGACAGGAGGTATGTAACTGACAACAACAAACTTTGCCCTGCAGTCCCAATTTTTGTGTGTGACTCTCTTTGCCCAACATAGTGTAAATACTTGAAATATTGTGCTGCTTCCTCAGTTTGTATTTATAGGTAAGGCCATTTCTCATTCATTTTTCATTGCATAGAGCATTTTGTATACAAAAGTAAATTACTCTGAATGGCTAGTCCTTACATCTCTGTTTCTGCACAGAGTTCCTTGATAGCAATGAAAAGATGGCATAGATCTTAGAACAGAGTACAATCTGCTCTGGAGGTGTTTGATCCAGAGGTAGTCTTCATTCATAAAGTATTGAATGTGTTTGAGGTCATATTACCAGACTTGAGGCAAATCCCATTAGCTCTATAGGTATTGATAATAAATGATGAAGAAAAACGAAACGGGGGTTGTGGGTGTGAGAGGAAAGAATCGCAATATATTATTACGACAATTTACATGTGCAATGCTAAGTCAGTTAGTGAAGTCCGATGCTCTTATTTCATATTGGAATGTGTTCATAGTTTTGTCATGGGAATTTATGGCTTTTTAATAAAATGTCTCATAGCAGTCTGATTTATTTTAAAAAATGAAACAAGCAAGGTGGTGAAAGACAAGTTTCTGGCAAGATTAACACTGAAGGGAAAGTATTAAATAAATTATGCCTCTCAGAGAACTTCTGGTGTCTCTTGCAAAGACTAAGATTAGTGCAAAAAAATCATAATAAGGTTTGTCGTTTTAGATGGCGCCTTTTAAATAATGATATCCATAATAGGTTATGCATGAAAATGCACATTAAGTGATCATTTTGCTCTCCTTTACATTGCAGTGGGAGATGGAAGGAAGAAAAAAAACCCCTCTTTGTTACTGATGTTTTAAAATAAGTTTTAGTTGCACCGATGGTGGTGGAGGCATTTGATTTATTTATAGAAAATTATTTACCTTCTGGAAAAAAAGACCGTGAAAAGTTAATGGCAAATGTTGGGGAAATACAAATGCAATGCCAGCAGAACTGTATTGATGTCTGCGATGTCATGAAATCAAATCTATAACTTTAACAAGACAATCTTTTGAGCTTAAAGCACTTCTCCTTTTTTGTAGTGTTCAGGTGGCTTATACATCTGAATACTCAACAGTGAGTCCCTGTGCTTAAGCATAATATTAAGAAATCAGCACTTCCAAGTTCTAAAAGTCTTGTACAATTAAAAATGGTGGAAATGGCATCCTTCTTCCCACTCACCCTTTCAGCTCTAACTACAAGGAAAAACATTTTTTGTGTTGCCTCAGTAAGTACCAATCTCTTATCTCTTCCACTTTATTCACTCAGGGACTAATTACCAACTTTTTATGTGAAACCGTCTTACTGTGTGCTCACAGTGGGGCGCATCTCTTTCCCAATCCTTATTGGAGAGTAAACCCTGAGGTCTTGTGGAATATATTACTTTTTTTACAAGCACTTGCAGTAGCATTTCTGTCAAAACACTGAATTTTGTCTCCTCTATAGTTTACTTCTGAAGATAAAGACTATTTTTTAAATAGAGGTGCCAGTATTAGTTCTGTAGTCACTCTAAAGGTCTGTCAGCATTCCCAATTTTCAATGGTTTGTCCCTCCCCCACAAAGCAGAGATTTGAGCTCCAGCTTCTGCATATGAAATTCAGCTTGCACAGAGTGCGTTAGCATATTTTCTTTAAAAGATGGGTCTGGCCTTTAGAGGGGGAGAAATATAAAAATATTTAGGTTTCAGAGAGGCTTCCTTCCCCTCTTATATTCAAGACATGAAAAACTGAAATTTGGTGCACTATTAATCTATAGAGAATGCAGACTGGTTTGGGAATTTTGAAAAGGAAAAATGAAAGGGAATGAGAGATTTAAGTCTGAAAATGGTTACTGTGCTGGAGCTGTGTAAGTACTTTTCAAAGAAAGTTAATTTATTTTCATTGCACATCTTGGATATCTTACTGGGTGCACTTATTGAACACATGGCCCTCACAGCTTTGTACCTTCATGTATAGTGGAATGTAGTTAAATAACCAAAAGCAAGTGTAATAAATGGGCCTCTTACTTGGTCAATATAGAACATATCCACACAGAAAAGATCAGAAGTCAGGCCTTGAAGAACGAAGATACAATGCTATGGGTGTTTTCCTATGTTGCTGCCATAAGACCACGTCCACAGATAGCATTACTTCATAGATGCATGCAAATCACTTAAGCATGGTGGTAACAAGTGGTGGCATGCATGTGTAACTTGCCATTCACAGGTAACACACCGTAGGCTTTTGTATTGCTTCAGATGGAGTTTTGGTACTCCCTCTCATTACCTCAGGCAGAACGATTATATTGTCTCATGTTACCTTAGAACCCAATGCTTTGCCAGTGGGTTCCACTGGTGCAGCGGAACTTCCATTTCCTCTCCCCATACACCCCCAAAATCTGTTCAGGGGGGTCCTCAAACACCTCAGGGCTGTTTCTTAGGGTGTGTGGTGATGGTGGTGGAGGGGGGAATAGGGAGAGGAAGTTCCACTATGCACATGGAAGTCTTTAGACCAATGGAGCTGTAGCACTGGATTCAGTCTAATGGATTATATCTACTGTTAGTCATACCCTGAAAATAAATTAATGGACATGATTAGTTCAGTTTCATGTGTTGCGATGAGTATAAAAGGTAAAGGGACCCCTGACCATTAGGCCCAGTCGTGGCCGACTCTGGGGTTGCAGCGCTCATCTCGCTTTGTCGGCCAAGGGAGCTGGCTTACAGCTTCTGGGTCATGTGGCCAGCATGACTAAGCCGCTTCTGGCGAACCAGAGCAGCGTACGGAAACACTGTTTACCTTCCTGCTGGAGCAGTACCTATTTATCTACTTGCACTTTGACGTGCTTTCGAACTGCTAGGTTGGCAGGAGCAGGGACCGAGCAACGGGAGCTCACCCCGTCGTGGGGATTTGAACCGCCGACCTTCTGATTGGCAAGTCCTCGGCTCTGTGGTTTAACCCACAGCACCAACCGATTCCCATGCAATGAGTATACTCTGTGTATAACTTAGCTGCATACAATTTAATGCTTTTCCATGGTATCAAATTGTGCAATCATTTGTGAGATATTATGTGGATTAATCAGCCAGCTGCAACTACTCCAAGTCTTTCACAAGTATTTTTTGGAAGTGCTGAGACATGGCCTCTCAGTTTTAGTGATTCCCCCCCCCCAACACACCTTGTTAGCTGTACAACATCCAAGATGTGCAATGAAAATAAATTAACTTCCTTTGAAAACTATTTACACAATTCATCCTCAATTGTCCTTGCTGACATAATCATATAGCCATATCTTATTAGGTTTGTAACATCATTGTGTTCACTGTGTGGTCCCTGATTTGGTGAGATCAGCAATGCAACTAATTCAGGAAATCAGTATCTGGGAGGAAATATACTGAAGTAGCAGCAGCCAAGGGAAACTAGCTATAAGACGGTTTATTTTTAAAAGTATGTAGGCTTTGTAAATATAGATACATTTATTCAAGTTGGCACCCCTGCTGTCAACTAGGCCTCAAAATCTGAAGGGAAAAGGTAAACTAGATGGATGACCACAGTATTTCTCATAGGAAGTAAGGTGGAAAGACCCACACTCAGATGGGTAGGAATAGAAGATAAGGTCATGGATGCTGTTAGCTGCTTTCACAGTTTTTCAAAGTAAAAGACTAAAAAGACCCAATAAAATTAGCAAGCAGGAAATGTCAACAAGTGAACAGCTGATGAGCAGTCAACATTTCCTATATAAGGAAAATGATGGTGGCCTTTAATTTCTTGAGGTTCCGGCAAGTAGGAAATTTGTTTTTATTTTTTTAAAAATTGAACCCACAAGTGAGCAACCTGGGCCAAGGACACTAATACTTGAAACTTTTGTCCCTGGCCTAAGACCAAATACACAAGCGTAATTTCTCTCTCTCCCTCTCCCTCCCTCTCTCCCTTTTTTTACTGTGGACATAAAATATTTTAAAGTTCATTGGAGTGTCAAATAATGGATACATTGTTTTGGAAGTCTTGCCTTTTTAAAGTGCATTACAACAACCACTGTGCTTCATTCATGCAGAAATAATAGGCTAGGCTCAATGATATTTTCTCTTAAATGCAGCTTAAGATGCTTACATAGTAGAGGAATGCTGCAATTATCGGTGTGAATCCCATTTCAGCTTCTAACTGTTAAGGATAGCTAGAATTACAATTTGTTACAGACCAGTTCACAACTCAAATAAAAGCACATTTTACAACATTTTATGGCATCAGACTGCCGGGTGCATTATTTAAAATTATGATTCTCTTCATTTTAATTTTTTTTTTTTTGTAAAAGCATGTAAAATGGTACCTTCTTTCACAACAGATCATCTATGCCTTCTTTCTTTTGCTAGATTGGAAACCCTTTGAACCAAGAACAATGTCTTTTTGACATACAGAGATGAGCATTTTGGGCTGTCTCTTGTAACAAATCACTACATGCTGCAATGAATATGTGGGAAGAACTTCTTTTGCAATTCCAGAGCTTTGTGTTCTGAACATGGGAAGATGAGTGTGCCTTTCTTCCACCACTGAGGGAGCAGTTGATTCAATAAATGGAACCACTATAGAGAGATGACTTCTCCTGTGAACCGAATGGGGAAGAAGCACCTTATGGGTGGGGTATATCCATATGTTCATTTGAGTATACCTCTGGAATACCAGAGGATCATGAGTGAGAGAGAGGGCTATCGCACTCATATATTGTGGATGTCCCATAAGCATCTAGATGAGTATTTGGAGAATAGAATGCTGGACAGGCCTTTGGTCTGATCCAACAGAGCATTTATTATGTTCTCTTGCCAATTGCAGAGAATGACTGTAGTGAATGTTTCACTTGGAAACTTAAGTCTTAGCTGTTTTGATGAAAAGTCTTAAGGAACAAGCCATAACAACTTCTCCAAAGTGGTAAGTGTGCCTGCATAAAAAGAAACAGAAGCATTTTCTTTTCTTTTCTGAAGAAAGTCATCTACATAAATGTTTTCTGTGGTCAAAGCAAAGCTCTGCAATTTTTATAGAAACCCCATGAGCCAGTCCATGTACATTTAGAAAATTAATCCATATCTGCCAAAAGGGAAAATGGAAAAAATAGTTTTTCCTGGGGAATAAATTCTGCCATCACTCTACAAAATATTTATATCTCGTACTCAACTTTTCATTTTAGTTTCGTTTGGGAACTTACATGATTTTTCTCCCATGAAGTTTTCCTACGTTGTTAGAATAAGATATGTGGTTAAGTTCATTCAAGTGGCAAGTCTGTGGTATGAATAAACCAACGTTATCATATGAAAGAGAATTAAGCAGGCAGATCCAAATGGGGATATATTAAGCCAAATTTTAAGCTCCAGTTGTTGAATTTAGCTGGTACTAGATGTCTGGCTTGCCTCAGGATAAATTCAGCTAATCGAATGAGGAAAACAGCCTCAGGTATGATGAAAATTACAAGAGATCTCAGTAGAACACTTCTTGTTATAAATATTAGCTCAAAGGTATTCCTCTGGTCTCTGGGATGGGGGGGGGAATATTTGCATGTAATTAATGGCATTTCAAGCTTTTATGAGAGTGGCTTAAAATGTTAGCTTTGCTAATTGTTATAATGACAGTGGGCTGGGGATTCCACAGTAGTAAGGACCCTAACAAAGCAATACAATATGAAACCCTGCATGAGAAAGATTTGCTAAGCTATAGGACTTGAGAGAAACTATACTAGGTTCCCTCCCTCTGCTGTGTAGTTAATACTTTTCCTGTCCTGTGTTCCCTCCTTAAAGGGGCACATGAACAGAGATCCTTGATCAAATGCTGACTTATTTGCTACTCCCCCTAGCTTTGGGCGAGTTGCCCTCTTTGTCTTTATTCTGAAGCATTTTCCTTATCGGTTCAAATATTTGTTTGCAACTTTATTTTTCAATGATTCTCTTTTCTTTTTTAACTTCTCTGAGAAGGCAGGGGAGATGGGTGATGCTTGGCATGTTTATCTGCAACACCTTTGATGCTTTAAAAATTGCTCAGATAAGGTAGGGTGGAGTGGCTTTGTGACTGATATAGCAGCAAGCCAAGTAGGGCGGTACAAATCCAGCTTCTACTGAAAACCAGAAAAATAGTTTTATATTGTTTGTTGTTGTTGTTTAGTGGTTTAGTCGTGTCTGACTCTTCGTGACCCCATGGACCAGAGCACGCCAGGCACTCCTGTCTTCCACTGCCTCCCACAGTTTGGTCAAACTCATGCTGGTAGCTTCGAGAACACTGTTCAACCATCTCGCCCTCTGTCGTTCCCTTCTCCTTGTACACTTCATCTTTCCCAACATTAGGGTCTTTTCCAGGGAGTCTTCTCTTCTCATGAGGTAGCCAAAGTATTGGAGTCTGAGCTTCAGGATCTGTCCTTCCAGTGAGCACTCAGGGCTGATTTCCTTAAGAATGGATAGGTTTGATCTTCTTGCAGTCCATGGGACTCTCAAGAGTCTCCTCCAGCACCATAATTCAAAAGCATCAATTCTTCGGCGATCAGCCTTCTTTATGGTCCAGCTTTCACTTCCATACATCACTACTGGGAAAACCATAGCTTTAACTATACGGACCTTTGTTGGCAAGGTGATGTCTCTGCTTTCTAAGATGCTGTCTAGGTTCTTAAAAAACCTAGTTTTATATATGTGCCCCAAATACACTGTGCCTCCTCTCACAGCAGGTTCCTTGGTTGAAATACGTGTGTCTAAAGTTTACATATACTAAAGCTGTTTTGGTGATCTTGCAACCCAGATCTGAAGTAACTGAGCAGGAGTGCTTAGATCAGGGACGGGGAACCTCTGGCTTGCCACAGGTTGTTGGGACTCCAACTCCCAATAACCCACAGGGTCTGGAATGATGGGAGTTGTAGTCCAGCTACATCTTGAGGGCCCCAGGTTCTCCACGCTGGCTTTAAAGGTTCTATAGGTTGTGGCACCAGATGATGTCAAGATGAAATAAAACACTCTTCATGTTGGTACAAATTATGCCAGACCAAGTGGAACACAAATGTTTTTTTGGCGCAGTGGTTCACAATAAACCACATGGAAGCACTCCTTTTGGGATCAAAGGATGCTGAGCCACTGATAGCCTGAGTCAGCAGCTATTCACCCTACTAATCACCAGTACAGCCACTGGAAGAAAATGTCTTAATAATAATGTTTCATTGCCTGAGTATGCATTAAGCTAAAAGAATGATCAGACTTCAAGGGCATTTACGTGCTTCCTCTTCTGTGAAGCATCTTTATTAAGATTGCATGCCAAAAGAAAGGAGATATGACTCAGGGACTGACTAGAATGTAGTTTCTGACTAATCAACAACAAGGGGACAAAAACTGCATTGTTGATGCCTGATTTCCTCAAGAGGCTGCTAATGCCAAGTTAACATCAATAAGTGTTGGTATATAATGGCTGGGATCTAAAGAGCCCAGTGTGCAAATGGCAAGCATGTTTTTGTGCAGGGGTGCACATGGCCAGCTTTTTCTAAATGCATCTACTTGTGGTTTATTGAATGTTGTCTCATGTGATTCTCTGATATTCAGAGGCAGGTTTTTGGGATGCGAAAGAGGTTCCAGTGGGACAGGCAAAGGTCTCCCAGTGTGTATGAAACCCAAACATAACCTTTTGGCCCCTGGCGTATGTAATTTAATAATATATGCACAGATATATGCATATATGCCTTGGGAAATGTGTCATTTGTATCTGTGGATCCATAGTGTATATGCATTTGCCTTGTGGTAGGAGTCAGCAGCATCTCTCGCTACAGAAACCTGTCATTTAACACAAATGGTGGGCAAACACCCCTCCACTTGGTTTGGAAATGGGTTCAGTTGTTTCCCCTACCCCAGTTAATGCTTCTTCCCTGCCCAGTTCCAAATTGTGAAACTTTGTTGTACTAAGTCTGACAGATTCCCAGCCTACTGTGCTAAAAACACCCCCCCTCTCTTGCTGCCTTTTCCATCAGACTACATGGAAGCAGCAGAGCAATGAGGTATATTATGGACCGATGTGCCCTGGAAAACTGTTTCCTAGTCTAGCACCTGGAACACTGCTTTCGAAATTTCCCCAGTACCTTGCTCTTACTGATGCTCTACAATTATCGGGTATGGTTTAGTGGTAAACATAGCAGGGAAAGAGACTGTGCAGCAGGGAGAGGATAGCATGTGGCAGCAACAAGGTCTTGCTGGAGGATCAAACCCAAATATGATCCAGGCCCAACTTTGGAAGGGGCTGAGCTTTGATATAAAAGGGGTTGTATTCTGAATTTTCCCGGTTCTAATTCCCCCTCCGCATCACGTTAAGATTATCACAATAGCTCTTTACTGCTTTCTGCCAAGCTACTCTACCATAGACCCATATAAGTTCAACTAGGGGACACTTCTAGGTCAAACACTGCATAAAGCTACCTATTTATGATTTTCAAAATGTGTTTGCGCATCTCATGTTCTCTAAGGGGAAGTTTTTATAACTCTGGAAAACAACAACAGGGAAACAGTACTTTCAGTCAAACTGTAAATACTGGACATCCACTTTTCTGAATAGGCCATCATGTGATAAAATTCTGGAATTTGGGAAACTTGGAACTTCTAGAAGTCAACATTAATTTTCATTTATTCAGCTTTGTGTTGTTGTACTTCAGTAAACCTCAGAAGAATTAGAGGGAGATGTGTCACATTGAAGTGGTATTTCCCCATTAAAAACAACAACTAATCTTACATAAAGATAATGATTCCAAAGGAGCAGTCTTCTGATTTTGAACTTTTGAGATTAGCAATAACTCTTTTTCACTTAATGATAAGCCTTAAATGATAAGAAGGAACTTTTGTGCACTACTCAGAGCCAGGAATTCATTTCTTAACATGAAACGTTTATAGGGTCAAACATGCATGAAACATGAAGCATTTCGGAAATATTAGTTTTGTTGTCATTCATGGGCTGGCATTATGGAATATAAAAATATGAAAATGAAAAATATGTTACAGCTTCTGCTCTCTAATACTATTCCACGGCATCCTATTCTTCTAATACATGTTCCCGATCCCTAAATTAAGCCATTTATAGTGATACCCTGTAACCTTTTCTCCTCCCTTGATCATTGTTGCTTTTCTAAGTGCTCAACACACAGGTTATTGCACCATTCAGCTTAGGCCAAAGGGTACTCTTGAGATACGGTGGACATTAACACAATTAAAATGCACAGTTCAACCCAGGTGGACACATCAGAAGGATTGCAACACAATACACATGGAAAATGTCATTTGAATGTTCATTTTTCCCATTTAGCCTTTAAAAGGCACAACACCCAGATCCCACCGTAGGAAAGACAGATTGGTCTTGTTACCTGCCTTGGGAAAGAATTTCTAGCTAGGATAACCTGACTTGAAGCCCTGGTTGTGTCCAAAATCTGAGATACTTGATGTTTCAAATTCAGACATCCTTCATTTAGACCAAAATAACAGACATTTATTGTGTACCGTGCAGTCAGTGACTATTTAACAGCGAGAGACTATCACAGCGTGGGTCCTCTTTTACTTTATGTGCTCAGTAATGAAAGTCCACTATTGATTTTTCTGTAGCTGCTTGTAACTATTATAGTTGATACATCAATAGAAAAGGAAAGCACAATGTTTCATAGGAGGCAGAAAATCAGAGAATACACCATGCCGGGACAGTAAATCATGCCATAATCTCTGGAATTGATAGATGGTTACTGCTAACTTGAAACCCATGGCTTTTTCTGAAAAGACTAGCCTATAATCGCCCAATATGTCCTAACAGACTGAGTGCCCGTAATAGTGCTAAAGGACACAACACAATGTTTCATTGGTTTTTTTTTAAAGTTTCTTTTAAAAAGGTTACCAAAAGCTGGTCTGTTTTGTACTGGAAGGATTAATTTGCTCTTATTATATACCTTGCAGTCCAAAAAGAAAGGAGAGAAATTTGGTAAGAAATTGGTAGGATTTCAAGACGGCTGAAAAGAATTAATTAGCAGAAACCACTAATTTAATCTGTAGATTGTAATTCAGATTTGCATCAAAACTGTTCTCCATATCCAGTGGTTCAATTCTGCCTAATTTACAGGTACGTATTGACTTCAATGCCAATTCAATTCATTCCAAAATTTGGTTCATATTCTCTCCATGCAGTCATGGTGTCGTGGGCAGTGGCAGATGGCATGGCTGCAGCTGCGCAGCTCACCTCACCCCTAGCTGGCTGACTCACTGCAGCATACCAGGATGAAAAGGGTGAATGGCATGGTTGTAGTGAAGTCGGCACAGTGCAAAAGTGTCAGTAGGAGTGCCGGATCAACTCTGCCAACACATTTGCACCACGCCAACCGTGCTGCCATGCATCTCCACCTTGGTACCAAGACAGAGCTCAGGTGAGCAGCCCAGCTACTCCATGCCATCCACGGCTGATCAGGCATTAGAATGGAAATATTTTAAGGGGCAAAGCTCGGTTGCAGAGTGTGCATGCAGGTTTAATCACTGTTATCACCAAGTAAAGCAACGACAGGCTCCCAAGCCGTAGCTTGGGCAATGATGTTGAGCTATTCACAGTAGGAGTGGGCAAGTATAATGCAACTTCAAAATAGCACACAAGCAGTGGCCTCATTCACATGTGATGGTAAACCAAATCATGGCTTACCAGGACTGTGCAAATGTCCCAGAGAGGAGCTTGCGCCTACTTTGCTCTTCCCCAGTCCTTTCAGTGTAGTGTGGTGCAGCAGCTTAATCAACGTTTGGTTGCGTGTATCATCTGAACCTAGGATTGTGGCTAAGATTACTTAACCATAATCCAAAAGTACAGGAAGGACTTTGGCTAAAGATCATGCTTAAGATGGAGAGAACTTCACCACAATCCTGGGTATGGGTGATATGTGTTGATTCTCGTGTCTGTAGTTGGGTGTCTGCAGTCTCCTCAAAACCAAGGAAATTTCCACCTAATCCATACAAAGGCTTTCAATTTTTTGTCCATCAGCTTAACCTGGATGCTAAGTAAGTCACCGTCTCCCTACACAGGAACCTAGCTTTTGCTATGTTTCATAATAGGGGATCATTCTCTACATTCTGCATTGCAGTTGCAGATAATTTTAAAGGATACACACTGGTATTGAGAAAATCACCAAATCGTGTTGGAGAAACTCCCAGGTTATTCTTTGACGGTACATTCCCCCTACCCATTTCCCTCCATTTTCTTGTAGCACCATGAACATGGATTATGAATGGGATGGGCAATGACACACAAGGATGTGGTTTTTATATTGAGGATAGATTGCAGGGGGAACTCACAGGGTGGATATGTGAACCTCTAAAGCAGCGCTTCCCCAACCTGGTGCTCTCAAGGTGTTTTTGACTACAATAGAGTTACACTCTCGTCAGCCCAGCACCATACAATTGTGCTGGCTGGGACTGGTGCAGTCTGAAACATCTGGAGGGGATCAGATTGGGGAAGCCTGCTCTAAAGGCTGGGGCATAATCAAAGCACATTTATGAACCTCAGCTATGGAGAAGCAATATGGGCATATTGTTGAGGTATGGGTGTTCAGCTGTTGCTCCTCATACCATATTGAGAAAGACAGATGACTAACGAGGCCAACCTTTCCAACTGGTACCGAGGTCATTTTTGGATTAAAATCTTGTCTGTAGCATGTTGAGTGTTTCTAAATGCATTTTGAAAATGAAGACGTGAAGACAGGCAGTGGTGTTGGGCCTTCATAACTGATTTGCGCAATTTCCAAAGTTAACTGAGATTCCTCAGTCTCAGATGCCTTAGGCCCAGTGCAATCAGTGACTGGTTAGATTAAGAATTATGTTAAATATATTATATAGTATAAAGTGGCTGCTAAACTGTAGTCCTTGCTGCAGTGATCTGAGGACCAATTCACACTTTGCACTGTTGATATAGTGATATTTATTTTTAGTGGCAAGCTTTTGAAGAATGGAGATATGAGTTTGTAACACACAGTCATTAACTAGCATTCAGTTCCTCACACTACCCTTTTTATGCCGCAACAAAAATATAGACTGTGACCCTTTACCATATTAAGAAAAGCCACCACTTTTACCCTACAGTTTAATGGGCTTCTTTATTATTGGGCGGCTGTCTGATTTGGCTGCAGTTTTCTCCCTTTGTGTTCATCAGCATTCAAAGGAGTATTATGTACCAGCTGTTCCAAATGCACCACACACAGCTCTTATACTAGATATGTTGGAGCAACCAGACTTTGGCGAGAGTGTGTGGGATAAACATCATTTCGAGGTTCTACCAGTTTTTGAATCCTAGGAAAAGTGAAGGGGGGTGTACCAAGACATAAGCAAGCAATTAATAAGAGCAATTATATATAAAAAAGCCCTTAGGGTAAATATTTTGTCAGATGTGATTGTTTGCGGGGAGAAAATAAGCTTAACTATCGGCACTCCTATCCATTACTGTTAGCTGCCACCCTGTAATAAATGTTATTCACTTCTTTCCTTGTTATAAATACATATTGATTAGGTTTAAACTCTGAACTTCAAAATGAGTTATATCTGGTCATTGCTAAACTGCTTTGCTCACTAGGAAAAAAACAACCCTACCCAACACCTATTATACCACTTTAATTAAGACAAGCATCAGCTTTATGTACAATTATTTGCTTCTGCCAACTCTCTGTGGTGTAAATATTGAGCGGTCACCTCCCTTGAATGCTAATCAATCCTATCTGAATCCCAAGTGCTTCCATAAATTTCAGGAAATTTATATTTTCTGGCATTAGCTTCCCAATACATATGTTACTCAGAAATAAGGTTGCAAGATATATGCTTCTTTTTGGCTCTTACGTAGTACATCCCCCCCTCCAAATTATGATATTATATGCAGAAAGTTAAAAACATTGTCTAAATTCTAATAGTAGTGTATACACCAACTTCTTACCTATTTTAGCTGAGTTGGTGAAATATGACTAGTATACAGGCAACAAAATGTGAGGCATGTTACCAAGATTTTCCATAGCTATTGGAGAAATGAATTCTACCCTTCCCCCAGATACTGAGGCAGCTTAAAAAAAGATCTCCTCCTAAGATGTCTTGAGGTAAACCAATTCATTCATGGCAAATTATTCATGCAATACTGTAATAGGGCTCTGAATAGCCACGAGTACTTGCTGAGGGCAACATGATCTCCTGTACATTCCTGGCTAACTGAAATGGCTGTCATAGTCCATAGAAAGCAAAACTACAAGTAAACATGGGGGGGTCCAGGCCCATCTGAGGGATTCTGAGTTTTGGTGAGATGAGGAAAATTTCTCAGAATCATTCTACATCTCCCTAGACTGCTGGACAATGAAATTAGGGGGTGAATATGGAGGTTCCTGCATATGCAGAACTTTTGAGAAATATGGAGGGAAGGGGGGGGGAGAAATTAGATAAGGCCAGAAATTCACATTACAATGCTGAAGTATTTTCAAGAGTTTTTTTATTTAAATCCCCACTACAAATAGCTGCAGAAACCTGGAGAACGGATTTTAAGATTGAGAAATTGAGAGTATTGAAATTGAGAGATCTTTCCATCCCTAGTCTAGAGTGATGGAGTCATTTTGTCCTCATGTTAAACATGCTAAAAGTATTTCCCTTGAAGCCACTCATATTCTATCATGTGATTCCTGCATTGCAGGGGGTTGGACTAGATTACCCTTGGGGTCCCTTCCAACCATACAATTCTGTGATCCTATAGGAAGAAAAAATGGACCACAGTTACAAAAGACTGTCTGGATATTCCATTGAAAGCAGTGATAGGTAAAGAATAAAAAGTTTAAACAAAATGAATGAATGAGAAAAGTAGCAAAAATGAAACATTTAGCAGAAGCAGAATAAATTATGCAAGTTAAACAAAAATATGTAAATGTGTTTCGTTTGCATATTTTAACAGGTGGCAATGAATTCAGCTTTCCCTGACACAGTGATTTGGGTCACTGTGGTTCAGGATTTTTATTAGCATCCAAAACTGTCACAAAAGATGGCACTATATCCTGCATAAAAACTAGTGCTCGCTTTGCTCTCAGTAAGAGCCTGCTGTTTGCCATACATAATGATTAAATGTTTACCATTTCTACAAGTCCCAGTTGTCTCTTGTTAAGTGAGACGTGGGATCAATAGTTGCTCTGCAATTATTTGCCCATTGATAAAGCCTTCATTTCTTAAATGAAGTACATTTATCTGTGGTCTTGACAGTGATAAGAGAACAGTACCCATCAGTCGCTGCCTATTCTAGCATTAAGCTCAGCAGACAGACAAGTGACTGGACATGGGTGAAATGATGTCTAACTTTCTTCCTATTGGCATTTCACTTTACAAACTGTTCAGATGGAAGCTTTGACAAATCACCCTTGCCGACTTCGAGTAATGAGAGCTAGCAGGACAAATGGAAAGTTTTGGTAAAGGGAAAACAATGACTGGATTGCCATTGATATGGCTGGGACTGTTGGCAATAGGGCAGAAAAAACAGGTGAAGCGGTCAGGCCACACCTGAAAACAAAAGGCTAAAGAAAAACGACTTTTGTTCCTTAAGTAAAAAACCAAAAAAACTAATGTAAACAAAGAATACTATTATAGTCATAGGTCTGACTTTGCTGGATGACTGAATCTAGTTCCTGCTGTAGTGATTCAAAATTTGATAAATTAATTTTAGGCCACATTCTAAATTGTGGAAAGAAGTCCAAGCCGAGGGCCTACCTCTAAGTAAAATATATTTAGGACCAAAGTAGGGATGCTCAAGAAAGTTTGTTATTATCCCAGCTGGCTTTGATTTATTTTTGTCCTCCTGCCCCCAGATTTATCTCAAGTTTTGGTTTCAGCCAACATTTTGTGGTAACTGAGGGGTGTGTGCGAAGTCATTCTGAGCTTTCACTAATTGTCATGAGCTGCATTTGACATCTCTGTTGTTCTGCCCTAGCAAAAATAATGCAATTTGTCTTAAAGTTCACTTTCAGTAAAACTATGTGACAACGCTAGAACCGATGGTTAATGATTTTTTTAAAAAAAATTAACAAGGGAATAAGTAAGAAATGAAACACCAACTTTTGTTCAGATTATTATTTTATTTCTGCATTGCAGGGGTTTGGACTAGATGACCCTTGGGTCCCTTCCTACAATTCTGTGATTCTATTCATTGTGGAAACATCTTAGGCAGCAATCCTGTACCCCCTTACTTGGGAGTGAGCCCTACTGAACCCAAAGGGACTATTTAAGTAGGCACACGAAGGATTGCTCCATTATTTAGCAACAGCTATTACTATGTGAAATGAGAGTATCTGATTTCAAACTTTACTTAGAAAATGGTTAGTTGTTACTGTGGCCTTGGTCACACATAATCGTAAGCCATAGTTTGTTGGGGTACCAAGGCCCTTTAATTCTTCTCAAAAAGAAGTTCACGTGACTCCCTCATGCTAAAAATCAAGACAAGCAAGCTAAGATGATAATGTTTCAGGGAGTATTTGAGCTAAATGACTGGCTGGCTGTTGTCATATCCCTTTAACTGTTTTTGGGGCTGCTTGCTGTGGTTTTAATATTTGTAGTTATATATTATTTATTGCTTACTGTGCTTATTTGATTATTCTGTTTTTATCTTTTTTTATTTGCTTTCTTGCTTGCTTTATAAGGGGTAGAAAGGTGCAACACAAATGTTTTAGATTACTAAGAGAACCAGGTGCCACTCAGTGTCTCATTTGAGACCAAGATTGTCTCCTTGCCAGAGAGCCTCAAGTGACAGGACACGGAATGGTAGATGTTCTAAATGAATGCAAAGTACTGGGAGCTGCTGATGAAAGTGATCAAACATAAAGACTGTTTAAAGTAAACGTGAGCATTTTCCAAATGTAATTCAGATATTCAGCTAATTTAAAATACCACTGAAGTGCAAAGGATCTCTTTAAATATTTCATCACAGAGTAGGCTGCATAGCTCCTTAGACGTTTGGGTTGCATTGCCTAATGTGTGTGAAAATATCTTACATTCCAAACTAAGGTAGGAGATGCCTATGGGGAAGCAAATCAGCTTCCACAAGCCCCTATGCTCACTTAACTCTGGATCCAACCCACAATCTCTTAAAGCGAAATGTGCAACCCTCTTATGAGCTCCTGATCACCTTATGAAAGGTGCTTTTAGGTTGCTTTGCTTTGAAAAGAAAGAACTATAGGGAAAACATCTTCATCTGTCACCATGTGGCACTATATTATATGTATTTATCCAGTGGCTTGATTCTAGGAGCCAGGGACTGGCAAATGACCACAGGTGCCACACACTAAATCCAGGTTACTTTTTAGGTTATTTCATGCCTAGTAACCACCTGAATTCAGGAACTGCTTCAGAGATAATACCCTAATTATAAACGTTTCTCTGATTAAAGCAACCAATTATGCACTTTTACTGAGGAAGTACTGTATCTAAATAATAAACTAGTGAGTTGTTGTTTCTTTTGCTTTAAATCAGTTACATTAATTGGTCTTTCTTCTTCTTCTTCTTCTTCTTCTTCTTCTTCTTCTTCTTCTTTGTGATTTTATTATCTTGATTTCAGTCAATCCACCCTGGTTTGCGATATTAAAAATGTGCATGTTTTGAATCTGCCAAATTCAGGAAAAACTGCTGAGTTCCAAAATGAGAGGAAGGATGAGGGGATTAAGTTAGAACGCAGCCAGCTGAGAATGACATTTGAATTTCTAGGTATGATCTGATGACAAGAAAGGCCTAAGGAAATCCTTTGAGGGGAAAGTTCTCCAAGCAAAGGCCAGGCACAGTGCACAAGAGACCATTAGTTTGACATCCTGTTCCGCAGTCCAGGCGATTAGAAAGGCCACAACTGTACAGCATGCCAGTAGACCATGACATCCTTAATGGGCACAGAATAGTGTTTTGTACCAATGTGTCTACAGTGGCACAATAGCACATGCCCCTTTGGTTCTGTACATTGGGCGCATCTCAAAGGTATGGAACAGTTTGTGGCGTGAACTTTCTTTAACCTTGAAACCTGTTGAAATGATGAAGGGGCCTGATCCTGGTAACCAGATAGTATCATTCTAAAGAAACACAATAGCTTGTGTAACAATTATCTGCCATTCGGCTCTGATTTCGCCTAATATTAGCTTCTCTGTTTTAATGATTTTTAAAAGCATGATCTTGGTTCTTCCTCCTTGGTGTGATACATTTTAATTTGCAATCTCACATAATGGGTACTGGTGGGTAGGGGTGATGGAAGAACCAGCCAGTACTACACTGGGCATTAAGGCACCTGGATATTTTTCTTTCTTTCCTTGCCTTCCATTCAGTGCCAGGAATGTTTTTTCTTTTTTGTTTTAAGCGAGTACTGCTGCCAGTGGTGTTTCCCCTCATGTTGGCCAACCACTGCCACTTCTGCCCTTTCTGCCTGTCCAGAGTAACACAGGTGATGGATTCTCCATGCTTGCAGAAAGCAGGGTTGAAGTCACTGCCCATCAGCTGGTGAGTTAAAGCCTCCTGGATCAGCTTTGTCACCAAGTTCCTCATGGTGAACTTGCTCACACAGCCAATCCTTGCAGTACAGCCTTATGCTCAGGGCTTGCAAAGCCCTTTGCACAGTGTTTTCCAAATGCCCGACAGCCAGCTGGTTGCCTGAAGTTTGGGAAGCAATGCACAAAGGACCTTGCAGGCCATGAGAGCAGCCCAACACATATGCTATGCCCAGGACTGGCAAAACCCCTTATACTGTGGTTCCCAAGTGTAGGACAACTACTTGTCAATCATTTGATGTCAATTTGGTTGTGGAATTCAGTTCCACACCTGATCCAGCCACTTCTTTACCGGCTCCATACCTGATGTCACAATGTCTCACTATTCATTAGCATTTTGTAAGACTGGTTCTGATGCTTTAACTCTCCATATGACTAGATGAATTTGAATGTGGTTGCTCTTAATTTTTTTTTTAAATCTCTGCTGTGTTTTTAAAATGGTAAAATTTATATTTTTGTCTTCTATAATATAGTCTTTTTTCTGCATCACTCAGAGAACCATACTATGGATATAACATAATACAATAACTGTGTATTTTTCCAGACCTCACACATGGAGGGGCCCACATCAACAATGACAAATGATACACTCTAATTTAGAAAAATAGGTAATGTTGAGAAACATAAGTAATAATGTTGAGACATATAAGCAATAATTAAATGGCGACAGTACCTACCTAAACTGAATAACACCAAAAATTTGAGACACACAAACTCTCGTAGATCAAACTGCAGAGATCGTAGTTTTGCTACTAGCTCCTGTGCATGGCTCATAAGATTGTTGAGTGTGACTCCTGCCTGAGATGCTATTACAGCGTAATCCACCTGTAAAAGAGTAATATTTACATTGAGTTATCTTAACCTGATACATTAATACTGCTATTTCATACTTTTGCTCAATTAGTCCTGGGACTTCTAACAGCTTTGAAAGGAAAGGTCATTTTCACTGGGCCCCCAGCATCCGGTTTTGCTGTTGTTCGTGGTTTTGTTTTTTGAAAAAACACCACACAGTGGTCATGATCCTTACCTGGCTCTGCTATAGTAGCTCCACTGCAGCAGAGGTGTGGGGTGGAGACACATTAAATGAAAGCACACATTTAACATCACATGTAGCCTAACTTATTTTTCTGCTTGTTTGCTTAACACCATACTGTGTCCCTCTAAGCTCCGCTGAGGCAGAGTAGAACGCAAATATAATTTTTAAAGACATGTATGCTTTTCACCCATAAAGAATAAAACCTTAAACATACCTTACTGCTAAATAGTGCTCTATTTATATCTCTATGCTGCTTTTATTCTTTATTGCATTATTTTGATGCTTTTTAAAAGTCAGTATGAACCACTCTGGAATTTAGATATTGAAGAGCGGCACATAACTATTTTAAATAAGAAATTAAATGCCTTCCCAGTTCAAAAGGCCTTACAGTGGTACCTCGGGTTAAGTACTTAATTTGTTCTGGAGGTCCGTTCTTAACCTGAAACTGTTCTTAACCTGAAGCACCACTTTAGCTAATGGGGCCTCCTGCTGCCGCCGCACCGCCGGAGCACGATTTCTGTTCTCATCCGGAAGCAAAGTTCTTAACCCAAGGTACTATTTCTGGGTTAGCAGAGTATGTAACCTGAAGCGTATATAACCTGAAGCGTATGCAACCCGAGGTACCACTGTAAATCGTTTCCTGGACAGTATCTAATGGGGAATATGTATCAGCTGATGCACAGCTTAACTATCTTGTCCTCTTCTGTTTCTTCAAACTTTATACTCCTGTGGCCCTTGTACTTAGTACAGGAGTACCTCAGGTAACAAACACCTTGGTTTACAAACACTTCGGGTTACAGACTCTGCTAACCCGGAAGTAGTACCTCGGGTTAAGAACTTTACCTCAGGATGAGAACAGAAATCGTGCAGTGGCAGGGGGAGGCTCCATTAGCTAAAGTGGTACCTCAGATGAAGAACGGTTTCAGGTTAAGAATTAAGTTTGTAACCAGAGGTACCACTGTAGATAAAAGTTCATTTGACTTTCACAACTGCCGTATCTGTTTTTCATTCATTTGTTGTTTTTAAGGCAACTATCTGAGCCTTCCTGTGAAAAGTAATTATTAACATTGATGCACCACTTTTTGAGAGTTTAATGCTGCAGTCTAAACACATCATTGAATGTAGTGGAACTTTTAACAGTAAACATTGTGTGTTTATTTAATTTAGCTGGCAATGACAATCATCCTTGAGGAGTTTTCATAAAAACATCAAGGTAACAATATAAATAAAAGTCACCAGTACAGTCGTACCTTGGTTTTCAAACGGAATCCATTCCGGAAGTCAGTTCGACTTCTGAAAATGTTCAGAAACCAAGGTGTGGCTTCCGACTGGCTGCAGGAGCTTCCTGCACTCAATCGGAAGCCACAGAAGCCGCGTCGGACGTTCAGGTTCCAAATAATGTTTGCAAACCGGAACACTCACTTCCGAGTTTGCGGCATTCGGGAGCCAAAACATCCGAGTTGCAAGGCATTCGACAACCAAGGTATGACTGTATAACATCCAGAACATCCAGTACAACTGTGGAAGAAACAAATGACTGCTGAAAACCAGCCAGCCACTTGGCCAAATTCAACCCCTGAGGATTCAGCAGATACCCCACCACCTTACTTCCAGAATGACTCATTAAGAATCTCTGGCAGGGATATCACCTGCAGAAACTTCTGCCTACCCAGGGAAGGTGCACCGGTGGAGCTCCCCTACCAGTGGAAGCCAGAGGAACGAGACAGGGCTAGGCGAAGGGAAACCTCTGCCTCACCCAAATTCCATCTAGTCCAGTGGACTGGGAGTGTGGACAGTGGGCTGAACCACCTTTCTCAATAAATGAAGACATAAAACTGTGCCTGTAATGTAAGCAAATGACGTTTATGTAAATCATTTTACAGCCCTACCCCAGGACATTAGCTAGGCTATTGTTTTTAGAAAAGTGTAATACCTGCTGAGACATCTAATTTGCAGCTGAATTTCCCCTCTGTGATGCATTGGGAGGGCATGTGGGAATCCCTTGGTGAGGTAACCAATTGCTCTTTCCACACAAGAGAAAATATGATCTTCACTTCTTAATAATAAGTTAAGATGTTGGGATGAATGTCATGAATATCACTGCCTGTACCACTGAGATGATAACATAATGGGAAACCCCAATAGGTAGATTCTTCCACCCTCTGCTACTGGAAGGCTCTTAGGCAACTAGCTGCTCTTTCAGATGCATTTAATATTTGCAGAACCAGCAGATTTGTCTGGGAGGCAAGTCTTCATCTGCCACTCACCCAGAGCCGACTGTATTAAATTTTTATATTTATTGACATTTCATTACCATAATTGACTGCACTTGGTTCCCTAGTAGAAGGCACAGGGATGCCTCCTAAGCAGGAGAATTGGTCCCTTGAGTCAGATTTGCAATTAAAAACAAGGCAGAATGGATTTTTTTTATTGTGTAAATATGATGAGTTGAATTTTCAGCTTTAACTAGAGAATACAGAGCACCGAGAAAACCTTTTTCACGAGTGAGCAAAATTATGAGTCAGTGGAAAGACGACCCCCAAAGGTGTCAATCAGTTTATATAAACTCAACTGTGCATGAAAAAGCCCCAGTTAATGTCTCTTCTAGGGGGGCTGGGGAGGAAGTGTTATTATTAAAGTGAATATTATCTTCTCTGCGTAGTCTATGGGCTACTTATCTATGAAAAGGGTAGCCTTTTGAGCCAATATATTAGAGTGTGAATGAAAATGATGGGGGGGGGATATGAGGTACACTTGGATGATGAGCTTGCCATATGGGTGGATATTATCCAGATATTTAAGACCTATACATGACCATGTTCACTGAGCGACTCCTTCTAGAATGATGACTGCGTGATGCTTTGTAAGTAAGTAGTGCTTGAAACTTTGCACACCACAGACAGGACAGTGGTCTGTTTCAGATATTTGAAAGTGGTCTCATAGATGTATTGTTGTGAAAGATCAGTACACTCATTTATTTTGCTTTTGTTTTGGACAGTTTTTGCTGTGCTTCAAAAACTGGAAACCAAGAACCACTTGGCCAGGTAGAATAGTATAACTGATGATGGAGTATCTTAATTGTAGCTCTAGCATATGACCCGCAACTCTCTGAAAAACCAACTCTAGAAAGGATTGCTGCATGCAGCTAATACGCCTCAAACTGTGGTTTGTGCCTAGCAAATGTTCACTACCATTTAGAATTTCCAAGCTGTGGTGGATTCTGCTGGGACTTCCCCTCCAACAGGAGAAATATACTCCAGTAGAAGTGTACATGTTCCATGCAGATAGGAGTAATTTGTGTAGGCTTCCTAGCTGGGTCAAAAAACAAATGCATATAGATGTACTGAATATTCTCCCATCTACTGAAGCTGAAAAATCTTTGGTTTCTGTTCTTGCATATATTCTTGCACCCGTTTCCACTCCTTTCAAGAGATAGCACATTTTTTCTCAATTTCAACTGTAAATTGATGTAAGTTCTTAGCTGTTAAAAAGTTTTTACCTGCCTGCGGGAAAGCAAGACTTAAATAGAAACCTTAAGGTGCCCAAGATACAGAGGAAACCTAGAAGGCCTGTTGAACCACGGCTTTCTGTATTTATGATGGCAATTGTGCAATATTGGGAAAGGGTTCTTAAAGTCATTTTTTGAAATAACAGAGTATGACTTATCTGTTGATTCTGTAGTTATCTTGTTCAAATTGACAGGCTGGAAACAGTGTAAAAATAGGGGGTCTGGTTATGAATCTTTTAGCTAAGATTACAGCTGCAAAGCAGCGTAACTTCCTCCATTGTCCCATCTGCTAAGAAATGGTTGATAAAGGTCTTAGAGGTAGTGGAAATTGGCAAGTTAACTGCAGTGGCTTATCTGAGCATTGGGAAAGGTAATAGTGACATGTTGTTAATACATTAGTCTCTCTTTATTAGATGCTGGGATAAACGTTTTTGCAGAGTGGAGGTTGAAAGGCATTTGCTTTCAGTTCTGTGAATGATTAAAGTTAATGATCCATGTAGTTAATTAGAACTTAGTCTTTATTGTTGTTACATGCATTAAGGTAAGGGAAACTTTCTTTAATTTTTCTATTTTTAATCTTAGTTTCTTCCTTGTGTGATGCGTTTCTGGAAGGTGGTAGATGAAATTGTTCTTTCAGTGTTTTGACTAGGATCTGATCTTGGCACTAGTGCAATTTCACAAGTCAGACTGTTGCACTGGAAGCACATGTGTGATGAGTCTTAGGCAACCTTTTTCTCTTCAAGCAGTATTTCCTGTTAAAATGATTATACTGTCAGTGAAACTAATTTAGCATCCCCCCAATACAAATTTACATGATAAACAATGATAACTTTATGATTACAAATTGCATTTTATCTGCAAAGATCGTAGATAACATTTATATAATGGAAATATATAAATATTTCCTCAGCAAGTACTTTACTGCAGGAAAGCAGAGGACTTTCATACATTAAGAGTGGGAATGGGTTCCTCCTAGATAGAGACAGCAGGCATCGTGAAATCAAATTAATTAAAATTGTGATGACTTGTACAGTGTACGATGCCTGCCATTTTAACATGATATGCCAATAATAGAAGATAATGAATTAAGTTGCCAGAAGACCTCTCCCTCAGGATGATGTTACAGAGGTTGCTAATTAGTTCTAATATGCAAATAGTAAAACTGATAATGCTTCAAAATGCTATAAAATATCTTATACATTTATGGGCCATTGGTGCATTACGAACAATGAAAAATGCCATTTCCTGTGCTGGCTCCTGCTTCTAGACATATAGAGGGAAGATGCCAAATACAGTGGTGCCTCGCAAGATGAAATTAATCCGTTCCGCGATTCTCTTTGTCTAGCGGTTTTTTCGTCTTGCGAAGCAAGCCCATTGACGGCTTAGCGGATTAGCGCTATTAGCGGTCTAGCGGCTTTTAGTGATCAGCTGAGAGGCGGCTTATCAGCGGAACAGCTGATAAGCGGCTTAGCGGCTTAGGAAAGGGGGGGGGAGCGGAAAAAACCCGCGGGAACTCGCAAGATTTTTTCGTCTTGCGAAGCAACCCCATAGAGAAATTCGTTTAGCGAAGCGCCTCCAAAACGGAAAACCCTTTCGTCTAGCGGGTTTTCCGTCTTGCGAGGCGTTCGTCTTGCGGGGCACCACTGTAGCTACGGCAGGGGTGGGCATGTGGGATCTGCTTTGCTTTTTTTTACCAGAACCCTGTGGTCTACTGACCAGAACAAAGTGCAAAAAAGGGCCACAGATGAGGGGGAAACACAAGGAATTAAGGAACATGGTGCCTATGAGTACCAGGGGTGTCTTGAATCTGTGAGCAGTACCAGAAACAAGCTCCCAAGTCCTGTTCCCTCACCCTCAAGTATTTTTCCCCCTAATAACCTTAAGGTTAGAGCAGTAGGACAGCAGAGCGTTGATCTAGTATTTTTCACAGTGACTGGCAGCAGCTCTTCAGGGAGCTTTCCCAGCCATACTTGGGGATGCCAGGAATTGAACCTGGAAAGCTGATGGTCTAACACTGAGTTAAAGCCCTAAGCAACTAGTAGATCTGCAAAGCAACCATAGGTCTACTAGTAGATCCTGATCCTCCACCTCCCCATTGTTTAGGAGATTCTTGTGCAGGCAGGCATAGGCAAACTCGGCCCTCCAGATGTTTTGAGACTACAATTCCCATCATCCTTGACCACATGTCCTGTTAGCTAGGGATGATGGGAGTTGTAGTCCCAAAGCACCTGAAGGGCCGAGTTTGCCTATTCCTGCTCTTGTGTGTGTGTGCCTTCCTAGCTGCACTCTGCAAAGCAAAGCTTGATGGCTTTAGCATGCAGCAAGTGAGACCTATCCTATTACAACTGAATCAAGAAACTTAACGCACTCTGTGCACTTGGCACTAAGAAGATTTACAGCCCTATCCCAAAAAACTTGCTACACCAGCAAGTAAGTGCTTTGGAAGGGGCATTCTGACTGCTGCATCAGTGCAAAGTCATCAGCTGTCGCTGCTTGAAGGTGAGAAGCTGAAAGAAGGGGAAATGCTTAGGATCAGCTTTGAGCCTTGGCTTTAAACAATGGCTAGTTTCATTAGAAGTCAACTTCACACCAAGGATTGTAAAAGTTGGTTTGTTGAACTAACCATTATTTGTTTTAAGCCAGAATTCCTGGCTTGAATATAATGGTGAGCTGAGAGATTCCTGTAAAAGCAAAACTAAACTCTGCCAAATTCTTCCTCCTAGTTATGGAAGAGGAGCACTTGGGAAGGGGAGCATGTGAGTCTCATCCTTTGCTTCGGTTTGTTTAGGGTTTTCCATACTGTGCTAAACCATGTTATGCGCAGTTGCAGCGTTTCTACTTTGGAACTCCCTGCCAATTGACATTAGGCAAGCACCCTCACTATATTGTTTTTATTTGCATGCTGAAAACTTTTATTTCAGCGGGCCTACCTAGACATATAGTTCAGTTATTTACATTTGCTTTTAAAAGTTTTCCTGGGGGTCCCCCCCCCCCGTGTTTCATCCACAGTTATATTTTGCATATTTGTAACAGTTCTGTGAATTTCAGTTGTTTTTTATTATGTACATCACTCAGAAAGTTTTGTGATTACATGTTTTACACAATCTTTCCAAATAAAAATAAATATATTTGTATTATGAATAGCCTTGGCAGGCTTGGCAGGCTAAGAAGGCTGGATATATATAATTACCGTAAAGGAGCTGACTGAAAATATCCTTATTTTTAAGCTGCTCAGGTGCAGACAAGGAAGTGGCCCTTGTACTTATCCTGCTATACAAGGCGGATGGGGACCTTGGTAATTTCAAACACCCCCCCCACCCTGCTCAATGACTACATTAAATAAGGTACCAGAAAATACGCCTTGAGGTATCTCAAAGACTAACTAGTATTATTACATAAGCTTTCATGGACTACAAAAACTATGCTGAGCATGTGCAGTTTCATAGCTCTCTGCAAAACACAAACAAAAAAGATTCTGGCAACCTTAAGAAAAAAGAAAACACTCTGAGCATGTTTAGTGCTGTATTTTAAACTCGATTCTCATTATTTTAGCTCACTTCATATTCTGGGTCAGTCTCCATCTCTCAGCCTAACCTGTTCTACATGGCTGCTGTGTCGACATGGAAGGTGGCATAAAATGGCTGCAAAAAGTGGACTTGGTGCTTGTATCATAGACATCCTCTTTTGGTTCTTCTACCCAGAGGCCATATTTTTCAACCAGTCTTAATCTATCTTGATTATAGCACATTTTACTGATGGCCCAAGTTCTACTTGTGTTCAGTTGTGCAGAAGATTCATTCCTAAGAGGAATTATCTTAGGTCTGTAGTCACTGGGGAAGGGGGAAGTTGTGGAAAGCAGAGTAGTGTGTTTTAATTTAATTTAAAACTTTTACTATTTTGATTTTGAAGGTAAAGTAGTAAGGGGTCAGTATTTTTCCTGACTGCCCAATTAAAAAATAAAATAAAGCACGCTCCTACTAATCCAATGTTCTGCCCCAACAGCAAAACCTCTGAGATACAACTAGCATGATTTTTAAATGGTATAATGTTCCCCCCTAATAATAATTTAATTGTGTTAAAATTATTGTTGATTTTATCACTCTCTTTTATAAAATAATAATGAATATAGTGGGCTGTGCATATTAGTATGAGTTTTGTATGTGTTTGGTCTGGTTGGCCAAAGAGCAATGAACTATTTCTTTCAATGTATTGTTTGTTGTTTAGTCGTGTCTGACTCTTCGTGACCCCATGGACTAGAGCACGCCTGGCACTCCTGTCTTCCACTGCCTCCCACAGTTTGGTCAAACTCATGCTGGTAGCTTCGAGAACACTGTCCAACCATCTCGTCCTCTGTTGTCCCCTTCTCCTTGTGCCCTCCATCTTTCCCAACATCAGGGTCTTTTCCAGGGAGTCTTCTCTTCTCATGAGGTGGCCAAAGTATTGGAGCCTCAGCTTCACAATCTGTCCTTCCAGTGAGCACTCAGGGCTGATTTCCTTCAGAATGGAGAGGTTTGACCTTCTTGCAGTCCATGGGACTCTCAAGAGTCTCCTCTAGCACCGTAATTCAAAAGCATCAATTCTTTGGTGATCAGCCTTCTTTTATGGTCCAGCTCTCACTTCCATACATCACTACTGGGAAAACCATAGTTTTAACTATACGGACCATTGTTGGCAAGGTGATGTCTCTGCTTTTTAAGATGCTGTCTAGGTTTATCATCGCTTTTCTCCCAAGAAGCAGGCGTCTTTTAATTTTGTGACTGTTGTCACCATCTGCAGTGATCATGGAGCCCAAGGAAGTAAAATCTCTTACTGCCTCCATTTCTTCCCCTTCTATTTGCCAGGAGGTGATGGGAGTAGTGGCCATGATCTTAGTTTTTTTGATGTTGAGCTTCCAACCATATTTTCATAGAATCATAGAGTTGGAAGAGACCACAAGGGCCATCGAGTCCAACCCCCTGCCAAGCAGGAAACACCATCATAGCACTCCTGACATTAGGTGGAATCTTTTTTCTTGTAGTTTGGAACCATTGCTCCGTGTCCACTTCTCTGGAGCAGCAGAAAACAACCTTTCTCCCTCCTCTATGTGACATCCTTTTATATATTTGAACATGGCTATCATATCACCCCTTAACCTCCTCTTCTCCAGGCTAAACATGCCCAGCTCCCTTAGCCGTTCCTCATAAGGCATCGTTTCCAGGCCTTTGACCATTTTGCGCTCTCCTCTTTCACCCTCATTAAAAGGTTCTTTAATTCCTCCTCACTTTCTGCCATCAAAGTTGTGTCATCTGCATATCTGTATTGTAGATGGTCTATATTTAAGATCTATGTTTTGTAGTGAGACTGACATCTTCACTATGAACTCTGCTCTTTCTTCACAAGAAAGCCAAAGCTGCAGCCCAGCACCCACTAAACTGGGAGTAAACTCCGTTAAACACAGAGAGACTTACCTCTGAGTGGGCATGTAGACCATTGCACTGTAAGTTTATTACACAATGAATTCTTTATGACTGCGTGGACTTCCAACTATTTAACTGTGTAATAGCATTTGCAGAAAATAATCTGTAGGGAGTACTTCATCTCACACTAAACCTTCATAGCATTTTTGTTTGCTTTCTTTTAACAAAGATAATAATTACAGCAAATAACAGTAGTATCTTCATATTCTGCAGCCTTGAAGAAATTTAACTTTCTTTTAAAGTGTGCAGAATAACTCTGGAAACTGAAATATACATGGGGCATAATAACTGTTGCAATATTGTGCATCTGACAAAGAACAATTCATTCCTGGTTTTTAAATGATGCTTGAGTGAAAGAATGCACTTTGTTTGCTTTTAAAACAGTAATCATTGTAGCAGATGAGCAGGATTTTGTGCAAAGAATGAAAAGAGTGAGTAATAGACAACTTGGTTTGAAGGAACTGCTAATGGGTCTGATCATAATTCTTTATGTAAGAACTGGCATTTAACAACACAGTCCTATACATTTCTACTCATAAGTAAGCACCATTGATTTCAGTGGGACTTTTCCCCTGGTACGTGTGTGCAAGACTGCAGTATAAATTTGCTTCTTTCCTCTTCTGTTTACATTGCCTTTTGCAGCAGGTTTATTAAATCACCCCTTCAAGGAATAGTGTATATAGGATGCTCAAAAATAAAGATAAAATCTACATAGCTGTCAGAGTTACAATGACAAATACAATCAGAAACTTACATGAAGTTGGGGGTTTAAATTGGTCTGAGAGGGGAAGGCCAGAAATGGAGTCAGTCCAAATTAGAAATTATTTTGATTTAGTCCGGGTGGAGGGGAATTCCAAAGACATTTTATGATCTGTAGTTAGTGAGCTTGAGCCTGTTATTGTCTAAATGTGATTAAATGCTCTGTTTTGTCTTTGCAACCCTTGCTCATTTATTTAAAGGCTATCCAGGTGGCTTGTGCAGTTCAGAAGTTATCTGGCATGGAGCCTCATGGAGTAGTTCTTAGCTTTGGAAAATTTGTCCCAGGCTTGATCAATTTCCTAGGAGCATATTGCCAGGCAGAGTTCATTGAAACCAATGGGACCAAACACCACTTATGACTGGATCATGCCCATGGTTAATGTAGCTGTGATCAAATGGTTTATTCACCTGCCTTTCATATAATGTGCATGTCTTTCTGCCTGATGCACACAACACATGCAACTCTCCTTGTAGGCACAAAGGAATCACCCTACATGGTTTAAATTAGGGCTAAGTCTCTCTATGCAAATTTTGAATAGCAATTGAATAATGTAGTTTGCAGTCCAAACAAGCAACTGTTTCCTCATATGTATATAAATGGAGGCAGTTTAGGTTTCAGCTACTTAAATGCCAGTGGACCATCATTTGGTTTCACTTTGAATCAGAAATAAAACACACAGAATGCACTCTGCCTTTCCAATGACACCATACATTCTTTTCCATTAGAGCTGAAAGACATTTTCAAAGAGTAACATTTTCATTTAATTTGCCTTGTCGCTCTCATTTACTTTGCCAGGACTCTTGGAAATTATAAATGAACCCGGCCACGACGTATGAGCAACTTCTCTCACCACAATCGCCGAGAGTGATCTCAAGCTGCGCAAGATCACGGCATTGCCCTTGTGCATGTTGCATTTGTTTGACTGGAGCTTGTCTGTGCAGAAGAACTCCCTGGAAGTCTGTGCCCTCTGTGGCTTTTAAGCTTGACTTTTAAAGCTGCTTCTGATTCTCCTAATCTGAGTGGAAGTGACTTGCTGTGTGTGCCGAAGCTGCTATGCTAGCTTCCTGGCAGGTAGGTCACTGCTGTTTACCAGAAAGGGGCAAGATAGCGGGGAGGTCAGTGAGGTGCAAAAGCAGTGGCAGGAGCACCTAACTGGCTGAGCCAGTGCACCAGCACTGCACTAACCTCCGCACTGCCTTGCCTTTCGTTCTCCCAGTAAGCAATAGCAACTGATCTGCCAGGCAGTTCCCACTACACCTGGCAAGCTGCTTCTGAATCCAAGTAAGTAAATGAATTCAGTAAGTAGCTGAATTAATATATTAGCACAGAATCTTTTTTAAATGTTTGCACACAGTGCACACTAGATGACAGTGTACTACAGTGCGCTATTCTCTCTGGCAGTCTAATCCTGCAGTGCTGAGAAAACGGGGCTATTTGAAATACATCTACATGGTGCTAAACCATGGCTTGGCTTAATGTTACATCTGAACTTGAACTTATGGCTTGCATCACAGTGTTTGGCCTCACAAATGTTGCTCTTCATTGCTTTCTGAGTTCTTGTTTTTTCTCATTTTTTCTTTTCATGGGCCGATTCCTTTAATTCATACCATCTGCTTCTAGTTCCCACTATGCCAACCCCCTCTACAAACCATACATTTAAAACACATGGCTTCCACAAAAGAATTGTGGGAACTGGAGTTTGTTAAGGGTGATGGGAATTGTAGTGGGGGGGGACTATAGTTCCCAGGATTCTTTGGGGGAAGCCATGACTGTTAAAAGTGGTATATGTTATGTACTGAAGTTCTCACCCTGGGCCAGCAGGGGGATACTGTAGATAGTTATGCAAATAAGGGATCGAAAGTGACGTTCAGTGATTGGATAGTTTTAGGAAATTGTTACAGTTACGTTGTACTGGAGCTCTATATAACCAGGCTGACTGAACCCTTCAGTTCAGTTCTGTTCTGGCCTGTGAATAAACAAGAGTTGTTTGAAGAATCGCTGTGTCGTCTGATATGTTCACCCACAACTTAAGAGTATAAATGTGCTTTAAAGGTATGTTGACTAACGATTTATCTGAAATAAATTCCCATTTTTTTTAAAAAAAAAAATTGGATTGGCATTATGCTGCAGATATCATGCTTCCTACACGCCAGGCCTCACTCACAGAGGTAGATGAGTAAATGTTTATATAAGTTGTATTTGCTTTTATTGTAACAAGTTTGGATCAGGAACAGAATTTACTTTTAAAATTTTTTAAAATTAAATTTATATACCACCCTTTTTCATCTGAAGATGACAGTGCTGATGATCATTTTACTTCAGTTATTTTGCAGCTAATACTGTGGTTCAATAGGAAAGGCTTTCGGTGTAATACCAGAAACGTTTGAGACATAGTTAAGTTCCTACAGTTTGGAAAGAGGTTTAAAAACGAAACCAAAATACTCAGTTTGCAAACTCACTTGTTGCCCAGTGATTAGAAGGATGGAGCCTTCTTTCCCATGTACCACTTGGCGATAAATATGATCTAGAATTAAGAGTTCACTCCAGCAGTTCTGAAGCAGCTTCATTTGGTCATCAACCTGTAGACAAACAAATATATATATTTTAATATATGATATTTCCTTGGTGGCTTATTGTTGCTGTTTACTTTTGAGTTTTCTGGTGACAGAATTCTTAGGTACTCTTAAAACTATTGGGGAGGAACCTTAGGCCAAGGCCTCTGTAGCTGACCCTCAGCAACTGGAATACTCAGGGCTATTTTTGTGGAAGGGAGGGTGTCTCTGCTGTACCAGGTTGGGAGCCATAAAGGGGGGGAAAAAGTAAGTGTCTAGTCCTTATTAAAGGAAGGCTATGAAGCAAAGTATGCAGGCACCATTCAAAGCAATTTCTTTATGAAATATGAGCCTGCTTCAGCCTTTCACAGCTTTTAGCTAATGAATGAAGTCAGAGCTATAAATGATGAGCGCTGAAAAGAAATTTAGAGCCGTATAAGCACCATGGAAGATCTAGAAGTAGGTTTATTTATTTATTTTTTTTTTTAATAATAATTTTTATTGATTTTACAACATAAACAAAAAACAAACAAACATAATGCGACTTCCCCAAACCTCCCCTTCACTGCATCCAAATTTCAAAATTTTTAGCAATTCTTCATCCCATTTTTATATTTAATTCTCTTTAAAAAGAGTTTCTGCTTTATAAGTTTCGATTTATAGCTGTAATTCTTAGTGTCCAATCCCCTGACATCTTAACATTCCGAAATTTTACAACAATTTTTAAGATAGATTTTAAATTTTTTCCAGTCCTCCTCCACTGTCTCTTTCCTCTGGTCACGGATTCTGCCGGTCATCTCTGCCAGTCCCATAAATTCAGTCACCTTGGTCTGCCATTCTTCCAGAGTAGGTAATTCTTTAGTCTTCCAATACTTCGCCAAAAGGATTCTTGCTGCTGTTGTTGCGTACATAAAAAAGGTCCTATCTTTCTTTGGTACCAATTGGCCGACCATGCCCAGGAGAAAAGCCTCCGGTTTCTTTACAAATGTCCACTTAAGGATTTTCTTAATTTCATTATAGATCATTTCCCAGTAGGCCTTAATCTTTGGGCAGGTCCACCAAAGGTGATAAAAGGTTCCTTCACATTCATTACACTTCCAGCAATTGTTATTGGGCAAATGATATATCTTTGCAAGCTTGACTGGGGTCATGTACCACCTATAGATCATTTTCATTATGTTCTCTTTCAGGGCACTACATGCCGTAAATTTAATACCTGTGGTCCATAACTGCTCCCAGTCAGCAAACATAATATCATGACCAATATCTTGTGCCCACTTAATCATGGCTGATTTAACCGTTTCATCTTGTGTGTTCCATTTTAGCAGCAGATTATACATTCTAGACAAATTCTTAGTATTGGATTCTAGCAATTCTGTTTCTAACTTTGACCTCTCCTTCTGAAATCCTAGTTTTCTGTCCTGCTTAAAAGTTTCATTAATCTGGTAGTAATGTAACCAGTCTCGGACTTTAGGTTTCAATTTCTCAAAACTCTGTAGTTTCAACTTTTCACCATCATATTCTATAATTTCACAATATTTTGGCCAGTCTGTATCCATGTTCAATCTTTTTACCGCCTTAGCTTCCATTGGTGACAGCCACCTGGGGGTTTTACTTTCAAACAAATCTTTATATCGATTCCATACATTATACAATGCTTTCCTAATAATATGATTTTTAAAATTTCTATGTACCTTTACCTTGTCATACCATAAATATGCATGCCAACCAAAACTATTATCATAACCTTCCAGGTCCAGAATGTCTGTATTCTCAAGAAGTAGCCATGGTTTCAGCCAGCAAAAAGCTGCTGCTTCATAATAAAGTTTTAAGTCCGGCAGGGCAAAGCCCCCTCTATCCTTTGCATCAGTCAAAATCTTAAATTTAATTCTGGGTTTTTTGCCCTGCCAGACAAATTTAGATATATCTTTCTGCCACTTCTTGAAACAGTCCATCTTATCTAAAATTTGCAATGTCTGGAACAAAAACAACAATCTCGGCAATACATTCATCTTAATTACAGCAATTCGGCCTAACAAGGAAAGTCTCAATCTTGACCATATATCGAAATCTTTCTTCACTTCAGCCCAGCATTTCTCATAGTTATCTTTAAATAGGTTCACATTCTTAGATGTTAAATTCACCCCCAGATATTTTACCTTTTTAGTAATTTCCAAACCAGTCTCTCTTTGAAAACTGTCTTTTTCCCCCACCGTAAGATTTTTTTCCAACACCTTTGTCTTGTGTTTATTCAATTTAAAACCTGCTACCTGACCAAATATTTCAATAAGTTCCAGAACTCTTTTTGTACTAGTTTCTGGCTGTTGTAATGTCAAAACTAAGTCATCTGCAAATGCTCTTAGCTTATAATGTTTAGTTCCGACCTGTATACCTTTAACCAGCTGGTCTCTTCTAATCATATTAAGGAAAACCTCCAGTACCGATATAAACAATAGAGGGGAAATTGGGCATCCCTGTCGTGTCCCTTTCTCTATTGGAATTTCATCCATAACCATACCATTTACAATAAGTTTGGCCTTTTGCTCAGAATAAATTGCACTTATACCATTTTCAAAGTTCTTGCCTACCCCCATTCCTTGGAGATTCCTCATCTAGAAGTAGGTTTAAAAGGACCCAGGAAATTCCTTCCTCCAAACAACAGGAAAATGACTTCTAGGCAATTTCTGTGGTGCATACATGAATCCAGTTTTGTTTTTTGTTTTAAAAGTTCAGATAATGCAGAAGAGCTGCCTAGTTCATTTTGAGCTCCTCTCCCATTTTTGTTTTGTTACCTACTTTCCAGAGAAAATAATTTTAAAAATCAGAATTTTGGTGCAACTGTGCAGTATTGTGTCCACCCAAAAACAAAAGGTAATAGCAAAGACAGGAATTTATATTCCTTCTAACTTAGGTTTAATTTCATAATTTCAAAAAAGGAAAAGGAAAAATATTAGTATGTAAACTTTAATAAATTACCCTGCAAATACAAATAAAATTAGTCATTAGTGCATTCAGATTGTGGTTGAGAAGCTGTGAGTTTCACCAAGCCCTGAAAAAGTAGCCCAGGTATATTAATATTGCTGGAGGACTGAGAGTAGTGTGAGAATCCTGCAGTGGTGTTAACCGGTGTTGATGTGTTGAGTTTTTTGTTTGCTTTGTAGGAGGAAATGCAGTCAGGGGTGGGCTGTTGGTTGTAACAATAACGTGCTGGGAAGGGATGATTCATTGCTTTTCCACCTATGGGAAAATAGGAGATTTATTTGGAGCAGGGGTTGTTTCTTCTTGCATAAACATGTATGCAAAAGCTCAATTCTTATGGCTTCTGTCTCTCACACAAAATATACATTAAACTGCACTATTAACCTTGTTGTAGTTACATTTTATAAATGAGTACAGAACAAATGCTCATAAAATACATTGCTTTTTAACTATTTAATTTTGAATTTATCCAAGCATTGGCATCTGAACATTGGTTGCTGAAAATCTTAAATCTGTTCTGACCACCACCTCTCCATCTGAAATACCATGCCTGTTCATGCTCTAAATGTAGTATTTCCTGCCAGAGATCAATAGACGAAAGACCTACAGTAACTGGTTAACAACTGTTGGCACTGAGGGACAGCAATGATTTTAACAGCTGTACGACAGGCACACAGTCAACAGGTTAAGCCTTTCTAATATGAAAATATAATTATTTGTTTGTGACTTCTGCTTTCTCTTGTGTAGGAGTTGTGTTTCTCTTGTGTAGGAATTGTGTTTCAGCTACATAAGCAACATATTCATGTCTAAATATCAGAACCAGAGATTATGATTTGTTTATTAATTAAAGCATGTAGGCAGCTGTAAACAGTATCAAACAGTATCTGTAAACAGTATCAAGAATACTAATTACTAAATTAGTCAGCAGAATGAAACCTACTCAGTAGCAACAAAAGACACCAATATCAATTAGCAACTAATTTTATAGAAGTAGCATAAAATAATATAAACAAACTACTAGCAATATCATTACAAATGACAGGCTGAAAAGAAAGGTCTTTGCTTGCCAGCAATATGTCATAAGAGAGAGGGCAAGATGAACTTCCCGTGAGGAATTGGTTGTTTCCAGATGCTGAACAAACATCTCTTGCATACATGTTAAATGTAAACAAGTCGTGTCACTAAGTACTGGCCTTAGAGCATGGATGGACACAACAAGACAGGAAGTTTTTGTACTCACATAGTGTAATTTGTCTTCCACTATAATATTTGTCTAATGGCAGCTAGAAAAAAAGCAATGTAGAGTCCTGTTTCGTGAACTGTTTAATCACATATTTCATTCCAATGCTAAATGCAAGGCTAAAGCTGATCACTTTTGAGGCTTGCTTTGTATTAATGAAAGTGGATTCTCAAAAGACCCAAATCCACATGTTAAATTGTTCGTGTGAGCATGAGGAAGAGAATTACTAGCAGCCAGCTTGCCCAACTGGAATTGAATAATGAAACTTAACTAAGTAAACAAATAGAATGGAAAAAAATCAGCATAGAAATATGATTGATGTAAGGCATATTATTTCCCCTTAAATAATAGAATAATGGAAATTCAAAATACAATACTAAAGCATACTCATTGGTGGAGCAAATGCAATCTAGAGGATTGATCAAGAATGGTGAATAAAACCCAGTTATTTGCAGATCTTTATAAGCAATAGTAACAAATATCGTTATGGTATCTTAAAGGTGCCATTATTCCTGGCATGAGCTTTTGTGGGCTACTGCTATAATAGCCACTGAATTCAAGCATAGTTTTGCTTGATATCAGTGGCACAATAACAGTGAATTGATTTTAAGATTAAAGCTTGCAATGACTTTGACTATACTTCATCAGGCACGTTTTTTTCAGATTTCAGTGGGGTTGGGCTTTGGGAGGGGAAAGAATCACAGCAAACATGCAAAGGCTTTGCTCTTGAGGATCTTCACGATTAAAATGGGGAAAGGTGCATTTTGTGGAAGTTTATTGTCAGTACACTTTACAACTCACAACAACCAGAATGGTTGATCAAAATGGTGCCTGTGTCATTTGAAAGATTTGCTTGTGATATGACAGTTTTAAAAATGTCACCAAATGCCAATATTCAGGGGTGCACTTGGTAGCTCAGGCATAATACAGTATTTTTAATAGGTTTATAAAGTTCATTGGGAGGGGGGACTAACAGTGTGAGCCCCACTTGGATTCTCTTTGCGTCCAGAAAAGTGTGGCTATTTAATCTTAGGCTGCAAACCGAACCCAACCTACACCAAGCTATGGGAGCTTGTACAGTCAAACCTTTGTTCTCAAACTTAATCTGTTCTGGGAGTCCCGAACTCCTGGAACCGTTCAAAAACCAAGGCACGGCTTCCAATTGGCTGCAGGAGCTTCCTGCACTCAAGCAGAAGCCATGTCGAACATTTGGCTTCTGAAAAACGATTGCAAACTGGAACACTTATTTCTGGGTTTGCGACATTCGGGAGTCAATTTGTTCAGCAACTAAGCTGTTCAGGAACCAAGGTTTGACTGTACTGAGGAGAGGTGTCCTTCAGCTGGCTGAGCCCGTCTCCTGCTGAACATGTGGACTGAAGGTGGTGGTTGGTGTAGTGGGCACACAGCACTCTCCCATGAGTTACAACCACAGTTCAAGGACAATTTTCAGCCAGCTAAAATTATTAGACAAAGGTGGAGAACAGGGTCAGTGAGGGATATGGCCAGGTATGTGATGTAGGATGAGTTGCAAAGGCCAGATTAGGAGGCTTGAGGGGCCATTTTTGTCCCTTGGTCCCGCGCACCTGTTCTGGATGTTTCCACAAAAGGGGAGAGAGGGAGAGGTAAATGCACGGCTACCATTTTTGTTGGCAGCAGCCTCTTTACTGTTACCAGGGGTTCCCAAATTGTGGTCTGTGGTCCACAAGCTTCACTCAGATGGTACACAGCATGTCTATAGATTTGGAGTTGAAGACAGGAGACAGCACATCTATCACTTTAAATAATCCTATTGGTTTTAATTGTATTTGTCTTGCTTCTTTTATTTATTCTATGGAATTCAATAAAACCAAATATAATACAGAAGAAGCAAGACAAATACAATTAAAAATCGCATGGCACATTGCAAATGCTACAGCTGGCAGAAAAATCATTAAGTGGTCCACCAGGACCCTCAGCAATTTTCAAATAGTCCATGGGGGGGGGGGAAGCTTGGGAAACACTGATCTAGTCTGACCCGCTTGTGAGCCAAGAGAACCTCACATTAATTAAGTTTTGGGAACCTATCCAACTTTCTCTCCTCAAGAACAGATTGACCCTTTGGCCTGGAAGCACCGTGCAGCCAGCCCATCAAGTGACCCACTGGGTTTTGGCAGGATCCAGTGTGGTACACAAAGCAGACAATTTATTACGAACACCCTCTAATATTACTTAGAAGCTGTGCAGCCTTTTGACAATATTGCTGGATGAAAGAAAGAGGAGGGGTACATAGCAGAGGGATATATTACTAAGTCAAAGTGAAGCTTGTGTTATCACAGGAGCAACCTTGCTCAGTCCCCATGCTGCATGTAACCACAATAATTCATTCTTGCTTAGATCACAGAACAAGGCTGAGCCTATATTAAAAAAGAGCTCCTTTTCACTCTGCCCCAGTTGTATTTATCTCCCATGCCATTTCTAACAAAGTCCCCTGTTATCTGGAAGAGAAGATTGCAGTCGTGCTTTGTTGAAAAAGTAGGAGTTACAGGTCCACAGTGCACCTTTCCCAATTCCCAGAAATGTGTCAGATTGCTTTCAGTTATAGTATTATGTTTGTTCTTCAGCACAGTTTTACTAGAAGGTTTAAAGACAAATTTTAACTGTATTTAAGACTGATGGGTATTGGTTGGAAACATGTAGAGTTGTCCCATCTACATTCCAAAGATTATCTAGAAACAAAGAGTTGGCTCCAGTGCTAGTCCTACTCAAAGTACACCCTTTAAAATTAAAGGACACGGCTAACTTAGGTCCATCAATTAATTTCAATAGGTCCACTCTGAGTAGAACGTAGATGTCTAAAACTATATTTAAAAAAAATCTTCTGTATCCTGCTAATCTGTACTACCAGGTTAATGACTGCAAAGCATTGGGCTATAACCTATTCGGTTATAAACATATAATTAAGTGAATGCACACAAGGAGAAAAATGAGGTTTTTCTCCAGCCACAGTCCTGCTCTTAACACCAGTGGCTACCTCATATTGTCTTCCATACCTGGCTTTTTATAGTGTATAACATAGTATGAACAAGGCTTGAAAAGCCCTTGTACATGTCGAGAACTTTCCCCATAACTCTTTTGATACCCCATCATTGTTTGTTCCTGTGATTTCTAGCTTACACTGCTTTGATTCATGCTCCCAAGGTGGGTCGCAACATAGAAGATATACTACAAATCTAAATCACAAACAAATTACAGTCTAGAAGTTAAAAGAGCAAACCAAATTTTGAAACAATCTGTCAATGTACAGCTGACCTCATTACATCAACCCCCTATGATGGTCTGAGCAAAGAGGTGTATCTTTAGCTGACTTCAAAAGTTAAACTATGCACCATAACTATTATTCTTATTAGACTTTATTCGTCTTTTTTTGGGTGAAGAGGGACAAAGAAGAGAAAAAAATAAACATGCATAAATAGAATCCAGAAAACATTTCTAAAATGAAACATTGGAGAGACCCAAACTGTATCAGCAGCATAATCAAGTTCAAAAATGTATTAGTTAATATGTAGGGAAGGTATCTTGACATTCTCCAGTTGGAGGATGCTGTGCAATGTTGCTAACAGAGGCTTCTGGGCATGGTGTTCTAGGGTCACCACAGGAAAAGCCCTAGTTTGTATTAGGCTTAATTTAACTTTGCAACTCCATCAACTTCTCTGAATATTGCATCCCATTCTATGAATTGTGTTGGGTCTGACCATATTCACAGTTCACAACAAATGCGTTTTAAAGATGCAACACCTGGATGCAGAAATGCTTTCAGCAAACATCTGTCTCAACCACAGGCAGCAGCTCTGGAAGCCAAAAATTCACTTTGCATTGTGGAGTAGGTGCGGGGAGGGGGCTTTTTGAAGGTTCCGAGAGTCATCAGCATGCTATCAAAGCTTACCTTCCCCTCCCAAGCTGGTATCACCTCATTAGCAAGCCAATGCTGTGCAAACAGTGTGACACAGCAAAGTCAGAATAAACAATCACTGCTCAGCTCCTGCTGTTGTATACAAGGCTCATAAATGTAGCAAAACAGAATTGTAGTTCACAAAACCTTTAGCTCAGCTGGGCCTAACTACACATGACGCTTGCAACCATGTAGCTTTTTTCTTCTTTAATTACAAGTGTGTGGGGGTGATTACTGAGAATGTAGAGCATAGGAAGACAAGGCTTAACCCTTCTACTCACCATGATCTCAATGAAAATTCTCCTTCACCTTTGCAGTTAGCCCTAGTTAAAAAGGTTGCATGGGCACTAATCTGTGGTGTTGACGTGGAGGTCCTATGTCCAGTGTATGCCCAGATCTACATCAGGGATGGCTAATCTGTGGCCCTCCAGATATTGCACTCCCAACTCCCATCAGCCTCTGCCTTCAAGACAAATGGGCAGGAATGCTGGGAGTTGTAGTTCAACATCAGCTATAGGGTTACAGGTTCGCCATCCTGATTTACGTGAGAAAGGGCACTGTGAATCTAATGTAGCTGCTTCATGGAACAGCTACCACATAGTTATTATGATATAAAAGGCAGCCATATATTGAATCTATGCCATATCTCATTCAATATTAGTAAAGAGTCCTCTCCAACTCAGTAACCTGGATTCAGAATTCTACTGATTTAGGTAGAAGAAGAAAATACGGTATAGTAAATGCAGAAAAGTCTAGGTATGTTGGTGTGGAGATGACTATGCTGAAATCTGTTGTGTTAAAAGCCCATTGCAAATGAGCTTTCCAACGTGGATTTGCAGACTAATTGTTAACTACTGATAAGGAGTTTTCTTATGCATGTGGGAGAAGAGTGTCATCATTTGAATTTCCCTAATGCACCTAAGTCTACTTTGTGTTCATTGCTCCTCAAAAGGCAGCCATCGCTCACACCCTCTCTGAAGAACAGCACATCTGTGGCAGCTTCTCTTCCCAGCACTGTCTTTGTATATACTGTATGCAGTTCTGCTGGCTTTGCAAAATAGAGGCAACAGAAAGGCTTGATAGAAGGAATGTATAAGAGAGAAGAAGGGAACTGCCAGTGAAAGGAAGTACAAGAAGCACTGAAGGCTTGGTGTTGTATATGGTACATTGACAAATGAAGGAACATTGGCAGAAGACTATCAGATGCACTCATTGTTTGAAAACCTACACGTCTAAGCCACACAGACTCAGGCTTTGGCAAGGACTTTAGTAACACACAGCATCAAGTCGCAGTTGACACCAAAACCCAAAAGCATGTTATCAATTGTAGTTAGAACTAAGTCTATCTCAGAAAGTCTATCTCAGAAATGTTATCTCATAAAAGTTACTCATCTGAAAAATTAAAAAGAATAAAAAAACACCTTTGTAGTGGTGTTATCAATGAGGGAGGGTAGACCAATACAAAAACCATTTTTTACCAGCAATAGCAAACAACATTGGCAACAACACTGATAAAAAAGCCACACAGAGTATATTGAAATATTCAACAAGCACAGTTCTATTTTCCCTGTTTATTTTTGATTATCTAATTTTGAGAATGGAACATTGTGCAGTTATAACTGCACTTTACGTTGTTATCAAGTACTACAGAATTTTGGTGCGTACCAGATGTTTATATGGGACTTGGATTCAATGGAGCAATCACGGAAAGCACTTTTGCCATGCCTTGTGGTTCTAGCCTTTTGCTGCATCAGCTGTGATCCTGTATTGCATCAAACCATCAGCCTGTCACTCTGGTGCCTTTAAAATAGATGAGTGTTTCAATGTTCACCAGGTGAGGCAGAGTACTCACTTTCCTTGGGTGCATTGCAGCGGCAAAACCATGTTAACATGGAAATGCAAGGGAGGACCAAGTCACATGCCACCCAATTGGTTGTGCTGCATCCATGCAGTGCTAATAATAATAATAATAATAATAATAATAATAATAATAATAATAATAATAATTAATTTATTTATACCCCACCCATTGTGCTATATCATGCTACAGTGCATTAGCACTGCCTGTAGAAAGGAATCACATGGTTCAAGTTACTCAAGCCAGCACTGCCCCTGCCTTGGAGTCTATCAACCATGGCTGACCCACAATTCTCCTTTCTGAATTCTTTAGCACAATGATGACAGGACAAGCAGAAGGGACTTGGATCAAGGCCCATTGGTCGGAGTGAGTCCCAGGAGCAAGACTCAAGGCAAATGACTAACATACTCTCAAGCATGTCTTCTTCGCCAGTGTTCTTCAGCCTTGGGTCCCCAAATGTTGTAGTAAGTGGGTCAAGGCGGTACATATGGGAACCAGGATCACAGTGGGCTGGCAGGGATGAACATCCAGACCATAGCAGCCAGCATGGAGGCCTAAAGCAACACTCCTACTATAGCCAGCTTGCGTATCCCCAGAGGCTTGCTGAATAACCCCAGAAGCCTTGTAGATAGTCAACAAGCAGTTTATGAGACAGGCATTGGTAAACCTGTGGCGCGCCATATGTTGTAGGGCTGCAACTGACCATTGGGCATGCTGGCTAGGGCTGATGTAAGTTGGAGTTCAACAACATGGGGGGGGGCACAGGTTCCTCATTCCTCATTTAACTTCTATTGAAGTTAAAAAGTGTCCCCGGATTCATTGAAATAAATCTGGTAACCTTACTCTAGAATAAACACCATTGTCCAACCTAAGGGCATGGTTTGGACACTCATGTGATCAATGGTGTGCAGCTACACCAATCCATCCATTAGCACACACAACTAAGGTCCAGATACATGGATGCCAAACAACTACAAGCTGTCACTAGTCCAACCTTTCCTTACAAAATGCTTAGGTAACCTGCGGAGTAGAGCCGACTTCCCCCAAGACAGCTTATCCTCCTCCTACCACCGCCTCCTTCCAGTATGCTAATATTCAACAGGGTTTCTGAACTCCCGAAGAGTAGACAAATACAAGTTCTCAGCATTTCACACAAACCCACAGATGACTTCTAAGTGGGAAAGAAAATAAGGTCATCACTAGTTATTTGCATTATTCAAAGCATCAAACAGAGTACCTGGCACTTAAAAATTGGCTTTTATGGGACTTGGGGTGGAATTTTTTTTGTATTTTTTGCTTTGCATGCTAGATCACATGTAGGTTATTCATGTTTGACACTCAGCATCATTTCTGATGAATTATAAATGTAATTTCCAGGGTTTTTCCTTTTTTGTTGTTAAAAAGGCAGGTTTTTAAGATTTCTGCTGAAAATTATACCGGTAACGCAGGAGCTATTCTTTATCAAAGTGATTGCAAGTGTTGTTCTGTAGAAATGCTCTGCAAGCATTCTCCTGAGAGCTGCATCCTGGAAGCTCTTTCTCTGTCACGTTACTCTTTCCTAGCTCAGTAATTCCACTTACGTCAACAACGGAACCACAAATGTTTATGTGAAATTATGAAATAATTTCAGATGAATTAGAGCTGAATTACATAAACAAGAGGGTTATGGGGTATGTAGCTCTTGTTGACTTTTCATCATTAAAAAATGTTTCAATGTTTTCCATGCAGTAACAAAATGAAATGAAAATTATGCATAAAAAAATGAGCATGTTACAGGTAAGAGCTCTTGCCTCACCTGTTCCCGATTTGCTAGTTATCTGTGTACAGGGAGATCACTGTAGTCACATAGTGCCAGAAGGAAATGTAGCAATGGTACTAGTCTATTCTGCTTTGGTCAAACCTCACCTGGAACACCTGTGTCCAGTTCTGGGCACCACATTTTAATATATGCATAAACTGGGATGTCTCCAGAGAAGGTCAGCAAAAATGGTGAGATGCCTGGAGACTAGGTTGAAAGAGTTTGGGGGTTTTAGCCTGGAGAAAAGATCATTTAAGAGGTGATATAAACAGCTACCTTCAAATATTTCAAATATTAGAATTCAAATATTCAGGTAGATGATGGAACAAATTGATTTTGTCATTCCAGAGGGTAGGATCGAAAGCAATGGGATCAAATTACAAGAAAAAGGGTCTATACTAAACTTTAAGGAAAGAGTGGTACAGACTGCAGAAGAAAGTGGTTGGAGATTTTAAAAAAGACTTTTTTTTAAAAAAAAGATGGACTTTTAAACAGAGGCTGGATGGTCAATTATTAGGAATTCTGTAAAAGTTTCCTGTGTTGGTAATGACCTTTGAAATTCTTTCCAATACTATGATTCTAAGTTAACTGCCTCAGCGGTTGTGTCATTTAGCTCTCAATTCATATACTGGTAATATGTTGTGGATTCTGGCCGTAAAATAAACTGAAAGAGACTGCCAGGATTTAGGCTGATTTGGTCCTATATAGTGATGAAACAAACTGATGAAGTTGATTCTAGTCTATGAAAGTTGGTGCCATAATAAATTGGTAAATCTAAGGTATTCGTCACTGGACATTTTTTATTTTAAAAATTGAAATCTAATTAAATAAAATAAGAAAATCCCACTGTCATTTACTACAAGTCATCTTAACTTTTGCCTGTCATATGCAAACAATAAAATAGGCTTAATTATTGTTTCATAATGTCTAACAATGTACTTTGTCTGTTTATTTCAGTATAGCATGAAATCAGAACTGGGTCTAATGAGGTTTATTTACAATCCTGGGGGTTCTAGGGTCTCTGCACAATCTACACTGACATATGCCTGAGAACAGGCTAGGGGTGAGGGAGCGAGAGAATTTTAAAATACCAGTGATGAATTTATTCTGAATATATTGTTTCAATGATTACACAATAGACATCAATAGACTATGAATGCGTTTGACTGAATTCTCTGTTGACACCACAGGTCACTAGTGTTTTGTCTTTACAAATATTATTCAGTGGTCTCTTGCTTGGCAATTTATCAAATGCAATCATTTCACTGTTCCTCACTGCTATTTTTCAAGCTGGAGTTGGTTTCAATAAATTATGTAAAGTTTGCCTTAAGTTCTCACTGTAAATTTCACAAAAACAAAGAATGTGGATTGCTGGAGTGGAGAGAGAGAGAGAGTGAGAGTTTGTTTTTATGTGCAGGCAGTGTACCCAGGCCTGAATATGTAGAAACATTTAGAAGTATATGCTCCTCACATTGCTTGTTTAAAAAACATATACTCCCCACGTATCATTTTTACATTTGAAGGCACAAGGGTGGTTTTTCAAAACAGTAAGAGGAGCAGCCCTAAGTGGCAGTTTAGAGTGTTATTCACAATGCAGAAAACAACTTTTTGTTGGCGTTTAATAAAATATTTACAATATGTGGATTTCCATAAATACACTACAGTTGAAACTGTGCTGTTTATTTCCTTAATTATAATCAATACATTATATATGAAGCATTATGTCTGGAACATTTATGAATGAACGTGTATGTGAACAGTTTAATTTTTGATCAGCTGATCCTCACATATTTTGCAGCTGGGAATGCAACTCAAAAAATTAAATAGTATGTTATCATTTTTAACCTAGCTTCTTCCTTGCTGGGTCCCTTGATTCACATCTTGTGGAAATTAGATATTTTCCATTATGGCTGCGGAGACTGAGGGGCAAAGCAGATACCCAAGTATAGTCCTCAAGTCATTATTGTGCATGCATACACAAACAAATACACACACTTTAAAACAAAAGCAAAGAACTTACGACAGACTATATATAGCTTGGGTGCAAATGTGCTCTGTTCCTGACTAGAAAATGAGTACTGCTGAGAGTTATAGCTCAGTTGGTAGAGCACGAGACTCTTAATCTCAGGGTCTTAGGCTTGGTCGTAAAATCCCTGCATTGCAGGGGGGTTGGATGATCTTCATGGTCCCTTCCAACTCTTCTATGATTCTAAAAGTGACCCCTGATCCAGAAATGTTCTTCCATTTACAAAAGCTCTTTTTGCAAGACTTCGTACAAGCTCTTTGCGTGGACAGGCGGAGTCCCCAGATCCCGAGTGGTCCCCCCCGTCATGTGGAATAACGACTCTAGACAACGTGCTATGGGATTAAATTGGCCACAACTTTATTAAATTTCAAATGTGGGTAGACCTTGGCTCAGGCATTGGGCGTTCTCCCTCCCTAGTCCCCAGCTGGGGACCTAGGGAGCATCAGGGTTATCCAGTGTGTGTGGGGGGGGGATGGGCCGGCTCTGGAGAACATATGTTCAAGCAGAGATAGCCGCCCCCGTTACGCCGCCGCAGGGGAGAGCAATGACGACCTTTCGGCGTACGGCCAAAGACTCCCTTCAAAAACCCCTTTAACGGGGAACCCTTGTATCGCCGCCGCAAAGAGGAAGATGGACTAAAGGATTCCGCCCAAGGCCTGATACCGCCAAAGTTGTGACGTTTTGCTACGGGAAAGGCGAAACCTGCCAATGCAGGGAAATTCCTTTCCGGCCCTTTAACAGCGACCTTATCGTAGCAGCGCCCGCGTACCTGTGGAGACAGGTTAACCTGCAAAACCTATGAAGAAAAGTTAACTTGCAAAAGAAGACATTAACTGAGGGTGGGTAGGGTGGGAGAAGCTCTGGAGCCAAGTGAGGATTACCAATTAAGATCCACCCTCTATTGTGTGGGCAGGTAATCCCTCCCCTTACCTGGCCTGGTTTCCCTGGCAACGCTTCCCCCAGGTGGGATTGGACAACTCACTGGGGTAGGCGGGGACCTCCAGGTATCCCACCTGAGGGAAGGCAAAGCCTATGCTGATGGGGCCACTCCAGATCCAGGGCTGCACGCGTCCACGCAAAAGGCGCCCCCCGTTTTAAGTGGGGAGCGGTCATTGTCAATGCTGTGTTACAGACCACTGGTGTTTAAATGCTACAACCTCTGTCTTCTATTATTCACCATGTTTCTCAGATACACACACTTGTACATTATGCCATTGCTAGAAATCTTCCAGTAGTTTGCGCAACAGTTCATGGACCCATAGTAATATATTTATGCTTTCCACTCACAGTTCTGTGGTCCAGCCCTATGTTGTGTTTCAGTTTGGAAGGTAGTAAGGAAGGATGAGTGTTTAACAAGGCTAGGTGCCAATTTTCAGTTGATCTGCCTTTTACCCAATTAACTAGGGAAATAATTTATTATACACAAATAACTGTCCATAGTATATTAACTGCATTGCAATTACCGTATATACTCGAGTATAAGCTGACCTGAATATAAGCCGAGGCACCTAATTTTACCACAAAAAACTGGGAAAACTTATTGACTTGAGTATAAGCCGGTTCACCACACCACAAACCTCCTGGTGGGCCGGAGTGTGTGTGTGCATGCATAGGGGGCTTCTCTCCCCCCCCATCCTCTCCCGTCCCCCTACCTATCTAGGGTGCTGCCGAGAGACAGAGGCTGGTGGTGGCAGCGGCGGAGGAAGAACAAGCAGCCCAAAAGGGCTGCTTTCGGGCTGCTCGTTCTTCCTTCTCTGCTGCTGACAGCGGCAAAGGTGGTGGAGGAGGAAGGAGCAGCCTGAAAGGACCCTCACTCGAGTATAAGCTGAGGGGGGCTTTTTCAGCATAAAAAAATTGCTTTAAAAGTCAGCTTATACTAGAGTATATACGATAATTACATATTGCATTGCGTTACCATAGGTGCTTTATTGAAATACTATTTTCCTTCTGTGTTTGCTTTTTGCAAGGTTTCAGAGGGTTTTCCTAGGGTTTTTTGTGTGTGCTAATTTTGGGGTCAAAATCCTGTGGTCAAGAATGCATTGGACACTTCAGGTCAATTTTTATTCTTTTGTACACCCTCCTGGAAATTTAGGTTGAAGGACAGGTAAGAAATACATAAAATAAAATAAAATGAATATAGTATCTCAAGCTTGGTCTACACATGCAGCAGAATAAGGAGATAGAATACCCAGGTGGATGAGTGGCATCTTCCAATTTAGGCTACAAGTGAGGAATGCTAATTGTGAGCGTTTTCTTATAAAAACCTGCAAGCAAGCAAAATGCACAGACACACACTCTCTCCCTGCTATGCTAATTTTATATGTACAGGGAGTTCTTTTTTATGCTGGGGAGCATTAAAAAATTTGAGGGGCTACAGTCCATTTGATCACCTCAGGCCTCTGCCACCTTATTCCATCCCGTGCGTAGTCTGGTTTCAATAATCCTGACAACTACCATGTAAAAGAAGTCAATACTGTAGTATGTTCACTGTATTACAAATCAGTAGCTTAAAGGGGGGATAGCTGGTTGCCTTTTAATAACTTAGAAGGGGTTCACAGCAGAGGTGAGATTTGAACTTCCTGCCTCAGTGGTTCACAGTTCAGTTCTCTTGACCACTCCCCTCCGTTAGCCTCACTTTACAATTGGCTGCGATATCCCAATCACAGTGAGGAAAGCAAGGGTAGCCTTGTTGTGAAGGGGTAGTAGCAGAATCAATACTGTGTGTGTGTGTGTGTGTGTGTGTGTGTGTGTGTGTGTTGCAATGCTGGAAATGGGAAGCATACTCCATTCAAAGAACTTTTAGTAAAAGAGAAACATTTCCAAAATGTTTTTGTTGTTTTGTTTTGCTGGTAAGGTAAAGGTAAAGGGAACCCTGACCATTAGGTCCAGTCATGGCCGACTCTGGGGTTGCGGAGCTCATCTCGCTTTATTGGCCGAGGGAGCCGGTGTACAGCTTCCGGGTCATGTGGCCAGCATGACTAAGCCGCTTCTGGCGAACCAGAGCAGCGCACGGAAACGCCGTTTACCTTCCCGCCGGAGCAGTGCCTATTTATCTACTTGCACTTTGAAGGGGCAAATACAGTGGTACCTCGGGTTACATACGCTTCAGGTTACAGACTCCGCTAATCCAGAAATAGTACCTCGGGTTAAGAACTTTGCTTTGGGATAAGAACAGAAATTGTGCTCCGGCAGCGCGGCAGCAGCAGGAGGCCCCATTAGCTAAAGTGGTGCTTCAGGTTTAGAACAGTTTCAGGTTAAGAACGGACCTCCGGAACGAATTAAGTACTTAACCCAAGTTCCACTGTATACATTGCTAGCATTTACCCTCAATTGACTTGAAATCAGTAGCTCCACTGATTGTGCTATGTGCCATAAATGTCAAGTTCACAAAGTGGGGGGGGGGGGAGTCCCAGGCCACTTATGAATCTCCCCCAAAGAAAAACTGTGTTACAGAGAGAGAGAGAGAGAGGGGGAGAGAGAGAGAGAGAGAGAGAGAGAGAGAGAGGATACCTGTTTGCATAAACATTGCATATGGTAATGTCTATGGCCATTCATTGGACTGCATGCCACATGCATGGGTGCTGTGAGCCAGTCAACAGCTGCACATCTTTACACTACTAACTTAAGCACTGCTGCCTCTAGCACTCCTGCTTCTCAGTTGCCATTCATGGGTGGTGACCATCTCTGCACCACCGCATCAGCCACCACTGAACTTGGCTCTGTTTCTTATTGCTTCTGGGAAAACATATATACAGGCCAATGTTTGACTGACAGCCCACTTCTAGAGTTCACTTCTTAGCTGAGGCTAAGAAGAAGAAAAAGCTGGCCTGCTTAAGGATTAACCCCTCCCCGCCCACAGCATACATTAAATGCAGTCAATGAATTCAATCAGAACTTGCTATTCCAGGAACTCAGTACTCCAGAGGCCTCTGCGGGGATGCAAAATGGTACAGCTTGCACTCCTCCAGGATTTGCCCTGTCACTACCACACAATTATTGGGCCAGTAGCAGCAGATGCTAGGCATTTGCCTACTATAAAATTCCATATGGGGAGGGAGGCAATGTGCATTGGCTGTTAGAACTGTGACCTCTGGCATCAAAAACCTTGCATAAGTTTCTAGCTCTCTTGTTAACAGAGATACATAGGAAAATATGGCTTCAAAAATGTCAGTGCATAGGCTAGACCTTCTACAGTGACTCATGCTCTTGTAACCTCTGAATTGGATTACTTCAGTGTATTGAATGTGGGGCTGCCCTAGAAGACAGCTAAGAAGCTTCAGTTGTGTACAGTGCTGCTTCCAGAATGTTAATTAGCTGGAAATTAAAATAAAATAAAATAATAACAACAATATAAATTTTATTTATATCCCACCCCCCACGGCTGAAGCTCAGGGTGGCTAACACCAAATATATAATACATTAAAAACACAAAATCAAACGATTAGTTTAAAATACAGTTCGAAATCACATTTAAAATCAAAATAAAATTAAGTGGGAACCCACAAATCATAACCGTAGGGGTAAGGAATTAAAGGTTCACAAGGCCTGACCACCCGTGCTGGTCTCATATGGGCTGATAGAAAGAGCCAAGGAGGCCACTTACATACAGGGTCCCATAGAAAGAAGGGGGTCAGACTGGGCCCGGATCGAAGGGCTGACGGAACAGCTCCGTCTTGCAGGCGTCTTGCGACAGAGCGTTTCACCAGACTGGGGCAAGGGCTGAAAAGGCTCTGGCCCTGGTCGAAGCCAGTCTAACCTCCTTGAGGCCCAGGACCTCCAAAGTATTATTGTTTGTGGACCGTAAGGTGCTCCGTGGGGCGTACCAGGAGAGGCGGTCCCGTAAGTGCGAGGGTCCTAGGCCGTATAGGGCTTTAAAACCAGCACTTTAAACCTGACCCTGTACTCCACCAGGAGCCAGTGCAGCTGCTGTAGCGTTCTGCACCCCCTGGAGTTTCTGGGTCAGCTTCAAGGGCAGCCCCTCGTAGAGCGAATTACGATAATCAAGCCTGGAGGTGACCGTCGCATGGATCACTGTGGCGAGATCAGGGCGAGAAAGGTAAAGGACCAGCTGCTTAGCACGGCGGAGGTGGAAAAATGCCGCCTTTGCTGCAGTTGCAACCTGCACCTCCATAGAAATCATGTTCCCTAGATTCTGAAAGAGCTAGATTGGCAGCTTCTGAGCCCAATTCCAAGTTTGGCTGCTTATTTCTTTAAAGCTCTGAATGGCATGGTACTCAAGCACCTGAAGAAACACTCCCTATACAGTACCAGCCTGACCATGAGGGGGAACTATTGTCTGTAAATTAAGTGATGACCTGGGAGAGGGCCTTTTCTGGGGTGGCAGCATATCTGTAGAATGCCCTCTGTTTAGCAGCAGGACCGTCACTAACCCTGCTAATCGTTTTGGCAACAGATCAGTAATTATTTATTTGTTTGGGTATTTTAAGTGTTTTGCTGTTCTGTTTTGCTGCTGTTGTTTTGTTCTAAGCTGCCTCCATTTATTCTGCTGTGGGGTTTTATTGTTTGATAATTTTATTGTACGGTTCATTTATATTATGTGTTGTCCTGCCACCCTGGTATCTATATAGATGAAGGATGGGTTTTTAATATTTCAATAAATTATAATAAATAGGAAACAAAACAATTAAAGGATATCCTAATACATTGTTCTTCTGCTCATGTGAGTCTGAAAGACCAGTTGACACAATAGTTTTCTTTCACAATTAGCAGCCACAGATGTGCTGGAGAAATGTGAGAAGAGAGCGCATATGAACTGGTGTTTCAGAAATACAGCCAGCATTTGCATGGCATCAGCAATGGTAATGGAAACTGTTGGCATTTTAGTTTGATGCATACAACTAAAATATTAAAATTACCGGTAACTCATTGGCTCTCATTGTATTTCCTTTGTATGTTTCAGGAACTACGAAGTTCTCACAGCTTTTGCAGAACTAACCAAAATTAAACATTAAAATATCAGTGTGTCTTGCTTTTAATGAATATAAATCAAATCAAGGTATTCTATGCTACAACACTTTTTACATGTAGGTTATTCAAATGCAGTAGTAAAAGCCTCTGCTACCCTTGACCAAAGCAGAATCCTAAGGATCAGAAATCTATCAATCGTTTTCCACACTGGAGCTAATCAATCTACAAAGCGAAGTGCCAATGAACTATTAGATCATTGCAATGAAGTATGGAGATTGATCTTATCCCAGAGCAACTGCATTAACAGACCGGTAAGAGTGACCTCTGCCCTGCGGTGCAAATTATCTGCAGTACTGCAAACCACGTGTCTGAATGAAGACCTCAGGTTACTGCTTTTAATAAATCTGTTTTATTGTTGAGAAGTACATGTAAAGATAAAAGAGGATCAGCAGAAACACTAGTGTGGATCAGCCTGAAAGTGGCCATAGATAAATACTATATAGACCTAAATGCACACTTTTACCCATAAGTTACTGATTGTGTGTGACTAGCACAATGTGCTTGCTGTTCTCTCGTGGCTGTCTCCTATCCCATTCTTGTAGGGTTTTTTTTTATTAAAAAAACAAAAACAAAAGAAGATGTCATTTTTATTAATACTGCAAATAATTAAATGGTAAAATGTAAAAAAAGGGGGGAATGTAAGCTTGAATGATGTTATTGGGGAGTGGGGGAAGCTCCTGAAAATTTCCATATGGATAAAACTGTGATGTCAGATAACAACTGTGTTTCTTATAGTTCCGCTGAGTTCACACAGCTCCGAGTGACTATAGAAACATAACAGCCCTCTTCCCTTGAGTATTGTGAGCATTAGTACCAAGGCTAATTTACTAATTTAAAAAGAAAAAATACATTTTAATAATATAACAAAAGTAACGCAATACAAGCATATTATTTCAGACCCATAAGCAGAGACTGGGACATTCCTTATGACATTCCTAAACATCAGCCTGAATAGCTAAAGCTAATATATAGTTTTGCATATTTCACCATGAACGTAAAATAATAAATGAATTAATATAGATCCTAGTTTCACATACAAACATATTGCTTACACATATATATATGGATGCATATATATATATATATATATATATATATATATATATATATATATATATATATGATAGATAGATATGAGTCACCTACCACTAGTTTCACGCAAGGAAGCCCTGAGGGCCCACCAAAACATATTAGTCCACTTCCTTGGAGGATCATGATCATTAGTACCAAGGCTTAAAATTTACTAACTTTTAATGGGATCTGATCCAAAAATCAATTGATGCAAAAAAACAAAACCCCTACAACAGAATGGATTTCCTGAGCCCAATCTGGGTGTAAAGGCTTTACATGTGTTTAAATGGCAATTAAGTATGCTCCCACAGAAGTTTGCCACTAAAACCATGCACATCTGTAGATAGCATAATAATTTTTACATATTAACCACTGCAAAATGGAAAGCTCAACACGCAATGGATCATACAAATATTGAAAAGCACAACCACAAATGAGCAATTTTGGAGCTGCTCATCAGAATCATAAACCATCATCTAAGTCCTGGGTTTATACCTTCAATGAAAATTAATGTCAGACCCAGCTCTTTAACCCTTGACGACAAGCCCAAATTGTGTTCAATGTGAACGGATCTTCTATTTGCTTAGATGAGTAACTCCGCCCTGGAAGTTTGTAACGAGGCTATGCTAGGGAGTATGGCATCATCTACTGTGGCCCATTGGTGCAAGGAGGTTTGGTCTTCATGCATTAGTCAGAACTATTGGTAGTAACAGGCTAAATCCCCACCAACATTCCTTAGGTCACCAGTTCAAGACCCACCATGGATTGCGTTTCTGTTTTATATTTATTTTTTCAACTTATATTTTTGTGTTTCTCAGTATTTCCCTTCCATTTAAGATCTCTAACGAATACACCTCTTGTGTATAAAATACCATCTTTAATACTCTATTTTTATTAAAGCAAAATGTCTTTATCCTTCAGACTATAATTGAATCAATGAATTAGAGGAAGGTTACTAAAAAGGATTAATGCATTTTTAATGACACAGAATGATATAACTTCTGTTTTTCACTAAGAATAATGGCAGATCTATCAGCTTTGTACAGATAAGAGCTTGGTGAGTTTATCTGAAAGCCTGCATAATGGTTCTAATTTAGTTTTAACTGGAAAAAAAAAAAGCCGTAGACATCCCATTTAGCTTAACAATTCATTGTTTATTTATATGATCTTTCCTTGTGACCAGTTCACATGCCTAAGCGAAGAAATGATAATTTGTTTAACAAATATACATTATTTATTCCCCTTATATGCATTTTAAGATACCACTCTTGTAGAATCAAGATATAAATGTTATCCTTAGACAACACTATAGGGATCTGTATTTGAACTCTTGGGTTATCACACAAGAGACTACTGTGCAGTAATAATAAAAAATATCTCAATTTGTATTTGACTCTGATCCCTCATTGTCCTTAGACAGACTGCATAATATATTTTTCCACTATATCTTTTGCTGATGCAGACTGAGTTGAATAGCAGACTTTCATTAGAATTACAGTATTTAGTATTTATATAGCACTTTTGAGGGTTCAGTTCCAGTGTAGTATCTCAATGTTCCTCTGAACAACTCATATGATATGTTAGTGTTATTACCGACCTGCTGCAGTACTGGGAGAAGTGAGGTTGATCAGTAATGGCTTGCCAAGGGACACCTAATGAACTGCCAGCTGAGGCACAATTGAACTGGTTTGATCCCAGTTTGCAGTCCTGATTAGGAAGGATGCTCAGATCATAGTTTGCCAGTTCACATGTCAAATGGGGGTTTGGTTGAAACAAAATGTAATGAATTAAGTCATGCATGTGTGAGGAGGGGAGGAGATAGAATGAGAGGCAAGCACCTTGCTCATTCATGATCCTTCTTCCCATGGTTTGGAGGATTGTCTGAATGCAACAATTGAGATGAAACTTCCTTTTGTGTGTAAAATAACCAGTATGTGGCATCCTTGAGCAACTGCCGGAGTCCCAACAGAGCCCTATTATTACACCTTTTAAAAAGCATTAAGCAGTGGGGAGCTGCCATTTTAATTTCCCACAATGCCCCACAGTGATACTGCTGCTGTCACGAGCTGGTACCAGGACCCAACAAAATAGGAGGCTCACCTGAGAGCAACTTCCCCCTCCCACAAAACCTGAAGTTTACCCTGAATACAACAGGCCTTCATTAAGGAAAAAAATACCTGAGTGATTTGATATAATCATTCTGACTTTTCAAAATGTATTTATCCTTGTGCAAATTATAGTTATTTAAACTGACAGCCAAATAGCATTATATTAACTTTGTATATTATGGAGGAATAACTACTGGCATTTTGACCATTCTGAGCACTTAGTCTTTTGGTAAGTGAACTTATAAAGAGTCCTTACTTGTCTGCAGAGAGGTTTCAACTGAAATCTGGGAGAACCCCATGCCCTGGGGTCCCCAGACCCTGTACTGCAGCACAATACTATCATTAGCCAGAGCAAATCAGTTGACTTCAGTGGCTTGCTTTAGCTGTCGTGCAAGGGCAGCAAATTGTTACTAATTTCTAAGGTGAGGTGGTAGTGGGGAGGTGTTTGTGGCGCTCTCTGCCTCAGGTACCAAAATAGCTTGGCTGGCTTTGGGTCCTATGAACCTTGGCAGGGGGTGGTGTTTGATGCCTTGCTTCAGGTGGCAAAATGTCACAGGCCAGCTGTGTCCGCTGATCATCGCCTCAGGGAGGCAAAGAAGAGTGAGGATCTGGTGATGGTAAGAGTTTTGTGAGCTGAAAAGGCAGGTGGGGACGGGAGAGGGACATTTTTACAAGGCTCAGATTTAACACGCCTGCTGGAATAAGAAAGTCTTATCATGCAGCAAGGAGGGTGATTCTCTAATCTCAGTCAGGAGGCAGTTCCACAAGTTTTGGCCCACAACAGTGGAAGCGGGATCATTTTTAGTTAATTCGAGGTGGGCTTGGGAGGACTCTTCCGACCTTCACAGCCCAACCAGAATTAATAACTAGAGCTGAATCCAAATGGCTCCATGGGAAGCATCAGGGACATTGTGGGGATACTGAGGACTCTCGTTCTGGAAGCAATTCCCCATGCCGCTCGATAAAAATTCAGAGCAACTTGTCCTCCATTGCAGCAAAAGAAACCTGCTGCCAGAATGAAAAGAGAGAAGCCCCAGGACAATACTGAATTGCCAACTAGATTTTCTGGGTGTGATTTTCATGGAAAATGAAAGTGAGTAACCCTGATATTGCAGAACTAGTCACGTAGTTCTTTGGATCAAGCCCCGAGCCTCCAGAGACTGTAGACAGAGATGGCCTTTCCCTACGCTGGAGCTCTCTCTCTCTCTCTCTCTCTTTTTTTTACAGTACATTTCTATAATCATATTTTATTAAACGAAGACTCCATTGTCAGCTGACGGCAAGTGTCTTGCAAGGAATGTACTGGAAAGCCATCAGCTAATTAATCAAGCCTGACTTGACTGAAGACTGACTGGGCTGATCAATTATTCAGATGAACACTATATATCTCTAAACATGGGAATTAGTTTCCCCATAAGTAAAGTACCCGAATAACAATCCCTCAAATATGTATATGCGAAGTGGATAGTGATAGCTGTTAGGATGCAGCTCAGTTACAGCTACCTCCCCCTGCTCACTTGAAAACTCCAGGGCCCTGACCTAGCAAGGGGGTGATCTGGCACGGAAGCCGACCTGCACATAGATTGCCTCTCCCCTTCCCGACATCGCCGCATGTGCAAACCCAGGCCTCCACAACTTGTGATACAGCATGCTGAACACATTAGGAATTATGTCCTCTGAGGAGTTTGATAAATCTCCATTTATAAATGCCAAACGAGCTGGCATTTCAAGCAGCCTGGCATGCCACCACAATAGGTGGCTGGTGGGCTGCTGAGCTGTATATGGGTCAGGTGAGCCAAATCCTTTGTGTAAGCCTGGGGAAAGGCCATAAGCTCCGTGGTAGAGCATCCGCAGAAGATCCCAGGTCCAGTTCCTGGCATCTTTAGTTAGGGCTGGGAGAGGCTCCTTTCTGGGAGAGGCCACTACCAGTCAGAAGATATTGAGCAAGGTGGACCAATGCTCTGACTCAGTAGAAAGCAGCTTCCTATATCGCTGTGTTCCTCAGACAGGAAACTTCCACCAGCCCGATCGAGAGACTCAAGAGGACCGCAGAAGGCTGATTCCCACACACTACTGTGTCCCTTGGAACCCTCCCCATTTCCTCCCATTTGGGCATAGGCACACTTCCTATGAAGGTTTCGACCTATAAAGCCTTAAACTGCTCAGTACCACAATACCTCAAGGGCCGCATATCTCGATATGAACCTACCCAGGCCCTGAGATCATCCTCTGAAGCCCTTTGTGTGCTTCTTCCACGTGAGAACGGGCCTTTTCTGTGGTGGCTCCCCATTTGTGGAATGCTCTCCCCAGGGAGGTCCGGCTAGTGCCTTCATTATACACCTTTAGGTGAAAATGTTCCCCTTCAACCAGGTTTTTGGCTGATTAGCATTCAATACTCTTTTAAATGTGTTGTGGGATGGGGAGGGGGGGATTATTGGTTTGGTTTTGTCCTTATTTTTATTATGCATTTTTTGCATAATATTGTATTGTTCATATTGTATATTTATATTGTGAACCACCCTGAGATCTACAGATGAAGGGTAATATACAGATTTAAATAACATTAATATTAATGATTTGTTCAGAGGAAAAGAGGCAAGATTGATAGTGTGGTGCCAAAAGCAAAATCCATGGATAAATTTATGGAGGATAGGTAAGGTAAAGGTAAAGGACCCCTGGAAGATTAAGTCTAGTCAAGGGTGACTATAGGGTTGCGGTGCTCATCTCACTTTCAGGCCGAGGGAGCCGGCATTTGTCCATAGACAGCTTTCCGGGTCATGTAGCCAGCAGGACTAAACCGCTTCAGGCGCAACAGGACACCATGACAGAAACCAGAGCACACGGAAACGCCATTTACCTTCCCGCCACAGCGGTACCTATTTATCTACTTGCACTGGCATGCTTTCGAACTGCTAGGTTGGCAGGAGCTGGGACCGAGCAACGGGAGCTCACCCTGTCATGGGGATTCGAACCACCAACCTTCTGATTGGCAAGCCCAAGAGACTCAGTGGCTTAGACCACAGCGCCACTCGCGTCCTTTTGTAGAGGTTAAGGCTATCACGGGCTACCAGCCAAGATGGCTATGTTCTACCTCCAGTGTCAGAGGCAGGGTATCCCCCTGAATACCAGTTGCTGAGGATCACAAATGAGGACAGCACTATTGCACTTAGGTCATTTATTGGGGCTTCCCATAGGAATCTAGTTGGGATCCTGTTGTGAGAACTGGATGCTGAAATGTATGGGCCTTTCTTTGGCCTGATCCAGCAGGACTCTCCGTACATTCTTAAAAGCTGTACACATACAAGGCCTCTGCTTCTGATAGGGAGCCATCATCATTAAAGGTTCCCAGTCGTGTGTGGCATGAAGCCCAGCATGCAGAGGTTCAGTGCGCTGACTAACAGGTGTGATCACACTCCCCTGTCTGCACATTTGCTCTGTGTACGCTGATGTGAGATGGGAGCCATTGTTTTTTCAACAATTTTTTTCATTTGCTGTTGAAAACTCTGGCTCCTGCTGTTCCTTTTCTTTATACATTTACATAAAACAAGCGGGATGGTAATAGATAGCTAAAATGCATTTGTTTGCATTTTTGGTAATGCTTTGAAAGAGATGCACAAAGTGAACTATTTGCAGTGCAGTCTGGAAAAAAAAGGCTCTTTAAACAGACGTCAGCAGCAGGGAGATCAGAAATAGATGTGACCAGACACCTGCTGACAAACAGTGACAAATTCCACTGACACAACAGTGACCCCCAGTTTGTCAAGATTTAATTAAGGGTATAATTAAGTCAGTGGAACAGAACACTAATGAGTGGAGTTTTTTTTTAATATGGGTAATTACATCTAAGAATACAAAGTAAGACAAGGCTCTAAATATATCATTAAAATGAGCACTATAGAGTGACAAGCAGAGCGTAAAGTGTGCCTTTTTGGAGGAAGAATGCAAGTTTGTAATTGCTTGGCTTTGACAAAGCTTTTGCGTTTTAAGACTCCAGCTTTTGCAGCCCCTTTCAGAATCGAAATTCATTAAGTTTCCCTGGGAATTCTGCCAGAAAAGGTCTGGATCAAAGTCCAGCTAAAATCCTAATTGCTGTTTTGTGAACAAAATGCCTACTTTTTAAAAATCTATCTACCTATATGAAGGTATCACAGTAATTTGGTGAATGTCGACAATTACTGGGGATTGTCAAGGTTTCCCTGAACCAGAGGGAAATGCAGAAAATATTGACCACTAAATGTCAAATCCAACTGAGTATTTTCACTAAGTACAGAAATGAACATGCCAAAATATGTGTGGCTGCCACCAAAATAGCATCCCTGCATCTCTCTTTCCCCCTTCCCTGGTAGGAACCAGTAAATAAAAACATTATGTGATGTCATCATGCTTCCAAGTTTGCACACTTCCACAAGCAGCTACCCATAAAGTGGTGTGGGAGCAGGGAAACGTGAAGTGTCATGTCACATATTTTTACTTAATAAACTTCATGTTGAGGAGAGCATACACGCGGCTGATGTTTTTGGTGGTAGCCAAATTTCTCCTGTAATTGTACGTTCTGCCATAAATGCCCTCCACATTTCCATTATTTACCAGTAAATGACATTTGCAAAACTATGAATAGAATGTGAAAAACACCCCTGATGATGCAAACATTTTAGACATTTCCCACTGGGTTGTTTTTTTTTTTTTTAATCACCATTTGATATTTGTGGCTCATAACACAATAGAACAATGTTGGTGACGTGGGGCACACATTTTTAAAGAAATAAAGAAATCACAACACTACTCTTAACCACAACAGTAACTGGTGTGGGTCTTGAAGCTACAAATATTTAAATTAGTATTGATGTGGGTGGCCAATTGGCAAATGTGACTGTTTATATATGCGTCACATTTGTCTACCAGATTCAAAGGAGCATTCATGGGCGGTGTGTGTGTGTGTGTCATTTCATTTTGCAGATACAACAATTCTATGAGATAGATTAGAGACAGCAGTGTATTCAAGGCCTCCTCACAAGAGCTGATATATATTTTACACATCAATTGTGTTTGTTGTGGGTACATTGTGTGGGTTTTTGCTCAGTCTTTGGTGTAGCAGCATGTAACGTGATAAGGAGATGCACTTCCTCAAATATACAATTCAGCTAGATAGGAGTACTATAGTCCCTATCAGCCACAGCCAAACATGGATCCCCAATACATGTTTACTGTGACTTAGTTATTGCAAACAGCAGATGAGATCAGTATTCCTGTCTCTACCGTAATCATCACATCAGGCTGAGGCTGAGGGCTCATATGACCGCATGTGAGGCTGAGGGAGAGAAGATTCCTACACAGAGAAAGCTAGCATATAAGGGAGCAGGTCAGGCTAAAATCCTTGTCTCTGACACCTAGTTTTCTATATGAAGGGAACTTCTGCAGGGAAGAGCATTCAGCTACATGAGTTCCTTTCTGCTTTCTTAAGCAGCATGGTCTGGACACAAATGGCTGTTTGTGAGAGTACACCTAAGGATGAACAAGGAATGTGTCTCTCCTACATAGGTTTGCTGTAGCATTAAACGTGTTCATTAAAAATGATTATCACAGAAAGTGTGAAATGGCACAAAGTATCACAGATAAGCAAGAATTTGAATCTGGGTTTTCCTCAGCTAGATTCAACACTCTTAACCACAGTATTGCACTGGATATGTGATAGTTGATACCTAACTTAACCAATAAAATGGCATTTAATCTAATATGAGTGGTGTTGTATTCCAACTTAAGGAGAACGTATGCCACTTGGAAAGCTCTCAGATCCATAATTGCCACTGGATGTGAAGGCAGCTTCAGAAAGGTATAGCAGCTATCATCAACTTTGATTGGTGAGGGATAGTATGGCCACAGATGTTCATCCTTTAGTAACTGCTAGGGTAGACTACCATATGTGGGGCTGCCTTAGGAAACTACCTAGAAGTTTCAGCTGATGCAGAACATGATGGCCGGCCTACCAAATGGGACCTACCATTGCGGCCACATCACACCACTATTAAAAGATATTTGCTGGTTCCGAGTGTGCCTCCAGGCCCAATTCAAACTGCTGGTTTTGACCTTCAAACCTTAAACAGTCAGGGTACTTCATGGCCCACCTTCTCCCATGTCTCCCTGCCAATTAAGATCTTATTCAGAGGCATAGCTGTCAACATTTCCCTTTTTTTTAAGGGAAATACCCTTATTCCGAATAGGATTCCTCGCAAGAAAAGGGAAAAGTTGACAGCTAGGTCAGAGGACCTTCTCCAGGTGTTCCTGTATTTGGAAGTTAGGTAGCTACTGGTGGGAGGCTTTTTCCGTGATGGCTCTCAAATGATTAACTCCCTAGTCTGTTATGTCTGCCTGGTACCAGCACTGTAGTCCTTTAGACACCAGGCAACATCCATCAGTGATGGAGCCAGTGGTTAGAGTGTTGGATTAAGCCCTAGGGAGATCAGAGTTCAAATCCCCAATCAGCTATGAAGCTCACTGGGTGATCTTGGCCAGTCACTGTCTCTTAACCTAACCTACCTCACAAAGTTGTGAGCATAAAACGGGGAGGAGGATAGTTATGTATACCACCTTGAGCTCCTTTGAGGAAAGGTGGGATATAAACTACCCAAATAATTTTTAAAATTCATGTTCTCATGAGCTTTAATGGGATTGGCGTGGGAGTCTCACATTTTCTCCTGGTTTTATTGGCTTGTGATTCTTTTACCTCCTGTTTGATTGCTGTTTGTCATTGTATTTAATTGCATATTTAATGGTTTTGTTATGAGTCACCTTGAAGTTATTTGTGGGTAAAGAACATCTTAAAGAAAACAAGCAAACAGATGCACAGGGGATATATCCATTGTTTCCTTAAACAGTATCCCCATTTGTCGTTCGGTTTAAATCAGGGCCCACCAATCCATCATAAGGTTGCAGCGTGTTTCATCTAATGCCTTGGAATTATGGGAATCTTCATTCGGATGAGCACTTGGTCAAAGAGCAGAGCAGGGTCAATGAAAAATTAATTGAAAGCAACCTGTAAGGCTTCCTATATGAGATGACGGCTCCCTCCCCATTAGGGAGGATGTCTGTGATATAAACAACTCCTTTGTATTCTTCACAATAGGTAAGAATGATATAAAAGATTTTTTTATAGTACTGAGAGAACAGCCTTTCTACTGAGATTATACTACCCACTCCCAGCTGGTAACTTATACTTCATGACAGCCTTTTATCCATTATCAAAGCAACAAGTAGAAAAGCAGATATTCCCGATCTCTAACACCCTCTGTTCGGTTCTCTCTATAGAATTTCGGATGCTAAATCTTCCTGTTTAACAAGCCCTCGGATTTCCTTGCCGCTGCTGTTGTCGGCTCTAAAGATGTCTCTCAAGTCTTTAGCCCGCTTGTCTAACCTAAACTCAGCAGAATTCCACAGGAATGGAGACTCGTTTGTTTTTACAACTGTATATTAGCTACGGAGAGGCAGAGGGAAAGGCATGATAGCAGCACTCTGCTCCTACCAAGCAGACCAAGAGTGCTTTCCCAATGACTGTAGCAGAAAGAGGAGTGGACCCTAAAAAAGATACGTAAAATTGTATGTGGCAATATATCTCTTTGAAGTTTATTGCAGCTTCGGCCTCAACTTATCTCAAGCTTTAGTATCTCTTAACAACCAGTGTAGAACAAAACAAACACAAATACGTCCAGGGAATACAAAGGGCACCTCCCCACACTGGAGACTGCTGTGTTGCTGGTTAGGTGCTACAGCGCTGAACTGGCAAAGCTGCATACGATCCAGTGTTTGATGGTGGAACACGGGGACATGTTTGGCTTTGGAAGTGATGTGTGTCAATCAACCGACCATTTTGGTTTATTTGTTTTAAAAATAATAAAGAGTATCAGATAGCTTTCCTTGCAGGGGATTTGATTGTATTTATTATAGAAGAGCTGCAACTGTTCTCAGCAACATTTGCTAGCTGGACAAGATGTTATGGGAAGAATGAAGTGTAAGCTAGGCATTGGAATCTTCCATTCATACTCATGCCTTGGCATGTGTATGCAATGGAGTCAAGAGGCATCTATTTCCCATTCAGATTTTCTAGGCCAAGTTCACATATCATGCTAAGCTATGGGTGCAGAACCTTTGGCCCTCCAGATGTTGCTCAGCTACAGTTACTATCAGCCCCAGCAAGCAGCTCCCCACATCTGTATTAAACCATGGTGACATATGACTTGAAATGAGCCCAAGTGAGTCATAGAATCAGAGAATTGTGGCATTGTGGAATTGGAAGGGGGCCTGACGATCATTTAGTCCATCCCTTTGCAATGCAGGAATCTCAACTAGGTCATTGTCATCCAGCCTCTATTTAAAAACCTCTGAAGAAACAGAGTCCACCACCTCTTGTAGGAGTCTGTTTCACTGTCAAACAGCTCTTACTGTCAGAAAGTTCTTCCTGATGTTTAGTCCCTTTCCCTCCTGGCTGCACGGTTTACTTAAACTTGATCTGCCATTGCGTCCAAACTCAGTTTGGACGTGAGTCCAGCTCCCACCAGCCCCAGCTGGGATTTGTATGCTAAGAGCATCTCGTGGGCAGATTAGCCACCTTTTCTTTACACTAACTGTGGTTAGTTTAAGCAAGCCATCTTCATAACCTGTAGGTAACAGTTGGCTTGTTTTGTCACTGCCCCGTTAATATGCTGTTGGGATTACCTGGAATCAGCCCAGTTGCTACGTGTGTGTGAAAGGTGCTTATGCAGTACTGGAAAACCAGTAAGACTGGGTGGATATTGTGTGTTAGGTTGGCAGAGAATGCAAAACTCAGCCTAGCTGAGGTGTTTGTAGGAGGGGAAGGAGCAAGATTCTTTACTTATTTTGATAATTTATATGCCGCCTATGCAAAAGTCACAGGGGGATTTACAGCAAAGACAAGCAAGATGTAAAGAATACATCAAAATAAGATATACCCTAAAATATGCAGTACAACAATTAACACTAAATAATTATTTATTAATGTCACCAGCGTCAACTAATCCATTTATCTCATCATGTATCTCTTCCTCCAAAGGTCCACCCCAAAAATATGCATCTGAACCAACTGCCTCCTCTGGAAAGTCCTCCTGATCATTCAGAGATCTGAAACTATAGATGCTCCACCACAGCATCCATTCATGCCCTTTACATCCATTCAAGTCCTGTACAGAGTACCATAAGCCAAAAGATAGAGGCCACTGTCCTTAAGGAGCTTACAATTTTAAGATTCAGCAGTGGAGGAAGTTGTGCAAAGGCAGGGGGGGGGGGAAGGAAGGAAGATCAAAAGGCCAAAAACATGAGAAGGGGATGCAAAAGGATTTGCCAAAGACAGTGAGGGAAGATTATGTTTACAAATTGGGCCACAGAAGTGCTGTCTGTGAGATGCGCTCCTCGTTCATGCCTTCAGGATTACAAAAATTCACATATTTTAGCTAAATTACCTCCGAACTAATATCGTGATTCTCCAACAATTCATGCTAACATTCATCTCTGTATGTGCAGTGAACTCACTGTGCTAGACTCCCACCATAAGGGCTCATCCGCTTCCTTATGACATCTGGATCTCATCTACTAGTTTGTAGTTTTCTCCTGCTCTGATCATTTATCAAAAATACTAAGTGTTCCCTGACATTTCCTACACACATTCCACATATCATTGGCAAGGTAAGAAATACAGTAGAAGCTTTGCAAGAGCTCAGCTGACTGGTTAACTCAAGTTCTCTGCAAGTCAATGTACATAACTAACAGATGGATCAACTTTGCTATCTACAGGAACCTAGAAACAGCAGACCAGAAGCAACACCAACATTTTGATCTATATATTAGACTAAAACTGGGACTTCCTTGGTGTTGGAGTCCTTACTGTACAAAGTAATGACACCTCCAGAGACCTGTTAAATATGTGACCAGGATGAATTAGTTTTATTTCAGTCAGAGTACTCTATTAAGAATCAAAATTTGCCTGTTTGGGCTTTTAAAATGTTGAAAGGTCTTATTTGTCACAGACAGTCAACAGCCATGTGCTGCAAGTAAGTCAAATAAGTTCTTATATAACCCACTACACTCCGCGGCCTTTGCACTCAAAACACGTTTCCTGTCAGTAAGGGAAGCAGGAGTAGGTCTCAGCAGCTGAAAGACTTATCAGTAAACATACTCTGTTCACAGCTTGTTCCTGAAAGTAGTAAGCAAAATAGTCATGATCTGGCAGTACACTAGATAAAGCTGATCTGCACATGGGGATCTGTGGCCAACAACTGGGTCATGATGACCTTTAGTCGAGTGGCACCGGGGGCACTATAACCTTTGGCATGGGGGTGGGGGCAGAAGAGAAACAACCATGTAATCTCTGTTTACGTGTAGCTTTTTGCAGATATTATGCTGAGGATGTGCACAAAGAGAGCATAATCCTTCTCCCTCCTCAACACATGCTCAGTGTACACAGATTTATAATATGTGCACAGCTATGTGGGCAGAAATTGAGAATGACTGGCAAAAACAGAAAAGCAGGGAAATGATAAAGAGAGGGAGATACAGTTAAGGTAAAAGTGGCTGGGATTCATAGGTTCACATGGTCTTCTATATGTATATTTGGGGTTTTGGTGGGACCTTTTTATCACAGATTCCCCATCTGTGCACTGGAGTGATTTAAGCATGCTCATTTACAGCTCAATCCCAGCAAAGGAGCACATTAGTTGGACATACAGTTTGCCGGACTAGCACAAAGCTGTGAAATATGGCGTTGTATGGGCAACACAACGGTTCTGCATTGGCCTGTAGATTCACACACACAAAAGATGAGTGTAAGCGTGTCACAAACCTACAGGATGTATCTGCACAAACTATTGCCACTTCTAATATGGCTTAAATGGCAAGTTCAAAAGGAAAAGGCACAGTGTAACCCAGATAAAAGTACCAGTGCTCTTCTCTGAATAGTAGATAAGCAAAGCAAACTGCCCTCTGTCCCTTCAACCATGTTCATAAATATGAGGCAAACACTCAACATGCAATGGGCAAATATCAGATACGGGATTCTTTAATCTCGAAAAAGGAGGGCAAATCATGCATATGTGACTTGGTGTCTACATGGAGTGCACTGGAAAGGGCAGGAGAGTCTCCTCTTCTACTAAGTGTCTACCACCTGAGGAACTTAACTGGCCTGTTAAACATATGCTCAAGGTCCCTATGCCAACATCACACCTTGGATTAATGGGCCTACATTGGCTATGCTGTTGGAAGGAGAGTAGCAGATCATCTAATGCACCACCACTCTGCATAGGCTGAAAACACCCCCAACCACCTCTTGAAAACCATAGACCCCTCAATTAGCCTTGGTACTGCATTTTATTGTGGAATTCCTCTGATATGCACATTTCCTCTAGTGCTGAACCCAAGTCTATTCTTGTAGTTTTTTATTCCTGCAGATGGAATACTGGCCCAGGAAAGGAGGACACTGTGTGATAAAGGAGCGTCTTATGAAGATGAGGCAATCAGCTAGCCTGTAAAAATAGTTGCATAGTAACTTATGAGTGGAAGCTCCTGCTTCTGGCCAAATATTATTTCATATTGGCCATGAGGGTTTCAGAGAGGGGTCTTTCCTGGCCTACCGACTTAAGATCTCTTGAACTGCATGTGTTAAAGTTGAACCTGGGTCTTTCTGCATGTGAAGCATGAGCTCTGCCACTGAGCTATATGCCCTCTTCCCACCTAAGAGAGGTTGCTGTAAGAATTATTGAAAGGATGTGTGTTCAGTGCCTGAAGGCTGTGCAAATGTTTGTGCTTCATTTTACATCCCAGTCTCAAAAGTAGCCCTGGGAAAATCCTGTTCAGGGGATGATAGAAATGGATAAAACAAGGTGCAAATGACTTGCAATTGTATTCTCAACTGTGTTCAGGTATGAGTGCTTGAATCACAGTTCCTTGTTAAGTGATCCCCACTCCTCTCAATGGTGCTAACCAGAGCTTTTATTCTAGGAAAAAAAAAAGGTGCTGGTACTGCGTGCTATTATTTACTTATTTAGACCAACAAAAATGTAGAAATATTAAATATCTGTCCATTGGGGAGTAGAATTAGAAGGGGGGAAATGAAAGCGGGCGTTGCAGGGAGGCATATTTAAATGCTGCCACAGTGGCAAATAAAATTACTGTGGGTTGCATCAGATAAAGCACAGATAAAAACAAAGAACTGAGTTCCACTGAAACCAGTGAGATTTATTTTCAAATGTACACATACAGGATTTAAGTTTCCGTGGGCTCAAAAAAAAGGGGGGGGGGGAGGCATTTTCTGTTAACCAGTTTGTGCATCAGGATTCTTTTTATTCTGTTCTGAACAGCCACATATCAAAGTAAGAGTAACAATAAAATCCCATACAACAGTGATAGTATTTGTCAAATCTGTAGGATGTTCTCTTGTTCTTAACAACTCCAAAATGTTACTTTGCTATGTGCATTGTTATGTAGGCTATGGTCACTATAAAGCCTTTTATTAATATTCCTTCCCCCCCTTGTACACACACACACACACACACACACACACAATTGATTCCTAACATTGTTTCTGTTTTCCTTTTGCAAGGCCGCCCCTTATCAAGTTATGTATGAATGAACAGAAGTGCCTTTCATCCCTCTCTCCCTCCTCCCAAACTTGCCTTAGCGGTTCAAAAGAAATGACTAAAATAGCAGCAGCAAAAATCCAGCCTGCAGCCTGCCAGAAGACCCACACGCGTCCCATTCTTAAAGGCATGTGAAAGGTTGGAGAGCTCAGCAAAAATTTTATGTACGGGAGCAGGCCCAAGGAAAACTCACACGCCATAACCAATTGTGGACAGAGGATCATCTATCAGCAGACAAATGCAGGATCTCCAGAATGTCTCTCCTCAAATGAAATAATATATCTTTGAAAGCCAATGCCTGTTTTAGGCCCGAGGCCCATATATCAAGCCTGAGAGGCTTGTGGATACGCTCCAGGGCCATTAACCTTCCACCTGTTTCCCCTTGTCCTTCAGGATGAGACCCTGCCCTTGATTTTACTCCCTTCCCTTGTTCATCTTCCGACAGAGTGCAAATGTAAAGCAGAGGGCCTGCGAAATAATTCAAAGGCAATGGACCAGGGACATGGTTACAAATCTCTGCCACTGGCACTGTGACTTATGCAGGCAGTTTGTCACACATGAGCCAGGTGACCTCTATGACATAACAGAGAAAAATATCGCCAGAGATCAAAAGAGGAGACTCAGGGCTCTGTGGCTAACTTGAGGGGTTACAAAGCGATATTAGAGAAGAACTAAAAATTTCCCCTTTTCTAAAGCCTCCCACCCGCTCAATCAATACAGCTAGGAAGTCTTGTTTCTCAACATATAATATTTTACACTTAAACAGGGAGGGGGCAACTTTGTTGTAACCTTTTTTATCTTATGTACAAAGAAGAACAATAGTACAAATAGTTTTAAACTCCCATTGCAATCTTTTATCTAGAAACATCTCACAGGTGAAAATCTTGTCCACTTTGATAACACACTCCTATTCTTACACCGAGCCTCACCAAGAAGAGTTTGGACTTGATATCTCGCCTTTCACTCCCCTGAAGGAGTCTCAAAGCGGCTAACCATCTCCTTTCCCTTCCGCCCCCACAACAAACACTCTGTGAGGTGAGTGAGGCTGAGAGACTTCAGAGTAGTGTGACTGGCCCAAGGTCTCCCAGCAGCTGCATGTGGAGGAGCAGGGAAGCAAACTTGGTTCACCAGATTACGAGTCCACCGCTCTTACCCACTACACGACACTGGCCTGAGGCACCCACTACATGCAACTGTGTTAGACACTGGCTCTTATTCATCTGCTGTACATTGCCTTTGTATAATAACAGCTGCAACTCAGGCAAGTTCAGCAACGTGAGAATGGGCCTTCTCAGTAGTGGCTCCCCACTTATGGAATGCTCTCCCAGGGAGACATGCTTGGTAACATCACTGTCAAGGCAAGGCAGAAATGTTTCTTTTCCACCCAGCCTATTGGTGAGTGGGAAGTGTTAGTCCTGCTTTTATATAAATACAAGTGTGTTTTTAGCTTTTACGCTGGTTTTAATATATGTCCTATTTTTCATAAGTCACTTTGGGTTACTTCTTGTTAAAAGCAACTAATAAGGGCAATAGTTCATCACCACCAACAGCAACATTTAATATATGGGGATGGGACCTTAGGTCCATGTGGGCATGCATTTACATCAGGGGTGGGGAACATGTGGTCCTCCAGATGTTGTTGGAATACAGCTCCCATAATACCAGAGCGTTGGCTGTGCTACCTGGGGCTGATAGGAACGAATGCGACATCTGGAGGAGCATGAGCTTCTCATCACCGATTCCATGAATGTGCACTAGAGTCAACATGTGTCAAAATGTACCTGTTCCCATCATTTGGAAATTTTACTTCTGGGTCCCTGGAGGAGGGGCTGAAATATGACAAAGTATTCTACAGCATTTCAGTGGACACTAGCAACCTTTTGGAAATACCGTATTTTTTGCTCTATAGGACTCACTTTTTCCCTCCTAAAAAGTAAGGGGAAATGTGTGTGCGTCTTATGGAGCGAATGCAGGCTGCGCAGCTATCCCAGAAGCCAGAACAGCAAGAGGGATTGCTGCTTTCACTGCGCAGCGATCCCTCTTGCCGTTTTGGCTTCTGAGATTCAGAATATTTTTTTTCTTGTTTTCCTCCTCCAAAAACTAGGTGCATCTTGTGGTCTGGTGTGTCTTATAGAGCAAAAAATAAGGTGCTTGACTAACATCTGCCCCAAAAGGAGAATCCCAACCAAACTGGAAGAGTGATTTTCCAGTCAGGTATCAAAAGAACAAGGAACGTCCCTGGTAAATACGTAGGGTTGGATTGCATGAAATCTCAAAGATCAGCAGTGGGCAAATTTTGATGCATGTTTGTGTGTGCTTAAAAAAGACTACCGTATTTTTCCATGTATAAGACTAGGTTTCCCCCCTAAAAAATAATGTCAAAAATTGGGGGGGGGGGAATCTTATACACGGATATATCTCCCCCCATTTTCTTAAATCCGAGTCCCCCCAAAATAGGGGTTTTCTTATAGATGGAAAAATATGGTATTTAAGCAAATAAGCTGTGAACTAGAACTGTGTTCAGTGTTATATTCATAATTTTCATGGACTGTTCATTTTTCAGGCACTCATCCTAAATAAAACACTTATGATGGACAGAGTTTGCCCATACCCTATTTTTAAGGAAATATAAAATGTTTGCCTAAACAAACTTTGTTTGCTTCTACCTTCCATTTCAAAACTACATGTTTGCAGAGTAGGGCAGAATTTTTTTCAAAAATGTTGCAACAACTGCTTTCATATGGAGAACTAATATAATAAAGAGTAAATTGGTGTAGAAATGCAATTCAGAATGTTATTTTGTTGTGTCATTCCCACTCTGAAAACAGAAAATAACTGCAATGGATAGGAAGAAACTCTAATTTACAATAATTTAAAGCTATCATTTTCCCAAAGATCACAGGGCAGTAGACATTGAGAAACAAATTTGCTGACAAATATATTTGTACAATAAAAAAATGTAATATACACTACAATCCTGGTTTGAAAACGCATAGCGCATAAAGCTGTGGCTTTCAACTACAGGAAATAGTCAATTGGAAAGAACCAAACCTTAATTAGAATGAATTTATTATTTCAATTCATCAGCTCAAGTTGTACACATGACATGTCCCAGCTGTTTTGTGCATTCAGGATTTCTCTGCTGGGTGCAGATGAAAGAACAAGGCCTATTACAATCCACCCTCACTCCTGCAGTGACTTAATGGCTTGTCTGGTATGGATATTTAATTTTCCCCCTTTTCATAAATTACTATCTGCCTTTACAATCCAGTGAATGATGATGAAGCACGATTCCTGAATGTAACTGTTCAACTTTATTCTGAGACACCTGTGAACATTACAGTGAGGGTCAAACTAGATGAGATGTTGGACATCCATGATTGGATCTCATATTCTTGCCCCCCAACAATAGACCCCCCCCCCTGATTCCCTTAGAACCATAGCATTGGGAACAGAATTTGACTCTTTCTTTCTGTGTTGTTATTTCAGAGTAAATTATCTCTGCTAGGGAAGCTGTATGTATACCCATACATTTTCCTGAATACTGCAAATAGCAGCTTCCAGGCAGGGCCAAGTCCAAGACATTGTTCCACCTGAGGCAGTGCAACAAAAGGTACCCCTCTCCCACTAAGACACATAATGTCCAAGACATGCAAAGTTATTTTGGCACTTAATCCCACAAATGCTTCTTCCCCTTCCTGACAATAAAATCCAGACCCAATAAATTAAATAACTAACAATTTGCTACACTCTACATGACACTCAGATTGCCCCCCTGAAGCAACTGCTTCATTCAGCATAAAGGTATGGCTGCCCCTCATCTGGGGTGGGGTGAGATGGAGAAGGGGAATATTTACATCAGGAAAATATCATTGGGAAAACAGTAACACTCCTCCCCCAGCTTCTTTTAAATGAATGAATGAGAGAAAGATGTGATTGCAGAGTCTGAGCTTGCTTTTTTTTAATGAATGAATGAATGCAAGTCACTAACCCTTCCAGAAACCGAGTTACAAATCAAAATGTGTGAGTTGCTGCCTTTGCAGAGCTGTTCCAAAAGTCTGCAGGGCTCCTCCTACTCTGATTGGCTGTGAAGTAAACATCTCCCCTTCTCTGAATTCAGGATAGCTCAAACTAGTAGAGCATGAGACTCTTAATCTCAGGATTGAGGTCTTGAGCCCCACGTTGGGCAAATGATCCCTGCATTGCAGTGAGCTGGACTAGATGACTCTCATGGTCCCTTCCAACTCTACCACTCTATGATTCTTTGGAGCGAAATATGCGTGTGTGGAAAGTGGTTGCCCTTTCCACTGAAAGCAAGTCCTACTGAATTCACTGGGACTTAATCCTGAGCAGACATGATTGGAATCACACTGCAATTTCACTGCTGTGAAAATAGCATTGTAAAATCAGAGCAAAGCAAGAGATTTGCTCCCTACCCCCACCAACCCGTAGGCAGGTAAGAACCAGGAAGTGAGACGGGAGGTGAGGTTTTCCTCCTGTCTATTTGGCTGGTCCAATAAATCCTTGCCCACAATGAAATGTATAAAAAGTTGTGACAGCTAACCTGAGTTTGGTTGCAATTTGAAATTCGATTAGCCCATTCTAAAGTATAGTGCTTAATGTTGCCCCAGAGCAGTTCTGAGTGTGACAACAATCATACTGAGCCACCCAGTGCTGACTCTGGAATTGTGACATTAATACACCAATGTTGTACAGTATTAATATTACATGAGTGTCTCTGGCAGATACTCAACAACAGATATTTAGGAACAGGTTGCAAGACAGTTCAAACCAAATTAAGTCTCACTGGATTACATCCATAGTTTGAAAACACTGTCAGTAACTGAGATTTGGTACAGGTGTAACATCAGCTCCCCATGGTTTGCAAATCAGAAGTCAGCCTTAGAGATGAATTCTTCTATCTCTGCCATCCCTAAATAAAATTATTTCCTTGTCAACAGTAACCAAGGTTTAGAGTTACTTGCACACCAACATTAACCATGGTTCATTTGTAAACCAGAATTTGAAGCTATGGTTTGAAGTACATTTTCAGACTATAGTCTGAAATATAGCCTATATTCTATATAGTCTGAATATAGTCAGACTATATTCTCACGACTATAGTCATGAGAAAACTTTGTTAGCTTTAACTATGTACAACTGCATACTGGTTAATGCAGAAATTTGCTGTGGAGAAAGGAGGAGGAGATTGTATTCATTTCCCAAAGCTGGAACCTGATTTGCAAATGGTGGTTTGAGGGAAGCCGGCGTTATATCTTTACCAGATTACATTCACATGCTCTTTCAGAGTTATTTTGCCAATGTCTAGGTACTGCATTTATTTATTCTGTTCTTACCACAAATGAAAACAAAGTGAAGCGGGGAAACTGGCCGTCTAAAGGAAATCGTTTAATGAAACTACCGTTTACTGTTAACAATATGCCTTGAGATGATGTCTAATGTTATAAAGGTTTCTGGAAACCCAATGAACCCTTGAAAAGGAATGATGTGGCAGTTAAAAAAAATCTTATATATTGAAGATCAATTTCTTCTGTGTTTTGACAAAAGCATTTCAAGCATCCTATACTAAACATTTCTAAAAAGTAATGTTAATTATGTGGCTGATGATACCTTAAAACCATAAAATAAATATTACTGAAATACAAATGCCTTTTTAAAAAAAATAAATAGATCCAACTATTGGTTTTGTGGCTTAACAATGATTTTACTCGGACTACAACTTTGTAATTATCCCTAATTCTTCTTTAAGCTTCATGTTTATTTCTGAGACATAATTATGTTGAAGAGCCAAACAGATATTATATTCATGGGAACAAACAAAGTCAGCTACATACAACCTTGTTTTAAAATCTGATTGGCAACTGAATTTAAGTCAAATTAAACACAATGCTTAATGCCCAAACACTTTTGTTGAACTAACTTATGTATAAGCATAATGATTTGATAATGGGAAATTACAGAAGAATTATATGATTGCATGAGAATTATATCTAGAACTTTTATCATGGATCATTTTATGAATCTTTTTAATAATACTTATGAATAATAAAATGGTATAGTCAGCTTTCTAGGTGGTTTTCTGCACCTGTTCCATCGCTAAATATATTAGGGAGTTTCTGGGAAAAGATTTTTTAAAAAAACCTCTTAAAGCATTTTAGCAAAGTGTATGCATATCTTTAATACCGCTCATGATACCTGGAATAAGATTGGCTATTTTGTTCTGGCCAAACATTTTAATGGAATTTGTTTTTAAAAAACAACACAGACTTTATGTTATGAAAATACTGGACATGACGTTGCCACAGTTAAATCATTTTTTTAAAAAATCCAGTTGATTTATCCTCATGCTCAAAATCTCTTCAACTGGAATAATTTGGATTGAACACATTTAACTCTGGCTATATTCTGATATTTCACAATACTTCTGAGAACAGAGAAAGTCATTTGCAAACATATTGGCGAATTTGGCAAAACAGATGCTAAATTTTAATGAAATCTAAGCTACCTGTGCACAGCATATTAAGGTCTGTTCCCATGTAATCATTTTCCCTTAAAAAGAGCTTTACACCTAGCAGAAGAAATACCAGCCTTTTTTTGACATGATCCCCCCTCGTGCCCCCACCATTGCATTCTTTTCCATCCACAAACAATTTCCGTTGGGAAAAGTGCCACGTAATATTGACAGTGACAACAAATTGTATAGCCTGGTGAACATCTGTTTCCGACTCCCTCACTGATACTGCAGGTTGGCTACTTAGGAGTGAGTTCGTCTTCCCAAGCTGTCCAGCCACAAAGGAACTGGAAACTGCTGGTACGGAATGGACAGGCTTTATTATTGGAACACAGGAAGACTTTATCACCCTGCTGGGATGGTCCGTATCTTCTTTCTTTTTTAATAGATTGGAAGCTAGGTTTATGTTTGAAACAATATTCCAACGGGTGAATGTGTGCTAATAGAAGAGAACACACATCTTTCTCCAACATGTCCTTCAAATACAAAACTAGCTTGGATACAAACTTATGCAGCATAAACATCATTTTGTATTAGGCTGTCAGTGACAAACACTCTTAGAAAATCTGTTCCTTCTAAGTGTGTGTGGGGGGGGGGGGTTCAATTGGTCAGGAAGGAAGGAAAGGAATTTGGCATATATATAAAGGTAAAGGTAAAGGGACCCCTGACCATTAGGTCCAGTCGTGACTGACTCTGGGGTTGCGGCGCTCATCTCGCTTTATTGGCCGAGGGAGCCGGCGTACAGCTTCCGGGTCATGTGGCCAGCATGACTAAGCCGCTTCTGGCAAACTAGAGCAGTGCACGGAAACGCCGTTTACCTTCCCGCCGGAACGGTACCTATTTATCTATTTGCACTTTGAAGTGCTTTCGAACTGCTAGGTTGGCAGGAGCTGTGACCAAGCAACGGGAGCTCACCCCGTCGCGGGGATTCGAACCGCTGACCTTCTGATCGGCAAGTCCTAGGCTCTGTGGTTTAACCCACAGCGCCTTATTACAAGTGGGGCCTGCAACTAAATGATTAGGTGTGGAATGCTGCTGTTCATGATTGTAGCATCTCCATTCCCTCCCTCCTCCACAGTTTTCCTTCTTTTGCGCCAACAGTCAATCAGCATTCCCTAGCAATGAGCATGCTAAAATCTCACTGAGCTGTTTTTAGGAATGCTTCCTCCCTTAGGCACCCTGCCCCACCCCAGATCATTTGTACTTCCGCAAACCTTGCAGGAGGGAGACCCCTTTGGCCACCAATACCTTCCTCTTGGGTGTAGTTTATATAGTCTTTTTGGCTATATAAACTACTTGCAGGTGGCTGGACTAAATGACCCTTGTGGTCCCTTCCAACTCTGTGGTTCTGTGATTCTATGGCACGCACAGCCTGGACATCAGAAATAGAGGGGATGTTTACATCACATCTGTTTCTTTACAGAAGGATGACAGCATGCACACGAAAGCTCATACCTAGAACTAACTCAGTTGGTCTTTAAGGTGCTACTGGAAGGAATTTTTTTATTTTGTTTTGACCATGACAGACCAACACGGCTACCTATCTGTAACAGCAAATAGTGCTGAATGGGACAACGACGAGGCGCACAGGACCAAAAGCGACAATACTTGGCGGAGATTTTTCTCTATTTTACACCACTGACTTTGAACACTCAGATGTGCAACATAAATGCTCACTGTCACTATAAATATAGAGTCGCCTGGACAAGCCTGCAGCCCAAACTGATCACAGCCAGCAACAGAATGAAGATAGATGTTCCCTTCGCATCCAGCGACACCCCAGTAGGCTGATATTTCCTCTGTTTAGCAAACAGGCCTGTTAAGGAATTTCCTTGGCAAACAGACAACATGGAAACATCCTTCATCTCCACAGAATACATGAGCCAGCAAAAAACCATTTCCTATGCTATGGCAACAATATCTGCGTAAGGTTAAACAAGACATTTCATACCATCCCTTACTCAGGCCACCGTATCTATTTCTGGACCTCTTCTTTTGTTCAACCTTTGCTAATAATAGTGACCCAGCTTAGGTGGTATTTATAGTCGTTAAGGACTTGTGGCTTGACTTTTCAGAACACTTTATTCATGTATATTTCCTGTGTTTATTGTTACCCTAGTTGGGTCTCTCTTTTTTTTAATCATTAAACGTACTCCATCCAAGATTTTTATTTAGTAACACATTTTCAAAGAAACTTTTCCTTCACCAAATGAGCAAGCCAGATTTAGCTGGAAGCAGATCACTTCTCTCCTAGGTAGTTTGACTCTCTGTGTGTTTATTTTGAAGTAAGCCTCACTGTGTTCAGCAGGACTCGCTCCTTGACACAGAAGCATAGGATTGCTGCCTTCATGTCCATGAAGAAAGCTTTTAGTATCTTTCCAGTTGCTAGGAGCAACATTGAAAACACACTGAAGTAAATAAAAGTTTTGCTAAAAGCATGTCTGTCCGTCCAGCCAAATATTTTTTCCTACTAAATTTACCCAACCTGTCGTTTCCTTGACACAAATGCTACATTATTCTGCTTTTGTTATTCTGGGATAGGGAAATCTGTATGTCTGTCTCTCACTATCACCTCTGGGAGCTACTAGACCACAGTAGCAGCCAGGATGGGTAATAGCTTTGCTGTCTTAATGGTACAATCCTAGTGTTTATTACACTGTGGCAATAAAAGGGGGAAAATGTGGTCCTAGCAATAATGACACCAGAACCATGTTGTGACAAGGAATGTGAGGTGATTACAGATGACCACCCACCACAGTGGTAACTGTTCAGCAGGATAAAACAGACTACCCCATGCAGCAGATTTTGGGATACCATTAAGTAAAGGGAACCCTGACCATTAGGTCCAGTCGTGACCGACTCTGGGGTTGCGGCGCTCATCTCGCTTTATTGGCCGAGGGAGCCAGCGTACAGCTTCCGGGTCATGTGGCCAGCATGACTAAGCCACTTCTGGCGAAGCAGAGCAGCGCACAGAAACACCGTTTACCTTCCCGCTGGAGTGGTACCTATTTATCTACTTGCACTTTGAGGTGCTTTTGAACTGCTAGGTTGGCAGGAGCAGAGACCGAGCAACGGGAGCTCACCCCGTCGTGGGGATTCAAACCGCCGACCTTCTGATCAGCAAGGCCTAGGCTCTGTGGTTTAACCCACAGCGCCACCCGTGTCCATGCAATACCATTAAAGGGCAACAAAATGCTGATTATTTTGGATATTAAGATACATTTAGCATCATAGAATGCCAATATGGATGTTGCCTCAAGACACCCAAATGTTTAGGGCTGCTTCTGGAGGCAACATACTGGATTGTACTTCTAACCACTTGCTAAGTTAGTCGCACATAATATTCTACCAAGAGGTGGGAGAAATTTTGTTGCTCCTCCGCTTCCCCTTCACCTTGGTAGCTTGACAACTTGGTGCCAGAAAGCATCTCTTGGTGGCACCGATTTGGCCTCAGTGACAGAGCATCTATCTTGCAGGCAGAAGGTCCCAGTTTCAGCTAGATGGACCAATGCCTGACTTGGCACAAGACAGCTTTCTGTGCTCCTACATCCCATTTTCTGAGAGGACTGTGGATTGCCTGGCAGCTGTGGGTACACTGCCTTGAGTTCTATGATGGAAGGAAGGTGGATGTAAAATAATTAAATTTGCTACAGAAGTACCTATTCCCCATCTGCTTTTGCTGTATAGCCAAACTTGAATTAGAAGCTTCTAGCCACTTAATACAAGAAATCAAGAAAAGCACCTTTTTGACTTACGCTGTAAGGTGCTATGTACACAGGCTTCACCGTTTGTTTATTTCAAACATTCGTTAGCTGCTCTTCAGCTACGGCTTCCAGAGCATCTTCCACACAAAACAGAAAAATGCAATAAAACCATGTACAAACAGATCACAGCAGGCTGTAAAAACCCAGCATTCAAAGCAAAAGCATTTTAAAGTCCTAAAAGGCCTGGACAAATCTCTCACCTGGCACCACATAAACAAATAGAATTGTATAAATGAATACATTCATGACGACAACTCTCTATATGTGGATTGGTTCCAGACTTACTGTGCAATTCTAAGTAGTAAGTCCTCCCAAGTTCAGTGGGGCTTATACTGTGATAAATGGGGTTAGGATTAAAAAGTAAAGGTAAAGAACCCCTGGAAGGTTAAGTCCAGTCAAAGTCGACTATGGAGTTGTGGTGCTCATCTCGCTTCAGGCTTTCCAGGTCATGTGGTCACTATGACTAAACGACTTCTGGCACAACAGAACAGCGTGACCGAAACCAGAGCGCATGGTAACACTGTTTAACTTCCCACCACAGTGGTGCCTATTTATCTACTTGCACTGGTATGCTTTCGAACTGCTAGGTTGGCAGAAGCTGGGAAAGAGCAATGGGAGCTCACCCCATCACGCAGATTCGAACCGCTGATCTTCCGATCAGCAAGCCCAAGAGGTTCAGTGGTTTAGACCACAGCGCCACCCACTCCCCATACTTAGTCATACTTAGAGTGGACCCACCAAAAGCAATGAGACTTCTATTATTATTATTATTATTATTATTATTATTATTAGCCATTTCCCAACATTCTGTTATTTTGTCAACTCTTGTATGCATAAGAAACAGGCATCAGGGCCTGTTTAATAACTGCAATGCAATTATTATGTATGTCAGACATGGAGAACTTTTGGCTCTCCAGATGTTGCTGAATTAGAGCTCCTATCATCCCTGGCCACTGGCCATGCTTGCTCTGGGACTGATGTACACAGATTACTTTCAGTGCTCCAAAAGCATTATATAACACATTACAATTGCTCCCTTTTTTTGGAGCCAGGTGGCATTCTTCAGCAAGACAGCTTTGGCTGAGGGACTCCTAATTTTGCTTCAGTACAATATACACATGACATTCATGTTCTTTTATAAATTCCTTTATAACCTTTGAAAGACCATGTCTTCCACATAATAAAGTGGTGTGTTTTTAGGCACAAATACTTGATAACAAAAAGTTCTGTAGATCAGATCAGTTGAGCAAGGGATTGAGCTAGATGAGCTCTAAGGTCCCTTCCAGCTGAAATGCTGTGATTTTATGAAAGCTCTGTTGAGACCAGGATTCATTATCCAACAGTGTCCATCCAAATGCTCCCATGAAAGTTTACAAGGGTGGTGTGGAAAAGAACAGTCACACCCTCTTGTCCCCTGCATCTGTTAGTCAGGAGTAGATTCCCCCTAGACATGGAGGTTCTGTTTAAGGAGCAGCTCTAAACTAACTAACACCACACATCCACATTGCTAAGTGTTTCAATGCCCAGTAATATTTTATTGCTTTGTTTATTTATGGTATGTATAACTCGCTTTTCAACCACAATGTGGTCATGGTAGGGAGAGGCAAGAAATAAGGGTGCAATCCTGCAGTACGTTTTCCTGCACAAGTCTCTTTGAAATGAAGGAGGGCTGTAAGGAGGGCTGAACATTTTTATGGTTTCTCACCCAAAATTTGTTGTATCTTTCTCAAGTCCTCTGGCATATAGCATGAGATAAAACAACGACCAGAGTGCATGTTACAACTTGATGGCGATTCTTTCATTGTTTGCACTAAATAAATTGCACGCTATGAGTTCCCGAGCAAAACAGACTTGGGCACAACACATCCAACATCTCATGAAAATATGCAAGTTAAACATTCACAGAACCATGTGTGTTTAAGGTTTGCTGAAATCATGGGAATTCCCCCAATAAAACTTTTGAGACCAAACTAGGAGTGAATATATTCTCTGAGTGTGTGTTCTTATGGAGTAGAAATGGCACCATGAATGCCATTTCCAGCAGGCTTGGAAAAATCCAAAGGTTTGCAAAAGTGCAAAAAAACAAACAAACCACCACTAGGTTGTTTTTTTTAAAGGGCACCTCCCAATGCACACACAAATAGCCCATTGAGGACTGAGCATAATCACTGTGTGTGGAATGCTTAGTGTTTGCTGGAGGAGGTAGCATGAGAAAAAGGGGGACGGAATGGAGTAATGTAAAAAGGGCATATCTGACTGGCTGGCATCCTGAATAAGACCTCTATACTTGAGTTTGACCAAACTATGGGAGGCAGTGGAAGACAGGAGTGCCTGGCGTGCTCTGGTCCATGCGGTCACGAAGAGTCGGACACGACTAAATGGCTAAACAACAACTCTGTAAATATTTGTTACATATGACCCTTATTCACTTATAAAGTGTTTTCTTCCCCATAAGTACTCTAAGCAGCACACATAGGATTCACAGGCAATCAACCATTTTAGGACTGATTAAGTCCAAGTCCAGCTTGGCTGCAGCACTGCCTTAGGAACGCTTCTAAAATGTGCAGCCCTCCATGCTGTTGCTTCATTTTCTCATTGGCCTCCCATCTGGTAGTAGTAACAGAATGAGTAGTGCAGTATGAGAAAAGCTTTTTCTAAACAAGGGGAAATTCTATGACAGCAGTTCCAGAGGGACACTCAATTTCCTTCCCATAACCACAGAGGCCTTATCGATAACCACCGTATTGTATAGGTTGAAGGAACAACATTCCCCCCAGCGGCAGCTGCATATTCAGGAACAGACAGCATGGTGTGAAGTGGCAGAAATGAATCCCTGTGACTTTACTATCTCAAGAGCAAAGCGCAGAAGAATCCCTTCATGCAAACGAGTTGCCCATGGATGAGCTTCCTCATTTTGTGATGGTAAGCAAAACTGTGGAAAATAAGGGGAAACAGAAAAAGCCTGTATATAGAGACTATAAAGAGAGGGGATGGAACTGAAAGAGCAAAGGTTAATGGCTGGCCTACACGTGATGCAGAACGTGCAGACTGAGGTGGAATTACTCTGGATTGAATCAGCTGAAGTTGTAAGCGGAAGGATCATGGGCCTTGAGTGAGTAAGAAAATAAACAAACCTCTTTATGCAGAGTAAACTAGTATATCAGAGGGCAAAGAGAGAGACATCTTCCTTGGCATGCTAATTTACTACATGCAAGCAAGGAACACTGGGGGGGGGGGGGATATTTTGTATGTGCACTCCAGAACAATGTGATTCTACCCGGACAGAGAAAGCTTTGCCTCAGTTACCCGTGCTCTGGCAACATCCAGGTTAGACGAGAGTTCTTGAAGAACTGCCTGTTTCACATGTGAAAACATATGTGCTTTAAGATACTAAAGGGCCTTCTGCAGTTGCCTGTTGTCTGAGAGGGCCTTCTCAGTAGTGGCACCCCAATTATGGAATGCTCTCCCTGCTGCCTTCTTCTCCCTTTGGTGCCAGGAGAGCCCTTTCTAGCTTATCAGCCTCTTGCGCACGATTTCAGTCATTCTGGTTATTTTTACCTGTCTATTAAGACGTTGATGTCTCTTAGTTTAGTTTTGCACTATATATGCAAATCTAAACTAAAAGACATCAACGTCTTAATAAGGAAATCAGCCCTGAGTGCTCACTGGAAGGACAGATTGTGAAGCTGAGGCTCCAATACTTTGGCCACCTCATGAAAAGAGAAGACTCCCTGGAAAAGACCCTGATGCTGGGAAAGATGGAGGGCACAAGGAGAAGAGGACGACAGAGGACGAGATGGTTGGACAGTGTTCTCGAAGCTACTGCGGAAGGCAGTGGAAGACAGGAGTGCCTGGAGTGCTCTGGTCCAAGGGGTCACAAAGAGTCGGACACGACTAAACAACAACAACATGTCTTAATAGTTTTTCATCTACTTTGGAAATAAATAAAATACTAAATGTGTCACCAAACACAAAAAACATCCCATGCCCTTTTAAAATGTGTTGGAGGTGGTTATTCTGTTGTTGTTTTTATTTTATTATGTACCTTGTGGTTTTATATTCTGATTTTATCCTGTGAACCAACCTGAGACCTCCTGGTAAAGGTTGGTATATAAATTCAAGAATTAATAATAAGAATAATTCTGCATCTGTGCAGAACAGCTCTCAGGAGCAGGAATGCTGTGCAAATCAGCAAGAAAACTACATATTGGCAATAAGCAGCAACGACTGCAAGATAAATGTGAACTCATGAGATCAGCCAAGGCCTGCCACAATCTTGCTGCTCTTTCCCGTCCTCCCCCTTGAAATGTGACATACTCCTCAGTAACACTTGTGAATGGAAGACTTTAGAATCAGAGTGAGTCCCCTGCTCCTAGTCCTTTTCCCTAGGGCAGGTTGTGCTATATGTGAACAATATCTGGCAGAAATATTTTCCAACTTCCACTGAAAGTCTCTCAGAAAGAACATTCCACAACTTCTCAGGACACCTGCTTCCACAGGGGAGCGACTGTTGTTTATTGTTGTTTTCTAATGCTCAAAAGAAAGCTGCTTTCCTAGTGTTTAAGCTCCATTGTTCCTAGTCCTATCCTCAGTGAACTGCAAAAATGCCCCCCAACCCCCTTTCTGGTCTCCTTCAAAACTGCCATCAGCACATCTCACATTATTCCTTCCTTTCTAGGGTTCTGCACTGATTCCACTCCTTCTAAGCCAACTGCTGACCACTTCATTAGCTGACCACTTCAGTTCTGTCCCTGACTTCTTATTCTTATTCTTTTTGCTTATCTATGGACAGGAACTTGAATAAACCTTTTTCTCTGGCACTCTTAAAGATTAAAGGAATGTAACTCTGGGGGCCTTTACACACTAGCAGTTGTGTGTGTGATTGTTTAGTGTTTTGTACAGTAAATGCACATTTGATACTTGCAAATCACAGGGTACTCCCCAGTCCTGAAAACATTGCATTCTGGAGTGCTCAAAAGCACAGCATGTCTTCCTCAGATAGCACACCCATTGTTATTTTGATATCTACAAGTTGTTGGAGTATTTTGCTGAGAGGCTCCTGGAGTCTATGCCAACCAGAATAATATTCATTTTATCAGAACTCTACAGAGCCACAGAAACTGAGGCATTTTGGTTCTTTTTGCAACATGTTTATGTATCCTGCCCTACCCAGGAGTTACTGTGCCCAGTGACTCCCCCATACTTGTTCCATCTGGTCTTATGAATGATTGGCATTAGCTCAAGTGACTGGTTTATACTTTTCTTTCAGCAAGCTTGAAGCCATTCATAGCTCACAACAAACCCTGGGATTCGTAGATACCATTCTCTCAGTCTTGCTTCTGCTAAGATACCTTACCAATGGTCTTTTTCCTATTTCTCTATTATCACTAGCCCTCTCCCCACAAAACCCCCCATTATCCCCCTGCTGTTTCTGAGGCGCATGCAAATATGCCAAAGGCCTTCAAAGGGAAAGCATCTTCTATCTCCCATAGCAAACATTCTCTTCCACTTGCACAAGTGTCATACTAGACAGCTGTAGACTCTGCAAGTAGCCCTGCTTGGGCAGACACTCCAGCTCACCAGAATCTTTTGCTTAAAAATTGTTGATTTGGAAATCTGCAGAATAGAGGTCTGACTTTTTTTATACCTTCTGCTGAAAGGATAACGGATGAGCAGAACAGCTCCACGCTCACACTTTATACAGTGCCATTTGACCAAAGAGTAGTGAGTGGATGTAAGTCACGCCAAGCAAAACGGCAAACCATATTTCTGTTTCATTGTCATGCAATAGAAAACAAGTGTGTAGCGTACCTTAAGTTCTCTGAAGAAGATGCTACTCCTGGCCCACTCGACAATCGAGAAGAGGGTTTGGTCAGCCATTTTGCACATAAGCCCAAAGGTATTGAGCTTTTCGTGTTTGCTTCGGTTGGCTTGCTCCTGCTGCAAGTAGGCCATGATCTTAGCCTGGACCTGTGGCTCGTCTGGCTCACACTTCAAAAGTTCCAGTATCAGGTGAGGAATACTTGCTGGCGAGCTTGTCTGATGATAACCATCCATGTAAGAGTAGCCCATTATCGACTCAGGGGAGCTAGTGTAAGGATCGGGGTACTCAGACTTGATAGCACGGCTCGGAAAGTGACTGTAGGTCTGGTAGCCTTGCAGGCTGCCATGTGGCGGCATTGTCATGCTAATGGGAGAGGTTACGAAGGGGCTTCGGTCATAGTCTGTGGGAGGCAAGGCTGTATGGTTCAGAGGTAGGCCCTTGGAGGCAGAATGGATATTCTGGATCGCAGAGGATATTGTTAGGTCAGTGGGCATTGCTTGAATCACCTGAGTCATGGCTTCCAACTTGAGTCCATTTGCTCGGATGAGAGCTTTCTTCTGCTGCTTCAGTGCCCTGTCCCTCTTGTACATTGGTCCAAACTTGTTTCGACCCCCACGCATCCGGTCAGCTCTCACGGCTGTTGAAAGTGGAGGTGAAAAAATGACGGGCGTTAAATTATGGCTGTGAAGTAAATGACAGTATTCAAATTAACTTAGCAATATGGATCTTTTTAGACATGGGAGCAGAGGACCATCCTCTCAAAGGACCATCTTTGTCACTGGAAATGCAGGTGGTTCTGCTTGTCATGGAGCCTCTTCTACCAGCTTCTGCTGTATCACCAGCTGTGAACTTACCCAAACGGAAGTATCCAGGTCTCAATGATCCATGTAGCCTCCAGGTTAGACCACTGCAGTGCTTTGTACATGGGGTTCCTTTTGAAGGCAGTTCGGAAACTGCATTTAGTCCAAATTACAGTGGTGAAGCTGTTAACTCTGACCGGATGTTATGATCACATTAAACCTGTGATCCACCAACTACACTGGCTTTCAGATTGTTTGTGGGTTCAGTTCAAAAGTGCTGTGTTTGTTTGTTTTTTTACTTTCCAAGCCCTTCACAGCTTGGCTCTGACATCTAAAAAGCTGTTTGTCTCCACACACTAATATTTTCAACAGAGGCTCTTCTTCAGGTGTCTCTACCTATCTTGATAACATTTTTGGGTCACGTCGAAACCTTTTTGTTATCCAAAGCTTACTAATCCTCTGTACTTTAGTGTTGGGTTAATTTATTCTGCAGATTGCTTTAATGCTGCTGTTTTATTCTGTGGCGTTTTAATAATTCTAACTTTTGGTAAGCTGCCCTAGGAATCTGCAATTTTTAAAAAATCTCTGTCAGCCCATAGAGAGGATGCTATTTTGAGGCACTTAACTAAATTCTCAAAGCCTTTGGGTTTGATTCTGTTTGAAATGTTTGTGGGATGGGTGAGGGAATAACAGCCATAATACAGTTAACAGTATTTTGTTTGGGTTTAGCCATTCTAAGAACACTTTTGAGTCTCCCTGCACCCCTAGCTTCTTGAGATGCTTCTCCACATAGGCTATATATGTCCAAATAGTCAGGTGTCACCCACCCCAGAGATGAGCTGATCCAGCAATTGCTGAAGCCATTCAGCTTGTAACAGAATTTGGATAGGAAAGAAGTCAAGGAAACCCATTCCAACAGTTGCCTTGGGGAACATAGCGGTGGTCTCTGCCACAGCATATTTTGAAAGCAGCAGCGAGAGGGTCTCACCATCCCTGCCCTTCCCAATGGCAATTAGATAGCAAGAAAGGCCTCTGACAGCTTGGTGACATGCTGAGATGGCTGGAGGTTACGTTCCTAAGCTTTTATCTTAAGGATTAGTGGTCCATTAAAAATGTATTAGAAGTCCTAGGTACACAGAGGACTATACATTATCATAAAGGCGTTAACAATTAATGATTCCAGCCTAAACTGTAATTTATGAACTAGAATTTAAGTCCATGTATCACAATCAAGGAAACATGTATATAAATGTCACAGGCATTTACAATTATGAGGGCATGCATTTCTTCTTCCCGTTCTGCTGATAACAAAAGGGAAGTTGGATTATGATACAAGAGCAGAAGGATGGCAAGGTAGTTTTAATAATAATAATAATAATAATAATAATAATAATAATAATAATAATAATAATAGCATCAACTGTCTCTGACTGCAGGCAACTAAAACTGCATCCCTGATTTGGAAGGTTTATTAACTGGCTGCAATGGTGTGCCATTTTTATACAAATTATTCCAATGTACTGCGACATGCAACACCATTGGCCAGGTTCTGATTGCTGTACTTTTGTAAGATCAGAAGCACTGATCCTGCCCAGGAACAAGGCTCTCCCTGTGTATGCATGTGTGTGTTTTCAGGGGTACCACAGGTAAGCTGCACAGTGCCAACTGAACTATGTAGCAATATGATAGTCATATATGTAGAGGGAAGTTTTGATGGGGAGTTGACATCCAAGTCTATGCACAACATTTTGGGTGAGCGCAGGGAGTTCTCAGGCTTCCATCCCAGCTATGGCTTTTTGTGGCTCCTAAAAACAGTAATATTGAAGGTGGAGAGCCTCCCAAGAAACATTCAATAGAGAGGCTACAGCAAGAACAAAAAAATTGGATGTTTCTCCATATATACACAGAAATGCTTTGTGCACAGGCATAATAGAATTGCAGCCATTATTTTTAACACCATTCTAGTGGTGTCAAATAATTCCAAATGTCTGCTGATATTAAAACAGACAAATGATTACATTTTAAAAAAAATTCTAGCCAGTACTAAAAATATTATTATTTATTAATTTATAAACCACCTTTTTGCACTTGCATCAAAGCAATTTACATGCATGCCATAAAAGAGCCGAACATAGTTTTTTTCTAAAAAGGAAACACTCACAACACAATATAGGTTCACAAATGAAATGAACACCTATGGCAGAGACTTTTTCACCAAGCTGAAAAAAACTTGTTGAGACAATGTTTTCATTTATTTCTGGAAAATATGGACAGTGGGTGCCTGTTGTCTCTCAGGGGCATATGCTACGGTTACCAGATTTTTTTCAATGAATCCGGGGACACTTTTCAACTTCAATGAATTTTGTATGGGGACTGATTTGTAAATCCGGGGACTGTCCCTGGGAAACGGGGACATCTGGTAACTTTAGCATATGCAGCGAAACCCCACCAAGTAACCATAGTTGTTGTTTTGACATTATTCCCTCAGGAGGTATTCCCTCATAGTACTGTTATGGGAGGGGAATATTTTAGGAGAAAATTGGAAGTGTGGTGCTTCATCCTGTCCCTGACATCTGATTCTCCTTTGCAAATGGAGCTGAGAAACAGGATTCAAGTCTACCTGTGGGGGATAGCAAAGGAATATTTGATTGGGGATGGCTTGGGCATCCTTTATTCCTGTCCACCTATTGCTCCTCTGTTAATGTTATATCTTGCAAAATGCAGATTCTGAGCATGTATTTGGCAAGATTACTTCTATTACCTCTACCATGTTATATTCTGTGGACCATATTCTGCAGCCCCCTAGACTGCAACAAACATAGGCTTAACTGCCTGCTATGCAGAATTATTCTGGAACAAGTGGTTTGTGGACTACACTTTGTAAGCGGTACGTTGGGACATATTGGAAATCTGTGTGCACGAAAATATGGCTGTCTACTAATGGAAGGAAGTTTGCTTATTGTGTTTAAGTGAGTAACTGATGAATTGTTCCATCAATTATCTTTAAATCAAATACCATATTGTGAAAGCACCAAAAGTGCCTTTCTGTGGTATTAAAGGAAGTGTAGGATACCATCCTGTTTAGCACCCGTCAGTTTAAGCATGACAAATATTTCACATTCATGCTGGAACCAAAATAGCTTCAAAAATAAACAAGTCTGCCTCAACTGTCAGACCCACTGATTAAAATTAGTCACCGCAAATGTAATAAACTCTTAGGTTACTGATGCCACTTAAAGTTTAGAAGTATTAAAATGCAGTAATTATGCCTAGCCCATTTTTTAAATCTTGGCAAAATCATGTACACTAAAATCTCATGCAAGTCCCATTCTCCATGCTAACAGTGCAATCATGTACATGTCTACTCAGAAGTAAATTCCACTGAGTTTAATCGTGCTTTTCCCCAGGTAGGATTGCAGGCTAAGGATGTCCAGGATTTCACTGTTAAAAAGCTGTGAAATGGAACACTGAATACATTCTACATTCAGAATCAACCTTGAAATCAGTCGCAAATAAAATAAAATTCTAGCAATCATATATCTAAATTATAATACATAGGGCCAGAGTTTTCTGCCATTTTGAATCCCATTTTTTGATATTTGAAACACTGCAAACCAATAAAAATTTCATGTAGCATTTGCTTCAAATTAGCAATCGCTATGAGACATAACCAAGTAGATCATCATAAAATCATAATAAAATATGGCAAAAGTGTTAGCATCTCAATATCCATTGTTAAACTCATTACTGAATTCCTTTTTGGGGCCAAACTAGATACCTTATAAAGTGCTATCACAACTTTGAGACAGCAACATCCTTGGCCACTTAAAAAAAGAAGAACCCAAAATCTCAGTTTAAGCTAACATTTGGTTCTGAAGTAAAATGAATTTTCCAGACCTTTGAATGGTAATTTGCTATGAGTAAAAGAATGCAGCATGATGCAATTCTTATCTTGCATTTGTGACTTGTTAAAATAGATATGAACTCAAACTTACTAGTAATTTAGAAAGGGGAAGAGACAGCTGTCTTTCCTAATGTTGAATCCTATCATTTCAGTGAACTATTAAAATACACTATAGTTGTATAGCATACAACTATACTAGGAAAATCCAATCCAAAATATTTTATACTTCCTCACATTTATTGACTTCTATTGCAAAGCAAAGTAAAACAAAAGTAGGGTCCCTTTCTATTGAATGCTAGTCATACTTTCAATGATTATTTAGTTAATGATTCGCTCAGTTGCACAACCTGTCCATGCAAGGAATTCCATTGATAACTAAGAATGACCAATTGTGCAGGAGAAAAATGCCCAGTATACGAGACCTCTAATGATGTGTTTTTAAAACTCCCCGATATGGCTAGAGATCTTGCTGTGAGAACTGTTTACAAACTCCCCCTAAATAATTTATGATATCTACTCTCATTTAATTCTGTTTGCTTAAACGAATGAATGTTATTTGTTCTTGTATTTACTGTTAGCTTGAATACTCAAACATTCTTATGGTCTGCTGTAACTGTAAAGTTGTATGTACTTACGAGTTGCCATTTCTAATGCATACGTTTAAACCACCTTCCCAGCACAATAGCTACTGTACATATGTTATAGGGGAGTCCTTAAAAACAAAAGTTGTGTGCAGGGCCACGAGCATCAGTAGTTTTGATCAGCCATAAAGACATGAATCTTGGAATAGTCCAGAATGACAGAAATGCAGCAACTGTGAATATGCTGCAGAGCAGTTACATATTATATGTTTTACAAATATGCAGGAACAACTCTTGGCCTTACCTTCCAACTTCATCCCGACACTTAGACATTTTTGAAACCGACAGTAAGGGCAGCGCTTCCTTTGAGTTTTGTCAATCTGGCAGCTTTGATTTTCTATGCATGTGTACCTTTTATTGTTCTGGACTGTTCGTTTAAAGAACCCCTGTAAAACAGATACAAAATGTTCACCTGTTTTGCATGGACAGGTGGGGTGCTGGGGTTTATGTCATATTCCGAAAACCTTCAGCAAACTCGCTTCTCTATCGTCATTATGCCAATTGAGCACTTAGGAAGCAGCAGGCTTGATTCCATATTTCTTCATGTCGTCTCTTCGAGGAAACTCACTTAGGCCACAGACAGAAGTTTTCTGGGGCTAGTCTGCATTAGTATTGATTTATAACAGACTTCAGTGAGCCTTCCTTACTGCATCCCTAGCAATCCTCTATGGTTTGCCGAAAAAGTCTTTTAATTTTATGGTATGAATTAAAATTATGTTTGAATTGGTATTTTTGAGTGATTTGATGCAGAATTTTAAAAAGCCTGTTCACTCAGTACAAGAGAGATGTGTTGTCTGCACCCATCTCTTCCACAAAGCTTTGGGCTTAACCCCTCATTTCTCAGCTTCCACTGAGGCAAAGCCTAACTACAGTACTTGCAAAATACATTTTCTCCATTCTGTTACCTTCACTGATGCCTTCCTTGTCTCCCCTGGTTTATTATTCTTGCCCTTACTGCCCACTTCTCCCTCTGTTTTCCAGCTGTATAAATTTAGAGTGTAAGCTCACTGGGGCAGAGACCTTCCGTTGGGACTATATAAACTACAACAGCTACTAATGAGGGGGGAAAGGCATGTGCTATACTATAATTAGGTAGTCTAATAATTAGGATCATTTACAGTAATATAAAAAAATACATATTGGGCATTTAAGCTGCAACCCTATGCACACTTTCTTGAGGAGTGTGGTTGTAATCTGTGGGATTTCCTTCTCAGCAGACATGCATAGGACTGTACCGTTAATCCCTGAAGTTAGTGGGACTTATCTTCATGTTATAGTCCCAAAATTACATGTGTCTATCAGCCAGCAAAATTACTGTAAGCTATATTGCTTTGTACAGGGATACAGGGAACTAAACAGTCTTAAATTCCATATTACTAGAACATTTCCTTCTCAAAATATTATTCTTTTACCACCGCCTTTTACAGCTGTCCAGTTATTTATTTCAGATCAAATTATGTGGTTGACTTTAATAGCTGGCTTCATGGGATCAGCCTATAATTCTGAACCCTATGCACATATTGTGTATTAAAATGAAATACACATGCAAAAATATTCATCGTGATATATGAGGTTTTCAAAAAACAACAACCATTTAATTGATTTCCACTTGATCACCCTCCAAATGAATACTGACATAAAATATTGTTTGTGTGTGTAAGCATAAAAAGTATGACAACAGAAATTTACATTTTCATCCTGAAAGATGAAAAACTTGAAACTATTGCCTTCAATACTGCAGCCCTGAAATTTATCAAGAACAAGATACAGGAACAATAATACTCAATGTATATAAATCAACTAAAATCAATATTGAGGACAGCTGGGAACGAAAGCTCCTCTACAACTACATCACTTCACGACAACCAAATATTTAAAGGCAGTAAATATAGCCACACTGTATACAGAACACCCTATTGAGTTCTTCTTACTGTTGACTAAAAAAGGGAAATATTTCCTGCTCTTCACAAAACTTCTTCCAAAAAGAAACTTTACTTATATTCACAATATTCTGCCGTCCCCATCAAAAGAAACAGAAATAGCAATTACCAAGCCTTTTCTCGATAAAGTTATCAATCCCCTTCCCTTCCCATAAAAAAGAAGGAAAAAAATGTACGAAACCTTGCAGCTTTCACAGGTAAGGAGTCCATAGTGATACCCAGAGACTTTATCTCCACACACTGGACACAGTTCTTCAAGATCTTCATCATACGAGTAATTCACCATTTTAAATTGAGACACTGGAAAATAAATAAAGAGAATAACACCCCATGAGAATGTATGCAAATCTGACCATCACCTCAATTTACATCCATTATTACTTTTGAGACTGGGAAACAATTCCTGGACATTCATCCTATTTAAACAGCCAAAGTCATAAAGTTGTTTTTTTTTAAATCAATCAATAAATAATCAACAGCAACACCAAACATTTTAATTAGTGACCAGTAACTTTTCTTCCCATATTTCATTTAGGAGAATTAAGTCTGTCAAGCCACCCACAGCCAGCATTCTTTGCTCAGTTTACCTTCCCCAGTCCAACAACCTCATCCCCAAAATCATTTGACTTCAAGCTGGATCCTAGGCATGTTTACTTGCAAGTAAGTCCCATTAAGCCCAAAGCAGCTCACTTCCTGGGCAGTAGCCTTAGGCTTTCTTCAACTTACTATTAGCAGATCCCCTGCCCCCACCCTAAATAAAAATTTTAAAATTTTAAAATGTGCATTTCATCTGAAAAACGTAAAAAAGCAAAAGTCCCCATATTTTTAATGAGAGAGAAGCTTTTGTTGCATTCCCCGAAGTTCTGTGTTGCAGCAGCCAACTTTTTCATATTTACCTAACCTCCAATTCAGCTGTATAAAGCCAATTGCTCCGAGTTGAAAATCAATTTCTTAAACAGTACCAAAAATGAAAAATGGGAGCTATAAATTCTTATTCCGCTAAAACTTGTCTAAATCCGTTCCTCGGACCAGAAGTTCTTCTTTTCTGCCTAATTCGACCTGAGCAAGGCAAACTCCTCCAGCTTTTGAAAGGGTCCGATCCCGCTGCGCGCCGAGTTGTTAGCTTCCAAACTCTTGCAAAGGCTGGCAACTAAAATAAGGAATAAAGTTCTTCAACAGGCAGGCCCGCCCCCCTTCTTCGGATCTTCTTGCTCGGTGGCCAAGAGAAAGACTTTCAAGGAACTGCTGCGATCCTCAGAGTTAGCCCAAAGAGGAAAGCCCAGCGCGTTGGGGCGAGAGGCTCACCAAGTGAGCCAAATTCCTGCAAAGGGTTGGAGAGAAAGGGCGAGCGTCCCACCGGCTCAGGGGGAAAAGAAAGATGCCTGCAACACGAACAGGAAGATCTGCCGGTCTCCTGAGTCTTTATCCCTCGCCCCCCACAAAGCACTCCCTGGGTGTCTCTTTGCCTGTAGGAGCAGAAACCCCAAAGAAAAAGCTGGAGCGGGGTGATGCTGCGGGTGGGAGGCTACAGGGGCTGGGACATCGCGAAGGTGGGTGGGGTGGTGGGAAAGCGATGCATCTACCCCACCCCACCCCCCAAAAAGAGCCCAGTCAGCAGATCGACTCTAAACAGAACCCCCGATCCCCTCTGTTGACGCCGCTGTGAACGCCTTGCGCCTCTGCTCGCTGCGGTCTCTTTGGCGCAGCAGCTGGAGGCGGATCAGAGTCCCAGGAAGGTGTTCGAATAAATGATAGATGCACGGACGGAAGACAGAAGCAGGGTTGAATGGAAGGAAGATTCAAAGAGGGTTGATTTTGTTTATTATTATTAGATGATCGAGTCAAGCCGAGCGATTCAAGGCGTTCCTTACAACTTTCCGCAATGTACACTGGCATGAACTGGGTCTGGCAACGGAGTGGCGAGCGTGGCGCACGGGAAAGCGCAGGGCCTTTGGAGAAGGAGACTTCTCCAGCAGGGGAAACCTTGGTCAGAGAAGAAGCGAAACAAGCCCCGGTTCCCTCTCCACCGCTCCGCCAGCCTCTTCGGGGATCAGAAGGTGGGAAGTGAAATTAACAAGGCGAGGAGAGAGGGAACCAGGGAGGAGGCGGAGAGAGAGCTCAGGAGCTCCCCGGGCGACTTCAGGGCCTGCGGCCTGAGGGAAAGCGGGGCCGCCGGCTGCCTTTTTCGGGAAGAAAAGGGGCACGCGCACAAACCTGGAAGCGCCACACTGCTCCGCATTCAAACGCATTCCGCATTACCGGGAAGGTGCAAAAGGGAGAGTCCTTAAAATAAATGACAGCCTTGTTTTGCTTTGTTGGTTTTTGTTTTACTGAATTCTGGGACTGGATTGGGGTCTTTCTAACGAGGTGACAGCCCCTCCTTTACACACGCACACCTCTCCTAGCCCCACACCTTTGCAGTTGAGTTTCTGCGTGTTTTAAAAGCACTTAGAAAGTCTTGTGCGGCTCCAATATTGTGCATTCACTGAGAAGAGGGGAAAAATAACTTAATAAAGCAGTTTTCTAACTTCTGCACTTTCGGCATCTCTTTGCTGTGCTCTGCACACACGCATACAACCCCCCGTTCACATAATGCTACAGCTACATCGCTTTGGTGGTGAAATGGGATGGAGGGATGCGGGCCTTAGTCTGCTGTAAGTGGAGAAGGACCTACTTGGAAATGAAAAACAAACAAGGCCACGAGGGGGTTGCTTCCTTGACCTGTCCTACGTGGCAGCTCCGGAGGGAGGGACAGTCATGTCTGGCAACTTCCTAGTTCAGAAGCAAGTCCCACTGTATAAGTGGGGGTAAACAGGCAGAGAGTTTCAGGGTTCATTTCCCATCCTACCCCAAGTTTGCGCCTTTTCACATCTCTAGGACTCTCTGCGCTTCCTGCCTCCTGCCAGCGTCAACTCTTGGAACCCAGGTCCCATTTAAGCCGAAATAAATTGACCCCCCCCCCCGAAATCTCCGGGAATCGAGTTTGCAGAGGCGAATGAGATCCCCGCTGGCATCACCTAGAGTTTCGCCGACTGCCAGGCGCGTGAACAGGCTTTCCCAACTAATGCAATTGCAGTACTTGGTAAAGTAATTCCAGATAACACGATGTGCTTAGGAGCCGCAAGCCTGTGTCTGTGGGGTTTGAGAACCGCCAGCTTTGAACAACGTTATCTTGGAGGAGCTGGTTTTGAAAGAACCCAACTCCCTGTAAGTTAAAGCAGCGCCCTTAAGATCGCAGCCCGGCGCTTCCCGTCCTCAAGCGTGTTCAGCTGGAAGGAAATTCCATGGAAAACAATTGACTGGTCAGTCTGCAATCCTAGATACCTAGGAAGAAGCCCCCCACCAATGGGACTAATTTCTGACTAGGCATGGAGAGGGCTGCGGTGTCAACAGTGCAATCCTGACCATGTTTACTCGGAAGCAGCTGCTCCTATGGAGTTCAATGCCCCCCTAGTGCTTAGGATTGCAGCCTTCTCAACCCCTAAAATATCACTCTCCTCCTAGACATCCTCTGGGAGGCTTGTTCAAGTGGTTCTCAAAACCGATCTGTGAAGTCACTAAGATGTATTTGTGGCAGTAATTTTTATTCCGTTTGTGTAACCAGTGCACCCACCCACCAATGAGCCCCCCAGGCGCATGGAGAACAGGCATCTGCACTGGGACAAGCCTGTACTAGTTCCCCAGAGGACCCCCCCATCCTCACTCCACTTTCCCCTCCCCCACTTGACTGAAGAGGATGCTAGATATAGAGCAGCTGTTAAGTCTTATTGGGAAAGCCTAGGAGACCTCTTCACCCAACTATCTCCCCCCCCCCCAAAAAAACCCCAACCTCTCTGCCTCCCTGATCCCTCTTTTATCTCCCCAACTCTGAAGACACCCACACTGGCAACTCTATTCGCAAAGCCCCCCCCCCCTTCCAGAACCAGCCGACCCTTTCAGAAACTTGAAGCCCTCTTGCCTTCCGAGAAGCGCCAAGCGCTCCCAAACTCTGTTGAGTCTCAGTCGCTGAATTGCAGCCGGGCAGGACGCTGAACCAAACGGTTCCCGCGCGCTCCTCCTCGGTGGGTCCGTGCTTCCAATCTGGCACCACTAGGCGCCAACGACGTGGAAAGAAAACCTCGTTTTTAGCCCGGCAGCAGGCAAGGTCCGAAGTCACCGGGGACGGACGGGTCGTGGGGGAAAAGAGACCCTCGGATCGGTCTCCCCATTGCAGAAGGGCACTCCGGTTCCTGCTGCTGGGAGTTTGCTAGAGAGGAAAGCCCCTCAGGAAACAAGGCTCTAGAGATAGGAAACAGCTCTCCGCTGCAATCCTGCCCCGCTCTCTCCGGGAATCGCAGCCCACTGGGATCTATAGGAGCTGGAATGAGATGAGCAGGCTAGAATAAATGAGCTCCCTTCTGACCACCAGGCTGACCTTGTCAGTTTCAAGTTCAGCCAGAGACTAAAGCAGCAAAAAGAAGAATCCGCAGGTCCCCTTGTCCCTGCACACGTCTCCTCTGATCCTGGGCAGGGGCGGGCGGGCGGGCGGGGGGTCTCTACCACCTTGGTTCCCCATTGAAAGGTCTCCCAGCCCTCTTAACTGGCTGCCTCACTGAAAGGCTGTATGTACGATGCCGCCTCCTCCTGATTCTGTCATTAGCGCGGCTCACCCTCTGCTACGGAAAAGTGTATGTGTGTACTCGTGTTTTAAAAAACTTCCCATCGTCGTCCCCAAAACCTGTCCACATACTCTCCCTAAGCTGAAGAACCAACCGCACACGTGTTTCACTTTTTTACTTGCAAAGCAAAAAGACTTATTCCCAAGTTTAAGGTGTCCAAGAAAGGCACAAGCGTCCCGTGATTTCCGGGTAGAAGTTTACAAATTCCCGCCTGCCTTCCAGTCTCTCTCTTCTCCCCCCCCCCCGCCCCAGGGCAACACCGTAAACCATACCAAAACCGGCCGTTCCTTTTAATGGGTCAACTTCTGCGTTTGGCGAAAACAAGCTTTTGGACCCAAAACTATGCTGGGGGGTGGGGGGGAGGAAGTCGGAGAAAGAAATAAAGTTTCCGCGCGGATTGTGCCTGAGGATGATTCCCGTGTTACTTGAAAGCTAGCATCCCAACAAAAGTTGATCCCGTTCTTTTCCATCAGAAACTCTTAAAACGCCCTCCGCTTTAAATGTCCCACCTCTTACTCTGCAACTTTCAAATTCGCTGCGGGACCCTCGCTGGCCACCGGTGCGGTGCTCGCTGACTGGGGAGCAGGGGCCTGCAAGTGAGCGAGACAAGACTTGCTTCCGAGTAAAAGGCGCGTGCGCTCGGGCAACCCGCTGGCCACCAGCTGCCCTACCAATTCTCACTGGGGCCTTCCCGGTGCCCTCTTGCTCCATCCAAAGAGGGTATGCGTGTCCCTGCCAGCCAGCCAGCCAGCCAGCCGGGCAGCGTTTACTTGGGAGTAAGTGTCCAGCTTCCCAGGTCCGACCCGACTCTCCGAACGGTTTCCACCCGAGAAAAAAAGTGCGCTCACCCTCGCCGGCGAAGCGCGCGCGGGAGCAGCACTACTCGGCCGCGCGTGGACTTCGGAGTCCACCCCGCTTGGGAACCAACGCGCTCCCAAACCCGCCAAGCCTTGAAGTTACCGGAGGGGAGGAGACTGCAGGGAGCCCTCCCGGCGCGGAGGGGGAGAGGAGGCGCTGGGTTCGGTTTCCGAGCGCCGGCTTCTTTGCTCGCCCGCTTTCCTGCCCGGGCAGCGCACCCAGCCACCCGCTCGCCCGCCTCTCGGCGCGCCCGGCGCTTACCTTGCATGTTTTCCGGCATCTGCCCACGCTCCCCATTCGCCCGGGCGAGTCCCAGGGCTTCCGTCTCCACTTTGGGCAGCATGACAAAGCGGCAGCCGCGGGCCGGTCGGGGCGGCGCTGCCTGCGCGTCCGTGGCACGGCGGCACTGGGACGCGGCGGCAGCACCGGAGCGCGGAGAGGCGGAGGCGGCGGCGGCGGCTGCTGCTCTCGGCTGCGCTCCTCTCCTCCTGCTCGCTGCCGGACGCCGAGCCGGGTGGGCTGGAGCCTGCCTGCGCGCACTGCGAGCGCCCCGATCCCCCGCTCGGGAATGAGGCGCCCGCGCTGCCTCGCTCGGGGTCGGGCTTGGGACGGGGGGGGGGAGGGAGGGAAGGCGAGGGGGCGGGAAGGTCAACCTGCTCAGCGGAGTCCCGTCCCCCCCCCCCCACGCTCGCACGGTCCACCTCTCCCCCCCAAAAAACCCAAACACCTCCTCTCCGCGCGCTGGGGGAGAGTCGCCAACTTCCAAGTCTCCCTACTCCGGAGTCACTTAGATTCCGAGGAGCCGCCCAACTCCACTTTGTACCGAGGAAAGAGGCTCTTCCCAGCGGAGGAAAGGGAAGGAGGGGGGAGAGCGGGCGTGTGAATGTGAGCGTTTGGGTGTAACGGGGTGGGGGGTGGGGAGGAAACGGGGGCAGACGCTGCCGGTTCAGCCAATGAGGAAGAAGCCCAGACAGTTCTTCCGACCCCCTCGCCCACTCCTCTTTTGCATCCTCCTCCTCCTCCTATTCCACCCCGGTAAGGTTGACATTCATGCTCCTTCCTGCGGTGGGGGCTGGGGGGAAGGGATTAGGGCCTGACACATTTGATCACAGTGATTCCGAGTTGCTCTTTTCCATTGTAAAGAAAGAAATGTCCCGGAGGCTGCAATTCCGCTTCCCCGGTGCTTCCCCGGGGCTGTCAGAGGTGGTGCAGATAACTAATCTGTTTGGCTAATGTTCTTGCTCCGGGCTTTGCGATCTCCAGAGGCAGCTATGGTGGCGCTCACTTCGTCCAGCGCAGCGGGACTGACTTCCGAGTAAACAGGCACAGGCGGCCGTGCGCCAGGCACTTCTGGGGAAGGCGATGCCCTGGTGCCAGGGCCAGAGGAGACCTTGGCCCGGCTGGGGCGCGCGGGGGATCAGGATGCGATCCTCCTTGCTGTGTAACCCTACAGGGGGCTGGGTGGGAAAGGGGAAGCAAGAGGAGGCGCTTAGGACAGAAACGGACTGTGCCGTGATTGAAAGGCTTTTACCCCGGGGTAAATGCCACGAGATACAGGCGCTTGTGGCAGCGTGTTTGTAGTTGATCTTGATCTTGCCTGCTTCCTTCTGTATGAAACCCCAAGACTTTGCGCTCTCGCTCTCCCTCCGCGCGCCCCGCTTACAAGTTGCAACTCTTGATGCGCGTGGCAGCTCGAGATCCCAAAGGGCGCCGTCACCGTTATGTCCCCTGAGATGCTGCGAAGTAATCTTAAAGGTTTTGCAAATAGAAAAACCTTCCCCCCATCCTTCCCCCACTGCTTACGTTTCCCTGAATGGGTCCTTGCCCTTCCCACTACTGCCGCCCTGTCACAAACATTAATACGAACGTTGAAGAAAACAATAAACGAATAGGGCACGATCCGGCCAAAATGAAGCACGTTTACTTCCCGCGAAAGAGATCTTAAGCACGTGCTTATTAAGGCTTCCATCCGCGGGAGTTAAGCGGGCTGGTGGATCCGGCGCGCGCCTCACGCCTTCATAAAACAACAACAACCACCCCAAGGCGAACTCGGAACTGAGCCGCGCCGAGGCGCGATATTCGCATCTCTTCGAATCCTCCAAGTCACCAGCGAACACGGTGCGCCTGTTGTTTTAAGTGACACGTTTCCCAGCCGGGTTGGTGAGCGCGTTAACTGCGTTTTCATTTTGGTGAGCAGAGTCCTCCACTCTCTCAGCCCGTTTAGGGGGGATGTTGCGCCCCGATCCGCATCTGTTAGGACTGGCAATGGCTATTGTTTTTTAAACTGTATTAATCAAGATTTCACCTGCTGTTTCCTGCTCGGTGACAAGCTGGAGAAACAACAGCTCAGAACTAACATACTGGGAAACGGGCAGGAAGACCTCGTGGCACCTCAGTTAGAAACGCAAACCCATTTCCAGGGCTGTAAAAATGAATGTTTTCTGTCCTTCTCTTAATAACAACCGCAACCACAACAAAAGTCATCGGTTCTAGCGTTTAGGTTTAATTAAAAGTTCTACGGATTTTAGGAAACGCATTAAAAATTCCGCTGATTTTGGGGGACGCTTAATCAGGTGGTGGTGAAGGAGCGTCCTGAAGAAACAGGACCGCACTCTTTATTTGGGTGCTATTGGTTCTCCAGTTTTCTTACACCACCGCCAAATTAAAACCTCGAAATCCCGATCCTCAGTTTTATCTAAGCGGCATTAAGACCTTTTGCTTTTAATGGCATGGACTTCATTTCTCTCTCTGCCGGCCCGCAAGCTAGGCCAGATCACCCAGGCGCTCCGACCTGCCTGTGGCTCCACGCAGCGAATTAAAAGAGCCAATTAGTGAAAGCCCCGATCAGCGTTTCCTGCAAAGATTTTCCTCTGCTCTCCCCACCCCCATCTCTGCTTTCAGCAAGCCCCCTCTCAGCTGCACAGAGATGCCCCCAAAGGAACGGCGCATCATCTTCCTAGACTCCAGGACCCAAGAGGGTCTCTTGCTTAGGCTTCCTCGCTCTTAACTGTTTAGGCTTGGAAATATCTTACGACATCAATAACTTCATACTCTATATGTGACACAGGCAGCGATGCTGTTCACTGTTTGGAAATCTGGCTATTTCTTTAAAAGGTTTTCTTGTCCTTCGGTCACTTCAGCGTGGATAAGCATTGGGCCACTTTTTAACTGGGTCTTTCTTCCTTTGACCTAGCTTTGCTTTGGGCTTTTCCCGAACATTAAATATCTGGGTGCAAAAAAAAAACAACTGTTCGCTGCTTCGTTCTGAGGCTGCCGATTCACCAACCAACCAAGAGTTTTGCCTTGTTCTCGTTGATCCCACCAAAATGACTGACAATGGTTTGTTGGTTTTGCATTTCCCTGGGACTCAAAGTGGTGTTGTTGTTTAATCCGTGCGCTTTGTGTTGAGGATCGGTTCATCTTCCAATGCCATTGGTCACTAGGAAAAAAACAAAACAGAAGGGGGGAGAAAAAGGCGGGCAGGCCTGAACGATGGTGGTCTCTCCAGAAGACCCTTTTAGACATTAGATTCATTTGATTGTGGAGCTTCACCAGGAAGTCAGCTCTAAATCTGCTCGAGGGTGGAGAATGTATGGGGCCTCTAGTTCGCTCCGTGAAAGTGCCTTGATGTTAAGTCTGTTGGCTAGTCAATTGCACAAGAGTAAAGAGCACGACATCAGATTTCCAGGAGGTAGTCCAAGCGACTGGAGGCATTGTTTTGGTCCTAAAGGCAGGACCGTCAGCTGAAGTCGGGGAGAAGTTTAGAGCATCACCAGCCAGACTTGAAGAAGCCGTGCCTGACCAATCAGAACACTTCTCAGCATCTTTATCCTCATCCTTCTGGGCGTGGCATGTTTCTGCAGCTATCTCTCTGCAAACTACAGAGATATTAAGCGATGGGAAATAGTGAAAGAAAGTAGTAAGGTCAAGTCTATGATACGTGAGTTATTTTGCACCTATAACCCACGCCGAACCGCTAAGGCCTGAGAGGGCGAAGTTTATTTGTCCAAATGTCCAGACTCTTTGCGCTTGTTTTTTAGATAGTTTCAAACCTTCCTCCCAGGAGGAGGAGGAACAGTTTGCTACTAAAGGCATGCCAAGGTTCCAACAGAGGTCAGCGGTCCAGGACTTGACCCGTCCATAACTTGGGAATAAGCCACATCAAACATAATGCATAACCTGCATAACAAGAACGGATTGCAGGACTGAGACCCTCAACCTACTTTCTTGGAAGGCAGCGAATGGGGGGCATTTCCGAGTATAGGGGGTTGGGAGCGGGGCTGAAATGCCTTGGTCATATTTGGTATAGATGCTATTGCATTAGGACCCAAAAACTAGAGGGCCCGCGGAATAAAATGGCTCAGGGGCCGTGTTCACACGTGCAAGGCACCACTCGCTTTCCGTGGGACAGTGTTAGGAAAAATATCTCTGCGATGTTATATCTGAGATTGCCCAGGGGGCAAACACAAGAGAAGGGCCCCGTTATCACCAATCCGAAAATCCTCTAGGAACCAGGGAGGCGGGGGAGATAGGGACTTTCGTCCCTTACCTCTGGAGTCCGCGCTGGTCCGAGTCAGAACTACACGACTAGAGGGACACCCGACTGTCCCGTGTAAACCTACCGGAGGGCTGCGCCGGTTTGCCCAAGTCGGTTACTCCAAAGCGACAATTTCAAGGCAAAGTCATCCTTCTCTCCCGGCTCTGCCTTTAATTTAACCGAGAGCTTTAGCCTTTCCCTTCGCCTTGAGCGAGGGCCCTTGGCGTCCTTTCCTTCAAGCCCAGTTTCCCATCCCTTTCACCACCACCTTCTCCTAACTTCTCTCGGCGCTACGCGCCTCTCCCGAGTTTGCGGAGCTCGCCCGGACTTTTGGCGGAAGCTTTTGACTGACGCTTACAATTATCCAAGATGATGGCTCAGGGAGGCTTCAGAAGCCTTCGCTAGGAGGGGAAAGCATAAACCCGCCCTCCTTCCACTCAAGATAGAAGCCCACTTTAGGGGGAAAGAAAAAGAAAGAAACCGCGGAGCAAGTAAAATAACAAATACAGTCTGTAGCATTTCAAAGTCTTGCAATCCCGAGCCTGGAAACTTGAGTTGGCCAGTGTGTTAGAGCGCTAAGATGTCCGGCTGGGATTGGGAGAGGGCCAGGTTCGAATCCTACCTCCGGCACACGAAGTTCTTCGGCCGAGCTTGGGTCAATCGTAGGGTTGTTGTGAAGAAACAGAGGAGAGGAAATGCGCTGATGGTTCCAAATTGCTCAGGCTCGTAAGCACAAGAAGGGATTGTGGAGAACTCCCAAGGGATCTCTTCAAGTTGGGTGAATGAATGGGCCTGAAGATAGCAAATGCGAGTCGATGGAAGAAAGTGGGAAGCGAGGTGCGCTAGTGGAACCCCCCTAACTTCAGGAGCTCTAAACTCGGGTTACAGACACTTCAGGTTACATACGCTTCAGGCTCCGCTAACCCAGAAATAGTGCTTCAGGTTAAGAACTTTGCTTCAGGGTGAGAACAGAAATTGTGCTCCGGTGGGGCAGCAGCAGCGGGAGGCTCCATTAGCTAAAGTGGTGCTTCAGGTTAAGAACAGTTTCAGGTTAAGAACGGACCTCTGGAACGAATTAAGTACTTAACCCGAGGTACCACTGTATCCTCTGGAACGAATTAAGTACTTAACCCGAGGTACCACTGTATTGGTGTCCATGAAAACGGCGGTCCACGTGTGTGGCAGCTGTGACTAAGGCGGAGTCCGTGCTCCGGATCATTTGGAGAGGGCTTCAGAGTAAAACTGCCGGTGCCACGGTGTCCTTGGACAAATCTATATGGCGCTGGAACGCTGCGTTGACTTCAGGTTGATGGCTGTCCAAAAATGGTGCCGCAGAGTTGGCAAAAAGGGCAACCCAAATGGTCCAGGGGCCTGAATAACCCCCCTAGGAGGAAAGGTGACAACATCTGTGGCTTTTTAGTTTAGGGAGGGGGTGGAAATGATGAGGGGGGGCGCATGAAAGAGAAATACAAGATCATGAGTGGTGTGTCGAGAGGGGGGGGGGGAGAGACGCAACCATTCAGAGCCAGGGCGGGCAAAAGGAGGTTCTGTTTTTACCCATAGCGCACTTAAAACCATATGATTCGCTTTCACAAGAGGCAGCGACGTCCACAAAACTGCCTGGCTTTGAAAGAGGGACTGGGCAATTGCACAATAAGGCAATCAAGGCTACTAGCCATGGTTGGAGGCAGGATACCTCGGCACCCAAGCGGGGAGAGTACGGTGGAGTTCAGGTCCTGCAGCTAGTCGGTTACTGGAGGATGCGATGCTGGAAGAGAAAGGCCCTTGGTGTGATCCAGTAGAGAGCTCTTATGTTCTCTGTACGTTGCCACGAGCTTCTTGGAAGTGAAGCAGGACAGTAGCTCATTCTCTATCAGCGGGAATTCACCCAGAGCAAACCTTTCCCGAGTCACCGGGCCTCTTGCCACTTCTCACCCCGCTAGGACGTTTCGTTGCGCCTCTTTGGCCCTCCCGCTTCCTTTCGAAATACAGGGCACAATCCTGCCAAGGGGAAGAAAGTGATCGCAACGTCGTCCTACCTAAACCTATTTAATCAGCGCCACTCTGTAAAACAGGACGCCCCAGGATCCTGATTTTAAGCACGCGCTGCTTCCATCTTTCTCACTCTGGTGTTCCACTTCGGCCGGATAGCGCCCAACTAAGGCGCTAGACCTGTGCACACTTACCAGGGAGTAAGACACATAATAGGAGCTACTTCTGAGTAAACAAGCAGAGGTGTGCAGGATTGTGCTGCCCTATCATATAAGCTCGTCTTTGCTTACGTTCGTCTCCTAAAGAATTTGCTGGGATTTCAGGTGATCAGATCAGACAGGCTTCCTCTTCATTTTTTTCATCCCGCAAAACGCTGCGTGTATTCGCGCGCTTCACCCATAAACGACTTGGTGCCACTCTTTCTTAGTAGTAGCAGAGTACATGCTCAAATAATGTACACATGGGGGGAGGAATAGGTATCTTAAATATGTTTTCTTGGGAGGATGTGTCACATTGATCTCACTTCAACCTTTCTCCAAATAATATTGCTTAGAATGGTAGCGCGCCTATGCATTCCAGGGAGCAGCGAGTGACTTAGCCCAGTTGCGGTTTTTTAAAGTCCTTCCTCTGCCACAGACTCAATAGCTGGCCTTGGGCATGTCACCTATGGTTTAGCCTCAATTGCCAGCGTCAGTATTAAAAGCACACAAAACCAATGTGCCGATTAGAAATCTCTTCCTCTCTCCCTCTCTCCCTCCCAGTGGCGTATCGTGGGGGGTGCGGGGGGGGGGCCCGGCCGCACCGGGCGCAACATCTGGGGGTTAGGGTTAGGGGGCGCAAATCCATGGGTTAGGGGGCGCAAATTACTTGCCTTGCCCGCCCTCCCTCCCTCCCTCCCTCCCCCCCCTCTCTCTCTCTCTCACACACACAACACAGAGGTGCGATCTTAACCAACCACTTATGCTTACTCTGAAATTACTCTCTCGTGAATTCTCAATGAGAGTCCCATTCAGGTAAGTGGAAGACTGTAGTTTTAACAAAAAAAACTCATCCCCTGAAAGGGGGGGAAGGGGGCATATTACACCCTGACTTTTCCTGTCTGCTTACTGTACTTGGAAACCAAGTTTGGAAGCAGTCGGGATTTCTTTCCAAAGCAGTGTGCTTTTGGGTTCTGCATTTAAAATCTTTTTTTATATTAAGCGACAATCTTTTTATTAAGTCAAGGCGACTTTCACGAAACCGAAGAGGAAGACTGTAGCGTCGAGATCCACTCGCAGGCAATGTTTGTCTCTGCTGAACCTCCACAAAGATGCAAAGATCACATTGGCACACAATGGAAAAATGTGCCTTTCGTCGGGGCGGGGGCGGGGCCGCGGGGGAAAGAGCCGATCTTAACTGCCTGGTCCAGAGTCCACCAAGGGCTCTTTTTATAAACCGCGCGCGGTGGAGCTGGCTGGGAAAAGGCTGGTGTCAACTCGGCCAAACGCTGGTGCGTTTCCATTTCCACTATTTCGCATTCGCATCGCACAGCATTCCAAACTTTTCCTTCCTTCCTGTCCCAAAGCAACTGCAACCCGAATTTCTGGATCAGGAACGTTTTCGTCTCTGGTTGCTGTAAAACCCCACCTTGGATCTTTCCAAAAGGAAAACCGAATTCGAATTGAACCGCCCATACTGAATTTAAGTTTTGTCAACAACACAGGCGCAAAGTGAAACTAAAAAGACGCGATGATAGGGTCTGACATTTCTCTCTCTCTCTTTCTTTCTTTCTTTCTCTCTTTCTTTCTTTCGCTTTGGATTGCGAAAATGAATAACCGAGCAGATGGATGTTGCAATCCTACTCCTGGCTGCCCGCTGTGTAACTTCCCTCCTCCCAGCCGCCCAGTCTTTCTTAATCCTTATTTCAGTGTAAACGCAACCAGAGCATTTTTAAATTAATAATAAAAAAAGAAAAATAGGTCCCTTAAAACTTCCCCGTGTATCAACAGAGAAAGTTATATTATTCCTTCCCACGTCAAGGCATGAGGACATTTCATTGTTGAAAGCTGCATTCCTCTGCTCACATACCTGGGAGCAAACTCTATTGAACACAGAAGGACTTTGGTCCAAATGCTCTCAAATAGTATTAAGCAATATGCCTTTCCTGGCAATTTTCAACAGTCCACTCCCCACCTCCCATCCATTACTAAATTGGAATTAAAGTTGCACACTTGCTTGCCTGGGACTGGGCTACATGCCCCTTTGATTTCAGTGGAATTTATCACCAGGTGATGAAACCAAGACAGCGTAAGTTAATTGTGACTAACAGCAAAATCCTAAATAAGCTTGTGCAGAAGCAAATTCCACTTAGTTGCTTAACCCCAAACTAAGTGTGCAAAGGATTGCGGCTGGAATCCATTGAGATCAATGGGATTTACAGTGCAATCCTCCAATCTTTGCTTAGAAGTAAGCCTTGCTCTATTCACAGTCTTAGGCAAGTGCCATATTATTGCCAGATAACATTAGCCGTTGAGTTGGGGAGGCATTTAAAACACCCTTGAAACCCATGTAAGCGCACCCATTTTGAAGGCTGTGTTTACCTATTCAGAGTGAGGGCAGGGAGCATTCTCCTTCTGAGCTAGCTTTGCACTGAATAGAGCCATATCTGATTGACCATTTGGTTGAAATGTCATTATGCTCCAAAATTGACAGGGATCTTACCACTAGGAAGATGGACTAACCCTGCAGTAGAGAACCTGTGACCCTCCAGATGTTTCAGGATTAAAACTTCCACTATCTCTGGCCAATAGTCATGCTGGCTGGTGATGATGATAAGTGGTCTAATTTGCATTGAAGCAACTGATTGGGGAAGTTTCAGGAAACATTTCACCCGTTCTGAAGATTCCTTTTGCATCATAAACATTTGCATGAGAACATTCAGCACATCTAGTTGCTGTGACTACCGGAAACTTGTTTCATTGATTTCATCGGAATATTCACTGAGATTCTAAACATAACTCGGAAGTATGTTGAACAGATCTTATTTAGACTTATTGGAACGTTAATCATGTTATCTTTGGTTGGATCAGAGTCAATATATTGATCTGTTATTTGCATTTCTTTCACAATCCGTCTGATTTGAGGAGTTACATAGAAAGGGGATACTTTCCTACTGATCTTGATATAGGATTCACTCTTCCATATTCATATCTGAGTAATACTTCAGAATATTCAAATAGTTTATCATATCTTATTTTTCTATATTTCAGGAAGTGTAGTATGATCTCTGTATTGCAGACGGAAGAACTGAGGCATAGAAAAAGTGGCTGACAGCTCAGAGCAAAATTTAGGCAAAATTTGAACCAGGGACTTTATTATTAGAATTATAGTTTTTTAGAGCAACTTTGGTCTACACCTCCTCCCCTCAACCTGGGGCTCTTCAGATGTTTTGCACTCCAAATTGCATCAGTTGCAGCCAGCGTGGTTGAAGCTGAGGGATAATGGGAGCTGGATACCAAAATATTGGGAGGGCACCAAGTTGGGGAAGGCTGAATTATTTAGTGCGTTGCAGAGTAAGATAAGCCAAAGAACCATCTACAATCTTTTCTGAAGAAAGGAAGGCTATGAACTCAGAAACAAACAAATTTAGGCAGGTCTCTGCCCCAAGGAGTCAATTCCCTGCTCAAGCTCATATTTGCTAGAGACTGCACTAGGGATATCAACTGCTCTTTGATAAGGCCAATAAGGCACTCCCTGCAATAGGCTGATGCTTCAGGCTGCCATTAGTATTACATGGATAACAATAAATGTTACATGAGCTGCAAAATTTCACAGGTAGAAGTGACGGAGTGGCTCGTTTTCTCTTCCAACCCAGGCCAGTTTTTCAAGTTAGTGCTCCGCTTCACCTCCCTTAGTCAAACATACCAAACTCCTAAACATTATTATCAGGAAGTTTGTAGTTTTACAATGGGTGGGAGAAAAAAAATAAAGTCTGGTAAGTGATTTTATATAGGGTACTTTAAAAATAGTTCCAGAACTCCAGTTGATAACTGGGGGTTTGACTTACTTTCTCTCACTGCTTTATGAGTTTTATGTGAAACTAAGAGAGGAATAAAAGGATAAGGCTAGAAATTAACCAAGATTTAAATTTCCCCCGATTTTGGGGTATGTTTGCAGGGCCGGCATCAAGGTTTGGCATCATCAGGCACTTGCTGGAGTCCACAACCCAGTAAGAGGCCCAGTGCCAATCCCTAGAGACTCCTGGCATGTTTATTATCCTTTCTGCTGTTGGTTTCTCTTTACCTGCCCTGTCTAAGCAAGCAAGCAAGCATTGAGAGGAGGAAGGAGAAGTAGTAATCTCCATTTGTCTTGTCCTCTGCATCTGGGATGTGGTGACAACTGGGTCCAGACAAAAATGCAAATGGCCTGGGTTATTATTTAAGGGTTTTTTGTTGTTGTTATGGATGGTGGAGTTGTTGCTGTTATTTTTTTTGTATTTTTATTTTGTATCTAATGATTCAGGTGGAAATTGTTCAGTTTGGTCGTGTGCTTTTTGTTGTTCTGTTTGTTGCTTATGACTACTACTGTTAAGTTTGTAGCGAGACAGCATCTTAAAAAGCAGAGACATCACCTTGCCAACAAAGGTACGTATAGTTAAAGCCATGGTTTTCCCAGTAGTGATGTATGGAAGTGAGAGCTGGACCATAAAGAAGGCTGATCGCTGAAGAATTGATGCTTTTGAATTATGGTGCTGGAGGGGACTCTTGAGAGTCCCATGGACTGCAAGAAGATCAAACCTATCCATTCTTAAGGAAATCAGCGATGAGTGCTCACTGGAAGGACAGATCCTGAAGCTGAGGCTCCAATACTGTGGCCACCTCATGAGAAGAGAAAACTCCCTGGAAAAGACCCTGATGTTGGGAAAGATGGAGGGCACAAGGAGAAGGGGACGACAGAGGACGAGATGGTTGGAGAGTGTTCTCGAAGCTACCAGCATGAGTTTGACCAAACTGCGGGAGGCAGTGGAAGACAGGAGTGCCTGGCGTGCTCTGGTCCATGGGGTCACGAAGAGTCGGACATGTCTAAATGACTAAACAACAACAACATGTAGTTTTTTAATGTGTTGTAAGTTGGCTTGAGCTTTCAACTGTGGAAAGGTGGCATACAAATAAAACGACTGATTGATTGAAATGAATGGGCAATGGCAAGGACTAGAGAGCTCACCTATAGCCCAAAGAGAACCGGTCACTGGTGTGTGAAATGTGACTTTAGAAAACCAAGATGCGTATCCCAGCTAAGCTATGAAGCTCACTAGGTAGCCTGGAAACTGGTCCATTATAATGGCAAGAAACAACAGCCAAGTGTAGCTTTGCAGAGGTTAGGCAAGATCATCCTTTTGGTCCCTTTCAACTCAAAAATTCTATGATTCTAGTAGAATACCTTACCAAAGTGCCTGCCAAACTTGAAGTCAGCACCGTACATTAACCTCCAACTTAGCTCCAGTTTCAGTTCCCAGGCCTCCCTGTGAGACGTTAAGAACTGGCCTTGTACTGAGCCAGACAATGGCATACCTAGGTTCAATATTATCTACCCCAGGGATGAGGGGAACCTTCTTCAGCTGGAGGGCTGCATTCCCTTCTAGGCAACCTTCCTGATTCTATGATCCCCGGGGCCATTTGCCTGTGGTGGGCGGGGCCAGAAGCAAAAGTGGATGAAGGAACTAATTTCAATTTTAGCTGTGCACAGTATGGTTCCCAGAGCCATCTGAAGGCTTGCATTGGAAATATAAGGCTGAATTAGATGGGAACTCATCATGATCCAAGAGGGCTCTTTTTTATGTTATCATGGTTCTTCCAGGAGTCAAGCCTTTAGTTTTGTAAAAAATTGCTGAACTCACACATAAAATAATTTATAGGGATTATCACAGCAATTATTCTGCTGTGAAAATATTTGATTTTGAATTGTTTCTGGTGTTTTTCTCTGGGAGGAAGGGTATGATAGAAATGGACTAAATAATGATATTCTTATTAATTATTTTATATTCTTATAATAATTATGACTCATTGTATGTTATACACACACATATATATACACACATGCATGAATATAATTATAATCTCATATATGTATGTGCATTTAAATAATAAATAAATACTCGACATTGATGATGATGATTGCATAGCACCTAGCACATTGTTAGAAATAAATAAATAAATAAATAAATAAATAAATGTTAAGGCATAGTGGGAAGTAGTAAAAACAGCAGCCTAGCAATTAGGTGACATTTTGTGTCCAATTTGCCCACATCAATCTGATACAAAAACTAACTCCCTCTGACTTTTGCTTTGGACTGCTTGGTGCGTTTTATGTAGACTGCTGATGATAGGAGCTTTATTTATTTATTTATTTATACATACATACATACATACATACATACATACATACATACAGTGGTACCTTGGGTTACAGATGCTTCGGGTTACAGACGCTTCAGGTTACAGACTCCGCTAACCCAGAAATAGTACCTCAGGTTAAGAACTTTGCTTCAGGATGAGAACAGAAATCGTGCTCCAGTGTTGCGGCAGCAGCAGGAGGCCCCATTAGCTAAAGTGGTGCTTCAGGTTAAGAATAGTTTCAGGTTAAGAACGGACCTCCAGAACGAATTAAGTTATTAAGTTCTTAACCCGAGGTACCACTGTATTATTATTATTATTATTATTATTATTATTATTATTATTCCATTACCCTAAATCACACCATTTGCTTTTAATACACATTCTTTTATTTCTGTTATGGTGGTCAACAACAAGCAACAACTTCACATGAAATGGGAAATCTTACTTCAGAATTTAACACGGGGGGGGGGGAGAGTCTGCTCTAAATTTCTATCATTTCCATCTTTTATAAAATTGTCGCCAGACTACAGTGGTACCTTGGTTCTCAAACACCTTGGTTCCCAAACGCTGAAAACTCAGAAGTAAGTGTTCCAATTTTCGAACCTTTTTCTGAAGCCAAACATCTGATGCAGTTATTGGCTATTGTTTCCAGGGCGCTTGCACCAATCAGAAGCTGTGCCTTGGTTTTTGAACATTTCAGAAGTCAAACAGACTTCCAGAATGGATTAAGTTCAGCGCTTTTGTTTTTGCTATTTATTTTGCGTTTTTCTTTTTGAGGCTTTTTCCATTAATTTGTTTTTGTGACTCTGTGGAACCCAGTTCAGCTACTGATTGATTGATTGTGTGACTGCAGAAATGGATAAAAGCCCCCGATCCAAACAATGACTATCATCAATGCAGGTAAGAAACAAATATAATTTTAATTTTTATCATCTTTAATACTGTCTTATTTTATAGTACAGTACATGGATTATTGCTTTCATTTTATGGATCAGTGGTCTCGTTAGGTAGTAAAATTCATGTTAAATTGCTGTTTTAGGGGTTATTCTTAAAAGTCTGGAACGGATTAATCCATTTTGCATTACTTTCTATGGGAAAGTGCACCTTGGTTTTGGAACGCTTTGGTTTTGGAACAGACTTCCGGAACGGATTAAGTTTGAGAACCAAGGTACCACTGTATCAGTGGCGTAGCGTGGGTTGTCAGCACCCGGGGCAAGGCAAGTAATTTGCGCCCCCTAACCCGTGGATTTGCGCCCCCTAACTCGTGGATTTGCGCCCCCTAACCCTAGCCCCCAGATGTTGCGCCCGGTGCGGCCGGCCCCCCCTGCACCCCCCACGCTACGCCACTGCACTGTATCAGTTATTTCCACTGAGTTTCCATGATGACAATCACCCAGCCCCTGAATTTAGAATGCCCTTAAAATAAATTTTTTAAATGTATCCCCCCCCCAATAGCACATTCACAAGAGTAGCTCTGAGGATCACCCGTTATACTTAATACCTAGTATACCTAGATGTAACTCAAGCCATTAAAAACAATCTGTATTCCAAATATCAAACTAAATAAAGACTCTTTGCTAGCCAAGTATACTCAGCAGTAGTAGTAATTACTACTACTACTACTACTTTATTGTTATTTATTTGATAGCTTGTCTGCCCTTCACTATAAGGTCCTGGGTGGGTTACAGCAATTTAAAAATGTAATATTAAAAACAATTCAAAAGAAATTACAGACACAAGAGTACAGTGTGCTCTAACACATCTCAAGTGTGAGAAAGGGCAGGGTAAAAAAAGAGGCGTGTCTCCAGCATGCAATAGAAACTGTAAAATGAAATGAGGGGAGGGAATTCCACAACCTAGGAGCTGCCGCAGAGAAGATTCTCCTCCGCACCCCATGAACTTCTCTAAGGGTAAAGGAGCTATCAGAGGGCCTCTGCTGATCTTAACACCAAAGGGAGTCTACAGAAGGAGACAGCCTTTCAGCTATTTGGGGCCTAAGTCACTTACGGCTTTGAACATCATTGCGAGTACCCAGAAACTGGCCAAGAGACAAACTGGCAAACCACTGCCAGTTGGAGAGGTAGTGAAAGACGACTTACAACCAGTGCTTTTTTCTGGGGGGACGCAGGGGTACACATAGGCCTAAACATTTTGTGAATCTAAGTTTGGCCTCATTGAGGGGCAGTATTTTAATATGAGTAGGAAAATGAGAGTACCCCTAAACATTTTTTTTTAAAAAAAGCACTGCTTACAACTGCCATAGGGCACAGAGCCTAGGATTTGGCTCAGAAGGTCGGCGGTTCGAATCCCAGCGACGGGGTGAGTTCCCGTTGCTCGGTCCCTGCTCCTGCCAACCTAGCAGTTCGAAAGCACATTAAAGTGCGAGTAGATAAATAGGTACCGCTCCGGCGGGAAGGTAAACGGTGTTTCCGTGCGCTGCTCTGGTTCGCCAGAAGCAGCTTAGTCATGCTGGCCACATGACCCGGAAACTGTATGCTGGCTCCCTCGGCCAATGAAGCGAGATGAGCGACGCAACCCCAGAGTCGGTCACGACTGGACCTAATGGTCAGGGCTCCCTTTACCTTTACTTTACAACTGCCATGGAAAGTGCCAACTGGGATTTGTGAAGAGCTTGAGGAAGTGTTCACATAATGTCCACTCCACTACTCACATTTGTGCTTATAAATACCACCACAGTGCATAGAGCAATACTCTGTTGTGGTTTGTATTTGTTATGTGTTTACGCACTTGTGTGTATACAAAACTCCACGTAGCATAATCCTCTACATTTTTTTTTACTCACAAGTTAAGTCCTCTGGAACTCAATGGGGTATACTTTTGAATATACACACAGATGATCAGGGTGCACATATATTAAAGAGCAGGACTTATTGTAGGCTTATCAGCCTCCCTCCAACATACATGCCATGCGGCAATTAAATCTTAGTAGTGGGGAAAAGAATCCCTTTTATGTAAAACTCATGCAGATGGAATCTTAGGAAGGATTGATAATTGCAGATCTGTCATTTCCATACAGATTGACCAGAGAACTCTAAGCAAAAGGATACATTTTTTACAGCAGAAAACTTGGAAGTTATAACAAAAGCAGTTAAAGTTGGGAGTACAATTTTAAACATGGTGGATCAAGCCTTGCAGGGGGACACAATAGAGTATTACCCCCCCTTCTGTGAACCCCCCAATTTAAAGTATGTTCTGGACATTTGCTTTTGATTTTAAGAACTGGTATTTTTCACAGCTGCCTAAAAATGAAAACGCTGCATTTCTGAATAGATGGGATGTGTATATGTTATATTAAACAATCATACACATACATCACTTCAATTTTTCTTGTGTGAGAAACACAACATTAAAAACAGAGATCCTATGCATGCTTACTCAGAAGTAAATCCCACTGTGTTCAGTAAAGCTTACTCCCAGGTAAACATAAGGTTAACAAGATGGCATTGCAAAGTATGAATTTGCTTGCAATTTGATAAAATATAACCATGTGCCTAGGTGTGTTTACTTGGAATTAAGTCCCACTGGGGATCACTGCCTAATAAATGTGTGTTTAGGATTGCAACCTTAATCTGTTAAAATAAATGTATAAAACAAACATCCTAAGACCAATTCCCTGGTCACATTTCAGTTACAGCCCACCCTTTTCAGAAAAGGGTTGCCATATTTTGAAGAGCAAAAAAGAAGACACAGTTGCCAACTTCTAGTTTTAACTATAGATCGCTATGACTCTACCCATGAAAAAGAGGACGTGTCCTGAAAAAAGAGGACATATGGCAACTCTACTTTTCATCCAAAATTTTATATACAAAGTTGATACGATATAAAATGCTCTGAAGTTTAGCTGTTGGCTTTAACAAAGCAGAAATTTTACCACAGGTTCAAAAGTATTGCAAGAGAAATTATATATAATCCAAACAGTCAATATCAGTGCAAATGAAAAGGGTTGTCTATGGATATGTAAAAAAAAATCAAACCTTAAAAACTGACTGAAAGTACCCAGACACTTCAGTTTTGTTAACCAATGGATGGTGGCATGTTAAACAAGGACCAGAATTTTTTCCCCCATGAAATAAGACAAAACAACATAAAAAAGGCAGGAAAGGCCTAAATAAAAAAATTCTTATACTCGCTATTACGAAACAGCATGCTAAAATACTTTTTCACTGACTGTCATGTAACCCTAACTTTTTAAAGATTAATGTCCATATGAATGTGTGTTTGACAATGATCTTTCTTTAACAAGTCAGATTACACCAATTTAGAAATCTCCTGGATTTTGCCAACTGCCATTTCAGAAAGGTCAACCTGAATTCAAATTTATTCCTACACCACTAATGCCATCTTAGCAACTTTATAAACAAATAAAGTATGGTCCAGCATAATGTATCATTTTCTGTCCTCCCACTTGGCAGGCATAATCTAGTTGCAATTCACTTTAAAGTCCAGTTTACTTAAATGAAAGAGATTTAAGCATGTGTTTCACATTGAAATAAATGTGACTTTGAAGTACAAAGTGCTTTACTGGGGCAGTGTGCTCTTATTAAAGATATTTCATCTGAAGAAAAAACATGCTTATTCACACATCAACACTTGCACTTTTAAATGTACAGCATATCATAGTCTTTGGGAGCCATATTCTTTTGAAGCATAAATTAGACAAGTGGGAAATGATCCCATAATAATGACGTTTTAGTCTGAGATGGCTGATAAGGCTGAGATTTAGTTCTGTTGGACTGGCTTATCAAAACAGTCAAAAAGGTTTTACTTACCACCTGGAAGAAGTCCATGTTTTATAGGTTCCTGTGCGTTGCCGGTAGTATCCGAACTAGAAGACATAATTAGGTGCAAATATATAGTGCCCTTGGCTTTCAGGTATACAGCATTGAGGACGGCAAAAGGTGAGGCTTGTAAACTTTCCTGGCCTTGGGATACTGGCTACAGTAACCTTCAGTGAAAGTCAGGGAACAGTCCATCAACAACACACACACACACACTTGCGCACGCACACACACAAATCCAATAATTCAGAAAGTAACAGGCCTGCTTTTCAATGGACTCTGTACTTTTTCCAGCATTAGTGACCCTCTGTAAACCAGCCATCCCGTTTCATGATGGTCCCTAATCAGAGGAATCGGGAGCAGGGATAGGCTTGCCCTGGTCACGTGACTCTAAACAGGTTGATAAGAGGACCCTGTTATAAAGTGACAGCAAAAAGGAGATAAGAACTCTTGGCAGATAACAAGCGCAGAAATGATTAACTCTGGGCCAGAGAGGCACTATGAAGCAGAGAGAGGAAGGCTGTAAACTTGTGGGGGGTCAGAAGATCATGCTGAATGGATAACCCCCCCCTCCCTCCTTCCATCCCAATGTAAAGTGTAATACCTATAAACTCATGTTTGTGACCTGGCCTCTTGATGTCATCATTTCTTTACAGAGTGAACAACAACCATGGGCTCTTGGGCTTCTGTAAATACCTTTGGAAGGTAGAACTAGCAAACACTCACCCCCTTAACCTAGGCTTGCGAATCCATTTATTGCTCTACATCCCAAAGCAATATGAAGGGGGGGGGCGGGGGCTAGCCCATGGCGATTTTCTGTCTGACACAAACATTTTATTGTACCTATTCATTAGACAGGGGACTAACCCCAGTTTGTTTGCCGAATAGTCACCAGTTAAAAGTGTAAAGTATTTTTTTCTTCTTCAATCGCTTAAGCCCTTTATTAGTTGGTTAAATACAATTATCCTGGGAAAATAATGGCTCACTCGCAGTTGGAATGGCTTAAAAAAAAAGAAAAAGAAAACCTGACTAAGATGAAGAAAGTTTCTCCTCAGTCCTCTTTGTGAACGTTTTACTGAGCAGATTCACCAACAGAATTTTGTCTAAATTTGGTCACTATTTATGATTTAGAATCCCTGACGTGGAAGTAATACCTGCTTAAGCCTTCGTTGCCAGTATTCACTGCTATTAACCTGACAACCTATTACTGATTTATTAATTTATTAAAATATTTACATAATGCTGTGTCATAAATATATATATTTCAAAGCAGTTTGCAGCAATAAAAGCATAAAACTGTACAATAAAAACCATAAAAAGTTAAAAGCAGACATGGAAAGGAGGTATTATTGATTGCCGGCATAGGCCTGGTGGAGCAGAAAAACTTTTAGCAGGAGTTTAAAAGTCAAAACAGATGGTTTCTGCTGAATTTCTATTGGCAGAGTATTTCACAAGTCTGCACCAATGACATTAATGGCTTGGTTTCTTGTTAGTAAATCTAGGGTTGCCAGCTTTGTTGCGGCAAAATACAGAACAGGGCGGATTTCCCCCCCACCGAGTGCTGAAATTATTTACTATTTATTAAATTTGTATACCGCCCTTCTTCCTAAGATCCAGGGGTGGTTCACAAAGGGATCAAAATCCACATAAAAGTTGCATGTTGATGTGCATTTAAATATGTATCATTGAACATATTTTTCTCTCTTGAAATATGCTTTCATAAATCCTAAACACTGGGGATTAAAGCCCATTGAATACTATGGGTTGTGTTCAATGTTGGTCATACTCACAGAGTAGACCCAATCAAATTAATGGATCTGAGTGGGTAATGTGCTTTCACGTCCTTCCCACCTGCTGAATTTCTGCCTAAGAAGGATAAATGAGGAAACCTAGCCAAAAAAGAAAAGAAAAAAGAAATGGGGGGGGGGGAGAGAGAGCAACAAATTCTGCTTTTCTTTCTCTCAGACCCTCCAACATCTAAACAGGGTTCACATAAGCCCTAATCCCCCCAAGAGCTCCAATTTATGAAGGTTATGATGTTGTTTGTTGGTAAAAATAAATTATATACCTGGTTATAACATACCTAGTTGCAGCTACCACCTCAGGCACATCTACTAGGCAACCAAAGCCCACTGGGACTTACTCCTGAGGAAGCACGTTTAGGATTTCCACAATCCCCGCATTTCACGCCCTTATCCTCCTTGCTTAACAGGTGGTAGGCGGGACTTAAGCCCTCACACGACATCTCCGTTTCCAATTGGTGGCTTAGGTGTGACATTTCGGGCAGGGGGTCTGGAGGGAGGTAGCAGGTTCAAACATCTGCGACTCCAACACTGCACTGTATTCTGCTCCTTCCCATGAGACTTGGTTTCTCTTCTCTGCACATTGGCAAAAGGAGCAGAGGATGATGGGAAACTTGAGGGGTCTGCCAGGCCTTCACACCCTGATTAGGAGAGTGGGGTCAAAGCGGATGTGGATTTGTTTTCTGCTTTCTGATTGGGGGACGGTGTGAAGGCAGGAGGAGGAGGAGGGAAGGATGATGAATTCAGCAACACAGGACAAACTATGTCCTGTATTAAATCAATATGGGAGGCAGCATTTTACTTTGAAATACCGGACGATTCCATATTACATGGAACGGGTGGCAACCAGAAATAAGGCTCATTCAGGAACCAGTTGCGACTCATCGCTATGCAACTCCAGCCCTGATATACAGTAAAATGGCTGTCAATAACATTAAAATGTAGTAAAAAATGCAATTTAAACAGTGCTTTCCCCTCAGGTACAATGGCTGAATGCCATGGATGTCATCCTACATCCATTCAGCTGACATGCATTTCACAGAACTGTGCCAATCACCAGTTGTAGAACAGGCGACCTCAAACATCAACCCCACGGAACCCACTTGAGATGACTGAAAACAACTGAGACCCACTAGTCACAAAATTGTGGTACAGGGGGAGAGCCGGTCACAAAATGGCGGCTGATGGAGGTGGCTTTGGCATAATCAGCTGGCAATTACTGATATTGTTTTCTACCGATATCTAATCCATATTTGGAAATTGCGAAATTCTTTGCCAGAGCATTTTAATTGTGGCAAGGAGTTCAACAGCTCAGCACCCCTCATGCCAAGTACAGGCATTTGCTCTGAAGTATTTTGACTCTTCTTCCCAATTTTAGGCAGATTTGCAGATCCACAGACTCTAAGGCTGTGTCCCTACGACATGGATAGTGTGAAACTGCCATGTAGATGTATCCTTGTATGGCCAGCAGATTGGTCCATACCTCTGCTGTGTCGTTTATTTTCTGGTGTGGCTGGTAACTTATTAATGTTAAGAGATGAGTGATTTTGCTAGAACAGGGATAGGCCTTCACTCAACCTTCTTCCCTGACTGGAGCCGCCACCACCATTTTGTGGTACTCCTCAGGTGCCAAAATGTTTTGGGCGGGCCATGCTCTGCCCAGTTTTGCTTCTTGCCTCACCCAACCTTGGAAGGTTGCCCAGAATGGCAGTGGGGGATGATCCACTAGGAAAGTCATCCTCCACTTGCCTGCCCTCTTACTTGTATCCACTCCAGAGGGTAGCACTGGCTGGTAGCTACCTCTTCCTTCATCTCTGTGTTGCCACGGTAGAACTCAGCAGGGAGGAAGATGGGAGCCAAGCCAGAATCAGTTGGCTCTGCCTCTACTTCCTGTTGGGCTGTGTGCTTTCCGCCCTACCATTCCCAATGGGCACCAGCCTCCATTGAATAAGGCAATACAGCCCCTGCGCTGAAAAAGGTGCTACACCACTGGGCCTGATGTAGCCTGACCTTTCCTAGTATTGCTGTTAGGTTCTGGCTTGATTAATGGAAACTATCTGATAATTGCAACAGTATTGGTGGCACTTCGTGGTGAACAGGCTTCATTCTAGCTGCCTGTAGGTGGGTGGGTGGGGGACGAACCGAGACTACACACAGAAGAAGGTTGCTCATCATACAAGCTGCAGCAAGTGTTCCTGCCCTTAACTTTTAAAGATGTTCCCGGCAACTGCCCACCTTTTAATGACTCGTCAGTCTAAAACTATTGGCATGCTAAGAGAAATGATATTAACGAGGTACATTAGCCACATGGAAGCTTATCTAGAAAGCTCATTTGCTAGAAACGATAGCTTTGCAGAGCACAGTGTGAGAAAATGCCAGATTTCCTCCCCCTCCTCTTATTAAGTGGGCAGTTGGTGGGAAAGAATTTGTATTTACAGAACAAGCAGCAGGTGCTGTGAGGCCAATCTCAGGATGCCAGGCAGTTCTCAGTCCATAACAGAGGAGAGATTTTATTTTCCCAAAGGTGGAATGGAACAGGAGGGCTTAAACTGGCTTGGTTTCATCCTTGCATAATCTAGAAGATGGGATTTTAAGAAAGGGCTGTTCAGCAGGTCCCAGTAGGGACAGATCTACTGAAGCTTAAACTTCAGGGGCCGTAATCCTAAAGGGGCCCCAGGAGCAACCAGTCCACATTGCTTTAAAAAAGAAGGTCTAGTAGACCCAGTTTGAGTTGCATGACTCAAATTGATAATTTTTTGTCACTTATATTTCCCACAATTTGAGTCAGTAGCACTGTTGCTAGGGACGTGGGTGGCGCTGTGGGTTAAACCACAGAGCCTAGGACTTGCCGATCAGAAGGTCGGCAGCTCGAATCCCCACGATGGGGTGAGCTCCCATTGCTCGGTCCCTGCTCCTGCCAACCTAGCAGTTCGAAAGCACGTCAAAGTGCAAGTAGATAAATAGGTACTGCTCTGGTGGGAAGGTAAACGGCGTTTCCGTGCGCTGCTCTGGTTTGCCAGAAGCGGCTTAGTCATGCTGGCCACATGACCCGGAAGCTGTACACCGGCTCCCTCAGCCAATAAAGAAAGAGATGAGCGCTGCAACCGCAGAGTTGGCCGCGACTGGACCTAATGGTCAGGGGTCCCTTTACCCCTTTACCTTTAGCACTGTTGCTATAAAGGTTGTTGCAAACAACCCAACTGAAGAAGGTAACAGTGGTTACCCAGACCTCCTTGCTAGTTGTGAAGGGATCTCCATAACAGTTCAAGCTTCAGGCCCCCCAAAATGTAGGTCTGCCACTGGCTCTTAGGTTTGATTCCTGCAATCTCTAGGGAGGGCTTTGAAAGACTTGGCCTAAAAGCCCAGATAGCTGCTGACAGTCTATGAAGACAGTACTGATGGCCCAATGGCCTGACTTGATATAAGGCAGCTTCCCATGCCTCTAATCTAATGCCTGAGTAACATGTAGTAAATATAAGTTAGGGAAAATCCAGTGAATGATGGAATCAACATTTCACATGAGAAGACCCATCTGTTTGGGTGCATGCTTGAAGGTGCAATTGAGTAGAATCAATTGGTGGGTCAATTTGGATGAAGTGACTTGACAGAAGAGGGCATTCTACTGTCTCAGGTAAGGACAAGCTGGTGCCTCCACCATGCTGTTCTGCCATTCCACATACAGGCCCCCAAAGTCTGAAACTGTGTGGGGAGCTACTTCACAGCTCCTGTAAGAGTGCAAGCCCACAGAAGAACCTGAATCTAATCTAAAGCAAGGGATGCAGTTTGTGCTGTGATAGCTTTGGCCAAAGAAGAGAACTGCAGGGAAACCAGCCGAACTGGCAAGATGGCCTCTTACCCGCAGTAGATCAGGTGTTATGTACTAAGCTTGGATCCTAGAACAATAGGCAAGTAGGATCCTAGAATGCAACAACTGATTGGCTTGTAGGAAAAGACCAATCAGGCTCCAGGAGGAAGTTAATCAGCCTATTAGGCTGGTAGGATCGTAGAATGCAACAACTGATTGGCCTACAGGAAAAGACCAATCAGGCTCCATGAGGGAAGCAGAATCAGCCAATCAGACAGGACTCATTGTGTAAATAATGTATATAAAAGCCTGAGGTTTGGGGGGCAATTCATTTCACTGTTTTACAAGCTGCAATAAAGAGCATGAAATCACTACAGGACTCCGAGTATATTTCACCAGAACAGGTTGGATGATTCTTCTGCTCGCTATAAAAGTTTGAATTCATACAGGATGTTTTTCCTACATACAGATTTCCTCTGCCTCACCCTACCCAGTTGTCTCATGGTTGTGTTTCACAAATGGACTGGTTGCATGGTGACCTGCAACTAGTATCTTATTAAATGAGGCAATCCAAAACCCTCAGGTTAGGATTATCAATCTTTATGCCCATCCATGAGGCAAGGGAGACAACTGCCTCAGGCTGTAGGGTCCACCTTGGCAGCAGATCCCAATGTAGATCTTTCTTCCCCTCTTGTTTCTGATGTAGAATTTCCTTACGCCTTCTTACCTGACACCATTTTGGGATCTGCTTCAGGTGCCAAAATGTTTTGGGTCAGCTCTAACTTTAGGGAGCCTACCTGCAGATAGCTGTCTAGGTTTATAAACCTAGACAGCATCTTAAAAAGCAGAGACATCACCTTGCCAACAAAGTTAAATCCGTGGTTTTCCCAGTAGTGATGTATGGAAGTGAGAGCTGGACCATAAAGAAGGCTGATCACCGAAGAATTGATGCTTTTGAATTATGGTGCTGGAGGAGACTCTTGAGAGTCCCATGGACTGCAAGAAGATCAAACCTATCCATTCTTAAGGAAATCAGCGATGAGTGCTCACTGGAAGGACAGATCCTGAAGCTGAGGCTCCAATACTTTGGCCACCTCATGAAAAGAGAAGACTTCCTGGAAAAGACCCTGATGTTGGGAAAGATTGAGGGCACAAGGAGAAGGGGACAATAGAGGACAAGATGGTTGGACAGTGTTCTCGAAGCTACCAGCATGAGTTTGACCAAACTGCGGGAGGCAGTGGAAGACAGGAGTGCCTGGCGTGCTCTGGTCCATGGGGTCACGAAGAGTTGGACACGACTAAACAGCTAAACAACAACCTGCAGATAGCAGGCTTCCTGCTGCAAATCTTCTCTCTCCAACATGTGGAAGATGGGTGAGACTGGGTGATAGGGACACCACAGAGGGGCCAGGGCCAGCACAGGTGGTCCTGCTCTTCTCCCTCATATGAATACAGTGGGCAACACATTCAAAGAGAAGAGAATTCACAGCTGCAAACCTTTAGGAGGCATGACAAGCCCCCCCCCTTGGAAATGTGTATAACTTGGAAGTTATGCCATTTTGATTCATGAGCATCTTGTTTGGTATTGTGAGAAGCACAGCACCTGGCATGAGAGATAATAAATCATGCAAAGTTCTGCTGCAGCCAGGTAAATAGTGGAAAGTACTAATAATTAAACAGGACAGTCATGGCATACTACTTTGCAGTGGATGTGTCACAACTGTATTTTTCAATAGGGAAAGAGGGATTTCCTCCAGCTTGTGTGCTTGGAAGATCTTTGCACAGACACAAAGGTCCCCTTTGATTCTCAGCCTATACAGTAAGCTCTGCTTTCTCATCAAAGGTCCATAATTAAGAAAACCCTCCAAAATCCATATTAGGGCAATACCTTAGTAGGACCAACCAAAAATGTAACAAAATAGCAGCAAGCTTTCTCGTTCTTTAGAACTTTTTCAAATGATCATGCAAATAATAAAAAAAACTGTCCTTCAAGTTTAGGGCAATGTTTCTGGAAGTGATGGTTGTTTCAGCATTTCTCAATTTTAAATTCTCCTGTATTCTCACATATGTCTACCCCACTAGTATACAGGTATACTTCCCCTCATTGACTTGACCATCCTTGATGCTGGCAGATGGCTATGCAGTATGGTAGCAGCTCTCATAATTTAGGGTAGATGAAAGGGCACATACTCACTGAAGACATCTTGCTTGATGCCCTCCCCAAAATTGAAGACAACACTGCCTGCATCTGAGTGATTTCATCCTGATGATTTCTTTTATCCTCTTCCCCTCCACTGAAGAGTTTTATGCAATTACACCTAGGCTTCGACTATAATCAATAGTTGTTTATTTAATGAAGCCTGTGTACATGCTTGGGATTGTACAAGCTTTTAGTACTGAACTAATGAGACTTCCAGTGGGATTTTTTTATTATTATTTTCATTCTTGAAATTCTCCCTATTTGGTGCTGTTATCTGACATTCCAATTTGAACACAGTAAGGCAGATTTCCCCCCCTCCTGCGTCTCAAAGGGGAAATGGCTATGAGTCCATTAGATAAAAATAGGCTAATTGGTTATGACTCTATCAGATGGGAAATGATTGAAATGAGTGAAAGAATGTTCCTCTTTCTGGTCTAAGATTTGTCCATTAGTGTACAATTAAAACGTAAACTAAAAACTATCTGACACCTACAGCTTGCTTCTCCCTTCTGCTTCCTTGAACTCCTGGTCTCCCACATCACTGGATTAACTGCTGAGATGGCACATAATGTTCAGAAATATTCTTGCAGTTGCAACTACAATTCCCAGAAGTCCTTAAGGAAAAGTTCTTATTGGGCCTTCCTCTCTGGTGTAGTCCTAGAATGGCATGAACACACATGGTCAGGAGCTTAGGAATGTTTCTGTTGCACTGAGGGCCCTGGAGATTGTGGTAGCGCACTTGAAGAAACAGTTGAGGCCACATTGCAATAGTTTCCCCCCTTTAAGAATAAACTTCACATCCAAATATACCGGCATGCCTAGATTTCCTTGAAGGAATGCAAGCTTTTGAGTATAACTCTTTTGGAAGTTTGGGAGCTCTAGATTACTCAAGAACATCCACATTCCGAGAACCCACAAAAGGTGTTACTTTACCATTCCTTTTTTAAAAATATATAGGTAAATGTGGTTTATCTCTGGGAACCAATATTGTAACACCTTTGTGTCTCCTTACATCAGATGAGGGGGTTTAAGTGATATATCTGACAGCCTAATTCCCTTGTAAACTTCAGCACTTCTGAGGCTTTTGCTTCAGACAAAAAAAAGAAGAAGAAGAGATAAAGAGATATTAGATCACGCACATGTATGTATGTACTTCAAATGTATTGAAGAGGTAGTCTGACCTGCCTTCTCTGCCTTAGAACCGAATGTCTCCAAATGCAGCAAATGTGTGCTCAAATCACTTCAACCACACTTTAGAATCTAGAAAATATACCTGCCTTTGTCCAAAAGGAGCTCTGCTTCAGTTTCTCAGTTTACAGAAAATGAGGAAAGATTTAGGGAATCTCCCTTAAAGAACAGGGCCCTAAGTGATTTGATAACGAATTAGGTGTCCTCTCTTTTATCTTATTTGATTTGATCGCCAACAAATGTTGAAAGTGGCTTGCTACGTGATGGTACTTTGTACTTTTCCTTAATCCTCCATTGCTTTGACACCATTGTTTTAATAAGCTATTTAGGGTGTTTTGAGTCGCTCCGATGGCATAACATAGCCCTAACGTCACTAAAGCACACAAAAGGCTTATTGTCCTTATGGGCCGTTGAAACACTCTGATGGAGATATCCTAATTTACAGCTTTCCAGAGTTCTGTCAGGCACATCAAACAGTAGCAAAACCCCCTTGCTTACCAGCAGAAGCTAGCTATGGTCTCACTTCTTTGGCTACCCATCAGGCAGCAGTGGTTTAATTGACATTTCTACCCTTCTTAATTTATAATTTCTACCTAGATACCACCTTTCCTAATGTACAGGGGTGAGAACCTCAATAAAATATTGGGAGGGGGGAGGTAAGCCCTGCCCCACATAATCACATGACACAGCACACACACACCATTTGAATGGCCAGGCTCATCAACTCTGGGGCGCACAGACCCCTCAAATATTTTAATGGGGGGGCGGCGGCAAAGGGACCTAAGCCTCTGAGTTGGCTCCTCTGCCAACGTATATCTAGGTAGGACCAATAATTCCCAGAGGGTAATGACATCCAGGAAGGCATAAAGTGACTTTCTAGCTATTCATGAATATGTCAGTTCTGTCCTTTTAAGAAAACATTCTTTTGCGTCAAGGAACTGACAGTAAATTTGACAAGGGCATGACCCACACTATGGTTACTGGGTGCTGCATTGTACATGGTACAAGAGCTTGTCTTCTCTCACTCACTGGCACTGTACACTGCAGCACGATGACCATTACTTCAACAGGAGGCCCTTGCTGCCTTACCTACCATCTGTCTGACTGTCTAATTGTCTTCAAATTCAAGTCATCTCTCTCCTCTTCACAGCCCCAGCTTTGCAGGAAAAAATATGAGGTGCACATATTGGGACCAGAAAGATGCTTGCAAACCATAGAATCACCAAATACTGCAGGCAAATGCCACAGGGCCCTTGTGTCACCCGCCACCAGCTGAAGCTGCCAGCTTTTGATTTAAAAAATATTGGCACTTTTAGGTGGGAAGGTAAATGGTGTTTCCGTGCGCTGCCCTGGTTCACCAGAAGCGGCTTAGTCATGCTGGCCACATGACCTGGAAGCTGTATGCCGGCTCCCTCGGCCAGTAAAGCGAGATGAGCACTGCAACCCGAGTCGGTCATGACTGGACCTAATGGTCAGGGGTCCCTTTACCTTTACGTGCCATGATACTTAGACCAAACGACTTTCACTCTGTGAGGAAGTGCTGGCTGTTTGTGGGTGGGTCTCCAGACCAGAGTTCGGCCTGAGTGCACAAACAATTCAAGGGGCAGACATATATTGGGCCGGTCCAATGAAGTTGTGTCCCAGCATCCGCTCTGAAATGTTCTGGATTCTGGGGCATAACTTTTGGTGCACACAGCATATGTCTTGGGCTAGTCATACTTCATATTCAGGCCTTCTTGAAGACTATGTTTTATGACTGGGAAGAAGATAATAAATGCAGTGGCAGGTCCATTCCTAAGAATCTACTTCACTTTCCCTGGAACTGACATAGTGGAAACATAGCAGTGAGGGCTATTTTTGCCCAGGGTGGTCCTGACCGCTTCCTATGTATGGCCTTCCTAGTTTTCTTTAGATGGCCTGAAGTTCCATGGAGCTGAAGCAGGGTTATTATTTTATTTTATCTTCTTTGGGTTGTACACGGTGCCTCCTGTTTTCATCACCGGCAAAGCGTTTTTAAAACAAGACATTAGCATGACAAAATGTTTAATGCAGATACAGGGCTGAGCTCATTTGATCTCACTGTGGAGGAACCATCTTGCAGCCGGGTTTCCTGAACATCTGCACTACAATGAAGGCAATTTCATCACATCAGCCAGAGAGGCTAAACTGTAAAAAAAAAGCTTTCAATAAGGGCTTACCGTGCGGAACAGCAAAGGTTTCCCCCAAGAGATGCTTGCCGTTTGTTTTGCAATGGAGAACAATGTTGCCAGATTATCAGTTTGGAATTCTCAGTCCAGAGTCTCAAAATCCTCAGTTTTTATCCAGTGCTTCAGTATGGAAAGGGGAGGCAAGGGGGGTCATGGAAATCCTCGCCTTCTTACCCTACTCTTTTCCCTTCACAGCAATACTCCACCTCACTAAAGTGCCTAAGAGGAGCACAGCTGCCACAGCCCTCAGAAATTTCCTCTAAATCTCATACAAAATACATTAGGCCTCATACTTAATTTTTTGCACAGGCACAAGAATTCTCACTCATGTTACACAGGCACCACAATATATCGTTTAAGTGCTTTAAGACCAAAGTATCTATTATTATTGCTATTATTAATGATTACGGGTTAATCAAACTCCCTCACCCCAGTAGCACATGGATTTCTACTTCCATAATGGACTTCCTTGCCCTGTCCTCCACTGTGCATACCCCATGCCCTCCCCAAATCTGCTTTAAGAGTTTGGGGGGACCCCTAGAATAGATTTAGGGAGTGCACAGGAGCAGGAAATCTTGTGACAAGATGCCTATTTACCACACCATTGAATACAAGCTTCTATTTCATCATAACACTGTAGGATGAGTTATTATAATAGTGTACAAATATATTATTAAAGTCAGTTAAAACAAGTTGCAATCACAACAATTGAGGAATGCCCTTAAATATAGTTCAGGAGTCAAACGCCAGGATAAAGAGCTGCACCTTCACCATATGATGGAAGCTATAACATGAAGGTGCCAGATACACCACTGGGAAGAGAATTCCATGAAATTCCCACGAACACATTTAAAAGGCCATAGATTGTTAATCAGCCAAAGGCCTAGTTGAAGATAAAGATTTTTGTCTGTAATGAAGGTGCCGGTGAGTCTCCCTGGGGAGAGTATTCCACAAATGGGGAGCCACTGCAGAAAAGGCCTGTTCTCATGCTGCCACCCTTTGGATCTCTCGTCAACCAATATATCAACCACAGTGGCCCAAATGCCAGGACAAACAGGTATATTTTCAACTGTCAATGGAAACACTCCATTTCCATTGGGAGATCATTCCACAAGGAGATTGTTCCCTCTCTGGTTGACATCTATGTTACAGCTACAATGTGTTTTTAACATCTTACTTCGACAAAAGCAGAACAATCCCATCTACTATTCATTTTTGTCTTGGAAACAGTGTGTAGGAGAAGTATAATCACACAACAAAGCCGAAACCTGTATTGTACCACTTCAGGTTGAAGATGGAACTGAGGGAACTCAGCATTTGAATTCTTCCTTTCAGAAAAACTGCACGCAGAAAATGAGTATGTCATGAAGAAAGGTAGTCTGACCTAGGGATGGGCAAATGTGTTAATTCTGGGTTCTTTTCGGTTTCTTATTTTTCAGATCTTAAGTTCAGTTTGCCACTTTTCTACATCGGTTTCCGATTTATGTTTTATAAAAAATAATCTCAGGAAAGCTCATTAGTATTTCAGTAGGAGTTTCTCCTATTCTACGCATTTTAATGCAATTTTGCTTAATGCACACATTTTTGCAAGCCGTTTCATCTAAGTCTCTAAGCACTACACTGAGCACCTTGTCTTGGGCCTGGAAACAGTGGCAACCAGTTCTGCTGTTTTACAACAAGGGCTATGTGAGTTATTGTCATTGGAAATGCATTCTTATGCACAAAACTCTAGCAAATACATTTTTTTTGTAACACATTAATTTGCTGGGGAAACGGCACTGCAAAATCCAAAGCGGTGCACATTTTGAGGGGAGCTGTGTTTTGGTTCACATATTGTTTTAGGAAGTGCTAATTAAATAAGTTCCCCTTTAAATGCAAATTTCACCCCCGTGGGACGGAATCAACAGAATGAGAGAACTGTCATTCAGATATAAGTTTGAAATTGTACAATCCAACCAACCAAAACATCATACTATATGATTGTGTAAACCGGAGCGGGGGGGGGGGGAGATATGGGAAATCCCCCTCCCACAACTACTCTGCTACAAATAACCCCCCCCCCCACTGATTTGCAGACAAGAAGACCCAGATTCCCAGACTCAGGTCTGGTGCTGCACGTCTGCTCCAGTCTTTAGAGATTAGATTTATGCAGAATTCATCATTTATTTGGAGCTTTTCACTGAAATGCTCACTTTGCTGAATCCACCCCCATTTTAAAGTGTTTGTGTCTGTGTAGGGAAATTTTTTTTAGCTATATTGCAAGATACTCTAGGGAGTTGTGTGTGCTGTCTGCAGGAGTTATCTTTTTGATGAATCTGACACCTTATTTGTACCTCTTCATTTGATAGACATATTTTAATAAGGTCTTGAACTGCTTACTGTGTCTTTATGTACCTTCCCATTCAGCAGTTGTAAGAACTGTGCTGCTTGTCTAGTATTAATGGCATGACAAATAGCAAGTTTAACCATTAACTTGTAAATGGCATTTTGGTGAATTCAGGTCAAATCATAAGTTTATCAAGAAAAAGAAACCAATGCATGTAATTAATTTCAAAACTTGAAAAGATATAGCAACTAAGGTTAATTTTGAAGCCTATTTGGACATTCATTTTAAAATAATATCACATATATAAATAATATGTAAAATATCTATGCAGTTAGTATTAATATGCGTGTTCTAATACATTAGTATTTTGGCTTTGGATGGTGGCCTAGCTATGTCTTATCTGGAGAGGGAAAGCCTAACATATTGTCTATATTCTGGTAACCTCTAGGTTAGATTACTGTAATGTAAATACTGTAGTAAATAAAGCATCTGCATCGTATCTCAGTGCACTGTTATTTTGTCTTATCCATCTAGTATTGTTAATTTGTATATGCATATACTTTGGTTGCAGTTCTGTACCCACCTAGAATCATAGAGACCACAAGGGCCATCGAGTCCAACCCCCTGCCAAGCAGGAAACACCATCAGAGCACTCCTATCTGGGAGTAAGCCCTATAAAGCACATTGAGACTTGTTGGGTAAAAATATGAAAAGAAATCCATAAGAAAGGAAATAAATTGCTTGGGCTACAAGCACATTTGCATTTGCATGGAAACAAGGCTAAACTCAACAGGATTTACTTCTAAGTAGACATGTACAGTATGGGATTGCATTGTTTATTACTAATTTATTCATTAGCCTAGCTTAGTGTTTATCAAAGCTATACATTCATTAAAGACTTGTTGATAAACAACTGACTTGCAACTGGTTCATCAATTAAATGAGCTAACTTGCTTGTTAGCAAGACTTCAACGGAGTGGCTTCTTAGGTCTTTGAACACAGTATAACAGAAGAGAAAACTGAATTTAAGAAAGCTGCCACTCATTGTTTAAATGAGCATTTTCTTTTCCATTTGAAAAATGACCACTACGCTTTTTTATTTTTTGTAAACCTTTTTGGGAAATTGCACAGCTGAAAGACAGTACATAAATACAATTTAATAAAATAAATTTGCTATCACATTAGCACAGATATGCTTGGGCACAAGAATATTTGCACGGAGCTTTCAAAATGCAATTGGACATGCTCTTTTACAGTCTGTGTTCCAGTGTGTATGGAAATCCTTCACACCATGAATGGAACCACAAAATATTATTCACCCCCCTATCCACCTGACAATTCAACATCTGAGAATCGCTCACACTTGCATTCAGTCCAAGTGAAGCAAGAATCCAGCAAAACAAAACCCTTGTTATGAAGGTGCATATTTTTCTTGCTGGGATAAAAGCAACAGCCATTCTTAGGTTCAGTGCTCAGTTCCCATCTTATCACTTGTCTTTAATGTTCCAAGCAATTACCGTATATTCAGAATGAGATCAGGATGTCGTGATCTCACCCCATCCATTTACTTTTGTCCTAGCAGCTGTGTTGGCAAGAGTGCAAAAGGAAAGTTTGTGTTTCCCAACATCAGAAGAAGAAGTGGTAGTAGTAGTTGTTTTAATGGTGCACATTCTAATTTGTCTTTCTTGAGTGACTGAAGAACGTTGCAGGAGAAAGTCTGAGATAACATCACAGGTATTGATTTCCCTGGGTTGGGGACACTGATATCTCATCAGAATGCTCATGACATCAGTGGGGTTCATATTGATCCACACAATTCCCACTTGATTGATCTGTGCAATATTTTCATGCTGGAATCTCTTTCCCCATTTTTGCCTGAGGAAAGCTGGTCGTGGTAGAAGCAGGAATGGAATAAAATATGCCCATTTTAATATATTGCTCGCTTGTTATTGCTATTAGTTTGTAGCCCACCTGCACATAAAAGATGTTAATGTAGCAAACATGACCCTCAACTATATCCCCACCACAGACCTCTGTTGTTATCATTGTTATTTTACTTGTGAATATAATGGGCACATTGGAACTTTTCTTTCTTGAGTGCTTGAAGAACATTATAGAAAAGACTCTGAGATGACTTTACAGTGGTACCTCGGGTTACATACGCTTCAGGTTACAGACTCCACTAACCCAGAAATAGTACCTCGGGTTAAGAACTTTACTTCAGGATGAGAACAGAAATCGTGCTCCGGCGGCGCGGCGGCAGCAGGAGGCCCCATTAGCTAAAGTGGTGCTTCAGGTTAAGAACGGATCTCCAGAACGAATTAAATACTTAACCTGAGGTACCACTGTACATATATTCATTTCAATGGGTTGGGGACACTGATGTCTCAGATTGTTGAGACTGGACAGAGTATACGGCAGAATAGATTAAGGGAGCTGCCACCCCAAATTTATCCAGGGATCATTGTATCTGAGGTGAAATTTGAATCCAGTTCTCTAGCCCAGGTTCAGCATCTTGAAATCTGCATTGACTTGACAGCCAAGAGTTACTATGTCTACGGTGGAAGGAAGCAAACAATTCAGTCTGAAATTGACCATGAAGACTGTGCAGAGGCTAACTGAGATGGAAACTTCTCAAATGCCAAGATATTCATGTGTGTGTGAGTGAAAGAAAAAGAAAGAAAGAAAGAAAGAAAGAAAGAAAGAAAGAAAGAAAGAAAGAAAGATATGAGGGATGTCCCTACCACATACCCTTCAGAAATTACATGTGTTTGTGTATAAATGTGTGAAATTGATATCATTGGGGGGCTACTGCCACACCATGGAGTCTCCACATCTTGCTGTTGCAACTGTTCACTTGCCCCCAAGTAAATGAGCCTCAATTGGGTGCAGGCTAAGTTTCAGCAACTTCCAAATGCCTTGTGCGCTCTCTCGCGCGCTCTCTCTCTCTCTCTCTCTGGGATGTAGACATCTGAGAGGAAAGTGAATGGATGATGGTAACAGCAGGGAATAGGAGGAGATGGGCCCCCTTCGAGAGCATCTTACATGCTCTGGAGGAAGCAGTTGCAGGCTCATCCCACTGCCTATTCCAGCCACTGCAAAACATTGTGTGATCTTAAGCCACTGTCATGTCATGTGAAAGTACCTACCAACAGAAAACCACAAATGTCCTATTGTCATCAATTCTATTGTATGGTAAAACAGTGGCAGAATCTCTGTTGTATCATAGTATGTTGGCATCTACCTTTCTGTGTTAAAATGCTGTCTTAGGAGTGCTAGAGATTCCCCCCCCCCCTTTTGCCTTCTTGCAGAGCTATAAACCTTATCTTGGTAAATAACATAAAAACTGGCTAATGATCACCCATCTTATTTTCTTTTCTTGCATGGAATGGGCTTGAGAAGGGGGGGGGGCGCTATTTCTTTCAACAGTCCCGAAAGCATCTTAGAGAAAACAGACTTCTCTGTGAATCAATAAAGATAAGCACCTCTTAAGAAAGCTCACCACTCCTAGACGGGTAATTCATAGGACCCATGTAAAGCATCTGTATATATTTAGTTCTGACATTCCTCACACTTGCATAACTTGTGTGAAAATCATGGAAAGCTGCACTAAGACCAGAGCAGTTTCAAAAAAGAGGGGAAGCAAGTTGTAGCTCTATTGGAGTGGAGTGTTTTCAGCTGGAGGCAGTTGTGTGTGTGTGTGTGTGTGTGTGTGTGGACAAGACTGCAGCTGGGAAGGCAATTTAAATTCCATAAAATCATCTTGAGCATGCTTTTATATTTGCTAAAGGCAATAAGCAGTGTTGAAACCTAGAGTACGGGCATCATGGGTAGAAACACACAAAGGAATAAAAGCATGTATATGCATGTAGTATGTGTCTGAACACATACACACGGAGCAACCAGTTGGTACAAATATTTCAGCTTTGAGAGCCACAGCTTGTCGGACATATCAATGATTGCTATGGATCCAAGAATGATAACAAAGAAGAAGAAGAAGTTTGGATTTGATATCCCACTTTATCACTACCCTAGGGAGTCTCAAAGTGGCTAACAATCTCCTTTTCCCTTCCTCCCCCACAACAAACACTCTGTGAGGTGAGTGAGGCTGAGAGACTTCAGAGAAGTGTGACTAGCCCAAGGTCACCAAGCAGCTGCGTGTGGAGGAGCGGGGAATCGAACCCAGTTCACCAGATTACGAGTCCACCGCTCTTAACCACTACACCACACTGGCTCTCAAAGAGGGTGAACTTCTGGACATACATCCTGGACACACTAATATCGCAATGCTTCAACCTGGAGGAGAGTACTAACATTGCTTGGCTTCAGCGACTGAAGTCATTCTGAGCAATCCAACCCAAAATTTCCAATTGCCACTTTGGAAGCAACATCATTTCATTTTTGTCAGAGCATCAGATAAAGGCAGAAGCTGAAATGTTTTGCCACATAAAAAACAAGCCCACCCTCTGTATATAATAGATAATAATATATATTGTGGTGATTAAATGCATCAGTGGATCTTGAACTTAACTCTGAATCCCTGCTTGGAAGAGCACACTTTTACCCTTGGATGCAATCTCATAGAGATGTCAGAAAAATAAGAAATCTAAGTTTATTAAAGGAAACATCTTTGATAGGGAAGATCCTATCTAAAAAAGGTGAAGAGGCAAAGAGTCGTGCTTGCTCTTCCATCTCTGTGGGAGGGACATACAGAGATGTCTCCTCTTTCAAGGTAAGGATGAAGAAGTGAGGTAAGGATGAAGGTAAGGATGAAGAAGTGAGGCCAGCAACCTTGAGAGTATCAGTCTAGCACTTGAAGGAAGTCTAGCACAGCAGCCTAGGAAGCATTCAAGTTCTCCCTCTCTAGCTAAATCTCAAACTCACCAGCCTGCAGTACAACTGCAACACTTCCACCCACCCACTTCCACCTACAGAAGCCAACCAGATTGGCAGCTGAACTCTACATCAATACTGGGCAAAAATCTATACAGCATCCACCACCTCACATGAAGGGATGCATGGCAGGCCGTATCTCTGTCCTCCGACAGAGGAAAAGCAGCTGGCAAGGGTACTCAGGAGGAATGGCCAAGGGAGCTGTATCTGATGCATTCAAACCTTCAGCATTTGCTACCTAAGCCAGCCACCTCACTTTGCCTTATGATAGGGCTGGCCCCACTGCCTGCCATGGTGCTACTAGCAAGCCTTCTGGATAGAGTGACGCTCAGGCTGCTGGGGAGATTCCTTCTTAGTTGGCAGGAGGACTGGTTGGCACTTCGGCATTCTCTGTGTTATGAACGTTCACACTGCAGATGGAAACTGAAGCTCAAAGATTCTGGCTTGCCTACGGCTCCTCAGGGAGGCCACAGCTATGGGGAGTAGTAAACTAAGGGACTTCCCTGTTCACACTCATAGCCACTGTTATGTACTGAAGTTCTCACCCTGGACCAGCAGGGGGATACTGTAGATAGTTATGCAAATAAGGGATCGAAAGTGACATTCAGTGATTGGATAGTTTTAGAAAATTGTTACAGTTACGTTGTACTGGAGCTCTATATAAGCATGCTGACTGAACCCTTCAGTTCAGTTCTGTTCTGGCCTGTGAATAAACAAGAGCTGTTTGAAGAATCGCTGTGTCGTCTGATATGTTCACCCACAACCTAACAGCCACTACACTGACCAACTCTCTCACCATCCATTCTGTTCAATGTACTGAAACAGATGGCCTGTCCAACCTTAACCATAACAGCCACCAGTGCTTTCCCAAAGTGATCTGTCCAAAGGATTCCATCTACACAGAATTTAATTTGGACATGTGCACAGATGGACATATAGTGAGGTTACGTGTTTGTGGGTTGTTGTTGTTTTTAAGATAAATGCTATAACATGGGGGTACCCTAGCATTTTATAAGCGATGGGAATTTGCAAACTACCTTTTTTGCTTAATCTAATCTAGGAGTGATTAGAGGAATTAACCAAATGGGTAAACAACAGAGTGTAAAGAACCCTTGTCATTGTTGTGTAAGTACAACTGTGTTAGCCTAATCTGTTAGTCTTGAGGCACTACAAGACCCTTTGTTGCTTTTTGTGTATAGCCTGTTAATCAGTGGCTCACTGCTCTCCCAACCAGAGAGTGGGATGGTGTTGCTACCAGGACCATTCTGCTACCTCCTTGACTGAGTCCACCCCTATGCCTGTGCCACTGTTGCTACGACCCATTTGCTTGTCTCTTCCTCTTGGCCCAATCAGCACCATCAGGGAGAGGCCTAGTCTTCTCTTGGCTCCTCTAACTGCAACAGCAGAAGGAGTGGCAGGGCCAGGAGGCTCTTAGGGCAGGAGTGGGAATCTTCTCCATCCCAACGTCTGCATTCCCTCTTGGCCAACCTTCTGAGGGCCACATGCTGTTGGTGGGTGGGACAAGACATGAAGTGGGTGTGGTGAGAGATGGAAAATGAGGTTGGCATGCAGGAGCCAGAAGTTTTCTACACCCACACCCCTCTAACCTCTATCCAGACAAGAGACATTTTCACAGTTTAAGGACATATTCCAGCCAAGGGAAAGCACTCAATGAGGGGAATGAAAAAGGGCTAATGAAAGCTGTTGTCTGCAAGGGGGGGTAGCCTGGGGAGAGTCTTGAGGGCCAGATAAAGAGGCATTTGGCCTCTGGCTCTTGGTTCCCCATCCCTACCTCCAGGGATTGGCAGTGGGTCCCCTGTCAGGTTGTGGACCTCAGCAGTTGATTCTGTAAGGCTAAACCAGCCTCATAATCAGCATGCTTGAATCTAATTAATGCATGAAGAGGCTAATGTCATAGTGTAAACTGTCCTGCCAGGCTTAGCCTATGTCACTTCCTTTCATCTTAGGAGGAAATAGGCAACAAAGCCTTTGTTCCCTCAGTCTGCCTGTTAAGTTCAGTGTGAGAGGAGCTCTGGACTGCTCCCTCCAGCCGCATGGCTTTAACCAGCCTCTTTTCAGACAAGAATGGAGTCGGAAACTAATGTTTTTCTACACCAATAGTTTAGGAACTTTTACCATTTGTAACCAAACTATGTTTTACTGTCTGTTCATCTTTTTCTGACTGAATCTGACCTCTGGAGATTTTTGTAAGTAAATAATAACTTACCAAGCATGTGGTATTTTTTTTTATGCTGGGAAAGTGGGAAATGTTGGAAGCAGCTTTCAAAGGGAACATTTTAGAATTCACTGGAAAGGGCACAATTTTAAGGTTTTACAGCCTGTATGTCCCTTCTGGCAAGTGGGCCGGAGGTCAATGGCTGTGCCCATCCCAAACCTCATACACCTGTAACCAATAAAGTTGGGGCTTTATTTGACCCAATAAGTGGTGTTGTGTCTAGTTCTTCCTATCCAGTTGAGGGGCAGGGGAGCCTTGCCACACAGATAGCTTTGGGGGGTGGGTCAGTTTTGGGAAAATTCCTGGAACAGTGCACAGTGGAAGGCTAGGGTAGATCATTCCGTCAGGCAAGTCAAAAGGCTTCTGCTGATGGAATGATCTGCTTAATGCTAAGTTGACTTCCTCTATTAGTGGTTATGAGTATAACCAAGTTGTACTCAAAGTAGACCTGTTGAAAGTAATGAACCTAAGTTAATCATGTATATTAATTTCAGCAGGTATACTCTGAGTAAACTTTAGTTGAGTAACATCCCATGTTCTCCAGAAGAAGTAAGGAATATAATATTTTAGATGTTCCAATTTTTTAATTTTTTAATTATTTGTCTTACTAATGGTAATTTTTTTTTGTTTTGAAAGCAATACTCTATAGTTTGATTCTAGTGCACTCATTAGCTGTTGCATTCTCTTTCTGTAAAGTCCTGTGATGTGTCTACATGATTTTGCTGCTTAAGGCTCACAGGAAATCTCACATTGTGCATCATTTCAGGCTGGAAATACCCAAAGTTCTTGTGACAGCATTGTGTTGTAGTAGGCAATTGTTGGCAACTTGGTTTTGTGTGTGTATAGAAGGAAAGTAATAAATCTGTCACCCAGAAGAAAAGAAAAAAATAGTCTGTGACCTAAAGGAAGAAGCAAATTGTGGCTCTAGGTTAAAAAGAAGAAGAGTGACTTATCTAAGGGGGGTCATTTATCATGATAACAAAATTGCTGGTGCTCTGTGAGCCGCCCAAGAAAAGGCTGCAGTAAGCAAAATCAAGAGAGTCAGGCTTCCGAATATTTTCAATTGATCAAAATGCTCAGGATTTGCAAGCGACTATAATTTGCTGTATAGAATTGCCTATTCATCCCTCAAACATTTATATTTTGTCCCAACAACAAATCATAGCATAAAGAACACACTGCATGTATTAATGTATTATATTCATGATATCTGCCCCAAACCATCTGGGGGCAGTAGATGCATTAATCTCTACTTGATAAAGAACTGTATGCACTAATGGATGCTGCTTTCAGAGTTCTCTTCACCAGTCTGTAGGAGATGGTTGGAGGTGCCACTTCTGGTTGGTGTTGACCCACGATAGGGCCTTTTTTGGTGGTGGTTCCTCATTTTTGGAAGGCCTTCCTTGGTGACCTGTGACTTGTCTCGATCATTCTGGGCTTTTAGGAGAAATTGCAAACATTCCTTTTCACCTAGGCATTTGATGGCTGAAAGATACTGGTCACGGAAACCATGAAATTAGCCACTGTGACTGCTTTTAAATGTTTTTAGATGTTCTAAATGCTTTTACATTGTTTTAAACTTGTTTTACAAAGTTTTTGGCTGGATTTAATATTGGTTTTAAATTTGTTAAATATTTTAAATTATATTGTTTGAACTTTTTGTCATTTGTTTTCCTGGGCTCCTTTGGGAGGAGATTCCCCCCTTTTCTTTATAGTTGTTTTTATTAAAAGATTTTCATAGTTAACAAGGGTACATGTTGCTGCAATCAATTAAATGCAACCCATCATGCTGAGCTCTCCAACCTCTCGCACCGCCAACAAAAACAAACAGATAAATAACCTATCATCGCAACACTGATACAAAAGCGCTGCACATACACTAAGCAAAATAATGAAAAATCACTAGCTGCTTCTTTCTCTCCCACCCAGTCTCACAATACCTTTGACAGCAGTGTCTCACACTCAATGTAACTGACCGGTAGGAAGGACCAGTGGCCAACCTGGATGCTCTGCTACCGGGGCAGAGGGCAGGTGGTGGAGTGGCTGGCGCCCCCTCGGGGGTGGGTGGCACATGTTCTGGGGGCATGATACGCCACCTGTGGGGGCGTGGCGCCCGGCGCATGAGGGGGAATGAGGTGCGTGTCCACTGCACCGGAACATGGGTGCCAGGGGCGGTCTGCTCCATCCGTGCCCCCATTCCTCCACCAGTGGGAAGGACTCTATGAATAGAAAATTAATAAACAAACTGGAACAGCGGGTAACCAGACCCCCTTTTGAAAATGAGCAAAACATCCCACAAACTGGCTGCTAGTAAGGGGCAAAGAGACAGATTTCAGTTTCTCTTACATGCCATTTCATGCCCAAAAGCTGATCACCCCAATAGCACTCCACCAGAAATATGCCAATAAGCGCAGGAGCTCCACAAGCTGGTACGATTGAGGCTGCAGTCTTAATTATTCTCATATTTGGTTGTTTTGTTTTTCTATTTTGTAAATGGAGGTTACTATGAGGCTTGGGATTGCTACCGTGGAGGGGCGAGGGAGGTATGGCGGTGGGGGCAGATGTTATAAGCGAAGGGGATCGAGATACGGATATGCTCGTACCCCTTCCAATCTGCGCCCCATCCCGAGAGACGAGGGTAGGGTGAGCAAGGATTACTCACCTCCTTCACTGGTGTTGTGCAATGCCAGGTCTATAGGCAACAAAACCGCCACCCTGCGAGATTTCTTTACCTTGCAGGGGGTCGACCTGGCTTGTGTGACGGAGACCTGGGTGCGCGAAGGGGTAACAGTTACCTTACGAGAGATGGCGCCCCCGGGTTTCTCTGTCCTCCACCAGTCACGGACTGTGGGCCGGGGGGGAGGGGTGGCATTATTAATCCGGGAAGATTGTTCTTTCAGGGCTCTACCATCGCCATCGATCCCCGGCATTGAATGTGTTGGCCTAGTGTGGGGCTCCGAGGAGAGCTTGGCTGTCTGGCTGGTGTACCGGCCACCTAGCGCACCAGCAGCCACCCTGTCAGGCCTGCTGGAGGCGGTGGCCGGCTGGGCCTTGGAGTTCCCTAACCTATTGGTATTGGGAGACTTCAACTTCCATGCTGATGCCGCTCCCTCCTCACAGGCTCTGGACCTGGTGTCTTCCATGGCGACACTAGGGCTCTCCCAGTTTGTTTCGGGCCCCACACATCAAGCAGGCCACACGCTGGATTTGATCTTTGGTGCCGGTATAGATGTGATCATGTCTCCTTCGATGAAGGTGCCATGGTCTGATCACTACGCTCTGAAAGCCAGGATTGACTTTCCACCCCCACCCTGCTTAGGTGGCGAGCCGATTTGGGCTCGCCCGCAGAGGCTGATGGACCCTGATAGATTCCGTCAAGCCTTGCGGGACCTTGCTCTCCCTGGCGACTCATTGACTGAGCTTGTTGAGGGCTGGAATACCCAGCTCCTGGCAGCCATCGATGAGATCGCACCTAAGCGCCCTCTGCGACCCCGCAGAAACCGGGCTCCCTGGTTTACCGAGGAGCTTCGGAAAATGAAGCGGGACCTCAGACGGCTAGAGCGAGTATGGCGGGGTGCCCGTGACGGAGCCTCAAGAACATCTTATAGGGTTTTTATGAAAACCTATGAGATGGCTGTGAAGGCCGCTAAGAAGTCTTACTTCTCGGCCTCCATTGCATCCGCTAGCTCTCGCCCGGCGCAATTATTTAGTATAATTCGGTCTTTAACGTCCCTTGAAGGACAGCCAAATTTAAATAACAATCTGACACACAGCTGTGAGGCATTTGCGAGCTTTTTTGCGGAGAAGGTCCTGTTGCTCCGCCATGACCTCCCTGCCAATTTGGATACAATAAAGGAACTGGAGGCCCCTCGACTGTCCTCGGGTCCAGTATTGGACCATTTTGACCGGATATCTCCAGCCGATGTGGACAGACTCCTCCAAGCTGGAAAGCCCACCACCTGTCCTCTTGACCCGTGCCCGTCATGGCTGATTAGAGCGTGTCCAGACGAGGTGCGGGCCCCCCTGGGGGATATCATCAATTTGTCCCTTGGCACCGGGATATTCCCAGGGGAACTGAAGGAGGCAGTGGTGCGTCCGCTCTTAAAGAAAACATCATTAGATCCCTTAGATCTATCCAATTACCGCCCGGTCTCGAATCTTCCATTCCTGGGTAAGGTGATTGAGAGAGCGGTTGCTGAACAGCTTAGTAGGTTTCTGGATGAAACATCTGCTCTGGATCCATTCCAGTCTGGCTTCCGTGCTGGTCATGGGACCGAGACGGCTCTGGTCGCCCTAACAGATGATCTCCGTAGGCAGCTGGATCGAGGCGGGTCGGGGCTGCTGATTCTTCTAGATCTGTCAGCAGCCTTCGACATGGTCGATCACGAACTCCTGGACCACCGCCTTGCCGACGTGGGGATCCAGGGCACAGTCCTTCAATGGCTGCGCTCGTTTCTCTCTGGTCGGGGACAGAGGGTGGCGCTCGGGGGGGAATTATCATCGCGCCACTCCTTGGTGTGTGGAGTGCCTCAGGGTGCGATTCTCTCCCCGATGCTTTTTAACATCTTTATGCGCCCCCTCGCCCAGCTTGTCCGGAGTTTTGGGCTGGGTTGCCATCAGTATGCCGATGACACCCAACTCTATCTGTTGATGGATGACCATCCTGACTCGGCCCCCGATACACTGGCGAGATGTCTGGAAGCTGTGGCTGGATGGTTACGTGGGAGCCAGTTGAAGTTAAATCCTTCGAAGACAGAGGTCCTCTGGCTGGGGCGGGATGATATGGGATTGAGGGGGCAACTCCCATCTCTTGCGGGGGTGCAATTAGTGCCAGCACCGTCCGTTAAGAGTTTGGGTGTAATCTTCGATACCTCCCTCTCTATGGAGGCGCAGATTACAGCTATAACAAAGGCGGCATTTTTTCATCTCCGCCAAGCTAAGCAGTTGGCCCCTTATCTCTCTCGCCCTGACCTAGCCACTGTGATCCATGCGACGGTCACCTCCAGACTGGATTATTGTAACTCGCTCTACGTGGGGCTGCCCTTAAGACTGACCCAGAAACTCCAGCGGGTGCAGAATGCCGCGGCGAGACTCCTTATGGGGTCTTCGCTGCGAGATCACATTCAACCGGTGCTATACCAGCTACACTGGCTCCCGGTGGAGTACAGGATCAGGTTTAAGGTGCTGGTTTTAACCTTTAAAGCCCTATACGGCCTAGGACCCTCGTACCTACGGGACCGCCTCTCCTGGTATGCCCCACAGAGAAACCTACGGTCTGCAAATACTAACATCCTCAAGGTCCCAGGCCTCAGAGAGGTTAGGCTGGCCTCAACTAGAGCCAGGGCCTTCTCGGCTGCGGCTCCAATCTGGTGGAATGCTCTGTCACAAGAGACTAGGGCCCTGCGGGACCTGACATCCTTCCGCAGGGCCTGCAAGACAGAGTTGTTCCACCAGGCCTTTGGTCAGGGCGCAGTCTGACTCCCTCCTCTGGCAACCTGCTTAGAATCTTGCTTAATTAGTTGCCATTAATTTGATTTTAATTGATTTTTATAATGTAATATTTTTAGAATGTGTGAATATCTGATTGTTTGATTGTTGATTGTTGTTAGCCGCCCTGAGCCCGGCTTCGGCTGGGGAGGGCGGGATATAAATAAAATTTATTTATTTATTTATTTATTTATAAGTTGCCAAAAGACCAAAGAACAGTCCTGAATTAAAGCTGCAATCCTAACTCCACTTTTCTGGGATCCATTGAATTCAATGGGACTTACTTCTGAGTAGACATAGGATTGCAGCCAAAGCTCATTTCCTAACATAATGATCAAGATGTGGATTAGTTTTAATGATTTAATGAACTTTGTGGTTTATTATTTTTTCCCACAAGTGCTGCAGCTTTGGTTCTGAGATCCAATAAATCGAAAAGGTTTCAACCAATTTTTCACAACTGTGACAAGATAGAAAAGGTGCAAATGAAGAAACCATATTGAATAATGAATGGCAGAAAAGTGATCATAATCTAGCAAACATGGACCATTGCTAATCTTGCATACAGTATTACAGCAACCTAATTGTTTCATTTATTAGCCCTGGGTCCAAGAGTGACTAACTCTCTTTGAATTACTTCTATTTGAATGATGGGACTTGACTGAGCTAGTCATGGCTGATTGGATCCAGCCCACTGGAAACAAGAGTCATACTTTGAGCAGACTCATGGATATCAATGGTCATTACTAACTTAAACCCAGTTGATTTCAGGGGACCTGCTTCAAGTGCGACTAAGCCTGGATCCAGTCCAATGTGCCTTAAATATAGCTAACTTTGGCCCTTTCTTATGGAGATAATTCGTTCCCTAGGAAGCTCTGTTGGCTAATAATAAACCCTGGCTACTAGGTTTTTTAAAAAGTATATCTGAGGTATCCAGTCTAGTCCAGATATCCAGTCTGGTCAAGTTATTTGCCTGCTATAAATAGAAACAGCTCTGCTTGCCTTGTGCATTGGAGATTGGCATTTAGATGAGCTTTGGATAAGCGGATAATCAATCATATCTGGATAATAGACATCAGTGTTATTGCTCTGCAAGGTTTACACTCTTTGATTTACGCAAGTGGATCTTTTTTCTTTTATGGTGTCTTAAGAATATTTGTGGCCAAATAATGTTTTTACAACCAAGCCACAACGGCAAAGCCATTATTTCTTTTAGAACCATCGATCAACTGTATGATTAAATCTGCACTTATTTTGAGCTTCTTTGGGATGGGTTTCCACTAGGCTTAGGTGGTGTGCTGGGAAGTATTACAAAGGCTACACTTCATTCTCCCTGTATTGCCGGGCCCCCCCGTACACAATTGCAAACGAGAATAAAAAGCAAATTGGCAGCGCTTAACAAGTAGGCTGGATTTTGTTTCCATTGCTAAAAATCACTGTATAGCATTCAGGACAAGGTGTTAAAAAATTCCTGAAACAGTTATCTTACAGTGCACTAAGATTATCGGGTTTAGTTGGGGTGATGTTGTTGTTGCTGAAGATGAGTTGCAGGCTGAGGGTCTCTTGCTGCCATTGTCAAAATTGCTCCGATTCTACAGGAAGGATGGAGAACCCCAGGCAAAGCTGGAAGCTTGTTAGAAGAGGAAGGTATTCAGTAGGCACCAAAAAGTTGACAGATGACACCTGACTAATATTTAATAGGAGGGAATTCGAAAGGGTAGGGGCCACAACGCTAAAGGCCTGAATCATATATATATCTCACAGACCGCCTGATAACATTGTACAGGATCTGCGTGAGGCCCTCTCCTGTAGAACACAGTGATGGGTTGGGTAAGATGATATTTCAGGTGTTCCGATTCCAAGCTGCATAGGGCTTTATATGCCACAGCCACATCTAATTGGCAGCCAATGCGATTCTTTCAGCAATAGCCCCACTAAACAGCCAAGCTGCTGCATTTTGCATTAGCAGCAGCTTCTGGACCAGCCTCAAAGAGTGGATTGGAGTAACTGAGTCTGGGGGTTGCCAGCATATGGATGACAGTGGTTAGGCCACCCTGATCCAGAAATGGCTGTAGATGTCTTACCAACTAAAGTTGGTGACAGTCCAGTCCAAAGACAAAGAAGATATAGCAGGAGGGACCTTGAAATTGCCCATCCAAAATTAGCTCCTGGACTGAGCAGGCACACTGGTGACCTAGTCACAGTCTTCACCCAATATACTGAAATGTTACATTTTTAAAATAATTGCTAAATTTGCACCCGTGCACAAGCATGTGCAAACTTTATGCAAACTGAATAACCCCCCGCCTTCGCCACCCCCTTTTTTTTGCAACGAGGAAGTTGCCACCTCAAGGAAAGGAGAAGTGTACATAGTTATTTCAAGTAACCAGCCATATAATTGCTTGCAGATGCTATTCTGTGGAAAACACTGAGCCACAATCCACTGGGAAGTTTAGTGTAAGGTAATTCAAACGATGACAATATTTTAGTTTTTAAAAAGCATTTCTGTTGCCCCCTTCCCCTGCATTTTTGCCCAGATTATGCGCCTGCTCTTTCAATGCAGTTTCATCCAGAATAGTCTATCTAATATTTGTTTAATCCACTGAACTGAGATTGACTGGGAAGTTCCTTTTCCAGTTTTCACATCAGTAAAGGATTCTTCTAAGGATTCTCCTTAATTTTATTCTTAATTCCTTTACTACTTTTTCACTCATCCTGGTTTTCCTGCTGTAATGCATTAATTGAGATTAACATTGCAATCCTATAGATATACAGTGGTACCTCGGATTACATATGCTTCAGGTTACATACGCTTCAGGTTACAGACTCCGATAACCCAGAAATAGTACCTCGGGTTAAGAACTTTGCTTCAGGATGAGAACAGAAATCATGCAGCTGCTGCGCGGGAGGCCCCATTAGCTAAAATGGTGCTTCAGGTTAAGAACAGTTTCAGGTTAAGAACGGACCTCTGGAACGAATTAAGTACTTAACCCAAGGTACCACTGTATATTCGGAAGTAACTCCCACCAAGTTCAGTGGGACCAACACAGGGGAAAATATAGGATTACCCCCCAAGCTGTATTTTTTTTTGTAGATTGTGTAGAAATGTAACATGATGTCCTGAACCCTTGACCTACCTGGCAGAAAGTCAGCAGATCGAGTCCAAAGTCCAAGTCCAGGAGTCAAGCCACACAAGCAAAGTCCAAAGGAAGCACAGTCCAGGGTCAATCCAAGCAGCCAAGTCTGAAGTCAGAATACAGTACAGAGTCAAACTCAAAACACAGTCTCATAGAGGTCCAGGAGAATCCAAGCCAAGGTCCATTAACATGGAAAGTTGAGCAGACAGCACTGCAGCTCTTCTTCCCTTTTGTACTTGGCATGCTGATTGCAGCATCTGGGCTTGATGAGGCATATGACCCTCACCTGTTCCAAGGCTACTGCAGCAGAGGAATCACACATCTCCTCCCGGAGTTAGCAAGCCCCACCTGGCCATCTAGGGAGCTGGGCTGTGGGCCCTTGCCTGCCTCAGCCTTCTGCTGTTCAGAGGCCACTGTGTTTGTGGGGACAGGGGCCCCCTCTGGCTCTGGTGATGTGCATTGACCACCATCCCCTTGCCATACTCCATCACCCTGTGAGTACTTCCTTCCCCACCCCCTGCCCGCCCCAGTGTGTCCCAGTCCTGGCTGTACCCCTCGCCAGAATTCTCTCCTCCTCTTTCTCCTTCCCATCATCTTGCCAGTTCATGACACATGAGCCTCACTTACAACTTTTGTTGTTGTTATAGTAAGTGGGTTGGATGAAGACTCAGTTGTGCTTAGAGTAGAATCATGGAAATAAATGGAACTGTATTTAGTCAGAAGTAATGCGTCCCATTATGAGGGACGTGGGTGGCGCTGTGGGTTAAACCACAGAGCCTAGGACTTGCCGATCAGAAGGTCGGCGGTTCAAATCCCTGTGATAGGGTGAGCTCCTGTTGCTCGGTCCCTGCTCCTGCCCACCTAGCAGTTCGAAAGCACGTCAAGTGCAAGTAGATAAATAGGTACTGCTCTGGCAGGAAGGTAAACAGCGTTTCCTTGCACTGTTCTGGTTCGCCAGAAGCGGCTTAGTCGTGCTGGCCACATGACCCGGAAGCTGTACGCCAGCTCCCTCGGCCAATAAAGCGAGATGAGCACCGCAACCCCAGAGTCGGTCACGACTGGACCTAATGGTCAGGGGTCCCTTTACCTTTACCTTTAATGCATCCCATTGGTTTTAGTAAGGTCTACTTTGTATCCAAACCCTTGTCTCCTAACCCATCGCTCTCTCTTGCTCTCTCTCTGTCTTGATCACTTATTCTTTCTTCTATTTAAAAACATATACACCAATAAGAGAGAATGGTGGCACTGCCACTGTGGTACCCATCTCAGGTTGTGGTATGTGCACCTTTGAACCAACACAGGGTGTGATTAATGTGGTCCAGCACTATCCTCTGGATGTTGTTTGACTCCAGCTCCCATCAGCCCCGGTCAGGATGGTCAATGGTTAACGGTGATGGAACTTGTAGTTTAAAACATCCAGAGGGCACCACTGTGGTGAACCAGATCCCCTTTTGAAGCACATGCCCCTCTCAACACCCACACACCTAACATCACAGGTAAGGCAAATCCATGTGAGATTACTTGATTTGTATTGCATTGTATTTCTTTGTTGAGGGGAAAAGCTTGTGTGAATTGGGTCATTTGTGACGGAGAGAATGGTTGTGTGTTTGTGTTAATATTTCTCCACCACATCCTGGCCCAGTGAGTTTATGAAATTGGCCTGTTTTTATTTTCATTCTTGCACTGGTTCAGCAGTACCGATTGAAGAGGATAACCTATTTTCCGGTGCTATCAAGTTTTCTCTGGCAAACATAACCCCTCTCCATTTGTGGGAACATTGAAAGAACCACTTGTGATAAGCAGATATTCAGAAACAAGGAGCAGAGGTGGCATATTTCACCAAGGGTATGGAATCATCTGGTTGTGCTTCCTTGATTAGATAAAGAGAGGAAAGAGGCTGCAAATGCAAGCACATAGATTATTCTCTCTATAGAATATATAATCAGCCCGAAATGAAGCATAAAGTGCCCATACGGACTTTGTCCTTGAGGGGAACCACATTGTAACACAAAGAGGACTCCATGTTCCTAGAGGCAACGCAAGAAGACCCTGTTAGTCAAACATGTTATCTAATTGGCTCTGCTTTAATCTCTGATAGTGGACGTGCTATTCCAATGCCCTTCTGTTGTTTAGATTGGTCCTCACATACTGTGCGATGCTTGAAGGGTTTCTACCGTCAACAAGAACATTCTGAGAAAAGCAAAACCAAACACAGAGCAGGCATTTTGATAAATAATTGCTGGAAGCTGATAGCTGGTGGTATCTTTAAGACCGTCAATTCTCAAGCAAGGCTTGGCTTGGTGAATAGGATGATCTATCAAACTGGAACTGCTTTTAAAATGCCACTACCATTCCACTCACCCTTTGTGGTGTATTATGAAATCTAGGCCACACAGGGCCAAATGTGTGGAATGGATTAACAGCTTTTTGTTTTACAAAAAGCAGCCATGAGGGGAGAGGGAACACAGGGCTGGAGAGGCCTAATTTTGGTCCCAGCACCAGAGCCCTGATCCAAATGCTTCCCACTCCATAGCTACTGCGAATTGCAGAAGGGAAAATATGTAGGCTTCACCTCTTAAGTCCCCAACTCCCCTTCTGTGGTCTGAAGCAGATTTGAAGGTGGGGAGTGTCATTTATGCCTGTGGTGTAGGGGCAAAGGGTTAGAGTCTCTCTTCCCCTGCACTGTCACCCTCCAAGCTGCTGTTTGTAAAATAAAAAGCTGACTTTCAAACATTGGAACTTCCAGTGCTTCATGTATTGGTTTGACCCTAAGTGTTAGGTATGCAGGGGTAGGATTCGCCTCCACTGCACAGATGCCCCAAGTGTGGCGATTCTTAACACATCCATTTACATGCAGCTTGTTTATTTAACCTCACAGATGTTAAAGGGATTCTGGGCACAAGGGCTGCATTAAGAGCAAAGGTAAAGAGTCACTGGTACCGGAGAGCAGCCCTGGAGAAATCCCCGCTCCCTTCTATCTACCTTCTCAGAGAAACAGAGCAGTCTGCGATGGAGACAGGTACACCGGCAAGTGGCAAGAGCAACTTAGGGCTTGTCCAAACTTCTGTTTGTGCCATGTGTAGAAAGCATGGGCCCAAGCTGTTTTCTGCTTGACCTGAGCTTTGTGGTATGGGTCCAAGCAGTTTCCCTCTTGCCTCATCCCTTTCCATGGGAAAACCTGCTCTTTAGTGATAGACTGGAACAAATGCCAACCTGGGGAAAACCTGAATTGCCATTTGCTCTGATTGAGCGCTAAAGAGTGGCTTTCCCTCGGGTGGGGGCAAGGAGAAGGACAAGAGGGAATGTGGATAAGCCCTTAGTTGTTTTCAGTTCGAAAGGATGCTTTCATGGGTATTGACAGATTTACCTACCAACCTACCCACTTTTTTTTTTTTAAAGTATAGATCGCTTCTTGGTAAAGCTCTCAAAGCTGTTAGCCATAAAACGAATGCAACAAACCCTTACATAAATGACAATAATTATCCAACAATAATATCCAAAGGACACACTAAAATAATGACTGTAGCCTTCTGCCCCTCAACTCAGCATGCAACTTTTAAAGGTGTCAGCTCAGAAGATTGTTGGAGAAATGGTATATGGGAAGAGGAGTTCAAGTACCTATATAATTTTATCCGAACAATTACAAGCTGATGATGATCAAATAATGTCTCTATTTATTTATTTAAGGTAATGTAAAAGAGGAGGAAAGGTTTCCAAGCAAAATATTGATTGTACTGTTATTGAAAGCAAATGGATGACCTTCCCATATATATGTTTTTTTCAAAGACTGTTCTGACTTCCAGATTGGATGAGGCACTGCTAATGGATACAATGGATTGTAATGATCAGAAAACACTTCAAATCACACACACTGTTTAAGTACTCCCAGCACATCCTGTAGACATAGATGTCAGGTTTCACATTAAGGCCACGATTTATCCTGAAAATCTTGTCCCACCTTATGATTTGCAGACTGCTACAGTTCCTACTCTAAAATTTAACACTGTTATTCACAATCATATGTTTATGTCCCTGGTAGGTTTTTTTAAATAAAAAAACACTGGAAAATTGTACAACGTATTAGAGAGCTTTTTGAGTTCTTCCTCTTCATCACAAAGGACATTGCAACTTTCCTGATTTCATTATCCCATGACTACACATTGTCAAATCCATCTTTCCACCCATAAGGACTAGAGTCTTGCTCAAAAAACAAAGATGAGATTCTCACAGTGTTGAATTCTTTGCTAACACTGTTTTCTGCACTTGCTTGGCATATGATTTACTACTCATTTTTCACTACCAACTGTCCCAAAGTGTGGTGCAGTGTTAACAACTGAATAAAATATATATGAATTCACCAACATCAACAAATATAACATCTGCATACCTATTACAAAGTGCTGTGAAATCTCTTCAACAGACCTTGTAATATTTAATCTGCACGTGCAACAAAATTTATTTATATGTTGCATGAGGGGTTATATAAAGCAGAAAATAAGTAGAGAATAAGGCATATGGCTAAACAAACAGTAGATCAAAATTGATGGGGTGTATGGAATGCAAACTAGCTGCAAATATAAACAGATTAGGAAAGGCTGGGATTCACATAAAGATATTTAAAACTTAGAATCGAAAGCAGTGGAATAAGACATAAATGGCAACAAGGAGAGGGCCAGTTAAAACAATAGTAGTAGGCAAATAATATTATCATTGAAACATCATTAAAATTCCATGGCTGGGTAGAAGACTATGTGCAAGGATGACCTATTGCATGGTCTAAAAGCTCCTCTTAAGGAGAAAGTAACCTCTTGTCACCTTATGGAAGTAGATGGGGATAGCCTTGGTGAAGTAGAGCAGCTTTCTTGCTGCTGGAAATTGAAAACAAAAAACCAAAATGGAACAAAGTAAGTAAAAATGTATATTTGGAGTGGCTCATTCAGAAAGACAGTGGCGAGAGAGTCATGACCAGTCACATTGGTGCCACAGGGAATGTCTATTAGATGCTCAGAGGGATAGGGCAGGAATTCAGTTTGTTTGCATTTAACTGAGAACTTGTTCCATTCACACTTTCTAAAACAATATGCAGACTGAAACACAGACATCCTTAGAAATTTGAGGTTCTCTGAATTTTGCAGTGTGGTTCTCCAGTCAGCAATACATACATTAAGGGGAAATGTGCATATAAGTGTATATCTTAGTGACAACAACATCAAAAGAGCATTATATTCAAATAAGTTGCTTGCAAAAAGTGTGTATATATATCTCAAAATTGCAGACCGAAATATGTTTATTTGGAGAAATTTGAACTAAAATGATGACTAATTTTCATGAGGATTTTTTTTTCTTTTAAAGGAAATTGCTGCAGAAATGAGAACTGAATTTAAGACTGGAAAAACGAGAAACCGAGGGAACAAAAAATTGACAGATTTGTCCATCTCTATGTCTCTTTGCCACTAATATAGACAACCTTCCCATACTGAAGGAAATGTAATGGCCACAATTAGTGAGGCCAGGAATGGCTCTCTCTCCTTACCAGGATCCTGGATTAACAGCTATTGAGTTAAATTGCTGTTAAGAGCAACGTCTTCCCTGTAGCAAGAGCACTTGCTAGGGTTGCATCTGGCAGATTCAGCAAGATCTTCTGCAGCCCTCCTGTCATAACGACACTACCTGGAACATACCAAAGTTCAGGGTTACAGAATTTTCATGGCACAATCAATTTATGAAATTACATAGCAATTGGAAAAGGTGCCCCCCTAGACAGAATTTTTTGTTTCCTGGCAGGCAACACCCAGCCAAGCATCAGGGACGATGCAACGTGGCCATGGAAATTAAGCATATGGTACGGCGTATGGGATCATACAGAATTATTCAAAGGTTATAGCTTAATATTGGGTGTGTGTGTGGAGGAGAACCCTCTCGTGCCAATCAGATTGTGCATGTTTGCACAGCTGGAAAGCCAGCCGCTTCCATTTTCAATATTTCTGATATATCTACAGGTGTTACCACTTATTCAGATCGGAGCTGCTCTTTTTAAACAGACACACCTTGGCATTTAAGCACCAGTGCAGCTACAGGAATTTAAAATTATTATTTATTAAAATTTTTAAAAATCCAAAATGCCCCAAAGCAAGACAACTGGATTTTTAAAAATTATAGGCAGAATCCAACAGAAGTTAGTTGTGACTAGGGATGTAAGGAGGGAGCAATTTCCACCCTATCCTATGTTTATTGCAATCAGTGCTGGTTCTGTTCCGCTACTGTTCGACTTCCTCGAAAGGCCCGTGGCTGAAACTAATCTGATTAATTACATAATTAACCTACATGGAAGTGAAACGTCAAAACAAAGGTGTGTGACGATAGCATGCTCGTATTCACTTGCATGGTTTCCGTTCCTAACCTCAGACAAGCATGTGAAGCGTGGCAATTTGAATTCCCATTTCTGTTTCTGATGGAATTCTCTGACATCCCTAGACTGAGTGGCTTTGGATGTTTCACCGACACAAAGGGAGAAGAAAGCACACCTGTCCCCTGCCATGGGACAGAAAGGCAGCTGGGGGAGGAGGAGAGGACAGAAAGAGCTGTGAGTGGAGGGGACACATCTTCCCATCCTTTGGACCCTCTGGGAAACTCAGCAAACCTCCTATACCTTGAACTGGTTGTAGAGAGTGCAGCTAAATGGGACCTAGCTTGAGGAAGTACCATCCACCTTGGGCCTGCCCATAAAAAGCAAGTCTAGATCGAGAGACTAGCTGGATGTCTGTTGTTTCCAGGATCTATTCTTGTTGTGAGTCTTTTGTAGGTGAGCTGAGCATTTGTTGGACCCTGAGTGGGAACCAAGAGGCTGAGAAGAAGGAAAATGAATCGATACTGATTTATATGTATTAGTGACTTCGTATTAATGTAACATTTCTCTATGTAACTGTCTATTTTTGTAATATTTTGTTTCCGTTGTCAGTTGTCGCTTCAGTTTTTGCACACCGCTTGGAGATATTTTAACAAATTAAGTGATATAGAAATTAAATCATTGATCAATCAACTTCTTCTTGCCCTCCATTTCACCATCATGTCCAAAATAGAGATGCTCTAGTTTGAAGCCAAGATGGGGCCACTGAAAAACAACTGAGAGCCAAAGGCATGCTTGGGGGAACCCTGAGATTTGCAGAACTACATAAATATCACGTTAAAACCAAAATATTATGTGGTGGGGGGTGGGGGGTGGGAAAAGCCAATGAGGAAGTGAGCATGCTCAGTATCACAGAAGGTTGTCTGTTGCTTGGAAACGGAAAATGGAATACTGGGTGATAGAGTGGCTTGCTGGAACACTGAAGAAGGGTTCAGGATGTGTGTTTTGTTGGAGGTCTAGGGTCAGCCCTAGACATTCTGGTGTCAAAGGACAAGCTATAAGTACAGAACCTAACTTGACTGGCAGATGAATCTGATTTCTCTCTACAGCATCATTCATCATGTTTGAAGTTAGCAGGTTAGCTTAAGTGACTCAGATGGAATGCCCTGGCATCTGCTGCCTCAGGCAGCTGCCCCACCCTGCCTATTGGAAGGGCTGGTCCCACTTGTTGAGATCTACCGGTATTTTGCACACCGAGATAATGCTGAGGAGTAGAGAGCATGGGGCACTGGTGTTTCCTGTTCCTTCCTCACTGGCATGAAGTGGCTCTGAAAGTCCCACTAGAAACCATGCAATAGGGCTAACTGTAAGGTTCGCCACAGAATAAAATGTGATGGGCAAGGAAAAAAAGAACTTGTTGTTTGAACTTCCAGGTAAACACTTCAAAGGCTTCTTGCAGTCTTTGCTAAAGGATGAAGCCATTTGTCATCAATGATGCTCTTGGCAAGGCCTTCATCTGCAATACATTGTGATGTTCCATTTGTTTTTTGGGTGCGGCCCAAAGACCAGAGCTTACTAGTGATGTGCAAGAGAAGACAAAACACTTGATGAAGGAAGGAGATGGGGAAACCTATTTCTAGTGCTCATTTAAGTGCATCTTTGCCACTGTTGTGCTAGTCGCAGTATGGCAGATTTTGGCCAGGACTCTACAAATAACAGAGCATGCTGTAAAACTTTCTGGACTGTTCCACTTCAGGCTGCAGGTGGAGTAACGGCATGATTGAGTGCTCTCCACATAACAAAACAAATACCTTGTACACAGGAAACCGGAGGTTAAGAGAAAAGTCTCCTGGCTTTCTATCTGGCATGCCAGTTTTATTGCTCTTGTTTTATTTGTACAGGGAAGCATCCAAACATGCAGTCCCCTATTTTGAGAGTCCCATGGACTGCAAGAAGATCAAACCTATCCATTCTTAAGGAAATTAGCCCTGAGTGCTCACTGGAAGGACAGATCCTGAAGCTGAGGCTCCAATACTTTGGCCACCTCATGAGAAGAGAAGACTCCCTGGAAAAGACCCTGATGTTGGGAAAGATGGAGGGCACAAGGAGAAGGGGACGACAGAGGACGAGATGGTTGGATGGTGTTCTCGAAGCTACCAGCATGAGTTTGACCAAACTGCGGGAGGCAGTGGAAGACAGGAGTGCCTGGCGTGCTCTGGTCCATGGGGTCACGAAGAGTCGGACAAGACTAAACAACAACAATAACATCATCATAGCCTGGAGGGGGACAGTCCGAGAGCAGTTTTGCTAGTTGATAAGTCTTGATAGGTTTGCCTCATTGACTTGTTCTATCAAGCGTTTGCCTGGGCATAAAATGCTGCCTTTGCCACACCTAGAGGAACTCGGCTTTAGTTGGTTAAACTGTGCCCCGTGCAAGTGCAGGAAAGGTCGAAAACTGACAGCTCTAGGAGAGCATGACACAGCATGTGTCACATATCAGGCTGATAAGGTTTGCCCCTTGCTCACGTTGCGTTACAGTCCGGTGAAGAAAACAATCAGAGCGAACACCGTTAATGTAACTAGGAGCCATTCAGAGCCACACAATATACAGCCATAAATTTGCGAGGACAGTTATTACGGTTATCTCCTCAACAATTACATACTGGATGGCTCTGAAAATGACTGCTTAGCTGTATGCTCATTTGAAATGGGTTTATAAGAAATGGGGAGGGGGAGGGAGATGTGGACAACTGGTTCTGCTTCATCTTCTGCTGTGATATGAGGGGGTGGGGTGGGAATGTCTCCCTCGCCGGTTCTCTGCACCCCGTGCAACTCTCTTCTATTCCCTGGTTCTTCCCTAAGTCAGGTGTGGGTAAGCTTTGGCTGTTGCTGAACTACAACTCCCATCATCCCTGGTCACTGGCCAAGCTTGCTACAACTAATGGGAGTTGTAGTGCAGCAACATTTGAAGGTCCAGAAGTTCTCCACTCCTGCTCTAAGTCCTCCACTCAGGGCTGGCCCAATCATGAGGCAAGGTGATGTGACTGCCTCAGACATCAGAACTCACAGGGGCAGCAGATCCTCATGTAGATCTTTATTCAGGGCCAGCCCAACTAAGAGGTAAGGTGAAGCAACCGCCTCAGATGGCAGGATTGACGGGGGCAACAGATCCTGATGCCAACATCTCTCTTTCCCACTTTGTTCCTAATGTAGATTGTCCCTCACCCCTTCTCCTCTGGCAGGGAGGCGGATGCCATTTTGGGGCCTTGCCGTATGTGCCAAAATGTCTCGGGTCAGCCCTGCCTGCACTGTTTCCATTTTACAATGTGTTCCAGGCCTCAGTCCTGTATACCTGAAGGAGCGTCTCCACCCCCATCGTTCAGCCCGGGCACTGAGATCCAGCGCCGAGGGCCTTCTGGTGGTTCCCTCATTGCGAGAAGTAAGGTTACAGGGAACCAGACAGAGGGCCTTCTCGGTAGTGGCTCCCACCCTGTGGAACATCCTCCCTTCAGATGTGAAGGAAATAAGTAGCTATCCTATCGTTAAAAGACACCTGAAAGCAGTCCTGTTCAGGGAAGTTTTTAATATTTAACACTGTATTTTTTTAATACTTGATTGGGAGCCGCCCAGAGTGGCTGGGGAAACTCAGCCAGATGGGCGGGGTATAAATAATAATAATAATAATAATAATAATAATAATAATAATAATAATAATTCCATGCCTGAGTAACTCTCCTGAACTGCCTTGTTCCTGGGGGCTGAAAAGAAACCATCAGGAAATGAAGGAGAAAGTAACATAGTGTATTTGGGGGGAGCTTGCAACCCTTCATCTTGGAGTCAGTCTACCTAATTCCCCTTCATGCAGAAGTACCTACAACTCTCATCAGCTATAGTCAGCATGACCAGTCAGGGATAATAGGAGTTGTGGTCTCAACGGCATCTGGAGGGTGCCATGTTGCTGACGTAAGCATATACAGGAACTCCTGACTATAGGGGGGGGCATGAGTGCCTTTGTGATAATGGCAGTCATTTCTCTAGCTATCTCAAACCTACAGTATTTGCATGATTAGCAACAACACCCCATATACCATAAAGGTAAAGGGACCACTGACCATTAGGTCCAGTCGTGGCCGACTCTGGGGTTGTGGCGCTCATCTAGCTTCATTGGCCGAGGGAGCCGGCGTACAGCTTCCGGGTCATGTAGCCAGCATAATTAAGCCGCTTCTGGTGAACCAGAGCAGCGCACGGAAATGCCGTTTACCTTCCCGCCAGAGTGGTACCTATTTATCTATTTGCACTTTGACATGCTTTCAAACTGCTAGGTTGGCAGGAGCAGGGACCGAGCAACGGGAGCTCACCCCGTCGCGGGGATTCGAACCGCCAACCTTCTGATCGGCAAGCCCAAGAGGCTCAGTGGTTTAACCCACAGCGCCACCCGTGTCCCTCCTCATACCATAGAGAGAAGCAATACCTGCCATGGGGACTGATCTGGAAGCAAAGCATCAATAACTGCAGGCATACAGAAGTACACAACAATTAAAGTGATATCTGCAACGTTTAGGGAATCAGGGACGATACAGAGGAGAAACCAGGAAACAAAGGGAAATAAGACAAGACAAAGGCTGCTGGAAATATGTTGGCACTGGCACTCCCCTGCCCACTCAACTTCACCCTCTTTTTATGACCACATCCTCTTATCTTCCTGATCAGAGAATAGTTTGATGGTTGTAGTTTAGCTATTTTTATGTTATCCTTCCCGGACCTGGTGCCCTCCAAATGTTGTAGACTTCTGCTCCCATAATTCTTGATCACTAGCCACCAGGGCTGGGGCTGATGGGAATTGGAGTCCAACAGCACTTGGAGGGCACTAGTCAGGGAAAGTTGTCTTATGTGACATCAGTCACTAGTTCCATATAAGCAGTGGGATTCCCTTCATATTTTGTGGAGGTTCTGTGATTTGAGACCACTATTGACCCCATGAAACGACACTTTAATGACCATATAAAGGTTCAGAAAAGTGATAAACACATCTGCTTCCATAAACAAGCCAGATTTTTTTCTTTTCTGAAACATGGTGGCAGAAGAAGATTTTTTAAAAAACATTATATACTTAGAAGAAGAAGAAGAGAAGAAGAAGAGTTTGGATTTGATATCCCGCTTTATCACTGATATCCCGCTTTATCACTACCTGAAGGAGTCTCAAAGCGGCTAACATTCTCCTTTCCCTTCCTCCCCCACAACAAACTCTCTGTGAGGTGAGTGGGGCTGAGAGACTTCACAGAAGTGTGACTGGCCCAAGGTCACCCAGCAGCTGCATGTGGAGGAGCGGAGACGCGAACCCGGTTCCCCAGATTATGAGACTACCGCTCTTAACCACTACACTACACTGGCTCTCATACTTAAAGATGCCCCCACAGGAAGATCCTACTAGGCAGGGGGTGCAATCCTGTGGCATCATTTTTGACAGAAGACAAGCAATTGCATTTTGAACGCCTCATTATTTTGAAACAAAACTAGTATGCAAAGAAAACTAGCTCCAGTCTTAGTCTAGCTTTGTCTCTGATACACAATTTTATATCTGCGGATCTTTATTTTTATGGAAGAGAATCTAAACTGAAGTTCAGCAAGATGTTTCACCACACGACTGCTCTGATTGCGTTTTGGTGCCAGGTATGCTTTTATTTTTTAACTGTAGGCATCCCAGGTGGAACAATTTGGCCCAGAGTCCTTGGCCATTTCTTCTTTTCATTCAACAAGTAGATGAATTGTTTACGGACCTAATTGTCCCCTGCCCACTCTTAAGAATGGTTTCTAGGTCTGTGCCTTTGGAAAAAAACATATTTTTCCCCCCCTATACACAGATTGTCTAATTGTTGAAATCTTATCAAAGCAATGCTATTTTAGTTAGAGAACATTTAGGTCTGCAGGAGGGGAAAAGGTCTGAGTAGGCAGCTGATTCCTGGTAAACCTCTGGAGAAACACTTCTTTAAACACAGCCCCAAACACCAGTGAGTCACAGTCTTCTTTGGCTTTCCATCTTTCCTTGAGGATGCCTTTGTATCCTGAAGGTTCCTCCAGTCTTTCACTTCCTTACCATGTTTGTCCAAGTGCATTTGCTTTGAACCCGCATGACGTGGCTTTCTGTGTTTTCAAATTGAGAGTTATTTTCCTCTCCATTTTCCCCCTGAATGATTAGGCGATTGGTGCATCAGTGAGTTTTCACAGTGTAGCACTTCAAAGGCCCTTTAAACTAAAGTTCTCTCAAACGAATGTTTAGCCTAAAGAAAGGGGCAGAGAAATATCTTTGGCAATTGGCAACCTTGGAATTTGTCAAGGAAGCACACTGTAAAAAGGAATCCCCATTATTCTCACTATGCTGGACTTATATATTTGGAATTCGATTTCTGTAAAAATATACAACCATATTCTTTTTCAAGTATTCCAGCTACAATGTTTGCCTTTTTACTTTCTCAGGCTGCAAATGTAGCAGGGGAGCTTTCCAAAACAATTCCTTAATGACCACTACAAAGCTCTACATAGCTGCTGTTTGTTTTCCTTCTCTTGTCCTGCACTGGTGCCATTTTTACCCCTGGTCAAGACTTCTTCATGAATGAACAGTTTTGCCAGCTTTCTGAACAGCTTCCATGCAGTCACTGAAAGGGTATTGCTCCCCTCCCCAGCTGCTGAACATGTTCATAAAAAGCACTCCAATTTCAGATGATTCTTAATTTACAACTAGGGGTGGACTTTGGTAAAATGGGGCAGACTTTGGCAAACCTATCAAAATTTTGTAATATGCGAGCCCCAAATTTGGCACCCCACATGAATCTTCTCAATTATGGATATTCTTAATTTTGCACCCCCTTGGCTCAGCACCCCGTTGTGGAGGAACTGTCCACACCACTCTAAATCCAGCGCTGTGACAACTTTTGTGCTCCTTTGTCACACCTTGTGACACCACAGGGCAAAGAGATTTCTAATACCTCATCATTATTTATCATTGTTATCAATGACAGCAGGACATGCATTGCAGGGCTTCGACTAGATGACTCTCATGGTCCCTTGCAGCTCTACAGTTCTATGAATGAATCTGTCAATTTCAAGTTCTCTCAAGTTGTCATTTCCCCAGGCTTAAGTTCAGCTCTCTGCATTGCAACATTAATTTGTGATTTATTTATTTTTTTAAAAAATTCTCATGAAAACCAACCTTGCAAAATTATCCAAATGTACAGACCTGTTTGCAATTTTGCCTAATATACTTTTTTTTTTTTGCAGACCAGTTTTCCGTAATATAGTGCATTTTTCTACACATTACTTGCCTTGAGAACTGCAATGGAAAATTTGGAGGATTTCGAAGGGCAGCTGTGTTTCAGTTTTCATATTGTTTTAGAAAGTGGGAATTAGGTAGGTTCACACCGAGAATGTGAACTGAATAGAATTTCTGCCCCATGCCTACTTGGCTTCAGTAGGTGGCACAGAAACCTTCTGCAGCATCTTCCCTGTTACCCCTTTAATCCGTTCTGTCTCTTTTATGCCACAGATGGGCTTCGGTTTTGCACAGAAGCTTCTGTTCCCTTCTGTTGCTATGAAACACAAAGCGTCCTATCTGCATCCTTTCTGCACTGTATCCCGCTTCCTTTCGACAACTCAAAAATAACCACCCTGGTGCTTCAACATGCCTACTTCCTTTTCTCTTACGGAGCTGAATATCTATCAAGTATCTTCCTGGGCTTTCCTATCTCTTCCTGTTTTAGCCTTGAGGGGAGGAGGAAGTGTTTGCTTTGAATTGATTTTCCTCATCACTTCCTATTTACACCAGCCCTCTTAGTGCTAAGGCAGGCAAAAAAACCAAAACACCCCCCACTCCCACCCCATATAAATGAGTCACGCAGCTGTTGGACCATAAAAAGTGCCAGCCGATTGTGTAGCATTTGAAATCAAGATTTCCTCGTTGCTGTCAGGTGGGAGGGTTCCTGCCTGTCTTTTCTGCAACCCTGGTTGTGTTTCCCTGCAGACTGACCAGAATGATGAAAACAAACATTCCATTTTCTCCTTTATGTACAACAGAGCAAAGTGTTCATTTAAGCAATATAACATGAGGATGAGCTGGGAATATTCATTTGCTTTGGCTTAACAAGAGTAGGCCTGCACTATGTAACTCTGTTAAATTAGTGACTTAGGGTGCAGTCACAACAAGGGCATCTCATGGGCTGTAGGATTTTGTGGCGCTCCATCTCTGTGGGTGGAGAAGGAGGACCACTCGCAGAATCCCCCTCACAGCCACCATGGAAAGGACTCATACCATTTCCCATCCACCACCAGTAGCTTAATGGCAGAGAGGAGCAAAAAGGCAGCCTTTTTTGGGGTGGGGGGTGGGGAGGGCATGTCAGAGGCAGATTTGGAAATACACTAGATCCAAAGGATCCAAAGCCCCCTTATTCCTCTGACCCAGTGGTGGGGGGAGTACTCTAGCCCCAGAGCAACCACACTTCTTCCATGTTCAGGCAGCCTTACATTTTCTGCTCTTGCCAGCGGAAAACTGGCAGAGTTTGGGATTTGGTGGTCCTGCCACTGCAGATTCTCTCTCCCTTACCCTAATCAGGTTGCTCTGCCCAGCTGCAATCCAGTACCCACTTTACCAGAGAGAACTCAATGGGACTTATTTCTTCACTGCTAAGATTGTCAGAAGCTTGAATGCATCTTACCTTTTAGTATGGATATAGACAACCACAGATCTGGACATAAGTCCTGCTTGAGAAACATTTTTATTTACTCCAGAACCCACATTGGAATATGGAGGGATGCATAGACCCACCCGTTATCCAGAATCAGAAGGTCCTCTGTTTGAAGGTTTACCTAGTACAAATCCAATACAGTGGTACCTCAGGCTAAGTACTTAATTTGTTCTGGAGGTCCGTTCTTAACCTGAAACTGTTCTTAACCTGAAGCACCACTTTAGCTAATGGGGCCTCTTGCCGCTGCCGCTGCCGCACCGCCGGAGCATGATTTCTGATCTCATCCTGAAGCAAAGTTCTTAACCTGAAGCACTATTTCTGGGTTAGCGGAGTCTGTAACCTGAAGCGTATGTAACCTGAGGCTTATGTAACCTGAGGTACCACTGTATAAAGATAAAGAAACCTAAGAAGGGAGAGGAGGAGCCTTTTAGTTGCCCATCAACAATTAGCAGACTGAGCAGGCACACAGGCCACCTGATCATAGACTCCCCGCACTATGGTGAGATCATTGTATTTCTATTTACATTATAGCTGCTCTTTTTAAAATTTGTACTGGTACATATAATTTTTTTAATGCAAATCTGTGTGCTCTCGTGCCTGCTTTTCTTTGTTGATGCATTTCTTCTTCTTTGGTGATGTGTAAATGGTCACCCCATCTTAGATGGTGGAGGGCCACAGAATCAACAGGGCCACAGTTAGCTATAGACTTTGCTCAGCCCTTGGCTAAAATGCCCCCGAGGGCCCCAGTTGCTGGCTAGACCTGGCATAGGCAAACTCAGCCCTCCAGATGTTTTGGGACTACAACTCCCTGTTGGAATTCAGGCTCGGTCAGAGGTATGTGCCTATCTGCAGGCACCGGCTGAATTCCTTTGACCTCCCTCCGGCGACTCCCGGCAGGAAAAACACACGAGGTCCGTTCCGGCGATTTTCCTCAGGCTGTGAGAAAAACACACCAACTGCTTCTCCTCCTTCTCCTCCTCCCTGCATATCCCCAGGGAGGGGAATGAGACACAGACAGAAATGTAACTACATGCTTTTATTCCTGTCTTTAGCAGTCATACAGTAAAAGATGTCTGCTCTCTTCAACAAACAGAGAGAAACTCCAAACTCCACCCATGTACATCCTGTACAGGTCATATGACACACACTGAGCTCATATCCTGTGCTCAATAAGGATGGACTGCCCCTTTGTTTCCATGGCAGCAGTCACACACATCCTGTCTGGCTTTGCAGCCACTAGCAGCTGTCTGAGCTGTTAGAGCCTTTGCTTGCTGCTGCATTGCTGCTTTAGAATAACACTCCCATCATCCCTAGCTAACAGGACCAATGGTCAGGGATGATGGGAGTTGTAGTCCCAAAACATCTGGAGGGCTGAGTTGGCCTATGCCTGGGCTATACCCTTACCCTTGCCACTCTCACCACAGCTCGTTCCTTTGTCCCAACTCTCTTGGTCTGATGCATGAGGAACATCCCCTCATTTATTATACGTTTATCTCTGATCTCTTATTGCAGTACTTTATCATGGACTTTATCCACAATACTACATCAAGGAAATTGGTATATTGCTTCTAGTGCATTCTCAGGCCCTGTTTTCTCACAAGCATTCAACAGGAAGAGAAAAATCACAAGAGAGGCAAACAGCTGTCAGCATTTTAAATACAATCCTGCGATGAGGGTGCAGACCAAGGCATCTTCTCGCTACGGCTAATCTAGTGTTGCAGCATTCTTCTGCTTTTCAAAGAATCCGGGGATGTAAAACAGTGCCAAATATTGATAATGCTGCAGGGACCTTGAGTAGAAGTGGTGCAGTTAGGATTTATCATTTGAGATATTTTCTTTAAACCAGCCATTCAGCAAGAATTTATCTGCCAATATTTAAAAGAAAGACTCGTTTCCAGTTAAGGTTTAGCGATCTTAGGAAGACAAAATAAAATTGGGCGGATTTTTATGTTGTTGCTGAGGGAGAACTTGACAAGGCATTGAATCCAGTCCAGCAGTGCTTGTGAACAGCTGCAAATTCCTCAAAGTCCTTTCCAATGTTACCTTTAGTTGTTTGGCACTGAGGTCCCGTGGGATGAGTCTATGCTACCGCTCCTCCTCACCCTAGTATTGTTCCCTCCAGGTGCTGTTGACTTTGATAGGACTGATAGGATCTGTGGGAATGGGCTGGATTCTGTCTCCTCTTTCTCCAGACAAGTGGATTGAAGACCAGCCTTTGACTGGGGCAGCCTTCATAACTCCCATTTCAGTTTTAGGGGTTTTAAATGTAGCTCCAGAAGCAGCTGCGATCTGTAGTCACATACAAAGCCAGTTCTCTGCATATGTAGCTCTGTCAGAGCTGCTCCTGCAATGCATCATTCAAACTGGATGAAGGAAATACTCCTTTGTTCATTTTGCTCAAGAGGGTAGATTTCAAGGGAGCAATAGAGAGGTACTACCATCCAATAGTTGTGTTACAAAGCTATGATGACCAGAGCTACAGTGTATTGGAAACACATGAGCCACCACTCACTGGATTCAGTCTTCTCCTTTGGAATCACCAAGGGCAGACCCTAGACATTTTGTTGCTTGAGGAGGAGCATCATATGGTGCCCCCCCCCGAGTCATGGCAACCAAGCCTACACAAGTTACTTTGGCACATGTTTAGGCAGAAAATTCCACAAGCACCTCTCCCAGGGAGTAAAATACAGCAATAATAATTTAAATCACTAGCAATTTGCTGCCCTTTCATGACACCCCAAACCAAATGCCTGAAGCATTTTCCTCATTCTGCTAGCTATGACAAATTTTGCTAAACATTTTTTTTTTACCCTAAACCAAACTACAGATCTGAAGCCAGGGGAAGAAAAAAAAGAACACCCACCACCTTAGAATATTAGGGCTGCAGGCCTATACTCACCTGGGAGTAAGCATAACTGAGGTCAGTTGGACTTACATCTGAATAGGCATGCATAAGTTTTCACTGTAAAGTTGTTGATTTCATTCACATGGGGGGGGGAGCATAGTAGTGTGCTGTGTATATCTAAATATTTTTTAAAAACCCTCATTTATAACATATTTTGTAGAATCTAGGAAGTGCTGTGGTGGGCAGCTTGAAACTTTCTTCACACACACAAAAAAAGATATTTCCTGTTAAACATACTTATTAACTTTCTATTGTTCGAACCCATAAACAGTACAATGACATAAGAATGTGTGTGAGCGAGCGAGAGAATTGTCTAAATCTCCTACCAGTAATCAGCAAGGAAGTGCAGAGAGAATATATGCATGAGGGACACAAGTAACTTTGAAGAGAACTGGAAATAATATATTTGATCAGCATATGGCCTGTGGGTGCACAACAAGGAAACAGATCTTTATCAGTTGCCTCAGGATATAAAAAATGGTGTGCACAGAGAAATATCTGAAAGTTTTGTACCTTTATTTCAATTATTCATTCATTTTATTAAGGCTGCAACCTTTACAGTGTACACTCTTACGTGGGGTGGGAGTAAGTTCCCCTGAGCTGAACTTTTTACCCCCGTTCCAGAGCAGCTGCCAATACAAAAATATAAAGTAAGTCACAGAGTGACGCAACAGTAGCCAGACCAGAAAAAATCCAAGAAACACACAAATCTAAAATGTCTCAGACAATTAAAAACAGGGTCAAAAAAGACAGCCATCTTGCTCTCAGGCAAAACTAATGGAGGAGTGAGTTCCACAGCCTGGCACCATGATGGAAGAAGCAGGGCTCCCCCCCCCCGCCCCAGTTGGAACTTGCCGGAACTTGGTTCCACCACCTCTTTGATGGGCACCACTGCCATTATAAGAGAACAAGTGAGATGTTCATGGTGAGTTCTGGCAGCTCTTTTTGCCCCTTAGAGAAATAGCACTGGAGGAAGGCTTAACCTCCATTCACCACCCACCTTCCCTTCAAGACCATGTGTGCCTCTTTCTTTGTGAGGGGGCAGAACAGGGCCTCTGAGGCAGATCTTAATTCACAGGCAGGTTCATGTGGGAAATGGCAGGCCCTGAAGGACATGAGTTCTGAGTCTTTTAGGGTTTTGTGGGTCAATACCAATGCTTTGAATGGTACCCAGAACAAGATGGACAGCCATGGCAGCTTTAAAAAAAACTGGTGTTAACAGGATCCATCCATCTTCTTCCAATTAGTAATCTAGCAGGTGTGTTTTGAACCAGCACCTGTTTCTGAGCAGATAAACCCGGTAAAAACACCAATTTCTTACTGAGTCCTCCTGCTGGAGACGTGCTTAGCCAAAAGCAGTTCTGCAGGGCACTGCCTGCATGTAGCAGGCTCTCCTCTATTTCAGCAGAGGTGTGTCTGGGACGGGGTGAATTTTGGCCTTGCATAGGGCGCCGCCGAAATATGAAAGACCAAAGTCTGCCCTTGATTTCAGTCACTGCCAGCGTTGAGCAGTTAAGCTGTTCTTACTAAAGCTGCAGCGTCTACTCATATCGCTTTACAGAGTAATCCAAACTCCTCTTACTCTGGGCTGGTAGCATGGTTGGATTGGGCAGAGGTGTCCCTCTGCTCAGGTCTGGTGAGTGGACCTTGGAGCGCATACTCCATTTAATGCTATGTTGAGAATTCCGCCCAATATAACAAAGGCATATGTCATTGTGGCAAGATCTGTCATTCCTTGGAACGGATACATTTGGCACGCTAGCCAAAGCTGTACAAAAGTGTTCCTTGCCACTACCAAACCTCAGGCACCCAGGAGTAAAGCCAAACTGAATGTTGTAAATGCTCTGCTGAACAACTTTGAAAAACCGTTAGTAATTCTGTGCTATTTGCTCAAATCATTTTTGATATACCCAGAAATGTGCTTATCGAGCCTTTTCAGAGTATTTATTGCAATTGAACATAACTGCTTGTTTCCAATGTGTTTTTGTCCATTTGCGTCGTAAACATTGGATAGTTCACATAGGGGATAGTCTAACAGCCAGTGCTTAATACAGATATCAATTCTATCGAAGTATGTCAACAGCAACACTATCCTTTGTATTGACACAGCAATAGAAAACAGGCAAGCCTAGTAATTAGCAATCTATATTAGAACCAAGGATATTTCCAGAAAGTTAGAGGAATTAGAATTCTTATCCCTTTGCTCAGAAATCTGGCTGTATGACCGAGTCTGCAGCTGTTGATGGACTGAGAAAAGGCCATAGCTCTATTTTGCATGCAGAAGGCCCCAGATTCATTCCCCAGCTTCTCAAGGTAGGACTGCCCCCTATCTGAAACCCTGGATAGCTAGTGCAGATAATACTTCACACAGACCAAAAGCCCCATTCAGTATAAGGCAGCTTCCTATGTTGCTATAATACAGTCTTACCTCGTGTTGCATTCCGCTCTCGTTATGGACTTTCAGCTTACGAACGTGGCAAACGTCTTTACTTCTGGGTTAGCCGCATGTGCAGAAGCGATCTGCATGCTTCGTGCATGTGCAGAAGCGCTCAATCGCGCCGCACACATGCGCAGAAGAGGCGCTCTAGTTGCAGACTTTTTGGGATGTGAACGACACCCTGAAACGGATTAAGTCTGCAACTAGAGGTACCACTGTAATCTGATTTTCATTAGGGTATGGGGAAATAGGTTGGCAGCAGAAAATTTTTCTGTAGGGCAGAAAGGACCTCAAAATGAGTTGTTCAACAATGATGCAACACACACACACACACACACACACACACACACACACACACACACGACACACATATATACATGCAATGAATTAGTTTATAATAGGCACATCTGTCTGTATTGAATTAATGTAAATCATTTCTCATTTTCTTTTGGAAACATTATTAAACATTACATGGCAAAAGGAGCTGAACAAAAGTAGTGGAACTTTCCCCTGCAAACTGGTTTTGAAACCAGAAGGATTAGGAGACTTCTCTATAAACTTCATGCCTCAAATCCAGGGCTAGGAGATTAATATGGCCATTCATACTTTTTGTGCGCAAAAATAATCCTGTATTATAAATGGTTAAATCTGTGGCGGCATTAAATAACGAAACATAATGACGGCCATCCTTTGCAAGCATTTCCCTCCATTACAGTCCAGGGGATACTTTAAAACCTCCTTGGCTTCTTGGATAAGTCCCAGAGCATTCCTAGTTTCAGTCCTATGCCAGGCTCTCACAAGAGACTGATAACTTTGTATTGACGGAGCTTTAGATATATTGAAAAGGCATAAATCAGAGTAATGAGATTCAAATATCCGTTAATATTAATGGGGAAACCTTTTGGGAGGCATGGTGTAAAAATAAATAAATCAAAGAAAAACATGCATTATATCAACATATAAGTGATGAGTCCAGTTAAATGAAGAAAAAGCATTATTCTCTAAGAAGCTCCGAGAAGCATTTTTTTCTTCACAATTTCCCTGTAAGGTTGGTTAGGCTTAAGCAGGGCAAAGGTGGCTGGTGTAGGGACAGCATTAGAAGGAAGAAACTTGCCATTTATTCAGCTATAATTTTTAACATTGGGAAGGGGCATTTCTGAGAGCAACTTGCCCAATATCACCCATGCAGTGGTACAAAATCTCAGGAGAAGCCCAGTTCATTAAAACACTGAACACTTTGATGTCCATATTTAGGAATATTCTGTACTGTATAATATGGGTATAATATAGTCCACCAGGGCACAGCACACACACCTGAGGATTTGGGATGGGGGAGAAAGTTGATTCCGTTTGTGTTTAAAGGTGAATGTACCAAATCTACACTTACTGAACCAATGCACAAACCGAAACACAAACAATTTTTGAAATTCACACTTCTCCGAATTTTGTAATGCAATTTGCCTGGTAATGTGTACCAAAAAATGGTACATACCAAGGTAAAGTGTGCATTAAAACACATATATTAAAGCAATAACTTGCAAAAGGTATTATGTTAGTGGGAAATGATTTGGAAAAATGTGTATCTTGGTCAAAGCTACATCTAAATGTGAATTTTAGGAGGAATTCTAAATGCACTAAAATGTTGATGGATTTTCATGACCGCGGGGACTTAAAAAACAAAACAAAACACCTCCGACTAATCTCAAAATCTCTCCAGGCATACACACAGACATCTATTGTGGGGAATGGGAACTAAGTATATACTTCCCATCCAGTATATATATCCCCATCCAGTCCTCCCTGTTGCCTTGATACAAGTTGTGCATGCTCTTAAGGAAACATGCATAAAATGTCCATCATGATGTTACCTTGGTCATGTATCCACAGCAATAACCAGAGGAGGAATGACCACTGGGAGGAGCGCAGAAAGGACAAATGCCATGGCACGCCTCCAACAGCACAACCGGGTGCCTTTGTTTTCCCCAGCTGCAACAAAACATGTCTCTCCTGCATTGGTCTCTGCAGCCACGGGTGGCGCAGTAACTCTCCAATGTGCCCAAAGGCACACTCTTCCACTGTTTCCTGAGACAGATGGATGACAGCAAACCATGTCACTTTGGGCACAAAATCAAAGGAGATGCATGCACACACCACTGGTTCAAGATACTTTGCTGTCAGAGATGGAGAAGAAGATGGGGCCCGTTCCCTAGTCAACGTACCAATAAATCCCAATATATATAGGGTCATCCTGTGCTCAGATATGTTTCCAGGTATCCAGAAAACATTTAAGGTATCCAAATGGTTAGAATGTGGATTCGTTCTGTAAAAAAATCTCAGTGCAATTTCTCTGATTGCTTCTGATCTTATGGGAATTGTAAAAGCTCAAAGAATTTGAAAGGATGTACCTTTTATTTCTCAGTTAAGCTGTCAGTTTACATAACAATGGAAGTCACAAAAACTTTAATATATTTTCCTCTTCTGAATTCCCCTTAAAGGAAATTTTCAGCCAACCGTAACTGACTACTGTACATCAATAGCATCCTCAAATCTCTGATCGATATTCTAGACATTTTCAGAGAATACTAATTAGCCACACAGAGGAATTATCCTCCTAGGTTGGAGTGGAAAACAACAACAAAAAACCTCTACTATACAGCAGACGTTGGCTCTTTTAGCAACTGGACGGAACATTTTTATCCCCCTAAGAGAGTTAAGTTTGAGGCTCCGGGGCTAAAAATCACTAAATTACTAAAATCAAAGGTACACTATTTTCTACCCGTTCATTTGCAGAACATGATAATTTTTGCATCCTGAAAAGCTGAGTTAGTAAAATCCATATATCACTCTGGATGATGCAAATATAGTTATTACTGGAAAAACCCCTATCCCCATAGCTAAACCTGCAGGGAAGCCCTGGGTTGCCTCTCATAATGAGCAGTGGCCCTGTCTTAAAAGACAATAACATAGAATAATAGAATTGCAGAGTTGGAAGGGACCCAAAGGTCATCTAGTCCAACCCCCTGCAATGTAGGAATCTCAGCTAAGGCATCCATGACAGGTGGCCACCCAACCAATGTCTCTGTTCAGTGATTATACCCTGGTGTTCCATGTGGTGTGCCACGGTCACACTTCTGGTGGACTGACCGAGTCCATACAGCTTAGCTCCAGCAATTCCAGAGTCTCACATGTCCCCAAACAACCCTTTGCCAACCTGGTGCCCTCCATTTATTTTGGACTACAACTCCCATCAGCCCAAGCCAGAAATGCTATCAGGGGCTGAATGGAGTTTTAGTCCAAAACATTTGAAGGGCACCAGGTTGGCAATGGTTATAACAGACCTTTCACTGAGCCTTATCACCTGTGCTGGGCCCGGGGGTAACCCGTGAAATGCAGTCCAGGATTGGTCCAGAATCTGAAGGTTCCGCTGGGAGACAGTCCGACAGGGCCAAGGCAGGACACAACCAGGAAAGGACAAGTGCAGGATCTAGCCTACAGCAATGTTACTCCCGCAACCTGGGGCAGGGTCTGACAGCCTTTTATCTTTGTCGAGATAGGGGCCGGTCCTGATCCCCTGGCGACTCACCTCCCTGTTTCGCCCGAAGGCGAGCACTCCTTCTGCGAGTACTCAGGTCTCTCCTTCTCTCAGACCTTAGTCTCTGCAGCTCGGGAGACGTCAGTAGGTTACTAGACCCAAGGGCTGCCTCAGCCTCCCTGACCAAACTGGTAGTGGAGCATCTGTAAGTGATGTCCCAGCTGAAGGCAACGCGGTAATCCCCGCATCTGGAGCCAGGGCAGGCTCAGGCCCCTGACTCGGCCCAGCTGATGTTTGTTGCAGGGGGACTTGTGCAGATTGGGACTCTTCAGGATTAAGCCCCAGACTTAATGATGCCTGAGGCAAAGGATCCAGTGCAGACTGAGTCTCCTCTGGTTCCGAGTCCGAGCCTGAGTCCTAGGCAATCACATCACCTGAAGTCTTGTAAGCTCAGCGATCTGGCTAAGGTATTGTGAGACTTTCAAGGAAGATGTGGTAACAGGGCTGAATTGTCATATTTCTACCCAGACTAACCACCTGTTAAGGTAAGTGTGCAGTACAACATGTTCACCCACTTGGCAGAGGAAGCCACTGGGCTTTGGCTGGTAAATCTTTAATGGGGCTGAGAAGGATTTGATTCTGACTGGTCATCAGACTACCTTGTGTTCTGCCTTCCCTGGGGTGTTCCTTCCTCTAGGTAGGCTTTAATGGTGTTCTTTTGCCATACCATTAGGCAGATAGACTTATGTGGGCATGGGAGGGGTGGGGAAACAGCAGTAAGGGCAGTACAGTCAAACCTCGGATCCTGAACTCCTTCATTTTGGAACGTTTTGGCTCCCGAACACCAAAAACCTGAAAGTAAATGCTCCGGTTTTCGAACAATTTTCGGAAGCTAAACATTTGACATGGATTCCGCTTGAGTACAGGAAGCTCCTGCAACCAGTCGGAAGCTGCGCCTCAGTTGTTGAACCCAAGACCTCATGTAAGGGCAGGGTAACTCAGGCCCAGCAACTATGAGACTCAGGGCTAGCCAGTGGGGCCCAATTTGAAGAAGTGGGGCCCAACTTTAGATAAAGGGGGGCACTTATTGGAAATCAGTTTTGTCACCTCTCCCCCCATACCCCGGGACGATGAACCCAGCCACCTTTTATTTGCAGTCACAAAAGCACTACACTACAGCATAGCCATAAACCTGTACATTCAACCGCTGAAATACACACCAAATATGTAGCAATGGAGATTTATGTTACTGCTTTATGAATGAACACTGTGTTTTATTAATGGACTATGTATTTTTGGAATTACCTAAGAGCCACGAATAGGGAGCTCTAGAATCTGACAGCTAACCAATTGGGTACTCCCAAACAGCGACCCCTATTGCTGAAAGCAGGTAACCAGCAGGAAACGCTTCAGCTCAGCCTTTGCACGGTTGACTGAACACCCCCTGCTGTGCAGATAATGGAGAAAGCTCATAAATTGTATCCCTTCTGGCATCCTGGCCAACTCTATTATGCTAGTGTAAACCCTGGTGCACCAGGAGCCCAGAATAGCAGCAAATGAAATCCGCTCATACGTCAGATAAGACTTGTCAACCAGTTCTTCCAAAGTCTTCCTAAATTATAAAGCTCCAAAATACAGGCCAAAAGAGAGCAGGTCTGGGAAGAGCGAGGCATACAATGGGCACCACCAGTGAAAAGTCCCTGCTCCATGTAGCTCCTGCCTTGTTATGTGATAGGGTGCCCACTTGCCCTCCTTCTTGACATGGGATGCTCTCTATTGGAGTCTCCAGGTCCAATATAAAGACCATAAGAAGGGAGAGCAGGGACTTAAATTCAAACAAGCACACAGGTCACCTTTGTCACAGCAGGCCTATGTCCTGGCCAGGCCTGCACCCAATCTTGTTTTTGTACAATCTTGTTTGTTCTCAGTAACCAAAATTATATTAGCAACATATACAAGCAGAAAAGTTGTTTTCCTTCATTTGCAAGGAATCATACAAAACAAAGTTGCACTAATAAAGAAAAATTCCAGGGTGGCGTGGCAGCAGAAAGCAAACTAAAAATGCTTTTGCAGTTCATCAGAACTATCCAGCAATATCAAGTTATAGGAAAACTGGTGCTATTAACAGTAACCCTTCTAGTTGGTTAATTGATTTGGCAACTTCCATGCACATGACGTCTGATGCTAATTCCCCCCCCCCCCCCAAGAGTTAAATGATAACTCATCAGAGGCAGCTACAGTTGCAAACGGAAACAAAATATCTGTGAAAGGAAGAGGAGCAGGTTTGCTCAAGTGTGTTGCAGGTAGAAATACTGTTTGTAATGAAGTGAGAGCAGTAGTTGCTCCAATTAACAAATAAGAAAGTTTTGAGAATTTACATGCTAGATTAAAATTGATTAATTCATTGAGAAGGGGATTGTAAGAAAAGCACTGGGACCTAATTAGAATAATAGAGTGCCTGCTATCTGGTGGGCAATCTCCTTCTTTATTTCCATACTGTGGCTGCAGATCACCTGTCAGGAGAGCTATGAGATTCAGGTGAGGGTCATATGCCTTATCAATCCCAGCAGGTATATAACAGGAAGACCCCGCCTGCCCAGGCCTAAATATAGAAATAAAGAAGAAAATATAGAAAACAAAATACAACAAAATGATTTCTTTAACCCTAGCACCCCAAGGATTTTCTGTATACACCAGGGCCGGACTTAGATGAAGAGAGGCCTGCCCTAGCTTATTATTAATAGTGCCTTTATGAACTGCTGTACACCTAGGAATATCACAGGGTGTGATTATGTACTCTAGTTTAAACAAATTTCCACCGCTTTGTGTTGAGAACTGATAGTTATGTTAATCATGCATCATATGTTGCGTTTTGGTGATCAGTGACAGACACAATTCAGACCACTGTTGCCTCACATCTAAAACTTCATGGTGGCCTCTTTGATGTGACTCTTAAGAGGACTGGCCACCTGTGTTGCTTTACACAGCATTTACAGTGATGAGTTGTTAACTAGAAAAACAAGTAATCCTATAGGGCCTTAAGTAGAGCCTTTGAGTAATCTTAGATGTGATTCAGAGTTTTTTGATCACAGAACGATCACAAATCAGAAAAGAAAAATGTTATATTCTCTGCATATATGGCCTTAATTGTTCCATAGGCAATATATTCAGGGATCGCTAACACTTATACAAATATGTTATCACGAACATTTAAAGACAGCAACAGCCAGCCTTTCAGCTGGTTCTATTTGCCTTAAATGGTCATTAATTTATTGCTAATCGTAATTTCATGATACATAAATCATGAGGCGCAATCCACAATGCCAGCATTCTGAGATAATGTATTGAAGATTAGATTACAATCACTTCCAATGGAGGAAGTATACTTTGTCATTAGGTAAGTTGCTCTCCAGCTATTTCTCCACACTCTGGATTCAGGATCCAGTTCACTGACTGAATACTGATCAATGGCACAGTGATAGATATTTCCGCTTACTGTTCTCTCATCTCTAAATCAAATTATTTAACAGTAGTACAGAATGATTCCAAGCAGTTAATATATCATGCTGTACAATATCTCTAGCATTAGTCAATAAAAAAAATGTCTTCAGCTAGAAAAACTAGCCTGAAATGGATCAGTATAAAACAGGTCTGGGGAAAATGTGGTCCTCCACATGTTTGTGGACTATATTTCCCTTCATCCCTGACCACTGGGCATGCACATTTGGGCTGATGGAAGTTGTAGTTCAACAACACCTGGAGGGCCTGCAGGTCCCCCATCCTTGATCTAAAAATATAACTTTAGCCATCTTATTTGTCTCATGTTTGCCATGAATTGCAACTATCTGCATGGCGGGCAACTATTTGCTAACAAACAAATGTATAAAATACACACATACACACAAAAACAACCAGAGCTCCTGACTGCTTCATCTTACAATATACCAATATAATAAACTATTATTCACAGTCACATGTGCCTTAGTATCTTCACCAAGTTGACTGTACTTCCATTTTGAGTTTGCCTAGGGGATATATCTGTTGGATCTGGCAATCAGACAGGAGCTAATAAGGACTATAAGAATCCAGGCAAACTCCCAGCCTTTAAAATATGCTTTTATATCCCTTCTAAGTGTGGGGAACCTGAGAATATAGAGTAATAATAATAATATAAACAGATCTCTTTTGGAACAGACCAAAAACCATAGCTGTCAACTTACAGATTTGAAAATAAGGGACCAGCAGCCTCGAAAGTAAGGGACCAGCAGCCAAAATAAGGGATTTCCCCAGCACAGGTATGTTCAACTTCTGAGCCCCTCCAAGGCAAAGGCAGAAAGCCCAGCCAGCAGCCAAACGAAGCCTCAAGCGGTGGTTCCCACAGCGCAGCAACCTGGCAAAGGGGATGCAGAAAGGAAAACCACCGTCACCTCTCCGCTGGGAAGCGCTGAGCAAAGGCGAGTCCCCAGGCAATGCGGCCGATTTGATCGGCACAAGGCATGCAAGCTCCACCCCACGAGTCATTCTTAGACTCCTTATTGGGTGAGCAATGCAGCCAAGCAACAGAGTTGAAGCCTCCCTCCTCCCTGGCCAGCAGGCAGGGAGGGAGAGGAGCTGCTTCCTTTGAAACCCAGGAAATTTAAGGGACATCATCAATAAGGGACAGCAGGGGGACACAGCACTGGGATAAGGGACTTTCCCACCAAATAAGGGACGGTTGACAGCTATGCCAAAAACCTATACAGTGGTATCTCGGGTTAAGAACTTAATTCGTTCCGGGGGTCCGTTCTTAACCTGAAACTGTTCTTAACCTGAAGCACCACTTTAGCTAATGGGGCCTCCTGCTGCCGCCGCCGCACGATTTCTGTTCTCATCCTGAAGCAAAGTTCTTAACCCGAGGTATTATTTCTGGGTTAGTGGAGTCTGTAACCTGAAGCGTCTGTAACCTGAGGTACCACTCTAGTGTCAAATCCAGCATTTGTTTCACACAAATGTCTTTGATATGTATAACCTGCTCTTCACACTTGATCCCTAAAAACCATATACCATCAGTATAAGCTCACAAGCAACTATATTCTGTTCATATTTTCAATGCAGTGAATCAAAGGTTGTCTTCCAAAACATATAAACTTCCTTAAAATGAAATCAGTTTTAATATGACAAGCTACTGATCTAGGGATGATCCATACATTCATGAGATACATATTTGTAATGACAGAAGGGCAGATAGGTTCTATATTAATGAATATATGAACAGTGACAGAGATCACCCTGGCAAATTAATGGAGACACTGAATGGGAAAGAACAGTTGATCATGATCTGGTTAACTGTCAAAATGGAAAAGTTAACTTTATCACTCACATACTGTTATGGATCCATGAACTGATGAAGCGTATTAGCTGGTCAGGAGTAATTGTGCACTGGGATACAGATTATAGTCCCTCAGTCACATCACCAAAATGAATGAATTCTTACCATAGGCGATGAATAACGTTGAGCATGATTTCTGGGAAGGTCTTTATCCCCAGAGCTGGAAATATAATTGGCAGGCCTGCAGACATCGCATATTTTTCTGTGCAATGACAATTTGAACCCTACACCTTACAGCTCCCTCCCTAGGTTTGCCATACGTCTGGAAAATTCCAGAACTGTACGGAAATTGGATGCCTAAAATGGTGACCGGGGGAAAATTTTGAATTTTAAGAAAAGTCTAGAATTTCTCGCACATATGGCAACCAGGGTGGTCCCCCCACCCCGGTTTTCTGGGGGTTTTGTTTGTGGTCCACTGAGGCTTTCTGTCCTGCTTTGGCCACTGTCAGCTTCCCTTTTGGCCCCATCCTCCACCTCCCAGCACGTCCACTTGGTCCACTCCTCTGGCCCTGCCATACTGCTGCTACCACCATTTGAGGGAAGAGAAAGTGATGGATGCACGCAGGCATGGGTGAGGCAAAGTTCTTTGTGGGGAGGGCCTATGATGGACATGGAACGCCTCCCTTTCTTGGGCACCTCTCTTTCTCTCTCTGGGCGCCCGGGGTAGGTGGTGAAGGGGTTGTCTCCCCTCCTTGAACATCTCTTCAGTTCTTCAACCCTGGAGGAGGAGTGGAGGAGGAGTTTGGATTTGATATCCCACTTTATCACTGCCCGAAGGAGTCTCAAAGCAGCTAACACTCTCCTTTCCCTTCCTCCCCCACAACAAACACTCTGTGAGGTGAGTGGGGCTGAGAGACTTCAAAGAAGTGTGACTAGCCCAAGGTCACCCAGCAGCTGCATGTGGAGGAGCGGAGATGCGAACCTGGTTCACCAGATTACGAGTCTACCGCTCTTAACCACTAAACCACACTGGGTCTCCTCCCTACTTTTGCACCTCCATCCGGCCCCTGGCATCACTGCTCCAGCGAGGCCTTCATGCACTGCCTCAGGCTGGGTGTGGGGTCTCTGAGGCAGGAGCTGTTTTCTGCTGCTAACAGGAGGCCGGTCTCAAAAATTTTGGTGGCTTTTTATGAAAAAGCTCCACAACTTTGGGGGTGTCAGGAATTTGTCAGGAATATGGCAAGCCTATCCCTCCCTCAATTCAGCTGTCAAAAATTCTGTGTGCAAAAGATTTGTTAATAGTTTACAAAGCTTTTAAGGCAATTTTAAAAATGTTTGATATTTTTTATGTTTTTATATGTGCTAGAAACTGCCCATTGTAGCCAGGGTAACCCAGCCAGATGGGCAGGGTATAAATAAAAAAGTATTATTATTATTATTATTAGTAGAAGCAGCAGCAGCAGCAGTAGTAGTAGTCAAAAGATTCATATGGGGAGGGGCGGTCCTTGAGGTATTGCGGTTCTCAGCCGTTTAAGGCTTTATAGGTCAAAACCAGCAGTTTGAATTGGGCCTGGGAACTAACTTGGGAACAATTGCAGAGCTATGCAGATTCAACCACAATATATTTCTGAACATTTAAAATATTTGTTGGTGTTGCATGTATTTCATTTGGAAAATGGAAAAGATAAATGCAGGGGTGGAAATGACCCGATACTATCCTACAGAACATGCAATGTTTTTTGAGCTAGAGCACCAGCTGTCAGATGGCAGTAACTTTTGATCTCTCCATTTCCTGGGTCGTATTCAGAACAATGACCTGGAGGTCAAAGTCACAGCCTATCTTAACTCCCCTGAGCCATCCTCCCTCTGGCACTGTTCTTGTTACTGGCATCTTTCCTGTTACTTTGAACAGCTGCTTGGCCACCATGGGGGAGGATGCCAAAATCTTGCAGTACACCCTGTGGTGGCCAAAACAACTGCTCAGGCATTAGAAAAACAACAATCCACCTTTGAATATCACAGAAAAAGCCTTTATGTGCTTTGGAACGAAGTGAAACTTTGGTGATAGATTTCAGTGGGGAGAAACACAGCCATGTAGAATCGATGCAGCACGGAGGGTCATTTTAATATGAAGATGGAACAAGCCCTGATGAAGATTGGGTGTGTGTGTGTTTCTCCAGAGTGGATTGTGCCAGCATTAAAACAAAGAGGAAAAATAAATTGAGAACACATTAGAATTCCAGATAAAGGCTGGTTACAGATGAATATGTAAAAGTGAATATTAAGAAGATTAAGCAGAACTGAGGACCAGTGTGATATTCCGAAGGGGAATCCCTATCACGAACACCATCCCAATCAGTCATACCCAAAGGCAATCCCTATTTCGAAGTGTCAACCCGACTGGAGCGGGAACTCAGAGTCTTTGGCCACAGGTAACAATAAATATTAAAACCTTTATTATTAATGTTTGATAGAAGCATGAAAAATTTATCCTTGTGTACAAATTATGCTTCTTTTTACAGTGACAATGCAAAGAGGTTTTGCAATGCAATGGTCCAAGTGCCCTCAATTTTTTTTATCACCATCATCATTATTTTAAAAAGAGGGACAAAGAGATAATTATGTTTTCACAACTGCTGCCACAGTTACCCACAGACTATGAGAAGGAATAGCAGGAAAGCTGCTGGCAGCTAAATGGATTATTTTACATCAAGGTCACTAGAACAGCCTGTTACACTTTCTTTAATTTTTAATTTTTCACTCCCCCATTATTTTGTCTCTCTTTTGTTTTTGGGCATTTACCAGAGTTTTCCTTTCTTTTTCTTTTCAATCAGACCTTTTCAATCAGTTTGACTGCTTACAAAAATATTGTTAGAAATGATCTAAATAAGAGTTGTTCTGAAATGTTTTAAAATGTTGTACAAGCTTCCAGGATGTATACAGTGTATTTTGGAGGGGCTAGAGAAGAAGAACACTTCAACAAATGGCATTTTAAAAATTGTATTGTATTTCCTATGTTTCTTCCAAGGCACATGGTTCCCACTCATTTTGTCATCACAACAACCTTGTAAGGTAGATTAGGCTGGGAGATGGCAACTGACCCAAGGCCACCCATTGAGCTTCATGGCTGTCTTGGGATATGAACTTGGAACTCTGCAGTCCCCATCCCCAACTCTAACTGCCCAAACACAGTGGCTCTTTTATCCAGGTGGAAAGATCTTAGGCGGTAAGATTTAGGGTTGCCATGACTTGTTTTCATTCATTTTGTTTCCTGGGCTAAATCAGGCACCCCCCAACTCAGCCCTCCAGATGTTTTGGGACTACAACTCCCATCATCCCTAGCTAACAGGACCAGTGGTCAGGGATGATGGTAATTGTAGTCCCAAAACAACTGGAGGGCTGAGTTGGGGGATGCCTGGTCTAAATGCTTCTGTGCAAAATCATTTCGTAATCCCTCCCCTACCTGGCCTGGTCTCCTTGGCAACACTTCCCCCAGGTGGGATTGGACAACTGACTGAGGTAGGCGGAGACCTCCAGGTATCCCACCTGGGGGAAGGCAAAGCCAAGCCTATGCTGTTGGGGCCGCTCCAGATCTAGGGGCTGCACGCGTCCACGCAAAGGGCGCCCCCCGTTTTAAGCGGGGAGCGGTCATTCTCCTTCATGGCAGCATTAATAACCTTCCTGGCCCTGCCAGATGCCCACTCCCTGCTAAATTTTTCTCATCCAAGAGGGGCAAGGGTCCAGATCCCCACTTTTCAAAACAGACCCTCACCCAATAGCAATAAAATGCTCAGGTTGGGAGCTGGTAGCTAGCACAGTAGAGTAAATTTCATGAATGCAAAGTATAGCCATAATAATGTGAATCTATCTTGTTGTGATAACATTTTAGGGCAGCTTTGATATGACTTGCGTTGTTCAGAATACTAGGAAATGCTACCCACCAACCAATGTCATACATTGCCTGGCATAGAATTGCTGAAATCCCACAAGCACTTTTTTTTGCTCCCTGGCAGTAAAAATGCCACGTAATAAAATAAATAGCTAACTTCTCTCCCCCCCTCCCACAATGCTTTTATGAGCTGCCTGGGGTGGTTGCCTCACTCTAAACTCATGCAGAGGGTTCTCCTCGCACTCAAGCAAACATTCTTTCCTTCCTCTTAAAGGTAAAGGTAAAGGGACTGCAGACCGTTAGGTCGAGTCACGGACGACTCTGGGGATGCGGTGCTCATCTCGCTTTACTGGCCGAGGGAGCCGGCGTTTGTCCGCAGACAGCTTCCAGGTCATGTGGCCAGCATGAAAAGGCCACTTCTGGTAAACCAGAGCAGCGCACGGAAACGCTGTTTACCTTCCCGCCGGAGCAGTACCTATTTATCTCCTTGCAAACTTTGGTGTGCTTTGCTAGGTTGGCAGGAGCTGGGACCGAGCAACGGGAGCTCACCCTGTTGCGGGGATTCAAACTGCCAACCTTTTGATTGGCAAGCCCTAGGCTCTTGTTGTTGTTGTTTAGTCGTTTAGTTGTGTCTGACTCTTCATGACCCCATGGATCAGAGCACGTCAGGCACTCCTGTCTTCCACTGCCTCCTGCAGTTTGGTCAAACTAATATTGGTAGCTTCGAGAACACTGTCCAACCATCTCGCCCTCTGTCGTCCCCTTCTTCTTGTGCCCTCAATCTTTCCCAACATCAGAGTCTTTTCCAGGGAGTCTTCTCTTCTCATGAGGTGGCCAAAGTATTGGAGCCTCAGCTTCAGGATCTGTCCTTCCAATGAGCACTCAGGGCTGATTTCCTTCAGAATGGAGAGGTTTGATCTTCTTGCAGTCCATGGGATTCTCAAGAGTCTCCTCCAGCACCATAATTCAAAAGCATCAATTCTTCAGCGATCAGCCTTCTTTATGGTCCAGCTCTCACTTCCATACATGAAGTGTTTGGAATGTACATGAAGTGTACATGAAGTGTAATGACGCAGGATTGGGGAAAACAATATATCTGGATCCCACTAACTTTGGTAGTCTTGGGGATGGCTGTTATTTTCATATCACCCCTGGGCATCAAAAGCACCCAAGACTCAATCTGCTTATATATGGGGGATAGATGAAATGTTAGGCATGGAAATTGGGTGTTCCATGGAAGGGGTGTGGGTTGGAGCAGGCAGGGTAGAAGTTACCCTGGATCCTAATTCAGTTCAGCTTGGTCACATGATCTGACCATCGGGCATAACTTACTCTGGCAAAAATGGTGGTGTAATTCAACTCTGATTAAAAGGCTTATTTTCCCTCTGCCAGCCTTAGGATGGTTCAGCTGGCAGTACTGAACAGTTTCAATGGGAGTAATTTATGCTGGTTTAAGTTAAATAAGTTCTGGCTGGCAGTTTCCTAGGCTTAAGATTTCTTTGCCAACCATTATCAGTTAAAACCACAGTCCGCTTTTACTTCTGGATGAGATGTTTCAGTTCATTTTGCTGTTGTTTCCCCAAGAGATTCTGGCTACCCAACACCTAATTTCTTTAATGTATAATAATAATAATAATAATAATAATAATAATAATACTAAACGAGTCCCAATGTCAAACTAAAGTTCAGTTCAGTTTGTTAGTGAACCAAAATGGGTTGTTTAAACTGCTATTAAGCAAACTATAATAGTTTCCATTTCTTACAAAAATCAATAAAAATAATTAAAACAACAATACTTCCCTGTGCTAGAAGAACAAGCAATATAACATTTTATCATGGAGTCCAGTGCAATATACTATAGAAGTCTCTTTAAAGTATTTGCAGCTGTAAATGAATGTTTTTGAATGAAACAAGCAACCCAAAGGTAATTAAATGTAGTTTATGTAGCAGCGGCGTAGCGTGGGTTGTCAGCACCCGGGGCAAGGCAAGTAATTTGCGCCCCCTAACCCGGGGCAAGGCAAGTAATTTGTGCTCCCTAACCCGGGGCAAGACAAGTAATTTGGGCCCCTAACCCCTAACCTGCCGCCGCTGCCAGCTTCTTCTTGCTGCTGCCTGGGCTGGGGTATTTACGGTAAGGTAGCCACGGCGGTGGGTCCGTGTCAGGTGATCTGAGGCGAGTTGCCGCTGGCGCTGCTGCCCAAACGGCGCCGCTTGCCCGGAGGAGGAGGAGGGCAGAGAGGCGAAGAAAATGCAACATGGCCCAGCAGCGGCGGCGGCTGCTGCGGGGCTGTGAGGAGGGGCTGCCTGGCGCGCCCTCCGCGGCCTTGACGCGCGGGGACCGCGGTGAGCGCTGAGAGCCGCTGCCTGCTGGACACCTTCAGCCCGGACGCGCACATAGCTCGTCGGTTCCGCGAGACATGGGGCTCTGCTACAGCCTGCGCCCGAGGCTCTTCGGCGACTCCGGAGGCGGCGAGCGCGCCCCCCCAGATGTTGCACCCAGCCCCCCTGCACCCCCACGCTATGCTACTGATGTAAGGTGCAAGTAGCAGCTATTGTTGTGTCTGCAAAGCATTAGCTCATGCTATTGTGATTGCAATGTCTTTTTTTCTTTTTCCCATTCTGGCTGCTTTGGGGGAAAAACACAGGGCATTGGTCTGAAAGAAACAAGGACAAAATAATAGTGGGAGACGCTTAATCTGTGCATTTCTGAATAGTACAAACTGTTAACAAGCGTCATGGAAAAACTGTGACTGTGCTGTGGTTATAAGGAAGATAAGATAATGCCTGGCTCAAAGTGGGTTGTGAAGTAGGATGGTGGGAAAGACACCAGCCAAGAATGTAAAAAGAAGACATTAAAAACTAAAAGAAACGAAAGAAGAGCACATGTGGATTATATTCCAAGTTGCATCCTTTGGCAACCTATGCAATTTCCCCAAATACACACATTTTTGCAAACCAATTTCCCCAATGTAATGCATTTTGAGTATGTTATTTTCACTGATATATAAATCTGTATGCTCAGTTTTCACTAGTATACGCACTTTTTACATATCACTGGGCTGGAGGACTGCATTATAAAATCCAGAGAAGTGTGTATTTCGAAGGCGCCTGTGTTTTGGTTCAGGTCTTGTTTCAGAAAATGCAAAGCAGGAAGGTTTGCCTTGAAATGTGAACTGAATCCCTGCTTGTAGGCCAGGGAAGAGGCTGGTGGGTGCAATCCTGATCTCTCCTATACTTATTGAGTCTGCATACTTTCATGCCATTAGGATCGCACACCCCACCCTATTCAAAGAAAATCTTAGAAGACTTGTGTGAGTTTGGATTGGGTTTGTTTGTATTTTTTTTACCGGGGGTCCTAATTTTACTTTCTACCCCAGCTTCCTAACTTCACCATGTATGTAAGCTTCTACAGATGTACTGAAATGCTAGATGCCGACAGGATGGGAAGTTTCCTTAAGGCACTTCCTTATGCGTTAAATCTCCAAAGAGTTTTCTCTGTGTGTGCTTTATTGGGAGCCATTAAGTATCAAAACAAACTTATGCAGGAGGCGGCTTTGATGTAGGCTTCCTGTAATTTATTTCTGCTGCCTATAGCATGAACTGAATTCCTACCTGATTGTTATTAGCTCCCCAAATATTTATATCACTTGAGATAATCAATGCTTATCACGGTCAATACAGATGTTACAAGTTCCTCCAGAAAGGCGCTGTCAGCATAATAACATTTTAATTATTGCAGCATATGTTTTCAAATGGATTGCTTGTAAACAGAGACACTGTAGATGTAATTAATAGGCAACGTGAAAGGATATTGTACATGTAAATTATAGCTTTCCCCCAGCAAAGAGTCAAAACGCTAATGCAACCTCTTTTGGAGACATCAGTGCTGCCTTAATTAATTTAAATCATGTGGCTAGCGCAGCCTTTTCTTGCCAGTCCCTCGCGCAGGCATTTTTCTGCAGGATGCTTTCCACGCAACTGCTGTGTAAAACAAATCTGGTTGTGCGATTCGGGAAATATATAAACAGCTAACTTGTGCAATTCCATCTTTTAATCTACACATGATTAAGAACACTATTTATTTTTCCTGAAGAAAGGGAGGCAGTAGGAAAGGGGAAAAGTCTAGGCAACGGCAGGCCTGCATCATGTAGGGCTACCAAGATGATCAAGGGTCTGGAAGCCAAGCCTTATGAGCAACGGTTGAGGGAGCCTGGAAAAGAGGAGATATGATGGCCACCTTCAAGTATCCAAAAGGCTGTCAGGTGGAAGACGGAGCAAGCTTGTTTTCTCTTGCTTTGGAAGGTAGGATTCTGACTAAACATCAGAAAGAACTTGCTGACACCAAAAGCTATTAGACCAGTATTTCTCAACCTGTGGGTCCCCAGATGTTGTTGGACTACAACTCCCATCATTCCTAGTCAACATGATCAGTGGTCAGGGACGATGGGAGTTGTAGTCCAACAACATCTGGGGACCCACAGGTTGAGAACTGCTGTATTAAACAATGGAGCGGTCTCCCTTGGGAGGTTTTGGACTCTCCTTCCTTGGAGGTTTTTAAGCAGAGGTTGGATGGCCATCTGTCATGGATTTTAGCTGAGATTCCTGCATTGCAGGGGGTCAGGCTAGATGACCCTCAGAGTCCCTTCCAAATCTACAACTCTATGATTCTATGGAGGGTACATTCAGATGTGAGAAACACTGTGTAAGTGCTTCTGTCCCACTTGTTAATGTTTGTTTTACACTGCAGTAGCTGTTGCATTATGGAACTGTGGTGGCTTTTTGACGGATATACTGACATGTCGGGGACGTGGGTGGCGCTGTGGGTTAAACCACAGAGCCTAGGACTTGCTGATCAGAAGGTCGGTGGTTCGATTCCCTGCGACGGGGTGAGCTCCCATTGCTCGGTCCCTGCTCCTGCCAACCTAGCAGTTCGAAAGCACGTCAAAGTGCAAGTAGATGAATAGGTACCGCTCCAGCGGGAAGCTAAACGGCATTTCCGTGCGCTGCTCTGGTTTGCCAGAAGCGGCTCAGTCATGCTGGCCACATGACCTGGAAGCTGTACACCGGCTCCCTCGGCCAATAAAGCGAGATGAGCGCCACAACCCCAGAGTCGGCCACGACTGGACCTAATGGTCAGGGGTCCCTTTACCTTTACCTTTACTGACATATCATGCTAAATTTCATTCGCGCCAGTGGGCATGGTGTGATACAACAAACATCACTGGACAGTGGTACTCTTTCTGCACAGCTGCGCATCTGTTTCCCGAGGAACAGGAAAGAACTGGATTGCAGGAGGTTGGAATAGATGGCCCTCGGGGTACCTCCCAACTCTACAATTTGATGATTCTGTGTGTAAAATCATAATAATATCTTTTTTATTTTTGAAGAGTTGGTTTCTAGTCCTCATTGTTTTCAATGTCCTCCAACAGGAGATCTTAGAATGAGGCACTGCCGATTATCATCCACCCAGGTAAGGCCATGCCCCTGCCATCTTTGGGCACTAACATCTTGTGATATTGAATGTTGCTGCATTTTAACATGGATTTTTTTTAAAATTAACACAGGCAAGGAAAAAGGGAAAACACACATACCACTACAAGCCCACTAATTAAGAAGAAGAAAAGGAAACTTATTGATTAGTCCTTAGGATATCAAGGGTTAGCTTAGAGTAAAACACTCAGAGAACTCCACTAATTAGTAAATATGTCTATTCAGAAGGAGCCCCTGCTGGGTTCAATGGGACTTACTTCCAGGTAAATGTACGTTATATGTGAGGATAGTTGTACTTTTATTGACAAATCACCATTAGGAAAAATAATAATATGCATTTGTATTTGACTGGAATGTGATCAGAAATAGGGACAGGGGAGAAATTTGATTAAGTTTACATTTAAAGGTGAGTTTACCCAATTCCAACTTTCCAAAATATTCAAAGCAAACATCAGAAACCATTTGAAATTTGCAATTCTCTGAATTTTGCAATGCAGTTGTCCTGCTGAAACAATGTGTATTAAGTAAACCCACATAAAATGCATACGCTGGGGGTAAAGTGTGTATAAAAATGAATTATATTAGTGAAAGTGGCTTTGCAGAGATGCGTGTATTAGGATAAACCTGAAATTTACAGGTTTGACAATCCCTGAAGCTTGACGGACTTTGAGTCAGGAGGTAAAAGGAAACCATGGTGTTGTTATTAAAAATTTAATTCCTTGCTTTATTGCACTTTCTTAAACATAATCACGGAGTCTGGAATTTTATCAATTCAGTGCTGTTTAGAAGGTTGCTTGGGAGACTTTCAGTTGTGTGCTCTATGTGACTTTGCTGTTGCATGCAGATGTTGAGAAATACCTATTATGTATATCTATCATGTTCCAGAACTTCTGCGCTGTTGGGCATTTTTGTCAAAGGTGAGAGTCGGAACCAATCCGGCCACCTCCTTTCTAACAATAGTGACTGTAGTCCATGGGTCATGTATCACTTTCTGAGAACTTTGCATTCTCCCATTATGTTTGTGTCAGTTGATAAGGTTGCAAATATGATCTAGATGCAGCACCAACCACATTCTTCCGGGCTCAGTATCTTGAGATGAGGATGTCCTTGAGACTTATGACATTTCAACAGTATTGTTTTATTTACAAATATATCAGTAGAGCATGGGAGAGCAGGCCCTGAGCAGATAAGCAAGCAACATGCCTTCGGAGCTCCTCTGATAGCTGCAAAATCTCAAGCTGGCTATGTCCAACTACCATTTGTTCCTAACCCTACCCAGCAGTAACCACCTGTCATGAAAAGCTATTACAGTGGTACCTTGGGTTACATATGCTCCAGGTTACATATGCTTCAGGTTACACACTCTGCTAACCCAGAAATAGTGCTTCAGGTTAAGAACTTTGCTTCAGGATAAGAACAGAAATCAGGCTCCGGCGGCATGGTGCTAAAGTGGTGCTAAGAACAGTTTCAGGTTAAGAACGGACCTCCGGAACGAATTAAGTACTTAACCTGAGGTACCACTGTATAGAGATCTCTTTAGTTGTTGGGGGAAAAAATCATAAAAATGGTTGTCTTCTCACCAGACCCAATGTCACAACATGACACAAGTGTTACAATAACCAGGACTCCTAAACTCTGAGAAACGTGTATAGTTTTCTACTGACTCATGAACCACTGGCTTTTTCAGCTGGGCCAAGTAGTCCTTCTGAAGACCATTTCAGAAGCAGCTCACTTGCAGTTATTCGCTTTCCAGATCAGACCATCAGAAGGTAAACTAAGGCTGCCATCATTGGAATAAATTCTGTATACATGTGTAATATTGCACTGTTAGCTTTTATGATAACAAGACAAAAAAATTTGGGGGGGGGGAGGAGAGAATGAAAAGTAAAGAAGAAAAGGGAAAATGAAAGATGTTGCTAGAAACACAGAAGTTGTTTGGGAAGGAGACACAAGTCTTCACTGCCAAAAATTTGTGCCATGTCTTCTTTTTATTATCTTTGCAAGTAACTGAGTACATATGGCATGTTTGTAAGTAAAGCAGTCAGTGGTGTTAGTTACACCTCTGCATTTATTACCTTACTCCAGAGTATTATTAACTTTTACATTCCCCATAAAATTTAATTTATCACTTAAATAATTTGCTTTGTGTCAAGGTTCAGTGTGCTCCAGTGCTTTCCTGCTCATTAAATGAGATATTTTTACTTAATGAGCCAAGGATGTCCTTTGCATTTAACATTAGAATTGATTTCAAACACTCCATTTTCCCAACATTTGTGCATGTAATTTCTCTGTGCGGGCTTTATCCCATAATCTTAAAGATGGGGGGGGGGCACTACAAAGAATAATGGCCCATGAATTCCATAGACTTTTTTAAAAATGTATGCAGCATGCATAGTTGGTTATTCTGAAACACATCAACTTGAACTTTTGAGCTCATTCGTGCAGGCCAATATGTGTTTTGGTTATTGGTAGGACTATGACTTTGGAAAGTAGTCTGCTGGCCCACTACAATACCCCTGACAGACCCTCCAGTACAGAGGTGGTTGGTATCTCCACCAAAGATGATGTCTTTAGAGCACCTTAGCTAGGTAGTAGCACACCACCTCATGAGAAGAGAAGACTCCCTGGAAAAGACCCTGATGTTGGGAAAGATGGAGGGCACAAGGAGAAGGGGACGACAGAGGACAAGATGGTTGGACAGTGTTTTCAAAGCTACCAGCATGAGTTTGACCAAACTGCGGGAGGCAGTGGAAGACAGGAGTGCCTGGCGTGCTCTGGTCCATGGGGTCATGAAGAGTCGGACACGACTAAATGACTAAACAACAACAAGCACTCAGATTATGCAACAGTGTGCTCAGGGCAGTGTGCCTGATGCCATCTATGTGGTCTCTTCTGATTGCATTAAGGGCTTTTATGCAGCAGCATAACTTTAGCTAAACAAATTTTTGCTTTGAGGACAACTAGAGTTGAATGGTATTCAGATTAAGACTTGGCATGGCATAAGAAGGTAAAGTTTATTAAAAGAAGTACATTCTTGATAGGAAAGGGCAGACCCACAAAGTCCCTTATTTACAGAGGCCATCCTGGTTTCTGATTTGATCCCGATATATTCTGATTTTCCTTAGGCCATCCCTATTTTCATGGGGAAGTGTGCATGCACACGAAAGCTCATACCAAGAACTGACTTAGTTGGTCTTTAAGGTGCTACTGGAAGGAATTTGTTTTGTTTTGACTATGGCAGACCAACACGGCTACCTATCTGTAGTTGGAGGGTATGAAAGGGTTCTACAGTCCTAGTTAACTATCCAGTTGGAGAAACAAAGAAACCATGTTTTCCTCTTTGTTCTCAGAAGATAGATGCAAGATGACATATCACCTCGAGAATAATAATAATAATAATAATAATAATAATAATAATAATAATAACAATAATAATTTATTCATACCCCTGCCCATCTGGCTGGGTTTCCCCAGCCACGCTGGGTGGCTTCCAACAGAATATTAAAATACAATAGTCTATTAAACATTAAAAGCTTCCCTAAACAGGGCTGCCTTCAGATGTCCTCTAAAAGTCTGGTAGTCTGGTAGAGATCCAGAGAAAGACTGTGAGGAGAAGAAGGAAGTTGTAAAGACGCAGCAAACAAAGACCTATGAGACCTATCTCATTAATGAGATAGAGAGCAGTTGGCATAGCCATGAAGTTACATGGATAGAATCTGGAGGTCCCTAGTTTGTCTCTCTGTCTTAACCCACGCAAACCCTTCTCAGCAGGCTGAGTCGCGCCCAAACTTCCACATCTTCAGAATCAAATGAATACCTTTCTGTCCACCCAGGCCTTTAAAGCAACTATCCAGTATGGGCCCCTCACTTTTGAAAACTGTGTTCAACTGTGTGCTGAGTTTTAGCAAAGGTCTCTTCTAATATTAATCACAATCAACATTAATACATATTCAACAATTCCAGCTAGAAAAAATACCATATGCTGAATATCAGTTAAGACGAGTTAATATTTGCTTTTCCAAAGCACATTTCTTTCTATAGAAGACTGCAAAAATAATTTATTTGTATATACTATGAAATTTCTTTATATCCGTGTTGATAGACTGTCAATCATCTTTTTCTCGTTTTGCACGTAGTTTTGCCACATGGAAGAGTTCAAGTAGGCAAGACTTTCAGGAAGCGAAAAACCACTAAAAGTTGATGTCCATCTCCTGTACAGCCAGAACAGAAGACTTAAAAAGCCCTTTATGATGCAATTGATCATTCCCAGCATGAGATGTCCACCAGTAGCATTCCAGCTGTTACTCCTCATTTTTTGTAGAGCTTCCAGTAAACCATAATGACTGGACTGGAATGAAATCTGTGGATAATAAAATGTCCTTGCATTGATGCAGCCGTGTAAACTACTAGCTGATTCAAAAGTAAGAGCTGATTTTAGAGATTTAACTGCTCCTGACACGTGTGGGCACATTATTTTATATTTGCAATGAAAAGTTCGTGATTTTGAACCACCCAATTCTGCTTTAAAATATAAAAAGAACAAAAGGGTTTTTCCAAACATCCTCAACACATTTATTAAATTTCCTTCATTCCGAAGAGGTATATCATAAATCAGCTTATACATGTGCATAATTGCTGTGATCCAGCAAGGGAGATTGATGCGGATAAGGAGGTTCACATGACTGCAGCCCTTGTGGATGCAGGTCTCCATGGGTGTTTACAAATGGAATCTGAGACAAAATGCTATGGAGTATGGAGTGCTTCTCTTTAGGATTCTAGCCATTCAGCCATACCCTTTTCCAGGACGTTCCATTCCATTCCGCTTTCCCCATCCAGTTTTCCATTCTTCTCCTTCAGCATACCATGCCCACTGAGCATACTCAGTCTTCATTGTGCTGTTTGTTTCTCCAGCTCCCAAGTTTTCTTTTCTTAAGTTGCATCCCTTTTCAAACCTTGTGTGGTGTAGTGGTTAAGAGCGGTAGATTTGTAATCTGGGGAACCGGGTTCGCGTCTCCGCTCCTCCACATGCAGCTGCTGGGTGACCTTGGGCTAGTCACACTTCTTTGAAGTCTCTCAGCCCCACTCACCTCATAGAGAGTTTGTTGTGGGGGAGGAAGGGAAAGGAGAAGGTTAGCCGCTTTGAGACTCCTTCGGGTAGTGATAAAGCGGGATATCAAATCCAAATCTAAACTCTTCTTCTTCCCCGCAAGCCAGCTGGTGTTTTTCTCTTGCATGTGGATGGTGTTATTTTGCCTCCACAGTCAGAGAGTGTTGTTTCCCATTCTTGTAGTGGGTGTACATTTGCCCCCACCCCCTTTTTCCAAAGATGACTCGGAAGATTGTCTCTTGAAAGGAGGGGGTTGAGGGGTGGATCACATGGCCAGTTGGGAAGGGGGATAGAGATTGGCTTTATGTACCTGCAGTGTCTATTGTAGGAAATACATACTTTTTTTGTGTGCATTCTGCAGTTTCCCCTGAGTTATTGTCCCTCCCTCCATATATGCAGTATGGGCTTTTGCTAGTCACCTGTTAGAAGGGTCTGAGTAGAGGCAGCTAGACTGGGAGCAGCCACCGGGACCATACAACACCAGTCCTGAAAGACCTACATTGACTCACAGTACGTTTTCAAGCACAATTCAAAGCGTTGGTGCTGACCTTTAAAGGCCTAAATGGCCTAGGCCCTGTATACCTGAAGGTGTGTCTCCACTCCCATAATTAAACCCATCATTTTGCCTCATAGCAAAATCATCCAAGACTTCGTCAAAATTTGTTTGTCTAAGTCACTTTCAAGTTGGGCAGGCTGGATCTTCCTGTTATATACCTGCTGGGACTGACAAGGCATATGACCCTCACTTGAATCTCATAGCTCTCCTGACAGGTGATTTGGTCTGCAGCCACAGTGTCAAAATAAAGGAGGAAATTGCCCACCAGATAGCAGGCACTCTATTATTCTAATTAGGACCCAGTGTTTTTCTTACAATCCCCTTCTCAATGAATTAATCAATTTTAATGTAGCATCTTATTTGTTAGTTGGAGCAACTACTGCTCTGACTTGGTTACAAACAGCATTTCTACTTGCAACACACTTGAACAAACTTGCTCCTCTTCCTTTCACAGATATTTTGTTTCCATTTGCAACTGTAGCTGCCTCTGATGAGTCTCATCGGGGCTGACCTTAAGGCAATTGGAGCAACTTGGCCAAATTGGGGCCCCGCACCAGCAGTTGCGTAGCGTGGGGGGTGCAGGGGGGCCAGCCGCACTGGGCGCAACATCTGGGGGGGCGCTCGCCGCCTCCGGAGTCACCAAAGAGCCTCGGGCACAGGCTGTAGCAGAGCCCCATGTCTCGCGGAACCGACGAGCTGTGCGTGCGTCCGGGCTGAAGGCGTCCGCAGGCAGCGGCTCTCAGCGCTCGCGGCGGTCCCCACATGTCAGGGCTGCGAAGGGCGTGCCAGGCAGCCCCTCCTCACAGCCCCGCCACCGCCGCCGCTGCAGCTGCTGGGCCATGTTGCATTTTCCTCTCCTCTCTGCCCTCCTCCTCCTCCGGGCAAGCGGCGTCGTTTGGGCGGCAGCGCCAGTGGCAACTCACCTCAGATCACCTGACACGGACCTGCCGCCGCCGTGGCTACCTTACCGTAAATACCCCAGCCCAGGCAGCAGCAAGAAGAAGCTGGCAGCGGCGGCAGGTTAGGGGTTAGGGGTGCAAATTACTTGCCTTGCCCCGGGTTAGGGGGTGCAAATTACTTGCCTTGCCCCGGGTGCTGACAACCCACGCTACGCCGCTGCGCACCAGGGCAATCTAGATGGATTTTATTTATAAGATTTTGCAGACTTTTGCTGTGAACTGGGGCCCTACAAAACAACAACAACAACTAAAGTTGGGCCCCACTATTTCAAATTGGACTCCACTGGCTAGCCCTGAGTCTCATAGTTGCTGGGCCTGAGTTGCCCTGCCCTTGCATGAAGTCTTGGGTTTGCAATTTTGGGAGAGGGGAGACTGTGGCACTGGGGAGTGGGCAGGCTGGCGAGGCCCCCTAGATTTAGAGGCCCTAGGCCTCAGCCTACTTAGCCTATACATAAGTCTGGCACTGGGCTGGGGCCAGGGATGAAACCACATACAAGCCATTCCACTTACCTTGCTATAAGGAAGGAAAGGGTAATAATTGTTGTATGGCAGAGTGTGATTATTCACTGATAGAGACTCTAAATTCCACAGCTCACCAGAAAAATCAGGAAGAAAAAGGCTCTCTCAGTGCAGTTAAGGGCTGCTGTGAGATCACTCCCATGCCTGAAAGTGCCGAGATAGCAACAGCAAATTGGACAATGCGTGAGCATCCTCACCGTATAGTGGGCATCTAGCTAGTAATAAAACAAATCCCTGCGATTAAGCTCCACCAAACAGGTAAAATGATATAATCTGCCAGAAGGAATCCAAAATGAAAAGGTTCTGGTAGAACTTTCATTAGAAATTGGAATTAGTTGCTTTATTTATTTATTTATTGCTTGCGATGCACGAGCTGGGAATTAGGGGCACTCGCTTCCTACTGTAGTTGTATAATTTTAATGTCCTGCTGATCTGACAGACTTTGACACTAACAACCGGACTGGGAGAGAACAGATTTACAAGTGGCAGGGTCTTTTGTCAAGGGGAGCGAAACAGGCTTCATTCCAGCGCAACCCCTTCCCAAAATGAAGACAACATCATTCAACACTCAATAGAAATAGAGCCCAGGTGTCATTCCTATGTGGCTGTACCTCAAGATACATTGACTTGTAGAACAATTTCACATCTTTTTAACGCCAAGCCAATAAATCTGGAACCCCAACAACAGATTAGTAAAGTGCTATCTACAAATGTAGGATGGCAAACACTGTTATATCACCCTCCCTAAATCTGCTCCGGAGGATTGAGAGAAGCCCCACAGAGGGGGAGGAGAGGGGAGATTTTTCTGTTGGGAAAGCTGACATGCTTGCATTGATGCAACCATCTCCTTAGTGCTGCACTGAATACAAACCAATGAATTCAAAAACCATTTTTAAAAAAATACATGCTGTGAAGGGAACCAGGCAAGGGGGCCCACTCCCCCCCTGCTTTTTATTTCTGTCCTAGAGGTGCTGCTGAATATGATAAGGAAATATGAGAAAGTTAAAGGCATAGTAAAGGTAAAGGTAAAGGGACCCCTGACCATTAGGTCCAGTAATGGCCGGCTGGGGTTGTGACGCTCATCTCGCTTTATTGGCCGAGGGAGCCGGCATACAGCTTCCGGGTCATGTGGCCAGCATGACTAAGACACTTCTGGTGAACCAGAGCAGCGCACGGAAATGCCGTTTACCTTCCCGCCGGAGCAGTACCTATTTATCTACTTGCACTTTGACGTGCTTTCGAACTGCTAGGTTGGCAGGAGCAGGGACCAAGCAACAGGAGCTCACCCCGTCGCAGGGATTTGAACCGCTGACCTTCTGATCGGCAAGTCCTAGGCTCTGTGGTTTAACCCACAGCGCCACCCACGTCCCTAAAGGCATAGTAGTGGGAACTAAACAATATAAGTTAAAAGCCTTTGCTGATGATTTGGTATTGACTTTACAGGACCCTGAGATCAGTGCAATCAAAGCACTGAAGATAATTCAAGAGTTTGGACAAGTTGCAGGTTTTAAACTGAATAAGAATAAAACCAAAGTCTTAGGAAAAAATGTAATGATTTGCAGATTTTTGTGTGTACTGTTTTGAAAATTACACATAAACGTAGAAGCTGGGTGCACATTCCGATGTTTGCCCAAACATGCAAACCCCATTGTGGCGATCACACAGGGTCCCCAATAGACGTTTGCCGGTCTATTGATCCCTGTGCCACCACTGTGATTGCTTCCCCGCTGCCACCAACCCATTTCTCTCGGGTACACACGGAGTCCAGACAGTTGTTAACATTAAAACAAGTAATCAAGTTTATTTTATAAGCATGAACAAGTTTATGGTTTCAGATAATTTTTCTTGTCAGTTCTTAGTTTCTTTACCGGCCTATACCTTTCCTAATAACTGCGAACTGATTATCCCAACTGTCTAGCTGACTCCTCCTATCAGTTTCTCTCACAACACAACTCGACCAACCCACAGACTTATCCTCCCTCTTCCTTCTCCAACTCCCAACTGACTTCCCAACAACTCCAACTCTAACTCCTCCCCTTGGGTTCCCACTGGCCAATCACTTCACATTCATTTAACCCTTTCCTTATGACCCAGCATGATGTCACCTAGGAGGGCGGACAGAGGCAGGGGCCTGCGTGCAAGGCCTGCCCCCTAGAGCTGCTGTGTGCACACCACACATGTTCAGTTCTCTTCCATGCACAGAGCAGAAAAATGTGCTGGTGCAGACTGTTAAGTTGTGGGTGAACATATCAGACGACACAGCGATTCTTCAAACAGCTCTTGTTTATTCACAGGCCAGAACAGAACAGAACCGAAGGGTTCAGTCAGCCTGCTTACATAGAGCTCCAGTACAACGTAACTGTAACAACTTTCTGTAACAATCCAATCACTGAACGTCACTTTCGATAACTTATTTGCATATGTGGACCTGAACTATCTACAGTATCCCCCTGCTGGCCCAGGGTGAGAACTTCAGTACGTAACACAGACACTCTCTTGGGGACACCTCACCCAGAACCCCTCATTCTGAGGAATGACCCTCTTCCTCAGAGTGAGGCATGGGGAGGGTGTGGACAAGACCTTTGAAGAACCCCACAAGAGTTGGGCTGATGGTGGCAGCCAGGGCAAGCAGGTGAGGGCACTAACGGAAGAGCCGGCTCCACATGCCGCCCTGTCTGCCCCATGCCTGCTGTGCTGGATCTAAGGTGTAGTATTAAAAATGGCATGTGTGCCTGGAGCCCCAGTTCCTGTTATTCTTCAGTTTCCCAAAGCACGGGGACACAACAGACATCTGTTTATCAAAAAATCAAATCTAATAAAGCAGCACAGGACTGAATGGTTTTCCAGCACTGAATCTACAATCCTAGGCCCATCTCCCCTGACCTGTCAATTCATCATGAGAGAAAAAAATCATTTAATTGAGTACGGTGGCTTGTTTCTCTTTCTTATTCTCAAATCTAAGTAATATTGTGTTTTGTGGAGAGCCCGTCTTTACTACCTAGTAACCTTGTTTCTATAGCTACTAATAGCTAAGCAATTCTAGAGAAATAATGGCAGTTTCCTCTCCATCTTGGTTTTATTTATTTTTTTAAATGAGAACTTCGGAAGTTAGCAAACTCAAGCTTTTTAATCAAGGTGTTCACGGCTGAGAGTTCATTTATCTCTGTAGCGCTTCTACACACTGTAATACTCCAACGACCGTCCATTTCTTTTGCTTTAGCAAAAATAAAAATAAAAAGTGAAGAGTTTCTTTGCCTCTTTCCTCTTTGCTCACATTGCAATCCTGTGCATGAAGAACTAAACTGACATAAATGGGATTTAAGCAGACCATTTGTACAGGATTGCAGCTTTAGTAATTCAAAGCATCTCATATATGTAATTAATATGCAAAGAGGTCTCAGGAAGAGGAGTATCTAACCCTCCCACCTACCATCACTTTTCCTGCTGCAGCCCCTCCCCTCAATCTCCCCGCACTCACTCAGGTTTGCTGTAATGTCAAATTCTGCCTTTAGTGAAAATTCAGTGTTTTAATCATTGAAATACACAATAAACAAAAACAAGGAGACATTACTTCTGAAGATACAGATTGATCAATCTAGGAGATATCTCATGCTTGTGCAGACACAGGAAGTTGCACATGCAATCCTAGCTGAATGCAAAGTCATATGCGCAAATGAGTGCTGTGTGTGCAGTCTCCAGGGGCGATCTATGCAACCCCAGTGAAATATTCATAGCAGTGCAGATCAGGTGTTCAAGATGGGGAGTAGGAGCTGGGTTTAATGTTCTCCTTGTCTCTCTACTGAATGCTTGATCAGTAGCATTTCAAGTAAGTGGTTCTTATATACACATGAAGTTTGATCAGGGCCACAAATTGCAATTTACTTTTATTACAGTCTATGGGAGTTTCCATGTGCATTCCATAGAAATAAGATTGCAGCCTTAGGGTGAGTAGACCAATGGAAATAAACAGATTGATTTCAATGGGTCTATCCTGAGAATTGACTGGGACGTGGGTGGCGCTGTGATCTAAACCACAGAGCCTCGGGCTTGCCGATCAGAAGGTCGGCGGTTTGAATCCCCGTGACGGGGTGAGCACGCGTTGCTCGGTCCCTGCTCCTGCCAACCTAGCAGTTCGAAAGCACATCAAAGTGCAAGTAGATAAATAGGTACCGCTCCAGCGGGAAGGAAAACGGTGTTTTCGTGTGCTTCTCTGGTTCACCAGCAGCGGCTTAGTCATGTTGGCCACATGACCCAGAAGCTGTACGCCGGCTCCCTCGGCCAGTAAAGCAAGATGAGCTCCGTAACCCCAGAGTCATCCGCAACTGGACCTAACGGTCAGGGGTCCCTTTACCTTTATCCTGAGAATTGCAAACAATGGATGCCACCCTTAGATCTCAAATACTAAGCAAAGATTCTAAGCAAAACATTTGGGCAGCAAATTTATGGTAACGCATGCATGCCCTTCCATACCCATCCTTAGATGAGCATTAACAGTCTTTGCTAACAGCCCCTGCAGAAAGTGGGCCTTACAGTCATATTTATAGAAGACTTTGTAAGATCTGTGAAGTGGTGGGAGGTAACGGAATGCTTTAGCACTGCATCCCCCTCATTCCAAGGTCCACTGACCCTGTATTCATTGCAGATAATTAATTTACAACACATTAAGTCTTTGTGTGAAGAAAGATGCCATGCATCAATTCTGTAGGAATAAAAAGTGCTATTGATTTAGGGTTTGATTGTATCCTATTTTGAGTCTGACAGAATGAAACAATCTGGCTGTATCTCAGAGCTCTTAAAAAAAAGCACTAGTAATCCCACTGAAGGACAAATTTGCTAAATAAGGGCACTTCTGAACCAAGCTTAATTGAAACATCGTTGGCCTTTTAGAGAGGGGGAGAAAATGTGCATAATTATAAATACACAGGTTGGCTGGTATAGTATTGACAAATGCTCAAAATGTGAAAGTGATAATGGTGTGTTTTACAGTAAGTCTCTAAAATAGCCAAATGCACTGACAAATAATATTTAATGAATAAAATATGAGTGAACCGGTGCCATTACCACGGTGAAAATTCCAATGTTTGTGAGTCAAGAATTTCTCTCTCCATTATGTGTGTCGTCATAGGAAAGACGAGCTGCCAGGTGAGCAAAGTCTAAAGACAGGCAAGTAAGTTTGTGATTGAGAATCAAATTGCCTGGTTGAAGGCATATTGTCGAAATCACCGGTATTGTTTTTCAGGAATGCTGTCACAAAAAATCTGCCCAATGGCTGAGGACCTTTAGCACACATGCCATACTAAAAAGAACCATAGGATCCCAGGTTATAGGGAAACATTGCCAAGTTTTCTACAATCAACATGATGGCATGCTATGGCGTGGGAGGAAGAGCTTTAATGCAGTCGTACCTTGGATCCCGAACGCCTTGCAAGTCGAATGTTTTGGCTTCCGAACGCTGCAAACCTGGAAGCGAGTGTTTCGGTTTGCAAACGTTCTTTGGAACCCGAACGTCCGATGCAGCTTCTGCAGCTTCTGATTGGCTGCAGGAGCCTTGGTTTGGAAACGTTTTGGAAGTTGAACGGGCTTCCGGAACGGATTCCATTTGACTTCCGAGGTACACTATCATCACTATCTCATGGCCTAGGGAGCATTCATAATATTTGGTTAACTGGAGCTTGTATTCAGTGCAGTGGTAGGTAACTGTCCTTGTCAGTCCAGGGGTTTTTACTTACAAAATTATACATCCCTGCTCTCCTCCTCCCAGCATGCCTTGCACCCTCCCCAAATTTGTTCCAGAAGCTTGGGGGCACTCCAAAACAGATTTAGGGTGGGGTACAGGGGAAGGAGAAGGGGAAAGTCCCATTTTGCAAGCAGAAATTCTTGTGTTGACGGGACGGTTACTTACCACTGCACTGGATACAAGCCTAGATATCTGGATCAATGGGAGGATGAACAGCTAGGGTTTCAGTGACATGGTCCTTTATGTAAGGGACCCACATGGAAAATAGAGTGGAAAATATCCACAAATATTCAAAATTCAGTGAATTTCCACTTTTACTTCTCAGTTTTTTAACGAACTGTAGAACTTTACTCAAATTTTACAGGTCAAAATTACTTTTTTTCAAACGTAAAATCTTACCTCAGATTCTTGGCAATCTGCCATAATCTGTCAGCTGCCGAATGCCATCAGATATTAAGTATAATTGAATGTCATCTATAAAATGACGTTGAATGTCAAATACCATAGCAGGGCAGCTATCAAGTACTGTTAAATTCCAGATAACAGTATATGTCAGCTAACAAATACTGCTAAGCGCTAAATTAGCATTGCATGCCAAGTCTCAAATACCGTCAACTATCAAGAACTAGTGAAGAACCAAATGTGGTAGAATGCCAAATACAGATTTGAAATACAAATATTTGAGCATTTGGAGGATTTTCAACATCAGCATTTACAATGAAGAATTTTGAGGATATTGTCACTTGAACTCTAGATTGAAGTCAGTGACAGAACTTGCACTGATTTTCAAGAAGCTGGGTCTTCTCACACATGTAGAGATGTTTAGAGTCCTCTTCAGGCATTATAATTTGCCTCACTCTGTGAGAAAATTCAAACATCCATGAGCCGGGGGGTCAACTTCCAAAAGCAGGAGACCATCAGTATACATGGAAGCTTCCCACGTGATTTTGAACCTATCAGGTTTCTAATGACATGATAATGCTTCTGTGTGCACAGTAAGCCTCTCCTTCAGAGGTTCTGCCTTCAGCTTCTGAAGGAGAAGCGGGACAACAATGGAAATGGAGGGGGCTGGGTGTGGCCTGCTTGCCCCCACTCTCCCCGAAACAAAACTACTCTTATGGGTGACTAAAACGCCTGAAGGAGGCTTAGACCTGAACAGCTAAGATGGTTCGGCTCCTTAGCTGGTGACACTGCAATCTCCAGTTTAGTGTTATGGTTACCAGATTTTTTTCAATTAATCCGGGGACCCTTTTTTTTTCTTTTGAAGCTGAGTAGCAACAGGGAGTCAGTAGTGGGGATGGTAAGGCAAAGGACCCTGGGCCCAAGCACACATGCATATTGTATAAAGGTGCAAAGCCCTTCTTTTGCACCCTGTGAAACGTAAATGCGCAGAATTTTTAAAAAACTGAGCAACAGCCACCCGCCCATGACTCCTGAGCCTCCCCCAATCTCCTTCCCCCTTCCCCCTCTGTTTTGACTGATCGGGGGAGGCTCGGGAGTTGCGGGTGGGTGGCTGTTGCCCAGTTTTTAAAAAACTCTGTGCATTTATGTTTCACAGGGTGCAAAAGAAGGACTTTGCACCTTGCCTGGCAGAGAAACCGTGCGCCTTGTGCCCCTCCTAGGCAACGGCCACCCGCCCACAACTCCCAAGTCTCCTCTGATCTGTCAAAACAAAGGGGGAAGGGGGCAGGAGATCTGTGCCGTCAGACGTCCCCAGTTCCCCTTCGGCAGTGGCAGCAGCAGCGAGCAGCGCCTGAAGCCAGCCAGAGCCAACTATGCTACCAGGCTGGCTCCAGGCTGCTGAGACTGCCGCTGCCACATTTCCTGGGGACAGATTAGCAAATCTGGGGGACATTCGGGGAACGGAATTTGTGCGGGGACAGATTTGCAAATCTGGGACTGTCCCCGGGAACCGGGGACGTCTGGTAACCCTAGTATAGTGTCCTTCTTACTGCTGGGTGGTTTGGTGAGTGTGCTGTTTGTGTGTCGCATTACTAAACCCGTTGAAAGGAGGGGAAACTCCCAGTTATCGCATGTTACTTAAGCTTAAAGAAACTGTGTTAAATCCATTAAATTCTGTTCAAGCTATTGCCTTGAGGATAGATGGGGACAACATAAAAAGGGGGAAGAAGCCTTGCTGGAGTGTAACAGGCCTTCAAATAGTAATTGCCCCCAAAGGCAATGAACAGCACCTACGCTTCCATAAATAAATCTGCAGTCACCTTTGGGTCCCCCCGCTCACCACCAGCAATGCATAGCCTACTCTTGCAGTTCATACTCACATCCTTCATGATTTCACTGGAAATTCTCCCATGCTGACAAATAACTGAGTGGGTCCAGAGTGGAATATGGCTAACTTTTGCAGCACCTCCATGGGCAGGGCTGCCAGCTCAAATTGGGCCAAAGTTGTGTATTCTTCGCTAGGAATGGCATTATGGAAGAGCAGATTAGCCTCTTTTTAAGGATCTGGGGTTGGCAGATTTAAAGGGAAAATATCATTTTGTAATTGATAAAGATACAAAGGTGGGTTCCCCCCCTTTGTTGGTTTTCTTTTCAGATGAGGGGTTCCCTGCCCTTCTTCTCAAGTAGGGGAATGCTCTCATAGTGTCTAAGATAAATTGAGAACATTAGTACCACACCCAGGGACGCAGGTGGTGCTGTGGTCTAAACCACTGAGCCTAGGGCTTGAAGATTGGAAGGTCAGTGGTTCAGATCCCTGCGATGGGGTGAGCTCCCATTGCTCAGTCCCAGCTCCTGCCAACCTAGCAGTTCAAAAGCACGTCAAAGTGCAAGTAGATAAATAGGTACCATTCTGGAGGGAAGGTAAAACTGCATTTCTGTGCGCTGCTCTGGTTTCGCCAGAAGCAGCTTAGTCATGCTGGCCACATGACCCGGAAAAACTGTCTGTGGACAAATGTCGGCTCCCTCAGCCAGTAAAGTGAGATGAGTGCCGCAACCCCAGAATCGTTCGTGACTGGACTTAACTGTCAGGGGTCCTTTATCTTTACCTTTAGTACCACACCCAAATGGCTCGAAAAGGACTACCTCCTTTCCCCCTCTCCCCCGTTTTAAAAAATGTGGTTCTCAGGATATGGTTGAAAGGCACATGAGGTCACCACTTTCTTGAAACTAATTAGGTCTGGGTCTGATCAGTGTCTGGATTGGAAAACTGGCAATCATGTGCGCGCCATTTTGGGTTCTGTGTTGGAAGAAAGGTGCAACAGAAATGTAATAGGGTGGGAATCCCTTCTCATCCTGAGCTTGGTTGGTCATATGTCTATATGTCTGGAAGTGAAAAGAAGCCACCCAAAATAAGATTGTGATTTGGACACAGAATACTCCCTGGACACAGACATATATTAGTTTGAGCGGGGAATAGAGGGGAAGGAACTGGCCTAACAACTTATTATTTGGAAAGGCAGTAAAAGGGATGAAATGGATGAAAGTCCTGCACCCACCCACATGCTGCAGAAATAAAGCCCTTGCCCCTTACACAGCCCAAGCCCTTCTTAACTCAATGAAACTTACTCTCAGTCTCAAGTAAGTGTCCAGCCTTAAATACTCAGCACTACAGGAAATCCTGTGACAGCAGAAGAAAGGTAGGGATGTTTGTGTGTCAAAGTTGTAGGAGAAGCCTGTAGAGGCCAAATGCACCGAGAGAGAAGCCCAGGAAACATAGATGTGGCCATTGCCCCAGAACCAGAGATTTTTTGAGCTCTCTGTTGCACTTACAGCAACCAGCACCAGTTCTATGCAGCGCTAAGCTTCACCACTTTCAGACCAGTTTCAACCTGTCCACATTAATGCCGATGAAAGTAAACAATGGGAATAATCAACACTGGTGCAGTGTGTGGGGGCACAGGGGTGTTTGCCCCAGGTGCAAAATTGTTAGGGGGCGCAAGATTTCAACACCCAATGCTGCCTCAATACAGCAGTGTGCTTCCATTGCTGGGCTCTGTTGAAAATGACCTCTCCATGCAAACCAGGAAGTGACCTCTCCAGACAATGGAATGCCTCTTCTTTTCTTATCTCTGCAGTTGTGATCTCCTGGGTGACACCGTTAGGCAGTTGAATGTGCATGCATTCCCCCGGGCGCTGGCAACCCACACTACGTCATTCATAATCAGCAGCAGTTTAAAAAACATAAATCAAGGTTTGTTTTGTCTTCAGTCATGGCTCTGCATTGTTGTTCTTGTCAAGTGATATGTGGCAATAAGAGTTTGGTGCCTGAAAAAGGGAAGCCATTATCTGGCTGGTATTCCACCCCCACCCCCACTTTCAGAGAATCCTGAGCTATGGGCACAACATAACCTGCATTAAAATCTCTGACTTCTTGACAATAGCAAGATGTGCTAAAAAGGAAACATTACACTCTGCATTATGGAGCAGAGAAAAGCAAATACAACCTCTCTCTCCCCCCCCACCCTTCACTTGCAGCTGCCAGGGACAGAAAAGAAGGGAGTCACCAGAGTTTGTCAAATGTGGAGCTTGACTGACTTGAGAAATATGGAGAACAAGCAAATGATAAAAATCTGGGACAAGGGTGCTTAGCTTTGGTATGAGGCTGCGAGTGAGGAGCGCCCCCTTGGCAAAATAAAAAAATCAGCTGCCTTCTATCTCATAACTCTTTGAGTTGCCTCAGTGCCAAGTGGAAACCTTATATCTTAAGAAGCTCAACACTGCACACTGAAGCACATTTTTACTCCAAAGACATGGGAGGGCCACATATCACAGCAGAGCTGTGTTATTTTTAATGGAGCATGTGTTTGTCTTGTAAGTGTGTCAGTAGACAAGGAACGGGTCTCCGGTTTCCTTTCACCATCCCTAATGCGGGAGGCGAACTTTGACCAGCTCGCCCGTTGCCAAGAAGGAGGAGAGAAATCTTTTATATGACAAGAGAGGCCATGACTGCCCAGATCACATTCACAACACATTCTCACCCAATATTTGTGTCCAGTCGTATCCATAGTAAGCTAAGCTGGGGGTGGGGAGGCAGAGTGAGAAAAAGATTTTTTAGAGCCAGCAAAAGTTGTGAGCCAGTTCTTGTTAAGGCAAAAGATTAGCAATCCTATAAACAGAACCAATGTACTTCTCTGGCATTTAATGTACAGCTGACTTGAAGCTGAAGGGACAGAGATTCCCCTGAGCTTGAATGGGAAAATTCAGTTCCAGGACTGGTGCTTTCAGAACCAATTGGCAACCCATGTGTTTGGCAACTCCGGCAAATGCATTTCTTCATTTACCACACAGGAACAAGTAGCATTTTAGCAGGAAATGCCCAAACTGAAAGGGGTATTTTGATCTTCAGTTCTTCCTTTCCCTCCTCTTTCCTTCTTCTTCTGATGGGGAAAAAAAGGGTAACCAATTTCAATTAAAATGGGTAATGGAACTTCTGGGTCAAGATGTTTCTTCCAACTGCTTTCCATGAAGCACACCATATAGATTCTCTCCATACTATATTTCAAAATACAATCATATTTCCAGCCAGCCAGCTGAGGCTGCTTCTTTCTTGCTCCTACAATTCCTAATAAACAAATAAATAATGAGATGGCCCATGAAACTTTCTAAATAGAGCCAGTGGCTGAGGAGAAACTTCTTAGTGCCAGAGAGCATAATCCCTCAGGTATGCCTGCCAAGGATTCCTGAAATGAGGGGTGGGGGGCTTCTATGAAGAAAATAAATGCTTAAAACAAACAAATAAATGAGGATAATTAAAGATTATAGATTATATGGTGACAGTCAACTAAGTCATACTTAGTAAACCCATTGAGGTTGTTTTCTGGATCCCTCTCATTCACTGATGGTTAGTGGGTAGTAACCAGATACATGGACTTTATTGTGCTAGACAGACTCAGTAATGGGCAGTGTCTTGCGGTCCTTCGCCTGAAGTGTCCTCCCTGTGGAATGTCTTCTCCAGGGAAGTTTTCCTGGTGCCAAAATGGTGTCCTTCCAACATATCACCTGAGCCAACCATTGCAGCGGACCTGCTGTTCCTCAACATTCTTCCTATTTTATTGTGTTTATATCTTATTTTGATTTTTTAAAAATTGTCATTTACGAATGCATAAATTCATTCCACCAACTCTGGAAATATATTAGATTGAAGGGCGGCACCCATGGCTGACATGAGGGGCTAGCATGGACTAGCAAGTGCTCCGCCAAACATGTCCCGTTTGTTCCACCTCCAGGTGCTCCTAATAGTCTTTGCCACTCCTCGCTCCTCCAAATTAGCATTGCTCCTGGTAGCATCTTAGATAGAAAGGCAGGCAGACTGGCAGATTTATGTGTCTTCAAATGATGTTTAAGAGTGTCTTCTTTATTAAATCTGTTTGTGCTTCTTAAAGTGGCAGCCCAAGAAGATACATAAATTCACACCAGTGGATTTGCAGAGCTTTCAAAGTCATTAACTTTAGGTAGAGCCATTGTCTGCATTCTCTGAAACTGTCTGCAATCTCTGAAAGAGTCAAAAGTATTCTGTTGGTGTGTCAGGAGAAAGGGCCCCAATAAATTCTGCACTGAAGTAAATTAGCTGCTCTCCCTATACCTGTGCAGTTCCCTATCAAAACCCAGCTTTGAAAAAGGATGAAGAAAAACCCTAAAATGCAGACTTCCCCCTGTTACTTGTGTATGTTATATATTGCATAGGAATCTCCTCAAAAACAAATGGTCTTTTGCAGAAGCATGGCGTGACAACTGCAATATTCTGTGTTGCCTTTGGGGAAAGGCAGTGGCGTCAGCTCCTTATATTCTCCAAGCATTACCTTCATCATTAAAACGATGCTCTTTGCTTTCTGAACCTTCCCTGTAATGAGCACCTTGATAAGATGAAAAGCATTTGGTACTGGAGAGCCTTAAGGAAAGAAGAGAGGGGCTGTAAAATCTGGAAAACATATTCGTATTTTTTCTCCCTGGAAATGGGTGCTATCCATAAAACATTTAGTGAGTTCAAGGTCAACTTGTTCTCCTTCTGTACACTATACATAACCGGCAGTTGACAACTTAGTGACAGTCAGTCCAGCAGTCGGCTTAAACCTGAGTTAACCTGTGCAGAGAAAATTAATTTTTTTCCTCATGGCATTTGTGATAAACCTGTACTGGATTGAAGAAAGGTTTGCTTGCTCTCCCAAATAACCATTAAAATACAGTGATGCATTTTTTTTAAAAAAAAAAATGTGAGCCTGGATAATGTAAATGTAATGTAATGCAATGTAAATAATGTAAATATAGGTAAAGGTAAAGGCATCCCTGACCATTAGGTCCAGACGTGGCCAACTCTGGGGTTGCGGCACTCATCTCGCTTTTTTGGCTGAGGGAGCCGGCGTACATGTGGCCAGCATGACTAAGCTGCTTCTGGCGAACCAGAGCAGCGCACGGAAATGCCGTTTACCTTCCCACTGAAGCGATACCTATTTATCTACTTGGACTTTGGTGTGCTTTCAAACTGCTAGGTTGGCAGGAGCAGGGACCGAGCAACGGGAGCTCACCCCGTTGCAGGGATTCAAACCGCTGACCTTCTGATCGGCAATTCCTAGGCTCTGTGGTTTAATCCACAGCGCCACCCGTGTCCCAATGTAAATATACTATGATACAAAACATATAGGATTGGATCCAGAGTGTCCCATCTGTGAATAGAAAGTTTCTTTCCACCCCTATCGTCATCTCGGACACTGAGGTCCAGTTCCGAGGGCCACGGAGTATTGTGGGGGAAGGGAAGCTGGTAAAAATTGCCCCTGTCCCCCTATTCTTCCAGCATTAGTGGAACTCGACTGTGTACAAGTCATAACATTTTCATACAGATGAAGTGTATAATCATCAGTGACATAATAACATAACTTACAATGAAGACACAGAAAAAGAAGAAAATTTAAAATAAAATAAAAGCAGGGAGGAAGAGTGTTAAATAGGAGTTCAAGTGGGGAAAGTGGGGGAATGAGAAAGAAGGGTTCAGTGGGCTAAATAATATTGCTAAATAATCTTTATATATTAAATGTATCCTTCTAACTTCTACAATACATGGCTTCATAAACACCATCTGTTCATTGTTCCATATTTACAACCAGCTCTGTGCAAAAAGAGAGATGTTTAAATATATATTAAGATTACATTATTGTCCACTGTCTAATTGTAAGCTGCTTTTCATCACTTTTTTCCTTAAGCCACTTTAGTGGAAATGTGGAACTCTAATAGTGTTATGCCTCCAAAGAAATATGGACTGTGATAAGTACTTATCTCAGGCTGAAATACTAATTGTATATTGTATAATTAGAAATATGCAATGCTTCATGCCACCAGCAGGAGGAGCCCTTCTGACAGAATATATACAGTACTTTTGAAAAAACTTATTATTAGAACGGATGACACCCCCTCAGTATCGCTTCCTAAATCCATCTCTTTCAAAGATAATGCCAAAGCCAGTCAAGCTAAATGAGCATAGCAAGGAGTCTGAACCACGCCACTTCTGAGATTCTCAACCACTTGGGTCTGCAACTTCATAATACTTTTCAAAATTTGAATATGGTGGGATTACAGAAATAAGGAAAGAAAGAAAGAGTTTTAGTATATTACTTCTTATCTGTCTTCCATAAGTGCCTAGGAACCTCTGTTTCATTCAACCTCTGTGCCCCAAAATTTCAAAAATATATATATATATATTTCAAGTATTCAAAGCAATGCAATGGAACTCCTCTTCCTCCGCCACTGGTCAGGAATCTCTGGCTTGAGGGACTAATTTGGTCCAACAAGTTGTACCCACCCACCCTCTGCTTCACCTTTGAAGGTGACCCAGAAACTACAAATAATACAGAATGCGGCAGCTAGACTGGTGACTGGGGGCGGCCGCTGAGACCACATAACACCGGTCTTGAAAGACCTACATTGGCTCCCAGTATGTTTCGGAGCACAATTCAAAGTGTTGGTGCTGACCTTTAAAGCCCTAAATGGCCTTGGCCCAGTATACCTGAAGGAGCGTCTCCACCCCCATCGTTCTGCCCGGACGCTGAGGTCCAGCGCCGAGGGCCTTCTGGCGGTTCCCTCATTGCGAGAAGCAAAGCTACAGGGAACCAGGCAGAGGGCATTCTCGGTAATGGCGCCCGCCCTGTGGAACTCCCTCCCATCAGATGTCAAAGCGATAAATAACTACCTGACATTCAGAAGATACCTTAAGGCAGCCCTGTTCAGGGAATTTTTTAATGTGTGATATTTTAGTGTATTTTTGGTTTCTATGGAAGCCGCCCAGAGTGGCTGGGGAAACCCAGCCAGATGGGCGGGGTACAAATAATAAATTATTATTATTATTATTATTATTATTATTATTATTAATGAATGAGATCAGGTGTGTGTCTGCCAAAAGCACCTGCAAAGGCACATTGTATTTCTAAATACACGCCAATTAGCATATGCAATTATGCAGATTTGTGTCCTACTTTGCCCTCTCCCCCCTGGTTATGTGTAAGTGGCCCCCCTGCAAAGGATTATGGGAAGCGTTTTAGCATGTACAACCCTTTCAGTTGAGCATTGAATGGGAATAGCGTTTTTTGTGGGCAAGTTTCAGGGAAGCTTGTCAACCATTACTGGGACCCTCAAAAAGGAGCCTATGATTAAATTTCCCACAGAACCTTAGGGCTCCTTACCATGCAGACTCACCCCCCCCCCATGCAGACTCACCCCCCCCACTATATCTGACAACATGCTCTAAGAGTGGCCAACACATTGGATCGCTCCTTTGCAATCTCTTTGGGAAAATAACCAAGGAAGCTTAGGTAAAAGGTAAAGGGACCCCTGACCATTAGGTCCAGTTGTGGCTGACTCTGGGGTAGTGGCACTCATTTCGCTTTATTGGCTGAGGGAGCCGGCGTACAGCTTCCAGGTCATGTGGCTAGCATGACTAAGCCGCTTCTGGCGAAACAGAGCAGCGCATGGAAACACTGTTTATCTTCCCACGGGAGCGGTACCTATTTATCTACTTGCACTCTGACGTGCTTTCGAACAGCTAGGTTGGCAGGAGCAGGGACCGAGCAATGGGAGCTCACCCCGTCACGGGGATTCGAACCACTGACCTTCTGATCAGCATGCTCTAGGCTCTGTGGTTTAACCCACAGTGCCACCTGCGTCCATTTTTAAGGAAGCTTATAGCCTAATAATAGACATATTTAAATAGAAGCAGGCCCCACTGAGTTTAGTGAGACTACTTTTTAGTAAGTGTGCTTAGCACTACAGCCCCAAATATTGAACAGATTCTTTTCCACCCAATACTCAGAAAACAAAATAATTAGTTGTCTCGAATTGTTTGAGGGCTCTAGGCTAAGAATGCACATCCTCTTTCCTCGAGGAATATATCCCCCCTCAATTTATTAATAATTCCATTCCCTTCTTTTCACCTTTAACCAATATTCAAAACAGTAAGATTTGTGTCAAAAGAAATCAAACACTTTCAACAGTGAAATCCCCATAAGGAGAGATGGTATGTGACGTTGGTTTCAGTTCACAATAATGGACAGAGCTAGGCCAAGACACATATTTCCAAAACCCAGAGCTAGACGCAAGGAAGAAAAATTAATCCCTATATCTCATTTAGGATATAACGAAGAATCAATACTTGGGGGGAAATCTATGATTTTGCCCTGAGGTGAAATGCTAAGGTGATGGGAAAAACCTTTATTATAAATGAACTATGCAAAAAATTAAAAATCCACTACAGTTCATAAATGAAAGAATATTTCACAGTCGATTTTTGTCAAACCTTTGTTCATCCACATTGTCCTAAAATGGTTTATGGTGTCAACCCACAAGCTGTGTTCTTTCCTCTGTTCATATTTGTGCTTTACATACTTTCATCTTTTAGCCAGTGGTACTGTCCAAGCTGTTTCAAAACAGTCATGAATATATCTACCCATTATACAGAATCAGATGGTGGGCTCAGAATTCTGGACTATACCAGTTCAGGCTTTGTGTGGGTGGGTGTGGCAGGTTGTATTTTCTTCCTGTTGTACAGTATCACACAAGCAGGGAGAAAGATTTGGTACAGTTCAGCAATATCTGGAGGGCCAAAGGTTCCCCACATCTGATGATGATGATAATATTTATACACCACCCATCTGGCTGGGTTTCCCCATGGTACCATTAACAGGAGCTAATACAATGCAGCGCAAACAAGAAGAATTAAAGGAAGGGAGTGTAGTTCTCAGCCCCAAGAAATTTACAGCATCCATTGGTTAGTGGCAGCAACACCGAGAAGGGAAACAGAAATCTGTGTTGAGCCCAATTCTAAGAACATTATAAATTTCTAGGGCCAACCTACCGATAGAAGGAGTGGGCCATACCAGGCATTTGGGGCTCTCACGAAAGGGCAGAAGATTACTAATTTTAAAATTGATGATTACTCTACATTTGCTGTCAGGGAGGGAGTGGGGCACTTGTGGGCTTTTCACCTCAGTGGCCAAAGTAACTCAGGTGGCCTTGGGTCATAGCTGTCAACTTACAGATTTGAAAATAAGGGACCAGCAGCCTCGAAAATAAGGGATCAGCAGCCCAAATAAGGGATTTTAGTCAACCAGCAGCCAAACGAAGCCTCAGGTGGTGGTTCCCATAGCGCAGCAACCTGACAAAGTGGATGCAGCAAGGAAAACCACCGTCACCTCTCCGCTGGGAAGCGCTGAGCAAAGGCGAGTCCCCAGGCAACGCGGCCGATTTGATCGGCACAAGGCATGCAAACTCCACCCTCAGTCATTCTTAGACTCCTTATTGGGTGAGCAACGCAGCCAAGCAACACAGATGGAGTCTCCCTCCTCCCTGGCCGGCAGGGAGGGAGGGAGAGGAGCTACTTCCTTTGAAGCCTGGGAAATTTAAGGGACATCATCAATAAGGGACAGCAGCAGGACATGGCGCTGGGATAAGGGACTGTCCCACCAAATAAGGGACGCTTGACAGCTATGCCTTGGGTACAGGGCCCGGGCAGTGGCTCAGTAATAAAGCATCTGCTTTGCATTCAGAAGAAGAGTTTGGATTTGATATCCCACATCATAATAATAATATACCCCGCCCATCTGGCTGGGTTTCCCCAGCCACTCTGAGTGGCTTCCAATGAAGATTAAAAACACATTAAAACATCAGTCATTAAAAACTTCCCTAAACAGGACTGCCTTAAGATGTCTTCTAAATGCCAGGTAGTTGTTTATTTCTTTGACATCTGATGGGAGGGTGTTCCACAGGGCGGGTGTGTTGGGATAATGCTCCAGGACCTCTGAGCATCGTCCAGTGAGCATAGCTCTGGGAAAGGCATCCCCTTCTTTTCCAAGGCGCTCAAGCGACATAAACCAACTTGATTTACGCACACTAGCCTTCTCTCTTAACACAGCAAAAGAAAGAGGCATCATAGTTCTAAACTACTATTTATATACACTATATTACACAGACACAGAATCATGATGCTTTCTCTCATCCAGCTCCGAGAGAGAGTGTAAAAGTGAAAGTACAGTTTCACAGACTCATACCGGTTTCACACTCATACCTTTCTCAGGCTCCATTCAGACAGCCGTGTGAAATATACCAACCATAAAATCAGCACCAGGGCGCATGAAATCCTAACAGGGCGCCACTACCAAGAAGGCCCTCTGCCTGGTTAAATAATAATAATAATAATAATAATAATAATAATAATAATAATAATAATTTATTATTTATACCCCACCCATCTGGCTGGGTTTTCCCAGCCACTCTGGGCGGCTTCCAAATGAATATTAAAAACAGTACAGCATCAAACATTAAAAACGTCCCTAAAGAGGGCTGCCTTCAGATGACTACCCTAAGGGTATCACTAACCTAAGGGTAGTCCAGGTTCAATCCCTGGCATCTCTGGACAGGTAGGGCTGTTAATGTGACCACCTGAAATCTCAGAGAGCTTCTGCCAGTCAGTGTAGGCAACAGTGAGCTCAATGGACCAGTGGGCTGGCTCTGTATAAGGCAGCTTTCTATGTGTGGGAAGGGGGACATTTGCTTCTCTGCCTCAGGCGGCAAAATGTTTTGTACCAATCCTGGAAGCAAATAGTAAGGAGTGGAGGACTAAGGACTTGGCATGATGAAAGTCCCACCCACCCTCTCCTCTCCTGCAGTTGTTTAAATGATTTAGCTTTAGAGTAGGTGCCAGAATTCAATTCAAAATGTAAGTGAGGCAGCAGAGGGGGGAGAGAGAATCTATGTTTTCTTGATTTCTCCAGTAGTTCTCTGGTTCTGTTCTAAGGTAAGGAGGGGGCAGTTTATATTTTTCTAATTAACAAGGAATACATGTTACACATTAAACGTGACACAAGAGATATGAATTATGCAGCAAACGAGGCGCGTGCAGAACCACACAAAGCCCAAGGCACATTCGGCAGAGATTCTGTGAAGATCTGTAATGAGTTTCAAGTACATCATTTCCTGATGGAGAGCCAGAAAACATCCATCAATGCTAATTTTCTCGGATAGTTGTTAGCTTTTATGAATACTTTACAGCTTTGGGAGAGAGAGAGAGAGAAAGAGGGAGAAGGGGGGAAAGAGGAGAGAAGACTCTTCAAAGTGCAACTTGAACAAATTGCAGAGAGGCACGTGCCAAAGCTATAAATCTATACCTTAGACTCCAGAAACCACAGAGTCTCTTCCCATTCTGATTTAAAGGCCTAACACAGAAGTGGGCAACATCAGTCCTCAGGGCCGAATACTAGCCTCCAGGATGCTCAGGACTCTGCCCAGGCCACATCTTCACAGCCCAAGTATTTTTGGCTGGTTGAAACGTGTCTTTGAACTCTGAAAATGCCTCTTGCTTGTCTGGAGGAGGACAGAGAAAGGAGTGTGGCGTGTATGAAGAACCTGGCCTACTGTACAAAGGTGAGATCTACATTCAGTGTTCCACTGACTTTTCCTTCTGGTTCCACCCACCATTGCCATGTGGCCTTCAGAAGGGAGTGTGGCCCCTAGGCTGGAAAGGTTTCCACGAAGGGGGGCTATGGGGCTGATGATGAGCTATGCCTCCCTCACGTAATGCCCAGTAAAGGGAAGAGGACTCCGTGACCTTCCCAGTGTTGCTGGGCTACAGCTTCCATCATTGTCAAAAGCAGAGCTTTCCAAACTGTGTGTCGCAACATGTTAGTGTGTAGGCTGCAGTGTGTAGGTGTGTCGCACGAATGCTCCCCCCAGTCTTCCTGGGAAGGGGTTATTTTTAACCTCCGGTTTGCTAGTAAAACCAAATTACTGTGTCGCAAAATGATGCATATCTAAAACGTGTCTCACTAACATGAAAAGTTTGGAAAGCTCTGGTTTAGAGAGACCTAGGGTGGATCTACACACATGGTTTTTAACATTAAGGAATGGTTTTGATAACATAGATGGCCGCACGATGTCCTACTTTTTATGTTACCTTGCCTTTTTATCGCTTAATTGTTAATCATTTTATGCTGCTATATTGGTGAAACACTGCTCATAAATTAAATTTGAAGGGCTGACATGCACAGATAACGCAGAGCACGTAGGGAGGAAGAATTAAAATGTGATACCAGAGGGCGGAGCAGAGAAACCAGCAACCAGTAGCAGGGAAAGAAACAGTGTTTTGCAAATGGTGTGGCTGGATGTTACTTACATTTGACGGGGAAAAACAAGGTAAAAAACGTTTTAATTAACAAGTATGCCCTATGACATTTTGGAACCACATATCTAATATTATTCTAATAGGGGGAAATAACATTAAACAGGTCAGTCCTAGTGAGCCAGGGCCAAACATACAGTGGTACCTCAGGTTACATACGCTTCAGGTTACAGACTCCACTAACCCAGAAATAGTACCTCAGGTTAAGAACTTTGCTTCAGGATGAGAACAGAAATCGCACGGCGGCGGCGCAGCAGCAGTGGAAGGCCCCATTAGCTAAAGTGGTGCTTCAGGTTAAGAACAATTTCAGGTTAAGAACAGACCTCCGGAACGAATTAAGTACGTAACCAGAGGTACCACTGTATTCACCATTTTATGCCAAAATCCTCTATTGAAATGGATAAGTTGGACATGTTGGTTTTGCTTGTTATCCCTCCATTTCAGTAAATGGTGTTATTTTCTGGAATAGAGCCAGGGCAAAAGTGGGAAAAGTTTCCCTTAGCATTTGAGCTACCTCAAATGTTCATATTCCAGAGGAGCTTATTCATTGGGCATAGAGATGTAGTTTGCAGACACGTAGAATAGACCTGTGCCCTGAGAAACTGTGGTAACCCGGGCCTGCTATAATGAAATAATCTTAACTGTCCAGAAAACAGTTGCGCATTTGAAGCAATGTCAGTTAATGAATGGAAGTATGAATGGAAATAGGAAAAAAACAGCATCTTTGGCTTCAGAAATTCAGCCAGCTCAAGGGGCAAAACACAATATGCACATTGTAAAGCATTATTCACACAACATCAAGGATGCCCCGGAGGGAAATAAAGATAAAATAAGAAGACAACAGTGTCTAAATTCATTAACTTTTGAAGCAAAGAAGGAAGGCCCTTTAACCTAATAGAGTTTTGAATGGTTAAAAGCACTCGTCTCTGCACCACTCGTTTTGGATCTTATTATGCAAAGTAGCTGAAGAGTATGTCAACATTACCCTGTTAAATATATCTGCTCTTTGATCATCCAAGGTTCTCCACACTGTGGGTGGCCATTACTAATAAGCAGCTGTGATCTTCTTTTACTACTTCATTTCACAAACTCAGCAACAAACCTCTCACAATTAATGTGTACTAATATTGTCCTATTCAAATATCAGCATCTCCCCAGACATATACATTTATTTACTTTAAATTTTCTTTTTTTGGGGGGAGTGGAGTGTTAGAAAAAAAAGCCAGAGCTCTTTAGTCACAAGCTTGATGTATCGCTATTGACTACTCAAAGGGTTTGTGTGATTCAAATAAAAAACGTGCTGTTGGCTAAAGAATTGAAAAGACCATTGATTCCTCAGGTTTATTTCAGAGGATGATAAAGTTGAAAATATCATCACAGGTGCCAATACTTTCAGCTATCTTTATTTACCCCCTGTGAAGGTCTCATGCAGCCAAATCTGATTGGCTAAGCCATTTCATTACATTATGCCTTTCGCTATGTGATTCTCAGTTGGATTGTTCATATGACTAATAAAGGAGAAAAAGAAGTAAAAATGGCCCCAAGTAGTACGGGATAATAGAAGCAAACACAGCAAATGGGATTGGGAAAAAATAAAATAAAAAATACAATGGGGGGGGGGGAGGAAAATCAGTAAATATTTCTACCCTTCAAGAGCACTATTGAAATGGAGCCCTAAATCTCATAGCGTATTAATTGGGCAATCTCTGTTCACTGCGAAACAATGTGCAAGTTTCATTCCTACCTCTATGCATAATGCATGTCTTATAGAAAGTCAATAGCAGAACCACCTAGCAATTTTAATTGTATTTTCTTCTTCTTCTTCAGGAAATGTCAAACAATAAGCATAAAAGAAAAAGTCCCTCATCCCCTAAGATCTGTTTTTGGAGCTGAATTGAATATTCACAAACATTTGATATTCGTTAATATTCTAGACTTTACATTCCAAAATTTGTGTGTTTGCTTCTTAAAGTATTGACTTGACCAGGTCTGGGTGTACGCATTCCCTGACTGCTCTCCCCACAATTGTTACTTCTCTTCCACACTTTACATTGATCCCCGGAGAGCTGGTGGTAAGAATAGAAAGCATCCACTCTTGGAAAGACATGTTAACAATGATCATCTGTGTTACTGAATCCAGCTGCCCTAACCACTCTGTCTCACACAGATGGCTGGTGATGTCAAAACTTACTATGTTCATTCGCTTTTTGGCAGCTGCATGTACACTATATATCAGCACACAAGGACCTTTGGCTCAGGATTCTGATCAGGGCGGATAAAAATCAATGATTTTTTAAAAGTTACAATCGAAATCAGATTTTTTAAAAATGTAAATATTACAGTGGAACCTCGTGTTATGGATGGGATCCATTCCGGAGGCCCGTTTGTAACACGGAACTGACGCAAGCCAAAGCGCTGTGTCTGCGCATGCGCATGGAGCGATTTAGCGCTTCTGCGCATGCGTGAGCGGCGAAACCTGGAAGTAACCCATTCTGGTACTTCTGGGTTGCTGCAGGATGCAACACGAAAACACGTAACCTGAAGCGGACACAACATGAGGTATGACTGTACATTTCTTTCCAATAATAATTACAAATAAGTGTGCTAGACTTACAGTTAATTCAAATTAAAGTCCATGCCATATACACTAAGCTAAAGGAGATTTTTCTATGTAGATAAAGGAAAAAAAACTAACCCATAATTGTCTAGCACATAGGTCCTATCATTGCATTTTTAGGCTGCAGTCCTATACCACTGTACTTTTATTATTATTTATTTATTTCATAAAATTTATATACTGCCTGATTGCAGAACAACCTCAAAGCAGTTTACAAAAAAGATCAAACAATAAAAATATTATTATTATTTATTCGATTAATATACAATCCTATATCAGAAGACCCTAGGACGGTGTACAACATTAAGGACACATTTTTAATTTAAAACTTACAAAAAGTTAGAAGTGCAGTGAAGTTTTATTATTATTTCATAAAATATACTTGGAAGGAAGCCCAATGGGACTTCTGAGTTGTCATGCATGTTGTTGTTTAGTCATTTAGTTGTGTCCGACTCTCATGACCCCATGGACCAGAGCATGCCAGGCACTCCTGTCTTCCACTGCCTCCCGCAGTTTGGTCAAACTCATGCTGGTAGCCTCGAGAACACGGTCCAGCCATCTCGTCCTCTGTTGCCCCCTTCTCCTTCTCTCTCCCCAACAGCAGGGTCTTTTCCAGGGAGTCTTCTCTTCTCATGAGGTGGCCAAAGTATTGGAGTCTCAGCTTCAGGATCTGTCCTTCCAGTGAGCACTCAGGGCTGATTTCCTTAAGAATGGAGAGGTTTGATCTTCTTGCAGTCCATGGGACTCTCAAGAGTCTCCTCCAGCACCATAATTCAAAAGCATCAATTCTTTGGTGATCAGCCTTCTTTATGGTCCAGCTCTCACTTCCATACATCACTACTGGGAAAACCATAGCTTTAACTACATGGACCTTTGTTGGCAAGGTGATGTCTCTGCTTTTTATGTCATGCATAGGATTGCCCAATTAACATCATAAATTGCCATGGGTGCTGGGTGTAAGAGAAACCCCATGTGGGAGTATTTTAAAACCATCCTATTGGTTAAGAAGGAGAAAATATGCAAATTGTACATAGCATGACAAAGAGATGCAAGGCCTGCCTAACTGTAAGACCATAGGAGCCAAGTCCTAGGGGCTGTGTGGGCTTCAACCCCGACAATAAAATATTTGATGGGGCTGCCCCCCTCCCTGAGTTGATGGGCATTGCCATTCAAATGTTGATGTACTGCATCATGTGATCAGTTATGCGGGGTGAGACTTACCTGTCCCCCCCCAATATTTTATTCAAATTGGCATCCCTGTGTAAGACTGAAACTGGCAGATTTCAGTCTCCAGGGAAGATATCTCTTCTTCTGCTCTTAGAGAGGGAGATCCAGTGCTTTTTTTATGGTTACTGGGATTCTCTACCAGGGACCACAGAACTGCAGGGTCAACCTGCTTAAAATGTAGGAATGTTTCGACGACATTATCAACAAATTAATATCCGTATTACAAAAGACAGAGGGAAATAAATCCAATCTCTGGGGGAAATGGTGAGCTCTAATGGCTAGACCAATTATACTTAAACACAAGTTATGGCCTTCTTTTGCTACATCTAACTGACATTTAAGCCTGGGTGATATATCTGTGAAATGGCAACATGTGCAGGGAACGGATTGTGGCATAAGTCCTGCCTTCACTGGTGTGTGGCCCATGCTGATTTCTGCATCTATTTTACAGGTTTTCAAGCAAATAATTTAAAGAACTTTCATACATGTGTGAATTTACATTTGGCTAAGTTATTCTGGGAGTAGGCCCACTGAAATTGATCAACGTAAGTTAGAGACATCCATTAATTTCAATGGGTCTATTCTTAGTAGATGGAACATTGAACATAACTTTGTGTGTGTGTATTGGGGAACAGTGAATATATCAATTTTAGTTTCTCATCTTTTTTTCCCTTCACGTCTGTTCTCCACATTTCTGAATTAGTTTGCATTTTTTTAAAAAGAGACCTCATTAGAAATTCCCAGCATTTCAGTGTGGATTTCTCCTGATAAATGCATTTTTATATTCAATTTTTTCTAATATATACATTTTTGCAAGCACTTTCCCTTTAAAATGCATTTTAGCACGTTATTTTCACTAACATACACATTTTTGTGCATGCTTCCCTCTAATATACACATTTTTGTACATATTATTTGGTTGCAGGACAACTTCATAAAGTTTTGAAAGTACAAATTTCAAAGGAGTGCTGTGTTTTGCGTCACATAATTGTCATGGGAGGGAGAAATTGGGGAGTTTCATATTAAAATGTGAACCAAAGTTCTCTCCCAAATTCACACACTGTCTGGCTTTGATGTGATACTGACACACTTTCTCCACCTGGTGTTTTGAACAGTTACAAGTAGATATATCGCTGCACATTTAAGAAAAATTAATAATACATTCTGCATAAAGAACTCCAGGTGGGGAAAAAACCCCAGGTAACTGTCAAATAGATGAAGGAGACTGTGTGCACTGCTGTTATTCAAAATGGGTTAAATATTACAGACTGAAAGTGTTTTTTGAAGAGGATTTGAAGTGGTTTCCAAGAGACTTTGCTTCCCATACAGATTTCTTTTGTCACACTGTCACCTCTGATAAAAGAAGCTTTGCGGGCTTTTGGAATGACACAAAACTTGGCGAAAGCTGATTATACCAGTGCTGGAAGCGCTGGGGAGTATATAAACTGCAAACAGCAACAGTCTGTCTTTCAAACTGCATTCTGTGACCTGGACAAAATGATCACCTGTCCCCATCCAAGCAGACTTCATAAGAGAAGTCAGTTCACGTGGAAAGGAGCCTGCTTGATAGTGCACCCACTCTTTCTGCCTCCTCCTTTCATTGGAAAGTCTGATGGCATTGCACTGCTGAAACAATGACTTGCGATCAATAGCTTGTAAAACAGAGAGTTCGGCACTGTGGAGATTCTGATGTGCTGCCTCTCAGTGTAATAGGATCGTGAGTGTGCTGAGCCACTGAGGTGAGTCTGGTGATAGCTGGCTGTCTGATAGAAAAGAACAAGGAAGAGAGGGAAGGATAACTTGACAGATGTTGAACTGTAAGCCAAGCATCAAAATGGCCAACTTTTTTTAAAAAGGAAGAACCTGGAAGGGGGCTATTTTCTGCTTGAAAAGCCAGGCCACAATCCATTGAACCATGGTACTAATTCTGCACACCTAAGGGGATAGTGTTCTCGAAGCTACCAGCATGAGTCTGACCAAACTGCGGGAGGCAGTGGAAGACAGGAGTGCCTGGCGTGCTCTGGTCCATGGGGTCACGAAGAGTCGGACACGACTAAACGACTAAACAACAACAACAACAAGGGGACTCTGGACACATGTTTCTTGAACAGCTGCCCCTAGCCACATGCCAAAGGGGTAGTGTCAAAAATAGTGGTAGGCTCAAAATCTGCTGTTTAAGATTTTAAAGGTCCCAGTTAAGGAAGCTATTTGTATTTTGAGTTAAATTCTTCCATGGTTAGCAGATTTTGCAAACGACACACTTGTAAAAGCAAGCAAGCAAGCAAGCAAACGAATGAACGAATGAACAAACACCAGTCATAGTTCCAAAAGAATGTTATTCCTTTTCTTTTCATGTTTCACGACTGCAGTTGTTCAAAAGCTATTTTATTTAATTAGGCTTCTAGTGCAAAAGGTAGTGCTACTTTTAATGCTATGATTCCCTACCCAAAGAGTTTTCTTTATGAAAAAACAATGGATATGAGTCTTGGTGAACAAAATGGAAAGATAAATAAATCAAAAACCTTCAACAGTCTTGTTTAAGTTCTTTAGGCAGGCTTGGCTGGGAGTGGCATCTCTCGTATCTTGGGGACGGTGTCCTCAAAGAAGCTCAAGGTGCTGTAGATATTTATCTCTCCGTCCTAATTTTATCACCACAACAGTTCTATGAGGTAGGCTTAGGCAGGAGTAGTGTTCTCCAGCTGCTGGTTAGGCCTACATTATGCCTTCCAGATGCTGTGAATTCCTGACATTGGCCATGCTGGTGAAAGTTGACGTCTGCCACAGCTGAAAGTCACCTCATTGGCTATCCCTGGGTTCAGCTAACAAGACAGTGACTGGTCCAGAAAATGCATAGCTGTGATTTACTGCTGGCCATCGTCAGATACAGAATGTCCTAGGTTTAGTTATGTTTTCATCTTTAATTTTCATCCGTGAGATTGCTCTTGTGAATTACTCCCCTTTGCTAGGTGGGCCATAGTAATGAACCTCACGGGGCTTAGGGCAGAGCAGGGGTCAGTCCTCCTAGGAATGCATTGACAGAAATTAATGCATAATGTGATGCCAGACCATAGGGGCAGGGGATAAAATGTGATGGATAGGAAGCTGTTTCTTTCATTAGATTTGAAAGAGCCAATGTCTGCATACTTGTGTGTGATTTTGAGGCGAATCGCAGCAGCCCTTCCATACTGTGAACATTAAATAAAAGGAAGATGATTTAAATGTTTTAGTCTCGGCAATGCTCAGTATTATGAACCATTCAACACATGTGCCTCTTCTATGCTCCAATATCCAGCCACATGCAGAAGAAAGAATCTGCATTCAAGCAAACGTCTCAATGATAGAAAATCCATTTTGTGTCCTGGGGCATGGATAGCTATCATACAGCCTGTAGGTAGCCCAGAACATTTTTGTAGAGCTAGCAGGCACCTGTTAAAATCCCAACATGATCACCTTTCATTGTTTACATTTTTAAAGCTCTTACTTGGTGAGGACTTGAAAACCAGGCAGTGATGCAACCAAGACTTTGAGAAACAAAAGCGTTTCAGCGCAGGATCATGCAAAGTAGGTTTTTCCTTTGCATAAGCCCCCTACACATATATTGGAGTGCCATATGCAGTCACCAACGAACAGGAAGTGCAATATGACGTACTTTGCTGGATGGTCTTGCCAAAGTTAGAAATTACTTTTTTTAACAGTCAGTTTATTGTCACCCAGAAGCTCGGTTCAGCTGGAACTCTGCACATGCTCTGATGCTGTGTGCTTAATTTTGCTTAGCTCTAAGCAAAGAGCAAAGGATACGGCTTTTCCTCTGAATGTGAACAAATATCATTTCTCAAAAATGTTTGCTGAAAGCGAAATGGATGATGGTGAGAAGCTGAAAAGGGGGGGGGGACTGAGACATTTGCTTTCATAGGAGCCAACTCCTAGGGGCCGAGGTCCCTTTGCCCTCACCCCAATAACATATTTGAGAGATCTGCCTGCTCAAAGTTGATAGGCTCTGTCATTCAAATGGTGTTCACGTGCTGCATCATATGATCGATTATGCAGGATGGGGCTTGCCAATATTTTATTCAACGTAACACCCCTGCTCACCCCTAGCTCACTGTACATCCAAAAACATAGCCACTGGCTCAGATCAGTGCCCCAGGCAACCACCCATTTTGCCCACTCCTAAAACAGGCCCTGGGGACGCGGGTGGCGCTGTGGGTTAAACCACAGAGCCTAGGACTTGCCGATCAGAAGGTTGGTGGTTCGAATCCCCGCCACGGAGTGAGCTCCCATTGCTCGGTCCCTGCTCCTGCCAACCTAGCAGTTCGAAAGCACATCAAAGTGCAAGTAGATCAATAGGTACCACTCCAGCGGGAAGGTAAACGGCGTTTCCGTGCGCTGCTCTGGTTCGCCAGAAGCGGCTTAGTCATGCTGGCCACATGACCCGGAAGCTGTATGCCGGCTCCCTTGGCCAATAAAGCGAGATGAGCGCCGCAACTATAGAGTCGGCCATGACTGGACCTCATGGTCAGGGGTCCCTTTACCTTTAAAGCAGGCCCTGCACACCTGCACACCCACACCTATTCCTGGAGCAAACTCCTGCTTTCAGAGAAATCTCCTCCCTGGGGCAAGGAAACATCTGCCACCAGCCCCACCTGGCTGACAGCAACAGCTCTGCTGCTCTTTCCTCCCTTCTCCAACTTGCCGACTGCCCCTGCCAAAAGTAAGCCCAAGCACAGAGCGAATGAGGCACCTGCTGCTTTGCTGGTGAGTAGCAGCAGGGACATTCCTGCTGCAAGTCGCCACCACACACTCCCCCTCCGTGCTACAGCTAACCCCAGGACAGGACAAAGAAGGTGATCACAGCTTGTTGGAAGGCAGCAGCAGATTGGTCATGCAGGGATATCACCCCCCCCCCCCCCGTCCTTTCCTCACCAGTCTTAAAAAAATAATATAAATAAGTGACTGGCAGGCAGCAGCACCAGCAGAAGCAGTGCAAACAAGAATGACAGTAAGGTCCTTACTAGAGTGTTCCAACAAAAAGGAAAAAGGGAAAAATGCACAGAAGCCTGCAAAGGTCTTGCACAAGCCAGGAAATCTGCCTTTGGTGACAACTGTCTGCTTTGTTACAGTGTTTCCTACAGATGGTACGGAGGATCAGGTTGCATCATACTTGGCTGCTAGGAATTGTTGTAACTTAATGATTACTCCGAAGCGATGCAAAGCTTTCTCAGGATAACAATTTAGAGGAGTGAGGTCAGATTTACAAAAGAGCTCAGTGCCAGGCATTCTAGAGGGACCAGCACTCAACAGCTCCCGCCTTGCCAATTATGGTCTGATATTCAAGGGTTTGGAAAAGGAAGAAGGAAAAGAAAAAACCAACCAACCAACAGCAGAACCTTCATCAGATTTCTGAAGCTAGCAATTTGCATTACATCTAAATCAAGGCGAAAACCATTATGCAACCTGGATAATATATTATTATTATTATTTTTTGTTTGCAATAAAGAGGGGGAAATAATCTTCAAGAAAATAAAACTAATGGGTTGGATCCAGAAGTGCCTGTCCATGAGACTTCTTCTGCATGCAGGAGGGCTTTTTCAGACTTAGTGCAAGTCTTGCAAAGAACTGAAACCCAGTGGCCTGCTTCTTTTGAGTGGAAGGTATTTAGCAACGCCCCTCCTGCAATTGCTTGTGCAATGATTCAAGATGCAGGTGACAATTATTGTCACCATTATTATTATTAATTTGACTTATTAGTCGCCCAATGCAGGATAGCCTCCAGGCCACTTGCAATCTTAGCGTTGTGAAAAATCTTCCACTAGCTCTTGCGGAACAGTGTCAGCACCAGAATTCCATTTGCTGGCATATCTCTGGATCCACAATCCTATATTCTTTTGGTTCTAAGTGTGTGTGTGTGTGTGTGTATGGGGGGTGTGTGTCACCAACTTTTTGAATAGGAAGTGAATATGAGTTCACTTTTTGAATGATAAGAATTATATGTCACAGGAGGGGGGGCACCAGGATTTAAGAGATGGCCAAAAAAAGATCGGGAACCACTGTTACTTAGCTTATCATGCCTGTCTTAACTCTAATACAGGCATCCCCAAACTTAGCCCTCCAACTGTTTTGGGACTACAACTCCCATCATCCCTAGCTAACAGGACCAGTGTTCAAGGATGATGGGAATTGTAGTCCCAAAACATCTGGAGGGCTGTGTTTGGGAATGCTTGCTCTAATATAACACATTTCAATATAATGAACAATAAATTTGTGGTATTTGAAGTAAAGCTGTCTACTGCACAAGCAAAAGCACACTTTGGGGCACCAACTGAAGCAAAAATATTTGAGATTAGGAGGTGTGTAAGTCTAATCATGGACCGACTACCTGAGGATACAATTCCACTTGATTAAAATCTGAGGAGTGTTGTCATTTGCGTTGGTGGCAATGTGACTTAGCAATCTTTATCAGGTGTTGGAGCTCCTCCACTCAAAACAAATTTACCTGTTCATTTCTGAAGGAGATTCACCTATATAGCACATTGTGCTCATAGATCCGTTCACTTTCTCCCTTAAAATTAACTGAGCTGCCAGCATGCACTGAAGACCCTATGCACATAGTGAAGCACATACAAGGCTCCAGTTCAGGGCTCTTGTGTTTTCTGCCTGTATGGTACCCCTTTAGGAATAAACAGGAAGAGCATTGCTTTCAGACATAAAAAGGTGTTTGTTGTTATTCCATTTAATCATATAGCTAGGTTGGAAGTAACCACGCAGTTGTAATTGCGTTAAACAGAACTATTGTGTTTCTCTAGTATAAATGAAGAACCTTAAAAAAAACTTCCTTAGCATCTTATTTTTCAAATTGTGCTCTTTAAATTGTGTTCCTATAATTGAGATATAATGAGTAGTCACTAGAGAAGGACAGATTTAAAGACTTGCAATTTACTTCAGGCAGAATGAATATTCAAACACTTAATGGAGGTGCTTTATTTTCTGTATATAAGACTGCACAAAAGGGCCAGGTAAATTCAACAATATTTTTTTTTTTGCTCACATAATTGAACAGCAAACTTTTCACAACAAAAATATTCAGAGCTGATGAAGCGGCTGGGCCAAAGCCGAAAGGTCGCTCAGTTGTGGATGTGCCTGGAAGTGAAAGGAAAGTCCAATGCTGTGAAGAAAATTATTGCATAGGAACCTGAATTCATCATGCGAAAGGCTGGACTGGATGAATCCCAAGATGGAATTAAGATTGCTGGAAGAAATATCAACAACCTCAGATATGCAGATGACACAACTTTGATGGCAGAAAGTGAGGAGGAATTAAAGAACCTCTTAATGAGGGTGAAAGTAGGGAAAGGTAAAGGGACCCCTGTCCATTAGGTCCAGTCATGACCGACTCTGGGGTTGCAGCGCTCATCTCGCTTTATTGGCCGAGGGAGCCAGCATATAGCTTCTGGGTCATGTGGCCAGCATGACTAAGCCGCTTCTGGTGAACCGGAGCAGCACACGGAAACGCTGTTTACCTTCCCGCCGGAGCGGTACCTATTTATCTACTTGCACTTTGACGTGCTTTTGAACTGCTAGGTTGGCAGGAGCAGGGACCGAGCAACGGGAGCTCACCCCATCGCGGGGATTTGAACCGCCGACCTTCTGATTGGCAAGTCCTAGGCTCTGTGGTTTAACCCACAGCGCCACCCGCATCCCGAGGGTGAAACGGGAGAGCGCAAAATATGGTCTGAAGCTCAACATCAAAAAAACTAAGATCATGGCCACTAGTCCCATCACCTCCTGGCAAATAGAAGGGGAAGAAATGGAAGGACAGAACCTGAAGCTGAGGCTCCAATACTTTGGCCACCTCATGAGAAGAGACGACTCCCTGGAAGAGACCCTGATGCTGGGAAAGATTGAGGGCACAAGCAGAAGGGGACAACAGAGGACGAGATGGCTGGACAGTGTTCTCGAAGCTACCAGCATGAGTTTGACCAAACTGCGGGAGGCAGTGGAAGACAGGAGTGCCTGGCGTGCTCTGGTCCATGGGGTCACGAAGAGTCAGACACGACTAAACGACTAAACAACAACAACTGTCATGAATTTAAAGTGCTGATGGGGAGCTAGTCAGAAAAGCCACTTTCCCCTTTATTTAAGTTAGAGTGTGTGGAGATTTTATTTACTAAAGTAATTCGTACCTCACTTTTCAATTATTTTCTCAACACAGTTTACAATAATATTAAAAATAATGATAACCATCACATTAAAACTACATAAAATACAAACAGTAAAACAACAACCAAATAAAAAAGAGCAAAAACTGATAAACTTATCTAGGCTTATTAGTACTCTGGGGTTTTCTCCAGGTTCTTTGAATGTTTTGCCTGAGGAGGGAGCTTTACATTCACTTTGATTTTGCTGTAAGTGAAATCTGTTGGCAGCCTAACAAACTATGGAGAGCCCCTCTGTGGGATAAATTTCAATTTCAATTTCATTTTATTTTTTTAAACTAAAACTGTTTTGGTTCCCCCCCAAAATTCCTCCATCGTTTCAGTTGAGGAGAAACGTAGATTTGCAAAGGAAAAGGACTCACAGTCATTTTGTATTTTTTCATTGTAAAATGAATGCTTTCGTGTACAAGAGGGTCAGAAGTTCACAGAAATGGTTAAAGATACGCAGGGAGAAGTTCTGCACAGGAATGTCAATGTTTTGCAAGATGTTTTGCTCAGGATAGACAATTTTTTTAAGGAAACTGTCAACTAAGGTGACACAGAAAGATAATCAGGAGTCTATTCTAAGTGGCTCAAGGGGTTGGGAGGGGGAATGAAAACACTGTATATAACTTAAGTTGGAAAATAGGGCAGTTAGTGGTAGAGATAAGAGAATTGATGGGTTGTGGAATCAGAAACTTGTAGAGTTGCAAGAGAGAGAAACTGGAAAACCTAAGCTGTATATGCACTATACAGTTGAAATACACAACACACACACACATCCTGAGAATTGTAGTTATTGAGAGTCCTTGGAATTGTAGCGCTCTGAGGAATAAGCTACAGATCAGTTTTGGTGGGATTGTGCTTAAACTGTACTGTATGGTGGATATGCATCCTAAGAGAACAGAAACACGGGAAGTGAGGGTGCTTGGGGCATCATAACAGAAAGGAGTAAATTGAAAGCTGTAAAGGAATCCAGTAGCTGAACTTAGCAATGTAAATGAGATTATTGGTTAGAGAAAGAATCTAGTATAGGTATAGTTTATCTCTGTTTATTTTATTTGCTCCCATGGGTAATTAGAAGTACTCAAATGGTAACATTACTTTTCTGCTTTCTCCCTAAAACCAGCTCATCAAAAACCATTTAACATTTACTTGAACTTTAAGTAAAACCATAGACTGTATTGGAAAAATTGGTCTGAAGTCTTGTTATTCACCCTGTGCCTCCATGCCATATCACTTTAAACCATGGAAATGATAAATCCAGAGTAATTTTTTGGGGGGGACAAATATGGGGTGATATTTTTTTATAAGAACAATGCCATGTGTCCACTGTGAACAACTTGCATGCATGAACAGTGTTGAGTTCGCAGTCCCATTGAATGAACATACAAAGGATGAGATAACATGACCCAGTCCAGTGCTTTTAATAGCATTTACATATGACCAAGGGCAAAATTAGACAATACACCAAATTTGCAGCTGCTGTTGAAAAAGGCAGTGCATGGAATGGTCATAGAATTGCTTGTGAATTCCATGTACAGTCACAGAACCATGTGATGGGACTTGGGTTGGGTGACATTGAGTCCTGACTTAGAGATGATTTTCCTTGTCCCCTTGTTCTCTTTTAGAAACATAGAATTGCAGAGTTTGAAAGGACCGTTTGGGTCATCTAGTCCAGTCCCCTATAAATGCAGCAATTTTTTCCACACACCCCCCCTAGGTGTGCTTATCTTTCCTTCCCCTTCATACTCCAAACTGGTGGAGATGTAGTAAAATGTACTTCAATGGTTCATTTTCCTAGTTAGCCCCTCTCTTTAGGGGAGGAGGTAAAAGCTGATTGAGGATTTCCCCAAATAATAATAATAATAATCAGCCAACTTTCTGTGAGGCAGGGAGAAAAATTTGTGCTGAGGGAATGATGAATGCATTGCTAGGTGGCCCTGCTGTGTGCATCTAGAATTAAGGGTGCATTACAAGGGATTTTTGTTTATTGTGTTTTCAGATATAAAAGTGCTGTGTGTCCACTTTTATTACAGATGTAAATTGATGCTAAACTGCATGACTGACATCTAGTGGATGTTTGCCAGAGTTGCTGTTTACAATTACGAACCCTTTCCCGTATACTCTGGACTTTAGCAAAGCACCAACTGATGCGAAGAACCAGGAGCGGGATACCAAAATCTCATTTTGATTACAGTGAATAGGTACAAGAGGCAGACTGTGTTATGACGACACCACCAGAGTCTGTCTGTCTGCCTGCCTGCTTCTCTCTCTGCCCCCCACCCCGGTCTCACATCAGCTTTTCATGATGTCTCCATAGCTGCATCAACGTTTGTTCTGTTGCGATTATTTCACCGGGTGGTATTCAATTAAGTTTTACTGAAAAGTACACCAACTGGAATTAATGAACTTGGCTAAAGTAAGGTCCATTAATGCCAGTAGGTCAATACTGAGCAAAACATAGTTGGATACCACCCATGGTGTGGGAGCAGTAGCAGCAGTAAAGTTCTGGGTGCAGATAGGCACCCACTTTACCAATTGCTCCTGCAGTTCTCCGTTTACTCAGTTGCAGTTCTCTTGTGCATTGAGTTGACCCATAGCTAAGGATGTGAATATACCTAATTTGCATCTCCTGAAATGCTACACAAACCAAAATGCAACCACCCTTTGAAAATTGAGCTTTACTGAATTTTGCAATGCCATTTTTCTAATCAAATTGGCATACAAAAATGGGTCTGTTGGGGGAATGTTTATTAAAATGCATAGATCAGTAAAAATAACACAAAAGTACATTGCGTCAGGGGAAACAGTTTGTAAAAATGTGAATATTCCATTGAATTGCATAAAGAAATTCAGGAGAAATTGCTATTAAATCTTCTTCTTCTTCTTCTTCTTCTTCTTCTTCAAAATTACAACCTGATTCAGAAATGTATAGAACTGAATTTGGATTGGACTGGAAGACTGGAAAAATGAGAAACTGAGAGAAACCAAAATTGACAGTCCTTGTCCACCCCTATCCATATTATACTATGGAATACGCAAGCCAGTTTGAAATCATTGACCTAAACAAAAACAACCATGGAATGGTTCCATGGCTAGAAGAATCTTGTGCTGGACACCACTCAGTCTGTAACCGGATAGCATATTGAGAAACTAGGTGTAAGAAGTGTCACTGTAATACAATTTTCCTCCTAAGGTTACTAGCAGCTTGGAATGGCAGATTTTATTGAGGAGCACAACATATTTGTGTGTGTGTGTGGGAGATATAAAGCCCCCTCTGTATCCTGTGTTCTCTATACTAATGCCGCCTCCAAAAATCAGGCGTATTAAATGCAGTCATGCATTTTATGTCACATCTAGTGAAGCCCTTAGCTTAATTAAAAGTAGACAGGAACAAAAGCAGCCAGGTCTGGTTGCTGTTCTCATGATAGCCTGAAGAGCATCCCATATGGGTCATTTTTTAATGATTAGCAGACATGGGCATAGCCAAGATTTTTGTTTGACTTTGTTAGGGAGGGCAGAACTGACATGATTGGTCAGTTAGTTAAGTATTTCTATTGTTTTACTTGATCTAGGGGGGGGGGGCAGCTGAGATCTTGGAGAACGACGGCTGGAATCACTAGTATTGGTGGGTCCCAGAATCAGGATCCACTCACTGTAGTGGGCAATGAGACAAGTGGTTGCTCAGTTTCCTGGCTTGTTACACTGTTGTGGAAGCTCCAGGAGATGGAGGCTAAGGCTGGCAGCTGCAGAAGGAGGTTCCAAGGGGTGGTGGTGGTGGGGCTCCAAGGGCAACCTGCCCAAGGTCCTGAAGCCAGGTGGACATCAACCAAACACTTTCTTAACACACATTATTCAGCACAAGTGGAAACTCTTGTGCAAGGCATGTGCTGATGGGACTCATTGTTGTTGTTGTTTAGTCGTATCCGACTCTTCGTGACCCCATGGACCAGAGCACGCCAGGCACTCCTGTCTTCCACTGCCTCCCTCAGTTTGGTCAAACTCATGTCCATAGCTTCGAGAACACTGTCCAACCATCTTGTCCTCTGTCGTCCCCTTCTCCTTGTGCCCTCCATCTTTCCCAACATTGGGGTCTTTTCCAGGGAGTCTTCTCTTCTCATGAGGTGGCCAAAGTACTGGAGCCTCAGCTTCAGGATCTGTCCTTCCAGTGAGCACTCACTTCCATACATCACTACTGGGAAAACCATGGCTTTAACTATACGGACCATTGTCGGCAAGGTGATGTCTCTGCTTTTTAAGATGTTGTCTAGGTTTGTCATCGCCTTTCTCCCAAGAAGCAGGCGTCTTTTAATTTCGTGACTGCTGTCACCATCTGCAGTGATCATGGAGCCCAAGAAAGTAAAATCTCTCACTGCCTCCATTTCTTCCCCTTCTATTTGCCAGGAGGTGATGGGCCCAGTGGCCATGATCTTCGTATTTTTGATGTTGAGCTTCAGACCATATTTTGCGCTCTCCTCTTTCACCCTCATTAAAAGGTTCTTTAATTCCTCCTCACTTTCTGCCATCAAGGTTGTGTCATCTGCATATCTGAGGTTGTTGGTATTTCTTCCGGCAATATTAATTCCAGCTTGGGATTCATCCAGCCCAGCCTTTCGCATGATATGGGACTTATTAGGTGAATCATATCCATTATCAGGAAGCTTTGCTGAAGCTAAGCAGGCGACTCCATCAGGATCCAGTGTACTCAACATGGATTTCCATGATGGGAGAAAGTTGGGATATAGATGTTTTTAAAAGTGCTTCTAATGGATTCTTTTTTTTTTTTAGTTAGTTCTTAAAATTATAGCCTGCTCTCCTTCCTCCCAAAGGGCTGCTAGGGCAGCATAACATTTGAACCCCACATGCCTAAGATCTAGATTTCAAGTTTAAATAAACATGTAATATTCCACTTCCCTTATCTCTCACCACTCCTTTCTGTGCAAGGCCATCTTTCTAGGAATCGTAATAAACTACCAGTGTCTAGTTCAACCCAAGAAAAATGCTAAATAATAAGAAATAGATGAGCGATTTTGACCAATGTATGGCAACCTGGACTCCAATTCCTATAAGTTCCAGCCAGTATGGCCAATGGTCAAAGATAATGACAGTTGGAAGTCCAACACATCAGGTCCAGGAAAGCTGATCTAGGATGCCTTTACCTCATCATAGAGTGACCAAACCAGGTTCCTTAGATCTGAGATTAGATTTCTAGGCCCAGATTCCTCTTGCAGAAAGGAAATACTGCCTCCAAAGGCAACTTGACCTTTTTCGTTTACTCACAAATGTTGCACTGTTCATCACCATTATGTGACTAAGAGTGCATGCACACGAAAGCTTATACCCAGAACAAACTTAGTTGGTCTCTAAGGTGCTACTGGACAATTTTTTTATTTATTTCGACATGGCTACCTACCTGAATCTAGAAAACTATATGACTAACGTAAAAGCAGATTTTTTTTGGAGAATATTCCATGACATTACAGCAACTTAGCCAATGCTTCTGAAGCAAAGGAGATCAATGTGGTAGTTCTCAGCCAATTTTTCTTTCTTGTATACATTAGGGATGGCCAACTTCTGTATTTTCTGGGGTTGCTCTATTCCCCAAGCATGATACCTTTCCTGGCTATTATAATAGGCACAGGGACTGGATTGGAAATATAAAAATAAACAGATTTAGAATACCTCCCTGCTTCCCTACAAAGGGAAATGAAACAATAGGCAAATTATCCCCCACACAATTATTTCCTTTCCCCCCTAAAACCACTATCTTTTTATTGGAAAGGTTTTCCCTGCACAGCTGCCAATATTTCCATATTGATTTGAACCAAAAAGAACATATGTTGTTTAACTAGGCTATGGTCCATTGAGGTAGGTCCTCTATTTAAAACATATGTTGAATATTATCCATATAAGCAGGGCAGAAAATAATATTTTACTGGTTTAGGAAGATGAGTGAATGGAAATGACTTCTTAAAGATCCAAACTTCTCTGTATTACACATTGCCATGTCTTATCCAAACACCAAATCATTGTGCTACATCATGATCAATTTCTTCTTTTCCTCTTTTTACAATTCAAATTCCCCCTCTGCTATAGCGATCACATCTGTGGATATTTAAGTTTACATTGTTCACTGCTGTATCCACACTCCTTCATCTACATCTTAGAATCCTGGGCCAAGTTAAACTTTTGGTCAGATGCAGGATTAAAAGTGATGATCATTTTTTTCCTAAACATGTTGTGGGTTTATGTGTCTCCCCCCCTGTCCCCACCCCACCAGTCCAATTCCCACAGCTGCCCAGAGTTAGCATTTAGCAGCTATGGAATTCACTGCAAGTAATTTCTTTGTATTTCAAACTCATTTTTTTTTTGCTTTTCAAGGGCCTCCACAAATCCTCTTCACCTGTGTGTCTGAAACAAATCTTGTTCTGTACAAAAATGTGGGGTACAGACATTTTTAACTGAATGCTGTGGGACTTGAAGGGGGGGTGGATACCAAATACTATATACTAAGTAAATTACCACATGACACATGTAGTGATGGAGAATTCACTGGATATTTGGCACAGTTAACAGCAACACTTGAGCAGGAGCTGGTTTTTCCGGTGTCCATTCACAAAATGTAAAATGCCTGGAGGGTTGGAGGGAGCCTTTGTGTAAACAGTATTCCCTGTGATTTGGAATCAAGGTATTAGGCGGACTGCCATTAGGCGGAGTTTCCTAGCAGTCAGAATCCTTAGACCCTGCCTCTAGGTTGCATGCGCCTGGAAGTCAAAACCATGTCCCATTTTACACCAGAGGTGTTCCACTGGCAAATTTAACTGACATTTATTTGTTTGCACCCTCTACAGCAGGGGTAAACAATGTGGTGTTGGACTTCCATCAGCTCTGTTCAAGACTGATAGGGGCTATGGGATGTACAGAGCAACATCTAAGGGCACCATGTTGGTTATCGTTGTTCCATAGTCAATCTGGACTCAATACCTTTCCCTTCTTTATCTGGTCATTGGTGACAGTTGCTCCGTACATCCCAGTAGCCCCTATACTCCAAGGCAGTGGATCTCTCTCAGTGCCTCCAAATCTAAGCAAGGAATGAATCTACGCAGGTGGAATGAATCCTATGATGGATCCATTTACTGGTGGCAAGCCCCTTTTGTTTCCTCTCTACACTATCACTTCTTTCTTTTTTTTATTCCCCCCCCCCCGGTCCTTTGCCCCACCCCGGACCCCATACAATCGACTGCATGCCTCAATGCAGCTGGGAATTTATGTGTCTGCACAAGATGACTTATGTTGCTTCCTTGTGTCTGTTACCCTCTCCCTTAAGAAACATTAGATGTACAATGTATGATTGGCCGGGGGGGGAGGGGAGGAAGAAGAAAAAGCAAAATTTCAGGCATCCTCATCACAAACATCTGTAACTATATATATGAGTCAAAGAACTATTTAAATTCCTTTTATACAAAACCTCATCCTCATTGCATTGTGGATAGCTCTTCCAAAAGTAAATATATTAATGCAGTAACCAATCAGGTACTTATATACCCTTGTGCCAAATGGAAATCTGCTTTTAAGAACACACACACACACACACACACACTCATTGAGATGACATAGTTAACTAAACCCATTTGATTTAGTTGCGGGTCCAGGGTGATAAACATGAATTGTTAATTTCATACTGCCCATAGCAGACACACTCTGAATGTTTGTGGAGTTTGCAGCATATATCAGTTACAAATGTGATTATACCAGCCATTCCTCAAGACTGACACCAGTTTCAAATTAGAAACTGATAGGCCTCACCTGCTCCCGAGTTCACCCACAGGTCACCTTCTTGTCACTTCAGCGAGACCCCCATTAAAATGACATCTGTGTTCATAAAGAGGCTGAGGGGGGCTATGAGTTGTTAAAATTGTTGAGGAATAAGAATAAGGTGTCATCTATCTGGGTAATGTAGTGTTCAACTTTGGCCTTTCATATGACTTGGTGCTCGTACCACCTGACTGTTTTTCCAAAAACAAGAATAGAGAAATAGGAGAGGTCACCAGCTGCTCTTCGTATAAGCTATCAGGGCTTAGGTTTGGCGTGAAACACTTCCTAGGAGTAGCAAAGCCCTAAAGAGACATCCCCTGTGCACATACCTTAAATTGGGGATGGCCAACCAGCAACCTTTTGGTTAGGAGAGGCTATCGATGGCTATTAGGCATCATGGCTGTACTCTGCCCCCACAGTTTGAGGCAGCAGTACTTTTGAATACCAGTTGCTGGAAGCCACGGGGTGGGAGACTGCTGTTGTGCTTGAATCCTGCCTGCAGATTTGCCACAGGCATCTGGCCGGTCACTGTGAGAACAGGATGCTGGACTAGATGGGCCATTGGCCTGATCCAGCAATTTTATCCAGCCCCCTGTAGCCTTATGAAATTTCAGATCCGGTGCAGTGAAAAGATGGTGCAGAAAGCAAAGGTACCGTAGTCCAAAGATTCAAGTTCTCCAAGGGCTTTAGGGAGAAGGGTACAGCATTTACTTTTCATGCAAATAGCCCTAGATGCAATACAGTGGTACCTCGGGTTACATATGCTTCAGGTTACATAACGTTTCAGGTTACAGACTCCACTAACCCAGAAATATTACCTCAGGTTAAGAACTTTGCTTCAGGGTGAACAGAAATCGTGCTCCGGTGGCGTGGCGGCAGTGGGAGGCCTCATTAGCTAAAGTGGTACTTCAGGTCAAGAACAGTTTCAAGTTAAGAATGGACTTCCGGAACGAATTAAGTTCTTAACCTGAGTTACCACTGTACTTGGCAGGTCTAGGTGGGTTTGAGAAAGACTCCTGTCTGAAACCCTGCCAGAAAACTCCAAACCCTATAACCCATAGAGCAGTGTGTGTGTGACTATGATGGCTAGATAAAGGTAAAGGGACCCCTGACCATTAGGTCCAGTCGTGGCTGACTCTGGGGTTGCGGCACTCATCTCGCTTTATTGGCCGAGGGAGCCGGCATACAGCTTCTGGGTCATGTGGCCAGCATGACTAAGCCGCTTCTGGCGAACCAGAGCAGCGCACAGAAACACCGTTTACCTTCCTGCCGGAGCGGTACCTATTTATCTACTTGCACTTTGACGTGCTTTCGAACTGCTAGGTTGGCAGGAGCAGAGACTGAACAATGGGAGCTCACCCCGTGGCGGGGATTCGAACCGCCGACCTTCTGATCGGCAAGCCCTAGGCTCAATGGTTTAACCCACAGTGCCATCCTCGTTTAGATGGCTAACTAAAGACTAAATGGTAACCTTCGATATGCTGAGACAAAATAAACCATGTAGTGCTATGGTTGTGATATCATCATCTTCGAAATACACACCAGTTTTCCTTGTGTTTTTGATAGTTTCCTTTGAAATGGCTATTTTAATTTTTTTAACACAATTAGTTGAGTTAAATATACCAACCTGAAAGGCAAAGTTTGAAATATACATAAAAACTCACAAAGATGTGAGCTCAGCTTGTTCAGACCAATTCCCTACCCCCGCTCAGTACTTCAAAGACTGTTGTTATCACCAGTTTGGGGAAACAACTTTCCCTCCAACTACAGTGAATTTACAGAAGTCAACACTTTTAAAAATGATTTGGGTATTGATCACTTTTAATCTTCTGCTCTGAACGACTGGAAGATCTATTATCACTTGAGTCAGCCAATGGGGAGTAAAAAACAACAACCCACACAGACCAAGAAACACACAAGTCTGTTCTTTAACCTGCCCCAATTCACTTGGACATATTTTATATCTCCAGGGATTCAACCACAAAGTCCATTAGTGCATCAGCAGCCGTCAGGTCAAATCAATTGTCCATACTACAGACAAGGTAGCCATCATTTACTGTAATTCTCTGCCGTCATGGTAGAGGAGAGGAAAGGTTAAGAGCTATATTACCATGACGGTGTCTCATCTATCTTTCAGTATATAGGTAAGCCCTAAACAGTACTTAAACAACTGAACTTGTAATTGCACACCCATAATAAGTGGGTTATGAAGCCAGAATGGGCAGACCAACATATTTTGTTACTCAGTTTAAAATCAGTTCAAGTGGGAAAAACAGAAAATGAAAATTCCAGCTTCTTCCAAAGAAGCAAACAAATAATTTTGAATGTCTAAATAATTTTCTATGTCCAGGGCTGTATATGTTTGACAATTCCTGCGACTGCAACATAATTGTGAACTGGGTGGCAACTTCAACATCTTAAAACTGATTGGCTGGGTTTTAAACAAAACCGGGAACAATTTCAGCTTCTCAGTGGTACCTTTCCAGCCTTTTGACAAATGGTCATGGTTTAATTTGGCCATCTCAATATCTCTATGAAGTAGTCCATTGTATCTCGGAGGAGATAGTGTGGATTTTAATACACACGTGTATTTTAATACACTTCAGCCCCCTTGGGAATACTTTCTCAGTTTTGTTTTGGTGAGGATGTATGTGTGTGAGTCATTTGGTTTGCTTCCTCTCTAGCTGGATCAGTTACTGCATTTGGTAGATGATGAAGCCTGCAGAATTCTAGGGGTAGTTTTAAGGTATTCAAATCAGCAAATTCATGGTCTAGGAGCTTGTTATCCACAGTGAAATCAAATTTCTTGTAGTCAGAAAATCCTGACATCCTCCAGTGAAGATGGAGGAGTTCACATGCTTAGTTATGCAAACAGAAACCAAACAGAGGAAATCTTCAACCAAATGTGAGGTGTACATTTGGAGACTGAAAGGTGTGGAGTTGCATTTCAGGATTTTTTTTTTTAAAAAAAATGAGAGTCTTCTTGTAACATTTAGGGTATGAAAACAGCCAAAAGAGGAATGCCAATTAATTTCTCTGTGAAAAATCCATACTGATAACTGTTAGAGTTGCAGCACGATTCAGTGTGGTTCTGTCTCTTCTAGGAGATGACGTTGCGCTACCAAGTCCTTTACTGAGTTCCTTGCTACCCACTTACAAATTTACAACTTTATATTACCCTGGACTATCACAATGAATTTGGCTCAGCACTCTAACTTTCCAGGAGAGTAGGAGTGCCCTAACAGTAATCCAGTCCATCATAAAATTTCATAAGCTGGTCTCTAGAGTTGCTATAGCATACCATGATATTAATACGCCATCTTCAATAAATCCACATTGAGTCAGTAACTATTTACAGGATTAAATGCTTAAGTGCTTCAAGGTTAATAACTACACTTCACTAAAGTTGTTGAAGGATTTGAGAACCTGGAAAGAAGTCAGACTTTTGAACTAAGATTCTCTCCCACAGCAATAATGTCATGTTCTGACATGGCGCCCTTTCAGGAGCTGATGTTAAAAGTCATTGTAGATTCACTGGCGGAGGAAAGGGGGGCAGGGGGAGCGCACCGCCCCCGGCACCATAGGGGAGGAGGGTACCACCATGGCTGCCCTCGACACACATTGTGTACCCCCCTCCACGCTGGGTGCCATGCCGTCATGGGTGGCCCGCCACGCTCCGGGAAGTGCGCCATGCCCCCACAGGCGGAGCGCCATGCCCTCTGTCCCCGCGGGTGGCACGCCATGCCCCTGGGATGCATGCCATGCCCCTGGATGCATGCCACACCCCGGGGACGTGCGCCATGACCCCGGGATTCACGTCAACCATGCCCCCGCCTGCTCTCAGCCCCCAGTGTCAGAGCATGCAACTTTGCCTCTGCGTAGATTAAAGCCAACTTTTGCCACATTGCAAGTTAAAACCATTTGAAAACAGCAGCAGTTAAGAAAATGGTGTGCCACATACCTCTGCTCTGTGTTGCATGTTACATGGTAAACCTCTTGGGGTAGACAGATGCCTTATTTCTTTTGCTTATGTCATTATGTGAAATGCCATGTGTGTTAATGGCACTGTAATAACTACCACTACAAGATAGTAGCCGTCATTGTACAATGCAACAGAACAACTTTCCTCCAGCTATAAAGTGATATGATTTTCTTCGAATACAGTGGTGCCCCGCAAGACGAACGCCTCGCAAGACGGAAAACCCGCTAGACGAAAGGGTTTTCCGTTTTGGAGGCGCTTCGCAAAATGAATTTCCCTATGGGCTTGCTTCACAAGACGAAAATATGTTGCCAGTTCCTGCGGGGTTTTTTCCCTCCCCCCCCTTTTCCTAAGCCATTAAGCCACTTATCAGCTGATCCGCTGATAAGCCGCTTAACAGCTGATCGCTAAAAGCCGGCTAAACCGCTAATAGCGCTAATCCGCTAAGCTGTCAATGGGCTTGCTTCGCAAGACGAAAAAACCGCTATACAAAGAGCCTCACGGAACAGATTAATTTCGTATTGCGAGGCACCACTGTACAACATTCCAAGTCGGAGCTGGACTTCCAATTAGGCAAAGTGAGGCTGCCTGTTCAGGCGGAATGTGCTGGTAGCAGCTACCTGGCAACATGAAATATCCCAATTCCTCTAAGCTTGCCTTCTGCTTTGCAGTGCAGTGGAGAACACTGTCTTGTCACCAGTGCTGAACTGCCAGCATGGTCAACTTCTGAACATGGAATGGGGAAAGGGCACAATTTTATCCTTTGCTGCAGGTGGCAAAATGTCTTGAGACCAACTCTGTTCCATTCAGTTAGAAAACATTTGTGCCCTATTTGCTAGATCACAGGGGAAATCACTATAATGAGCATATTATATCCAATCATTGCATCAGATTTCTTAGCCAGAAGGGTTCTAACTGATATTGGTTCTAAGCCGAATCTCTTTCCAGAAAAACGTTTCTACCGAACTTCTAACAACCTTTCCCCATGATGCATTGTCCCCCACACCCTCTAACAATCATCCTAGAAATTTGCTGTGATCTACAAGTATGGCCCAGCTTCTGCTGGAAACTATTGACTGCATCCCAAATATTCAAAAAGATCTCACTGCTCGTTTGTTCCACTTGTGAGGCCTTTTTGAAACACCTGGAGATTCTCAAATGATGGAGGCAGCTTTGACCTCAGTAACTTTGCAGATCTGGTGTGTTAATTCTGTGTTTCAATATGAGCTGAACTCTTTGGAAATCAACCCCTCAGTAATTTTGTTTGCTTCAAAGTTCACTGCCGTCAATAAAGAGAATTCAGATGGCTACTCTGTATGAGATTGGATGTTACTGCCATTTTAAATGGGAGTGGGGGCACTATTCTTTGTTCAACAAATTGTTATTGTTATTGTTAAATACCATGGTGATTTTTAAAAATGCATAAAATCAACACTGGAAAAACTTTTGCAATAGCTGAACTTTGTAAACATTTTGTGGAATAAGCACTATTTCTTAGAAAAATGAAGTTGGGCCTGGGCAGGCCATTGGCCTTCTTGTTATATACCTGCTAGGATTAACAAGGCATATGACCCTCACCTGAATCTCATAGCTCTCCTGACAGGTGATTTGGTCTGCAGCCACTGTGTGGAAATAAAGGAGGAAGTTACCCACCAGATAGCAGGCACTCTTACATTTTAAATAGGCCCCAGTGTTTTTCTTACAATCCCCCTCAATGAATTAATCAATTTTAATATAGCATGCAAATTCTCAAAACTTTCTTATTAATTTGAGCAACTACTGCTCTCACTTCATTACAAACAGTATTTCTACCTGCAACAAACTTGAGCAAACCTGCTCCTCTTCCTTTCACAGATATTTCATTTCCATTTGTAAATGTAGCTGCCTCTGATGAGTTATCATTTAACTCTTTGGGGAGGGGAATTAGCATCAGACGTCATGTGCATGGAAGTTGCCAAATCAATTAACCAACTAGAAGGGTTACTGTTAATAGCACCAGTTTTCCTATTAACTGGATTGCTGGATAGTTCTGATGAACTGCAAAAGCTTTTTCAGTTTGCTTTCTGTTGCCACCCTTGAACTTTTCTTTATTAGTGCCACTTTGTTTTGTATGATTCCTTGCAAATGAAGGAAAACAACTTTTTTGCTTGTATATGTTGATAATATAATTTTGGTTACTGAGAACAAACAAGATTGTACAAAAACAAGGTTGGGTGCAGGCCTGGCTGGGACATAGGCCTCCTGTGACAAAGGTGACCTGTGTGCTTGCTTGCTTGATTAACAGCTGTTAAGAACTTCAAGGTCACTGCTCTCCCTTCTTATGGTCTTTATATTGGACCTGGAGACTCCAATAGAGAGCATTCCATGTCAAGAAGGAGGGCAAGTAGGCTCCCTATCAAATGACAGGGCAGGAGCTACACGGAGCAGGGACTTTTCACTGGTGGTGCCCATTGTATGCCTCGCTCTTCCCAGACCTGCTCTCTTTTGGCCTGTATTTTGGAGCTTTATAATTTAGGAAGACTTTGGAAGAAGTGGTTGACAAGTCTTATCTGACATATGAGCGGATTTCATTTGCTGCTATTCTGGGCTCCTGGTGCACCAGGGTTTACACTAGCGTAATAGAGTTGGCCAGGACGCCAGAAGGGATACAATTTATGAGATTTCTCCATTATCTGCACAGCAGGGGGTGTTCAGTCAACAGTGCAAAGGCTGAGCTGAAGCATTTCCTGCTGGTTACCTGCTTTCAGCAACAGGGGTTGTTGTTTGGTAGTACCCAATTGGTTAGCTGTCAGATTCTAGAGCTCCCTATTGGTGGCTCTTAGGTAATTCCAAAAATACAGAGTCCATTAATAAAACACAGAATTTCATTCATAAAGCAGTAACATAAATCTCCATTGCTACATATTGTGTGTGTATTTCAGCGGTTGAACGTACAGCTTTATGGCCATGCTGTAGTCTTGTGCTTATGCAACTGCGAATAAAAGGTGGCTGGGCTCATCGTCCCGAGGTTTGGGGGGGGAGGTGACAAAACTGATTTCCAATAAATCCCCCCCTTTATTTCCATAACAAGTCCTTGAGTCTGTACTCTGAATAGTGACACCAGAGACCTAGAAGGTGCAGGGCTTGTCAGTGCAACCCCTGCACAGTGTCATCAGGGCTGACTTTAAGGCAATTGGAGCAATTTGGCCAATTGGGCCCCAGGGGCTGCTCCTAAGGGGACCCCCACACCAGGGCCATCTAGATAGATTTTATTTACATCTATAAGATTTTGCAGACTTTGGCTGTGAACTGGGGCCCTACAAAAAACAACAACAACTAAAGTTGGGCCCCACTTCTTCAAATTGGGCCCCACTGGCTAGCCCTGAGTCTCATAGTTGCTGGTCCTGAGTTGCCCTGCCCTTGCATGAAGTCTTGGGTTTGCAACTTTGGGAGCTGGGAGACTGGGGAGATGGCAGGCTGGCGAGGCCCCCTAGATTTAGAGGCCCAAGTTACCCTGCCCTTGCATGAAGTCTTGGGTTTGCAATTTTGGGAGAGGGGAGGTTGCCTGCTGGGGAGCGGGCAGGTTGGCAAGGCCCCCTAGATTTAGAGGCCCTAGGCTTCAGCCTACTTTGCTTATACATAAATCTGGCACTGCCTGCAGGAAGAGACTACAGGTCCATCTAGTCAGCATCCTGTTGGAAGCAGAATCCATGGCCTGATCCAGTATGGTGCCTCTTGTCTTATGCTTCTTTGAATAAGAGAAGAAGAATTCTGCTAGACCAAGGGCACATCTAGCTCTGGATCATGTTGGAATTAGATGGACTCACAGACTGATCCAGAATGGCTCTTCTTGTCTTCTTGTACTCTTTTGAATAGGCCCAGGCAGAATGTCCAGTTGTCTATTGACTGTACTTTTCAGTAATGGTCTTTTTTCAAAGGAAGAAAGCGCATCAGCTCCATAATGCAAAGTCAATGTTTTGTTTAAACCTATGCTTTCCCTCTCCTCAAACAATTCAATAACGCCTGAGTAGTACAGGGGGATGTGTGCATGCTGCACACTGTGCCAGCATTTCTAATTCAGATGAGACCTTTGAAAAACGAGCATTTGATTTTACAATAATTCTAGCCTGCACAGAAAACAAATGTATTTTAACGGAAATCTGTTTAAGCAAGGAAATCGCTAAGGAATTCCTCAAAGAGTTATATATAGCTCCAAATTGACAGACTTCTCAGAGAGCTTCTTTTTTCATGTCTGCTGTAATTAAAATGAAAGTTACCCTTTGACTGTTTGCCGTTGGCAAGATGTATTTAGTTTAATCTTCTCCAAATGCTAAAGAGGTTACTACAGTTATGGGGAAGTAGTTACGTTTGACGAACAAAGAGAAAGTCGTCTGTGAACTTGCCATAAGGTAATATATTCAAGCAGGCATTCCTAAGTCATTGAAACGAGAAACTGTGAGGCCATCAAGCCAGTGACTGCATACTGCATGGGAGGCCACACTTCTTCTCTTCCTAGTAAATTATGGTCCACCAACTGGAGTCAGGCCACATCCACACCATACACTTAAAGCACTGTGAATACCACTTTGACAGTCATGGCTCCCTCCCCAAAGAATCTTGGGAACTGTAGTTTGTTAAGAGTACTGAGAGTTGTTAGGAAACCCCTATTCCCCTTTAGAGTAGTTTATCAATCAATTTCCCTAGGGAATTCTGGGAACAGCAGCTCTCTGAGGGGAATAGGGGTCTTCTAACAATTCTCAACACTCTTTACAAACTACACTTCCCAGGATATTTTTTTTTCGGGGGGGGGGGAAGCCATGATGGTTAAAATGGTATACTAGTGCCTCCATATGGTGTAGATATGTCCTCAGATGCAAAAGACACAGAAGCAAAGAATTCTGAGGCTAGGAATTCAAGCTTTTCAGTACCAGAAGTGAATAGAACTCAGAATCCTAAAACCATCTCCTGGTTCCCTCACCCTTTCTAATTTCAGCAGTATAAACTAGAAGTATGTAGGGGAGACAGGAGTTATTTCATTGTTGCTATTAAACAGTTGGGAGTCAGAAATCCTTGCCAATCGTGTGAATCATGCAGAGATCTATAAGCAGAGCCCAGTCCACCTCCTGCCCACCCATGGTACATGGATGGGTCAATAAGGACAATTGTTATATGATTGAATAAAACTTTCTAGCAGCAAATCTAGCATAACAAGACCAAGATCATTCATACTCTTGAGGGGCTCTACATACTTCTCAGTGGTTTTCAAACTGCCTTTCAGACACCATTATTATTTAGATGAACATGGTGGGTTGAAGCAAAAGCAGAGGCCAGAGAAAGTACAGACAACTGGCGGCCAGCGCTAACATTTCCTTGCTGCCCAGACCACCTTCAGCACAGCAAACATGGCTGAGACGCTGTTCTAGAGATCAGGGAGTATCACCTGACCTCCTCTGCTACAAGGAGACTGACTTGCTTGCCGTGGATCTTTGGCCATCCTGCAGATATGAGCCTAGCTGGGTGATGATGGCACAGAGGCGCAATCTCTGTCTGACATCTCTCTGGCCAAAACTACAACATCCACAGTAGGATGTTGGTGGTTCCATGAAACCTGGTTTGTGGGGCCCAGCTGAAACAGCCTTTTTTTTTTAGTTTTGTTTTCAAAACAACAGTTGCATTTCCTTTTCCTTTTCTTTTGCTTTCAGCTGCCTGAATGGTACCCCATGGATGGAAAAAGCAAAGGCCAAATAGATAAAAAGTTTTGAATTAAGTATCGTTTTGCTACAAACCAACAACAGGTAAATGTTACGCGGAGAACAGGCACTGTAACCATTACAAACTGTTTGGTTTTATTCCCATTGCTTGTCAGAAGAGGAGTTTTCCAGACATATGGGTTGATATACAATGCTTCCCCTCCACTGACACAAGGCATCTCTCAGAGGAACTGAGAAGTGGGGCAATTTTGGGTGATTTGTCCTCTCCTTTGAGGTTCCCTGAACTGCCCCCTCAAAATCTTCTCCAGAGGGTTATAGGGCAGATTGGGTGGGGGGGTCCAAAGGGGAGGAGGAATTGCCCAAAATTGCCTTCATCCCCTGTCCCATTTACAGATGCCTTCCATCAGCAGAGGGGAAGCACTGTAAACAGGCGATCAGCGGCTGAAGGGACATTTTCCCTTGTGCCACATATGGTCCATAAACACAGAAGAAATTGGCATTTCTCTGGTAAGTAAGAAAGGGGGAGAAACTGCTGCACATGTTTACACTATATGCATGACATAAAATTTGCCTGGATTAAGCCTGCCTTTGAAAGTGCACTACTCACAACAGCCTTTTGAGGTAAGGATGAAGTGGCTTATGTAGTTTAAAAGCACTTTTTGTGTGTATATTCTGTATGATTCCAGTTCAGATATATCCAAGCATTGCTCTTGACGGGCAACAAATGCAATGCATATAAAAGGCTTTAAGATCATTTGGTTTGCTTATTTGCCTGTCAGAATCATTGCCGAATGCAGCGAGATGATAATCTAGTTCCTAAATGCATTTTAAAATTTATTTTAAAGAAGACACCGCAGTACCATAAAGAGAAGGCCCCTTTGGAGAATCTATAGGGACACATGGAAAGCCAATAATATTGTCACTGATCATTTATGTCCTTATAAAAGACAGAAGCCACTGTCTCTGCCAATGATTCTCAATTTTTTTTCTGCAATGAGCCTTTCTTAGTCAAGTGCCTCTCTATTTTAACAATTTGAACTGAAAAATTGAATAATTATATAAATAGGGGAATATTTGTCCTACCCTTCACAAATATTTTTTTCTCTTCCATGGGCAGCTTCATAAATATATTAAAACAAAATATAATCAGTGAAAAAGATCATCATCATCATCATCATCATCATCATCAAACCCTCACAAGAGTTAAAGCAACAGATTAAAGCAGCACAAAAGTTTTTCTCTTGAGGGCTGCATTCAATATTCAAGATAGCCATGACTCTGTTAGGCTCATTAATTTCAGTGTTCTACTCTGAGCACTACAGTGGTACCTCGGGTTACCTACACTTCAGGTTACGTACGCTTCAGGTTACAGACTCCGCTAACCCAGAAATAGTACCTTGGGTTAAGAACTTTGCTTCAGGATGAGAACAGAAATTGTGCGGCAGCGGTGCGGCAGTAGCGGGAGGCCTCATTAGCTAAAGTGGTACTTCAGGTTAAGAACAGTTTCAGGTTAAGAACGGACCTCCGGAACAAATTAAGTACATAACCAGAAGTACCACTGTACTAGCACTAGACACAATCCTAAAAGTTTTGCGAGAATAAAAATAGTTTTGTCTGTTGCCTGAATGATAACTAACTTGATGTCCAATGAACCTGCCTGGGGCGAGCATTGCGTAGCTGGTGCACCACCAATAACAACCCCCCCATTGCCCCTTGCCTCACCTCCGTTGACAAATGCACCCATTCATCCGCTGCAAATACCGGAGCAAGTTTCTGCAGCTTTCCCTCAAAATGTTTGGAATATAATGGTGTCCTTATCTTAGTTCAAATGTATGAGATAGGTGAGGCTACTGCCCGTGTTCTGCACTTAACCCCCCCCAAAAAAAACCCTTTACTGTTCTCGCTAGCTACCTGACTTCACTACCCTCTTCTCCATTTTGCATTTCAAAAAGAGCCTTGTGCCGGTATTGTACCAGAGGTGACCTGTTCTGGAAGCTGTACTTAACACCATCTTGGCACTTACGATAACCCTATAATTAATTGGCAGTTTCTATAGCTATGAGCTCATATATGTTTATACACGCCTGCTTTGATATACCCTACAGTAATTGGTTTGGTTTTGATGGTACCTTTATCTGTGGGAACTGGGATGTTGCACTCAGAGCCCAGGAGAGGAACTATCTATAATGTTTGGGTATGGGCCACCTGCATCCTTTAGTCAGGTGGCTGATGTAGACTGCTTCACTGTAAAAAGAATGTATCCATCTTTGCTTGGGGGCGGACAGTCCATCATCTCCTGCTTGCAGTATCCGTCCCACACAAGTGAGTGTGAGCAGAGGCTGAAAGGATGCTTTGCTGTAAGTCTACAGCTCTCTTAAGAAAGCATTAGAACCTATCGCTTAGGTTTTGTTTCTTTAGCATCCTCCTTTGGAACTCCTTCGTCTTATGAACTCCCATGAGCTCTGGTCTAGTTCTAGGACTATGTTTTGGTTTACAAAAGTGGCTCTCTATAGCTTCTTGGCCAAGCCTGTTCTTCCCCTTTCAATATTTTTCTGGGGAAATTCAAGTGCATCCTGGTAAATTTAGGCTTTTACAATTAACATGGGAGAACTCTGAATATCTATACTGCGGCTAAGTATCAATACGGGACCAATTCTACCTGACCTCATTTTATTTGCTAGTTCATTTTTTTCTTACAAAAGCACATTTTCCTAGGACTTTCCGGCTGGTTTCATGGTACCCAAGGCTCTTTAGTGGTTAAAGCAGTGGCAGCAGGTTAAATCATCTGACTTTACCGATAACCTTATAGCACATTAGCTTCTGTAATAATGAACAGAGAAATCAGCGGATTCATTACTAGACAAGCTGTAGGATTTATCTCTCTTTAAACTGAAACCAAAGTGCTTCATTTATAATGGAGATTACGGTAAGGAGAAAATGAAGCTGTCGAAGGGAAAGTGATGTCTCTGGAGTCTTTTCTTCTACTTGGGCCACAAGTTAATAACGTGACCAGCACTTAACAGCAAAAATGCAGGCCTGCATTATCTTTCAGCAGATGCCAGTCATGTCCAATCCAAACAGGTCAATTACCCAGCAGCTCTCTGAAGATTTGCCCTCAAATCTCGCCAGAGTTAGAGATGCCAAGAAAAATGTTGAGATGCACAAGAACAGGGCGCAAACCAATTTTGTGCAAATGGAGCTTTGACCCTTTGAGGGATGAACCCAGTTGGCTACATAATCAGTTCCATTTCATTCATAATTTATGGAAGAGGCATGCAGCGAATGTGAGTCTATGCACCAGTCATGCAAACACACAGCACTTACTGCAAACTCATGCCTGTAGAAGAGTTCTTTCCTTCTCTCACTGACCCTGGGGGAAAATCTTAACTGAGAAGGGCAGTATTCCCAGCTCTACACATTCCCATTCCATTCTGTTCTACCTATCAGTTCCCAAGACTGTCACATACTAGAGGGACCAAGAAACACAACTCAGAATGGGGCTGGGGAGAGGAAGAGCCTTTGCCTTTCGAGGTCCCCAAGCCACCCCAATAAAACACAATTCACACAGATTTTTTGTTTAAGGTTTTTGGCATAATTTTGCCCACAACTTTATTAAAATACAAAAAATGTGAGTGGTTGCTTAGGCATTGGTTGCAACTATCTGACCCCGCCCGGGGACAGACGGACATTCGCCCACCCGCTAAAGCCAGGAAGGGAAAACATTTTGGGGAGAAAGATGGAGCTCAGTACCATGCCCTCACCTCTCCCCAAATGCTCCCAGGGGCTCTTGCATGGTCCTAGCCCTTTGTCAGGGGTTCGGACAAAAGCATGGCGAGCCCCTGGATTCCTTTAATGGAATACCCTTGCAGCAGCAGCATTGGAGGGGCAGGCACAGCCAATCCATGCCCCTCCACCAACCAATTCATAAAACCATTGCCTAACCGCAACCTTACAAGTTGTGACGATTTGCTACGCAGTAGGCAAAAAACAAATGGCGCCAGCCAATCAGCCAAATGGACAAAAATCCTACCAGGCCCCTGCCCCAAAAGCAGATGACCCCATGACAGGCATAGCAAGATCAATGCGAAAAACCTTAAATATAGGGTGATCAGATGTGCGCAGTGAAAAGAGGAAGCTCAACGCTCCGCACAGGGAATATAAGACCTCTTGGCTGTCAATCACAAAATGGCAATATCAAATTCTCCTCAACGACAAGAGGAGCCCAATCGCAATGGTGGCCAACTACCTTTACCCTTCCAGCAACAGTGGGATGTCTTGTTAGATCCCACTGCAACACGTGCTCTCCATGAAGGAGAACACACTTTGTAGATAACACTTGATTGTTTCTCAGTGGCTGACATCACCAGGGGAAGAAGACAATTTAGATAAAGCTCCCCCAACCTGGTAGCCTCCACATGTTTTTGAATACCACTCTCATCAATACCAACCAGCAGGATGATAAGGATTGTTGTACAAAGCATCTGGAGAGCACCAGGTTGGGAAAAGGGCAGTTTTTCTAGAAAAAGAAGTGCCAGAACACACAAGTCCTCTTGGTAGATAGAACAAACTGCACATTCCTTGGACAAAAATCAAAATTATCAATGCAGGTAAAGAAGCAGCAAAAGAACATACTTATACAGCCAGTGAGACCAGGGCCTAAAGGCCTTCTCAAACAATATGCTTTTGGCCATCCTCTTGAAAAGTATAGGCAAATGAGCCCAGAGGGTTTTCCTTGCTGGAGACTTCCACAAAAAGAGCACAACTAGGGGGGAAAACTCTGATTGGTCTGCCTTCCAGTACTCAGACAAGAACCTCATCTGATGACCTGTGACAACCTTACACAATAGTGTTGATGTCACTATTACTACTACTGATGCTTTCAAATGTTCACAGTGCTTGACATATATTATCTAGTTGTAATTCTTGAAACAGCCCTGTATCATTGGGGGTGGGGGTGGCTGAGACTAGGAGAGTGTCGCCTGCCAAAGGCTATCTTGTTCATAATGCCAATCAGGGGCAAGGCTTGACCTGATTGGTTGCCCATCCTCTTAGCTGCTGCGCTACACCAGCTCTTGACAATCATGACCTTATCTCTTCCTGGGATCTGGAACCCACTGTTGGCAGGTGACATGCCTTGTTTTGCTGATTTGATGAAAAAGTACATCACCTTTCACAGGCTCTTAGGAAAAACAATAGCAACAGCGACACTGGGACAGCTGACACCCCTTCAATTTTGCCTTATACACGGAACACATGTTTTTGTATATTGGAGATGGAGAGAGTTGTAATTGACTTCCAAATCTAATGTCTACGAGTGGGTCTTTCCATTAATATCAATACTCAAATGAGAGAAGATTTTTTTTAAAAAAAGCCACGAGGAAAAAAGTCACAGAATTGGAAGTTAGGCGATTGATGCAAAATCACACACACACACAGACACACTTCATATGGTTTACCTTTCTTCTTCTTGGTGGTGTGGAATTTAATGATACATATGCCAGAGCCCAAATACAATAGTTTTGACAGCTGTAGGGGAGGGGTGCTCAGTGCTGGAGCTGAACTCTTCACCCGGTCCCATGGGCTGGGGGTGGGGAGTGCTGCAACTAGACAGATGGCTCCAAAGGAAGGTCAGCAGAAATATGCTGACATTATTGTACTTTTTTTTTTTTTTTGGTCCAACGTTCATTAATTTGAGCTGCTTCTTAGCCTGGGTTTCTTTTTTTCAAGTAGGAATTTTATCGCGTTTCACATCTTTGCGAAGTTTCAATGGGGCTGATTAGATTTCACACCCAGGGTTGTGGGAGCAACAGTTTCCGTTCCACTGGATAAACTGTGTGCTGCAACGTGGTTAACCTTTGACTCTGATCAGCCGTGAACTTGGCGAGCATGACGCCCTGCCATGTGCGGCACAACCAAAGAAAGGGTCATATGACACGCTACACACCTGACCACCTGGCATTTAATATGAAGATGCCATTTACGTTAACATGGTTCCTCTCCATTGCTTGGGAACCATGGTAAGAAGAGATGCATTCTGTACTAAACACACTTCAGCAGCGGTGCATATGGCATGGAAGTTGGATTTTTTTAAATGGCCCTGGTGGGTTTTAGACTTCCATTGGCCTTTCCCTTCTGCAGGGGTTGGGGGACATGGGCATTGCCAGGATTTTTTTTTGGGGGGGGCAGGCTTTCCTTAGGGGGGGGCAGAACTTCAGATTTGTACAGTGGTAGCTCGGGTTACATACGCTTCAGGTTACATACGCTTCAGGTTACACACTCCGCTAACCCAGAAATAGTGCTTCAGGTTAAGAACTTTGCTTCAGGATAAGAACAGAAATTGGGCTCCAGCAGTGTGGCGGCAGCAGGAGGCCCCATTAGCTAAAGTGGTGCTTCAGGTTAAGAACAGTTTCAGCTTAAGAACGGACCTCCGGAATGAATTAAGTACTTAACCCGAGGTACCACTGTATTGATGGTGGGGCAGCTGCCTATGTTGAGGTAACCTATTAAGACAGTCTATCTCCAAACACTATCAGATCAGGTTGGTTTTTAGAGGTGAGCTAACCCTGTTCCTTGGGCAGAATGTCCTTGGAAGCAAGGCAGCATTTGTAATTCAGTGTGCATGTGTGTATTGAGACGCTAAATGCCTGGGCTGCACATGACATAGTAGCTGCTGTAGTTCAGTGATAGAGCACCAGCTTTGCAAGCAAAAGGTTCCAGGTTCAATCCCCGGGTAGGCCTGGGAGAGGCTGTTGGTCGTCAACTAAGAGAAGACACACCAAAATTAATGGACTTAACTTAGCTATGTTCATTCATTTCAGTGGATCTACTTTTAGCAAGGGATGCGGGTGGCGCTGTGGGCTAAACCACAGAGCCTAGGGCTTGCCGATCAGAAGGTCGGCGGTTCGAATCCGTGCGACGGGGTGAGCTCCCGTTGCTCAGTCCCTGCTCCTGCCAACCTAGCAGTTCGAAAGCACGTCAAAGTACAAGTAGATAAATAGGTACCGCTCCGGCAGGAAGGTAAACGCATTTCCGTGCGCTGCTCTGGTTCGCCAGAAGCGGCTTAGTCATGCTGGCCACATGACCCAGAAGCTGTACACCGGCTCCCTCGGCCAATAAAGCAAGATGAGCACCGCAACTCCAGAGTTGGCCACGACTGGACCTCATGGCCAGGGGTCCCTTTACCTTTACCTTACTTTTAGCAAAACTTAGCTGAATTTCACCTCTTGAAACCCTGGGGAGCTACTGTCAGTCAGTGCAGACAATCCTGAGTTAGATGGACCAATGGTCTGACTCAACATAAGGCAGCGTCCTATGTTTCTATTTTGGGATTTGCCCCTTAAAAAACATGCAGAGGCAATGAGGATTATTGGCCTCCTGAAAACACCAGTTATGTGGCCCCCATAAGAAGAAGAAGAAGAAGAAGAAGAAGAAGAAGAAGAAGAAGAAGAAGAGGAGGAGGAGGAGGAGGAGGAGGAGGAGTTTGGATTTGATATCCCGCCTTTCACTCCCCTTAAGGAGTCTCAAAGCGGCTAACATTCTCCTTTCCCTTCCTCCCCCACAACAAACACTCTGTGAGGTGAGTGGGGCTGAGAGACTTCAGAGAAGTGTGACTGGCCCAAGGTCATCCAGCAGCTGCATGTGGAGGAGCAGGGAATCGAACCCAGTTCCCTAGATTACGAGTCTGTCGCTCTTAACCACTACACCACACTGGCTCCTTATGGTTGCCCATAAGGAATTGTGGCCCTTGGGTATCCTCGCTTACGGATACCACGCTCACATGTAAAATAATTGTGTCCCATTCATCTCTAGTACTGCTTCCACCAACATGCAGCTATCCGGGTAACTCCATATCCTGGTTTTTTGCACTGTCTCTCTCAATAGGACATGATTCTCTTCACAAAGAAATCCAGCAAACACCTATCTGTACTTTTTAAAGTGCCTTTGAAAAGACTCTTGATTAGGAGGGACTTTTGTGATTAGCTTCAAACTTTGGAGAACTGGTAAAAACCTTCCTTTTAAGAAAGGTATTTGTCTTGTAAAATACAGTCGTACCTCGGAAGTCGAATAGAATCCGTTCCGGAAGTCCGTTCAACTTCCAAAACGTTTGGCAACCAAGGCGTGGGTTCCTGCAACCGATCAGAAGCCGTGGAAGCCGTGCCAAACGTTCGGGTTCCAAAGAACGTTCATAAACTGGAACACTTACTTCCGGGTTTGCGGCAATCAGGAGCCAAAACGTTCGACTTGCAAGTCGTTCGTTAACCAAGGTATGACTGTATGCTGCTTTCAATTGTCTCTGGTTTTCAAAAAACTATATTTTTTTTTTTAAGAACAGTATGTCAGTAGTTGTTTGTTATTGGCTGCTACTGTTTTAATGTTACAATGTAAAAAATGTAAATCATGTTTTAAATTGTCAGTTCATCATTTTATTATTTGTTATGGGCCACCTTGATTTCTCCAGAAGACATAAAATAAAATAATAAATAATAAATAAAATCTGGATGCACTGGCGTGCTTGTGTAAGAAGCATTTTTAGTGGTTCGGTTTTATGCTATCTTGTTATGATATTATTTCTTTATTTTTTACAATTCTAATGCTGTTTTCATTGCTTACAAATTTTGTAATCTGCCTTGTAAGGAGATATCTTAAAAGGTGCAGTAGAATACTAATACGACTAATAAATAATAGTGCAACTATGGCATGAAATGATGCTGTTTCTCTCTGGCTGTTGCTGACTGGCGATTAGCCACTAGGGGGGGGGGATTTCTTTTTTTCATTGTCTGCCAAAGCAGAAACTTTGGTTACAGATGGGTTTTGGTTCACAGTAAGGGCAAAGAATTGGCAAGGGCAGGGGAAAATGGGCTAACTGGGATGAAGGCTTGTGTCTTCCTTCCTAGCTGTCCCTAAAGATCATGCTTGCTGCATTGCGTCCCCTCCCTCCAGAAATACTGCTGCCAAAATCATGTTTCTTCTCAAGACCTACTCATAAATATAACTTACTTTTCTAGCCTTTCTGTCCAGTCACCTTTTCTGAGCCATAACCTTCTACCACCCTGATTTTCCTCCTTCTGGATTCTCCAATACATCTAGTCCAGTGGTTCCCAAACTGCCTGTTATAGCAATTTCTGCGATGGGTGATTTCTAATTTTTATAGCTTCTTTTATTTGTCATATATTGTATTCTTTTTATTATCGCTCTCTTTATTTCTTACGTACTGCATTTTACTGCATTACAACTTGAATTTTCCTTTTGAATATGGAATTCAAATTGCAAGACCATAATATACAATATATAAGAAACAGAAGAAGCAATAAGAATACAAGAACAAATCGGTATGGATATTAAACGCAATGGATGTGCCTGTTGAGTCTGTCTGGGAGGACTGCTAGGTCCTAAGGACAACAGAGCAGCCACTGTGCCTGCGATTCACAGCTCCTGCTTCTGCCATTATTCACAGACAAGCTGCAGACCACCTGAATGATGCTCAGAGATTACTGGTGCTCTGTAGACCACAGTTTGGGAACTACTGATCTAGCCTGTTACTCTTTCACTGTCCTCCCCTGTTTCTGGGGAGGTCCTCCTTGCCCATCCCAATCCCCTCCCCATTTGGTCCCCAGTTTCATTTCTAAAAAGAGATATGAGAAATCATGCATATCAAGCTGGGATGCTCTCCCTTCCTCCCTATTCCCAGATAAATAGATTTTGATTGTGCTTGATGACTGGTGATTATTCCGCATGTATTGAATGTTCAGCACATGTCAAAGTACACTTTGTGCTGTATTCATGTTTGCAGGGTGGAGTCTTGGAGCAATAGGAAGAGTAAGTTATCTTCTTCCATCCAAATTCTTCCAGGCAGGAATATATGGTGCAGGATCCCTTAATGGTTTTGCATCAGACAGCAACAGACAGACTTTTTGCGTGGCGAGTTCCCGCCTCCCCCCGGTGGAAATAATGACACACGACACAGTTATTTTAGGTTAATGGGCAAAAATTGGCCACAATTTTATTGGTTACAGGTGATGAGTGATATTGGCTTAGGCATTGGTCCTAACCGACTATCTGGCTTCAGCCTGATTGCTTGAAGTCCGGGAAGGGTTAACCACCAGTAGAGGGAGTCCTGCTGATGCACATCAACTAGGAACTCCCCTGGGGTCACCGCTCGGGGGCATGCCTTAGGCCCTCACATCCATAAGCTTAGGACAGGGCCACACCCCCAGAATCCTTTATCGGACTACCCTTCAGTATGCGGGGGAGGTGATGGCGCTTCCTCCCCCCTTCATCTACATAACAATACCCATACCAATCCCTAGCCACCAATCTGAGGAAGTTGTGATGATTTGCTATGAGGTGGCGAAAACCAAGTGGCTGGTGCCAATTTGCCAATTGGAAAAAAATCCTACCTGGCCCTTTAACAGCGACCAACCAAGGTCCATAGCAAGGTCAAAGGAAAACCTTAAATGGCGGGAGGGTGGGAAACCGGAGCAGCTGCAGCGGCAAAAGAGGGAGATCCCCAGCCATGCTGGGGCTAAATAGCCCAGGCCACTCCCCCCAAGCCAGCCGATTGGCTGGCCAGGGGATGACGCGATCAGGGATTCCCTCAATCGCGCGGAGGCTGAGGGCCATGTGGAGGGGGCGTGAAGCCCACAACTCCACCTCCTCACTAGTTTGGAAGTGGCTTTACCTAACCATGGCCCAGATCCTTTCATTTCAGCTTTAGTTCTTAATCTGCATTAGGGATAAACCAAAGAGATGAAACAGAATGAAAGAAATGGGTCATTTCAATAAACCAGTGAACAAAATACTCTGTAAAATTTGTTTCTGCCCCTTTAGGCAATAGTTCATGGGCCTGCAAAACAGAGCAATTTTATTTTTTTTAACCAGTGAGATTAGAAAGCATTGATCTCACTCTTATTTGGCTTTATGACACAATTATATAACAAAATCTGACTGGCTACATATCAGTACAATGCCATCTCACTGATTATATGATCCCTGATTGGCTGAATCACATTAAGCAACAAGAAGAACCACTTCTTTATGAAAAAGTAAGCCAAGGATTGATTTTATGCAAGGATTTTCTGCCACAGTCCTACTGTCTGGCTTTGGGTGACTCATTCCCACAATTCATGTTCACATAGGAAAAGTGAAATAGATATATTAGAGGCACTCATTCAAGGGTGGGGAACCAACCACCACTGTACATGATAAAAACAAGCTATCACTGGGATTCAAATTATAAGGTGGTACATGCCTGAAGGCAGGGGGTTGGGAGAAGACTTTTCAAGATAAGCACTGAGGAGGCAAGTGAAGCAACCTTGAAAGAAAATCCTGGTAGAGTAAAATGGTGGGTTTTTTAAAGTATCCTTAATATTGATGCTGATATCTTTTTATGCTGAGAACTGTACAAGTATTAGCATGATTCCGGATCAAAGTTAAGGTGGTTACGTTTGTACAAGGAACAAACTTCTACAGTGATGTGCCTTTGTCATAGAAACTTGATTGTATTTAATTTCACACTCTGTTTGGACCAGCAAAAAAATATGAGTTTCATTTTGACTCCGATCTGCTTCTAATTATAATTTGACAAAAGAAATAACCACATTACCTATTTGATTTGCCAGAACTTTATCCAACCGCCACCTGTTGAGCCCTCGGCACTCAGAGCCTGACATATTGCAGAGAAGAAAATTATGCCGCTGGCATGCGGACTAGCAAGGATGCCAACAAAAGCATAATATAGCCTTTGTACTCCAAATACAAAAAATATATATTAAGCTACCAACTGTACAGTTTTAAACAAGCCACATTGAATTATATGTGAATATATCTTTCTAACAGAGAAGCCTGTTTGAGGGGGGAAAAAAGGAAAGGAAAGAATTGGTAAGGAAGTTTCAGACTACCATTTGGGTATGGTTTGCATTGGTAAATATTGCGAGCTTGAAATAAACAAGGTTTCACATTATTACAGTGGTTTTAGATTGGATATGGCAAGAAGATAGTCAAGTTGTTTATGCAAACGGATGGCTTCAATAGAGTCAATTTCTCAAACTCAAAATATATGAAGAAGATGAATATATATATATGAATATATATATGTGTGTGTGTGTGTGTGTGTGTGTGTGTGTATATATATATATATATATATATATATTTGTATAATGGGACCCATCTACTGGCTTGCTCCCGTGTTGCACACTTTGTTCCCAGTGAAACCATTCAAAGGACACTGTGCTAGGCACATACACTCTCTGCTTGCTAGGAGAGAAAATATGCTTTGAGACATAGGCTTCTGTGGGTGTATTACTAGCTGATGAAGGACTTGTGGGTATAAATGCAGGCTGTGTGTAGCACTGCTCAAGCAGCTGGGGCCGTGCACACACATAATAATCCAAAGAGGTACCTCTTTTTTATTATTAAAGATTTTCTTGTTTTACAGAAGTATGTGTAATGTCTCTCATATTTTTTCAATGTAACATGATTACAAATCAGTTTCATTTGTTGAGACATTGGGGTGGAGGGGGGAAGATGGGTGGGGGTGGGGGTGGGGTCGTGTGGCGATGTTTCTATTTTGCTTAATGTATGTAGGGTTTGGTGTCAGTGTTGCTCATGCATGTACTCGGCTGTTCATTTGTGTTTCTTTGGTGGTGAGAGACGTTCGGGTTGGCCTATGGTATGGTTGTTTGTTTGTGATTGGCTGTGGTGATCTTTGTTTTCGTGTGTGAGTGGGGTGGGTGGGTGTTTTGGATCAGGTTAGCCATATTGATTTATATGCTGTTGGTGGCCAAAGAGGTACCTCTGATAGCATCAGTATATGGGACTCATTGGCACAAGCGTTGCTTATCTGACATAGTTATGTTTAGCTTAGGCTGGTAAGTTTGCATGACATCCACTTGCAAATACTCTACAGCAGGCATGTCTAACAGGTAGATCGTAGGGGTGTCCCAGGTAGATTGCAGTATGAATTTTAGTGATCGCCTTTGGCCAACCCTCCCCTGAAGAAACCTCAACAACTTCTGGCAATGACAATAGGTAGACCACAGCCGGTCTTTTTATACTGTGAGTAGATCGCAGTCTCTTGGGAGTTGGAGATGTGCCTGCTCTACAGGAAAGAGTCCAATTCAGCCAAAATGATGTCCCATTCATTTCAATAGATAGTTCACCCAAACCTCTTCTGTTGAAACGAATGGGACCTAATGTGCCTTAATTGAACAGATTGTGTTCTAGTGGTGAGCGCAGATTTTCATCACTTTCTTGACAGAGAGCCACAGTGACAAAGCAACATCCGATTCCTTATATACAGCCATCACTTCCTGGCCTTGAGATGCATGAATAGGGGTATGGATTTTCTCATGCAGTCATGTGAATCACGGCTGGGAAGCAGAGGCTGTATCTGTGGTTGTGCCAGGTCAGATGCTACTTCCTTCATGCAACTGCATCCTTGAAGATTCTCCAGTCACTGCACATGGAACAACAGGCAAACATCTGAACCAGGCCTTACTCTCTGTACTGACTCTCTGGTGTTCTTCAGCTTCACTTTTTAGCCTTTACACTGAAGGGTCTCTGCTTCTCTTTTTGTTTTAATAAAAAAACATTTTTTGTAGATGATATATTGTGTGTTAGCAGTGTCGATTGTCTTGATATTTCATTATATAGCAGCATAGAAATTCTTCCATAAATAAATGATACATGATGCCCCGATCACGGCTTACAGTGGAAAGGGGACTAAGAGCTAAGGATGTGGAAATCAATTAAGTTTACTTATGGAACACCTTTCCCTATGAAGTCTGGTCAGCACCTACTCTTCCCATTTTCTGACACCTACTGAAGGTAGTTGCCTTCTTCCAGGCTTTTGAATAGGTTTGCTAACTGGTCAGAGAAAATATGACAGAATATATTATCAGTGATGACATTTTACTATATTTTATTGTTATATTATTATTATCATCTTCTAATCGTTGAGATACGCCCTGGGATTACTTGTAATAAGGAACAGAGCACACATTAAATGAATAAAATAATAAATAAACAATTATGCACCCTCCCCTTCTCAAGGCATTTTATTACTTTTATCAAAAGTCTTTTCAGTTTCCTCAGTTTTTCTTGGATGATTCTCTCAAGAAGGAGCCTCCACATTTACCTTAAAATGTTAGTGGCATTTCCCTATATTCAGTGGCAACTGTATGAATTAAGCACATCATGGGTGGTGATTACTGTATGTAAGACCCTTTGAGAATGCTGTTGTTGTTTTAAATTAAGCAGCACATAAATCTTGTTTTATATCTCTATCATCTCTATCTCTATCTCTATTTCTATCATCTCTATCTCTATCTCTATCTCTATCTCTATCATCTCTATCTCTATCTCTATCTCTATCATCTCTATCTCTATCTCTTCTCTATCTATCTTGGTCTCACCACAAACATGTGGAGATACTTGCCAGTTTTCTTGCTTTGGTGTGAAACATCTTGGCAAACCCCCCCAAAATAAAATAAAACCATTTCTTGAGCATGGTTATAACCTCTCTGAAAAAAAAAGCTAAGCATTTATTAACAGTACAAGCAGCAAACCTGGTGACAAGCTGTCCACGCAGTTCAGAAATGTGATGGCAGTTGCATTATGTGCTCTGCATCTACCAAGTTCCAGGTTCTATCCCTGGTGGTTTTGGTGAAAGGATCAAAAATAGCTGGGTGAGGAAAAAATCTGAATGAATCAAGCCAAAATTCCACCATCGAGTCCAGCATCCTGTTCTCACAGTGGCCAACCAGATGTCGAATCAGTTCCAGTGAAAATTGGTCCCTGTCAGAGCAGGGAGTGGCTCTGGTTGCCATCTTCCTCCTGACACTCAGATTTGTCCTTGTAGATGATGATGATGATGATGATGATGATGATGATGTTGACTTCCATTCCATCAGTCGCAGTGGGCAGCAGCAGCCACAGTGCAAGTACCGAACTAGATGGGAAACTGCTTCGCTCACTTTGAGGAAGCCTCTCAATTTTGGCAGTGGAGATTTCTTGCCAAAAGCACCTCTCAGCAACTTTAAAACATCACTCAGGCTCTCTTAATTCTCACCAGGAGAGCAAAACGATAGTTGTCATCAACAAAGAAAATTCCAGCCAAGAGCTGTATTAATAGTGACACCAAAGGATATTTCTTTAATGAAACAGCTCCTCTAGGGAAGGCAGGTCCACTGGAGTTCTCAGACAATTCCAAATTCCTTTTGCGGCCTTCTCTCTTTTGAGCAGGAAAACATGAACGAAGGAAGTGCAGACATGGCACAGGCCGGCTTGTTTCCCACCTCCAACTTTTTCAGATGTCTGGTGGGCAAGGAAACATTTCCAGCATTCTAATCCCCTTCTAGATAACTGATCCTCGTGTAATTGACACTCCTGACGAGGTCTCCTTTCTCAACGGTTGGGAAGACAGGTCCAGGAGGAAATTAAAAGAATGATATTCTCAGGCGGGACAAAGTACACCCATTGGAATAGAGCTGAGATTTTCCAAACATTTCAGAGCTTTGATGCTGGTTCCCATCCAATGCATTAGAAAAGCACCAAGCAAAGTATGCTATTTTCTCTTGCCCCAAAGTACATAATGACTTGCGTTTTGTCTGCTTTTCTGGTATAGCCTTCTTTAATAGAGGCTGAAAAGAACAGGAAATGTTCACAGATGTAAGGAAGCAGGAGGTAGCTGTATCGACTGCAGGAGGAGCCTGAGGGATTATCCAGACATACCAGTTAAAGGGCTTTTTTCCCAGTTGAAACCGTGTTGCTATACCATTTTTTTTCCCAGGGTGAGGAAGGGATCTTGAAGATGCCTGTGTTTTTTTCTGTTCAGACATAGGAACACTAGAAGCTGCTGTATACTGAGTCAGACTTTCCATCTAGCTTGAGAGTGGTTCCCCAGGATTTCAGGTAGGGATGTCTCCAAGCCATATCTGGACATCCCGGTGACTGAAGCTGAGGCCTTCTACATGCAAGGCAGATGTCTACCACAGAGTGATGGGCTTCTTGCAAGCCTCTTCACACCATTCCTATTTTTGGCTGTTCTGGGTGAGGGGAAACCGAGATGTTTCACATGTACACCTAAGAATCTAAGGTTGTGGATGAGACAAACAGATGCTTGAAAGTAGTGTTGTGAGTATTTTTTGGGGTGGGGGGGGTAGGCTGAATGCTTTGACTCCCTTCTAATTCCTGGAATAGCCAAGCTAGCTTCCTGGTGAGGCGACGAGCCATTAAGGAGCACAGAGGAAGTGGCTCTGTGGGAGATAGCAAATGGATAGGGATTCTTCCATCAACTTGCAGGTAGTTAGAAAGACAAAGCCAGAAGTGACATGAGCAAGAAGGAAAGCAGTAGGCGAGGAACTGGGAGAGACAGAGCCATGCCGTATTTCTGTTTGAATCCAAGGCTGCAGCTACTAGGGAAGCAAGGCTCTCTTGGGGTGTTGATGCTGTGAACCCCTCCAATGTAGGGTGATTGTGAGGTCGGGGCTGCATGGGTGCACCACACTGGTCAATGGTGGAAGGATATTCTGATGTCATTTGGCTTGGGAGATTTGTGCGTTCGTGTGAGTGAATTGCCAACCATTATTTTTGGCACATGCTTGTTGATAGCATTCACAAGAATGCGTCCCAATGTTCTACTAGGAATCTCCGTCTTTGTGCCTGATGTCTTCACAGTTACTAAATGCTGGAACGTTTCACTGAGGTGTGCATTATTTGCGTGGGTCACCTGCATGTGCGATAGATGTACACGTGCAAAGAAATAGACTTCAAGAGTATAGTAACCTCAGAAATTTCTCACAGCTGCTCTAATTAAAAGCAGGGAATTTGCGAGAGTTCTCATCAGCTGGGGGGGGGGGGAAGCAGAGGATGGAGCTTGGAGGTAAGGGGTAGGGAGGGGTTAACAGCAGGAGTGAAAGGAATGGTAGAGGAAGAGCTGGAAAACTCCCCAGACCTGCTTCCCACAAAAAAGACAAACAAAAACAAAACTATGATGGGCTGTTTGCTAGCTGCCCAATAACTTGCAAAGTTCTTTGGAGCAACGTACACAGACCTACACTGCTGCACAAAGAAGGGCATAAAATGGAGAATTGCATTTCACTGTCACTTCCTGAGCTCACAGTCAATCCATCAGTTTGTTTGTATAGTGGAAGGTGCCAGATGGAGCCGGCTTGCAATGAATGACAATTTCTTTTGGCAGCACCTATCACAGACAGTTTGTACTGGCATGTGTCCACGTAGGAAGCCAGGTCAGGCCAGCTTTATGCATTCGGTAACGGGGGAAGCACCCTTTTACCACCATAAATTGCTTCCAAAGCATTGTCTTGGCTTCCGATTGCCTTAAAATATACAAGCAAAGCTTCACAGCAATGATTTCATCCACTTGGAGATTTCCTCCTTCCGTGTCTTGCCAGTGAAATAAAACACCCCCCTTGTTGCAGCCGAAGCCTTGAGAGTTCGTCTGCGTTCGTCTGATCTGCTGTGCTGGAAAAAGCCCATCCAATGGTAAACACTGCCACCCCTCTGCTTTTTATGGAGTCTACTGGCAAAGTTTAGTTTGGGTTTGGTGGTTGCACAATCAACACACATGACCATGGCCTCATAAAATGGAGCGTTTCCCGATGCTCACTTTCAGCTGGAAGCAGCTGGCTGTTTCTGCTACCTGGATCTTAGATGCTGCAGCCTGTGGAATAATCTGTCATCCCAAAGATCAGTGGTTCTTCATGCCTGTCGAAATATGTGGCGGTGACAGAGCGTTCTAGTGAACATATGAGGTAGGCTGTCAAGTCCCAACCGTACATATGTGGCTCAGCCTGGGAGTCTACCAACTTCAATGTCTCATCAAGTTGTCAAGTGAAGTCAATATGTTTATGTCTTGGTAGCATTTTAGTGATCTGGGGAAGGCCAATATCTCAGTATGTTTGCATCTCCCGTTAAAGCAGGGGTAGGAAATCTGTGGCCCTCCAGATGTTGGTGATCCTCTACAGCCCCATCATCTTTGAATATTGACCATGCTAGATTTAGTTAGCTCTGCTCCCACAGATCTATCCAAGGGCAGCTGAGGAGTATGCCTCAGAGCAAATACTCCCTCTCATCCCTCTTTTCAGGCACAAGGCATTAAAATGGACTAAAAATTGATTGGCTAAATTAACCTGGAGTTCCCATATTTGTGTTGTTACAAAAGACTAAAAACCACAGGTGCAAATATGTGGTTTATGTGTTATCTCCTACCCATGGTGAAGGAAGTGAGGAAATGAGCCTGTAAACCAAAGCTTGCTCCTAATCTCACTCTAGGTAGAATCCGAGGTGTGAAATATAATCTAACCAGGTTTCAACATTCAGCATAGAGATTTTTCCTCAGGAAGGGAATCTGAAGAACTGAGGCAAGCGGAGGGGACAACAGATGACATACTGACAAAATAAAAGCAGACAAATCATTGGGTCTGAACAGCATCCGGCTAGGAGTTCTTAAAAGAATTCAAATGTGAAATTGCTGATCTTCTAAGAAAAACATGTGTCTTCTCCCTAAAACCAGCCTCTTTTCCTGAGGAATGGAAAGTGGCCATTGTAACATCCATTTTTAATAAAGGGATCCAAAGGAGATCTATGAAATTGCAGGCTGGTTGGCTTAACATCTGTTCTGGGAAAACTGGTGGGAATACGATGAAAAGATATAATTAACAGCAGGCATGGAGAACCTTTGGCCCTCCAGATATAGCTGAACGACAACTTCCCCCAGCCTCAGCAAGCATGATCAATGACCAGGGATTATGGAAGTTGCAGTTCAGCAACATCTGGAGGGCCAAAGGTTTTCCACACCTGAATTCTTGTCCAACCACCTCAGGTGCAATGGCCTCCTTATCTTCTGCAGTCAGTTCTGAGTCCAGACCTGGCTCCCCATGGTGGCCCCTGCAGCTTCTAACACTGTGCCCAGAGCACTGCTGGATATAGGGGTTATGACACACAGTGGAAACAGGATGCTGGACCATGTGAGACTCTGTCCTGATCCAGGTGGGCTTGTCTTATGTTATGGTGTGTTAGCCAACCTGTAGTTAAACAAAAATAGAAGCATAAGCTTACAAACCTCCTACTTGCAGCTGCATGAAGGCTCACACACATCACACTAAACTGTAGCCTAGCATGATGTGGAAATGCGACCTGTGTCTCAGTTAAAACAAATCTTTCATTTTAAAAAGGGAAACAAGCAAGCAAGCAAGCAAGCAAGCAAGCAAGCAAGCAAGCAAATAAATAAATAAATAAATAAATAAATAAATAAATGTTTTTTTAAAAGGTAAAGCTGTCTCTTTGATCTTCTCAAGGTTTTGTTTAAGGGACCCCATATTTAACCATCCTTTTCTGCAGGTACAGAAGTTACAAGAGGAGATCGATTATTATTCCTGTAGTAGGTCACCAGGAACATAATTTACCAGAGTCGAAGGCTCATTGCCTTTGACCTCTCTGTTACCTTAGTCAATAAATCTCAAAACTGGGCAGGCATACTATTGGTTTAAATGTTTACTGGAATATTATTGCTTCTCTGGATACTTCTTCATTACTGAGCATCCTGTATCACCAATAGTTTGATCTTTTGAGCCATTATGCAACTTTGGTTTCTCAGATTCAGCAGAGTGGAGCGGTTGTGCCCTAACTTGCTTTTCTCAGCTCTGAATTGTGAGATCTGAGATTTGGGACATTTATGACATTTATCTCATACAGTGACACTTTCATTTGTGGTATCTGAGTATCAACGTGTTTAGTTCAGCCCGAATGTGCTATAGGTATGTTCCGTTTGTGAACTTGTGACAAAGAAACCCTAAATTGGAATTACAATGGGTCATATCCAACGCTGCTTGTGTAGATTTCCACTTGAACAGTGATACTTCCCCTTGCTCTCCTCTCTCCATTTCTCACTTTTCAGTTCTTACGTTCAGTTATGCACATTTCCATATTGGTTTCCTCCACTGAACAAAGTCAGAGAAGGGTTTTGAAGGAGTGCTGTGTTCCAATTCATGTAATAGCTTCCCCTTTAAATGCAAACTGAGGGCTCACCCAGACCTCCTCTTCTCCTGCTGCTTTCCCCCAGGGTAAACCACTCTTTAGTGCTCAATTGGCACAAACAGCAAATTGGGTCCTCTCCCCCCCATTGACGTTTGCTCTGATTTAGTGCTAAAGAGTGGATTTTCCTTGGGAACTGCTCAGACCTGTGCTTTCTAGGCACAGGGCAAGTGGAAGTGTGAACAAGTCCTGAATCGAGTTTCTCCCCCATCCTTAGGTCTAACCCCCTGGAGCAGATTTCAAGGTTGTGCAGAGGTGAGGAGAGGAAAGGGGAGCTCCACTATGCAAGTGGATATCTGCTGATGGTGGAACAGCAACTCTGGATAGCAGCCAGCTGTTACACGGGTCATGCTGAAGATGGAAACAAGCATGGTTACAGAGGAAGAAGGGTTTGTCCCTGCCTCCCAGGGTGTACACAATGAGTTGCTATCCTGTGGCCGTCCTGTTGGTGTTCAACGCCAGCTCCCATCAGCTGCCACCAACATGGCCAATGGTCAGAGGTCATGAGAGTTGTAGTCCAGGAATATCTGGAGGGTCACAACTTTGCGACCACTGGGTGCATGCACATAACATTTATTTTGCCCCACTCTTGCTTCTAGAAAGGGGGTTGAAACATGATGGAAACCAGTCCCAGGCTTAGGGGGCTCACCAGCAAACTGCCATTCAGTGGGCCTCCTTTGTGAATGAACTTGTTCAGCAGTGGTGGCAAGAGCATAGCATGAAGCAACAGCAATATGAACACCACCAGGTGGCGTGGAGTTGCAATTTTAATGTCTCATTATGGCCCTGATTTAGCATTGTTCCAGGGTACAGTGGTACCTCGGGTTACATACGCTTCAGGTTACAGACTCCGCTAACCCAGATATATTACCTCAGGTTAAGAACTTTGCTTCAGGATGAGAACAGAAATTGTGCTCCAGCAGCGTGGTGGCAGGAGGCCCCATTAGCTAAAGTGGTGCTTCAGGTTAAGAACAGTTTCAGGTTAAGAACGGACCTCCGGAACGAATTAAGTACTTAACCTGAGGTACCACTGTACATTGTTGGAAACTGAAATGGTAGCTTCCAGACCCAGCTGCCTCCTACTTATTCAAGTGCTGTAAAATAAACAACAACAACAACTGTCTAGCTTTGCCACAGTGATGATGCCCAGATCACGGCTCAGGTATACTGCATATTGACACCAGCTGTGATGTAAATCTACAAAACCTATTTCTCTGAGGTAGTTGTGGTATGAAAGCACACACCACACACCACAATGCAAAGCACCTTCAGCTCTTTTATCTGTCTCCAACCAGATTTTAGCCAAATAAACCCAAGGGATTACTAATTCGCTAAAATTCCCTGAAACAGAAATACTTTCGGCAGATGGTGAAATATCAGAATTGTGACTGTCTGTATGATTCCGGTGCTCTAAGGTACTGGTGCCACTATGCTTGTGTAGAAACTAAACAAGTATGAGATAACCAAGGAACAGTGCGGGGGGGGGGGGGGACAGATGATAGTTCAAAACAAATGTTTAAATTGTTCATAAATAAAGTGCAGCAAATGCAGCCGCGGACGGAGGACAGATAACAATATATTTGAATTAGAAACCAAAGCCAGTGTCTCTCAAAAGTATTAACATCTTCATAAAATATGTTTCACAACACGGTTAATATAGTATCTGTGATTTAAAATTCTCGGGAGTGATAAATCATGTATTTCTCTTGGCAGCTGAATACAGCAACAAGTTTCTAAACAGTTAGCAATTGTAGAGAGAGATCTGCCCATCAGCATGCACGATAGCAAGCTGTCTGGCAATTTCCACAGGGAATGATGAGAAATAGCCTGATATTTTGTGTGACAGCAAGCTGGAAAACAATTTAAATATGAAATTCTTATGCCTAGTCAGCTCACTTTCCCTGGAATCTAAAACACACGAGAAAGAAACAATTTCTTAAAAACCATAACTTGTTGAAAATGATTTGCTTATATTTGCAGATAAGTATTCCAAAGATGTAGTGCTGCTTTTCAGCATTTCAAAACAAACAAAATGGGAAAGCTTCTCATATTCCAGATACAACCCTTTTATACTGGTTGCCTTGTGGCATTCTTTGCTGTTTTCCACCATGACACCAGCAGAGGGCACTCTTAAACCTGCTTTTCTAAAACCTACAAAAGACGGGCAGAGAAAAGATTCCCTTCACGGGAAAGGGCTCTGTATAATGTTTCCAAAAGAAACACCTTCTTTGAGATTAACAGAAGAGGAAAGTAACAAAGTGATGAAGACTGAAGCAGACATACTTTTACAGAGTACACGTTCAGTTAATGGAAGCATGGCATTCAAGCCAAATAATCTAGTATGTTGACTTTTTAAATATATAAAATAAAAATAAAAATGCAAAGCTTTTATTAGGCAGTATATAGACCAATTCCAATAGAACACCTGGTGATTCGAAACCCACTGTAAACTATTTGCTTAAGTGAGGTGTAAAACAGGGGAAAAGAACCTGTCGTCTTCCAAATGTTCTGTTGGATTCCAGCTCCCATCGGTGCTGGTCAGCATGGCCAACAGCTAGGGCTGATGGGCTTTGTAGTACAACAGCTGTAAAATCCTGCAAGATGCTATTTTTGCTATTTCTCTCTTGCTGAACTTGGCCAGGAGCAGAATTAAGCTGCAAGATCAGTTCTTGGAAACTGAACGACTTCACATTGCAAGCTCTCAAGCCAACAAGGGAAGGCCTAGTGAGACACCGCCCACTTTTGGTCTCTTTGTTCTCTCCCTGCATACCCCAAGGTTCCAGTATAAGAGCTTGAGGAAAACCACACCCAAAGGTGAGCCTCCTTAATTAGTGCATTCCGAAACAATACGCAAATTGGAATGCAACCGCCTTTGAAATTTGCACTTCTCTGAATTCTCCAGCCAAGCAATGTGTACAAAAATGCACATAGTAGATAGGTGACAACTGGATCAAAATACATATATTGGTGAAAATAACATACAAAAGTGTTTTATATTAAGAAAGACTGCTTTGCAAAATAAAACACGGGGCAAAAATGCATCCAAATGTGTATATAATGAGACATTGACATAAAAATGCTGATGACTTTTCACCGGACTATTAAAAACAAAATAAAAATTGCAAACTGATGTGGAAAGGTGGAGAACTTAAGATAGGAAAAATGAGAAACTGAAACGGGCAGATTTGCCCATCCCTATTCTAGTATGGTGTACGTTTTTTATCTGAAATATTTTTACCTTGCTCACCAGCCAAAAGACCCTCCCTGTCTCTGCTGGCTGGCTTATGATCCTAAGCATATCTCAAGCATGGTGAGGAGAACATCACTGGCCCTTTCCCACCAGAGATGCCAACATGATTCCTCAGGCCTGCTATGCTGTATGTGATTTTGGGGGCCCTGCACCACCCCACCTGTCATAATCTATGTACAAGAACTGCTGCTTATGCTCATGAATACAAGTTGCTTGGAACCATGGGGGGGGGGGGAGAATGCAGTTGTGATCAGGCCCTGGTTGTGGGCTTCTCATAGGCATCTGGCCACTGTGAGAACAGGATCTGGTCCATTGGCCTAATCCAGCAGAGCTATTCTTATGTTCTCATGTAAGGTCGTTCCCATATCATGTAAAGAAAGTCAGAAAAAGCTTCCTCTTTGCTTTAACTGCAATGTTTCATAGTCCTATAATTTTCAGCAAAATACCAAAATGAACCAACATGGTGTGTTTTTTTGCCAACCCTGATAAATAACAAGCAAGAAACAAAAAATATTCTAAATATGTGCAGTTTCACACTTTGGTGCCTGAACTGCCAACTCTACTTCACACAGCTGTTATGAAGATAAAAGGGGGAAGGGGAAGAAAGCGCTTGCAGCCTTGAGCACCTGGAAAATCAAGATACAGGACCTTGTTTATTTCAAGGGAGTTACTTCCAAGTAAAACATACAAAAGACAGCCATTTGTGTTCTATTCCGGAAAGGCAGTACACATGGGGAGTGAATGAAATAAGGTGGCCACAAGGAAAGTGCTTAAACAAATGTGTCCCAGTGCTGTCCTCCATCCAGCTTCTCCAGCTTTTTCTGCTCCTCTGGTAGGGCCCTCTACTAAATCCACATAGGGGTGGCCAACATTCCTTCCTCTAATTGCTTAGCAACAGTGATTAAGTAGTTAAGAATCCTTCGCAATGGTGCTGCCTGCCAAGTACCAAAGCATTAGAGTTGTCTCCACACTTTGTTTCATAACTTTCTTTAGAAATGTCTGATTGACTTATTTATTTTAAAAAAGAAGAAAGCTAAGACTCTGGGGCCTCTGTTGGCATGGGGACCAATACATGTGTAACTTCCCTGCCAGCAGACCTGTTGCCAGCACAAGTTTTTAACACGGAATTACAGAGGATTGTGGAATAGTCTCCCTCTTCCATGACCCACCAGTAGGTATTGCAGATCGTACTGGAACCGTTCCTTCCTCTAACATTTTTATTTATTTATTGAGTGGACCAATCAATCCTGCCAGTCCCAAAGTAGGGCTGATTTAATCTATTGCAGGTACTTCAAAACCCCACATGAAGTAAGGCCAAATCCTGCCATTAAAGGAGAGGGTTGTCCCGCTAACCTAAGCAAGCAGTTCAAGATGCAAGCATTTGTTACTGCAGCAAATCACACAGTTGCTAAACTGCACCAACCCTTTGCTTATATAAGGTGGAGGCTTAGTGCAGCCTCCCATATTTCCAAAATGTTTGCAGCCCAGTCAGAGCCCAGGACCTTGGCACCTACTACAGTTGGGATAGAAGATCTCCTTCATTCCATCTCCTGCTGCCAAAGACTCCATGGAGAGGCAATGTGTAGAGAGATACATTGCATCCTCAACCACATACAGTTCTTGTTGCCCGACGATCAACTGTTGATGAGGGACAGCTTGTAACTCACATGCCGATCGTACTGAGGTTTTGGCTCACTTCAAATGTATATCAGCTTTCTTCTTATGTAGGATAATTCAAAATGTATGGCAAGAAGAAGTGGTCTTATTCTCTCTCACCTCCCTCAGCACATGTCCATGTGGACCCCTCTTCTCCAGCACATGGTACTTGGCTGACAAATGTCTAAATTATATACTAAATAAAACAAGACACGAAAACCTCAGGTTACACGTGTTATTACTCTGTCCTTTGATGCCTTAATTCAGACTAAAGTGAACCAACCAATGCACTCATTTGGGCTTACCTTTTGGGTTTAAAGAATAATGGAAGGTGACAGTTTATGGCTTTCTGCCTCTGGATGGCAGTAACTCCTGCTTAAATGTTCGTGACCCAGAACTGTAATATCCTTTAGCAAGGGATTTCCTTTGCCTTGTCAGTTTGCTGTCCAAAAGAAACACTTAATAATTTTGTTCATTCCAGCCTTTATAATCCAAATTTGAAAGCTAAGTGCACGCACAGAATTCAATGCGTAATGTTAAAAGCCCCTCTGAAAAATAACTGGAGCAAGGAAAGGATTGATTGGGGTGGCTATTTCCTTCTGCACTTCCATCCAATTCAACATGGTTGATATAAACAAAAGGCACGTTACAGAGCTAATCAGATTCTTCACCTTGAGACAATGAAACAATACAATGTATGCTAAAAAAATAATAATGGAAGAAATAGACATGTCACATTTCTGAAACTTTAGCACTTAATTAGAAAAGATATTCTGACTGGATTCTGGTTGGGAATTTTCATTAGGTTATGAGCATAGCTTTCAACTTTTCCCTTTTCTTGTGAGGAATCCTATTCGGAATAAGGGAATTTCCCTTAAAAAAAAAGGGAAACGTTGACAGCTATGGTTATGAGACTTGGCATTTAGCTGGGCAGTGTAGAACATTAAACTGTTCTGTAAAAATCTACAGAGTGCTGACTTAATTCGAATTTTTTGAAAATATCAGGAGATCTAAATATGGTATAAATCTGTCGCATAACAGATGTATAAAATAGTGATCTGCTGTCACTATTTTGATTTGAAGTCTCTGCTGAGAGCTTTTTGCTCCCCATAATTCTCAACATTTATCCTCTGCACGTTTTGATGTGGAATGTTCTACAGATTACCTCTGAATATTCAAAATATATGCTGAATATTTGGCATTGTATGGTATTTCAATCAGCAGGATTTAAAAATGGTTTATAGTACCTAATGATATTTAATAGTTACGTTTGGTATTTGAGTGGAATCTTTGATGGATTCTGAATATTTCCATATTCATTTCAACTCTGATCCTTGGTCTACACTTTTAAGTTGTAATATTCCAAGTAATTTGGAGTAGGTGCAATTGGGGCTGGATCTTCAGACTGATCTTCAGGCTGGATCTTCAAAAGCCCAGGGCATCCCCATATCATGACAGACAAATCCCATATCATGGGATCAAGCGGATTCTATGGGGATGATTCCTGGTCACTACACCTTCCTTTATTCTCATTTTAAAACCTTTTTATAGTCAGTAAGTGACTAGCCAGACATGTATATGATTACAGATGCTCACTTTATGATTTATTATCCTTTTCTCCATCAAAATGGTGCTTATTCCCAAGTCAATGAGTTAAGCATCAAAGCCGCAGAAGCAAACTCCAGTTTATTCCTGTGGCCTAGATGGTGCTGTGATTTATAGGAGATTAAAATTCAAAACTACACATGCTCAGAGAATTCAATTTTCTAAAATTAAAATCAGGGATGGCAAACTACTTTTGTTTGTCTGCCTGTCTTGCTCTAACGTATCAGGAATGTAAAAGAAGTTGTAAAGTATGGAATGGTATGTGCATGGGAAGAGTAAACTTAACAGTGTGCTTCACAGCTAAAAATAATAATCACACAGCCATCTAAAATAGGCCTCCCATAAGACTATTGCCTATCTGCACATGTAACCAGAATTAGTTAAACCTAAATATTCTGCAACTACTTTCATTCAACAAGAGAAATAAAGCAAAAAAAATCTTTTTCACATGCTTGCTTATGGGAATATCATTATAATCCTCAGTTAATTAATATATGCTTCTATTCTAGGCGAGTTAACTGGGAACCAGATTTCTCAAATACTCATTATGAAGCCTCTTGTGTCAAATGGAAAATTGTACAACATTGTCAAAATGTATTTTAACTGAATAACTGAAAGATCTTTTTCAAAACCTCAGTTCATCACACCACCTTTCGCAAATCATGTTACATGTGGCCTGGTGGGTTGCTGTAGGCAGGAATCTTAAATACTGAGCAGCTGTAATCACAATGTTTCCCTTTTCTTTCTTCTAGCCCATTGCCGGCTCCTTTTGTTTTATCCCGTTTCCTCTGCAAAGAAACACTCACCAGCTCTGAAGAAATATGGGCCTGAAAGTTTCCTTGAACCTCTAACATTACACCAGGACACAACTTGCTTCCCATCGTTACCCGGCTCCTACACCAGTGGCAACTGGTTCCCAGTGGACCCTGAAGGGCTTCTAGGAAGTCATGGGGGCATGGCCAATGAGGTGACAGGGCCATGGCAAGTTGTTCCAATCCCCCCCCATCCTTCTCCCTTTCCAAGATACTGCGGATGCTAAAGCAGTGCTGTTATACAAATAATTAGCACCTCTCTAAACTGAAAATTGTCTTATTTAGGTTCAGAACGGCTGTCACAGTTGCTTCTCCGCTGGGAACAAGGGTATGTGGCCTCCCATAATTCAATATTATTATTACCTTATGATAGGGGTGGGGCTGGGGGGAGGAGAGAAAGGGTCTAGAAACTGTGACATGCATGTTGAATTTTTCAGCTTTCAAATTCCAAAAATGAGGGATGCTAAAAAGCTGTAATATGACTTGGGAATTCTAAAGATATTTTGGTTAAATTTACATAAATTACATAATTTACATAAATTTACATAATTTTGCTTAGTAAGTAAAATGTGTGTACAATTGCATAGAAATAATAAAAAATGATTGCCAAGTACTTGAAGTTATTTTGTATATTAATATTATTTAGCATTTAGCATTACCTGACATTTTCAGAAAGTAAAATTTAAAATGTTTGGTTTTCCAAAAACAGTTCATGTGCTTCTTCATCAAGCTAAACATTGTCCAATCACAGAAATAATAGCAAATTTGAGTTTCTCACACCCCAAAACATATTTTTAAGACCATCACTGAAGAAATTTACAAAAATTAAGATTGACCCCCTAAAATGACACACCTATGAAAGGTCCCCTAGGCTGACGTGATATTTGGCCCAGGGACTTATTGGTGCATGCTTCTAGCTCTCACATGAAGTGGAAATGATCTATTATGTTTTAGTTACAGATAGGTAGCCGTGTTGGTCTGCCATAGTCAAAACAAAACAAATTCCTTCCAGTAGCACCTTAAAGACCAACTAAGTCAGTTCTTGGTATGAGCTTTCGTGTGCATGCACACTTCTTCAGATACCTAATGAACATAATGATACATAATGAACTATTATGTTTTAGTTCATTTCTGTGCTGCTTTTTCAGTCATGCACCCCCATACTAATTCAAAACCAGAATACCAACAATGAAATTCAAACCAAATTCAGTAAACCCTAGTAAACTCTATCCATAATCGAACATCACAACCAGAGAGTAGATGTCTGCTAAGACCTGGCTCATGGCCCAACTGTGGAACACAAATTCTGAGCTGAGGACACCAAGAAGAATCTCACACATTCTGTAGAAACTGCTTGTAATGCTGGAGGGAAGCTTGCTACGCAATTTGAGAACCCTGGCTTGGATGAAATACAGATTTGTTGTTGATAGCACTGCACATTCAATAGTGCTGAACAAAAAGAGAGCAAAGAGCAAAGAATGGCAAACTACTCTGCTTGATAGTGCGTCTGAGAAAAATACTTATCTGCTAAGGACAATGGACAATCACGTCTATTGTTGGACCAGAGGGAACCAGTGCTGCATTTATACAACACTATAGTATAATATCATAACAGGACTTTTGTTCTTGCAGCAAATGATAGCGCTGTACAAGGGCGCTCATTAACACTGGAAGTGTTATAGCTCCAATTTGGAAATTTTCAAGAACACGTTCTTAGTTGGGGAGCTAATGGAAGACATCAGTGGGCAACAGTTCAGCACAATTTCTGCAATGCCCATTCAGGGGAAATGAATTCCAAATAAAGTAGGAGTTAGAAACACTCTGGATCATTGCTTTTCAAATGCCCTATTCGCTTCTTCACATATGTTGAAACAAAGGAATGGGGGAATGGTAGGATCGCACCTGCTGGCCTCATCCCCAGCTTCCATGTATTCACCTGAAGACATTCACTTCCACACAAATCAGATCAAGCAAAAAAATAAAAATAAAAATAAAAATGAACTGTGATGACACAAGCCCTCTTTACACATTACTCATGTGAAAGGGGCATGATGCAATTCCTGGGCTGTGCTCCTGGTTGACTCAGGGAACGCAGCTGGCCCCACCTCCAGGTGTCTACATGATTATCTGCAGTCAAGTAGCCTATGGATGAGCATAGTCTGCCCGCAGACTGTATCGCCAGAGTGGTGCATGCATATCTTCCGCTTGGACTACTGCAATGCACTCTACGTGGGGCTACCTTTGAAGGTGACCCAGAAACTGCAATTAATCCAGAATGTGGCACCTAGACTGGGAGTGGCTGCCGGGACCACATAACACTGGTCCTGAGAGATCTGCATTGGCTCCCAGTACATTTCTGAGCACAATTCAAAGTGTTGGTGCTGACCTTTAAAGCCCTAAACGGCCTCGTCCAGTATACCTGAAGGAGCGTCTCCACGCCCATCATTCAGCCCGGACACTGAGATCCAGCACTCAGGGCCTTCTGGTGGTTCCCTCATTGCGAGAAGTGAGGTTACAGGGAACCAGACAGAGGGCCTTCTCGGTAGTGGCACCCACCCTGTGGAACACCCTCCCTTCAGATGTGAAGGAAATAAGCAGCTATCCTATCTTTAAAAGACACCTGAAGGCAGCCCTGTTTAGGGAAGTTTTTAATATTTAATGCTGTACTGTTTTTAACATTTGATTGGGAGCCGCCCAGAGTGGCTGGGGAAACTCAGCCAGATGGGCAGGGTATAAATAATAAATTATTATTATTATTATTATTATTATTATGATGATGATGATGATGATGATGATGTCCATGCGTACGCTTCCATGCAGTCAAGACAGCTAGCGTCTGATATATGCAAGGGCAGAAAAAGCAAATACCTACTATGAATGCTACATCCACATCACAGTGAACTTCAACCTTCCCAAACTGGCAGCTAGGATCAGTGCCTTTTTTTTTTGGAGGGGGGTACTCAAGGTTACATGGTAATGGCACCTCTTTTTTGTGTTGTTAAAAAGTGTGACACTTATTGTAACAACTTCATGGTGCGTACAGGCACCTATTTTCCTAGAAAAAAAGCCCTGGTTAGGATCAATGGGCTAGGATCCCACAACTGTGGAGCCAGCCATAAGGACTTGGGTGTCATAGACACAAGGGTCGTAGGGGGGATTCCATTGATCAATTCATGATCCTGCTAGTGGATGAAGCAAAAATGAAGCATACTTGAGCTATGAATCTGGAACGGTAAAGTTCATACATTCTTCATGTTCTCTGTCTTCCTCTGGCTTGTCAGAATTTTCATCCATTTTGATGCAGCAAAAATAAATAAACACCACACAAAGTGTGATTCACGGCTTACATTGTTACCATCTTTTAACACAGACTCTAGCAGATGAAGTGGGAAGACTATTCAAATCCCTGCTTGACTGTGAAATGCAGTGGGTAGACTTGAACAAGCTATTATATCTCAGCCTAATTTACCTCCTAGTGGTTGTTGTGAGGTCTGACTGCACTTTATTGGTAGCTTATTTTAAAAACGCTTTCCCCATTTCTGGTTCATTTCTCCTACCCTGAAAACTACGGTTTTCAAAGCGAATGGATTATTTAAATGGAAAGGAAACATGCATTTCAAACTGATGAATAGTTTGTTGTGAAAAGAGCCAAATAATGTTAATGCAATAAAATATGCAGAAAATATTTAGGAGAGAGATTTGTTTACAATTTTCTTCTTTGTAAGTTGTATTAAGACATTCAGTAAATTAAAATATCACATGCAGTCTTTGCATGCAGTATCCTGCTGCGGTTCAGGATCAGCTGGGACAATCTAGAGTACAGAATTGGGAGTCTGCCTTGCTTTCATTTGACTTCATCTGACATGATCTATTAATCTGCTTTTCATAGAATCATAGAATCATAGAATCATAGAGTTGGAAGAGACCACAAGGGCCATCGAGTCCAACCCCCTGCCAAGCAGGAAACACCATCAGAGCACTCCTGACATATGGTTGTCAAGCCTCTGCTTAAAGACCTCCAAAGAAGGAGACTCCACCACACTCCTTGGCAGCAAATTCCACTGTCGAACAGCTCTCACTGTCAGGAAGTTCCTCCTAATGTTTAGGTGGAATCTTTTTTCTTGTAGTTTGGAACCATTGCTCCGTGTCCGCTTCTCTTTTGTTTGATCTTTTCCCATTCTTTGTGAGTGACATAATTCTTTATAGATGTGCACCAAATTCCTGGTTTTCCAAAGGAAGAGCTTTTCTCTGTGGGCAAACAAGTATTTATAAGGTTCTACCTAGCACATGTATCTGCTCATTGTTTCCAGACCATTCTTGGCGTGTCTCCATCCTGTCACCCTCACTCCCACCCATTCTTCCCTCAGATTCATCTTTCTAGTACAGTGAACTCTATTGCTGATGAGAGGTTTTAATCCTACCCAGAGAGGTTTTAATCTTTCCCTGCAAAAGCTGCAAACATCACAACAGCCTAGTTATATCTGAGCAGCTGGAATATCTGTGAATATTCCATGCCACCACACCGGCTCAGCCAATCAAAGTAAGAGGCATCAATTTGAGAAACAGTGCACTATAGAAATGCCTTGTAAAAATTGAGCTGCTAGATCAAGCTAGGTGTCTTTTCACATACTTGACTTGCTTTATCTAGTTATATGATTATATTTCCTAGGGCTGTGCACCAAATTTGGCCAAGGCCTGAAACCAGAGAAAATTGGGGCAATTTAGAGGGATCTGGGCCTGGTTTGAGTAAGGTTGAGACATCCCCAGATCTCCACAGGTTGAGTTGAAGGCCCAGAGGCCTTGGTCAGGCCATGCCTGGAGTACTGTATCTGGTTCTGTGAGCCACAATTTAGGAAGGATATTGGCAAAGTTGGAACATGTGCAGAGGAGGGCAACCAAGATGATCAAAGGTCTGGAAACCAAGCCTTATGAAGAGTGGTTGAAGGAGTTGGGCATGCTTAGCCTGGGAAAGAGGAGACTGAGAGGAGATATGACAGCCATCTTCAAATATCTAAAGGGCTGTTTCATAGATGATGCAGCAAGCTTGTTTTTTCCTGGTTTGGAGGGTAGGACCCGAACCAATGGATTCAAGTTACGATAAATAAGATTCCAATTAAGTATCAGGAAGAAGTTTCTGACAGTGGATTTTGTGAAACTTAATGGAATTAACCTGGCTACAAGCAGCCAAAGTTCTGATCAAGGACCACAGTCTCTCACTGAGTCTGGGACTTAGGGCAAGCCTTGGCCCCTCCTTCTCATTGGTATATTCCACAGTCACTCAACTGTCTGTTAAGTCAAACAGGGAGCAGGCAGAGTGGGGATTATTTTTACTCAGCTAATTTTGACACAATTCTACATTTGTCTGCATTTAGCAGCACACACTTTTTAAAAAAATAATAATCTTGGCATTACTCTCACTGGCATCATTAGGAAAAGTTCTGTAAGACTCTTCCAAAGATGACTGTTGCTCAACTCCAGCAGGGAGTTAAGTAAACATTGCACTGGGATTTGATTTTTATGCATGAACAACAAGAAACTCCCTATACATTTAAAGCAACGGTCACTTACAATCAATCGCACTGGCACACAAAAAGCACAGTCTTGCCTTCAGCATCATAAAAAGTAAACAGCATTAGTGGGGTGAACACACACACACACACCAATAAGCAAGAATTAATCTTTTGTTCTTGTATGAACTGAGATCAAGGACTTTTTAGGTTTCTTTGAATTCAAAGGAACTTCAACACTGGCTGCTTAGAAAAGTGATTTCAGTACTGGATTGTTGTGATTTTTTAAAAAGTTAATTCCAGATCATGAAGCTCTTTGAGGTTGAGTTCAGCATTCTAATATAGACAGGTCAGAGAGCAGGTTAAGAGCTCAGTTTACTGAAACATAGCCCCACACTTTTAGAATGGTCATTGCAAGTAATGGAAAAAGAAAAAGACCCAGTCTGACCAGTATGTACACCCCATACATTTAAAGCACGTTCCCCACCCCCTGCAAAGAATCCTGGGAACTGTAGTTTATTATTGTTGTTGTTTAGCCGTTTAGTCGTGTCCGACTCTTCGTGACCCCATGGACCAGAGCACACCAGGCACTCCTGTCTTCCACTGCCTCCTGCAGTTTGGTCAAACTCATGCTGGTAGCTTCGATAACACTATCCAACCATCTCGTCCTCTGTTGTCCCCTTCTCCTTGTGCCCTCCATCTTTCCCAACATCAGGGTCTTTTCCAGGGAGTCTTCTCTTCTCATGAGGTGGCCAAAGTATTGGAGTCTCAGCTTCAGGATCTGTCCTTCCAGTGAGCAGTCAGGGCTGATTTCCTTCAGAATGGAGAGGTTTGATCTTCTTGCAGTCCATGGGACTCTCAAGAGTCTCCTCCAGCCCCATACTTCAAAAGCATCAATTCTTTGGTGATCAGCCTTCTTTATGGCCCAGCTCTCACTTCCATACATCACTACTGGGAAAACCATAGCTTTAATTATACAGACCTTTGTTGGCAAGGTGATGTCTCTGCTTTTTAAGATGCTGTCTAGGTTTGTCATTGCTTTTCTCCCAAGAAGCAGGCATCTTTTAATTTCGTGGCTGCTGTCACCAATTTGTTATAAGTGATGAGAATTGTAGCTCTGTGAGGGGTTAAACTAGACTCATACTTTCAGTGTGTCTATGTATAGGAACTAAAGGATCAATAAGAATGAGTGAGATTTCTCCTGTTATTGTGCATCAGCCAGCGGCATAGATATCTGAATAACTGGCTACATGTTACTTGATATGTCTTCACAAGTGACGTGAGGATGTAAACATTTAAGCCCAGCTGACTAAGTATCATAGTTTATATCAACATAAGCGTTGGCTTTGGAGGGGGAGGAAGAATGGGAAGTGGAGAACAGACACAGGAGAACATAGTTCTACTGCTTTGCTTTCTTCATGACATAGCAAGAGAAGAAAAAAAACCTGGATGGGATATTGTAAGGGACTGCCACTGCCTTTTCATTTCCCTGTCTCAAGGACTGAATGCCATACTTTGGAGGGAGGGAGGAGACAAACAGAAGCAGATGCTCAGCTGAGCAAATTTCTGCCCTGAAGATGGAACAGGGATTGCCAGTCTCAACACCCCTGGCAGGAAAATGATCCTAGAACAGGCATAGGCAAACTCGGCCCTCCCAAAATGACTTCAACTCCCAACATCCCTGACCACTGGTTCTGTTAGCTAGGGATGATGGGAGTTGTAGTCCCAAAACATCTGGAGGGCCGAGTTTGCCTACGCCTGTCCTAGAAAGACAATGACCTCAAAGATACAGCAATAGTTGGGTCAAAAGTGGATTGGTGTGGGCAGTATTCTCCTCTCTATCCCACCCTCCTCCATTGGCACCCAGGTCACATTTAGTCATGCCCAACCTTACTTACTCAGAGCATATCCTGGCCTGATGCTTCTTTTTCTCTCTAAATTAGGCTCTATATATCAGTGTTTCCCAAACTTGGGTCTCCAGCTGTTGTTGGACTGTAACTCCCATCATCCCTGACTACTGGTGGTCCTGCTAGCTAAGGATGATGGGAGTTGTAGTCCAACAACAGCTGGAGACCCAAGTTTGGGGAACACTGCTCTAAACCAAACCACAGAACTAGGCATCCGTGTGGAGCCACACAGATCTGAGTGACTTCAGAAAGGGCACAAATAGGGGAAACACAGTCCTATCAACGATAAATAGAATAGCTATTTGACTAGTGGCAATCCCAGGAACCAGTAGGGGCACCACCTCCCCCCCCCCGACCCTGCTCCCTTCTGCTTAACAGCTTGCAGAAATTATGTAGGTGATCATTTTTCCATCACCAGGTATGGCAGAGTTGCCTGCTAAATTTCTGCAAGCGAGGCCGCTCTTAAGAGTTTAGAAATTAGCCCAGTTGGGCGCCAACATTTTCAGGTTGTTCTAACAAACAAGAACACAATAAAAAGTATGTCTTCACACTGAGCATAATGAAACTACGGAATTTGCTCCCACGATACCTAGTGATGGCCACTCACTTGGATGGCTTTAAAAGAGGATTAGATAAATTTGTGGAGGATGAATCTATCCATGGCTACTAGCCATGGTGGTGATGTTCTCCGTAGTGTCCAGCAGTATGCCTTCTGTTGCCCTCAGGTCCCGGTTGGTCAATATGAGAGGGCACAATTCAGTCAAATTTAAGTAGCTTTAACACACCGTCAGTTTGTTTTTTTTGTCAGGAGAGGTTTAAGCTTGTGCTGGACTTTGACTGGACCCTGCCCAATGATGATGAACTTAACCATGTGGGGGCAGAAAACAGCCATTCAATTTGGCCTTGAGGTTTTCTCCATGAGTGGAAAAAGTAAGGATGCTTTCTTAATAAAGGCTGAGCTGAGAAGGTGTAGATAAGGCAAAGTACCAATTAGGGCTGATAGGCTAATAGCAGAATACCTCTTTTAAAACACTAAAGAAGTATTTACAGTGCATAAGAAATTTTAAAATTTCTGGAGAGAGAAAAAGACGACTTTGGGAAAATGGAAGATTATCTTTTATGTTGTTTCTTCCACAGCGCACTTAGTTCTGTCATGTGACAACAAGCAACAAAAGAGAACCATTATCATGCAAACCATTCTGGCACAAAGGGACATTACATATCTCATACAAAAGGGGATTTCTTTTAAAAATTCAGCACATTCAGTGTTTCAGGTTCACACTTGAAATTCACAGTCCAGCTTGCCAATGTTGCTGTGCAGCTGTGTAGTTACGCTATGGTTGTGTTATTTTTCTTCTTCTTTTTGCTTGTGCGTGTGTGGGGACCCCACCACAATAAATTGATTCAACTGGTCCTCATATGATTGTGTTGCATTAGGTTTTAACTGCCTTACAATGTAACTTCTAATCATTTCAGGCATTTTTCTGCTCTAGGCATTAAAGGGCACCATAAATATTAACCAGAAGAAAACTTCACTTGCTGACAAGAATGCAGAATACATGAATATAAAGGATGAAAAGGGGAAGTTGGAAGGCAGGAGGCAGAGAGGAACTGAGCTAATGTAAAATGCAGTACCAGATTCAGGTGTATTTGAGCAACTCACCCTGTGTGTACCAGCAAGAAGTGGAAAGTGTCAAGTCCACAAACTGAGAATGTGCCAAAGAATTCCCTGCCAGATGACTTGTGCAATCAAAGCCAAGCCACCAAGTCCATTTGAAAGCGGTATCTACCAACTCTTGATGGTGTAACTAAAAAGCAGCCTCGCCATTATCTACCCTAGTGTTCCCCTCCAGTCGGAGAACGCTAGTTAAGACTAAGGGGAAAGTAAAGAACATATTTTATAATGTCTGCCCCAACTCCAGCTTGAGCAGAAGTCCTCACTCTTTGGGCTTGACCACATTCCTGCCTGTCCTGCATATTTCCTCTGGGAAAACCCACTGTTTACTGCTGAATCAGCACAAATATCAGTTAGTTTCCCCACAGATTGACGTTTGTTCCAATTCAGTGGTAAACACTTTGACAAAAGCAGTGGGACATATGAAAAACCACTTGTACCCATGCCTAAATAGCATGGGACAAGCAGAAAACCTCTCGCTCCCTTGCTTTCTGGGCACGCAACAAGCGGAAGTTTGGGCAAGCCCTCAGTCTCGGGGCCCTGACATCAACCTCTCTTTGCCACCCTCTTCAACAAGGATTGAAACCTGAGACCTTCCACATGTTCCTGGACCACAGCTGCCATCCTCCTTGAGCATTGGCCAGGCTGTTTGGGGCAGATGGGAGACCCACACTATCCAGAGGGTCCCAGGTTCCGCACTAGAATACGATGGGCTCTGTCTTCGCAATTTTTGACAAAGCAAGAAAACACACTAACCCACAGGGCTTACACCCACCCACACCCCAGTGTATTATGATAGAATACCTTGGATTTTTGTTTTAGAGCAGAAACCACCCTTCCTGCCTTTCTTCTGCACACCTATTAAAGACAGGAGCCCAGTTCTCTTTTGCACCAGGCAAACCCTAACATGCATGTTTTAAACCTTGTTAAGGTATTTTGAGCATTACCTTTATACAACCTCTTGTTTTTCTGTGCTTTTGTGGAATCACAGCATGCTACACAGACCTGGCCATGACCCTTGAATAACGATCTATAGACATCTGAAGTGTATCTGAAGAAGTGTGCATGCACACGAAAGCTCATACCTAGAACTAACTCAGTTGGTCTTTAAGGTGCTACTGGAAGGAATTTTTTTATTTTGTTTTGACCATGGCAGACCAACACGGCTACCTATCTGTAACTGGATCTATAGACAGTTACTTAATACTATGAGATTAGGAAAATATCACAGATGGGTTTCGTATAGTCTGAGTTGCCGAAAGGGAAATTCTAGAGGCCCCTGCCCAGGTGAAATGTATGTAGGAAATTCATGAAAGGCTATGAGACTTTTACTACGATGAAGTAAAACTACGATAAAATTAGTTCTGCATCACAATATCATACAGACTCATTTCAAATTAGAACAAAAATAAATAGTGTATAGAACTACATATTAATCTTTCAGATGCTAAATGTTTGGATAGTGGTCAAAGAAACATTGGCATGGGGAGCTGCACCAAATAGTCAAATGTGAACATTTTCAGAGTACTGTGTGTGAATTGTCTACTCCTCCCTTTTATTTACAATTGTACACTGCCTGTTCATTCCTCAACAGACACCATTGGAAAAAAGTTTCCTGACTCTGGGATTAATTGTGATACCAGCTGAATGAAGATCATGTGGTGAGTGTGATGATGTTATGATGTTGTCATAGCCAATCAGTTTTGGCTGTGTAATAAGGTCACAAAGCTAGATTACAGTGTGGACATTGTTCCCTGACTTCACTCTGAATCAATAAAACACTTTCCCACACTCCTAACCTCCCCGCCTTCATCCCCAAATTGCTGAAGTTTTGAAGTTGGGCTGTGGACATTTTTGTGAAATATGCTCCTGTATAGCTCATCCCACAATAAATTATGTAATTATGTAAAATTATGTAAACATTGTAATTTTGAAATTCTAATTTCCCTCCAAGCATCCTATTACAATATGCATTCTCTCTCTCTCTCTCTCTCTCTCTCTCTCTCTCTCTCTCTCTCTGTCTCTCTCTCTGTATATATATGATTATAAACATCAGGCACAGACTGAGATCAGATGTAAAGGCAATGTTGCCAGGAATATGACCCAAATACTTACATTCTCCTTGGGATGCTGTGGTACTGTTGTCTGAAGTTTCCTCCTCTGAAAAGTGAGACCTGAGGGAATGATTGTCAAGGATCAGTAAATCACCTATTTTAGTCAATGTACCAATTCCCCAAAGAACAACATGAAGCAACAAGACATCTGTGAAAAATGTTAATGATGCTTAGCTCAGGAACTTTCCATTGGAGGCATTCCAAACATTTTATACATAGGCTAGCCATATTATCACTATTTTATAGTTCGACATAGGTCAGCATATAGGGGTTACTGGGCTTGCCAGACCTCTTGATATTGTCTCATGGTTAGATTTGGTCACGGAAATGTCACTGTGTATTATTTCTCTAGCAATGCCAAAAGGAATTGTGTGTGCCATGTGCCTGTAGCTGTTCAGATGCCTGCTGCTACAGACTGATCTTAGATGATAAGGGGAGCAGAAAACAGAAGAAGCGTATAACTGCAATGGATTTCATGGAATCAAAGAGCTGGAAGGGACCCTGAGGATCATCTAGTCCAACCCCCTGCAATGCAGGAATATGCAGCTGTCCCATATGGGGATTGAACCTGCAACCTTGGCATTATCAGCACCACGCTCTAACCAACTGAGCTATCCAGGCATATTGCATAGGTAGAGTTGGGTCTGCCACAGAACTCCCTTTGGGCTTCCTGCCTAAATTCAATATCTGGAATGGTTTAAAAAGGGGCAATCTAAGTAAGAACACAAGAAGAGACTTGCTAGGTCAGGTGAGAGTCTATTTCAGGGGTGGGTAACTTGTAGTCCTGCAAACGTTACTGAACTACATCTCCCTGCCCTCTGGCCATGCTTGCTAGGATTGATGGGAGCTGGAGGATAACAGTAAAGTGGTGCCTCGCAAGACGAAAAGAATCCATTCCGCGATTCTCTTCATCTAGCGGTTTTTTCGTCTTGCGAAGCAAGCCCATTGACGGCTTAGCGGATTAGCGCTATTAGTGGCTTAGCGGCTTTTAGCGGCTTTTAGCGGCTTTTAGCGGCTTAGCGGATCAGCTGATAAGCGGCTTAGCGGCTTAGAAAAAGGGGGGGGAAGGAAAAAAAAACCGCAGGAACTCGCAAGACATTTTCGTCTTGCGAAGCAAGCCCATAGGGAAATTCATTTTGCGAAGCGCCTGCAAAACGGAAAACCCTTTCGTCTAGCAGGTTTTCTGTCTTGCGAGGCGTTCATCTTGCGGGGCACCACTGTATATGGAGGGTCACTGAAATACACCCTGTAATTGTGGGCACCCAACGTCATTCCAGGCAGCCCACAAACCATGAAAACAATGGCCATGCCATAAAGGCAGGGAGGCCAGCAGTAGGGGGAGCCAGAGCCAACGACAGGCAGAGCAAACTAATTATTGTTTTTCTCCCCATCCTTCTCCCTGGTGAATTCTGTAAGTGCAACATTGCAACTGTAAGTGCAACATTGCAACCAAGCTGGGCTGATTTTAAGTAAGAAGGCAGCCAGGTGGAATGGGCTGAGGCAGTGCTCAATTTTGCTACAATGGACCAGCCTCCAGGACACAGAACCATCTTCCAGGAGGATCTTTACGTTGAGTGCCCACCTTCTACACTCCAGTATGGTGGGAGGCCCCAAAGCAGTGAGGAGGCCTTTGTTGTAACACATACAAAATAAATACCATTTTTAACTCAGACTGGGTTTCATATTTGATGAAAGCAGTGGCAGTGCAGTGGAGGGAAGCCATTTCAGGACATTTCACAGAGACAATGTCAGTTGCCTTAGGACAAAGGACCTCAAGTCAAATAGCAGAACAGGATTCAGCCTACACAGCACAAAATGCACACTGAAAAGTCAGGCGGTCTGCTTCACTGCATGTTCCCCCTTTGAAGAGAGAATTGTGATTGTTGGCAGAGGAAGGAAGGAGCCAGGACAAAACAAGGGGAAAGGAAGAAGTTGTTTTTTTCTCTCCATCCTGGCTCCTGCTGCCAAAACTATAATTGCAATTTACAAGATAAACATAAATCTAATATTCTATCATATCCAATTTAATACGAACCCCAGAAAGACACCAGCTTTTCTGTTTCATACTCAGTGACATCTCAGTGTTGAGGAGGAGATGGGGAGGGCAGGAGAGAAAATGGGCACACGAGATAAGAGAGGACTTTTGATGTCAAGAGCAGAGGACCTTGCTTATATGTAAAAGCAAAACAAAAAATTAAACAAATATTTACGTTTTGCATACTTCAGCTGCATGCCAAGTAGTTTCTCTTTGAAGTGCTTCCTTTAGAGTAAGAGGCTACAGGGAGAGCTACTTAAGTCTGTAGCTCTTCCCCTTTGCTTGCATTGAGTATAGTTTGGGTAACTAACTTGTAGCCCTAACATGCTGGTACTGGTGTACAAAAGTCCTATATAACTTGGGTTCAGGATACCTGAAAGATCACCACACTCCTTATATTCCCAGTTGATCACTGTGTTCTGCACGTGAAGGCCTGGAGGTCCATTGCGCACAGCCTAGGAATTGGGCCTATGGTACTGTGGCACCTACCATTTCCATTTCCCTCTGCTTAAATGTTAGAAAGCTGCCAGCTCTGTTGCCTTTTTTGATGCTTGCTGAAGACCTTCCTCAAGAAGGCTGTTGAGTTGATAGCTTTTCCGGTTCGTTTCTGTATTAGATCTGAAATTGTCTTTATGTGTTTTCGTTTTTGGTGATATTTTCATTGTTAAACCACTTCAGGATGTTCAAATCAAATCAAATCAAAAAGTAAATATAATGTATAGCCAACTCTTGTAAATACTTCTTGCCTGAGATGCCTAGGCTGGTGAAGAATTACCACCAAGTGACCAGACAAAGGACTTAGTGGTTAACACAGATATGTGAAATTAGGTGGACTACCAACAACGTTTGTGGCCTGTTAGCTTTCGTGCACATTTTCAAGGCTGTAGAGGACTATCTGAGTTCTTTAAAACCCTAGCTTCTTGTCATTATAAAGATTCTGGTTCTCCCTGCCCCCTACCTTACTTTTACAGAACCAGAGTGTCAGACACTATCTCAAAAGGTCAAATATACCCATGCATGTTAATATCCAGGTATATTAAGTTAGGATTAATAGAAGCAAATCCACACATTAAAATGTATCGAAACTGGATGAAAAGATGCAAAGAAAAGAGTAGCGTTCAAAAGATTTTCTGCAGAAACCGAAAAAATCCTTATGACTTTCATCCACATCCACATGGTGAGTCCTTGCCATATGATGACTAGCTCACTTCACATGTTATCCATGGGTGTAGGGAAAGCAAGAAGTAGGGAAACTGGAAGGCTATGTTTTTGACCCTGTGACAATTGCACACTGCTCCCCCAGGCTTGCTCCCACTGTCCATGCATTATTGTCTGAGGCTAGAAAGCCATTCACACATTAATCTCTTTTCAGGGAGGCTTCTCTCAGTTCTGGAACTCTGAGAAACCAGAATCCTAATCTAACTAGTGACATTTCTCCGAGATGGTCTGCCCAGCATTAGATTGTCAGCGTATTTCACAAATCTGAAGCAAATGTGTAGATTTATCCTCCAGCAAAACATCTGAGGAATTTTGGAGGAAGCCTAAAGAATGTCGATAAACATTTTTTTTCTCAGTGAGATTTTGCTCACTCCTAAAGAAGATGATTTTGAAGAACAACAACGTTTTGGCGTAACTAGTGATACTGTTGGAACTTGTTTGACTGCAACTTGTTACAAAAAAGTAAATAAGTAAAATAATGAATATAGTCCACGCTGATACTCTGCTGCTGGAATTCTGTTAAATGCTGTGTTATATTCTTGCCATTATGGCTTAGAGTTGTATTTTAATTTTTTTTGTTGTAAGCCACCTGGAAGACTAACACATCCTATCAGTACAAGGATTTCCACTTGTGCAACTGGACTCCCATCCTTCCTGCACCCTCCCCAAATCTGCTCCTGAGAGTTGGGGGAACCCCTAGGACAATTTTAGGGAGTGCAGGGGGGATATATGGGGAATAATGTTCCTTTGCAGAAATACTTGTGCAGACAGAATGTGCTGCATTGGATACAAGTGTGTGTTATCGGGTGCATAAATACTGTTAATAAGTAAATACATATACTTTAAAAGAAAAGAAAAAGCAGGTTCCTGCCACAAGGGTATTTAGATTTATTTACACATTGATTCTAGAGCCCTTTATTGAGATTTTAGGACCCCCACCAGGGCACCTTCCCCCTGCCCCCGATAACATACTGAAGATTCAAAC